>NW_026575046.1:67702504-69115966 GCF_905146905.1 Nyctereutes procyonoides
GCTCAAGGAGCCTCTGATCCAGCATAAATGCTGGGGCCAGGGGTGGGCTAGCCAGGTACCCACTGCACCACCAGCCAGGTGGCACCCAGTGCAGGACTCAGTGGGTCCAAGCCATGCGGACCAGGGCCCGTTAAGCCATACAGGAAACATTGGTGCAAAGCGCAGGTCAAGAGACACTTGTAGAATATTCCCAGGGACCCAGAGTGCTTGGCGCCTCACTGAACAAGGGGCCCCGCTCCCCTTGTTTGGACCAGCCCTGCCTGGCAGCGGGCTGGGCTGCCCTGTCCACCTGGGAAAGCGGAACAGGCCATGGGTGGTGGGAGGGAAGAAGAGTGTCAGGCTAATCACTCCTGCCCAACACATCTCGGTACAGCAACCCCCTGCAAGACACTCAGCAAGACAGCAGCTGTTTCTGCAGTGGAGCCAGAAGCCCGGGAGCAGAGGATGGCAGAGGGATGCAGACCTGAGGAAGGATGACTTCTGGTCTTTGGCGCTTTGGCCAAAATGTATGGTCTTCTCAACTTCTCTGTTTCTATCCCCTCTCCACAGCATCTCCACATCCTTCATCTCCTCCGTCCCCCCTCCCTCCCTCCCTCTCACTCACACTTCCACAAACCACTGCTGCTTGGCTGCTCTGGCCCAACCCAGTGCCCAAAGAATCGCTCCTGGGCCTCCACCCCCTTCCTCGACATTCTGGTGACAGGAGGGCACAACACAGCCCATCCTCTGGAGGCTGCAAGCTGTAAGCCTCAGCCTGTGGCATATCTGTCACAGGCCAGAGGCTCCCAGGAATCCGTGACAGGAACCCTCCAGCCCCTGAAGTGCTCCCTCTCACACGCAGTAGCTGACACACGCGTGAAGGACTCCGGTCAAACTGGGAAGGGAATGGAGAGGTGCCAGGGGCTCCCAGATACCACATTGTGGGCTGGATCCCGCAGTCTCTTGGCCGAGACTGACAAGGACCCCCGTCCCATCTCCAGGCATCTTTCACTGTCCCCTGGAGGGAAGGTGCCCTAATACTGTGCCAACAGTTGTCCTGGATGGTCCGTCTTGTAGACCAAGAAAGACCAAAGGCAGCTCCCAGCAGCTCCAGAAGCTGGACCACAGCAGAAGCAGGAGGGGATGCCAGAAGAGAGAAGGCAGGCTCACCAAGCTCCTCTGGCCCAAAGCTGTCCAGCTAATGAAAGAACCCAGGAGCCCTGCCCTGGGCTAAACCTCAAACATTTCTGGGCCTGACCTCAGCCCCACCTCCTGCTCCCAACAGAACATGTACAAAAAACCAATTCAAGACCGGACATGCCCAAGTGAGCAAGCCCTTGTGGCAGGCGGCGCGGTAACCCCCAGTGACCCAGGCATTTTGAGCCCCCAGGGAAGGGGGCAGGCCATGGAAATCTCTGCTTCTGTCCTGCGCTCTCCCGCACGACCAAGAATGAGGCCGGCCAGCAGGTGTGACTGGAGGTGCCGGCACAGGCCTTTCAAGTGAACTTGCCAAGTGAGACGCTCTACTTGCAAAGAGAACTGAGGAGCTGGCAGTGGAAGGTTAAGAAAACTCTTGCTTAAGGGACAGAGCAGAAATTTCAACACCAGATTCACTTCTCTTTCTTAGGGGCACTGACTCAGGAGAGAACTGGTCCCGGGTGATTGTCACTTTAATAATAGTTCGCATCTACAGAGGGCCCTGCCCTTCATACGCAGGACTGTCACACATGTTATCTCGTCTGGGTGTCACAGAAAGAGGTGAAATGAGCTTGTGGGCCAGGGACCGGGCATGAGGCAGGCGCTAACGTTAGCACCCCTTCCACCACCATGACCTGGGTAGGTAGGCAGGAAGGACAACACTATCTCCATTGTATAGTAGAGAAAGCTGAGACCCGTGACTCACAGCAGGTCTCATGGTTTGCTAGTGGCAGCCGGATCTAGATTCCAGGTCTTCTAAGCCCTTGTGTTGGGCTTCTCCTTACGCATTTCCATGATCTCTCACGTGGTGAAAAGAACAGGGGACTGTGGATTCAAAGAACGGGGTTCAGGACCTGCCATTTATTAGCTGTGTGACTTTGGACAAGTTACTTAACCTGGCTGAGTCTTGCCTTCCTCACTTTTAAAGTGGATGATAATGCTTTCACCTCAGAGAGCTACTGGGAAAATTGTAATACTGTGCCAAGAACAAGGTAAACATCAAATAACGTTTCCCACCTTCCCATCTAAACAACCAAAAGGGAGGCCACCTCCTTCCATGCCTTGGCTAACTGGGAATCACATGTCCCTGACTCCTTTTACCTAGATACCTAGGAGAAATGCACTGATTACCAAACATTATCGACCCATTCTATAGAAGAGGCTGCTAAAGGTAGAACAGCCATATGCCCCAAACCACGGCAACTTAAAGACTCTGACAAAATTCTTCTGAAACATTGTACTGTTTTATTAGGTTGTTTGTTTGTTCTTGTTTTTTTTTTTAACTAACAGTAAGTCATGGTAACAATAAGCAATATATACTTATTAAAAAATTCACCCAACCCATAAATACATGAAAGTAAGAAGTATGAGTTCTTCCCCCAATCTTCCCAGAGAATTCCCGGCTAAGAGCTTTGTAGACTCAGATAGTTTTTCCACCTAAACACTCATACAATACAGAGCTTGCCTTTTTTATTTTGTTTTACAAAAACAGAATAATACCTGGGGGGAGGAGGTGGGAGAGGGGAAAAAAATGGAATCATAATCACTTTATCCTTTGAAATCTTAACCCCAACTTCCTATTTTCTCAAGGACCTGCCTTTAAGACTCGCACCACAGCCATACTGGATTTCCTCAGGACCCTGCCTGGTTCAATGACAAGACACCGACAGGGTAATGTGGACACCCGTGTCTGCCTCTGGGTTTAATATCCTTAGGGACTTCAGTTTTTCCATCTGTAATGTGGGCATGCTCACACGACCTTGAACTATAAAGGCCTCTCTACTTTGCGCAGCACTTTCACATACTGGTCCTCGAACTATCCTATCCAGAGAACCAGGACAGGTATCATCACTTCTACTGCCCTGAGGAAAAATCAGAGGCCAGAGAGTTTCCTCAAATGGTCAAGGTGACCACTGGTCAGCAAGAGAACTGGGGTAGACACCAAGTCCCCTGGCTCCTGGTCCTGTGCTTCTTCCTCTATAAGCTTCCTTGCTCAGCCCAGAGAGGGAGAACCCAGGCCAGGTTCTTCCTAGACCAGGGAGATGTGGGAATGCGCGTGGCATTAATGCCACAGCCCCATCCACTCTAGAAGCAGCATGGCTCCCTTGCTTCGCAGCAAGGCGTGCCACTCCTCATTCACTCTCCACCAGCCACGAGCTGTCTGACCTGTTCTCGTCTCCCTTCGTAAAACCCTGGGAGGGAAGCTGAAACCACAGTGGGCCCAAAGGTTATCCCCTGCTGTGGCATGTGGTGGCCTAGCCCCCCCTCCTCCTCCCCCCTGCCAGGCTCCTGGGGGCCCAGCCCCACCTCACTGCTGTGGGGGGCAGCCCAAGGAACCTGGGCTCCAGCCCTGCTCTTGGCACCTGGGAAGGCAGCTCCTGCTCAGCTCCTCGTGGCCACAAGAAGAGAGATTTTTACCCTGCAGGTTCCCCATAGGAAGCCTCTTCCAGCACCCGCCCACCTTCCCTCAGGCAGCCTGGGGCCCTACCAATGGTTCTTGACCCACGAAGGCCCTTCCTCACGGATCCACAGGTCCACTCTGCTGGTTCAGCCCGAAAAGGGCCTCTCCACGCCTCACCTCTTCTTTCTCCCACAGTCCACCTCCAGACTTACCTCCTCCGAGGGGCATGCCATGATCTGCCCCGCCCAACACCAGCTGCTCTTGTCCTCAACATCCCCTCGGCCGTCAGCGTCCACTATGTAGGAATTAATTTGCCCTGGTGGACACATGGCCGTGTCAGAGCCTTTCCCAGGAGCTGCAGCGACACACACATGATCTGTGCCTCCAGCTAGTCTGTGAGCACCAAGGGGACCAGCACCATGCCTTCCAGGCCCTTCACGTCCTCTGCGAAGCTCTCGGGGTGTCTTTTTCACTGCCCTGGGTGCCTGCCCTGCTGGGCGGGAAGGCCTCCGGTGACGCCTAGCCAGGGAGGTCTCAGAAGGGTTTGCTGGCTCAGATAAGGACAGAGGATCCTCTTCCCTGAATGGCCCAGCCTGTTTCCCGGACCAGCCCCTCACAACAGCCTCCTGGGGACCCACATGGGGCCAACAGCCTCTCCCTCAGGGACAGAGTGTTCTGGGCGTTCTCTAGTTCTCTAACCACCCTCTCCCCACAACATCTGCATCTCAAGGCTGAGGCCTTGGACACAAAGCCCTACAGATAACCGAGATTCTCACTCCACTCTTGAGGCCTCCCAGAGACAGCTAAATACCTGGGAGTCACCAGAGCAAATGTTTGGGAAAATAAATTCCCCTTCAGAGGCTCCTGAAAGAGGCGTGCACAAACATCACCAGAGCCAGGAGGATCCCTTCGGCATGTTAAAACATTATCAGGTTCTTTTCCTCAGGCAGCCTAGGGCCCTGACGGGGGTTCTTCACCCTCATCCACCATCTTTATGCAGCTGAACTGCGAGCTCCCTCTCAACGAGCATGGACTGGGCACTACACATTGTTCATACAACACTTCTGTTTACTCACAAAAAAATCAGGAGGAAGTTGGGATCCCTGTTCTTGATAAGAGACTGTCTGGGGAATGGAGATATTGAGTATGGACAGGGCTCATGCTGGGCACACCAACCTACCCTGATCCAATCTACACACTTGCCAGGTGGGCATGCGGGCGCCACCTTACATAGGCCTCCATCTGGGGCCATGAAATCAAGTGAAAGGCCCCAAGCACCCTACAACCGTGCACCTCCAGCTCAAGACTCCAAGCTTGATGCTCCTCCCCTCATTCCCCAGAATCCTCTTGCCAGGAGAACCAAGTAAGGGCCTTGAGGTCATGCCCAAGGTCCTTCTGGTGACCTTCATACCCACTAAGACCCAGTAATAGGTGCTTCCTGGTTGGTGAGAGAGACCAAGCTCTGGCTCAGGATGAGAGCAAAGCTGTCACACTGAACCAGCTCAAAATAAAGGAGGTACCCAGTGGCGTCAAGGGGAATGGAACCACCCTGGAATGTGGCAGGGCAAGAACAACAGGCTTAATTCTCAGCCTTGTGGTGGATGGCTTGGGCTGGGGCCAGCCTCCAGACTCACAGTTCCCAACGTCCCCAAGTACCTCCAGACAAGAGAGAGGAGAGTATCCAAACTGCAGTTTTGCTTTCACTGTGAGACAACCAGACCCTAATGCCATGGGGTGCAAATACGGCAGTGATGTGAGTAGACCTCAGGCCTCCTCCAGCTGCACTCACCATCCCCCCCATCACCTTGGACAAGTCACTGCCATCAGTAAAACAGCAACAAAGAAAACTGCCCTCTGGCCCTCATACACGGTGTAGGAGCTCCCTGGCACAGTGGATTACTCTCCCTGGCCATGCGACTCACAGTGCCTATAGGTGTACCCTGGGTGACCCACAATGACAACACCTGGCATTCATACAGTTCTGTATGCTCTCCAAGTGCTTCGACATCCCTTCTCTAATCGGATAAATGAGCAGACAGCAGGGCAAGAATCATTTACTGCATCTGACAAATAAAGAAACTGAGGCCCAGAAAGCTTGCCGGCCAGCACCACCCTGCTCAAGCTAGAAAGCTCTGTTGGAGATCATGGATTCCAGCCTCCTGATCTTACAGGTGAGGACAGTAAGGCCCAAGGACCCATCAGAACCTACCACTTTAACTACATAGTGTCTCTGCCCAAACTTTAAATTTTTTTTATTATTATTTATTTATGATAGTCATACAGAGAGAGAGAGAGAGGCAGAGACATAGGCAGAGGGAGAAGCAGGCTCCATGCTACCGGGAGCCTGACGTGGGATTCGATCCCGGGTCTCCAGGATCGCGCCCTGGGCCAAAGGCAGGCGCCAAACCGCTGCGCTACCCAGGGATCCCCTGCCCAAACTTTAGCCATAAAATTCATTATCTAGCAGAGCTCTGTTACATATGTCATTTTAAACTTTCTAATAGCCACATAAAAAAAAAAAAAAAACAGATGAAATTAATTTTATTTTTTTTATTTTTATTTTTATTATTTTTTTATTTACTTATGATAGTCAGAGAGAGAGAGAGAGAGAGAGAGAGAGAGAGAGAGGCAGAGACACAGGCAGAAGCAGGCTCCATGCACCGGGAGCCCGATGTGGGATTCGATCCCGGGTCTCCAGGATCGCGCCCCGGGCCAAAGACAGGCGCCAAACCGCTGCGCCACCCAGGGATCCCCTGAAATTAATTTTAATAACATTTTATTTAACCCAATATATCCCAAATATTATTCCCACAGCAATGCTTTTAAAATTATTAATGAGCCATTTTACATTATCTTTTTGTCACACAGAATCTTTGAAATCCTGTGTGTACTTCATACTTCATAGTACATCCCAAAGCAATCAGACTCACCATATTTCAAGTGCCCAGTAGCCGTGTGTGGCTAGTGGCTCCTGTTCTGGACAGCAGCTCTAGCATCCCCATTATGGGAGCCTTGGGTGATGGTTTCTACCAAGGGCTACTGCAATGTACCACTTTGGAAGTGTACAGCCCTGGACCACGGTCCTAGTTCTGCATGTGTGGCGAGATCTTCCCACGGGTGTCAGACAGACCTGCGGCCCTACCCTGGTCCTACTGCTCTCTGGCCACCAAGATCACATCAATTTCACTTCCTGAGGTTCACCTGCCCCGTATGTAAAACAGAGGAAGAAATGGTTACATCCAAGCTTGCTGGAAGGACTCCACTAAATCAAGCATGTGAAAGTATTTACATAGAACAGAACTTTGCAAAGGTGACGTGGTGCCTTGACAAGGACAAGGCCTGGGTCTCCTACTCCACCCCTCTCACTCATCCAAAGAGACATCAGAGAAGGCACCAGGAGTCACCAGAGGAAAGAGGTCAGATTGAGTAACAGGGCTGGGCAAACCCCAATCAAGGAAACTAGTATTAGAGGTCCTTCTTGAGGGTTAGGCACTGCCCTTGGTGGGGGTCCTCTTTTAAATGCAAACAAGGATGGGGGTGGAAGACAAATAGAAAGAGTACAGGGAGAAATTTGAAAAAAAGAAAAAGAAAAAACCAGGAAATCCCTACCATTTCACTGTGAAAGACTTTAAGACTTTATTGGGCCAATTTCCTCCCCAAGGGGAGGGAGTTAGTCAACGCTGAGCAAGGGAAGAGAGGCATGGGGTGAGCAAGCAAAGCCAAAGTGCTGGTCTTGGGGAGGATGGGGAAGGAGAGAAAAAGGCCTGGGGAATCTGGGGGGTCCTATGCCTAGCTCTGTGTCATCCCTCAACTTCCTTGCCTCTGTTTGCCTAAACAACAAAATGGGAGGGTTGGGTGTGGTATGGTGGGAAGAACATGGGTTTCTGAGTCAGGGGACCAGGTAGTGTTCCTGTCCCTATTACTAATGAACTCTGTGGTCTCTGGCAAGTCACTTCACCCCTTGGGGGCCTCATTTTCCTCACTTCTAAATGGGGACATGCCTTTCTCCAGGCGGATAAAGACAAGGCTCCCCCAGCAATGCTGCTCCTGCGCATATGCCCAAGAGGAATGAAAGCATACATCCACACAGGAAAAACATGCACACAAATGTTCACAGCAACATTATTCCTAAGTGGAAATAACCCCAATGTCCATCAATTGACAAATGCATAAACATACAGTGGTACACCGATACAACTATTATTCTGCTACAGCATGGATGAACCTTGAAAATACGATGCTCAGTGAAAAGCCAGACATAAAGGCCACATATTGTATGATTCTATTTATATGAAATGTCCAGAAGACGTAAATCCATTAAAAAAGAAGAAGAAGAAAAAGAAAAAGAAGAAGAAGAAGAAGAAGAAGAAGAAGAAAAAAAAGAAAGAAAGAAAGAAAGAAGGAAGGAAGGAAGGAAGGAAGGAAAGAAAGAAAGAAAGAAAGAAAGAAAGAAAGAAAGAAAGAAAGATAGATAGATTAGTAGATTCCAGGGGCTGGGGGGAGGGTGAGATGGGGAGTGTCTGCTTAATGGGAATGGGGGTTTTCGGGGGGGGGTGATGAAAATGTTCTGGAATTAGATGGTGGTACTGGTTGCACAACCTTGTGAACTACTTGAAGCCACTTTGTACACTTTAAAATGGGGAGTTTTACAGAAGTATTATACCTCAACTGAAAAAATAACAGGGCTCTGTCATTAGATTTGATGGGTCTGAATGCTGGCTCTTCTGTTTCCTATCTGAGCCTCAGGGTCTTTACCCAAAAGTGATCATAACAGAACCCCCCCTCACAGGGGCATCGTGGGGATATAATGCCTTCGGCAGTCCCCAGCAGTGAGTGTGACAGGCATTCCATGTTGGCTTCCATTAGTATTACTACTGATGATGAAATGAGGCCTGTGTTAGGAAAAAGACAGGCCCCCTAGTCGGCATTCAATGCGCCCTCCCCTCCAAGGTCCCCTCCAGGTATCGGCGTCTGTGGCCTGTAACCAAGCCTGGAATCAGAGGAACGCGATCCGACATTTTCTGTCCCAAAATGTCCCGGAGCAGGGACAGCGGTTTGCAAAGGGCTGGGCTGCACACTTTGCATCATTTCAGTTTTCCTGCTGTGGGGCACGGCCACCCTCTTCTTTTACAGCAGATAGTCTGAGAGAGGCTGCGGGCCTGAGTGTCCTCTAACAGAGCCTGGCACATTTAGGAGCCTGATAAGCCAGCCTGCGGCTGGGTCAGCTCCACCCAGGAAGGGAGAGGGCAGGCGGGCAGAAGCACGTGTGCATTTTTAGTTCCCGGAAAAGTTCAACGGATTCACACACACACACACACACACACACACACACACACACACACACACACGGGAGCACGAGGGGCCACAAAGAGCCCTCCCCACCTTTCCCTGCACCTGGCCCCCCCCTCCTTGGCCCAGCAGAAGTAGTAAATGGGGCTGGCGCCACTCACAGTGAGAGCTGTCGACCTCCCTCAGTGAAGCTTTGCAACAAGGGCTCTGCTTGATAAGGTAAACTAGGAAATAGCTAATTTTAAACTGCTGCTTGAGTGCTGTAAAGTGAATGGAAATGACTGGGAAGAAACAGACTCTTTAAAAATCATCTACTAAAAACATGTTACAGGTTGGACCATACCAGGGATTGGTGTGGAACAGGAGGAACTTGTACAAACTTCTGAGTGGCAGGATCCCCGGGGGTGGCAATCTGACAAAATCTTGAAAATGGGAAGATGCACACACTCCTCCACCCAGCAGTTCCATCCCAGATATACGGCCCAGAGCCCGGGGAACCGCGCGAGAAAAATCACTGTGGCACCGTTTGCAGTGTCAAACAGTAGAAACCCAAATCCCCATCAAAAGAATAGATAAGGGGCACCCTGGGTGGCTCAGTCAGTTGAATGTCTGCCTTTGGCTCAAGTCATGATCTCAGGGTCCTGGGATGGAGCTCCAAGTTGGGCTTCCTGCTCAGTGGGGAGTCTGCTTCTCCCCCTCCCTCTGCCTACCCCTCCACGCTTGCTCTCTAGCTCCCTCTCAAATAAATAAAATCTTTTAAAAAATACATAAAGTATAAATTGTGAGGTATTCACACAATGTGAGAGCAAGCGGCAGTTTAAATCGATGAAGCATAGGTGTATGGATCAATATGGAAAAATCCCAAATATAGAAGGCTGAGGTAGAAAAGGCAAGTTGCAGAAGGGTACACAGAGTACGGCATCATTTACAAAAGCTTAAAACCACATAAAGGAACACTACATACCGTTTATGGTTATATGCTATGTAATAAAGGCATAAAAACATGCACGGAAATGATAAACATCAAAATCAGGACAGGGGTGCTCTCTGAAGGAGAAACAGAATGGGATAGAAGATGGGAATGCAGGGCTTTCAGTCGAATCTCTAAAGTAATTGTAACTGTGTCTGTAACTTCTCAAACTCAGTGGTGGGTACATAGGTGTTTGTCATGTTAATCTCAATCTCATTCTTAGGCATCCTCAAATATTTCTTATTTTATTTTATTTTATTTTATTTTATTTTATTTTATTTATGATAGTCACACACACACACACACACACACACAGAGAGAGAGAGAGAGAGAGAGAGAGAGAGAGAGAGAGAGGCAGAGACATAGGCAGAGGGAGAAGCAGGCTCCATGCACCGGGAGCCCGACATGGGATTGGATCCCGGGTCTCCAGGATCGCGCCCTGGGCCAAAGGCAGGCGCTAAACCACTGCGCCACCCAGGGATCCCATCCTCAAATATTTCATAATAAAATTTGACTCCTACGTGTTGACTTGTGGGAGAGAAAATTAAAATACAGATTCCAAGTTAAATCATTAATATCAACAAAGACTAGGATTTTTCTCCTAGAGGAAAGAAGCAGAGGGAGTAAGTAAAAATAGCCCGCCGGACCCCATTCCAGATTTTCTTAAGACCTTGAGAAAGGCATGTCTCCCTCCATTGGACCTCCAGTCCCTGTTTCTAAATGAGGAATAAAATCCCTGCCTTGGGTCAGCAGCACACAGGGCAGGAGGCGGGACTGCAAGGGGGAGGTGTTGCTCTGGGACACTCAAAGGATAATAATACCTCCTGTCCTGACATCCTCATGGAGGTTTTTGAAAGATGAAATGAAAGCATACACACAGCATGTTAGCATACTTGTATGTATTATTAGATAGATAGATAGATAGACACACACACACAATTGATACCTGACATGACTGCCATAAAGTGTTCTGGGATGCTCAGAGATAACAAGCCATTAAAGAGAAAACAAAACTACATTTTGAGAACTATCCATCTGACTCTCCCTCACAAAGTTTCTAAGTATAATATTCCCATGTGTACACCTAGAGCCTGGCCTTAAGACATTCCTAAACCAGTGATTTCCCACCCACGATCTGACCACTGGCCCCTAAATGCTCTCATAGCATTCTGTGCTTTGCACTTACCGTAAGCCAGCGAACCATTACTTATGTTCCAGGAGAACAGGGATCATTTCTACCAAGTTTATAGTTGTCACCCCAGCCTAGCATAGGACTCAAAATAATAAAGGACTCAAAGGTTTTCCAAAGAAATTATTGAGTTCCCATGACCAGACTTGATTCTAAAGGTGCTCAAATGAATAAGCAGGTGCCAGCAGTCTGGCCACGCTGCTTCCTGGGCTCTGAGGTGTACGGCTGCCTCTCTATCCACAGGGGCGTCCTCAGGCATGCTCAAGCTGACTCCAGTGGCTAATTCTATCAAGCAGGAATCCCTGATTGCAGACACACACGGAGACAGGACCAAATCAGTTTTTTTTGGAGAGAGCTGCCCATGCCATCTCCAGAAAACAGCAGGAGCGTGGGAGGACAGCACAGCATGGCCAGATGTGAAAGTCCCTGGTACCCACCCGGTTTCCCAGGTTACTCCCTCACGACAGTCCCAAATTATCAAACCAAATGAAGCATTAGGGCTTCTCTTGGGGGAAGAACTCCGAAAAACATCCAAGGTAGTGGGAACAATGATTATGAGAGAAAGACTCGCCAAGGAGTGAGGCTCTTACCAGACATTTGTATAACATCAGATCAAAAGATATCTGAGGTCTTTTTTTTTATAATTTTCTAACTCTCCTTTCTCTCACCCCCTGAGCAATAAGGAAAGGGGATTTTTTTTTTTTTTTAATGCTTGCTTTTGCAGCCGGGACACATGCGCTCTGAGGAAAAAAAAACCGTGGGGACCCCTTTAACTGCTAGCATACTCTCCCCCACCTTCCTGGGCCAAGCACTCCTGGGTTCAGCTGTTGGATAAAGCACACCTGTTTGTTCACCTACTAATGGGAATTATATAGGGTCACAGGGATCCCACTCAGAGAAAACCCACCGGTCACCATTCTGACAAACTTGGAGGAAAGGAAGCTAGTCCTGCCTTTTTTTTTTTTTTAAAGATTTTATTTTTAAGTAATCTCCACATGAAATGTGGGGCTCTAACTCAAAACCCTGAAATCGAGAGTCTCACACTCTACCAACTGAGCCAGCCAGGCTCCCCGGAAGCTAGACCTTCTTAAGAGGGCAAGCTCTCACCTTGTTGGGCTCATCTTCTTCTCCCAAACAAAGCACTATGTGCACCTTCACCCTCCTCCAGGCTCTAACAGCTAAGCCAAGAGGAAGAAGCAGGCAAGATGATAGGCATGCTAAAAGTTACGGGGAGGTCAAAGGACCCAGGCTCTAGCTGCAGAACTAGCAGATGTCCGGGATTCTGATGAATGGAATCTTTCACAAGCACACACGTGCCTTCCTTTTCCTCCTAAAAGCACTAGAAGAGTAAAAGGAAAATATGCCTTGTACTTATTTCAGTCTAGTGCCGGGACACGCTTTTCCCAGCACCCCATTCACCAATATCATGCAGATGCAGTCTGGTAAATGGGGCTCCATGCCGGGAAGGCAGACACTTGGCCTGTTGCAACCTCGGATATATTTATGAGATTGAATTAGTGACATGTCTCATAGGCAATGGAGAGAGAAATGATAACCTTTTCATGATCACGTCTGTATCCTGAGCAATCCCGAAAAATCCTACCCTGGCACCATCCCCATCTTCCTTCCTCCTACCCTCAGGCCAGAAGGCAAGAAAACGAATGAAGGTTAGTGGGGGATGCCACAGCTGTCTCCAGAGCCCCGGAGCCTGTCTAGGGCTGAAGGGCTGAATCATCATGGCTACCCACGCTGGCAGAGTAGGCAGGCGAGGGGCTGTGCTCACTGGGTCCCCACTGGGTCACAGGTAGGGCCCAATTTCGGCAAGAACAGGGCTTGGAGTCCTGCACCTCCACCTGGCCTTTTCACAGTCAGCGGTGGGTAGGAAGGGCTGCTCTCTATCAAGTCTTCCGTCCCAGGAGAGAAGACGCAATCCCCCAGCATCTGCACAGGTGGGGGTGGGGAAAGCTGGCTAGGCCACTGGAACAAGCGTCCACTAGGCTCTCAGGAGGCCCAAGAAGCTTCCTGGAGACCACACCCAAGGATGACAGTGCGATGCGGCCCATCATGCAGGCCCTCTGGCAGGAATACATACATACACACACACACACACACACACACACACACACACACACACACACACCATGGGGAAGCAGTTCAAGAGGGTCCCCCATGGGGTGCAAGAAAGCCATCTCCTCAAAACTCTCCTTCGCCAATAATATTATCTGGTGGAAGCTTTGGCCTAAAGACCCTCCTCTAGCAATGTTCTGACGCCAGAAGAGTGTGGGGAGGGAATGTTAGAATCCCAATCTCAGTGCAGAAGGGATTTGAGGGCCAAATGATTCAGAAGTCACACACTCAGATGCCTCCAGGAGCCTGGTGGATAGAATTTGAGGGAAGCCACCACAGCAAGCAGGCGGCTTTGGGGCCACAGTCAATACCGAGGGCCTGATCAAATAATTCTGAGTACCATCCAAACCTCGACCCAACTTAGCTCCTGGAGGCCACACAAGCGATGGCCGGTGAGGCTGGATGATGGAAACTTAGAAGGGTCCGTCTGGGGTACCCCCTGACCCCAGTGTCTTGAGCTATATAGTGTGTGCCATGGGTAGGGAAAGGACAGTGAACTCATCGGGACCCTAACTTCCCCACTGTGAAACGGGAAGAATTTCAAGGGCACACACCACCAATCGAGAGAAGGTGAACTGTGCACAGAGGCATGCACAGCTCACAGAGCTCGAGTGGCCAGAAGGAAGCTCCACAGTGTGGCACAGCAGTGAGCATGAGTCTCACAGTCGGACAACTCTAGAGTCACCGTTGCTTACAGCTGTGATGGCCGGTGACACATTTCCAGGCCTACCTCCCAAGTACCCTACTCTGGTCCCCACTTGGCACAGGACCCAGGATCCAAGCAGCGTCCCCAGGGCCTTTGCCTTAGCACCTCCCCCTCAGCTGACTTCCAGGAGGAGCCCCTGAGGAGCTCCCAGTGGAGGGAGGGAGAGACCCGCCCTCGCTCTGCCTCTCACTCACCAGGTGACCTTGATGAGGTCACTGCCCTCAGCAGGCCTACTTCCTATTGTGCCTATTGTGTCCTACGGAGATAGGAAGAGAACTGAATGAACATCCTGCTGGCTGGCCGGGCAGAAAAATCTAGGCTTTACACTCCCGCCTCTCACCTGTAGGTATGTCCCTTGTTTGAACTCCAGTCAGACTGACTTTGTCCATCCCAGCTTGCCCCCAGCAGTAATGTCACCCATGCTGGGTGTGGGTGGGTCAGAAGCCTGTGCCAGGCCTAGTACTGGTAAAATGGGAGCTCTTCCCCACAGCCTGTTTCTTAAAAACCCGGTGGCAAAGCTGGCACAGGGGACAGACAGACCTGTAGGAGCTGCCAATGGACAGATGTTTTATGAGAGGGACGTCAAAGCCAGCAAGCCCTGCAGGTAGGGAGATGCGTCCAAGTGCAAGTACACACATGTCACAAGCATACATGTCAAGGCCTCTCTATCCGACTCAAAACATCGGCCTCCCATCCCAGCTCCCTGCGCTGGCTGAAAATTATAGTTTAAGAGAGCGGTCACGCAGAGGAATAAAAAATTCCATTCAGACATGCGGCTCCGGACCTGAGGCCCTGTGAGCAAAGTTTCCGGTGGCCTCCGCGCCCCTCCCCGTTCCGGGAAGCCCGGCGGGTCGCCCGGGTCTCGGGTTCGGGACCAGCCGCTGCAGCCGGTCGGACCGGGGCGCGGGCTTCTCGGCGGGGCCCCCCGGATGTGGGATGCCCGGCCCCCCGCCGGCCCCCCGCCGGCCCCCCGCCCCGCGCCCGCCGCCTCCGCGCCCGCTCCTCCGCCCGCGGCTCGGAACCTTCGCAGCAGGCCCGGCGGACCGGCCCCGGCGCCCGGCACGGCGCCCGTCTGACATCCAGAGCCCGGCTCAAGGGCACTGCAGCGGGCGCCCCGCTCCCGGGGTCTTCCCCCCAACACACACACACACACACACACACACACACACACACACACACACGATGGCGGGCAGAGCCGAAGGGCGAAGCCTCCCCGCGCCCCGCAGCCCGAGCCGGGCCGGCCCTGGGGGGGGGGGTGGGGGCGGAGGATGGAGGCGGCGGCGGCGGCGGCGGCGGCGGGCGGATGCCGGAATGCAGCGCTGCGGGCCGGGCGGCGGCGGCGGCGGCGGCGCGGCGGGGCTCACCTTCTTGACCTGGTCATCCTTGAGCTCGGTGAAGTAATAGGCCAGGAGCTGCGCGGCGATCATGCTGGCGGGCGCGGGCGCGGGCGCGAGGCGGCGGTGCGGGGCGGCCGCGGCGAGCAGCGGTCCTCGGGCGGCTGCTCGGCGGCTCCTCCTCCTCCTCCTCCAGCCGCGGCTCCACCCCCAAGGCCCGGGAGGCGGCGGCTCGCGCGCTCCCCGGCTCCGCGCGCCCGTGCCCGGCAGGGTGACAGCCGCCGGCCGGCCCCCGTCCTCGGCGCCCATTGGCTGCCGGCCTCCTCTGCAGCGCGGGGCGGCGGCGGCGGCGGGGCCTGGGCCGGGGCGGGGGCGGGGGCGGGGGCGGGGGGGCGCGGCGGCCGCTCCCTGCCGCTCGGGAGAGGGGGCGGCGGCGCTGCGGAGGGCCCCGCGGCCCGGCATCTCCCGGCACGTCCCCCACGTAGGGCGCCGGGCTCGGGCGCGCAGGGTCCCGCGTGGGGGCGCCGGGCCGGGCCGCGGGCCGCGGGGCGCGGGAGGAGGCGCCGCCCGACTCGGGCGGGACCAGGGCCCGGCGCCGGCCGGGGCAGCCGGAGAAGCGCGGCCCCTTCGCGCGGAAACTCGGGCTCGCCCCCGGGAGCCCGGCGGATGCGGGGCCTCCGGGGGCGGGAGCAGCCGCGGGCGCGCCGCGCGAGCGGGGCCTGGGCGGGCGGGCGCTGGGGCCGAGAGGCTGCGCGGAGCCCCGGCCGGGTCCCCGCTCCCGCCGGCTCCTGCGCCGCGCCCCGGCCGCGTCCTCCGGGCCGAGCATCACCCCGACCCCGCTCCCCGGCCTAATCTCCCGCAGGCGGATTTGTGTTGCCAAATCGAGAGCGACGCCCCACGGCCCCCGCCCGGAGTCCGGGTTCCTGGGGCTCACCCGAGGGCGCACGCCCCGGCCCCGGCCCCGGCCCCGGCCCCGGCCCCGGCCCGGCCCGACCGCCTGCCCCCGCCTTCCTCTTCCTCTTCCTCGCCGGCGTCTGGGCGCTGCCCCAGGCGTCCCTCCGAGGTGCCACCTTTTTCACTTCCCCAACGGAAGTGAGCTGGGCTGGGAGGAATCCTTAGAGAAACGTTCGGCCTTAACGAGGGGGAGGGGAGGGGAGGGGAGGGGCGGCACCGGGCGGTTAGGGGCGGCTGTGAGAGCTGCCCGAGTGTTCTTAGGTCCCTTGCGTCTGTGTGCAGGAGCCTCACTGCCTTACAAGGGGACACGTAATGAGCTCAGAATACAACCAAGTGCTTACTATCCTGCCTCAACAAGTAATCCAGTTGAGGCTCACCCCAGGCCGTGTATCTTGCCAAACTTTACACCACCGGGAAGTTGTAGATCTCAGGATTAGGACGCTGTGTTTTCCAAGCCAATGCTCACCCGCGCAGTTTGCCATCCTTCCTACCGGAGGAAGCCTCTCTGCCTAAATAGGCCATGCTCTTGGGACCAAGGCTGCACCCTGTGGTGCCCTGAAAGATGGCCACAGTCCAACCCCCAACCTCTACCCCAGACCTGGATCCAGGGAACCCTGACCCAGCCTACATAAAGGTACAGTGGTATCAGGGGGAGATGGCTTAGGTCCGCTACCTTCTTCCTTTGGGGTCTGACCATTGCTGTCACTGACTGAAGATATGGCCCTAAGGCCAGAGCCTTCAGTCCACAGCTCAGCACTCACTGTCTGCTAGCTGTCTGGCAGTGACCTTCCGAGTCACCTTTCTGAGCTTGCTTCCTCCTCCATAGCATGGAGATAGGAAAGCCCACTCACTCTCCCTTCATTGCTGTGGAATACTACAAATAAAATAGTTGCTTATATTACACAGTAAGTGGTGGATATTACTATAAGATTGGTATGATGAGGGCTTCTCCTTTGCATTGCCCCACCACCACCACCACCACCCATTCTAAGCACAGAGAGGGTGGCGCGATTTTATATTTGCAATTTTGAATTGTTTTCCAAAGAGGCTCCCTAAAATTATTTAAGCTTCAAACCCCACAAAGCCTGGATCTGCCCTAGGATAGTGTCATTATAAACAAGGAATGTAAGTTTCCTGGCATCCATTAAACACTTACACTGCCTACATGGCCATAAAGCAGAATTGGGAGAAAGAGAATGATTTGGTTGCTCTCAACTGCCACTTGAGTCCTGCAGTTATGATGCTGCCAGACTCACAAGGTGAGAAGCTCCTTGTAGATCAAGAACTGTGCTTTGCAAATTGCTGTCTCTCATGCCTAGCACTCGAAGGTGGAATGAGCCTGGCACAGTGATCAGGAATGTTAGGAGTATACATACCCCTCAACCTACCATCACTGCACCCCCATTACATTCATGATCTCTTGGATCATCGTGAGCTGGAGCCAGGGAGAAACTGAGCCTCTCAATTTTCCAGGCTACTCCGAGAAGTTCTGTTTGCAGGCAAGGCGGCTGCCAATGGTTTCTCTTCCCTGGCCATTGAGTGAAAAACTGCTTCTCAGGATGACTCTCCTCCTCCCCACCCCTCGAATGCACACAGTCCCCAAGGTCCATCACTATTTCCTGAGAGATACCTCTAGGTCTGCCCCACTGCCTCCTTCAACCCCTAGGCCTCGTTGTCCCATGCCAGAAATGTTACAAATGTTAGCCTTCCTGGTTCCTGGCTTTCTACCACCCAAATCATTCTGAAGTCCAGGCCACCTCATTCCTGCTAAATAGCAGCCTAATCACATCATAGCCCTGCCCCAAATCCCTTGATGACACCCTCCTTCCTGACAGAGCCAACTGAAACATCTCTGCCTGTCTGAGGCCTTTGTGATCCGACTCAACTCTTCCCTACCTATCTCTTCCTCCACCCTGGGCCACAGCAAGGCCACTTCCCACTGTTGCCAGCTGGCCTGCCAGGTCCACCAGCTCCCTTTGAGCCCCTGCTCATGAATCCTTGCTTGCCTTGCCTTCTCCACTCACCACCCCCTGACCAAGTGTCCCTGTCACCCTCTCACCGAAGGCCCAGCTCTCCCACCATCCACAGAAAGCCTTTCCTAGGCATGCTACTCACCCCAGTTTCCCAGGCCTTAGCACTTCCACAGGGCCAATTCGGACTGTGCTCAGAGTCCATCTAGATCTAGACCAAGACTCTTCTTTACAGACCAGGAACCTGCGATGCAACATGTGGGCCATCTTGTCCAGTGTCAGGCTGTGGTGGAGGTGGGAGCTGGGGCTTAAACCCAGTTCTGATGCCCAGACAGTGCTCTGTCCATCCTCCGCCCCCTCCACCTCACTGCAGCTTGGGCCTCTGATAAGTGACACTGAGTCGTAACAGTCTGCCTGATATTGTTGACTGTCTTCTGGGGGCCTGGCCTTATCTGCCCCAATCACACAGCTTCCTGAGACCAGAGCCCATACTGCACTGCTGTGTCCCCTCCTGGGCTCAGAGCTGGGCCTGTGTCCTCTCTTTATCATGCCAGTTATCACCTCATGCACTTCTTCATTATCCCACCTCTTTCTGCTGTCATACAGCTCTTAGATGCCAACTAAGCCTGATGAGGGAGCAGAAGGCAAGCTGAGGACAAACCATGAGCAGACAGCCTGGAACCTCCCTGCCCCCCCTCTCCTGGGTGGCATATACATGACATTCTTCCAGGAAACCTCCAACTGTCTTAAAGTTAATGCCTAGCTAGAAGAAAAAACAACATTTGCTTGATAATAGCCAGGCCTTTGGTATTCTTTAGCATAATGAAAGCTGCCCCTTTGGCCACCTCCCTTTTTCCTTACCTCCCTCAACTCGCAAGTATATTAATCAGCCACTCCTCACCACCCCAGTACAGCAGCTTTCAACCAGTGGGTCCTGTCCATGTGCTTTAATAAAATCACCTTTGTTGCACCAAAGACATCTCAAGTATTCATTCTTGACCATCAGCTCTGAACCTCACCAACCCAAAACTGTATCAAGCTCCTTGCTGATTATTCTTTGCACCCCAAGGAAGAACAGTAAAGACCTTGACCATTGGAAATCTAGTCCTCCAAGTCTCCCCTCACCCTCCAGATGGCCCTCACCCCTCGCCGAAGCCCCCTGGACTTCCCTCTGCATTTACTGTGCTCTTCTTTTAGAAGTCGGGGTTAGGGGAGAGAGTGATCAGGCCATGCCAGGCTGCCACCCACAAAAAGCAACTGCCTGTAAGAGAAGGCAGGCCATGGCTAAGTCAGAATGTGACAACTCACATCGGCCCCAGGGCACCGGGAATGGTACTCCAGAAATTCTCTCCAGTGGATCAGAGTTGTACTCCAGCACCTGGGAGTACACTTCAACAGCAATGTTTGCATAATACTGACAGTTTACAGAGCATTTATTTTCTCAGATAATGCCTCATTTCTTCTGATAACAGGCTGGTGAGGTTACCAGGGCAAATATCATTATGCCCACTTCATCAGTCAATGAGGGTTAGGGAAGTTATAGAGCATGTGGCAGGACTCAAAGGCAGAGAAAGGGAATAAAGAAAAATGAAGGCTGGAATGTGAGCCATTGCGGCAAGCCGGAATCCTGAGAGGAGCGTGCTGGCAGGCAAAGCACATTCCAACCGGAAGCACCTGAGAGGAGTCCTGACCCCACATTTCTATCCATTGGATCTGTAGATTTCAACCCTGCTGCACCTGCTGAGAAGAATCACATGGGGAGCTTTTACAAATGTGGATGCCCAGACCCACGGCCCCAGGTGGCAGCTGACCTGACCCTGCCCTACCCGGAGCACAGTGCAAACAAGCTCCTGGCAGAAGCACCCCAGGTAGGTCTGAGGGACTGCCAGGAGATGCGAGTTGCTGATTTCCACGCTAACTTTCCGCGGGAACATGGGGAGGAAAGTTCTGACGTGAATCCCCAGGAGCTAGGTCTTGCGGTCCCTGCAAGGCTGAGGCCACCCCTCCGGGGTCCTGGTCCTTCCGCAGATGCATCTGCGCACCCAGATCAAAGTTCACTGCGACTTTGTCATCCACTTTGCAGCCGGTTTTGCTCCTTTGTGGGAAGGCTGCTGAGGAGGGGCGGGGCTGTAAAATCACACCCTGGGCCTGACTCGCTTCCTCTTTTATTTTTGCCCAAAGTTCCGCCCTCTGACAACATCCTAACAGAGGTTACATCCTGGCTACTGCCAGGCCACCACGTGGCCTAGCACCTATCTTAATTAGCCCGCCTAATATTTTACAAATATGGGAAAACACAAATTAGGAGATTTCACTTTCAAATGCAGGTTCCCAGCACCTCCGATCTAGCCACACAGGGCCTCTGCTAGAACTGAGCAGCCACTGCCCCCTTCAGACAGAGCGGGGTGCTGCAGCCTGGCCCAGGCCCCACCCAGCCCGCCCACTGTGCTGATGCCCTGTAAGGCCTTTAAGTTTCAGCTCCTGATAATTGGAATTTGTAGGCAGAAGGCCTCGGGTATTAGGGCTGGGATCAGGAAGGGAGGGGCCAAGGCATGCAAGATTTAAATCTTGCATTCAAATCTTGTACCCTCAGCACCTCTCTTGCTTCACCCAGGTCCTACCCCCTTCATGTATTATAAAGCTCTCTGACTGGCTGCCCCTTGCTCAACCCTGACCTGGTTTACCTGGCTCATAAAACACCTGATTCCCAGAGACACCTCTCTCAGCTTCTGTCCCAAGAAGGTTTCCACTTCCCTGTGGGGATGATTGTCCCTCAGGATTGTGAGGAAAGCCCTGTCTGGCCCTGTGGCTTCGTGGACATCCCATCATCATTGCAATTGCCTCTGAACCTCCTATGAATAAAGAATGATAAGCCTCCTATGCATAAAGAATGACAGCCTGAAAGAAGGGTTAACCAGACTACTGAGGCCTGCCTGGCTTTCAGCCCTGCTCCTTATCTCAAGCCTGCTCCTTCCCCCAAAGGAAACCCATATCTTGTTGGAACAGAGCAATCTCAAAAATCACCCTGCTGATTACTCTGAGTTTCCTGGGATAGTTCGCTCTGATACCCACGCACAACCACCTCCACAGGGCCAACAGAAGATCTTCAATACTACCCCGTTAGAATTAGCTCAAATATATAGAAGGAAATGTTCACGTTAGGAGAGTCCATGTCAACACCTAATCAGGGTTCCTAGACTGTGAGATCTCATAGGCCAGCAAATGAAACATGCATACAAATAAAAACTAGGTATTGACTTTTCATTTTGCTAAGAAAAGACAATTTTTACTTGCAATTTCTATCTCCTATCACCATAATTTCCTAAAGAAAAAAAAATGTTTTAAGCCAGAGGAAGAAAAATAAGGGCTGCTTTTTAAATTAAGTATCTCCAGCTTTATAAAATATAATACCTAATTCTCAGGTAGAACTCGCTGTGGACCAGGCATTGTTCTAAATTCTTATATTAACTTGTTTGACCCTCAGAACAACCTAATGAGGTAAATACTAGTTCTATCACCATTTCATAGATGAGATACTGAGTCACAGGAAGATTTGGTGACTTCTTGTCCAGAGCTTCAACCCACTTCTCTTCTTAGTTCCAGACCCATATTCCAACTGCCTGTGAACATGAAGTCCTAGCCCCCATATGCACCTGAAACTCAGGAGGTCTCCCAACACCATCATTTCTCCTTAAACTCTCTCTTCTTGATTCCCTACCTTGTCATTTATTCATTCATTCGACATTTGTGAAGCATCTAGTCTGCCTGTCACTAGAAATGTGCTGGTGAGCAGCAGAGTCCCTGCCTACATTCTGGTGGGGAGAGCCAGACAGTAAACAAGTCACAAATTAAATATACATTAGGTCAGGTGCTAGGAGGAAAAATAAAAAGAATGTAGGCAACAGAGCTACATCCTACAATTTCCATTTACCCTTTGTTCTAACTAATGAGTTAGAGTCAATTTTTAGCTGAATCCAGAACTTCCCCCCCTTCCCAGGTAAAGATTACATTTCCAGCCTTCCTTGCAGCTAGATGTGACCATGGGAGCAAGTTCTGGCCAAAGAGATGAAAGTGAGAGCATCTCATGCTAGCTTCCAGGAAACTTCCTTAAGACATGATGATTATGCAGCTTTTCTTCTTTGCCATTCTTCCTTGTGGCTGGCTGAAATACAGACAGACTGGCTAGAGAACCAGGAATGTCTTGAATTTTGAGATAATCTTGAGAATGGCAACCACACAAAACAAAGCAACAAAATAAAATAGGAAGAGTTTGCATCCCCATCATCAGGGTGCCCCATAGCAGCCCCCAAAGGTAGGCTTTGGGGTAGAGGTAGGTAGTCCCCTACCTCTAGATTTGTAGAACTTCAGAGGAAAATATAATTCCAGTGCATTAACCCAACTGCTATTTTGGAGTTTTCTGTTACTACCAGCCAAATCTAATCCTGATATCTAGGTTGAACAACAGAGAATAAGAGTATCATTTCAGATAGCATGAATAGGTGAGGCCTCTCTGAGGATACACTTGAGCAGAAACCAGAATAGAAGGGAGTACACCATGCCTGTGCCTCTTTTGCCCTCTGGGGAAAAGAGTGGTCCAGGTAGGACCATCTCCCTATCAGCCAAGCTGAAAACCTGAGCATTATCCTTGAGATTTTTCCCTTCCAAATGCCCTGCATCTAATCTGTCACCAAACCCTACTGAGTCTCCCCATATATGTGCCTCAAGAACAAAACAAAACACCCACCTAAGAATTCTCTCGAATCCATCCTCTCATCCCCATTCTTTCTGTTAGAACAGGCCTGTAGTGCATTGTATGGTGCCCTATAAAAGATATGCCCTAATCCCCACAACCTGTGTTTGTGACCCTATTTGAAAAAAAAGGGGGGATGGTTCTTGGGGCACCTGGGAGGCTCAGTGGTTGAGCATCTGCCTTTGGCTTGGGTCATGATCCTGGGGTCCTGGGATTGAGTCCTGCATCAGGGTCCCCACAGGGAGCCTGCTTCTCCCTCTGCCTATGTCTCTGCCTCTCTCTGACTCTCTCATGAATAAATAAATAAACTCTTAAAAAGTGAATAAAAAGGATCTTTGTATATGTAATTACTTTAGGGATCTTGAGATAAGATCTTCCTGGATGGGATCTCCCTGGTGCACCTTAAATCCAATGACCTTCCTGATAAGAGGCAGATGAGAAGATGGTGGGGAAAAAAGAATTGCCCGTGAGGGCAGAGGCAGAGACATGAGGGGGTTCTGCAGCCACAAACCAAGGAGCACCGGGAGCCACCAAAAGTGAAAGAGGCAAGGAAGGATCCTCCCTCTAGAGCCACTGGAGGGAGCCCCGCCCTGCTGACACCTTGATTTCAGACTTCTGGCCTACAGAACTGCTAGATAATAAATTTCTGTTATTTTAAACCACTAAGTTTGTGCCAATTTGCTATTTCAGCTCTACAAAATGAATACAAAGCCCTTAGTGATACCAACTCTCTCCAACCAGGCTAAGGAAGTGATCTGTTCAGAATCAAAAATGTTTAGCAAAAATGTTTTGCTCACATATCTCCACGATCTGTACATTTACTCATAACTATTAATGCATACTATGGCACTAATGTATTGTTTATATTATAAAACATACCTAAAACATAGACATGGAAACAGATGAGACCAATGGGAGTGTCAAATGACACCACTTTGGAACTGTTTGACTCTTCTTAATGAAGTTTAATATAGGGGTGCCTGGGTGGCACAGTTGGGCATCCAACTCTAGGTTTTGGCTTAGTTCGTGACCTCCAGGTCATGAGACGGAGCCCCACGTAGGACTCCACACTTAGCACGGAGTCTGCTCGGGATTCTCTCTCTCCATCTCCCCCTGTCCACCCCCAACCCCCACTCATACATACACACACACACTCTCTCTCTCTCTCTAATAAATAAATAAATCTTTTTAAAAAGGTTTAATATATACTGACCACGTGACCCAGCTATTCCATTCCTGGATATTTACCCAAGAGAAATTAAAGCATTTGTCCATACAAGGATTTGTATACAAATGTTCTCAGCACTTTATAGCCCAAACTAGAAACAACCTAAATGTCCATGAGCAGGTGAGCAGATTAAAAAACTGTACTAGGGATCCCTGGGTGGCGCAGCGGTTTAGCGCCTGCCTTTGGCCCAGGGAGCGATCCTGGAGACCCGGGATCGAGTCCCACGTCGGGCTCCCGATGCATGGAGCCTGCTTCTCCCTCTGCCTGTGTCTCTGCCTCTCTCTCTCTCTCTCTGTGACTATCATAAATAAATTAAAAAAAAATAAAAAAATAAAAAAGCGTACTATATCTATACATACTTCAAAGTTCTCAGTATAAAAAATGGAATGATGTCTTTTTCTCACTTTGGTAACAGTTTTACTGAAATATAATCCATATATCATATAATTTGCCTATTTAAAGTGTAGTTTCATGATTTTTAATACAATTGCAGGGTGGTAACATCATCACTTCAGTCATTTTTAGAGAATTTTCATTATCTCAAAAAGACACCTCGTACCCATTAGCTGTCACCTCCCAAACTCCTGTGCTCCCCAACCTCAGGCAACCACTAACCTACTTTCTGTTTACAGATGTACCTGTTCTGGATGTTTCATATAAATGGAATCATACAATATGTGATCTTTGGTGAATGGCTTCCTTCATTTAGCATATTTTTAAGATTCATTCATGTTGTAGTACATATCTGAACTTCAGTCCTTTTTACTTCTGAATAAGATCCCATTGTGTGGATACATCACCTTTGTTTATCCGATCATCAGTTGACTGATCTTTGGTTGTTTCCACTTTGGGGTTGTATTAATTTAGTAGGGTTGCCATAAAATATTACATACTGTCTTAAACAACAGAAATGTATTTTTTCACAATTCTAGAGGCTAGAAGCCCAAGATCAAGGTGTTGGCAGGTTTACCTTCTTCTAAGGACTCTTTCCTTAGCATGCAGAATCCCCTTCCTCACATGGTCTCTCTCCCTGTGTGTACACATCCAGGATGTCTCTCTGTGTGTCCAAATTTCCTCTTCTTGAAAAGATGCCATTCAAACTGGAATAGGGGGGGACACCCGGGTGCCTCAGTGGTTGAGTGTCTGCCTTCAGCTCAGGGTGTGATCTTGGGGTCCAGGATCAAGTCTCACATTGGGCTTCTTGCAGGGAGCCTGCTTCTCCCTCTGCCTATGTCTCTGCCTCTCTCTGTGTGTCTCTCATGAATAAATAAATAAAATCTTTAAAAAAAAAAACACCAAAATGGAATAGGGCCCATTCGAAAGATCTCACTTTTAATTAATTAACTCTTTAAAGACCCCATCTCCAAATGTGATTACATTCTGAAGTACTGGGGGTTAAAAGTTCAACATATGAATTTGGTAGTGGAGGGGCACAATTCAGCCCATAACAGATATCATATTAAGAAACTACTGCCAAATCCAAAGTCACAAAGATTCATACCTATGTTTTCTTCTAAGAGTTTTATAATTTGAGCTATTGAATATTTGGAATTAATTTTTGTGTACGGTATGAGGTAGGGATTTAACTTGACTCTTTTGCATGTGGATATTCAATTGTCACAACATTGTTTGTTGAAGATTGTTCTTACCCCATTGAATTGTTTTCATACCCCTGTGAAAACCAAATGACTCTAAATATATGAGTTTATCTCTGGATTCTCAATTCTATTCCAGAGATCTATAGGTCTATCTTTTTCTTCCCCCTTTTTTTATAAATTTATTTTTTATTGGTGTTCAATTTGCCAACATATAGAATAACACCCAGTGCTCATCCCGTCAAGTGCCCACCTCAGTGCCCATCACCCAGTCACCCCCATCCCCCGCCCACCTCCCCTTCCACCACCCCTAGTTCGTTTCCCAGAGTTAGGAGTCTTTATGTTCTGTCTCCCTTTCTGATATTTCCCACTCATTTTTTCTCCTTTCCTCTTTATTCCCTTTCACTATTTTTTATATTCCCCAAATGAATGAGACCATATAATGTTTGTCCTTCTCCGATTGACTTATTTCACTCAGCATAATACCCTCCAGTTCCATCCATGTCGAAGCAAATGGTGGGTATTTGTCATTTCTAATTGCTGAGTAATATTCCATTGTATACATAAACCACATGTTCTTTATCCATTCATCTTTCGATGGACACCGAGGCTCCTTCCACAGTTTGGCTATTGTGGACATTGCTGCTATAAACATCGGGGTGCAGGTGTCTCGGTGTTTCATTGCATCTGTATCTTTGGGGTAAATCTCCAGCAGTGCAATTGCTAGGTCGTAGGGCAGATCTATTTTTAACTCTTGGAGGAAGCTCCACACAGTTTTTTTTTAAAGATTTTATTTATTTATTCATAGAGATGCAGAGAGAGAGAGAGAGAGTAGCAGAGGCACAGGCAGAGGGAGAAGCAGGCTCCATGTAGAGAGCCTGACGTGGGACTCGATCCAGGGCTCCAGGATCACACCCTGGGCTGCAGGCGGCGCTAAACCGCTGCGCCACCCGGGCTGCCCTCCACACAGTTTTCCAGAGTGGCTGCACCAGTTCACATTCCCACCAACAGTACAGGAGGGTTCCCCTTTCTCCACATCCTCTCCAACATTTGTGGTTTCCTGCTTTGTTAATTTTCCCCCATTCTCACTGGTGTGAGGTGGTATCTCATTGTGGTTTTAAATTTTTTTTTGTTTTATTTATTTATGATAGGCACACAGTGAGAGAGAGAGAGGCAGAGACATAGGCAGAGGGAGAAGCAGGCTCCATACACCGGGAGCCCGACGTGGGATTCGATCCCAGGTCTCCAGGATCGCGCCCTGGGCCAAAGGCAGGCGCTAAACCGCTGCGCCACCAGGGATCCCTCATTGTGGTTTTGATTTGTATTTCCCTGATGGCGAGTGATGCGGAGCTTTTTCTCATGTGCATGTTGGTCATGTCTATGTCTTCTTCTGTGAGATTTCTGTTCATGTCTTTTGCCCATTTCATGATTGGATTGTTTGTTTCTTTGCTGTTGAGTTTAATAAGTTCTTTATAGATCTTGGAAACTAGCCCTTTGTCTGATATGTTATTTGCAAATATCTTCTCCCATTCTGTAGGTTGTCTTTTAGTTTTGTTGACTGTATCCTTTGCTGTGCAAAAGCTTCTTATCTTGATGAAGTCCCAATAGTTCATTTTTGCTTTTGTTTCTCTTGCCTTCATGGATGAATCTTGCAAGAAGTTACTGTGGCCAAGTTCAAAAAGGGTGTTGCCTGTGTTCTTCTCTAGGATTTTGATGGAATCTTGTCTCACATTAAGATCTTTCATCCATTTTGAGTTTATCTTTGTGTATGGTGCAAGAGAGTGGTCTAGTTTCATTCTTCTGCCTGTGAATGTCCAATTTTACCAGCACCATATATTGAAGAGACTGTCTTTTATCCAGTGGATAGTCTTTCCTCCTTTGTCGAATATTAGTTGACCATAAAGTTGAGGGTCCACTTCTGGATTCTCTATTCTGTTCCATTGATCTATGTGTCTGTTTTTTGTGCCAGTGCCACACTGTCTTGATGACCACAGCTTTGTAGTACAACCTGAAATCTGGCATTGTGATGCCACCAGTTATGGTTTTCTTTTTTAAAATTCCCCTGGCTATTCGGGATCTTTTCTGATTCCACACAAATCTTAAAATAATTTGTTCCAACTCTCTGAAGAACGTCCATGGTATTTTGATAGGGATTGCATTAAACGTGTAAATTGCCCTCGGTAACATTGACATTTTCACAATATTAATTCTTCCAATCCATGAGCATGGAATATTTTTCCATCTCTTTGTGTCTTCTATAGGTCTATCTTTATGCCAGTGCCATGCTGTAGCTTTATAAATTTTGAAAACAGGAAATGTGAATTCCTTGACTTTCTTATTATTTAAGATGTTTTGGCTAATCTGAGTACCTTCCATTGCCATATAAATTTTAGAATTGGCATGTTAACTCCTGCAAAGAAGCCAGCTGGAATTTTTAACAGGGATTGTGTTGACTCTATAGATCAATTTGGGGAGTATTGCCATCTTAATATTAAGTCTTACAATCCATGGACATGGACTAT
Organism: Nyctereutes procyonoides; assembly: GCF_905146905.1. NCBI lineage: Eukaryota > Metazoa > Chordata > Mammalia > Carnivora > Canidae > Nyctereutes > Nyctereutes procyonoides. Next base: position 67,730,716 of record NW_026575046.1, read on the forward strand.
CTTTCCGTTTATTTAGATCTTCTTCGATTTCTTTCATCAATGTTTTGTAGTTTTCAGAGTATGTGTCTTGGACTTCATTTAAGTTTATTCCTAAGTGTTTTGTTCTCTTTTTTTTTTTGTGCTATTAGACATGAAACTATTTCCTGAATTTCATTTTTGGATTGTTCATTGTGAATGTATAGAAGTACAATTGATTTTCACATATCAATTTTGTATCCTATAACCTTGCTGAATGTGTTTATTCTAATAGTGTGTGTGTGTGTGTGTGTGTGTGTGTGTGTGCGCGCCTTAGGATTGTCTATATACAAGATCATGTAGGATGAACTTGATACACACGCAATATGAAAATATTGAAGCCAGGCACAAAAGAACACACATGTATAATGACACTTATATGACATTCAAGAACAGGAAAACTAACCTATGGTGATAGAAGTCAGAACAATGATAACCTCAGGACAGGGGATGGGAAAGTAGTAAATGGATAGGGACATGAGATTTTGGGGGGTGATGGAAATGTTCTATATCTTGAACTGGGTTCTATACACATGTTCAGATTTCTCAAACTGACACTTAGGATGTATGCATTTGACTGCTAATAAATTCTACTTCAATTAAAAAGAGACATAAAGATGAGATAAACTATTTTAAAGTGTGGTGGCCTAATAGTATCATTAGCTCATTATCTTAAGGCCTCTCTATACATAAAGATTAGCTTATCATTAGTGATATACAGAATAAAGCCAGAATTCAAATAGTCTAGCCTGTTTTATTTCTCTGACTGCTCAAATATAAATCTGATCAGATCTTTTATTTCTTTTAACCCCAAGATGTGGCTGATAAGCAGCTGGTACCAGGGATAGGAAACGAGTCAGCACTCTTCTCATTGTTCATTAGCTTTTTTTTTTTTTTTTTTTTTTAGTAATCTCTACATCCAACATGGGGCTCAAACCCAAGACCCAAAGATCAAGAGTCACTTTCCCTTCTAGCTGAGCCAACCAGGTGCCTCCATTATTCATTAGTGTTAATCCACAATTTCTATGCAGAAATCTTTCTAAGCCACTTGCTTATTTTGTGAGGGTCAGCCTAGTTAAAGCCAGATATGATGTATGAAACTACCTCAACCAGGCAGTCATAAGACAGTAATGCCTTGTAATATGCTAAAAATGGCCCTGGAAACAAAGGAAGGAGCCATGTTCCTCCCCCTTTTTATTGAGAGACCCTGAGTACAAAATCATACAAGTAACCATCTGGAAGGCTCACCAAGGAAGGCTACCAGTGCTGACTGAGCTTTTCAAAATTGTTAGCAATGGAACTTGTAAAACTTTCTTCCCACTCCAAAGTGGATCATCTGGCACACACATCACCTCTGGAGATCTTTCTGCACGCATCCCCACTATCTCCTGACTGGTACCCTGGAAGCTCAAGGCTCATGCTCCTTGCTGGTGTCAGAACACAATTTAATCACATGACTCTTCAGCCTAAAGATCTTTTGGGCCCCCTCAACAGACCAATAGACCATAACCGACATCTAGTGCCAGCCCCACCCAAATCCATCAGCCTCCCTTCCCGCCTTCCCCACCAGCTCCACAGCAGGCAGCCTCCCAGGCTCTTTCCATCCTCACAGGCTCTGCCTTTGCCATTGCTGCCACCTCTGCCTGGAATGTCCCTCCTGGCCTGTAGATTCCTTCTTCTGCTACACGACCCATGCCAACCTCACTTCCTCTATCCAACCTTCCTTCTCTCCCCAAGACAGGGTGGACCCCTCCCTCATCTGGCTCTTAAGGCATGTGTCACCCTGTGTTGTAACTTTTTCCTTTTTTGTACGTTAAGCTTCAGTTCTCAGCCCTACATCCTCAAATGCTGGAGTCTCTTATTCACTTTTGTAAGAACAAGAATATGGTTGTTCGATCAGTGGAATAAGAAGCAGGGCAGAGGTGGCTGCTATGATTCCAGACCCAGCCGTGGACCTCAGCTGGGACTAGATAAGGGAACCAGATGCAGGAGAAATCAAAAGTTACTGTACTGGGGATCCCTGGGTGGCGCAGCGGTTTGGCGCCTGCCTTTGGCCCAGGGCGCGATCCTGGAGACCCGGGATCGAGTCCCGCGTCGGGCTCCTGGTGCATGGAGCCTGCTTCTCCCTCTGCCTGTGTCTCTGCCTCTCTCTCTCTCATTCTATGTGACTATCATAAATAAATAAAAATTAAAAAAAAAAAAGTTACTGTACTTTTCTCCCAGCAAGCTGGCTTTCTAAAGCCCCCGCCTCACCACCTTCACATGAAGCAATCCACCCCAAAATACAATTTTCCAGACACAGTAAAGTGCCTGCTTGGGGAGTGAGAGGGAAGGTGGGGGGCCATCACAGATAACACATAGAATTCTCTGATTTGGAAGCATATGGGATAGGTCAACAGGAAAGATCTGAAACTTGCCCATGTTCCAGTGCAGAGGACATGGATACCAAGTTCCTGGCATGTCAGATTCTGCACACCAGAAAAGACGAGCGAGGGAATAGACCCTTCCATTCCCTCTCCCAGAACCCCTCCCACAGTCATTAGGCCATATGGCTCCAGGGCAGGAATGTCCTATGTTTAGCTCTGACACTTAGCATTTTGCTCCCAAGCAAGGGCTAAGAGAGGAGATCGTAGTGACAAAGGCATCCTTATAAAGCACCTGCCCTATGGGGTGGGCTGGGCCTGGATAGGAACAAGTTAGAAGTAAAAGCTCTTCCTCCCCTGGGAATCCACCATAAGGCTGCTTGGCTCACTGAAGCCGTGATCAGAATTCCCAAATGGAATTGCCACACGCTATCCCTCTTTTACAGAAAAGGTTACAGAAGGAGATGGAAAGAACATTTAGGTTTCTTACCTTAACTTCAGTAAGCGAGGGCTTGATTGGCCTCTCAGATGCTTCACTCTTAAAAAAAGACAGGAAAAAATAAGCTGTGACAAAGGCATCTTAGCAACTTGTATTCACAGCGTATTGATGCTTATAACTAATCAATCTTGTTTAGAAAGCAACAGTAACTACAAGTAACCCTGAAATCACTGGCTACATTCTGACATGATTAATGAGTCTCTGGATGAAATGCAGCAGAGCTCAGAAATGTCTTATTCATGAATTTATTCACATCAACATTGATTAGGTGCTTACCAAGGTACAGGTACTGTGCTAGGAAGTGAGGGTTCAAAGACGACAAAGAGCAGCGGCTCTCCCTACAGGGAGTCCACAGCCCATCAGAGTAGACGTGCCAATCAATCATGAAAGCACAGCACTGACTGAGCCACTAGAGAGGCATGTAGGGAGACTGTGGAAACATAGGGCTCTGTCCTTGCTGAGCCACTGGCCACACTGTGTCCCGAAGATTGCAGGATGCAATACTTCCCAGATGAACATGGAGGGAACATGGTTGTCAAGTAGCAACCAGCTGGATGGGCTAGCATCCTGCCTTTCCATAATCCTCTTATAACTTTCCATGCCTCATAGATTTTGGAAGTTGCTGCCAGTCACGAGAGAGACCCATATAGATCTCTTCATGATGGCAGCTGAAGGGAGAAGGAAGGTGTAATACATTGCACAAAAGAGCCAAAATGGTTCTCCTTCTTGTAAGCATACTCTTTGGTGTCTCCTCCCACGGGGACTCTAGATTTGACTGTGTGACTTGCTTTAGCCAGGAGGACAATAACAACAGGATACAAGCAGACCCTTCAAAAATGCTCGTGCTGGGGCCTGCCATCTCTTGCTGCTCTTGGGACTCTTAGAACCACCATTCTTGGTGGGTGAGGAGGGAGGGAACCAGGAGTGATAAAATACAGGAGGCAATCCCACTTTATAAGGAAAGAGACTGAGGTTTCTAGAAGGTTGGATAGTGGCCCACAGACATATAGCCAGTCTGTATGGTATGGTAACCCATGGATCCTCCCTGAAGGGCAGAGACCATTTTTTCAGCACTTCTTGTCCTGCCTCACACAGGGTAGGTGCTTAATAAATGTTTGTTGTTCGTGAAGTGAGAAACCATGCCCTCTTCTGAGTAGGCTGCTATTCAAAGAAGCTCTACAGAAATCATGGCCCTAGGGAAGCAAGAAAAGGTATCCCAAAGACAACCCAAGTGACCAGGACAATCCCAGCAAGTTTTTCATGTGGACAAAAACCAAAGACCAGGCTTTATGCTGATATCCCATGAAAGCAAGCTTGCTGCTGAAAGGCACTCTAATGAAGCCTTACAGATATTTATAGGCCTTCAGGAGAGTTAAGAGTAAGGAAACAATAAAAAAATACTGTCTGTAGCTTGGAACAGCCTAGGAGCCAAGGAGAAAGTAACTGAATGGACCACATGATTTTGGGTCCATTAGACTAAGAGTGGGAATCCAATATCCAGAGCACACCATTTCTAAGTTTGGAACATCTCAAAATATGAATGTCCTTATGTAATTACAGGTGGAGTCACAAGCCTCACCCCCAGCCCTGAGTTTGTCCTGGAGGTAGAAAGAGCACATAGGCTGGGAGTTACAGGGACTTGAGTTCTATCACTGATAAGTATAAAATTAGGCAAGTAACTTACCTTCCCTATGCCTGGGTTTTCCCATCTGTAAGATGAGAATGATACCTACTTTGTTGGAACTTTGTGAAATTTAAGGAGACTGTGTGAAGTGGCTGGCACAGAGTAGTTGCTCAGTGAATGACACCAGTAAAGATCATAAACTCACGGAGACATAGGGCAATAACTGTGACTCACCGAGGGCCACTTGAGAGAACAAATTGATTTCCAACTCCTGGGTTTCCTGCTTGTGTCTGAGATCCCAGAGCCCATGTTCCTCTCTCCGGACCCCCAAGGACCGCAGAGGACCAGCCGGAGACCCATAGACTGGCCCTGAACTCCAAGTACCAGTGCCCAAGCCTGCTGACTGCCGCGTGGCGCCTGTGACACTGGCTGCTTTGTGTCACCTCTCCAAAGCTGGCCTGGCCTGCGTTACTCTCTCAGTAGCATTCTGCCTAAGGCCTGGCAGGCCAGGTAGGGGTACCGAAGGGGACAGTGGGGACCATGAAAGGTGGCAATGACAGCCCAAACAGACCCCCTGATTTGGAGGAGCTCCTCCTTTCCCAGAGCAGGCAAAACTTTTTTTTCACCCCAAGTGTGGAATAAAGGAGAAGGAACAGGCATTGGGGCCCAGGACCCAAGGAGTTTTCAGGTGTGTGTATTTAGTGGCCTCCTGCTCACTCTAACCCAGGGAGGTGTCTCAGATTACAGAGATGAGACTAAGACTGAGAGCCTGAGCTGTCACGGGGGTGTCAGAAGTGGGGTGCAATTCAGTTCTCTCAAAGCCCCATGAGGTAGGAAGGATATTTCTGGGCTGGACCATAGGGATCCCCTCAGAGGTAATGAAGGGGGCTTTTCGAGCCAGGCCTGTAGGACTGGGGACCATTGCCCACCCACCTCACATGGAGAGGAAAGCAACTCCTTGGCCTTGTGTTCCCTCCTCCCCACTCCTCCCCACTACCTGGGAACGAATTTCCCCCACCCACAGACTGAGCTGGAAGTCTTCACAAGGCAGGCAGGCCAGGCGACAGGAGGGGTTGACAGGCTGCTCTGAGAGAATCCTCTCCCTGGTGCATACCTCAAGTCCCAGGCCCGGGTTTGTCACTGGGCTTAATCCCGACTGTACCTCATTTCCCCAAACTGTTAAAGGGGATCCTGTGTAGTCCTTGCTCCGGTGTAACCATCTGCAGATTAGGTTACTAAAAATGAACCAGCTACTCAGAAGAACATAATTTGTCCCATAAACATTTTCCAGGGTTTGTTCCAACACCCAAGTAAAGCTCTCTGTGAGAGGCAAGAATGGGCTTCTGCTTTTACACGGCCATATACAATCTGGCCAGGGAAGACTTCACCTAGAAAAAGCCACATTCCTGTGTTCAACACATGTTCATGACTTTGCAGCAAAAGGACCTAAGAAGTGATTAATCCACTTAGGGGTGACACAAATGACCCTCTGGGCTCTCCTTGCCAGGACCTATCTGACCCCGGGGGTAAAATTAAACTGCAAAGAGAGCTAGAGCACGGATCTGAGGGCCTCCTGCCTCACCCCACAACACGTGTCTGCCGTGCTCTGAGTCTGGGTCTCCCTCCGAGACAACGGACCCCAAGTAATCTCCCACGGGAGAAAGGTGGGCAGGCAGTGGTGCCTGTGACCACATGAAGTCAGAAAATAGCAAGGGGAGGACTTACGCATCCTTGTTGGCAAGTCTGCCCCATGGTGGGGAGGATGCCCGCTGTGCCTGGGTTCTTTCTTCTCTTCTGCTTTCAGCAGTCGGGGCTGGGAGGCCTGGAGAAAAGCAAAGCCCAAAGGAAGAAGAGTGAGGGGCTCATCAACCTCATTCCTCTCCTTTACAAGTTGGGAAGCTGAACACCCCAATACTGAGGACCGGGTTAGCAAACAGGCCTCTGTTTCTAGAAGGATCTGCAATCCCAAGTAAAATGTCTAAGGTTTCTGGCAGGATATTATTCTAGAAGGAATCTCCTGGAACCCAGTCCGCAGGTGGTGCCTCGTCAACCAACTACAGCCTCCTCTGCTTACAAAGAGTTCCAAAAATAGGGTCTTGCTTCAAGGAGGAAATCCAACAGAAATGGAAATTAGCCAAGATAGCCTCAAAAAGTCCAAATTTTGGAAGTGTGACCTTCACCAGAGTCATTCTTTTCGACTAATTTAACCAGGGTAGGGTGTAGTTCTGGGTAAAAATTACTTCTCTAATTATAAAAGCAATGCGCACACCTCACAAAAAAAAGTCATGAAATACAGGCAAGTAGTTTAAAACTTGAAATGATCTTTACTCATTACAGAAATAAGTTCTAGGGCAGCCCTGGTGGCGCAGCGGTTTGGCGCCGCCTGCAGCCTGGGGTGTGATCCTGGAGACCCAGGATTGAGTCCCACATCGGGCTCCCTGCATGGAGCCTGCTTCTCCCTCTGCCTGTGTCTCTCTCTCTCTCTCTCTCTGTGTCTATGAATAAATAAAATCTTTAAAAAAGAAAGAAGTTCTATTAACATTTTGGTCTATATCCTCCCTTATATTTTTCTCCAGACAACTACACACCAGTAACAACACCAAAATGGAACCATGCTCTTATACTTTTTTTTTTAAAGATTTATTTATTTATTCATGAGAGACACACAGAGAGAAGCAGAGACACAAGCAGAAAGAGAAGCAGGCTCCCCCGCAGGGAGCTAGATATGGGGACTCGCTCTGGATCCCAGGATCATGCCCTGAGCCAAAGGTAGACCCTCAACCGCTAAGCCACCCAGGCGTTCCACTCATATTCTTTTTAAATCTACTTTTTTCTTTTTTTTTTAATTTGGTAGTTTTATTTATTTTTTAAATATATTTTTTTAAGATTTTATTTATCTATGAGAGACACAGGGAGAGAGAGAGGCAGAGACACAGGCAGAGGGAGAAGCAGGCTCCATGCAGGTAGCCCGACGTGGGACTCGATCCCGGGCCTCCAGGATCACACTCCAGGCTGCAGGTGGCACTAAACCACTGCACCACCAGGGCTGCCCTAAATCTACTTTTTTCACGGAATAATGTACTATGAAAATCTTTTCATGTCAATTAATAAAGACTTTTTTTTTTTTACTGGTTACACTGGGTAGAGATCTTATAGTTCGTATTCTGAAAGGCTTACTGAAGAATGATAAAATAATTCAATAAGTGTCAGATGTCCTAAGTCAACATTCATAGCAATTTTATTCAGTCTCTACCATATACTGAGCAGCTTAGAAATATTAATGTGATTTGCCTACCAATTAGTGTGCTGCAGCAAATACAAAAACTTCCTTACTATTTAAGGTCTTTTCAGTTCAAAGAGGGTAAGCCAAGAGTCCAGGCTTCTAAACATTGACGTAACACTGGGCCCCCAGCCACTGGATCCCAGTGGCTCAGTGTTGATGAATTCTGCTAGAGCCGGTGTTGGTGGGATATCTGGTGCCCCCAACATCCCAAACACTCTGTGGCCCAGCTCAGAAGCATAAACAAAATTTGTGGGGGTTTCTTTGTTATTTGTTTATATAAACAAAATTCTATTAATTTATTTTTTTTAAGATTTTATTTATTTATTTGACACAGAGAGCACGAGCACAAGCAGAGGGGAGCAGCAGAGAGAGAGGGAGAAGTAGGCTCCCCATGCCCCCTGAGCAGGAAGCCCAACATGGGGCTCCAACCCAGAACCCTGAGATTATGACCTGAGCTGAGGGCAGGTGCTTAACCGATTGAGCCACCCAGGTGCACCCAAAATTTAATTTAAAGCTCATACTTCATTCCTTCATCCTGAATATTTCTCAGGGTGAGAAGACACACACAAAACTTGACTGTCATATGTTCTTCAATGAACTTGGAAATATCTGCACTTGTCTTATATTTACTTACTTTTAGCCCCCCTCTCCTACTGGAGGATAAACTCCCAGGATACAGGGACTTTGTATGTCCCCCAGTGTTGACACATAGTAAGTGTGAAACACAGCTTTGAGGTCAGGCTGCTTGGTTTGAAGCCCTACGCAGCCATGTAATAGCTTTGACTCTGGAAGAGTTACTTAAACTACCTGAGCCTCAATTTGCTTGTAAAATGGGGACATTAACAGTAATAACAGAGCTGCATGGGAATGTGAGATCTGTGCATGTAAATAGAGCACTTAGGATCCTGCTTTACAACTAGCAAATATTCAATATATATGTTATTATTGTTGATTGATAAGCAATTTACACAAATTCACAACAGTTGTGAAAGCAAAAAGGAGCCATAAATGGCTTATAATTGAGACATAGCCTATTTAGGGGGTTGGTTTAAAGCAGTGAGTCCAAGGGCACCTGGGTGGCTCAGTCAGTTAAGCACCTGCCTTCGGCTCAGGTTATGATCTCAGGGTCCTGGGATGGAGTGCTATAGTGGGGGCTCCCTGCTCAGTGGGGAGTCTGCTTCTCCCTCTCCTCCCTGCTCATGCTCTCTTGCTATCTCTCTCAAAACAAATAAATAAAATCTTTAAAAAAAAGAAGAAAGCAGTGAGTCCAGAGGGATAGTACAAGACAATTTGTTGGGGTGACATAAGACAGTATCAGAACTTTTATTTATGATAATATTTTTTTAAATTGATATAATTCATATATCAAAATATTCACCTTTTAGACTATATGTAATTCAATGGGTTTTTTTTAAATTTATTTATGATAGTCACACAGAGAGAGAGAGAGAGGCAGAGACACAGGCAGAGGGAGAAGCAGTCTCCATGCACCGGGAGCCCGATGTGGGATTCGATCCCGGGTCTCCAGGATCGCGCCCCGGGCCAAAGGCAGGCGCCAAACCGCTGCGCCACCTGGGGATCCCTAATTCATTGTTTTTTTTAAGGATATTCACAAGGTTATACAATTATCACTACTATCAAATTCCAGAACATGTCCATCACCCAAAAAAGAAACTCTGTCCCCATCAGTAGTCACTTCCCACTCCCTCCTCCCCCCATGGCCCGGCAATAGCTAATCTACTTTCTTTCTGTGTGGATTTGTCTATTCTGGACATTTCATGTATGTGGAATCATCAATGTATAAATCCAAAAATAATGAATATACATGTGTGGGGGAATGTGTCTGAAGAAATATTTTACTGATAGAGTGCAGGACCGAAAAGGTTTGGAGAACGCTGGCTGAGAGTGTAAAGCCTTCTTGGTTTTGTCCACAGCTCTTCTGACCTGACAAGAGGTCATAGACTTCAACAACTTGTGCCAATTAAAACCCAATACCTAATACAGGCCAAAGCAGAATGTGACCTGAAGATAATATACACTTTGCTTTATAATTTATGATTTGTGTTTATAAAAGATATTCCCTGGAACCCCTGGGTGACTCAGTCAGTTAAGCATCTGCCTTCGGCTCAGGTCACGATCCTGAGGTCCTGGGATGGAACCCCACATCGGGCTTCCTGCTCAGCGAGGAGTCTGCTTCTCCTTCTCCGTCTTCCCTTCCAGCTCACTTGTACTCTCTCTCTCACTCTGCTCTCTCTCTCAAATAAATAAAATCTTTTTAAAAATCAATAAAAATTAAAAAGATGTTTCTCTAATTATGCTTATAATAGGCTAACAGGTAAAATAGTAATGTAGCCTGGGACCTGGGTTCTCATCCTTACTCTGCCACTTACTGAATTTCTCTGAGCTTGTTTCCTTGTCTGTAAAATGAGGAAGGTAATAGGTGAGAATTAATAACTTTTTTCCTTTTGCATTAGAATTTGGCCTTAGGTTAATGCTCTAGTTCCACTCTCCCAGTTACCTGTCACCAGCTAGCTCCCCAGGTCTGACCTTTTTTGTTTACCTGCTTGTATTCACCAACATTTTTCCTTAAAGCTCTTCTTTCCATCTTATCTTTTAACTCAGGAAAAGACCCTTCATGCAGAGCATCCCCACTGGAAACTGAAACCACCCTTCAAGCAATAATGAGCGCCCTGACAGAAAGCTCAGTCCACTTTGGACTCACACCTACATGGATGGGTCATGGGGCAACCTGTGCGCTGACCAACAGTCAACCCTACCTCATTGTTTTTTGGTTTGTTTATTTTTTTTAAGATTTTATTTACTTTTTTGATGGAGAAAGAGAGCACAAGTGGGGGGAGCAGCAGAGAAACAGGAAGAAGCAGACTCCCCACTGAGCAGGGAGCCCAATGTGGGACTTAGTCCCAGGACCCCAAGATCATGACCCGAGCTGAAGACAGATGCATCACTGACTGAGCCACCTAGGCACCCAACTCTACCTCATTGTGATACTAAAATCTCCACCCAAGGAGGAGCACAAGCCTTATTTATGTAACTTACAATGTACGTCTAGGCATGTTTCCTTGAGGTGCATGTGTGATTTTATGCCTGCCTCCACATGCAATGACAAGGCTCCCTTTCTAAATATTCATCCTGACCCTGAATCAAAAAAAAAAAAAATCATCCTTGTTCAGGGCGTCACAGCTTTGGAAATTATTCACTGTGGTTTCCTTATTTGTTGCAAATAAAGTTTCTTTTGTGTGACAACTCCACCTGGTATAAGTTCTATCTGTGACTCACCAAGGAGGGAACTCATGTTAGTTCAGTTACAGTTAAGGATAGAATATCAACTATGTTATGAGTAACACTTCTCTTTTTTTTAAAGACATATTTGAGAGATGAGATGCCTAGGTGGCTCAGTGGTTGAGCACCTACCTTCGGCTCAGGACGTGATCCCGGAGTCCCGGGATCGAGTCCCATATCGGGCACCTTGCATGGAGCCTGCTTCTCCTGTCTCTGCCTCTCTCTGTGTCTCTCATGAATAAGTAAATAAAATCTTAAAAAAAAAAAAAGAAATAAAAGATTTATCTGAGAGAGAGCACTTGGGTTGGGGGGTGTGCAGAGGGAGAGAGAGAGAGAGAATCCTCAGTCTTCCTGCTGAGCATGGAGCCCAATGTGGGGCTCAATCCCAGGACCCTGAGATCATGACCTAGGCTGAAATCAAGAGTAGGACTCTCAACTGATTGCACCACCCTGGTGCCTCCGTTACTGAGTAACATTTCTGATGATAAAGAAAATGATCCCTCATTGATAGGTTGTTCCTGGGTTGGAAAAATTATAAATACTAGATGGGATGGCATAGCTCTAGATTTCCCCCAGTGAGATGACTCTTGTTTCATCCCCTGCAGAGACCCCAGAAAATGTCCCTATGGAGTCATAACAAGAGAATTTGGCTCCTGCTGGGCAGAAGGCTTTTTAAGCCAGGAGGAATCCTGCACCTACCCAGTGAGAGCTTGTCTTCTCTTATCTGTGGACTTCTGCACGGACTCCCTCAGAAAAGAAACAGTTGGCATTGTCCTGCCAGCAAGCTGTGGTTCCTGTCTTATAGCCCCACAGGCAGAATGGGGCCATGTGTGGCCCGTGGCAGTCTTTGAATCTGAAGGTTTAGTATAGTCTAGAACACTCCTGGTGGGGGGATCAGAATAAGTCATGCAGAGAGCCTGACTTATATAGGTACCTAAGTGGTAACTGTAAGTACTAAATAAATGGTTATTATCATGAATATTGGTGTTTCATTTTATCTACATTCACCAACTCACGGTGGACAATTCTAAGCCTGAGAAGCCCAGGAAGGGTATCAGGCTGCCAGATACAGTCCCATTATGAAACATGAGAAAACACCTCTCTGTAATTCTGAGAGAAGAAAATATACAAATGTCCGATCAACAAGTATTTATTTAGCACCAACTGCATGCCAATCTCAGTGCTAGAGGTTAGGAGCACTAGAGTAGAAAAGATAGACACGGTCCCTGTGCCTTGCAGAGCATATAACAAAGAGAAATTACAGTGCATTGTGATGGTGGGAGAAGAATGGGGAAGTTTATTTTGAACTACACATATCTGGGAACCCAAGAAGACTTCTCAGAGTAGGAAACCAGCCTTTAGCCACAGTACAGAATCCTAGGTTGGATAAAGATTGGAATGCTGGTGCTCATCTTCTTCCCCTGATAACTGTACACATGGTAGATTGTTGCAACCATGGGCATGCCTTTCTCTATCCATGGCCCTGGGTAGTTCTCATTCACAAAGACCTGGCCTTGGCCAATGACTTGCTTTGGCAAGCTGGACAATGCAGTCACAAGAAAAGGTTTGAAAAATGTTTATTCATGAGGGGCTTACTCTCTTGTTGCTCCTGGAATCCCTGGCTCTGCTGCCAAGGGAAGAACCCCCAGCTACCCTATTGGATGATGACAGGCCACATGAGATTGAAACAGCCATCCCAGCTGAGTATCTAAGGCCAGCTAGCCCCCAGCCAACCAGGGAAGTAAGATGTGGGAACAAGACTAGCCCAAACCAGCCACACCTGGCTCAGCTTTGCAGCACCATAGTGATATTGTGATTTATAATAAGAAATATATATGTGGTCTCTGTCTCCATTTCTGGCACACAGCTCCTAAAATCCTTGTAACTTCTCAAGTTTTAAGAACAATGAGAGAATCCTGTATTATAATCATTGGTCTTTTGTCCCCAAATTTAGCTCCAGTTCCTGAAATAGTTCCAGTGATAAAGGTGAGAGGAGTGTCTTGATACTCATAACAAGTTCCTTTCAATGATGCTGAGTTTATGTTAATGAGGATGGTTGCCTGGGGAACCAACCTTATACTTTAAAGGTGGGAACTTTCAGCTTGCCCCTCTGCAAGGCAGGGGCAGGGCCTGGAGGACACATTAGTCACCAAAGGGCAATGATTAAATCACTATTGACTGTATTGGAGCCTCCATGAAAAACTCGAAAGGACAGGGTTCATAGAGCTTCCAGGTTGGGGAACACATGGAGATTCTGGGAGAGTGACTGCCCTGGGAGGGCAGCTCTGCACCCCTTCCCACATACCCTGCCATATGCATCTTTTCCATCTGGCTATTCCTGAGTTATATCCTTTTATGATAAATAAGTAATCTAGCAAGTCAATGTTTCCCTGAACTCTGAGCTGCTCTAGCCAAGTAAGCAAACCTGAGGACAGAGAATTGAGATTCTATAGCTGATTGGTCAGAAGCCCAGGTGACAACCTGACCTTGTGATTGGCATCAAAGAGAGGGGAGAGGGTATCCTTTGGGACCAAGTGTCAGATCATAGTCTAACACTGTCTCTATAACCAGGGCACAGAGTTATAAGAGCACCTGGCTCCAGGGTCCCAATCAGATCAGGTCTGGCCACTCATCACTGACATAATCCAAAGGCAGAGGAATGAGTGGTGGTGAAACAAGAAAGGAATTTATTTCAGTGAGGAAATCATCTGAAAGACAGCGGACTAATTAATGTCTCAAAGACTGTCTCCAAAGGGAGACAAAAGTACCTGGAAGTTTATATAAAGAAAATGTGGGACGAAGGTCAGGGGGTACATGCAGGTGGGCAGCAACAGTCAGGTCATTCATGGTCTCTGGGTCAGTCCCACAGGGCCTTGCTGGCTCAGGGCAGTTCCTATTTCTTGAGGGGGTAGTTTTGGTTCCCATCACGGGATGCTTTGCTCACTCAGTCTTTTGTCTGAGTTACGAGATAAGCCAGGAAGAAGAACTTAATCAGTTAGAAAATTAGTTAGAAATCAGTTAGAAAAAAAAAAAGAAATCAGTTAGAATTAGACTGAGGTCAAAATGGAGGTGGTTGGAGTCCTCTTTCATAAGTAGAATTAAGTAGAATTGAGTTTGATCATAAGACATTCTGCAATTCTGGTGTTGCAGAATTGTTTGGTGTGGGAAGAAACCCCACACACTGGTAACCCCCCATACATGGTTGAATCTGAGAAGTGAGAAGGAGACATACAAGTGGAGTGTTTCTTCCTTTACAACCACCCAGCTGAGCTCAACCAAATTGCTGAAATAGAGAATCATGAGTTTATTTTTTCAAGTCACTAAGTTTGTGGGTGTTTTTTTATGTCGTAGCAGGTACCTGAGGCCCAGGGAGCTGGTTCCTGCTCATCAGGAGCAGGTTGAGGTACAAGAGCCCTGAACTAGAAGCCAGGGAACCGTCTCTGGTTCAGGGTCTATCTCCTGTTCCCCAAATGGTTTCAGGGAGGCTGCTTAACCTTTCCAACCCTCAGTGTGTAACCCAATTACAACTGCTCTATTGTCCACCTCACTGGATTGTGGTGAGGATCACATACAGCTATGAGGATCCCTCAAGGGAGCCATTAGCATGGCCTGGATGGAAGCTGGAAGAAACCTTGTTGCTCAATAACCATTAATGATGTCACAAGAAGAAAGAGTTGCATTCACAGAGGACTAGCTGCACTATAATTCATATACATTTTCTCATTTGATCCTGTCACAGCATTACAAGGGGGATAATAAGATTCTAATTTAGGGATGAGGATGCTGACACTCAGGGGTGCTGGAATTTTCTCAAAATCGCACAATAGGACCTGGAGAGAGAGCATAGGTGCAGATCTTACAGACTCCAGAGCCTTTTCTTCCCACTCTGCATGCTGCCTCTCCTCCAGAGCCTGTGTCATGGCATCCACCCCTCCTTATACTTCAGCCTCCTGAATGCTGGAGTGAGGGGAACCATAGGCTTCCGAGACCCAGGCCCTCTGCAACGAGAGCCTGCAGGAGCCAAGCTGCCCCACTAGCATTCAGAGCAGTTTCTCAACAAACTCCACAGGCACTCTTGCCTTCCATTCTGATACCTGGGTAACTTCCTTAAATCTAGTTCAAACACTGCTCCGGATCACCAAAGCAACCTTACCGAAAATAAATATTACATCTTCTCTATTGGCATTCATTTCTTACGTTCCCATGAGTCTGTCCCCTTCTTCCATGGCTTCCTATCTGCTGTTACCCAGGAGATGGGAGTGGAAGGGGAAAAGGAGCCCTTGTGACTGGCCCAGGGCACACAGTTTGAAGGTCATTCAGTGCAGCATTGCTTTTTGTCAAGAGATTATTTGATCTAAAGTTCATGTAGAAATTCATGGCATTTCCACTGGCCCGCCATGGTTCCATTCTGCATACACAGCCTACTTCATGCTGTGAGCTGGCATTCCCCTATCGCTCCATTACCCTTGGAACCTGTCACTCTTCTCCCTGGGACTTGCTTGCACAGATCTCTTTAGAACTCCCTCCTCAGATTCTAAAGCATCGATGTAAACCAAGTGTTGCCTCCCCAAAATAGCTGACACAGGCACCATCATAACACACTTTCAAAGTAGATACTTCATTTCTTGAATCATTGACCTGAAATTAGGGATCCAGATATCCCAGCATTTTAATAACAAAAAAATCCATAATTCATTTATGTCTCCTAATGGCAGGATTCCTTTTTCTTTCCCATTTAGAGTTTCTTTTTATCATTTTAGCCTTGTTTTCAGACACCATGAACACCCTAATCAATTGACTGTCCATCTTTTTCTTAAACAATTTACTTGGAGGTAACTATAACTAGCAATTTTTGAGTGTTTATTGTTTGGTAGGCCCAGCTACAGATGACTCAAGACATTAAATCACAAGAACCTCTCTTAAGTAACATTATCCTATTTTATTGAGGCTCAAGAAGATTGAGGAATTTCCCAACCTCATACAGCAGGTCAGTAGCAGAGCCAAACTTAGAAATCAGGCTCACTCCAGCTCCCCCACGCTCCATCATTCTATTATGCTCTCCCTCAACTGCATGGCATCAATTCAGACACAGAGGCTAGTAGGGAAGGGAAGTGAGTACTCAGGATAGAGAGGCCTTTTACAGTTTATCAAGCTATGATGAACACAGCATTTGCCTTTAAAAAAAATCACACTGTAGATGGCATTAGCCCCACTACTTCAAACAAAAAGATGTAACTATAGTAAGTTCTGGTCCAGTTATAAATCACTGTGTAATCTTGGGAAAGTGTCCCTCTCTGGGCCTCATCAGTAAAATAAGTGGGTTTAAACCTTAGGATCTACCCTTTGAGATCATGAGACTTGAGTATTCTTTTATTTGTCTTATTTACGGAGAATAGGAAGCTACATACTGCAAAAGGCCAGGAAGGATCTAGCCCAGGGAAGAGTGAGGCCACCACAGTAAGGCCACTTGCCTTGGGATGACTTGAGACACCTCTGCTGCCTCTTCACTTGGTCTCACTCTCATTTTCCCAAAAGGACAACATATGCTGCCTTGCAAACCAACTGTAGATTCCTGGCACAAAGCAGTAGTGGGTGGGTGTTTAGCTCTTTTCTTCCTTGGGAACAATGCTCTGGGTAACAGTTCTTTAGTTGGTTAGTTAGAGTCCTGAGAACGGAAAGAGACAAAAGATGCATTTGTCATATCAAGAGTCACCAAAGGACTGGCAGGGGGAGAACGTGCGCTGGCGTGCTGTGGATAGAAAGGCATGGGCCTTGTTTCCAATGAAGAGGATTGTACAGTGGCCTCATGGGCAAGGCTTGGGGCACTTGGTACCCTAGACATGCAGAAGGTGCTGTATGGCTATGAAGTTCTTGATCCTACTCATAGGAACCTCATAAAAACCTTGGGTGAGGGGCAGGAATCATGGCAATGGTAAAAAAAAATGGATGGTGGGAACAGTGATGAATGCTGGCCCATGTGCACAGAGCCCTCATCATACTTATCAGGTACTGTGCATTGACTCTGGAAGTTTCCCCAAAATGCTAGGAAACAGAAACCATTTTCTTGTGCCAAGGGAAGCTGAAGCTTACAGAAGCTAAGTCAAGTGCTCATAGAAATGGGCACTGAGGGGGGGCACTTGACAGGACGAGCACTGGATGTTATACTATACTTTGGCAAATCGAACTCCAATAAAAAATATACAAAAAAAAAAGAAATGCAACAGTAATACACATGAAAATGTAGCAGAATGGAGCTTTGAATTCAGGTCTCTCCCTTCCTGGGGCTTTAACTTTTTATCTTTTGGGTGCAGTAGCTGAGGCTTAGAGCAAGCAAAACCAACTCAGGTTTTACAATATACAGAGAGATGAAATACTCAGACTAGTGGGTAGAGAAGACCAGATACTTATCTGGTTGGTGCCAGCCAGAGCTGGGGTAGATCTGAGCCAAAATTCCTAGAGAATGTCACCTCCTTTCTTCCTCTTCCCCACATGAGGCACTTCTCTGGGGACAAAAGCCCCTGTTTTTCCACTCTCTTCCATAATCCTGGGGATGACCAACCACGATTCCCCCACCCAGCCACTTTACCTTTTTCCTACTGTTCTTAAACCCTTCCTTCAGAGAGCTTTCCTTATAGTCTCTTAGGGGAGAGAGGTGTTAAGAAATCACGTTAATTACCTAAATTGTGACTTGTAGCTGGTAACTATCATGAGGAAGTATAGAAAGCCATAACATCTAATCCTGGGGTTCATGGAAGGCTTCCCAGAGAGGTGACTTTGGATCTGGGACACATTGGTCTAGGCCAGGGTTTTCTTTAAAACCCCTGAGGCAAGGACAAATGAGCCTAAATAAAAGAGGAGGAGGAAGTGGTAAAGAAGGAGGGTGTGCTTTATAATTTATTAACTCACCCCCTGCAGACTTGGGCCTTGCTGAGAGTAGGCTGGCCTGGGTCTCTACCTTCTAGGACAGTGGTTCTCAAAGTGCCTAGATGAGTGGCAGCAGCATTACCTGGGAACTTGTTAAAAATGCACATTCTGGGATCCCTGGGTGGCGCAGCCGTTTGGCGCCTGCCTTTGGCCCAGGGCGCGATCCTGGAGACCCGGGATCGAATCCCACATCGGGCTCCCGGTGCATGGGGCCTGCTTCTCCCTCTGCCTATGTCTCTGCCTCTCTCTCTCTCTCTGTGTGACTATCATAAATAAATAAAAATTTTTTAAAAATGCACATTCTCAGGCCCTGCCACAGACATATCAGATTGGAAAACTTTGGGGAAGAAGCCAATGATCTGTGTGTAATAAGCCCCCTTGGCCTTTCCGCCACCTGCTCAAGTTGAGAACCACATTCTCTATGTCGACAGTCAAGTGCATTCACTCATCAAAAGTATAATAGACCCTGGTTCTCTTCCACTCTCTCATGCTCTCCACATGGAAGAGGAATTCACAGATGATATTTTGAGAGAACACCGAACAAGGAATCAGTAGCCATAGAGAGAAATGGGACCAGTTGTCTAATGGGGTTAGAGGTGGATAAAATACAACGATTTTAGCCATTTAGAGATTAATTTCCCAGGGGATGAGACTCCAGGAGGTGAAAGCATATTCTCTGAGACCTGGAAAGAACCTAGCATATCATGTCCCACTCCCATCCCCATCCAAGACAATACCTGGTATGCAGGATCTCAGCCTTAAAAGCAGGTTTTTTCCCCTGGTGGCTGGCTGTGCCTGACTTCTTTCTGTTGGCCTTAGGGCTCTGGACTCTTGCATAAAACCCTTTCTTCCCTCCCACTACCTCCCAAGGATGACAATCATGCTTATTTGTGGTTCTTAGCAAAGACACAATCACTGACCAACCAGATACAAGAGAAGACCCCAGACTTATAAATGTTCTGATTAAAGCAAGAATAAACATAATAGCAACTTCAAGTACATGTGGCCTTCAGCTGGGCAGGCTGACACAGGGTGGCTGTGCAGACTGGCCCACATTCTGAAGAATGTTAAATTAAGGTCACAAGGATCTGATTCCTAACTCTGGTCCGAGCCTCGGATGCTCCCCAACTCACTGACATCCCTCTCATGTGCTTTTGTTTCAGTTTTGCATTCTTGACTTGGACCATATATTTAAACTGCCAATGCTTATGTGTATTTACTACTTCACAGCCATGACCTCTTAGTTTCTGGAGTAAACTGTCCTCAGAACATGCTTCTTGTGTCACTCTGAAGTTCCTCACCACATCCAACCAAGTGCATGTTTATTCACACATTCATTTAACCATTCTGCACATCCAGTCCCAGGCTACTTGTGAATGGGTACTACCCAATTTTTTCTCCAAATTGAGAAACCAAAGCTTAGACAAGTTCTACTCCAACAAATATGCTAACAAAAGACCCAACTCAGGGAAAACAAAATTTGGCAGAGTATAAAAAGGCAACTTAAATTCTCTTTCAGATTCCTCTGCCAATAGCCCAGGAAGTCGACAGAGAGATGATTAGCACATTTCAGAGAGAGCCAGACTGAGGCCCAGGAAGAAACACAACACAGGGACCTGCCTCTCAGCCTGGTCATCCCACCACCAGTCAGTACCGCCCAGGGCTGGGAAGGCTCTCAGGGACACCACTATCTGGAAATGACGTCAGCCCTTGAGTGATGATAGGGAACTTATCACCAACCGAAACAAAACCTTGAAAGAAACTTACTATGGAATGGGTCTCTGACACTTCTTGCATAAAGATGGTCTTTGGAGAATCACATCGAGATAAAAGCTCACTCCTCTGGGGCTGGAATCACAGCTTCTCTATGCCCTCTATGATGTCGGACAAAAAATGTGACCACAAGCTCTTAAACCGGCTTTCTGCCAAATGCTGGAGAGAGAGCTCATTTGCCCACCACCTCGTAACAACTGAAGACAAATCTCAATTTCATTTTTACCACGAAAAAGACTCCATCCTACCACAACAGTCTTTTGAATTCAAGCCTCTTCACAGAGGAAGCAAAAGACTTCCTATCTCAAGCAAAAAATGCCAGCTATGTGCTCCCACAGGGTTCCAGTGCCCTGGAGGCGCAGGGCACCAGGGCTATCACAATAACCTCCCAGCTGATCTACAATTCAATTCTCTTTTGTATAGAACTCAAGACACTGTCCAACAGTTTAGATCCTAAGCTTCAATCCCAGGACAGTCCACCCTGTTCTCTCCGCCAGAAGCATCACCTGACCTCATAAGCAGACTCAGAAATTTAGACAGACTAGGATCTTGGGACCAGACACTGGCCACATACATAACCCTAACTCTCTCAGAGGAGGGATAAATTCCCAATTTGACCCAGTAAGTGCTGCCTTTTGTGTAACAGGCATAGGAAGGAAAGGATGTGAGTGAGTGGTGGGGGCTGGGAGCAGATTTGAACTATGAAGTCCTCAAATAGACAAAACACAGATTAAGCACACATATACCCAAGAAAAATGAGCCAGGCAGCCATAGTGTCAGCAGTAAGTGTTTAATAGTAAGTATTTTAGTTATCAGAAGAAATGCCAGGTGATTCTAAGAAGATGGATTTGACCTGGGACATTGACTAACCTGTCAATTTCCCTGGGAAATGTGATCTCCTTTCCTTTGGCCTCTCAGGCCTAATCCCACCATCAGATTTATATCTTCACCCAGCCCTCCCCCCATTCCTTCACAGTTGACTATAAGACATACTGTGTTTTTATCAGCAGTAAGGTACCTGGTGGATAATATTTCATTTAGACCTATAAGAAGCTATTAAAAAAGGGAAAGGGTGACATAAATCAAAATGGTTATCCATAATGTATTGTTAAGCCAAAAAAGTTAGATACAGAGTAATGTATAAAATCCCATTTTAATTACCGCTGCTACAAAGAAACACAACCATATTCACATGTATCAACTAACTATAGGAAATGTCTGATTGAGTAGGTGAAAGATGGTGAAGTTTAGAGAAAAATGATGTAAAATCTTCTCCTGCCTCTCCCTGCATATAACCTGAGACAGTTACTTCCTGCTTCTTTGCTAGGGGCAGGAATATCTCAGATTCCAGCACAGGGGTTCATGGAGTAAAATAGGGGCAGAAGGCCTGCTTGAGCAAAGAGCCAGAAAAGCAAGTGAGGCTTGACCAGCCTCAGGTATTACTCACAGAGCCCCAAGGGCTGGAGATGATAACCCAGTGAGATATTCCCTCCCAGTACTGCTTCTTCCCCAGAGACTAAAGGTCAACCCCCAAAACCCTAACCAAGGAGAATACTTGGGGCTAACAGAAATGTTTAACTGGGGGCTTGGGGATCCAGGACCCTACATCCTATGGCTCTTCCTCTCCCATCTCTATGAATTCACTGGGACTAACTCAGATTAGGCTCCAGCCTTAGGCTCTAACCCAGTACACATTCTAAATCAGAGTAGTAGATAACCCTTAGGTGAAGAAGCTCACCAAAGCAACTAATTAGATATATGAGGAACAAAACTATCTGAAAAGAACATCAACAAACCAGGTAACATATACCATTTGAAGCAGAAATATTAGAATAGGCATACAAGAATGTAAAATAAAGATGATAGATATACTTAATTATTTAAATAAAAAAAATTTAAAAGATGACAGATCTATTTAATGAGATAAAGAAGAATAGCATGAAATAAAATGAAATTATTTAAAAAATCTAGAGGTATTATACATGAAAAACATAATATAGAGTTGAAAAACAATATAGGGCACCCCCGGTGGCGCAGCGGTTTAGTGCCGCCTGCAGCCAAGGGCGTGATCTGGAGACCCTGGATCGAGTCCCACATCAGGTTCTCTGCATGGAGCCTGCTTCTCCCTCTGCCTGTGTCTCTGCCTCTCTCTCTGCATCTCTATGAATAAAAAAAAAAAAAACTTAATAAAAAAATTAAAAAAAGAAAAACAATATAATAGGAAATTTTATACACACACACACACACACACACACACACACGTGTGTGTGTGTGGCACCAAGACATAGACCATGAAAGAAAAACTAACAAATTAAAGTAAACCCCATTAAAATTAAAAACATTTGCTCTTTGGAAGACATTGTTAAGAAAATAAAACGCAAAATGTAATAAATGGATACATCTATTAGAATGGATACAGCTGAAGAATGAATTGCTGAATTGAGAAACTCTCTTAGTAAGTGGTAGGGAAAGAAAAAGAAATAGAAAAGTTAAACAATATGAAGGATAGAAGTAGAAGTGTCAATATTTTGACAATAGGAGTCACAGAAAAAGAAAAAAACAATAGAAAATATTTGGGAAAAAAAGATACATTTCCTACAATTAAGAAACAAAATGAAGGACTTCAGATTGAAAAGGCCACAGAGTGCTAAACAAAAGCTATAAGGCAGGGAGTACATGCTCAATGGTAAAGATTTGACTGCAAAAGATATAAGGGAAAATCCATCCCACATTACAGGATATCATAGAGAAAATTCTAAAAACTTCTAGAGTGACACAAAATCACCCAAAAGGAAATAAGAGCTAGTTTGACAGTAGGTTTCTCACAGTGACAGTGAGATAAAACAATGGGTTTAATTAATTGAAGGAAAGGATTCTTGAATCTAGAATTTTATATCCAGCCAAATTATCACTTAAATATGAGAGCATAATAAAAATACCTTTAAGTATATAAGTCCTCAACTTGCCACATAAAGTCTCTCCTTGAAAATATTTTTGAAGAAAGTAGCCAGATAAGTGAACATTTATCAATAACAACACAGAACTAAGATTCTATACAATGGCAATGTGGCAAGTTACAGGAGTAGAAGAGACCAAAGTACATGAAAGCATGCTAAAATACTTGTCTTCTTTGGAAAAAGATTTATCTATCAACCTCCCAATTCCATAGCCCCCCCCTAAAAAAAGGAGAAGAAAAGAGGAAAATGAAATATATGTAAAAAGAAACATAGGTAAAAATAGATTAAAATAGACATAAAATAAAGATGGTAGAAAAAAGTTTGAATATATTAAAAATTATAGAAATGTTAATGTACTAAACAACAAAAATATTGCCAAATACTATTTAGAAGAGGTATGTCTGAAGCATGACAGGAGAGTTGAATGAAAAAAAGATATATCAGGTGACTTACTTATCAAAAGAAAGCTGGTGAGTTAATATCAAACAATATAGACTATAAAATGAAAGGCATCATTAGACAAACAATTCACTACAAGAATGTTAAAATTTTAACTTATAAAGAAGATACTAAAATGTTCATAAATTGGCCTTTAGGGGTGGGGTGCCTGGGTGACTCAGTCACTTAAGCATCTGCCTTTGGCTCTGGTCCTGATCCCAAGGTCCTGGGGTAGAGTTCCTCATCCGGCTCCCAGCTCAGTGGGGAGTCTGCTTCTCCCTCTCCCTCTGCCCCTACCCCCTGTTTGTGCATGCTCTCTCTCTCTGAAACAAATAAAATCTTTTTTTATAATTGCCCTTTAAATAGTTAAAGTAAAAATTGTTAGACCTATTGGACATCTAACAAATCCACATTTTAAGAAGAGATTTAAATATATTTCTGTCTGTTGCTAGGTCAAGCAAACAAGCCAAGTCAACAAAGACATAGAAGAGCTGAACAACAAAATTATAAGTCTAATCTAATAGACATATATAGAATTCTTTATTTAACAGAGAATATATATTATTTTTAAACACACATAAAATATTAGCAAAGTAACCCTTAATAGATTTCTAAAAAATAAATACAATATAGACCAGGGGTTAGCAAACTATAGTCTGCAGGCCAAATCCAGTCTGCCACCTAGTTTTATTTTTATTTTTTTAAATATTTTATTTATTTATTCATGAGAGACACACAGAGAGAGAGGCAGAGACACAGGCAGAGGGAGAAGCAGGCTCCATGCAGGGAGCCCCATGTGAGACTCGATTCCGGGTCTCCAGGGTCACACCCTGGGCTGAAGGCGGGGCTAAACCGCTGAGCCACCTGGGCTGCCCCCTGCCACCTAGTTTTATAAATAAAGTTTTATTTGAACACAGCCATACCCATTCATTTACATATTGTCTACAGTGACTGTATGGTCATTTATAGAGCTACAATGATACAGACCATATGTTCCATAAATCCTAAAATATTTATTTTCTGGCCCTTCACAGGATAAGTTTGCCCAATCCCATAGTCTATGATCAACACACAATTAAGTCAGGAGTTAACAAAAAATATTTATAAATTTTAAAGCTTCATGTTTTGGAAATTATGAAGGTAAAAACTTAGAAGCTCTTTTTTAAATTTTATTTTTAAGATTTTATTTGAAAGAGCATGAGCAGGGGGAAGGACAGAGAAAGAATCTCAAGAAGACTCTATGCTGAGTGAGAGCCCAATATGAGGCTCAATCTCACAACACTGAGATTATGGCCTAAACTGACATTAAGAGACAGAAACTTAACAGACTGAGCCACCCAGGTGCCCAGAAACTTGTTTAAATAACTAATGAGTAAAATAAGAAATCATAATGGGAATTCAAAATATTTGAAACTGATGGTTAAGATGTAGAAGGTAGCAGCAGATCGCTGTATTCACTGTAACAATTGGGGGGAAATGGATAAACTGAGAAAAATCACATTTCTTTTTAAAGATATTGGAAAGCTATAGATATGAAGAAGTCTAATGGAACTAAATATCAGAGCAGAAAGAACTCTTCTAAGATGAATTGGAGATTAGTGACTGCTTTCCTCTCTGAGGCATTTGCTGAATCTGGGCATGGACTCCTAGAAATTGGACTCATCAGAGCAAAGGCAAACCTGCTGAGAGAGAGAGAATGAGAAAAAAAAAGCCAGTTTTTAATGGCCATGTAGACTGGCTTAATAAAGTAGCATCTCAAGAAGTCTCAGATGCACAGCTGGTTTCCCCACCTGCCAGTCATCCCCCACAGGATTTATACTATGTTCTGTACAATAGAGGAGTATATGGGTTAGAACATAAATTCAGGGAAAGATTTTCTGAAATACTATGTTTGAGAAAGAGAAGTCTGCTTGAAAAGAAGGCCTGCAATAAGCACAAGTTAAGCATCAATCTTAAGATATTTGAAACTAAAAGTAAACTGATCCAGCTCAATATCAAACTGGATTGAAGTAATGAGTCTTATCATTTCAGCTATCTCAGAGAAGAAAGGATTGTTCTCTTTCTGGGAAAAAATAACATCTACTTCAGATTATATGGATATTACTATACAAGACAGAGAGAAAGAGAGAGAAGTAGAAAAAACAGAAGTAGAAGTAGGAAATTGGACCTATAAGCAAGAGAAAAAATAGACAATAAAAAGAGTCTCACAGGTCATCCAGAATTGGAATTAGAATAACAGACAAGGACTTTAAAATAACTATTATAAATATGTTAAAGAAAATAAAAGACAAGATGGGCAAAATGGATAAAATGATAAAGAATGCCAACAAAGGAATTGAATTGCTAAAAAAAAGGGGGGGATATTCTACAATTGAAGAAACACAATATTTTAAATTAAGAATTAGTTAATCCATCTTTACACTTCCCCTATGCCTCACTCCAGGTTGCTGTGTCTCCCAGACAGGAGTTTGTGCACACATATGGTACCCTAGGCTTTGCAATTGCCTCCCAGAACACACCCCTTGATTATGTGGCTCTGGTGGTCAGTGGGCCTTACATTCCAGAGTCTCACAGAACTGTAACAAACAAACAAACAAAAACAAATTTTAACTGCCTATCCCCCCAGGGCACAGCACAGAGGCAGTAGACTGAACCATCCAGTTTTTCCACTTAAGGCCCTTTTTTAAAGATCTTAAGATCTTAAAACTGCCATCTGAGGGTCACTAATTTAACACAAATCTAGGAGTCAACTGCAATCCCCTTCAGAGAAAGAGGAGGCTGGCTAGTGCCATGTTAACACTCCCTCTACCCTGCCTCAAATCTCTTGTGTCTCCATAAAAGGAACTTGTGAGTATGTCTGGCACCCTGGCTTTTGTGGCTGTGGCCCAGAAGATACAACTCTTAGATAGCCTAGCTTTGGTGGCCGGTATGATTTGTGTTCACGGGTTCAATAGGACTCTAGCAAACACAGAAATAGTTCTTAACTGGCTATCCTCCCAGGGATCAGGTGCAGAAGAAACAAAGAGAAATAATCATCTCCCAGTATTCCCCTGAAAGAGGTGTACTTTCATACTTTAAAAGCTGCCGCCTGAGAGTCCAGCTTCGGATCAGCCTACATCTCGGTGCTGACTGAAATTCTTTCTTCTGGGACACTGACACGCCTTGGCACACCCTCAACTACTGGGAGCCCCTAAGAACAAAGAAGGCTGCTTGGACAATTATAAAGGTTTGAGAGACAACCAAGAGCTAGGAAATGAAGGAAAATGAAGAAGCAGAAGAATACATTCCAAATGAAATAAAAAGATAAAGCCCCAGAAAAAGACCTTAATGAAACAGAGTAAAGGGGTTTACCTAATAAATAGTTCAAAATAGTGGTCATAAAAACGCTCATCAGGAGAACAATGCAAAAACAAAATGAAAACTTCAACTAAGAGATTTAAAATATAAGAAAATACCAAACAGAAATCATACAGCTGAAGAATACAAGAATTAAACTGAAAAATTCAATAAGAGGGCTCAACATCAGACTTGATGAAACAGAAGAAAGGAGCAGCAAACTGAAAGACCTGGCATCTTTCATCCAATGCATCCAATCAAAGGAGCAAAAAGAAAAAAGAGTGAAAAAGAATGACTTAACAGCCGTATAGAGAACATTCCATCCAATAGCAACAGAAAACATACTCTTTCCTAGTGCACATGGAACATTCTCCAGGATAGATCATATTTTAGGTCACAAAACAAGTCTTAATAAATTTAAGAAGACCCAAATCATATCAAGCACCTTTTTTGACCACCATGGCATAAAACTAGAAATCAATTACAAGAAGAAAACTGGAAAATTCACAAATACATGGAGAATAAACAACATGCTACTGAACAACCAATATCAAAAGACAAGAAATCAAAAAGAGAAGCCAAAAATATCTTGAGATAAATGAAAACAGAAATACAATATACCAAAACTCACGGGATACAGCAAAGAGCAGTTCTAAGAGGCAAATTCATAGTGATAAACACCTACATTAAGAAACAAGAAAGATGTCAAATAAACTACCTAACTTTACACTTAAAGGAAGTAGAAAAAGAGTCCAAAGTTAGTAGAAGGAAGGAAATAACAAAGATCAGAATGGAAACCAATGAAATAGAGACTTAAAAAGCAGTAGAAAAGATCAATGAGGGTATCCCTGGGTGGCTCAGCAGTTTAGTGCCTGCCTTCAGCCCAGGGCATGATCCTGGAGTCCCAGGATTGAGTCCCACATCAGACTCCCTACATGGAGCCTGCTTCTCCCTCTGTCTATGTCTCTGCCTCTCTCTCTCTCTCTGTCTCTCATGAATAAATAAAAAAAAATCTTAAAAATAAAAAAGAAAAGATCAATGACACAAAAAGCTATTTTTTTAAAGATAAACTAAACAAACCTTTAGCTAGATTCCCAGGAAAAAATTAAGAGGATCAAATAAATAAAATCATAAATGAAAGAGGTGATGTTATAACTGATACCACACAAATACGAAAGTCTACAAGATTCTATATGAAGAGTTATATGCCAACAAATTGGAAAACTCAGATGTAAATTCCTAGAAACATAAAACTATCAAGACTAAACCATGAAAAATGTAAAATCTGAACAGCCCACACCTTTATGGCCAATTAATTTTCAAAGGGAAAAGGATAGTATCTTTAATAAATTGTGTTGGGAAAATTCAGCAGCCATGTGCAAAAACATGAAACTGGAGCTCTATCTTCAACCAAACACAAAATGAACTCAAAATGGTTTAAAGACTTGAAGATAAGGCCTGAAGACATAAAATTCCAGAAAACAAAGGTAAGCTCTTTGACATTATAGTCTTAGCAATGATTTTTTTTAATTTGAAACTGAAAGCAAAGGCAAAAAAAGCAAAAATAAACAAGTGTGACTATATCAAACTAAAATGCTTCTGTACAGGAAAGAGAACCATCAACAAAAGGAAAAGGCAACTAAAGAATGAAAGAATATATTTTTAAATTATATATCTGATAAGGGCTTAACATCCAAAATATTTTTTAAAAAATTTATTTATTTATTTGAGAGAGAGAGAGAGAAAGAGAGTGCACATGAACCAGGCAAGGGTAGAGGGAGAGGGAGAAGCAGACTCCCCACTGAACAGGGAGCCTGATGCAGGGCTTATTGTGGAGGTTGATCCCACAACCCTGAGCCAAAAACAAGAGTCAGACGCCCAAGCAGCTGAACCACCCAGGCACCCCACTTAATATCCAAAAGATTTTAGAAACACATACAACTCATTAGGAAAAAATCTAATTAAAATATGGACAAGTATCTGAATAGACATTTTTCCAGAGAAGACATAAAAATGGCTAACAGGTACATGAAAATGTGCTCAACATCACTCATCAGGGAAATGCAAATCAAAATCACAATGAGGCATCACCACACATCTGTTAGTCTGGTTGTTATAAAAAAGACAAGAAATTACAAGTGTTGGATAGGATATGGAAGAAAGGGAACCAATCCCATGCACTGTTGGTGAGAATATAAATTGGTTTAGCTATTGTGGAAACCAGTATGGAGGTTCTGCAAAAAATTAAAACTAAAACTACTCTATGACCCAGCAATTCTACTTCTTGATATTAATCCAAAAGAAATGGAATTACTATCTCAAAGAGATATCTGTACCCTCAAGTCCATTGCTGCATTATTTACAATAGCCAAGATATAAAAACATTCATTGATATTGATAGACCTGTGTCTATCAATGAATGAAGAAAACGTGGTTTTCATATATAAGGGAATATTATTCAGCCGTTAAAAAGGAAATCCTGACTTTTGCAACAACATGGAGATTGAGAGTATTATGTTAAGCTAAATAAATTGGCCAGAGAAAGACAAATTCCTTATGATCTTAATTATATGTGGAATCTAAAAAAACTTGAATTCATAGATACAGAGAACAGATAAGTGGTTACTAGAGGTGGGGGTTGGAGGAGAGTAGGCAAAATGGGTGAAGGTGGTCAAAAGGTACAGATTTCCAGGTACAAATACATGCTGGGGATGTAATGCACAACGTGGTGACTATAGTTTATACTATATTGTATATTTGAAAGTTGCTAGAAGAGTATATTTAAAAAGTTTTCATTATAAGAAAAAAATTGTTAGTTGTGTGGTGATGGATTTTAACTAAACTTATTGTGGCAATTATTGTGGCAATCAGTTTGTAATATATACATATATTATATCTATCTATCTATCTATATATATATATTAAAGATTTATTTATTTTTAGAGAGAGAGTGAGGTGGGGAGGGGCAGAGGGAGAGGGAGAGAATCTCAAGCAGATCCCCCACAGAGAGTGAGCCCAATGTGAGGCTTGATCTCACAGCCCCGAGATCATGACCTAAGCCAAAATCAAGAGTTGGACATCTAACCAACTGAGACATCCAGGTGCCCCAATCAGATCATTATATTTCATACCTAAAACTAATATAATTTTATATGTCAATCATATCTCAATTAAAATTTTTTAAATACTACTTTGTTTTATTTTATCATATTCTAAGATATTCTCTTATCATTATCAATAAAGCTGGATATCAATATAAAATATAGCAAGAAACATCTTCTATTAATCCAATGCTGATGATAATTTATTGTGTGCACTCACCCTAGTCATGTCCTCAGCTAAGCATTACTCACACAGTATTTTGTTAAAGAGAGAGAGAGAGAGAGAGAGAGAGAATTCATTGGCTAGATTCAATGACAGATTGGATACAACAGGAAAAAAAATCAGTGAACTTACAGACTGGTTAGTGGAAATTATGCAAAATGAAGCACAGAGAAAAAAAATTAATGAAAACAGAATAGAACATGAAAGACATGATAAAATAATCTAACTTAGGTATATTAGAGTCCTGGGAGGAGAGAAGAGAAATACTGGGTCATAAGCCAAGAATTTTCAAAATCCAATGAAGACATCAACCCACAGATTAAAGAAGCTCTCAGCAAATCTCAAGTAAAACAAATAAAAAGAAAGCCACACCCACAAACATTATAGTTAAACTACTAAAAACTAAGGATAAAAGGAAACCTTAAAAATAGTCAGAATTAAAAGACACATTACTTGTAGAAGAACAATAATAAGAATTATGATTGACTTCTCAACAAAAACTATGGAAGCAAGAGACACCTGAGGGGCTCAGTTGGTTAAGAGTCCAACTTTTGATTTCAGCTTAGGTCATGATCTCAGGGCCACTGGGTTGAGCCCCTCTTTGGACTCTGCACTGAGTGTGGAGCCTGCTTGAGATTCCCTCTCTTTACTTCTAGCCCCCCACTCCCCACTCCTCTGTGTGTGTGTGTGTGCACACGCATGCTCTCTCTCCCTCACACATACACACAAAAACTATAGAAGCCAGAAAAATATGAAATAACATCCTTAAAATATTGGAAGAAGGGAACCTGCCAAACTAGAATTCTATGTCCTTCCAAAATGAGCCCCCCCCCCAAAAAAAAAGATATTTTTGGACAAATAAATGTTGAGAGAATTTACTTCCAGTAGTACTGTATTACAAGAAATTGTAACTGAAATTTTTCCAGATTAAAGGAGAATGATTCCAGATGGGAATATGGAACTGCAATGAAAGAAAAAGTAGCCAAGTAGATTAATATAATAACACAGTTTTTAACAGAAAAAGACTATCAACTGTTTAAAACAATAACTATGTACTGTAGGAATTATAACAAATATATATGTAAACTGTATGTCAACAATAGCATAAAGGACAGGAGGAAGGTAAATAGATTTATACAATAAAGTTCTTACATTATTCATGAAATGGTAAAACACTAAGTCGAGGTACGCTGTGATACATTAAAAATCCATATTGTAATCCCTAAAGTACCACCTTAAACAATGTAAACTTTTCCAGGGTGAAGATAATGTATATTTAAGTTGTATCAGGGCATGCATTTGTTGAAACTCGCCACATGAAACATTTTAGTTTATTCATTTCATTGTATGTAGAGATTATCTCAAAAGAAAATAAAAGCATTGAACAATCAGTGTAATTTAAAATCAGTATAATTTAAAAATTTAAAATTATCAGTATAATTTAAAATCAGTAAATTTAAAAGGTGGGGTGCCTGGGTAGCTTAGTCCATTAGACGGCTGCCTTTGGCTTAGGTCGTGATTCCAGGGTCCTGAGATTGAGCCCTGCACTGGGCTCCCTGCTCATTGGGGAGCCTGCTTCTCCCTCTCTCTCTGCTGCTCCTCCTGCTGGTGCTCTCTCACTATCTCAAATAAATATATAAAATATTTTTTAAAAAATTAAATAAAAGGCAATAGATAAAATAAGATGAAATTATTATACTACTTTGATTAATCCAAAAGAAGTCAGGATAACAGAAATAAAGAAACAAATGACAGGACAATTAAAAACAAAGCATTAAGAGGATAGGATTAAACCCACCCATAACAGTATTACACTGTAAATAGAATAAATACTCCATTTAGAAAACAGAAGTTATCAGACAACATAAAACAAGACAAAATAAGATCCAACTAAATGCTGTTCACAAGAAACACACTTTTAAAAAAAAGATTTTATTTATTTATTCATGAGAGACACAGAGAGAGGCAGAGACATAGGCAGAGGGAGAAGCAGGCTCCCCATGGGGAACCTGACGCTGGACTCGATCCCAGGACCCAGGGATCACAACCTGACCCAAAGACAGACACTCAACCACTGAGCCACCCAAATGATACACTTTAAATATAAGGGTACAGATTGTTGAAAATAAAAGCACAGAAAATAATATAACGTGAGAACATTAACCATAAAACCGCTGATGCAAATATCTTAGTATCAAACAAAGTAGACATAAATAAACAAAACAAAAAACCTCTGGCAAAATTGATCATCAAAAAAGAGAGAAGGCTTAGGATAACATAATGAATGAAAATGTGAACATAACTTGAAATACACTAGAGATTATTTTAAATAATGAGAGAACATTAGTTAAAACTTCATGTCGCAAGGATAGACATATAGATCAATAGAATAGAATTGAGAGTCCAGGGACGCCTGGGTGGCTCAGTGGTTGAGCATCTGCCTTTGGCTCAGGGTATGATCCTGTGGTCCTGGGATCGAGTCCCACAATTGGCTCTCAGCATGGAGCCTGCTCCTCCCTCTACCTACGTCTCTGCCTCTCTCTCTGTCTTTCATGAATGAATAAATAAAAAAATTTTTAAAAAAGAATTGAGAGTCCAGAAATAGACCCATACATTTATAGTCAATTGAGTGCCAGGAACCTTCAATGTGGAAAGAACAGTCAACAAATGGTACTGGGATTCAACAATGGATAGCCAAATGCAGAAGAATAAGTTGGTCCCCTCCCTCACACCATATACAAATATTAACTCAAAATGTGTGAAACCTAAGTGTAAAAACTAAAACTATAAAACTCAGAGAAGAAAACATAGGGGTAATTCTTTACCTTGTGCTAGGCAGACGTTTTCTAAATATAACACCAACAGAATAAACAAATGAAAAAATAAATTGGACTTTATGAAAAGTGTAACTTGTAGGCTCCAAAGGATACTATCAAGGAAATGAGAAGACAAGCCACCAAAATGGGAGAAATTGTTTGTAAATCATATATCTGGAAGAGTCTAGTATCCAGAATATATAAAGAACACTTAAAACTCAAAAAGGTGGGGATCCCTGGGTGGCGCAGTGGTTTAGTGCCGGTCTTTGGCCCAGGGCGCCATCCTGGAGACCCGGGATCGAATCCCACGTCAGGCTCCCGGTGCATGGAGCCTGCTTCTCCCTCTGCCTGTGTCTCTGCCTCTCTCTCTCTCTCTGTGACTGTCATAAATAAATAAAAAAAAATTAAAAAAAAACTCAAAAAGGAAAAGAACCAACTTTTAATATGGCCTAAGGATTTCAGTAGACATCTCTAAAGAGGATATACAAATGACCAATAAGCATGTAAGAAGACCCTCAATGCCAATAGTCACTAGGGAAATGCAAATCTACACCATAGTGAGATACTACTTCATAACAACTGGGATGACTGTAATTAAAAAGACTGCCAATAATAAGTGTTGATGAGGATGTGGTGGTATAATGCTCCACTACACACACACACACACACACACACACACACACACACATTTCTGTGGTGAGGATGTAAATAATGCAGCCACTTTGGGAAATAATTTCAGAGTTCCTCAACAAGTTAAAGCATAGCATTACTATATGGTCCAGCAATTCCATTCCTAGACATATATCCAAGAGAATTAAAATCATATGATCACTCAGAAACTTGTTCACAAACGTTCACAGCAGCGTTACTCATAATAACTAAATGCAGAAACAACCAAATATCCATCAGCTTATAAATGGATAAACAAAATGCAGTATTTCCATACAATGGAATTTCACTTGGCATTTAACAGAAGTTAAGTTTTGACATATGGTATAACACGAAGGAAGCTTGAAAATATTAAGCCAGGGGATCCCTCGGTGGCTCAGCGGTTTGGCACCTGCCTTTGGCTCAGGGCACGATCCTGCAGTCCTAGGATCGAGTCCCGCATCAGGCTCCTTGCATGGAGCCTGCTTCTCCCTCTGCCTGTGTCTCTGCCTCTCTCCCTCTCTATGTCTATCATGAATAAATAAAACCTTTAAATAAATAAAGTATTAATACTTTACTCTTAAAAAAAAAAAGAAAACATTAAGCCAGAGACTCCAGACACAGAAGGGAACATATGATATGATTCCTTCATATGAACTGTTCAGAACAGCAGTGTCCATAAGGACAGAAAACTGATTAGTATTTGCCTGGGCTAGGACCCAGGAGGAATACAGAGTGGCTACTAATGGGTATGGAGTTTCTTTTGGGGCTGCGAAATGTTCTGGGATTAGATGGTAGTGATGTTTGCACAGCTTGTTAATATTTTAAAGAATGCTGATTTTTACACTTTAAAAAAGATATGTTGTTTGAATTATATCTAGATCAAAAAACTTATGTCATTATATTTGAAAAATAAGACAAAGTTGATAAACTCATGGAAAAAATATAACCTACCACCAACCTGATTGAACAAAAAAATGGAAAGCCTGGATAATCTGATTATTCAAAAAATTGAAGCAGTTGTTAAAATCTTAACCCAAAGAAAATGTAAGTCTCAAATGGCTTTTGAAGTGGATTCTACAAAACTTTCAATGAACTCTTTCAGAGAATAAAATTTCATTCTAAGAGGCTAGTATACCAGTCCAAAAACAAGACAATGACAGTATGAAAAAGAAAACATAATAAGCTTATTTCACTCATAAGTATAGATGCAAAAATTCTAAATAAAATATAAATAAATCAAATATAACAGTTATAAAAATGATAATAAACCATAACCAAGATAGGTTAGATTTCATTCTCTTTTGTAAGCAAATGAGAAAAAAATTTACACTACATCCATAGTGTACTAAAATAATTTGATAAAATTCAATACCTGTTTGTGGGAAAACAAAAAGTTTTAGTACACTATGACTAAAAGAGAACTTTTTAAAAAATGAACAGTTCTGAATGTAATAATTAATTATAGGAGTAATCAGGTTATTGCTATTTTTTTTTAAGATTTTGTTTATTTATTCATGAAAGACACAGCAAGAGAGAGGCAGAGACACAGGCAGAGGGAGAAGCAGGCTCCATGCAGGGAGCCCAGTGTGGGACTCGAGCCCGGGGTCTCCAGGATCACATCTTGGGCTAAAGGCAGACACTTAACTGCTAAGCCACCCAGATGGTCCAAAGAGACTTTATTTAAGCTGATAAAAGGTACTCCTAAAAACACATAAAAATCATTCTAGGTGGATGGAGCAGAGGCATTGCCTCATGGTGGGCTTGCATCGGCTCAGCCTTCAAGATCCACAGATGGGGGTTGCCCCTGAGTGTGGGGG
This sequence comes from Nyctereutes procyonoides, assembly GCF_905146905.1. Classification (NCBI taxonomy): domain Eukaryota; kingdom Metazoa; phylum Chordata; class Mammalia; order Carnivora; family Canidae; genus Nyctereutes; species Nyctereutes procyonoides. The sequence goes on from NW_026575046.1 coordinate 67,765,836, forward strand.
GGAGCCCCTCTTTTCCTAGTCTTTTTCAGACTCAGTCCAGCAGCTGGCAGGGCCTGTGGAAATCAACAAGAACTTGCCATCAGGAAAACATGAAGAAATCCCAGAAAATTAGCAAGGGAAAAAAGAAAAGAGTATACCTTAACTACCTTTCAGAGAAAGCAGAGGGACTCCTAGATCACACAGCAAAAGCAGAAGGCACCTAATGAGAAGTCTGTGCAGATAAGAGAAAAATGCTGAGTTACTGTCTGGAAAACCTGGTGCTATTGCCAACGAGGTGTATCCTATGCTCTGTGATCAAGATTTTGTATAGTCATTACATATGTTGTAACAGATCCTTATAAAACTATTTTAAACTTTACTGCACAGCTTGTGTTGGTGTGATGTTTCAGACCCATTCTTCAAAAATAAATCACTAACCATGCATATGAAAAAAATCATTCTAAATGAAGAAATGTGTAGTTATACCCCTTAAAATCAGGAATAAGGTAAACACCCTCACCACTACTACTTCACCTCAACATTGTACTGCATGGTTTAGGTGATACAGACAAGAAACAAAATTAAAAGTGTAGAAAGAAAAACATACAACTGATAAAATTGGTGGATTATACGTCTATACATAAAATCCAAACTCAGCTAAATAACTAGAAATAAGAGATGATTCCTAAATTTGATAATTTCCCTGTGGTTGTATAAGAGATTGTCCTTGTTCTCAATAGATATGTGATGAATTATTTAGAGGTAAAGTTTCATTATCTTTGCAATTTGCTTTTTTTTTTAAAAAAAGATCTTATTTATTTATTCATGAGAGACACAGAAAGAGAGGCAGATACATAGGAAGAGGGAGGAAAAGCAGGCTCCACGCAGAGAGCCCTATCCCAGGACCCCGGGATCATGCCCTGAGCCAAAGGCAGACGCTCAAACACTGAGCCACCCAGGCATCCCCGCAATCCACTTTTGAATGATTTTGCAAAACTAGAATATATGAGTAGTAAGTAATCCCTATTATATTATATTATGTATATAAACAGAGAGGAAGAGTGCTTGCTTTGGAAGCACATATACTAAAATACACAGAGAGGAAGATAAAACAAATCTGGCAAATATCAATTAATGGGTTTAGGTGAAGGATAAATGGAAGTTCATTGTAACATTCTTGCCAGTTTTCTATAGATTTCAGGCTTTTTAAAACCAACAAGATTAATAAAAGTAACAGAAAAGTCTAGTGAGGTGATTGGATATAAGATTAATAATAAAAGTCAATTGCATTTCTTTGTATCAGCAACCAGTTAGGAACTAAAGTTTTTTTTTTTTAATTCTAGAGTTTTAATACAAAACTGTATCACAAAACTATAAACTACTTAAGAATAAATCTAAGAACAAGAGTGTAAGACCTATGTAGGAAATTACAAAGCTTTTTGGAAAACATTAAAGATGACGTAAATCTCAATGGAGAGACAATCCATGTTAATGGCTAGGAAGAATTAATATCTTAAAATTTTTTAAAAAGATTTTATTTATTTATTCACAAGAGACACAGAGAGGAAAAGACACAGTCAGAGGGAGAAGCAGGCTCCATGCAGGGAGCCCGATGTGGGACTTGAACCCAGGTCTCCAGGATCAGGCCCTGGGCTGAAGGCAGCGCTAAACCGCTGGGCCACCCGGGACTGCCCGGAAGAATTAATATCTTAAAGAGAACATTCTCCCCAAATTGATCTACAAACACAATGTAACATCAATACAATTGCCAAAAGAATTTTTTGAATTTTGGTTTTTGTGGAATTTAACAAGCTGGTATGTCATGTCAGTGGTGAAGGAGAGACTATTTAAGAAACAGAGTTTATAAAACTAGTTACCTAAATGAAGGGAAAATAAAATTGGTTTATAACTTATCCATACATTAAAGTCATCTCCATTTGGATTAAGAAGAAACGTCAAAAGCAAAATTTATCATTTTATATTTTTTAAATAATACCTATGCCCAATATGGGGCTCAAACCCACAACCCTGAGATCAAGAGTCACATGCTCCACCAACTGAGCCAGTCATGCACTCCTCAAAAGCAAAGCTTTAAATGTTTTTATTTTTTTTTAAAGATTTTATTTATTTATTCATGAGAGACACAGAGAGACAGAGACATAGACAGAGGGAGAAGCAGGCTCCCCGCAAGGAGCCCGATGTGAGACTCAATCCCAGAACTCCGGAACACGCCCTGAGCTGAACGCAGATGCTCAACCACTGAGCCACCCAGGTGTCCCTTTAAATGTTTTTAGAAGACAGTACTGTTGAAATCCTTCTGAGCTTGAAGGTAAGGCAAGATTGGTTAAGAAACAAAAAATGTTAACTTTTTAAAATTTTTTAAATTTATTTAAGAGAGAGAGAGCAGGGATAGGAGCAGGAACAAGCAGACTGAGCATATGGCATTGAGATCATGACCTAAACTGAAATCAATAGTTGGATGCTTAACTGACTGAGCCACCCAGGTGTGCTGCAAAATGCTAACTTTTTAAAAAAGATTAAGAATTTTGACAATATTAAATTAAGAACTATATTTGTCAAAACCTTAAAGAAAAGGAAAAGATGAGAATATACTTGGATTGCCTAAAACTGACAAAGGACTAGATCCATGATATATAAAGAAATCCTACAAATCAATAAAAAGGAAAAAATAGCTCAATTTAAAAATAGGCAAAAGCCATGAATAAAACAGTTCATAAAAAACAAAAAACATGTGGTCCATAAATATATGAAGAAATGTTAAATATCATGGAAATACAAATTAAAAACAATTATATATTACTATATACCTATTAGAATGTCTAAAATTAAAAAGACCAACCAATCCAAGTGTTGACAAAGATGTAGAAAAGCTCAAATTTTCATATACTGCTTTGGAAAAGTATAAAATGGTTCAACTACTTTGGAAAATAGTTTGGCTTCTGCCTAAAAATGTAATCCAATGACCTAGCTATTCTATTCCTTGGTATGTACCCAAGAGAAATGAAGGTATATGTCCATACAAAGATGTGTATACAATGATCATAGCTGCCTTATTTCTAATAGCCCCAAACGGGAAACAACCCTAATACTCATGAACAGATGAAAGGATAAACAAACTGTGGTATATCCATACAATCAAATAGTCAGCAATAAAAGGAATGAACTGGATACTTGCATCAACATGAATAAGTCTCAAGTATACTGAGGGAAGAAAGCCAGATTTTAAAAGCATACCAACTATATGCTTCCACTTACATAAAATTCTAAAAAACGCAAACTAAATTATATAGAAACAGAAAGCAGCTCAGTACTTAACTGAGTATAGGGAAAAAGGAGCAGGACAGACAGGAAGTATTATGAAGGGTCACAAGGAAACTTTTGGTGGTGATAGATACATTTATTATCTTCATTATGGTAATGATGTTATCACTTGAAATATGGGCAGTTTGCTGGATGTCAAGAAAAAAAAGCTTGCTGTAGCTTGACTGTCAGAGAACAAAGTAATTCCTTTTAGAGAGAAAATCCCTTTTTTAATTCAAATACCTCAAGGGGAACTTTTTTGGCTGGGAGAGATGAGCTCCCTTGGGTGGGCCTAGGGGTGGGTTGAGACTATAGAAGAGTGATTAGCTCTATGAAACAGAATAAGAGGAAATGTTCATTTTATGTAAAGAGTCCAGCATTCAGAGAAGAGAAGGATATGAGAAAGAAGCCTGCAGAAGAATTGGGGAGAATCCATAACCCATGTTGTCAGCAGAGCCTATGGAGAATGATAGCCAGTGAAAAATTCTCTAGGGTGGAGACAGTCCTAGAACTTTAATATCTAATATTCATATTTAAGTTGTTTCCTATTCTCCATAATCCCCAAGCCTTTAGCTCTGTCTGCTCTAGACACTGGAGTTCATGGTATTTGGGGAATCCAATAGGAAGGGATAGTTCTGTAATCAGACAAAAACAGAGACAGAGACACAGAGAAAGGCAGTAGCTGCAGGAATTGTGACATCAACTAAGATGAGTGGAAGCAAACTGGAGGCAGGAATAAGAGGTGTAACTGGAAGATACATGGAACATTCCATTCAGGAATGTTGAAATTTTAGTGCAGGAGAGAGGCCTCTCTGCAGTATGTGGGATGGGGAACTGAATCGTTTTTATCTGAGTATTAAAGGAAAGAATGACTCCAGCCCAGTCGACTCTATGAAAGGCCACTCTAGACCATGCGAGCTGTCACAGAGGGGACTCAGGAGGAACCGCGCCATGGACAGTGATGTGAATGGCACCCCCTGGAAGAGCCCCTGTGCTGTTCATGCATCCTTATATTTTAGGTCAATCCCCAAACCATTCTGACTTCCTAAATTATCAATAGCCTACCTTCTCACTATCTTTCTTTCATATTGGTAAATTGAACAGCAATAACTGGAAGATTTTTAGCCTTCCCTGGCTGGAAAGAAAGGAAGTCAGAAAGGAAGTCAACTCTTCTCCTAATCCTAACTGTCCCTCTTAGTTCACCCCAGAAAGGAGATACCAGATCCCTCTGTAGTCCCTGACGTGGCCTGAGTCCCACCCTTCCTCTGATAAAACATGGTCCACGAGGAGTTTCAACTGTGAAACAGCAAGAGAGAAAGTACATCAAGATAGTGGAGGTGGAAGGAAGGGATTGTGAGAAATGCATTTCCCCCAGTTGCCATTCTTCACCCACCCACATGTCTGCACAGTCGGCTTGGGAGGACTTGCAGGTTGATGTTCAAGGTGATCATATCAATAAGACAGGCCTCCTGGGACACCTTAGTGGCTCAGTGGTTGAGCATCTGTCTTGGGCTCAGGGCATGATCCTGGAGTCCTGGGATCAAGTCCACCATCAGGCTCCCCGCAAAGAGCCTGCTTCTCCCTCTGCCTGTGTCTCTGCCTCTCTCATGAATAAATAAACAAAATCTTTTTAAAAATTAAAATTAAAAATAAGACAGGCTGCCTAACAGTAGCAACAATCATAATACAACTACTCACACATGTACAAGTGGCTCATAGCTTATCCCTGTGTCCACATATTTAGGTTGTGCAGTTTGTATAACCTTGTTAGGCTGTTATACTATATCCTCCATTCTTATGTGAGAGAATTGAAGTTCAGAAAGATGGAATAGCATGCCTGATTCTTCTGAGTCCAAACCATACTGTCTCTCTGCCATCTAAGATGCTAGCCCTAATTAAGTGCCACACATAGTAGGACATTTCGATCGTTATTAACCTAGACCCTGAGGGGGAGACTCCCAATGTGTCCATGAACTTCTTTGGGACTTATTTTCAATCACCTCTAATTGAAATTTAGCATTTCCTTCCATTTTGAATGTGGGCAACAAACCATAGTAGTGGCAGCAGCACCTGGGATTTTGTTTTCAGGAGAAACCATGGACATCTTCATATCTGTGTTATATATATATATATATTTTATTTATTTATGATAGTCACAGAGAGAGAGAGAGAGAGAGAGGCAGAGAGGCAGAGACACAGGCAGAGGGAGAAGCAGGCTCCATGCACCGGGAGCCCGACGTGGGACTCGATCCCGGGTCTCCAGGATCGCACCCTGGGCCAAAGGCAGGCGCCAAACCGCTGCGCCACCCAGGGATCCCATATATATGTGTTATATTATTGCAAATGTCTCACAATACTGTTTACACTCATCAGGATTTCAGAATTACAATTGTTATTAGGTTCCTGGTGCATCTCATTACAGTGCATTAAAAAAATAAGTACACATGTTAATCACCACTTTAATAATTGTAATTCAATACCATTGATTTCCTTTGTACTCCTATGTATTTTTAGGCATTTAGAAGCATCATGAGGGGCACCTGGGTGGCAGAGTTGGTTGGGCGGCTGACTTCAGTTTTGGCTCAGGTCATGATCTTGGGGTCGTGAGACTGAGCCCCACATCAGGCTCCACACTCAGCATGGCGTCTGCTCAAGATTCTCTCTCCCTCTCCCTCTGCCCACCCTTCCACCATGCACGGTCTCTCTCTCTTTCTCTCTCTCTCTCTCATAAATAAATAATAAATAAATAAATAAATAAATAAATAATAAATAAATAAATCTCTTTTAAAAAGCGGCATTATAAGAAAGAATCTATAGGTTCTGTACGATTACCAAAGGGGTTTATGGTGCATGTGTACATATATGTGCATGTATACACATGTACACACTCACACTCCCACACAAGAGTTCCTGACCTAAAGGATGGTCAGGAATTGTGTTCTCCTCTTGTTCTTGTTCACCATATTGTATTGCAGGTATTTATGTGTCTTTCCTTCCTTGTTAGCATGTGAATTCTAATAAAGCAGGAGTGGTATCTTCTATTCCTTTGGATCCTCAGCACCTAGAACAGAGCTTGGCATTCACTGAGCAATCATTTATAGAATGTCTAATGTGTATAAGGCTCAGGTCCCATTGGGGAAAGCTAAAAAATGAAAAGACTCAAAGGAGAGTAATAAATTCATTCACATACTTGTTTGAGGATTCATTCATTCATCCATTTAGAGAATTATCTAATGGCTATTCAATGCCAGCCACTGGGGTAGCCTCTGGGGAAAACAGGAAAGATAAGATCCAAGTCCTTATTCTCATAGAGCACCCATTCCAGCTAATGAGAAGAAAACAAGATTTCTGAAGACAGACAAATGGGAATGAGGTCATGTGTTCTGGAGAGTCAGAGTCATGGGGAAAATCTAGTTCTTAAATCTATCAGCTCTTTTTAACTAAGAGGTGACTGAGAGAAACTAACCACAGGGTAGAAAATATCAACTAAGATGCCCTTCCTAAGGGAAAAAGTCTGAGGTCCAGAGGAGGACAGTTTACCTTGTCGGTGTGATTGCTGGTGTTGCCTAGTAAACTATGAAGAGAAGTTAGCCTTCCATGGTCCCTGGTGTTTCAGGGGCTGGCCTGTCCAAAGACAGCAAGATGGATGTATGCTCCCTCTGCAGTTCCGTTCTGATTCAAAGATTCTATGATGCTATCAATTAGTCAGAATGTGTAAGGTTGCTTAGATACCTTGGAGGTTCTTTTTCTTGTAAAAGATCAGAGCTGGGTGAACTCCTCAAACCTGCGAAACACGTGGTAAAAGACCAGGTGTGGGACAATGTGATGGCACGACTGCCTGCATCTCTGGGCCAAATCACCCATCCAGGCAGAAGGGCAAAGAGAGAGACTTCCAGCAGAACCAGGAGGAACAGGGACTGGGGACTGGGCATGTCTTCCTGAGGAGAGATAAGGACAATAAGGTTTGGGACTAAGACAAAATCTGATAAGGGAAAATATTTCCCTGAAGAAATATAACTTCAATATAAAAAAGATAAATTTAATAAATCCATACAACATCTCCCCAGAGAGGTATAACCTTAAAATTTAAAAAAAAATCATTTTGCTAAATCTAGGACCCACCCACAACAGTATCTCTCTACATGCTTACGGAATGTACAAAAAACTATTTCCTAGGGAACCTCAGCTCTTCATCTACCCCCAGCCCCAGCCAGCCCCTCTCTTATGCTCCCTGAGCCTCCTCCATTCTGTCTGCCTAAACATCCTGCTTCAACAAATGGTGACAATTATCACAAGGAATTAAGTACATAAATCAAAATAAAATCAATCTGGGTGATCTGGGATATCATTCTTTTCACTCTGTAGCCCATGATAATGGCCTCTACTTTTTTCCAAACAAAATTTCTTGGAACACTTCATTTTTCAATCATGCCTCCATCCAGTAAGTGTTTAATAAGAAACAGCATAGTCCTGGGTTCACTGGAGCAACACAAAAATGCATTTAACAAAGGGCTTTCAGTCTATTAGGCCAGAGGAGAAACACAGGTAAACTCTGTGACAAGGTAGGAAGTCACAGGTGGTTTGGGTTAATGGGATGGGTGGATAGAGAAAAAGAGAGGACATTCACTGGGGAAATGGTCAGGGACAGCCCAATTCCACTTAGTTCTGGAGGGGTAGAAGGCAGGCTAATGGGCATGTGGGGAGGGCTGAGTTCCAGCGACATAGAAGTCAGCTTGGAAGTCAAAAGGACCTCCAGTCAACTTTAGCTGTTCAAAAGCAAGAGCTATAGGATCATGAGGTAAATGCCTAGTCATGGAGAGTATTTGCTCAAATGAGATTTGGATAAACTGGTAAGGTATTAGAGAAGATACTCCATATATTTCCCCTTGCTGTTGGGAAGAACTTTGGCTAGAGTGATCCCTCAGAAACTTCTGTGTCCCTTAATCCACTAGCAGAGCATGAAGTCAGCAAGCAAGCCTCCCAAATGAAATATTGATACCTCATGCAAAGATTCTTAGGAAATCAAATATTTTTTATTCAATTACTGGATTTCGTATACCTAATAGTCCTTAAAACAACTATCCACAGCAGCCACACGAACCACGTGTAAAATGAAAGCAGGTGCCCCAAACAGCACCCCTCCCCATCACACACACATACTGAAAAACAAAATCTCACAGGTGCTTACATAACTCACTTTAAGCATGAAAAGATTCTTGCAGGGCTGCCTGGCAACCAACCCTTCTTCATCTTGGGGCCGATAGTCCAAAGTCTTTGTTGTCTTTTCATGTTCTAAGTCAGGGTGATGTGGTATGGACAAGTTAGAGTAGATCTCCAGTTTATTACATGAGTATCTTTCTCAAATGTGGAGTCACAAGAGAGGACCCAACCTACTACAAGCAATGGCTAAAGCATCCCAGTGGGGAGCTCAGTCAGCCAGGCCATGTGGGCAGATTGTGTTTATGTTTCCAAGTCCAACAGCCACAGGACCAAAAGCCATAGAGAATGAACAGCCCAGGCCTCAACCAAACAATTTGCTAAAAGCGGAATCTCTCGGGTCCAATTGCTTTGATTTTACAAATTAGCCCATCTTTGGCCCAAATATGCCAACCAGAGATGTCATTTAATGCCCCTGAAAACAACATTGAGTAACAAAATGCTAAGAGTACCGAGAACACGGGGTTCTCTTTCGGCCATTCAGAATGTGAAGTCAGCTAGAAGCTTGCCTCTTGGTCCCTGACCAATTCATCTGCCGGAGGAAAGGCTGGTCGGTATCCAAGGCACGTCCGGCCCAACCCCGAGGGAGTTCCTAGTTCTCCTTCTGTGCCTGCTGTAACCTCTTGGCCACAGCAGTGATCAGAGCGGCTCCCTTTCCACTCCCATCTTCTGACAGCATGAGCGTCACATCACATCGAGGTGCTAGTTCTTTCACGGTTTCCTGCAATATCCGGGAAAAGCTATAAAGAGAGAGAGAGAGAAGCATCATCACCACTTACATATGGGACTAACATATTTCTGAATGATTCCAATCTGGTTTGCTCCTTCTGGCTTGCTTCTTAAGACTCTAGAAGAGCTTCCTAAACTGCTTCCTAAATAGCTGTTTTAATTGTACCTTTTATTGAGCAACTACAAATGCCAGAGACTATACTAGGTGTTTTACATACATAATATACATACAGTCAAAGTGTAATAAACAACAGCTTAAAAACAATTATTAGTGAATCCCTGGGTGGCTCAGTTGGCTCAGGTCATGGTCTCAAGGTCATGAGATCAAGCCCCCATCAGGCTCTGCACTCAGTACAGAGTCTGTTTGTCCCTCTCTCTCCCCCTTGGCTCATCCCCCTACTGGCTCACTCTCTCGCTCACTCTTAAATAAATAAAATATTTTTAAAAACAAAAAAGAAATGATCATGTGGCTTTTGTGCCTTGGTCAAGTCTTGGTTTAAGAAGAAGCTTATAGGAACCACATCAAAAATAAGTTATTCCAAAGGGAAAAACAAGAAAAGACACAATCCATTCTTTTGGATAGTCATCTGCACAAGAAGAGCTAACGATTAAGGATTACAATAACAGGATGTTCATGTATGTGTTTCAGTATGACTGAAATTTTTATAAGCTTGTTAATATTTTTCCTCTTCACCAAAACAAAATGTTAAATATTAAATAACAATAATAGCTTTCAAAAAATAACAATAGCTTTAATCATTGACTTTTTTGTGATGTGCCATGCACTCTATAGATACTATTTAACTGAGTCTTCATGACAACTTCTGAGGTAGGTAAGATCTTTGTCATCATTTTATAGATTTCGAACTGAGGCTCAAAGAAGGTAAGAAACTAGCCCTAGGTCTCACAGCTTCTAAGTGGTGGAGCCAGAATTCAAAGTCACATTAATCCTTCTGTCTACTGACTCTGAGCTAAGAAAGTTATAACCAGTTCATACTTGACAAATGCTCTGTGCTGTGCAAAATATTCAGTTCGCATTACTTCCCCGTGAGGTCAGGTGGGAATACATTACTAATAATCACTTGTATTCATTGCCCTGTGAGGCAGAGATTATTACTGCCTAGAGAAACATGGCTTTCAGAGAGGACGGCCAACACTCCTACATGCTGACCACTCAGAAACAGAGCCCCAAGGGCTCACATCTTATCTGCTAGATTCAATGGGATCCATATTTCGCCTTGGAGCCCTCCCATTCCCACCTCTCTGGGGCACTCACTGTGGGTGCAGCTTGTACAGGGTGCCATCCACTCCCACAGTGATCTTGAGGTATTCAAGCCCCTGGTCTTCCCTCTTCTTCTCCACGACAGCAGCCAGGCCTGCACCGTAGAGCTGGGCCGCCCGCCGGGACACAGCTCCGCACACCTCCTTCACCACAATGCTGTCCTCACATGTGCTGTCTAGGCCAAGCTGTTGCAGGATACTCCTGACCTGGAGGAGGGCTAGCCGATCGCTGCAGGCAAGCAGAGCAGGACATCAGAACCTGGGGCCCTGGAACCTGCTCAGCATGGCTCACAGTACCCCCTATCCTCAGAAGCCTTAGGAGGAAGGAGGAAAAGATGATCCAGGCAATAGTTGAGTTAGAGCAGAATGCCAAAGAAGCCAGGACTCAAGAAAGCCTGACACACACTCCTGGAAGTCCCACCATCTTTAAAAAGGAAAGTATGAGGACTGTTAGTGTTAGGCATGTACAAATCTATTATCTCACTAGAAACTATTATTAGATTCAGCAACCAACACATCAGGTGTGCATTTTCAGGAGAGGAATCTGAGGTTCAGAGTGCTGGAGACTTACCCACAGACAACAGAGAGCAGGGACCCAAGCACATGCTTTCTTAAACCAAGTACCTCCACCTCCCCCACTGAGCAGGCCAGCTCTCCTTGCTCTGGCCCCATTCAACTAGAAGCCAACTTTCCTTCTATTTAGCTTCTTCTGATTTTCTGCTTTCTCTTCCCAGCTAGACTACATGCTCTTTGAGAGTAAGGCTGTATTCTCAACAGTAGCCAGCATAGGGCTGTGTGCACTCAATGGGGAAGTGAATATAACAATGTACAATCAGCCCCTTAGTGAGCAGGAACCAGCCCCTGGAACCACAAGCACATGAGCACATGGCAGAGGAGCACCGGTCATGGGTACAGGCTGGCCTCGAGTCTAGACACTCATCTCATGGTGAACTCTCAGGCTCTGACTCCTAAGTGAAACAATGTAAAATTATATCCCTGGCTGTCTCAGGGAATACTTAGGGAAGAAGAATGTTATCAGGGAGAAAAACTGGGATGCCTCTGTGGCTTAGCGGTTGGGCATCTGCCTTTGGCCCAGGGCATGATCCCGGGTGCAGGGATCAAGTCCCACATTGGGCTCCCTGCGGGGAGCCTGCTTCTCCCTCTGCCTGTGTCTCTGCCTCTCTCTGTGTGTCTTTCATGAATAAACAAAATCTTAAAAAAAAAAAAGGGAGAAAAACTGAGAAATAACCTGTTGGCTAGATAGAGGATTCGTCAGGTAAGTAAACAGTGGTGTAGTCAGATAATAGAATCCTTTATAGACCCTAAGATGAGTTTGCATGAGAATATTTAATGCTATGGCAAATATTCATTATGTAGTAAGTGAAAAAATAGATTATAAAATACTATGTGCCATATGATCTTGGTTTTTATTTTTGTTTTGGGGTTTTTTTGTATTTTTTTATTGGAGTTCTATTGGTTTTTATTTTTGAATGTTTGTCTTTGTTAAGAAAAAAAAATCAGAGCAGAAGGAAATCTATTCAGATACTGGTAGGATTACCAGTAGTTCCTACTTTCTTCTTTTTGCTTGTTTTGTTTTGTTTTAATTTAATTCATCTCTACACCCAACATGGGGCTCAAACTCATGACCCGGAGATCAAGAGTCACATGCTCTTTGACTGAGCCAGCCAGGTGCCCCTTCCTTTTGCTTATGAATGAGTAATATTTGTATAAGATGAAAAAAAAAGTGGATTTTTTTTCAGTGTGTAAGATAATAAAACCTGAAATTCCTTCCACAGTCTATCCTGTCACAGTTTACCTAGTTCTTACACATACATTGCCTTAGTTGACCCTGGGGTTGATCACTAGGGTTAAGCAGTAGACCATTTATCTTCTATAAGGAAAGAAATTGTTGTCCAGAGAGGTAAAGCAACTTGCCTCAGGTCACACAGCATAAGCCATCTTAAACTCAAGCTCGGAGACTGTAAATCCAGGATTCCCCCCGGCAATCCCTGTTGAATCCATTGGACAATGTGCTTTGAAATGGGACACAGTCAGCATAGCACCCAAAGCAGATATCTTTTGTGTGGCAGAAGTAAAGACTTCTGGAGGCACATAGGTTCTGCTAACTTTCTCTTGTCCAAAAACATCCTCCTTTGTATTCGGGGGGGAAAAAGCAAGGCAAACATGGTCAATCTGCTCATCTCTCATACATGAGGAAGAAACCATTTGCTTTGCCCCCACAGCAAAAGAGGATCCCTCTGGTCATCAAAGGTGATGATTATTAAATTACACTTTTGAATCCAATGGGTTGAAGCCAGACAAAAAAAAAAAAAAAAAAAAGGATGCTGGATATTTGCTTACCAACTCTTCAAAAACACAAAATTGCTGCTGCTGCTACTGAATCTATCACCATCTCCTTAGACAGCAAGATCTACTCTGCAAAAGTCCATCTGATTTCTCTCATTAAGTACACTGCTTTCGGTTTTAAAGAGTTTTCCTTTTTTCTCAAAGTGATTTCTGGCTCCTGGCATCAAGCCATAGAGACCAGTAAAATTAAATGAATGAATGCAAATTGACAGAAATTCCAAATACAAAGTCTCTGATAGGAACCAGTGCTGGTAGGAAAAGCAGTGAAACTGACACATTTGTGGTGATGGAAACTGGAACTATCTTTTTAAAAGCGTGTCCGTAGGGAAATGCTTCTACTTCTAAGGAAATAATTTGTGAGATGCAAAGGAAAACACAAAAAGAATAATTATGGTGTTACTGAGAATTGCAGAAATTCATAAATTATAAGCTAGACATCTTATACTAAAGGGAAAGTTTAGCAAATTACAGTATAGCAATATAACGTAACATTACACAGCCATTTAAAATGATAATTCTACCAAAGAGTCGAGATGGGTAAGTTTCTCTTTCTAGAAGTATTCCAGCTAAAAAATGCAGGAGTGTTAGCATTAACCTGGCATTGTTTTACAATCACAGATGGAGACAATGAGCATCAATGACTGCTAACATCATAAAAGACAAACAGACAGTTCAATGCCACCTATGAAATATTCTTGTCCAAACTTCAGCACTGAATCTAACCAGGCATCTGGGTCTTCCTATGAGTTTGCAAGAAATACAAGGGAGAGGAAAATGCTAAATGCTATAACCAGCAAAATCTAGAACACAGGAAACTTCTAGGATAAAATGACAATTTCTTCATCAAATGTATCCCAAAGGGAAACAAGAGGAGAAGTCTATACATTAAAAGAGATTTTTAAAAGACATATCACCAAATGCATGGAATGGACCTTGTTTAGATATTGTTACAAACAAATGAACTGTAAAAAACATATTTTTAGGCAATCCGGAAAATAGAAACACTGGCAGGATATTTTGAGATTAAGGTTTATTATTAACTATTTTAGGTGTGGTGATGAAAATATGTTCATTTTTTATTGTTTTTAAGGATTTTTTTGTTTTTTTTCAAATTTTTATTTAAATTCTAGTTAACATAGTGTAATAATATTGGTTTCAGGAGTAGAAGGTTATTTTTTTAAAGAAATAATACTTTAGCAATACAACTTAAAATATTTATAGATACACTGACACAAAATGTGAGATTTGTTTCAAATTAATCCAATTTGGGGGTGGGGAAAGCAGGAGTATATTGACAGACCAAGTTTGGCCACAAGTTGACCATTGTTGAAGGTGGTGATGCAAACGTTAGATTCATTTTACCATTCCCTCTACTCCTATATATGCTTAAGAAAAAAAAAACCTCAGAATTGTAACTGAAAATTATCATGTACGAACACTAAACAAACAATATACAGAATGATATGTGTGGTATGATTGCAATTATGAAAATAAGTTTACACACATTTAAAAACTTGAAAGGGAATATACAAAAATCGAAACAACTGTATTTAATCCTGAGCTTATGGGTTATTTTTTAAGAGAGTTTTCTTTCATATTACGGACACATCATCTTTTTAGGAACAAAGAAGGATCATTTTTTAGCCTCACCTAACTGCTGTGTAACACTTTAGGCACCTGAGGGCCCAGGAACACAGCTGGCCCTTTGGCTGTGTGCTGTGGTCCTGATGCAGCTAGATAGACAGAGCAGCTCTAGGAGGAAACCCCTCATCCTGTCAGATCCTTTACTGGTTTTATTTCTAAATCTCACGTCTGCTGCTGGACCCCCACTTTACAGCAGCACATCCCAATCAGGGCCTCCCACACTGAGCTGGTGAACTTGATCACATATCACCTTTCAATCTGAGACAGGAATTTGGTTTCAAAGATGCCCCTGGTCCGGAGACGCTCTGAAATCTGCCCACGGAAGAGAAGACCCTGCTTGGTCAGGTCAATCAGGATCTGCCGCACAATTTCCCCCAGATACATCCCGCTGGTCATCTTCTCATATCTGTTTGGAGAACAGAGATAAGATCGGTAACAGCAGGAAAATCAACACTGGTGAGTGGTTTACCAAAGGACCATGGGTCTGGGTATGGAAGGTATGCCACTGGCGTCCAACAACAGCCTGGTTTGGAGTGGTTCAGAGTGGGCAGTAGACCTAGAGAAATGCAATGCAGAGGTCTACATGAAGTGAGAAAGCCAGTCTTTGGAGCCCTGTTGACCAGGAAGAAGCTAGGTCCCAGAAATGCCCCATACTAGCTGCAGGAACAAACATTGTAAGCCATCATCTATAAAACAGGGAGCAAAATCCTGACCCCACAAAAGTATTGGGAGGCCAGCATCTGGTACACAGCAGGCACTAAGTGAAATCAAGTCCCTTTCTAGGTCCCAAAGCAGTTCTCCTTGTCTTTGTGTTATAAATCTCGTTGACTAGATTCTCCTTGGCTTTGTATTTGGAGAAATCTGTTCCATTTGAGATTCTGCTCCATGAAATAATATACTTACACTGCACCAGGGGTTCTTTAAAAATTTGGAAGGAAGCCAAGCCACCCTTTCTACCATGTTATGAGCTCCATGAGGGAAGGAACAAGAGGAAAAGGGGCTTTGTAATCAACAGGTACTGACCAGGCACTCTGCACAGGCCTGTGTGACAGTGTTAGTAACAGTGACAAGTTGGACTGCCACTGCCTTCAGGATCAAGTGGAAGCTGTGCCTGAGACTTGTGTACTGGACTTGTATTTGCTTCACTGCTCAGGACCTCCTCAGTCTAAGGAACCAACACTCAGGCAATGGTGACAGCAAAGCAGATTCAAATGGGCTGCCCCCATTAAACTCTCACTCTAAAAATGTGAGCCTCCAGTGGATTCAGATACAAAAGTAAGTCAGAAGACACTTGCCCCTGGAGAAGAGCCATGATTACTTGAATGTCCCAACTTGGGATTCAGAGATAAGGCTCCTTCTTTTTGGAGCAACCCCTGGTTCATCTGGGCTTCCCACAACTCACCTTCCTGCCATCCACAAAGACTAGTGCCAGGGCAGCCCAGATCCTGGAGACTCAGGATCGAGTCCCACGTCAGGCTCCCTGCATGGAACCTGCTTCTCCCTCTGCCTGTGTGTCTCTGTGCCTGTCTCTCTCTCTCTCTCTCTCTCTCTCTCTCTCTCTCTGTGTGTGTGTGTGTGTCTCTCATGAATAAATAAATAAAAATCTTAAAAAAAAAAAGACTAGTGCCAAAGGAAGACCAAGGACCATTAAGGCTGGTCCTGGCCTTGCCCGAGTATCTTCCTGAACAGGGTACTCGGGTTCAGTTATCAAGCATCTGTGGCCCACATATCTCATTACATTTCCTATCTGTTTAACTTCTGCACTGGGATCTCATCATCATGATAAACCTATGTTTTCATTTTATTTTATGTATTGAGACATTGAGTTTCATTGTGAAAAAGTCCATATACCCTGAGACTAAAACATTTATAATCTAGTCCTTTATAGAAAAAGTTTGGGATTCCCTGGGTGGCGCAGCGGTTTGGCGCCTGCCTTTGGCCCAGGGTGCGATCCTGGAGACCCAGGATCGAGTCCCACGTCGGGCTCCCGGTGCATGGAGCCTGCTTCTCCCTCTGCCTGTGTCTCTGCCTCTCTCTCTCTCTCTCTCTCTCTCTCTCTCTGTGAGTGACTATCATAAATAAATAAAAAAAAAATTAAAAAAAAGAAAAGAAAAAGTTTGACAACACCTGCTGTCACAGATGGGCCTGGTTTCATTATCAATTCCTAGCATGCTATCCCTTTCTCTTTTACTCAAGAAGCTAGATGAGAACACAAGTGAAAATGTACTCAATTTTTTAAAAAAAGAATCATTCATTGTTTTCAGTATTTTTAATATGGCTAGTCATTGGAATCTACCTCCCAAGTGATTGTAACCCATGGTGGGATATGACATCATGATTGAGAACCAGTACTCCCATCCATCACCTGCTACCAGTTCCCCACCCCCTGGTAGCTAGCTTTGGAAAGGCTGAGGATCTTGATTTCTAAACTGGATCTAGCAGAAGCCCATCATGAGGGGACTCACTAAGTCAGTGTGCCCCTGTTCTGTGACACTTGGCCCATGGTGAGTGGACTTTGGGACAGTCTCTGAATCATTCCAAAGCCACCAGTAGATCTTATGGTACCTTATGGTAATCAGAAAAAAGCACCCCTTCTTTCTCCTTGCTGGAAACTTGTCCTATATTTTGCTTTTGTTCCAATAAGACACTTCACTGACCTCCGATGAAGAGTTGTAATAAAAATACAAAGCTATCGCATCTTTGAGGCAAATATAGTATCCCCCACCCTGGTCTGATAAAGTCATACACTGCACAATCTACATTAATATACACATCCACCCTCCTCACCTCTGTTTGCCGGGGTTCAAGGACCCCTCATCCACCTTCTCATCATATTGGGTCCGGATGTCATCTATGCAGCCATTATCTCCAAATCCTCCCCACTCGGTGTTAATGCACATCTTCCCTTCATCCCCTTCCACCAGTTCGATGTTCCTCATCTCTTCCATATAGCACATGTTGCTGCCTGTTCCTAAAAGGAAACATAAAAGGACTTCAGTCTTCAAAAGATATCACCAGGTCCTAAAGAGGCAGAGTAGTGCTGGAGAGGAACTTAGGCTTGGAGTCAGATACGACTGGCTGTGAATTCCAGCTTTAACTAGGTGACTATAGAGACAAGTATCTCATCTTTAACTAGGTGACTGACTATAGAGACAAGTATCTCATCTTTAGAGGTCCAATTTCTTCATCTGTAAAAAGGAAATAATACCTGCCTTATAGATTTGTTAAAAAGAAAACAATGATATGATGTTCACAAGATCCCTCCACCTAGCAAATTGTGCCTGAGAAAACACTATTCTCCTCCTCCTCACCACCATCGCATTACATCACCATCACATCATCATCCTCATCATTTACTGTTAGGCTATAGGTACACAAAGTGAGCTCCCAAGTAGTCACAGCAGCCCGAGCTAAAAGGGATCATGAGGAATTATCCGGTCTTGGGAGAAGTAAACATTGGCGTCCATAGGCCACCTACTTTGTCCTTTGCCCCGACCTTGTCTCAGAACTATCCTTGGTACAGCAGTGCAGACACCTATTATATTCAAACAAGTCTCACCCCTTTGCCTTCCTAATTCTCGCCTGACCTCTCCCACAGATGAGGAAACTCAAATCTAGACAAAGTAACCTGTCCATAGTCATAAAATGGGTAAGACTTACAGTGAGATGAAACTTCTTAGCTGGCATTGGAGGCATCTCACTATATCCCCATCTCCTTGTTCTACCCACTGCTCACCTTCAGGAAACCTAGACAGACAGCTAGAACAATTTTTCCAGGTTCTGTCATTACTAACTTGTGCCAGTCACTTGGAATGCCTATTGTCTCCATCTTTACCTGTTCAAATCCCATCCATCCCCTCATCAATGAGAGAGTCAACTCCCTGAAATCCATTCTTGCCCTTAATCACTGCCAGACTTCTCCCAAAGCCCCCTCAAATGGCTAAATCATGTGTCAGGCCACTCCCTTCTCTTCTAGGTTCTTTCCAACTCTTCCCCATCATGTGCACCCATGGCCAGAAGAGGTCTGCTAATAGAGGAGGTATACACTGGAGCTGCATGCAAATCAGACCCAAGCCAACAGTGGTCTCTTTCTACCCTGGATAATCTGCCCCTAATTTGGAAATCTCCTCTTTCTATGTCATTCTCCTTCCTCAACAAAAGGACAACATTGGCTTAGGACCCTTAAGGAGAAAGATATTAAGTAAACATTTAGAAATTAGGAGACCTGAAATCCTAATCTGAACTTCATCTCTGTCTTGGATAAAGCTGGCTTTAGAGCCTCTGTGTAATGGAAAAATGCTCCACCCAACCCCTCCCCCCACCCCCAGTCCTGCACTATGTTAAAAGGAAACCACCAAAAGATCAGATGAGAGCAGGCTAATGGGACATGCCTGATCTCTTACCTGCAATCAGGCCTATCTCACAATTAGGATCTTCATGGCCACAGGTCATCATGGTCCCCACTGTATCATTCACAACTGCAACTATGTCTAAGTCAAACTCCTGCAAAGGAAGCAGCCATGCCAAATAGGCTCAGGAGGGGCATATCAACCCAAGGTGCATGGAGGCCAGAGTCATGGGGCTGGGCACAGGATGTCAGAGCAAAGGGGCCTGGGAGAAGGGGCAAGGTCAGGCATGAGCCTCAACACCATAACATACATTTCTCCTCTTGATGGCTTCCCTGAGCATGTCCACCACGTCTTCCCCTTCACAATCAGTGGCCTTGAAGCCTTTGGTCCACTCAATGAGTGTTCCCTACAAGAAAGAAGGAGAAATTCATTTGAGCAATAATTTGCCAGGACCACTACCCAACCTCATCATCAAATAGTCTGTGTCAGTAGCTAGTCAAATGTATGTGCTTTCGACTGCTCCATCTCTGCAGCCCTAACACTGGGCCCAGAGGTATCACGGAGCATGATGCCCAGATGAGGTCTGTTGCTGAGTGGAATAACTATAGCAATTCATATTCATCAAGGGTCAGCTTGTGTTCCCTGGCCATGACTGCACAGAACAAAAGCCTGGATCACAGTCAATCTATGTCTAATTCAGCCAAGGACAGATTAAGATGTGATTAAAGATAAGAGCTACAAAATGTTCATCAAAGCATGGTTCCACAGTGAAAAACTAGAGGCATCCTGTCGTTCCAATATCATAGATCTATTATCTTGTGTATCGATATAGGTAATGTTAAACAGTCATAAAAAATCATGCTGTAAGAGAACATTGAATATTAGAGAAAGATGTTCACCATACACTGTAAAGTGAACATATATTAAACAAATGTAGATGGCGAATTACACTATTATTCTTTTAAAAACACTCACGCATGTACATGCACATATATACACACTCATATCTAGAAAAAGGTCTGGAATAATGCCCACACCAAGAAGTTGGCAGTGGTCCTCTCTAGGTACAAGGTTAAGGGTGCCTTCTGGTCTTTTCTTTTTGTGTGCCCATATTTTCTAGTTTTCCCAAAGTTAGCATGTATAATTTTTATATCAAGAAAGACCAAGATGACACTATTGGCCAGATGGAGGAGTTAATCCAGTCTCAGACTCCACAGTCTAGAGCTGGGGGTGGGGGAGGGCAGGTCAAGCTGGTGCATGTAGGCCAGGAGAGCTCCTGGGATAGGTAGGAAAGGGGGCTAGCGGCTCCGGCAGCAGTGCCCCCACCCCCGTGGGCTAGATGGCCATCTCACCCTGAGGCCCTCAGCCCTGGGGTCTGCCTCTTTCTCTCCACAGTCCTTGGGAAGTTCAGGTCCCTTGTTCTTTCCCTGGTGGATAGATGTAGAACACTAGAAATTCACCCCTAGTTGAAAAGTCTTTCTTCTTAGTTGCAATTACACAAAAATCATATTTTTAAAAGTCTTTTTTCTCCCTAGCCCTCAGTGGCTTTGCTCCCAGCTGTCCACTTGTCTCCCCATCCCTCTCAACTGTATATCCATGAACCTGTCAGAACTTCTGGGAGAGGCCTAGAGACCCAGTGTCCTGGGTCAGGAAGAGCAGCTGTGCCTTGGTGCTCATTGATCACTGGGGACTGTGGACAGCTGTATGTGGCTGCCTTCCCGAATGGTGTATTAATTTTTAATGGCAGCACTCATATAATGTGTAGCCCTTATAAAAAATTAAACTGTTACTGATAAGGGCCAAGTGCCTTTTAACTTCCCATTCCCCCAACTTGAGAGGTAACCTCTATTATCAGGCTAATATGATTCCTTCCAGACCTTTGTCTCTCCATTTACATATATTTTTAAATAAACAAATTTACACAGTGTATAGATGACTGTGATTTGGTTTCCCCACTTAATACATATTTTCTAGACCTTTCCAGGTCAGTTAATATGGATCTGCCACAATCTTCCCCTGAGCAGAATAGTCCTCAAATATAATTGCATAGAAATAAAAAAAAATACCTATGAAATATAAGTACTATTTTTATCCTCATTTTTCAAATGAGGAGACCAAGGTCCAGAGCTGTTAAATAATTTGTCCACGATCACCAAGTGAGTAAGTGGAGAAGCCAAGATTCAGTGTGCTTCGAACCCATGCTCTTAACTACTGTGCTCACTCTGTGGCCTCCCAGTCAACTAGGCAATGTCTGTGAAGCACTTGGAATAGTGTCCAACACCGAGCAAGCATGTGCCTGGTAAACGCAAATCAAGTAATTAATTCCACATGATTTCTATGCCAGAGTTTCTTTAGTCATTCTCCACTGCCATGTGAATGATTTTGAATGTTTCATTATTATAAAGGGCTGCCCTAGTGAACATTTTTTTTCACTCCTGCTTGGCACATGTTTGAGAAATGGAATCTTGAGAAATGGATCTTCTGGCTCTTAGCATTCTGACACATTTAATTTTAAGAGAGCTAGCCGTATTACCAGACTTGTGATCCCCTCTCTCCCCATTCTCTGAATAATTAGGGTGGGGAAGGACTGCTGCCATGTATGTTTCCATGGTGTTCTCATAGCCCTGAAGAAATCTGTTCCAGTTCTGTACCAACCCATCAGATGAGACTCACGTGGCTCAATTTTCTCATAAGAAAAATGAAATGGGATAGAAAAGAGTGTGTTACATATAATAAGAATATTATTTATTGATTTTTTTGTTTTAATTATATATGTAGGTGTACTGTGTATTTTAGCCAAAATGGTTCATTGACACAGGTTCTGGGTCCTGGTCTCCCCAAGGGCAAAGTGAAAGAGCCTGCGCTCTCAGGCCTGTGTCCTACACTAGAACCCTCCAATGCTATTTATAGATGTGGCATCGTGGACAACTAACTTCTCTGTGCCTCTGTTTTTCTTAACTACAATGTGGCGATTAAAAATAGTGTACACACATACAATGAGCTATTATTCAGTCTTTAAAAGGAAGGAAATTCTGACACGTGTTACAACATGGACGAATCTTAAGGACATTATGCTAAGTGGAATAAGCCAGTCACAAACGGACAAATACTGTATGATTCCGGTTAGATAGGGGAACCCAAAATAGTAAAATTCATAGAGCTGTAAAGTAGATGTTGGGGGAATATCAGGAGTAGGGAGACGGGCAAATGCAAGTTACTATTCATGGGTATAGAGTTTCAGTTTGGGAAGATAAAATGTTTGGAAGATGGATAGTGGTGATGGTTTCATGATGACGAGAGTGTACTTAGTGTCATAGAACTGTACACTTAGGGATCCCTGGGTGGCGCAGCGGTTTGGCGCCTGCCTTTGGCCCAGGGCGCGATCCTGGAGACCCCGGATCGAATCCCATGTCGGGCTCCCGGTGCATGGAGCCTGCTTCTCCCTCTGCCTGTGTCTCTGCCTCTCTCTCTCTCTCTCTCTCTCTCTCTCTCTCTCTCTCTGTGTGTGTGTGTGTGACTATCATAAATAAATAAACATTAAAAAAAAGAACTGTACACTTAAAAATGGTTAAAGTAATAGCCAATTTATGTTCTTTCTATTTTACCATAATTTTAAAAATGGTTAAAAATAAAACAAAACAAAAATAGTATGTACATCATGGGGACATCAAGTGGATTAGAAGAAATCTTAACAAATCTTTGGTGCCATTCTTATTATCGTTAGCTCTCTGGTTGACTTTTTGTGTTGACCATAGTTTTCCCTATAAATTAAAAAGTGGTGTTCTGGGGGCCCTTGGGTGGCTCAGTTGGTGAAGCATCCGCC
The DNA here is from genome assembly GCF_905146905.1 of Nyctereutes procyonoides. NCBI lineage: Eukaryota > Metazoa > Chordata > Mammalia > Carnivora > Canidae > Nyctereutes > Nyctereutes procyonoides. The sequence continues at coordinate 67,788,546 of NW_026575046.1, forward strand.
TTCGGCTCAGGTCATGATCACAGGGTCCTGGGATCGAGCCCTGCATCGGGCTCCCTGCTCAGCCGGAAACCCCTTCTCCCTCTGCCTGCCACTCCCCCTGCTCATGCTCTCTCTCGCTCTCTCACTCTCACTCTCTCTCTAAAAATAAATCAAATATATTTTTAAAAAGTGGTGTTTTGCTTTTAGTGATGTTCTGTTCCCACCCTGTAAACCTGATTGTCAGAGAGAGTGTGTGTGCTCCATTCTCCACAAGCTGGTGAATGGTCTTTTTATCCAAGAATTCCAAGGAAGACTTTGTGATATGTGTTTCTAAATTATTATGAAGGGTTTATTCAAATTATTATCCACAATGGTCTTCAATGTAAACTAAGTAAGTGTTCATTTGTTCATGTGATATATTTGTTGTCTGATTCCTTCTAACGCACCGGTAAGCTTTCTCAGGTAACAGCCTGCCACCTATTGTGTTTCCCTGTTTACACTGGCCCCATGGGAAGACACAGACATTACTGCTGCCTAAGAGTTTTAACTGGCTTTTCTGGTCGTTACCTCTTTATATGTCTCCATAACATGATTGAATCTCTCGTTTAACAGGACTCTCGTGCATGTGTCCCTTTATTATATACTGCTCGAAATCTTTTGTGAATCCAAAAAATAACAATGAAAATGGAACATAATAAATAGATAATATTAAATGGTTCAAATTCTTGATTACATTTTCCCAACTGCCCTGAACCTGAGACCTGTAAATAAGGAAATAAACAGTGACCCAGAGGTACCATGAGATTCCTCTGCTGGAGGAAGGAAGCGCATCAGGCTTTCTGGAAGCCTGCTGGGCTGTCTTACCTTGTCAATGCTCGTCTGCCTGCAGGGAAATGAGAATGTGAAGCCCAAAGGCAGTTGGACTCCCTTGAGGCCCATGTAGTCCAGGAAGTCAGCGATGCACTGCACGATGTGGTCAAATAGCTGCGGGGAAACAGTGGTAGTCATACCTGGCCAGCAGTGATACAGGGCGGCAGGCTGGCTCCCCCAGGCACAGAACTCCCCAGCCCAGCATGTACCTCCTCACCGGTGCCCTGCATGATCTCCAAGGGGATGGCAAAGATCTTGTTGTACATTCGCACTGACCTCCGTCCACTTCTGATCTTTACCAGGAGGACCCGGAAGTTGGTTCCCCCCAGATCCAGGGCAAGGAACTTTCCTTTCTCTGTGGTGGAGAAAGTGGGAGCTGCATTCCACCAGCATGCACAGAACAGGAACTCATATGGAAGCATTGATAGGAAAGAGGAGCACAGAGGGTTGGGAGAAGAATCAAGGCTCAGAAATGTCAGGGGCAGAAAGCAAGAGCCAAGCCCCAGGAGAAGAGAGGCAGGGAAGTAGACAGGAGACAAGCAGACAAGTCCAAGTATCCAGATGGCAGCTCCAGGGGACAAACCCGGGTCTTCTGTCTGCCAATAGTGTGAGGTACATGCCATGTTCTCAACCACACAGACACACACAGGTGACATCACTTAGGTATTCTTCTACTGCCTGGGATCAACCAAGATGAATAGAATTCATCTTCTACCCCACGCCCTCTCCCTCCATTATAGACATGAATCCAGGGCTTTTAAAACTAAAACCCTAACTTATTGGAGGTGTCTTGGTGGGAGCTCTGTGTACGGCCCACCTGTGCCATCTGGCATTCCGCAGACGTAGGTGGGCAGCATCTTGACTGTGGCCATGAGGTGGGTGTCCCTTTTTAGTCCATACTCGAACTCCCTCCGCATCTTGCCCTGCACATCCATAAGCTGCTCTTGAGTCAGCTGGAACAAAGCCAGCACCTTGTCAATCTGCTTCCTTTGGGCCTGCACCCGGGAGGCCACCGCTGTCACCATGGCAGCTCCCTTGGTGCTGCCACTCTCTGACAAGAGGAAGCGGACGTCGCAGTTCGGAACCAGCCTCCTTACCACCTTGTGCAGGCGTTTGGGATATCTGAAGGCAGGGGCAACGGCAAAATAGGTAACAGTCATAAAGGCCCAGGCCTGGCTAACGGAAACAGACACAGGGGTAACAGTGGGATGGGGGTTCTGGGGAACCTTGCTGGGCTGGGTTCACCCCTCTGGTTGCTGGATGGTGGGAGGGCAGGGGGGTGACTAGGGCAGTGAGGGTAGCAGAAAGGACTCTTGGAGGCTCAAAGAGGTAGCTATTTGATCACTAATATTTCACTCAGTAGGGCATGTCCATTCATAATGTATTAGCTGAGCATCGTCTGCATCCAAAGGGGAAGGATCCTTTCTCCAGCTCTTTCCAGTGTGTACCTCCCTGGCTTAAAATACCACCTCTATTAGCCAGAGGGGCTCTCGCACTCCGTCCTTCTGGGAAATCTTCATTTCCTTGTATTTTCCTACCAGTATCCTTCCTGAGAACTTGGCAACCTCTGCCATTCGGATTTTTCCCCATGTAACTAAATGTATTTTACTTTCCCATCTTACCACATAGTAGGTAATAATAGACAGATAGATGGATGGGTAGATGGACAGGTGGCTAAATATGTGGTTGGATGCCCTTCTAGTCAGGCAACTGGGTTTAGCAGAATATTTCTTTAAGAATGATCCCCCCAAAACAACCTAGCCAGCTAGATGAATACAATCTCTCTTTCCCCTATAAGCTCAGAACTAAGAGGAGATGGTTGGTCCCAGCAACCCAGAGAAAGCAGCATAGCTTGGAGAGATCACTGGGTCTCTGTTCCAGAAAGCCTCATTAGTGGGGGGTGTGGGCTGGCAGGCAGCACTCACTGAGGGTGTATCTTGTAGAGTGTGCCGTCCATGCCCACTGTGGTCCGGAGCCGCTCCAGCTTCTTGTTCTCCCGGAGGCGTGTCAGGATGGCTGCCAGGGCTGCTGCACAGAGATTGGCTGAACGGAAAGAGACGATGGTGCAGACGTGCTGGACCGCAATGCAGTCAGCCTCCGAAGGCTCCAGGCCCAGGTCTGTCAGGATCTCTCTTGTATTGGCAAGGCCTTCTTTATACCTGGCCAGGGGACAGGAATGAGAGGACCACATTTTTCCATCCCATGGAAGTCCCCTCAGAGAACCATTTTCTCACCTCTCAGGATTGTGAAAATAAATAAACTGGCACATAGTAATATAATAATGATAACCATATCAACAACGATCATAGCAGCCACCATTTATCAAGCACTCACTATGTGCCAGGCACTTGTCTAAAGCTTTGAGAGGCATAGAGAGGGCTACTTGTCCACAGTCACATAGCTAGTAATTACAAGGGTCAGGATTTGAACTTAGGCAGTTAGATCACAAAACCCATCCTTTTAACCACCCTGTTCTCTTCTGCCTTTCAAAGAAACTCAGTCCCTGCCATGCTCTGCACAAACAGACTCTAGGAGTCTGATGCCACTCTGTAAAGCTCAGAATCTAAACTGATTACAAAGCTCAGGGCAACACCTGGGTTTCTAAGCCAGAGGAATAGGACCCCAAGTAGACTGGAGCCAGCTGCCTTTACCAGCCATCTCTCCACTGCAGAGACCTCTGTGTGGGGCCTCAATCGCTAAAGCCAAGGCCAATTCCCAACAATACCAGATAGAAAAGGCTCTTGCTATAGTAGGTATTCTTAACTTAGATTCCATGCATGGGTTTAATGGGTCTGAGGATGCCCTAATATTGTAAGCAAAATGGAGTACAAATATGCATTTTTGTAGTAAAAGATCCAGAACTTGATTGAATTTGATCCTCCAAGAAGTTTGTGACTCTAAAAAAAAGTTTTAAGTTACCATTTTGGGGGAGGAGGAATACAGCAAAATAGAAGAAAGGAACAGACCACCAACCGCAGATTCCCTGGCTGATGAAACCGACAAGAAGCCACATCTGAGTTACAGTAGGCATTGCTAACTCACCTAAAGCTAGGCCCAGGTCTGAAGCTGTCTTGGTGAATATCTGGATGGACCTGGCCCCTTTTGCTGTGCAACTACCATGAGCATACCACGCCTTGGATACCCACCCTAACCCTCTGCAGAGTCAAGGGGAAAGGCACCCAGCCAGCAGCTTACTTTTCCATGGCAGCCACATGCCGTGTTTCAATCTTGCCCTTAGTGTGGAGAGCAGAGGATTTCTTGCCACCAAACAGGAGACCTGCCTTGGCCATCTTCAGCAATACAATCCTGACAAGTTCGCCCAGGTACAGGCCACTGATCATCTTCTCAAACCTATGATTTGGTGAATAGATCAGTAGTAGTTATGGTCATGGTTATGTAGCACCCTTTCTCAATAGCCATGAACCACAGCCCATAGTCAGGACCATAAGTAATGGAAGGACCACTCCATGGGTCAGATGGTCTCAGTCCCCATCCCAGCTTTTGGATAGGATACCTTTGGGAGCTCACTTATCCTCTCTGGGCTGCACTCCCCTCACCTATAAAAGGAGAGAACTACACTAGAGGGAGACCTAAGATTCTTTCCTGCTCATAAAGTGATTTAATCTAAGAATCTTAATCGCAAATCACCCCTGGCCGTGGGAGGGGTACCATTCTCATATTAGGCATAAGGAATCTCGACTTCAGTGACTTCAGGTGATCCCAAGATTACCAACCACGGCATGACAAATCCAAATTTCAAATGCTTCAACTCCCACACAATGCTTTTGTCCAAGAGAGAAGGATGCTGTGTCTGGGCGATGGGCTTGGATAGTCCCAGAGAGGTTTGATAATAGTGTAAATGAAATATCCCACCAGGCTACCTACACCTTGACTTGTAATCTGCATCTGACAAGCACCTACTAATTGTTTCCCAGGTAAATAAGTAAATATGATTTTTATTCTCCAAACATAATAAGGCACAAAATCAAGGATAGCCTGTTTTCTAATTAGCTTTATCTGTTCCATTATAAAACGTGGTAGAACGCTGCAGAAACAGAAGACAGCCAAAAGAAATCCAGGTTGGATTTGGAGGAATGGAATTCATTTTTTAAGTGAAATAGAGAGAATGAGGGTGAAAAAGTCCAAAAAAATGGTCTTTCTTGGGCCATGACTGCTCTGTGTCACCAGTGAAAAGGGTGTGTGCCTGGTGAGCAGGTATATCCAAAGCAGAAATTTGCTTTCCGGGTATGCAGTGCTAATGTTTGAATGGTTTCTAGGAGGTATTTTAAATATTTATTCACCAGAGTTTCTTGGAAAAATGGCCAGGACTAGAAAAATGCATGATGAGCCTGAAACATCTTAGTGTGCCAGAAAATAAGGAAGTACTAAAGAGTGATTGGAACACATCGAAAAGACACAGGGACCAGTTCAAAGGGGCTTCTATTGGCCAAATGTGAAAATATTTGAGCATCAAAATAAATAATGATAGGAATAAATGATACCCATTAAATAACAGAAAGAATCCATGAGTTCATATTAGGATAAAGAGATAAATGGAGGAGATAGAAAAGCCGAGATTTATAGTAGAATTACAAAACTAATAAACATGATGGATTTAGAATTTCATCAATGGATGCTAAAAATAGAGTGAAAGTTTAATGAGAAAGGGGATATTTACATAGTCTCAAAGTATCTCTTTACCAGATACATATTCATTATAGAAAGAATAATAACAACCTTCTGGGAGAGAAGCCTGTTGTACAGCCCCTTAGCCAAGAGATCTGAGATAGCATCACAAGGAATGGAACAAACATTGAGTGCTTCCAGATATGATGCACTGAAAAGGACACACATCCCTTCTGTGATAGTCCTGTCAAAAACGCACACCAGAATCTAATCATGAGGAAACATCAGACAATTGAGGGACATTCTGTGAAATAAATGGCTTGTATCTTCAAGCTCATGAAAAACAAACATATTTCAGAGGATATCCAGGTTAAAAGAGGCTAAAGAGAAAGGCCACAAAATATAATGTATGATCCTGAACTGGAACCTAGACCAGGACCATTCTTTTTTCTCTTTTTATAAAGGACATTAATGGGGCAGCTAATGAATCTTGAATAAGGTCTGTAAATTAAATATTGGAACTTATTAAGTGTTAATTTCCTAATTTTGATAATTATCCTTTGGTTTTGTAATAGAATATACTCTCTTGATTGCAGATAATACACTTTGAAGTATTTAGGAGTGAAAGGATATTATAATTGCAATTGCAGTCTCAAATGATTCAGAAAAGTTACTTCATTCAGATATTTTGTGTATATGTGCATATATATATATATATATATATATACATATATAACAGACAAGAGTATTAGTAATCTGATTTAGGGAATCTGGGTGAAGGGGGAATTTATGCCATTTTTGTAACTTTTCTGTAAGCCTGAAATTATTTAATTTTTTAAATGCCTTTTCATTCAACAAACACTTAATGAGCTGCAAAAATGTGTAAGATACTATGCACAGAAAGGAAAGAAAAAATCCAACTTGTGCTCTGGGAGCTCAGCACGTAGGCAGAGCTGAGGCACTCTCAACAGTTACTCTATTGTGGAATGAGTGTGAATGTGGAATGAGAGCCAAGAAAGACTCCCTAAGACCTAAGCTGGGAAGGCATGGCCCCAGGTGTTGTGATTAGACCTCCAAGAAAGCAGGGTGTCAGGGGAGCACTGGAAACACAAATGAGGGACTTGCCTGAGTCCTGCTCCCTTGGGCTGCACTGGTTTAGTTCTATGGTCACTCGTCCAAATGCACCAAGAGGGCAGGACCGGAGCCACCTGGTTCACAGCTGTATGTCCCCTACCTCTGGACATGTTCCAGAAATATGGACTGAACTGGAATAGTTAGGGTTATGACTTAGGGGAGATCACTCCATGTTCTTGCCTTCACTTTTGCTGGGGTCCTCAGAAATTCCTTGTGATGGATAACTAGTCACAACTAGAAAGTCTCCCAGGTTCAAAGTGTACCTGAGTGACTGGGTATTTACTGATGCCGATGCCCAGGTTACAGCACAAGGGGACTCACAGTTGCTTCCCAGGGTTGAGAGAGCCGAGGTCTATCTCCCGGTCGAACTCGGTACGAATATCTTCCAGAGTCCCATCATCCCCGAAGGCCCCCCACTCCGTGTTGATGCACATTCTCCCCTCATCACCTTCCACCAGGTCAATGTTGCTCATGTCTTCCATGTAACACGCATTGGTGCCAGTACCTGAACAGGGGATCAGAGCAAATAGGCACAGACGGAAAGGCTCCCAGCTGGGCAAAGACAGAACTCTTAACTGCCTGAGAGTCCTCTGAATGTACCACAAAGTGCTTTTGATCCACTTCCCGGGCCTGGTTCTCACTGAGGGAAGCAGCTTTGGCAAGCCTGGGAGTTCATGAGGAATAAAGCTGACATGTGGAGTCTACACTTCTCAGATGTTAATGGTTTGCTGTCATGAAAGAGGTCGATTGTGAAGAAGTCCCTCATGAATATGCATGAAAGCTGACAAAGCACATTTACAAAGAGGATGAGTTAACCTAATCTTGTAAATTTAAAAAAAAAAATTACCAACCCACAATATTTTTTTAATCCTTTCCCTAAGCAACTTAGCCTCTTCTCTACTTGATACTAAAAATATTCTTTATTCATGGCCTGCCACAAATTGTTCCTAGCATAAGCTACATCCTTATCTTTGACAATGATTAGCTATCACATAAGAAACATTCCATTATTCAAAGAATCACCCCAAGGAAATGCCTCAAACACTAGAATATTAAGGGAGTGGCTATAAAAGGGGACAGTATGTTTGGGATCTACCAGGATGATGGAAATGTTCTACCATTGGATTGTGGTTATGGTTAGGAAACTACATTTACTAAAAATCATTGGATTGTACACCTTAAATAACAGGGCTTTTATGGCTCAAAGCTGTTTAAAAATTATTTTTGTAAAGTATCTTCCCCTAACACTCTGGTCTGAGGATTTTAAAGTCAACACGAGAAATAAAAAATAATAGAAGCAGAATATAATGCAATACCTGGAAAAAGCTTTTCTGAGAAAAGTATGGACACAATTTAGGTGTGGCAGCCAATCTGTAGTTTACCAGACACAGCTGCTGAGACACAGTGGACGGTGGCTAGAAACCATGACTGGCAAGCACCTATCCCATTCTGAGCCGTGGAGCTCCAGAAATGGGGAGGCAGATCAAACCCCTCAGGTGTAAAGATCCTGCCCTTTGGGAAAGTCCAGCTGAGGAGAAGCACTGGAAATTACAAAAAAAAAAAAAGGCAATTCGGAAAGCTCTCCTCAGTAGGGGGAAGGGAATGGGAAGGTGGTAGGATCTATTCAAGAACAACCAACAAATCCAATCCACTAGGCTTTATCGTCCCCCACACTGCCTTCTTAGGACACCTCTGGCCAACCCCCCTCCCAGCTCAGGTGTTAAGAACCACCCACCAGACACTGCCCCTGTGCAGCAACATCCCTGATCTAGGCTCCCACCATGTCCTTCCTGCACAGGGCAATGGCCTCTTGTCTGGTCACCTTGCTTCTATTCTTGCCCCCAGTAGTCAATTCTCTTTGTCTGACACAGCCGCCAAAATGAGCTGCTTAAAAATGCACACCCCATTTATCCATCCCCCACCCAAAGTCCTCAAAGGCCTTCCTGCCTGCCTCCCCTCGGGATAAAAGCCAAAGACCTTACAATGACTGTGTCCTGTGTCCTACACAACCTGCCCAGTCCTGTCCATCCTCTCTGACCTGAATAGCCCACTCCTTAACCTGAATAGCTCACTTTGGCTCAGCCACCGTTCAGATTCTTAGGGCTCCTCAAGCATCCCAGACTCAATCTCACCTTAGAGGCCATAGGTCCCCTCTTTGCTTTGCCAGGGCTTTTCTTCCTCTCCATCTCCCTTTTGCTCCCTCCTCCTCCTCCCTTAGATCTTTGCTCAGATGTCACCATCAGAGACCTGCCGCCACCACCCCACCACTCTCACTCTCAGTCACATCACCCTGCTTCACTCTTGCCATCACACCAACCATGACCTAGAGTTAAGATTACTCATTTGGACCTTCCAGGCCTTTCATCCACCTACCCACCAAAAGCTGCATGAATACAGGAACCTCTAGGTATTGACTCCACTGAAAACCCAATGCAGAGCAAAGGCCCAGCACACAAGAGGCATGCAGTAAATGCTTGTCAAATGAATGTATTAATTTTCCATGTCCCTATGTTACTTCTCATAAACAGAAAGTGCCAATACCCTCTCACAGAATTTACTCAGTTTGCTAAAACTAAGCCGCACACTAGCCCCTTTTCCCAACCTAGAAAATCAAGTGAAACTGAATTACCAATGATGACACCAACTTCACAGTAGGGATCATCATAGGCACAGGTCATCATGGTTCCCACAGTGTCATTGACCAAGGTCAGGATGTCCACGTCTATGTCCTGTTGGAACACAAACCTCAGAAGGCATCAGTGGGCAGGAAGGAGGCATCATCCCTTTATCCTTCCCCACAGAGGAAGCAAAAGCAGTGAAGATGATGAGACAATCACTAGATCCTGCCTGCCAGGCCTGCCTGAAAGAGACAGGGCCTCTGGCAAGTTCAGGCATCTAGAAGAGAGAAAAGGCAGTTGGGAACTGAAGAGTGGAACTCATGCTCCTGCCTTATGGGTGGAGGCCTCTGTGCAATGGAAATATGATGGACAGACTACCAGGAATCCAGTTTTTATTTGAGACACCCCTAAGGAAAGGATGCTTATCCTGGGAGCAAAGTCCTCCCTTGCCCATGGGGACAGTTTAACCAGCCTCAGCCAAGTCCTCTCCATGGACAGCACCAGGGATTTCTCAAGTTGACAAGTCAACTTGGATTATTACCCCAAGGTAATATGGTTCCCCAAGGTTTGGGGGAGCATTCTAAAATAAAATGAAACAATAAAAGAAAAACACAGGATATAAAAGATTATGATTGCATCTTTAAAGAGAAAAAAGACTAGAAGGGTATCCCTCAAAATATTCCTCTTGCTGTCAGGATAACAAATAGTTTGGGTTTAGTTGTGTACTTTTCAGCCAGTAAGGAGCATGTTTTGGTTTTTCAGTATAGATTATTATAAAATGTATTCAATGAATAGCGATAACCCATGAATATTAGAGTGGAAAATAGGAGAGACAGTCAGGTTATAAAGAAAGTGATCTTTTAAGCTCAGAGGGGAAAGGCAATGAGAGCATTATAGATGCGTGGGGTCTAACCAAGCCCCTCTGAGAGGGGCTGTGGCAGCTGGGGAGAGCCCAGGGAAGCAGGGGACCATACTTTAACAGCAACTAGAACAAGTTCCACATAACCAAGGCTCACCAATGGGTTTATCCAGATTGGTCACAATTGGTCACATTTATATTACAGTGAGACCTTCCCCAAGATCAATTCCCTCTCTGATTCTCCTTCCAGGGCAGGCACAGTAGGAGATCCCACGTCGAGAGAAAGGGGCTAGGACTAGGGGAGCTCCCACACTGAGGCGAATCCCTCACCTTGTGTTTTTTCATGGCTTTGGTCAGACAACTCACTACATCTGTGTCTTGAACTCCCCGTGCCTTAAACTTCTTGGTCCATGAAAGCAGAATACCCTGGGGGAAGATTTCAGAGCCAGTTAAAGTGAAGAAGGCCCTCAGTTCTGAAAATGAGTGGCAGAAAATTCATGCATAAAGAGTATCCCCATGGGCTTCTCTTCTTGAAGCTGAATCACCCCCATTTCTTTCAACATTCCTTCAGAGGCTTTTTCTAACCATATAAACATCTTTGTTTCATCTGAGCAGTTTGAAACAGTATATATAGTGGCAGAAAGAACAATTGTTGAGGACTTGGCCTCACAAGACATTAGTCAAGTCTCTTAATCTCGAGCCTCAGTTTACTCATCTGTGAAAGAAAGAAACCTCATTTCCCTGTCTCTGTCACAGGAAATGCTCTGATGGAAATACCTGGCCTGTGGTAGATACACATTATGTGTGCAGAATGTATGAATTGCCAGGTCCACAAAACAGAACTAACGTGGTGTTATCTGGCAGGACTCCCTTGGGAACTTAATTTCAACTTAGAAAAATGTTTCTCTATTTGCATAAAATTGGTGTTTCCTGGGACACCTGGCTGGCTCAGTCAGTAGAGCGTGTGACTCTCGATCTGGGGGTCATGAGTTTGAGCCCAACACTGGGTGTAGAGATTACTTAAAAATAAAATATTTTTTAAAAATGTTTTTTAAAAACTTTGTGTTTCCCAAGAGTTTTGTAAAATAGCAAATAATCATAGATTGTTTCAGAATGGAAGAGAATTTTGGAATTAAGAGATTTGTCCAAGGCCACACAGTCAAAAGTAGCTGAGTCCAAACTCTCAAACTCCCCAACCACACCCTCCCAATCCTCTCAGTGTACGGATAGAGAAGCTGAGATTTACAGAGGAAGGAAACTGTTCTAGATCTCACAACAAGTGAAGGACAGAGTCCATCTGGAAAGCAATGGTCTGACTCCTTGACCAGTGACTAGGGTTCTTTCCCTGCACCACAGCGCCGCCTAGTGCCAGATCTCCCTAATTTCTGTCTTCATAGGTCATGAGGACATCCCTGCTTCATGGGAAAGAGGAGTAAGAAACTGTAGGGTGGCATCCCCCAAAAAGGGTAGTACAGACAATGTGCGACCTACTTGGGGCAGAGTGTATGGGAGGAATGGAGAATAAATGCTTGTGATATATAATTAAGTGGAAGATTTAAAACTACATGCAATTATATTTTTTAAAACTATGCATACAACATGACATCATTTATTTAATATAGACATGACTAGAAGGAAACCAACAGGGACGCCTGGGTGGCTCAGTGGTTGAGCGTCTGCCTTTGGCTCAGGGCGTGATCCTGGAGTCCCGGAATTGAATCTCACATCAGGCTTTCCGCATGGAGCCTGCTTCTCCTCCCTCTGTCTATGTCTCTGCTTCTGTGTGTGTGTGTGTGTGTGTGTGTGTGTTTCTCATGAATAAATAAATAAAATCTTAAAAAAAAAAAAAAGAAAAGAAAACCAACAATTCAAGTAGTGGGTATCTCTAAAGGTTGAGATTAGGGGTGTCTCTGTTTTCTTTAAACTTTTCAATCCTACTCCCCTCTCTCTCTCTCTCTTTTTAAAAAAGATTTTATTTATTTATTTGACAGAGAGCATAAGCAGGAAGAGCAGCAGAGGGAAAGGGAGAAGCAGGCTCCCCATTGAGTAGAGAGCGTGACATGGGGCTGGATCCCAGGACCCAGAGATCTTGACCCAAGCTGAAGGCAGACGCTTAACCATCTGAGCCACCCAGGAGCCCCTTTTTTTCTTTTCTATATTGAAAAGTTTTACTATTTTACCACCAGAAACACACACATAAGCAAAGACATTTCTCTTTGGCTAAAACTTTTCTGTTCCCTCATTTAAAAGCAACGAAACAGGGGTGCCTGCGTGGCTTAGTCATTGAGCATCTGCCTTCGGCTTAGGTCATGATCTCCAGGTCCTGGGATTGAGCCCCAAGTCAGGCTTCCTGCTCAGCAGGGAATCTGCTTCTCCCTCCCCCTGCTCATGCTCTCTCTCTCTTTCTCCCCATCTAAAATAAATAAATAAAATCTTTTTTAAAATTTAAAAAATAAAAATAAACAACAACGAACAAAACAACTATTGTAAAGTAATCTCCCCTCTTAATGCCCAGGCTCTTATTTTCTTTAATCATTTTTTAGTTTCACAAAGAAGCCTCCTGAGCCACCCCTCCTCAGGAAGGCTTCCCCTTTCTGCCATCTCCTGAGCTCAGATGACTTCTCAGCCTCCACCTTCTCCAAGAGCCCCGATTTTGTGTCACAAACCTAAGTCTGCAGCAGAGCCATAATGAAACAGCTATGCCCACACTTAGTGCTTATTACTAGTGCACTTCCTGTAGCTGAGAGTTTTCTACTTAACTTTAGACTCCACTGAAAGGCAGTTTGGGGGGAAAATTTATAAAATACAAGTAATTCCGGGAGGCCCGGGGAAGGGGGGGGGCGGCAGTTGCTCAGCGGTTTAGCGCTGCCTTCAGCCCAGGGCCTGATCCTGAAGACCTGGGATCAAGTCCCATGTCAGGCTCCCTGCATGGAGCCTACTTCTCCATCTGCCTGTGTGTGTGTGTGTGTGTGTGTGTGTGTGTGTGTGTGTGTCATTAATAAATAAATAAAATCTTAAAAAACAAATACAAGTAATTCCACTAGACTTTGATAAGAAAAAGCATTTTCTCCTTCCTCGATGTAATCAAGCACTCTTCCCTAGTTTAAATGTTTCCCTGAAAATCCTTATTGGAAAATGGCACAAAATGGGTCAAAACGTTTCCAGGAACTTGCTGGTATTTTAAACAAAGTTCTAGAGCTTTATCTTTCTGGAAAGGCAGTGCAGGTGGGACCTTATGAACTTGGGCTGAGCCACTCTTAGATGTGTGTCTGTGTGGCCTTGGACAAGTCCCTTAATATCTTTGAGCTGCAGTTTTTCTCAAATATGAAGTGTAAATAATCATGTCTACTTCATATGATTGCTTGGGGATTTTAATGGGATAATACACAAAAAGAGTGTATTATCAGCACAGTGCAAGATACACTGCCAAAGTCTGAAGTACAGTACTGTCATTATTATTATTATTATTATTATTATTATTACTACTACTACTACATAAAGATGCTGGTAGGGATTTGGCTTAGAAAAATGCCAAAATCCTAGATAAATAAAATGCATTCACCCCCTAGTTGTCAAGAAAATATGCAAGTTTGTTTCTTAAACTCAAATGAACTCCAACAGAGCTTGAGAAGTCTCTTCCTTCTTCCTGAGGTTTCCATTTCTGAGCTCAGGTAAGAGGTGTTTAATTACTTGGTGAATCAGATCTTGATTTTGGGGCCTGATTCCCCACAACTGCTCCTCCTACTATCTTTACAGATTCCATGACCTCTGCTCCTCCAGCCAGCAAAGATGATGACACCTCATAGCTCAACTCCACTTGGCCTCTTCTAACATTTTCTGAAAACTTCTTCATATCAATTTTTTCTAATCTTTTTTTTATAAAATAATAAAAATGTGGACCTCAGCCTATCCCCTGTCTAGAGAGATCATAGCAAGTTCTCCCTCAATGGAATCAAGTAAATGATTGATTGTACTTTTTAATTGTCTGATAGTTAATAATCACCTATAAAATACAAGACATCATGCTATAGACCCTGTAATTGGAGAAGAAGAATATAAAACAGTGCCTGCCCTCCAGAAACATCTGTTAAGTCAGGGGACAAGATACAAAAGCACCAAGAGACCAGTGACATAGGGACAATCATTGTGGTGACCCTGCAACTGTGCCCAGGCACAATATGGGGCACACGGCAGAGGTCTGGTCTAAGTTTCTCCTCAGCCCAGCAAGTAGCTTTTGTAGTCGCTGTTTTGCAGATGGGAAAACAAGGAGCTCAATAAGTTGAGTAACTTATGCAGGGGAACACAGCTTGTTCTGAGTCATGATTCAAAGACAAGTCTGTGGGACATGAGAACCCATTCCTTGTCCACTCTTCCCCACTGAGAAGTGGCTCATCTCAGCAATAGCAAACATATGCCAGGGCAGTCCATAATGTCAAGGTGCTCCATGAATTGACTTGTCAGCTGTGTGTCATGACGGCATGTATAGGAGGAGATCATGGGCCATCACCCCAGACAGCTGGAGACTGGGATACCTGACTCCTGACCGTGTCCCTCTAACCCCAGAAAGCTCATTGTCCTTTTCTATGGCCCCTTATTTATTCTCACAGATTTACAGAAGATTCAGCTTGACTTCTCCCTGTTTATCAGTTGAACATATGAGGCACACAGAGATGAGACCCCAGCTGGATAGTGGCACAGCTGAGATTGTACGTCCCAGATACGGTGTCTGCTCAACAACATTGTCACTCCAGTGACCCTACCTGCATCCTAAAGGCTCACTAGAGAGGTGAGACTCCCTGAGCCTTCCTGTTCTTATTCTAGTCAGCTTCGTCAGTGGCCAGTGGCACTAGGTGTGGTCCCCAGACCACCAGCATCCACATCCTTCACCTGGGAAGCTGTTAGAAATGCAAATATAAGGCTGCAATGATTAAGAAACTCCAGGGTGGGGCCCAGCAATCTGTGTCTAACAAGCCCTCTAGGGGATTCTCACGCAACCAAGTCTGAGAACTAAAAGTAAAATTTGTTGCCTGTGCTGTGCCCATGTCATGTGCAAAATCAAGGCTGCTGCATTTACAAGTTCTTTGTCTCACATTTCCACCTCACTGTTCAAAAAGAAAAAAAAGTCCTCTCTTGTTTCCAGCCTGACTCCTGAACATGCCCACATTCTCCAGCCCCAAACCCCAAATCCTGCACAGCTTCTTCCCTCCCTGGCATGAACCTTACCTCTTCCAATTTAGTTTGTCTGCATGGAAAAGAAAAGGTTAGGCCGAGGGGAAATTTCTTATGCTTCAACCCTCTCGTCTTCATGAAATCTGCCAGACAGTCAGCTATGTAGTCAAACAGCTACACAGAAGAGAAAGCACAGGACACTGGGCTAAGGCATGGTCACTTATAAACTTGATTCCAAGCCCACCCCTCACCCCCCGCTGCTTCATAGAGCCCCTGCCCCAATACCTCTGAGCCATTCCCTCGGATAATTTCATTGGGTGTTGGGTAGAACTGACTCTCCATCTGGACGTTTCTTTTCCCCTCTTCAGAGACTTGGACCTTTAAGACACGAAACTTGGACCCTCCAAGATCCAGAGAAAGAAATTCCCCATTTTCTATTAAAAAAACAAGCAAAAGTTATCATTTATTGAAGGTCTGTTATATGGCAAGCTCAGCCTTAGAAGTTGGACATGTAATAAATGCCACTAAGTCTCACAAGCACCCCATGGATTAGGTGTCATTATACCCACTTGCTGAGATTTTAGAAGTGAGCCCTCCCAGCAAGGGGCAAAGCTGGGGTGTGACCCAAATCTGCCTGGCTCTGCAGTCTGGGCCCTGCTCACTGGTCCATGCTGTAGGGCATAAACGTGAAGAAGGCAAATATATACCCACTTCAGGCAGGCAGTATTAGAAATGGGACTTGAGGGCAGCCTGGATGGCTCAGCGGCTTAGCGCTGCCTTCAGTCCAGGGTGTGATCCTGGAGACCCAGGATCGAGTCCCACATTGGGCTCCCTGCGTGGAGCCTGCTTCTCCCTCTGCCTGTGTCTCTGCCTCTCTCTCTCTCTCTCTCTCTCTCTCTCTCTCTGTCTCTCTCTCTCTCTCTCTCTGTCTCTCATGAATAAATAAATAAAATCTTAAAAAAAAAAAAAAGAAAGAAAGAAACGGGACTTGAGGGTAGAGCCTCATCCAACATGCCACAACCAAAGCAAGGAAGTGGATACTCCAAGTGTGGTCAAAGTCCTGATTGGGCAGGAGGAAGAGGCAGGGAGGTGTGTAGGAAAGGGAAACCAGCCCCCATACAAGCCTCAGTCTCGTGGGTAGAGGGAATATATTCTGGGAGGTTAAAACAGACAGGGACCAAATGATGGCCCTTACAGGACCAAGTATCTTCATATTTTGGGCCAGACTCAGCCCAGCACAAAAGAGATGCTATTAATAAAAAGATGGATATGATGCATAGTTAGTGCAAAGCAGCCCACTTGGGTGACTTCAACTCAGGATCCAGGGAGAATTCCTGCCATGACCCGCCAGTGTCCTGCGTCAGCCACAGATAGAGGACAAGAATGCAAGTGTGCAAACTCATGAACCCACAAGACTTTGTGCAGAATTGCCTGTGCCTGAAAAGTAGGGACACCTTCATGATATACACCCAAAGCACATGTAAGTGAACCATGACCACAAACCTGGTTACTCAAGTGGCCTTGTTTTGTGCCATGTGACCAAACATACAGCTGCATGGAGATAAGGCACCAGCAAGCCATTCAGATTTATTCCTTGTGAAATAAAACAGTGAGGAATTGTTAGTTTGTGGTAAAGACTGAAGTGAAAGCCTCCGCCAGCCCAGAGCAGCTGGGTAGCCAAGGTGTTCACATGTGTGTAGGCTGAAACCACAGAGAACTCCAGTCCTGTGGCCTGAGCGTACCACAGTGCCTGCCTTCAGATTCCCACGAGATCCTGTGGGATCCCCTTTTTGCTTTCCCTGTTCTTACACTACAGTCTTCCTTTCTTGACCTGACTCACCTGGGTTCTCTGTTCCTGACAATCAGACAGCTAGGCACAGGCCCGCCTGAGCAGTGCTCTGCAAACTTTAATGTGCATGTGAATCTCCCAAGAATTTTAACATGCAGATTGTGATTCAGTGGAGGCAGGGTCTGAGATTTGGGTGTTTGGGGGTGTTGGTTTTTTTTTTTTTAATTTAAGTAATCCCTATACCCAGCATGGGGCTGGAACTCATGACCCCAAGATCAAGAGTTGGGTTTTCTTCCAATCCAGCCAGCCAGGTGCCCCAGAGACTTTGTATTTCTAAACAAGTTCCCAGGTACTGTGGCTGCAGGTCTGTGGACCACAGTCAGAGTAGCACAGGCTTAGTCATTTACAGACCCAGCCAGCTGGCTGTTTTGTTTTAATGGAGATTATCTGGAAAGATAGGAAAGATTCTTATCTTCCTAGATCTGCCCCCAAAGAAGCCTGATGGAGCCATTTATTATTCGGAAAGGGAATCCAGAAAAAAAAAAGAAGAAGAAGAAAGGAAAGAAAGGAAAGAAAGAAAGAAAGAAAGAAAGAAAGAAAGAAAGAAAGAAAGAAAGAAAGAAAGAAGGAAAGAATCCAGGGACCTAATACTGTGCAACTTTTGTTAGCATTCATCACCTACCAAGCAAGAGTGCTTTCATAGATGTTATCTTGTTGAGTAAGAAATAGGGTAGATCACACAATCCCTGTACTAACATTTACTGAGCATGCACTCTGTGCCAAATAATATGCCAGGTGCTAGGGAAGCACAGGAAGCGGTATCTAAATCAAAACAGGAGTCAACACCCCAGAAGAGGTGGAAGAGAACTGAGGGCAGAAGAATGAGAGAGAGAGAATGAGAGAGAGAGAGAGAAGCAACCAGCCAGAGCAGGTCCCAGGAAGAGCTCACATAGGAAGGGCGGCAGGGTCTGCTTTGGAGGAAGGCGGGACACTAGCAGGTAGTCTCAGGATAAACTAGGAAGGGTTTGAAAAACTGCCCCACCCCAAAGAGCTTGAGCTTTATCCAGAAGGTAAGGGGGAGTCACAGAAAGGTTTTAAGCATGGGAGTGCCAAGCTCTGGTTGAGATTTGGGGAACATGCCTCTGGTGCCAGTCAGGATGGATGAGAGGATTTTCATAAAAGAGGAGGTTCCTGTACTGCAATTCAGATCAGAGGTGATCTGCAAACCCTAGTGTAGTGTAGCATGAATTCATTCTTTCCTCTGGCTGCCAGGGGCCCTTATCAGTGTGTAGTCACCTGGCTTCACCAGTGACTCAAGACGTGATTTCCTGGAAGCCACCTGGCGTGATCCCTTCTGTGACTTTGACCCTAGAGAAAGGACTCACTGGACCCTGAGGGAGGGAGGACCTGCCTAGGAGAGGCAATAGCCACAGAGGGGCTGTCAGGATCTCTACAGCAATCATTATCACAACCTTCCATCATGGGGATGTAACGTACAACATGGTGATAATAGTTAAGAATAATACATTGCATATTTGAAAATTGCTAAGACGACAGATCTTAAAAATTCTCAGAAGAAAAAAGGAATTTGTAACTATGTATGTTGCCAAATATCACTGTGATCATTTCGTGATATATATACAAATATCAAATCATGTTGCACACCTGAAACTGTTATGTCAGTTGTTATGACTGTTATGTCAGTATGTTAAACTGTTATGTCAGTCAGATATAGTATATCTCCATAAAAAAAAATTTTTAACCAAAAAAGGTAACAATCTGCCTCTGTAGATAATCTCCCTGTGAACTTTCACTTTCCCTTGCTTCTGGGGACACACTTCTGCAGGAGGAGCCAAAGCACAGGAAGCTAGGAGGACATCGCCTGGGTGCCCCCCTGGGCACACCCATGACTCAGGTGCTTACTCTGAATGGCCCTGGATGACCAATCAAGGACCACAGTCCCTCCAGCACTCTCATAGAGCAGCGCCTGGAACTCAGCAGATTTCAAAGCAGGACTGTCTCTCTCAAAAGCTTATGTCCCTCCTGGGTGGCACATAGCCTACCCTGTCACTCACCCACCAATGAGGGAAGAGGCTTCCCCCATGACAGTTCCTGAGGACCTCTTAAATGGCAGAAGCTACTTTGACCCAGTTATTGGCTCAGAGGGCCCCAGAACCTGGCTAATCCAAAGTCTCTGAGAGGTCCCCAAACTTCAGCCCCTACTATTTCAAGGACCCCAAAGCCCCCCCTGGAGCTTGGCCAGAGCACTCAACCCTGACATTGGTCCTCAGTGCTCTCTCATCTGACCTGAGCAAAACCTCAGGGTTTTTGTTTTTTGTTTTTAAGATTTTATTTATTTATTCTGAAAGATGCAGAGAGAGGCAGACACATAGGCAGAGGGAGAAGCAGGCTCCTCAGGAACCTGGTATGGGACTCAATCCAGGGACTCTAAGATCACGCCCTGACCTGAAGGCAAACACTCAGCCACTGAGCCACCCAGGTGTCCTAACACCTCAGTGTTCTTATGGGGTTATGTGAGACAGTGAGTTCGTAACACCCCTGACCACAGAAGGTGGCTGGTAGACATCAGTTCCTGTCCCTCCTATGGCTCTGCCCAGAGGCTGAGAATGGAGGCATTGGATGGAAACTCATGGATTCCTTCTGAAGGTCTCTAGGCTGTGGTCAGTGAAGTAATAGTTCCCCAAAGATATCCATATCCTAATCCCCAGATCTATGAATATGTTACATGGCAAGCGAAAATTAAGTTACAGATGGAATTAAAATTGCTCATCAATTGACCTTGAGGTTAGGAGATTCTCCTGGATTATTTGGGTATGCCTAATGTAATCACAAGGTCTTTAAATGTGAAAGAAGGAAGCAGAAGGGTCAGAGTCAGAGAGAGATTTAAAAATGCTATCTGGTTGGTTTGGAGATGAGCCAAGGAATACAAGTGACCTCTGGAAGCTGGAAAATGCAAGGAAAAAGATTTTATTCTACCCTAGACTTCCAGAAGAATGCAGGCCAGCTGACACCTTGATTATAGACACATTTCAAACTTCTGACCTTCAGAGCTGTAAGGGAGAAAATGTGCATGGTTTTAAGGTGCTAAGTGGGGCAGCCCTGGTGGCGCAGTGGTTTGGCGCTGCCTGCAGCCTGGGGTGTGATCCTGGAGACCCAGGATTGAGTCCTGCGTTGGGCTTCCTGCGTGGAGCCTGCTTCTCCCTCTGCCTCTCTCTTTGCTCTCTCTGAATGAATAAATAAATAAATCTTTAAGGTGCTAAGTGGTAACTTAAGTGTGGTATCTTATTATAGCAACAATAGAAAGCAAATACAGAGGCCAACTCTCTTGTTTTGCAGATACAGAAACTAAAGCTAAATATTTTGCTTTAGGTCACTGAGAAATATCAGGGCTGGGCCTAGAGCCCAAGTTTCTTGAATTATCATTTACTCTTCCTTCCATTACATCATGTTGTCTTTCCTTTCTTACTGCCTTGGGCCTAGAATCTAGATACTTAGGCATGAAATACCATTCATTATCCATTCAACAAATATTTCAGGTCCTAGGATGTATCAGGCACCATGCTAGGTGCTCAGAACACTCTGGTGAAGAAGACACAAACCCTGCCCTTAGGGAGCGTTGGGCCAGTAGGGAAATTCAGGCATGGCAGGGTAATAGAAAAAACACCTAACCCAGCATGGGATGGAGACAACCTCTACCCTGAGACTGAAAGCTAAGTTGGTGTTCAGGAGGGGAAGAATGTTGGGATGCTCCAGCAAGTGAATAAACAAAATGTGTGGGGCCAAGGTGAGCAGAGAAAAAGCAGGGTACATTTGAACTTTGGTTCAAAACTTCTGGTACTCAATAGACTGAAGCATAGGGAGCTGGGGAGGAATGTGCACAGAGGACTAAAGAGGTAAACCAGGGTACAGGAGCAAACTTGAAATACTCATCAGCCAAGAAGAAACCAGTGGGATCAGGTCCCTGGCAACCCCTAGCCCCACTCACCTGAGCCATCTGGAATGGCCCTGACAAAGGTGGGCAGCATCTTCACAGAGGCTGTGGGGTTGGTGTCCTTCCCCAGACCCTTCTGCATTTCAGCCTGGAAGCGAGCCATGATGTCCAAAAGGGTCTCATCGGAGAGCCGCATGTGATACAGGAACCTGTCCACCTGGAACAGATTCCGGGGTGACCACAGCTGCCTGCTAGGGAAGCTGATCCTCCAGTCAGGGCTGTTAATTCCCACACTCATCGTAAAGCTATTTTTCTGACCCTGGGGACAGCTTCATGATGTGGAATCCTAAAGGTTCCTTGCCTGACCCCTCACGAAGCTAGATAGAGACAAGGTGGGAGGTTGGAAGGGTAGAATGGAATGGAAGGCTGGGAGGGGAGGTAGGAATTTATTCCCCTGAAGGGCAAGCTGTGAAGAAGAAAATATTCTCCCATTTTTCTGATGGGACAATAGAGGGGCAAAAGCTACAAAGGATTCAGGGTTTCTAATTTCCAGTTCAGGGCCTGTACCACAGTCCCATTGCCTCTCCACTGCAAAAGACTAGCTTGAACCTTAAATTCCTAAGCATAGAACCTTTCTTTTCCAGCGATGACAATACATATCCAAGCTTGTTTCCTTTTGTTTATGGGCTGCTAGGAAGCTCAGAGCTAAATTCAGTTCCAATTGCAATCTGTAAATTCTAGTTCTTTAAATTTTCATTCTGTTTTTAACTGAAGTTGTTTGAATTAAGATGAAATTTAATTTTTAAAGCCAGCTCAAATTGCTGCTGGAAATGGGTGAATGGCACTCAAGTAACCAGGAAGCTGGGGCAAAGGACCATTACCCTAATGGAGGGAAGGTATAAAAATCACGATGGCTATGCTCAGTCCACTTGAAGGTAGTTTGTCCTATCAGAAATGGCAGAACAACTTCCACCTCGTGCTAAAGCTAATCTTTTGGGAGTGGCAGCCTGGATTCCGAGGGCTCACTGGAATGATTATTGATGGGGCAGGAGCGGGGAGGGTGGCATAGGTGCCCTGTGTTTGCAGCTTCTGCTTTATACACATACTGAGCAGCCTCTCTACCCATCTTGGTCACAAGGAGACTTGATCCCAGCACATTCCTGGAGGAATCACTCTCCCACACTTCTCTCTAAAACTAAGAACTTCTGTTGAAGTCTACAAAGTGCTCTCACAAACATGACCTCATTTAATCTCCCTGACATTGCTTTGAGGCAGCCAGGTGAGGCCAGAATTTTTTTGCTTCTAATTGAGAGGTGAGGACCCCAAGGCTCAGAGCCATGGCGCAGCAGTGGGACAGCTCTAGGTGAGTGGTGCACTGGAACTAGAATGCAGGCTCCATACCCCGCACCTCACAGCCTGGCTTTGTGTCACAGTTCTGTGCAACATGCAGGAGCCTAACAGGGACATTACACCCAAAGTAATGGGGCCACACGACCTTTATCATAGCCATCAGCCAGGCCTAGTGAGCAGGGAATCCCTCCCGTGCAACCTGGGGCCAATCAGAGACCCAAGCCAATGAAATGGCTCATGGTTCCAGGGACTCAGGAGCCAGCAAGAGGCCAGAAAACTATCAGAGAGCCATTAACAACAACAAAAAAAGGACAATTGGGCTTTCAGTGTATTTGAGGAGATAGGATGGAACCAGGTCATGCTTCATTAAGGGCTTCCTGTTCACACTGTGTCTGTTTATGACTAATTGGTTGGCACAGCCACAGACATGGAGAAAACTGATGGAAGGGATGTGATCCAAAGTAATTAGGGCTTGGGGAAGGCTGGGATGAACTACTCAGGAAATTTGCTCCTTTTTCATCCCAAAGCCTCTGAAATATGCCCCCAAACCTACTGCTCATTTTCGCTCAGCCCCAGAGTATAGGGAATGTCTCCAGCATCCCCATAGTGTCATCATGGTTTTGAGGTCCTGCTGGGGTCATTTGCCAGTGGCAGTTTAACAGTCATTCAGGACTTTGGGTTCCTGCACCTGCTGTTTCAGTAAGTTAGAGTCATGACAGAAAGAATATCAACTTAGCAACAGTTCTTGTTTATTCTCTGTACCTCCTACAGGTCCTGGTACAGTAGCTAGAAGGGAAGAATGAAACATAGGTTGGGGCAAAAGAAAAGCTCTATTTTAAATCCAAACAGGTGATCTGGGGCCTGGGTAGCCAGGCACATTCTTTGCAGGCACTAAGGGAGGGTGTGTTGGAATTGCAGAAAACCAAGCACAATTTTGAAAAGATTCTGAAACCATAAGACGAGATATCTTCTAAACAAAAGAGGCTACGAGCAGCGCATCTAACATAGGAAGAGCAAATTCAAAGATGTAAGCTCAGACCTGTAGAATGACAGAATGTGGCAGCCAGAAATGAACCGCTCTGTCCAAAGGTCCTATATGAATTGAGGGTCATAAAAGGGTTCACCTCTTTGACCCAGTGATTTCAGTTCTGGGAATCTAGCCTTATAATCATCCCAAAGATGGAGAACATTAAACACATTCCTATGTTTTTCAAAGCAATATCTTAATTGCTAAAAAGTGTTTTTGAGGTGACGCCTGGGTGGCTCAGCTGTTGAGCATCTGCCTTTGGCTTAGGGCGTGATCCCAGGGTCTGGGATTGTCCCGCATCAAGCTCCTTACAGGGAGCCTGTTTCTCCCTCCGCCTATGTCTCTGCCTCTCTCTCTCTCTCTCTCTCTCTCTGTGTGTGTGTGTGTGTGTGTGTGTCTCATGAATAAATAAATAAAATCATTTTTTAAAAAAAAGTGTTTTTGAAAGTAGCCGAGTTATGATGAGCACTGGGTATTGTATGTAAATGATGACTCACTGAATTCTACTCCTGAAACCAATATTGCACTGTTAGCTTAACTAACTAGAATTTAAATAAAAATTTGGGGCGGGGAGGGGGAAGTACCCAAAAGTCCAACAAGAGGAAAAAGGTTGAATTATAGTATACCCAACTTGACTGAATATTAGAAGATGTCAGAATGGTAATTATGAAGAAATGAGACAAATGTACATCAGTGGTTACAATATAACAATAAGTGAAAGAAACAAGATTCAGAATTATAAGTATAATTGTAAAAACATACTATAAAGGCTTCCCCAGGGCAGATCTGACAGTGTTTGTGAGGGGGGTGGGACTAAAGGTAACATTTCCCCTTTTTGTAATGCTGACTTACTCAACTGTAAAAAGTACACACTGAAAACCTAGCCAGTCCTTCTCCTATGAGTGAACAATCTGCAGGTCAATGACCAGACTCAGCCCAACATTATCAATAGGTCAAATAATGTCAATATATTGAACTGGAAAAGAAGCTACCAGAGTGGCTTCTCCTTTCTTTTCCTTTCCTCCCTCCCTCCTTTCTTCCTTCCTTCTTTATTTTGTTTTGTCTTTGTTTTAATGTTGGTATAGGGAGATTTTAAAACATTGGTCCAGGGTCTGAATAGTAACCCTTACAAGCAAAGTATAGCCCAGGGTCTTGACAATCCTGGAGGCAGGAAGTACAGAAACTAAGGAGGGGACAGCTACCTGACCCTGGAGAAAGGGCCTGTGCCTTTTGACCAGGTGTGTTTTCACCACATGGAAGAGTACATGGACCTGTGTTCTCAGAACCCATGATTCATCCAGCAACCCATAAACCAGATGCCCATCCTATCTCAGACACCTGTTGCTTGAAGTGGCTACCAGTGCTCCTGACTATCCTGACTCAGCTCACTCTTCAGCTTTCTTGAAGGAGGGGAGGGCCAACGTCAGGCCTTGACAAAGGCTGACCATCCTCCCAGAGGACCTGGAACAAATCAGTGGAGGCAGCATAACCTCCCTCCTAAGCCTGTACCTGAGCTGGTAGACAAACACATCTCCCTGATTCTAGAATGTAAAAAAAGGTTAATCACCACCAAGGGGCCCAAGAACATGAAACTAATTCGCAGAACCAAAGGTAAAGTTTCCAAAGATTGCCCCCTGGAGGTTTAGAGAGACACCACCGCAGGTTTCCTCTTTACTAAGCAAGTAATAATGGAAAGTGAATCCTTCAGCAGTGCGGTGAAGAGGATTTTTCTACCTCCTTAAGAAGCTGGCAGAGGACTCCATGAATCGAATCACTATATGAAATTTAAGACAGCTTCAATCAGATTGATTTGCCATATTTTAAGATTTGCTATAACTTCTAACCCAAATCTTTGATGAATAGAATTTAGTGAAGGCTTACCCCACCAAGCACAAGAGGGCTGTTAAGGGGCCATGCTTTTTCTCTCTAAAGCCAGGAGGCATCATGGCACAATGGAAAGAATGCTAGGGAAGTCAGAGACGTGGGTTTAATCCTCACTCCACCTGAAATACTTGGGTGACCTTGGCTAAGTCGGCTTGCTGAGATGACTTCTATTATCTGTTAATTGAAAGACACTAGTGCCCAGAGCCCTGCCACTGGCAGCTGGAGTGGCTAGCATGGCAGGCTGAGCTCACTCTAGGCTGCCAAAGGACAATGCTGATGGGCTCCAGTTGAGCCGTGGCAACTGTTAAGTGGCCTACCTTGGAACAAATTTTGTGGAGACGTTTCTTGAGCAAAGTGACAAAATAATGCACGCCATTAACAGCCTATCATCGGCAAACAGCATGTGCCAATAATAAATATTTCAATTATTGTACATTAAAACCCACACCCTTAGTTCCCATGCTAAATTCTTTCAAGCATACGAAGAATCATGTGAATTACTTTAAAAGTTCTCAAAATTTCTCTCCCCTCCTTTGTAGCCTTCCCCCCCAAATTCCCCTTGTATCAAACACAATCATCTTCCACCTTTCTGAAGACTTTCTCCTCATCCCCTCCCATCCCCTATCTACCAGGATAGTGCCAAGTGAAATGCAAGGCTCAGGACAATATGTAATGTTGAGCCGAGGGGGGGGGGGGGGTGGACGACGACTCACTTCCTCTCCCCACTGCATGAGCTCTTTACTGGTCCTGTGCTCCCTGTGTCTTTTCTCTTAAGCTTTCTTAAATCCTTTTGGATGTAAGCACAGTATCAGTTAGTTCTACCAGTGAAGAATGAATCGGTGCTCTCTCAGCTCTGTGAGTCCTTACCTTCTTGATCTGATCCTCCTTCAGTTTGCTGAAGTAAAATGCCATCAAGTGTACTGCAAACATTTTTTCCAAGTCTGGCTTCTCTGGAGATGGGCAGAGATTTCCGTGCAGTATTTACTCCCTCGTCTCTGGAGAGCTGCCCACTTCCAGTTCAGGCTGGAGGCCTCCGGGAACTAGGTGCTGCAGATTAAATACTTCCAGGCTGCTTAGGGTTCAATGATTAAACTTTGCCCCCTCTCTCCGGTCCCTCCCTCCAGCATACACTTGATTGTCTAATAGGAGGCTTGGGATGGTAGCTGAGGGCTGGTGGAGGGGTGGCAGGGGATGGGTTGCTTGACTCTGAAAATTGAGTGCCACAAAATCTCGTTGCTAAGCAACACTCTCAAGCCAGTGCTCCACCAAGCCCACTCAGCCGAGGAAAATCTTCTGAGAAGTTGGGCGTTAAACAAAGCCAACTTTCAACCAGCTGAGCTGCTCTGCAAGTGCCTGGTCTCAGCCTTTTCTCTTGAGTCCTTTTCTTCTCAGCCCAGGGATATAACTCCTGACTCCCTGCCCCTCTGCAGCACTGTCTTAATTAAGACTAAACACTGCCCTGCTCAGGGAGACTTCAAGAATGTTGGGGCAAATCCCTCCCTTTGTGACAGAGCAGATCTCTTGCTTAATAGCCTGTGGTAATGAAAAAGCACTGATAAAAATTTATCTATTCACAATGATAAGCCAGCAAACCTTGACTGTACAGGTAGTGACCCAGGAAAAAATATCCATGAGAGAAGATGAATTGAAGTCACGGGTGCTCACCAGAAAGCTGCCACTGTAGAGAAAAACTAAAGTCTGAAGTCACAGACAGGAAATGTCTCATATCACAAAGATATGTGGTTTACTCACTCATCTCACTCATCATACCTGATGTGAGGACCCAGAAAAGGGCTGATATGTGAGTACAGTGGACCTTGGACTCTTCCCACAGTCATTGGTCAGCTAACAAAATCAGTAACAACAATGGTGTTAACAAGAGTAGCTAGCAAGGATGGAGCACTTATGGTACCCATTTCATAGATGGGGAAACTGAGGCCCTAAAAGGGTAAGTGACTTACTCAAAATCACAAAGCCTATAAATGGTACAATGAGGAATCAAACCCAGAAGTTTCATTCCAGGGCCCAGCTCATAACCAATATGCCATATCACCTCCCTTCTTCCTCTGTGCAGTAATCAACTGAAAACTATTAATAGCACAGCTTTCTGTCGGGTACTGTCAAGAATTCCCATTACTCGGATAGCTAAATACAGAGAGATCATTCCAACAGGGTCTTCTCAGTGAGGGGAAATAACGAAGGAATTCCTAACCATAACTTCCCAAATATTAACCACAGGCTTCCTAAAATTTAGCAACAGACCAGATATTAACACAAGTTTGCTGAACACCCCAATGTTTCTTACTCCTACATAGCACCTGCTCTTCAATGCAAGGGAAGAAACGTGTTTTCCCTGTCAGCTTAGCAGACTCAGCTTTATTTGCTTTTCTACTGCACAGTCTCATGAATCAAATGATTACCAAGCACTTGCCTAGTGAAAGAACTTCCAACTGTTGCCTCTTCAGAAGCCACCAATTCTCCAGCCAGAGCTCTTTACCCGTCCACCATATGTATGGGCCACTGGAAGTCCAGTGTAAGCATGGCGTTTGATTAAAATTACTCTAGATACTGTCCTCATGCTGATATAAAACTGTCTCCTGATTGAGAAACCCTATCCTTTCCAGCCTGTTTACCCCTCAGACTATGAACTTTCTTTTAGCTCCTTTACTTTGTCTATTATACAAACAAACACAGGTTAACCTTCAGTTGCTCAAACTATTCAGTTCCCCAAACCATGTGGAATTGTTGGTATTCTGACACAGACATGCTAGCCCGGGTCCATACAGGCTGTGGATAACACCCTGGGGCAGGTCACCTGCCCACGGGTGGTAACAATACTTGTCTTAATTCCTCCATTTAAAAAGTAACCTTTGAGGTGCAGTATGGCACCAACTGCCATTGATTTATTCACCCTTGGGATAAAAGACTACAATGGCCAGTGGACAAAAAGACCCAAAGCCATAATCAAAGGTCTCTACAATCTCATGGCTACTGTGTGCACCAGATAGGCAGTCTTTGGAATTTTAATCAGGCAGATGATATCAGAGGATGTTCATCTGTTACATCATTCTGTTTCTAATGTCGGCACATCAGTATCTCCATTCCAGGTCTGAGTAAGACAACTAAACTGAGCTTAACAATTATAAGGATCATAAACATTTATAGAATAAAAACAAAATAATCTGATTATTCCAGTCCAATCCTTGGAATTTTTCACTCTTAGTAAATTTCTATATAGTCATTCAAGGATAACTGGGTGCAAGTCTTATAAGCACTTAGATTTTAAGATAATTCGTTTGAGAGTTGGCACTGCTGTAATTTTGGTTAAAGGATCTTACCAGTCTGACTTAAATCTCCCATGTAAGAAGGAAAACTCTCTCACTTCTGTACACATCTCTATTTCCATAAAACTCTCTCCTAAAGATAGTATCTGCTCTCTTTCAAGTACTGAGCGTGGTAGGAGGACTATAAGTTTAATGGAATTTATCCACTTATTTAGTAAATACTTGTATAGTGTATACTAAGAGTTTTACAATATTAATTCCCAGAGCAACTATCATTTTCATTCTCTCCAACTTACAGGTAGATAAACTGAGGCATGGGGCCAATTGGAACATAGAGGAATAAATATTTGAATGTGGGAAGTATGGCTTCAGAGTCCATGCTTAACCACTGTGTTATACAGACTCTCACTAACCTGGAAAGAAAGCATAGGGAAATGTGGGACCCAAGAAAAGCCACCCAAAGCCCCAGAAAACACAAAGCAAAGTGCACATGCCCTGGGATCCCACTTTGGCTCCACCCTCACTGAAGACAAATGCTCCAGGCTCCTACCTATAAAGGGTTCATGGCTACCCCAGTGGTCATTTTGAGAATAAAAGTAAATGAGATCACATAAGAGAATCTATGTGGCCCATGATGGGCACATTAAAAGCATTTCTTTGATCTAAGCCTTCACCTGGCTAGGGACCCCTTCTTAAGATTGCCCTTTCATTTCATCCCATTTGGTCCCTTAGAATAAAAAAATGCACACAGCCCTTTCAGTGCATTCAGTGAAACAACCAGAAACCATTAGAAGGTACCAGTTCCATTTATTGGAATTACTGGAATGATTAGGAATTTTATAAATGTTCTATTCCTGTTACCAAAGAAAATGCATCTTGGGGCAAAGGGGGAAAAAAAAAACAAAATAGATCTTGAATTCTGTTCCATATTCTTTTTCATGATAAATCCAAAATTAAGGTGTCCAAATATAAATCAGTCCAACCTGTTGACATGCCACTTGCTGCAAAAGAATAAGAGAGTGAGAGAGCAAATTTCCATACAGGAAAGTCAATGTAGAAATTTCCAAACCCTGACAACAGTTACAGTTACTATGGTGTCTCTATGGGAGCAACCACAAATGAAGCAGAAATGTTAACTTCAGCAAGTTTCAAAAGAATGCTACTGATCATTTTTTATAGGTTTATTCCTGCCCAAGAGAGGATTGGGAATGCCCATGAAGAAATTATTTGCACACGATTATTTTTTTTAATTTTTTTTATTTTTTTATTTATGATAGTCACAGAGAGAGAGAGAGAGAGAGAAAGAGAGAGGCAGAGACACAGGCAGAGGGAGAAGCAGGCTCCATGCACCGGGAGCCCGATATGGGATTCGATCCCGGGTCTCCAGGATCGCGCCCCGAGCCAAAGGCAGGCGCCAAACCGCTGAGCCACCCAGGGATCCCTGCACACGATTATTTTAATCACAACTACATAAAGAGCTGTATTTGCAAAATACATATCAAGAAGAAACTAGTCATACAAGATAATGCAATTCATGTGGCTTTTAACATTTTTTAGAGTAGTGGCAATCTCAATTGCACAAAATAGTAACCTTCTAAAAGCAAACAAGACTTCTGGTTAAACATGGAGTAAACCCACAAGGAAAAGAGAAATGAAACAGTGGTTAATAAGAAATCTTAACATAATTTTGGAAGACAGAAAGCTGACAGAGACTAGCTTAGTAGAGGAAACACTGAGGCATAAGTGACTGCAGACCATGATTTTGTTGAGAAAAGAGCAATGGCATTTTTAACTTTAAAAATGCTCAGGAACTGGAGGCCCTGATACTTTAGAAGAGCAAGAGGCAAGACATAGAACCAAAAATGGGAGATGAGCTAAAAGTCTATATAAAAAAGCAGGCATCATATGTGCTCCTCCACCCAGAGCAATGGGAGACCAGCCAACCATCAGCCCTACTAGAGAATGGATTTTTATTCTCTGGAGAGACTGAACCCCAAAGCCTCTGAAACCGTCTGAGTAATGAGATCCCAAACCATTTTTTTTTTCTGTCCACGTTGTACCAGCAGACATCTATCTGTATACATCCTTTTCTCCTTCACTGGGAGGAATTGGGAGACCCAGTTTTTCCTCGGTAAATGGACCTAGATGTGGAAAAAGTAAAACTATAGAGACAGTAAGCAGATCAGTGGCTGTCAGGGTTTGAAGAAGAGGATTAAATAAATGAAGCATGGGGGAGTTTTCAGGGCAGGGAAACTTCTGCATGATGCTGATATAATGCAATACATCTGTCAAAACCCACAGAACTTTACAGCACAAGGAATGAATTTGATGTATGTGAATTTACGAAAATATTTAGATCATGGATGCAATGCAGACTGACAAAAGAATCTAACTGCATTACAAATGATGAGAGACAGTCTTCCTGAGGGAGAGAAGATGCTGACCTCAGTCTATCTGGAAGTGAGTGGAATGAGTGGAGTCAATTATCCAAGTAATCGGGGCTTGGAGAAGGGTGAGATGTACTATACATACAGGAACTAAACTTGCTCCTTTTTCACCCTAAAGCCCCTGAGACATGCCCCCAAACTTACTGCTCATTTTCATTCAGCCCCAGAGTCAAGAGAATGTCTCTACCATCCCCATAGTCTCATCTTTCCTGTAGAAGTCATGGTTTTGAGGCCCTGCTGGGGTCATTTGACTGCGACAGTGTAACAGTCATTCAAGACTTTGGGTTCCTGTTCCTGCTGTTTTAGTAAGTTAGAGTCATGACAGAAAGAATGTCAACCTAGCAACCATTTCTTGTTTATTTTTTTTAAGATTTTATTTATTTATTCATGAGAGACACAGAGAGAGGCAGAGACATAGGCAGAGGGAGAAGCAGGCTCCCTGCGGGCTCAACTACTGAACCACCCAGGTGCCCAACAGTTTCTTGTTTATTCTCTGTACCTCATACAGGCCCTGGTACAGTAGCTAGAAAAGGATAGTGCTGTACACTGGTTGCTAAAGCTGTTTCCTCCAGGAGCACAGCTTGACTATTCTGAAACCACTGCCCACAGATAATGGAATTGGATCATTAAGTTAATGGAAAGAGGATGGCAGGAAGTGGTTTTCTCTGTAGTAGTGGGAAATTACTAACAAGTAAAGAGAGAAGGCTACCATGATCCATGTTACTGGATTATAGTTGAGGACATCAGTATAAACTCATAATTACCTTAGCATAGATACACATGGACAAATACATATATGGATATATAAATATTTGTAGATAAACATATGTATGTGAGTTAGTATATCCATCCAGTAAAAGACCATAGAAGCAATGATAGTAATAACAAGCACATCTGGTACCTGGATCTTAGTTTCTAATGTCATTCTATATACACAGGCACGCATGCACATGTGCGCACATGCACACAAACACACACACACAAAGGGACCTGGGCTTTTTGGGAAAATGTCTGATTTCTAGACAGAGTATACACAAAATGAGCCTGGAGCATCTTGTAGTGCCAGAAAACAAGTAAATGCTTAAAACAAAATGAAAAGGAAAGGAAAGTTAGAGACATGTCAATGGGATACAAGGACACAAGGAACCAACCAAAAGATCTGAAAATAACCAAAGTTAGGACAATTTAAGCAAAAAGAGTAAGTATTATTGGATTATAACCCAAAGGGTAAAATAAATATCCATAGATCTATACTGATATAAAGAAATAATTGAATACATAAGTAATGGGGAGAAAAAAATAAATTTCCCATACAGAAGAATTCCAAGTAATTTAGTAGAAAATACCCCCTCAAGGATGTGGAACATATTGCCCCCTCCTGAAGTGTGGGCTGCACAGTAACTTCCTTCCAAAGAATACAATATGGAAAGGGGGAAGGGAGTAACTGAGAAACCTGCTAAACTCTACCTCAGTCAGATAATCAAGGTCGACATCATCTCATCAGGGATGTCACGTTGATAGTACATGCCTTTGATATGATATGATCAGAATAGCACTTTACCTCCACTTTACCTCCCAAGCCCCAAAATTCCAGTCTAATCATAAGAAAAATATCAGACAAATCCCAAATGAGGGACATTCTACAGAATATGTGATTAGTCCAGTTCAAAGCTGTTGAAGTCATCAAAAGCAAGAAAAGTCTGAGAAATTGTTACAGCCAAGAGGAGCCAAGGAAACAGTATAGTTAAATGTAACAATGTATCCTGGATGGGATCCTGGTGCAGGAAAAGGACATTACCTTAAGAATTAAGGAAATCTAAACAATTTGTGGACTTTAGTTAATAATAATGTAATCTATATTGGTTCATTAATTATAATAAATGTAGCACAATAATGTAAGATGTTTACAACAAGAGGGACTGGGTATGGATTATAGGAGAACTCTGTACTATCTCTGCAACTCTTCTGTACATCTAAAACTATTCTAAATTTTTTAAGTTTATTTTTTTTGAACCCTATAGATGCCGGTATTTGGAGAATACACTTTAAAAGCTAGCTAATAACCCAATAGCCAAAGCAATCCTGAGAAAGAACAGGTATCGTAATACCTGATTTCAAGGTATATTACAAAGTTATACTAATCAAAACAGTATGGTATGAGCATAAAAACAGGCAGATAGATCAGTGGGAAAACAGGATAGAGAACCCACACATAAACCTCCACATATATAGTCAACTAATTTTTGACAAGGGTGTCAAGAACACACAACAGGAAAAGGATGGTCTCTTTTGTAAATGATGCTGGGAAAACTGGATGTCCACATGCGACCCCAACCTTACACCACTCACAAAAGTAACTCAAAAATGATCAGAGATTTAACTGTAAGACCTGGGGACACCTGGGTGGCAGAGTCGGGTGAGTACTTGACTCTTGGTTTTGGCTCAGGTCTTGATCTCACGGTCCTGGGATTGAGCCTTGTGTCCGTCCAGCTCTGTGCTCAGTGCAGTCTGCTTGAGATCCTCTCTCTCCCTCTGCCTCTGGCCCTCCCCTCCACCCATGCTCTCTCTCTAGAATGAATGAATGAATGAATGAATGAATGAATGAACGAACGTAAGGCCCGAAATCATGAATGAATAACCTGAAATAATAAAACTCATAGAAGAAAACACAAGGAAAACAATCCTTGACATTGGTCTAGGCAAAGATTTCTTAGATAAGTCACCAAAAGCACAGACAACAAAACCAAAAATAAACAAGTGGGACTACACCAAACTAAAGACCTTCTGCATAGCAAAGGAAACAATCAATAAATTGAAAAAACAATCTACATATGAACACTGCAGCATTACTCACAATAGCTAAGATATGTAAATAATCTGAGTGTCTATCAACAGATGAATGGATCAAGAACATGGAAAATCAGGGTGTCTAGGTGGCAGCTCAGGTCTTGATCTCAGGGTCATGAGTTCAGGCCCCACGGTAGCCTCCATGTAAAATTTAAAAACTTTTTTTTCATTTTTAAAAAAGATTTTATTTATTTACCCATGAGAAACACAGAGAGAGGCAGAGACACAGGCAGAGGGAGAAGCTTGTTCCCTGCAGGGAGTCTGCTTCTCTTTCTCTCTCACTCCACCCCTCCCCCCTGCTAGAGCTCTTTCAAATAAAGTCTTTAAAAGAATTTTTAAAAAACAGTACTATATTATAAACTTCAAAGTTACTAAGATACTAAATCTTAACTGTTCTCAATACAAAAAAGAAATGATAAATATGACATGATAGTTATTCAGCTAATGTTACTGTAGTAACCATATCGCAATATATAAACATATCAAACCAACCTTGTACAACTTAAACTTATACAATGTTATATGTCAATTATTTCTTAACTTTAAAATGCCAGTTTCTGATCCAATCAACCAGCATCAAAACCCAGAAGTTAATAAGCCCTATCCATGTCAACAGAGCTTCCCAGTAGTTTCATTCCTCACTTTTAAGTATGAACATAGCCAAAGATTATTAGACAGTCAAGAAAAGTTACCAAGAGTAAAGGCAGAAATCAAACCAAACAAGAAAATATATATGAAATAGAAGAAAATTTTTTAAAAATCTAAAGTATCTTTAGGGAAATAAAATACTGCATCCAAGAAACAAAATAACTAAAAACAATGGAATTTGGTGGGGAGGGAGGAAGTATATGACACTTTAAAAAAATTCAGTACTCCTAGCAAGAGTTTTAAGTTCAAAGAAAAAAATTTAACTTTGGGCTAGTTAGAAAAATTCGTAACTGATAAAAAGCTTATATGACTTTATGAGGAATTTCCTAGTAAGACTTTCTGGGAATGATATAAAGGCATACTTTCTGACACATTTTCCAATATTTTTTATTTTGATAGTATTTAAACATCTATATTCTCTGGTTACATTTTATAGCATTCTTAAATTAGCTTACAGCAGTTTAAATTCAGCTAATTAGATAATGGCCTCTAAGAAATACTATACCTAGGTTGTCAGTAAATATAATAATGTGTATATATATATATATATATATATAGTAAACTTTGCTGTAACAATACAAGATATGATGTATTTATTACATTAGTAAGGGAAGAAAGCATTAGCCTAGGAAAATCCGTGAGATAAGCTTTAACATCAGGGCAAGATTTAGTTAAAAGAATATGTGGAAATATATGAATTCTAATACTATTAAAAATTAAATAACAGCAGGCAGAGTTGGTAATTCGGTTGG
Source organism: Nyctereutes procyonoides (assembly GCF_905146905.1). Lineage (NCBI taxonomy): Eukaryota > Metazoa > Chordata > Mammalia > Carnivora > Canidae > Nyctereutes > Nyctereutes procyonoides. The sequence goes on from NW_026575046.1 coordinate 67,823,781, forward strand.
AAATCTTTTATATGAATTTGGTATATATATCTGAGTAGTCATGGTATATGGACCAGGTGGTGACGAAATTAAATCACTGTGTAGAATGTAGAAGACCAAATCATGGGAGGTTTTCTTCCTTCATCTCTCAAGGTACAGATTCTACGCTTCTAATGGCAAAAGTCTCCATGAAACACCCAGCACTGAAAGCATCTACTTTCTTAGAACTCAGGATCATAAGCTATTAGAATAACAACATTCTCACATGAAGCAACAAAATTCTTATCTTCTTTTTCCCTCAACACCCCAATATATATACTCTTTATTCTTCAGAATTCTGTGACTCAAAAGTGTATCTACATCTTTCCTTTCAAATGTGTATCTAAATCTATTCTCAGATAAAGACATTATGTCATTTATTGTTACTCCTCTTAATAATGAGCTCTAAGAAACAAACACTATGATAAACTAAGATTTCGAGAGGTTAGAAAATAAAGTTAGAGAAATGACCTGTGAAGTAGTACAAACGTCATGAACATAATTTCTAAATACCAATTTAACAATAACCCAAAAAAAGGAAAAGGGAAAAAAAGAAGCAACAGCTATATCAAAAAGGAAATGGAGAGAATGAGTTGATTTAAGGGGAGATTTAAGAAAGCTAAATCCTCACCTGAAAACAGGAAATCAGTAGCTAAGTTCTTAAAATAACTCAGGAAATAATAGGAGAGGCATATTATGTAGTGTCAGTGAAGTAAGTACTAGAAGAAATAGAGTTGAAAGTACTTGCCTCTGGCTTTTAAACTGTGTGTGTGTGTGTGTGTGTGTGTAGTCCTTTGACAAAAAAATAATTTTTAAAAGTAGTTTAAGCTTATTTAACTTATGTATACAGATTAAAGTTAATATGCCGAAGTGTGGCTTAAAGTTTTTTTTTTTTCAAAAAAAGCTTTCTTTTGAATTTATATCCTGCATTTCTTTTGAATTTGAATTTATTATATTTTAAAAACTTATATGCAAAGGGAATTTTATAGATAAAACGTGATCCACATCCACCTATTTATCAGGTTTGTTTTTTGTTTTGTTTTTAAAGAGAGAGAGTGCGAGTGAGTAGAGGGAAAGAATCTTAAGCAGACTCTGTGCTAAGTAAGCATGGAGCCCAATGCAGGGCTTAACCTCACAACCCTGAGATCATGACCTGAGCCAAAATCATGAGTCAGAAACCTAACTGACTGAGCCACCCAGGTGCCCCTATTTACATTTTAAAAGGACTAACAAGTGCTATGCATGTTAAGAAGATGAAAATGCAGCTGTTAAAACAGGCAATTTGTGAACATTACAAATTACTTAAGGAATTAAATATATATATTTAATAGACACATACATATGTATGTATATACCTACATGTCTTGGCCTGATTACAAGTACTTGAGATTTTCCAGCAGGGATTATCAATTTCACTGCAATTTACAGGTATGTCAATTGGCAGTTCAAAGTAGTCACTAAGGTTACAAGCCTTTCCCAGACTTCTAGAAGAACCAGGGACTTTTAAGGACATGGAGTTGATAGGGAGCACATGGTATCAAATTTTAGGGTAGACAGTAAAAATGTAGCCTTGAAGGACCAAGTTTAAGATCACATCCTCTACCCAAATTTACCAAAAGTAGTTCTTGAAATGTCTTCTAAGCCCAATCTTATTTCAAGTTTGTTGTTGTTCTCTAGCATTTTTGCCCATAAAGACAACTGTTACTTATCTCTGTCTGAAACTGTTTCCCTATGTTAAGTGACAGGCTTTTAGATAACCATGATAATTCAGAAGTCTGTTTAAAAACATTGCTATTTCTGCTCGTTTATATATTTTCTGGCTTTGAAATAGAGCAAGAAAATAGCCTGATTCATTTATCCATTTGCCAGTTTCTTAACAAACCATAACTTTTCATTATATCCTAATAGGTTTGAGTCGGAAACACCTAGAATGACTGCATCATAACTACAGACTCCTGGTTCTAAGTTATAAGAAACTCTGGTGTTTTGATCATTTTGTATGTTTTGTGAGTCACAGTAAGTCATTTTTTCAAAGCCCCCAATTCCACTTTGCAGGTTTATACTAGTCCACAAATACAACGTACAAAGCATTATAAGGCAAAGGTTATTAATCCTAACCAGTTATGTTACTGTTCACAATTTATTAAATTACCTAGCTCTGTTCTGCTGTAACTCAGGTGGGCATCTGAGCCTATGTTGATGTACAGCTGAATCCACAGTAATCCGAGGAGGGCTTTCATGCAAGTACTTCAAAACCTGCGAGAAAGCTACAAGGAAAAACTAAACAGTCATGTTTTAGAATCACTGAAAACATGACCTTATTGGAAGGGAGACCAGGCTGTTTGGTTGGCGACAAGTAAACACACTGCAGAGAATTACTCAGGGTCATTCCAATTACATTTTTCCTTTTTGCTGCACCTGATATCATCTTTCTTCAGTCTCTTCTGCCTAACCATAAAGCTCTCCCATCCCTACAAAGAAAAGAAGGGTTAGAGGGTAAACAATATTACTCTCCCTAATTCAGTGTTCAAGCAGCCCTTCCCTTACAATAGCCCCTAGCCCCGCTTCATCTGAGGCTTCGTTAACATTTACCTGGCCTACGTTTACAAGTGTCTTGCCTGTCTTCTCTGACTTACCAACGTGGCCCCCAACCTGGAGTAAGTGGGAGAATCACAACACTCCAAGTGACGTACGTTACCACTTCAATACAATGAGATCACATCCATTATCCAGGTCAATTCGTGAGTGTTTCTTGAGACCATCTAGGTAAGAATGGACTAGGTCTACTATAGTATAAATCACAGAGGAAAGCAAATTCAAGAAGGTGAAGTTGCTTAAACGCAGAATATCAAAAGAAATATGTCCTAGGCATTTCACTCCTGTTTATCCACAAGCAAGGGAGAAATATAGTCAATGCCACCTGTTCAGACTTTATTTCCATGAAAGCAAAGGATGGAAGAATAAAGATTGCCATCTCAATTACTTTTTAATTTATTCATTTCAGACAGAGAGAGAAAAAGAGCAGGAGCAGGGGAGACAGGCAGAGGGAGAAGGAGAAGCAGACTCTGCTGAGCAGAGAGCCCAATCCCAGGACCCACAAATCATGACTTGAGCCAAAGGCAGAAGCTTAACCATCTGAGCCATCTAGGTGCCCCTTGCCATCTCAACTAAATGAAATATCTTCTGAACTCTGTACTGAAGAAAAAGCCAGAAAGAGAGAACTAGCTTGGCAAAACTTGGCTGTTCCTTGACCCAATTTCAACCAAATCAGGTCTAATCCCTAGCCTGAAGTCAGTCTCAATTTAGAAGTTAAGAAATTAGCTCAGCTCCTGAAACAACCTAAGAGCTCCATTCACAGTGAACCCAAACATTCAGGTTCACTTACAAAACACTTCTTGTATACCAAATCCTGTGCTAAACAGGATCTCATCATACTTAACCTACTGGACAATTCCAAGTAGGTATGTATTATTATCCATGCAGAGACCAAGCACCAGAGACAGCAAGGTCACTGAGCTTAGCAGTGATGAGCAAAACTGTACCCTGATCTGTACAACTCCAAAGCCTTGTCATTCTTTTCCCTTATTCTATTTCTGGCATTTCTCTGAAATTACATCCATTCATTTCAGACTGATTGTGCCTCTACTGTATTTCGGTATAGCAGTGAACTACATAGACAACAGTCTCTGCTCTCACAGAATTGACATCATTTATTAACTTACTCCTGTTTGCTCCATATCAAAATATAATCTCCATGAGCACAGAAACATTATGTCTTGCTTCCTGCATAATTCCAGCACCAAGAACAGCCTCTGGTACATGGGTACAATAGACAACAATGTGGTTCAAAAATCTCTATGGGGCTCCTGGGTGGCTCAGTTGGTTGAACAACCAACTCTTGGCTTCAGCTCAGGTCATGATCTCAGGGTCGTGAGATTGAGCCCTGCATCAGGCTCTGCACTCAATGGAGAGTCTGCTTGAGATTCTCTCTCCCTATCCCTCTCCCCCTCCCCACACTCACTCACACTAAAATAAATCTAAAAAAAAAAAACAAAAACAAAAACAAAAACAAAACCTAACTCCAACTATGACATCTTCGGCAATAGTGTAGGAAACTGATCAAAACAATTCACCGAACTGATTTTATTCCCATATAGTTCCTTATAGTGCATTATCTTAGTGCTATACTACAAATAGCCACTATATAAAGCTTTAAATAAAATCTCTAAGACATTCATAATTAAATGTTGAAATTAACAGCAGTTTAGTTATCTTTAAGAGCTAATTTTCCCAAGCAAAAAGACCCCAGTAAAAGATAGCCACAATACCACAGCAGGCAGTAAATACATAGGAGAAAAAAAAAGGGTTTTAAAATACTTTTATTTGCAAAAATAAAAATAAAACAAAACTAATCTGAAGGAGGCTCCTTCTTCTTTCTTCTCGTCCCTTTTGAGTGAGTTCCAGGCTCTGTTTTTTCTTTGCCATGCTCAGTTTGTTGTGTCAACCATTCTTTTTCTAGCTGTTTCAACATGTCTGCAGTGAGGAGGCCTTGCTGCACCAATCTGGAAGCAAGAGATTTCTCTTCCGCGTTGGAGGTAGGTGGCTCCGTAGCTTTACTCCCTAAAGTTTTGGTGCTACGCATCCTTCTAGCCTGGCTCTTTAAAGCTCCTGACAATCGTGACTGGTTCTCTGGGGATAAGCTCTCCAAATTCAACAGTTTATGTGTCTCAGAAATTTTAATCAGTTTGGTGATGTTGTGTACACCTTCTTGGATAATGCCATCTAGTTCTTTCTGGAGGTCTCGAATAAAGTTGGCATCTGGAAACATATCTATAAACCGGTAGCTGGGAAAGAGAAATATTATGTTATAGCAACAGTTCTTATCAGTCATTGGACTTATCTCCATGACTTAACTACTTCTTGACACTGACTGATCCCACATGTTGTTTTTGCAAACTCTGTCCAGTGCCTTTGCTCAACCTTTGTTTCTGCCCCAGCACACCTGAGGAATATTGTCATTATGAAGGTAGGTCATTACTTGTATCTTAAGTGATTCCAATATGCTCCCCTGGTGGGACATGCCGTACCTTTGAGAATCAATGATCTAGGGATGCCTGGCTGGCTCCGTAGTTTTAGCACCTGCTTTCGGCCCAGGGTGTGATCCTGGAGTCCCAGGATCAAGTCCCACATCGGGCTCCCTGCATGGGGCCTGCTTCTCCCTCTGCCTATGTCTCTGCCTCTCTGTCTCTCTCTCTCTGTGTCTCTCATGAATAAATATTTTTTTAAAAAAAGAGAGACAATCACTAATCTAGCACAGTAACTTTCAAATGTTAATGTACAAGGAAATCATCTGGGGATCTTGTTACAATGCCATCTGATTAAGTCTGGGCTGAGCCTGATATTCTCTAGTTCTAACAAGCTTCCAGGTGATACAAATGCTTTTGGTCCAGGGACCACCATTTATGTAGCAAGGATCTAGTAAACCTTCTCATCTACCTATCCTAACTAGAATCATAAGAAGTCCTTAAGTCATTTTTAGAATGGATATAAGCAAGGTTCAACAGCCATAATGGACAATAAGCATAATATAGAGCACATTGCAAAAATATGTCTATCTTGAGGGAACAAAAGATCATCCATTCATAAACCTTTGATTTCCCCTATTACTCAGAATAATCAGAGTCCATCACGGAAAAATCTGATACCTTAGCCATAGGTAAAGATCCAAGACATCATGGACAGCTTCTAGATCCATGAGGTCTTTAATATTCTTAGGTGGAAGTAATGGCCATTTAATATATCGGCGTAACCATGAGAAGGTCAGTGGTTCATTCCTGCTATACTGCCTGGCAAACTGAAAGAGAAGAAAAGAGTTTGGTAAAAAACTCAAAATTCACTTAAATCTGTGATTAGAAAAAGAAAGCACAATAAACCATTAACTGTTATGTTTTAATAAAGTTCTTTATACTTTTCTATATTTTTTAAGAACCTTTAATACTTTATAAAGATACTTTGAAAAAATAGGGGTTTCCTTCACTTTCTAAAACAAGGGCAATAATATGTGCATCCGAAGTTGTACAAGAATTAACTTTTCAGGGATGCCTGGGTGGCTCAGCAGTTTAGCACCTGCCTTCGGCCCAGGATGTGATCCTGGAATCCCAGGATCAAGTCCCACATCGGGCTCCCTGCAGGAAGCCTGCTTCTCCCTCTGCCTATGTCTCTGCCCTCTGTCTCTCATGAATAAATAAATAAAATCTTTAAAAAAAAAATAATAATTAACTTTCCAGAACCTATGTCTGTTAACTTTTATGAACATTTAATGTTCTAAGTTCTAGACAGACATTGAAGACTCTCATTTCTACTCTTTCATTAAACTACAAATAGGAGCTGTATCTTTCTAATGTTCTCCCTTATCTTAAAGAAACTCTTTGAGGCGGTTTGGTGCAAGGTTGGGCATGAGTCAATCAAACTGGTAAAGAGACTACCTCTTCACTCAGATGTATTGTTTTGGCCAAGCCACCACTCTGTGCTTCAGCTTCCTCTTTAATACCATAAGACCACCAGAACTCCTTCTTGAACCACAGGACACTGTTGGGAGAATGTGGCTGGAAAACCAGGCTGCTCCCAGTCCCCAACAATGCTAAGCATTATTACACATCAGACCACAACCATATGAAACAGATATGATCTATCTATAGCAGACAGACCACAACCATATGAAACCTCTAGAGCAAAAGTTTAATACTTTAGCTTCAAAAATAAGCTGATTTCAAATGGTTCTTTTTTTTTTAATTTTTATTTATTTTATGATAGTCACAGAGAGAGAGAGAGAGAGAGAGAGAGAGAGAGAGAGGCAGAGACATAGGCAGAGGGAGAAGCAGGCTCCATGCACCGGGAGCCCGACGTGGGATTCGATCCGGGGTCTCCAGAATCGCACCCTGGGCCAAAGGCAGGCGCCAAACCGCTGCGCCACCCAGGGATCCCAAATGGTTCATTTCTTAATTAGGGAAAATTATCCCTAAATGTTTAACCTAAGCAAGGTCAATTTCAGAGAGGCAAAGCAGTTTTAGAACAACTGTGGTTAAATAATGTTATGATTTTATTAAATTCAGTCGTACATTCTAAGCTTAATAAATGCCAAACAGGATAGCCAAGAAGATTGGAAATGTGATGATACTAACCTGCTAAACAGGACAAGCCAAACTCAATTTCTCTTACAAAGACAGGGGCTTTAATATTTTTTACCACATACTGGGGGAAACCCAGTATATAAAAGAGTTAAATACAGAGCTGCCCAGAGAAAGGAAGGGAGAGATGCCTATCGGATACCTCTGTCCAGTAGCCAGCCCCAAAGGACCTCCCTAGAACACTGATTCCAAACAACTATCCTGGGGGGCATTAGAGGCCATCAATGAGATTGAGCTCTTCTATAGTTCAGTAATAATAGTGACAAGGAAAATGGAAAAATCTCTACATTTCACATAATAACTAGTTACATAACATAAAAGCAACTGTTAGACTGTACCATTCCAGACTTCTTACTCCTTAGTAAAATGCTTCTGCTTCATTAGAACAGCTGTTTGGAGGATGGTATAAACAGATTGGGTGCCACGGACTGAAGCTCCATCCAGGTCAATGTATAGCATTTGAGACTTTGTTCCATAAACCTCAAACTTATCCTAACTCTCCCATAAATGCCAGCTCTAAGAAACACATTATCTAGGTAAATACCTGGACATGCAATACTCTAAGACATATTAATGGGAAAAGAAAAAAGCAAGTTGCAGAATAATTCATTATAACATTTATGGGAAAACACACCCATGCAACAAAACTAGAATTTCTATATGTACACATATGTAGGCAAACACAACGGAAGAGGTCTGCAATGACAAACTGTTAACTGTAGCTCTGTTACAGACTGGGATTGGGGGGTGGTAACCCAATTTAACTTATCTGTAATGTTTTAACTTTGGGCAACGAGAAAGCATTTATGTAGTACTTAGGCAATTTTAAAGTAATTTAGAACATAAATTTAGAAACAGATTTGGTAGGAAAACAGCTAGTATGCAGAATGCTGAGTTTTACAGAGAAGACAGTAGTGAGACTCTAAATTTGAGGAAGATTCAAGAGGAGGCCTTCTGGGGGTGTAGTGGGATGGTGCCCCAGGCAGAAGCAATAGGAGAGAGGCAAGGGCTCGATGAGGTGAGAGGACATGGCAGGGGGCTGGAGGTTCAGCTTCCACTACCCTTCCCTATCCCCCTTGTGTATCTTGTGTTCCTCAGAAGACAGTGGTTTGTACCCCTATGCAAATGAATGAAAAGAAAAGCGGCTGGAAGCTTGGCACCAAACTCATCTAAGACCACAATCTCTGGCTCAGTGCCATATAATTAGGAAAACTGAATACTACTGCCACAGCTACCCCTATACCCTTCTCCTTCCAAGAAATAGTAACCATTGCCATCAAGAAAGAAGTATATCGGGGCACCTGGCTGACTCAATTGGTAGAATATGTGACTCCTAATCTCAGGGTTGTGAGTTCATATCTCACATTGGGCATGGAGCCTAGTTAAAATAAATAAACAAATATTAAAAAACAGTCCAGGGCAGCCCAGGTGGCTCAGCGGTTTAGCGCCACCTTCAGCCCAGGGCCTGATCCTGGAGACCCTGGATCGAGTCCCACATCAGGCTCCTTGCATGGAGCCTGCTTCTCCCTCTGCCTGTGTCTCTGCCACGTGCGCTCTCTCTCTCTCTCTCTCTCTCTCTCTCTCTGTCTTTCATTAATAAATAAGTAAAATCTTAAAAAAAAAAAAAGGCAGTAAAAAAAAAACCCACTTAAAGAAAAAAAGGAAGAAGTATAACATTAGGCAAAGACACACTTTCTTCAAAAAAAAATTATAGTTGTTGTTTCAGCTTCTTCACAAAGGCTACCATATAAACCTAAATACAAAACAACAGTTCCCCTTTCCCTCAAAAAATTGCCCTGTAGGAAAAAAAGAGCCATTTTATATTTAAGTTCTTATATAGTATCTCATACTGAAAACTCTCCAATTATTTTACTTTGAATAACAAAGTATTGTTTGGGGAAATGCACAGACTTGAAACAATTCAAAATATAAAGACAAAGGCTTACCTGTAACAATGAAGAACAGACAAAGGGCTGCTTCTTATTGATAGGAGCTGTGCAGAAAACATACCTCACTCGTAGACTTAATGGAATATGTTGGATCAACTCTGCAGAAAATTTAAAATCATCCATATTGCAGACAAAATACTGCCCATCAACTTGTGAAAAGTCTACAAAAATATCCTGGAGGGGGAAAAGATGTATTACTGGACTGCCTAAATGGGCATGAATAGAGTACTCAACTCTACAAAAGATAATCTCTTTAAGTCTCTAACAGTTTTCTAGTAAGGCCTGCTTAATTTGCTGCCTTCACAAGCTAGAAGACCTTCCCCACAGCCTTCCCAACCTGAAATACTCAGAAAATTCCTCAGGACAAAAGTCCCAGAAGATTCTGAGAGAAAGTTTTCACTTTCAAGATAAACTTCACACAGCAATGTCACAAAAAACAAGACTTTCCACTGATGCCCAGGATGCTAACCAGCAATTGTCTGACATATTAACATTTTTAGAAGAGATTTTAGATGTTAGAAGAGATTTAAAAGTGAGTTTGTACTTACAATGAGATTAGAAAGTGTTGTATCAGGGAGATGGTAGGCAAACATTTCAATCTGTTCAGCAGTTGGATGAAGACCGGCTGCCTTGAGTAAAAGAAAGAACTGTGAGTTTTTTTTCTTTTTAAAGGAAAACTTTTCTTAAGTTATTTCTAAATAAAGTCCTATATTCAGGCTAAGTTCTCACCAAGTAAGTTAAATGACAAGAATTTGAATAAAAAAGAAAAATGCAACATCACTTTCCCATTTATTACCAATTAAGAAAGCTGATGAGATGATTTAGTAAAACTAAGCAATTATACCTACTGAGTCACTAGTCAATCTTTCATATACATCTTAGTTGTACTCCTAAACTCTACGATGACCTGAGTACCAAAACTGCTTTCCGGGGTCTCAGTTATCTTCACTCAACAAAAATAAACAAGGAAAACCCAATCACTTTAGCCAAGGCAATAAAACTGACAGACAAACATAAATAAATACAAGAGAGAGTGTCTAAACTGGAGGCCAGTGATCTCTTCAACGACAATCCAGTATTAATAAATGCCTACAGTAGGTATATGAGGGTGAGGGGGAGAAAGGGAATGAGAAAGAGAAAGAGCAAAGGATGAATAGAGGAAAGAAGTGAGACCTGGATCATGGGAGGAGGAAGAGTATTAGCACAGGAAATAAGGTGCACAGGAGAAAAGCGGGGGGGTCTCATTGTCAACTGCACTCTTCACAAAAGCTACAGGAAATCTCTCAAGCACAGAATTCCCCCAGGAAATGTTTCTTTGCATCATCTCCTTTCTATCCCCCTTACCAGTGCCACTGGAAAGTGAGAAGAGCCACGTTAATCTCTAAGTGAATTTTCCAAGCAACTTAAATTGTAACAGTTTGTTTAAAATATACAGGCTGCTGCCTCATTAACTGCACTAACCAAAACTGAAGCTTGTCCTTACTGGCTCAAGAGTTTCTTCTAAAAAAAAAAAAATTAAAAAAAAAAAAAAGAGTTTCTTCTACATTCAAGTTTCTCGAAATTCTTCATTCTGATGTAACTGTGTGTCCACCAGAAGTAAATATCCCCCTACTCCATCCATTGCTTAGACTATAGAAAGAGGATGCCCGGGTGGCTCAGCAGCTGAGTGACTGCCTTCAGCTCGGGTCATGATCCCAGAGTCCTGGGATCAAGTCCCATGTCGGGTTCCCTGAGGGGAGCCTGCTTCTCCCTCTGCCTATGTCTATGCCTCTCTCTGTGTGTCTCTCATGAATAAATAAATAAAATCTTTAAAAGAAAAAAAAAAAGGACTATAGAAAGAACTAAAGGAAAATCAGGTTCACTAAACTTATTCAGTCTGAATCTTTCACTTGCACACTCCCTCTGATGAAGGGGTCCCTATGCCTCTCCAAAGCAGTAACGTAGGGCTTTCTTGACGTGATTTTCATGACACAAAACTTTCTTTTGCTTTTTTCAGTTTCCAGGTGTCAGAGCAATAGTTTGGAAGATGGGTGAAGGAAGGAACCACTGTCCTCCACAGAGAAGTAATTAACACATTATACCTTACCTTTATAGGATTCACAGGCCTTTTCAAAATTTCCTTTAATAAACTGAGGTCTTCTCGATTCATTGTTGTCACTTCTCCTTCTTTGTATTTTGAACTGAATCTACCAGCTCTGCCAGCAATCTGCAAGGCCTGAGAAGTGGTAATCGGTTCTATTTCTTTCTCTCCCTTTTCATTGATGGTGGGTTTTATAAGGGAGTAAAAAATAATTCTTCTTATGCTCCTGAAATAGAAATAAAAGCACTCACACAGACTACTATATAAAAAACTCTCCATCATGAGTCATTGCAGAAATGCTCACTGCAATTCTAGTTTAGGCTTGCTTACAATCTTATCCCACTGTTTACAGAATAAGGAAAAGAGTTTTGTCAGTAATTCTTTTCCTTCCCATTAAAAAGTATTTTTTAACAAACATGTAAATTTACTAAATATCATTAAACTGTACATTTATAAGGGATAAACTGTGGAATATGTAAATTATCCTCCAATAAGGTACTGAAAATCTTTTTTTAAAACAAGTAAACTACATAAAGTACTCTCAGGCTGCTTTTATTTTTTTTTTTTTAAAGATTTATTTATTTATTCATTTAGAGAGAGCGAAGAGAGAGGCAGAGACACAGGCAGAGGGAGAAGCAAGCAGGCTCAATGCAGGAAGCCTGACGTGGGACTCGATCCGGGGTCTCCAGGATCACACCCCGGGCTGCAGGCGGCGCCAAACCGCTGCGCCACCAGGGCTGCCCTCAGGCTGCTTTTAAAAGTTGGCTGTTATCCCTGGGTGGCTCAGTGGGTTAAGTGTCAGACTCTTGATTTCAGTTCCAATCATGATCTCAAGGTTGTGAGATGGAGCCTCATGGTGGGCTCTGTGATCAGCAAGAAGTCTGCTGGAGATTTCCTCTCCTTCTCCCTCTACCTCTCCCCTCTCACATACTCTCTCTTTAAAAACAAAACAAAAGAATTTGGCTGCTATTAACAGCTTTGAGTAGTTCTTTGATTCATAAAGGTGTAATTGCTTTGATTACCCAGAGAGGAATATTTAGGCATAATACTGTTATTCCTAGAGCCAATGGCTAGCCCCACATTCCTAATGGGCATTCATTCACACACTTGCTGAAAAACTGAAAATACAGTGAGATAATATAATAGGTTAGTGGCAGGGAGTATCACTCAAAACTCCTAGTGCTATGTGATACTTTCTTTTTATTCTCTCAAGAGATGAAGGCAAGATAAATCTCAGATCTGTATTATAATACCCACTGTCCTAAACCTAAGTACTTGGTCACTCTAATGCCAATTAGAAAATGTTTAATTGCCATCCAACCCATTGAATATCCATGATCATTAAAAACAAATTACTTACAAATTAAGTCCCATGCCAATTGCATCTGTAGCAACCAGGATTTTACAAGGATCATCAGGATCATTAAACTTTTTTGCTTGAGCAAGTTTGGTCCCTAAAATAAGAACAGTTTATGTTAGTTCAGTGTTCTAAATCTTTTACGACATCACACTAAGTATATCTTGGAACTCCTCACCTTCTACTCTCCATTTTTATGAATAAAACTCATTGTTTCTGTGCACCCGGGTTTTTCAGTCAGCTATAAATAACCAATTCTTGGCTTCAGCTCAGGTCATGATCTCAGGATCATGAGAACAAACCCCACGTTGGGTGAGCATAGAGTCGGCTTGGGATTCTCTCCCCCCCCCCGCCCCGCCCCTCTCATCCCACTTGCACTCACATTCTCTCTTACAGAAAAGAGACTTCAGGACTACAACTTCCCAATTACCAAGCTCATATTTCACATTTGAATGTTTTTGTTTGGTTTGGTTTTTAGAGAGAGACAGACAGCACAAGCCAAAAAGGGCATAGGGAGGGGGAGGGAATCCCAAGCAGGCTCCAGGCCCAGCTCAGAGCCCAATATGGGGCTCAATCTCATAACCCTGAAATCATGACCTGAGCCAAAATCGAGAGTCAGACGCCTACCCAACTAAGCCACCTCGGCACCTCTTTAATGACATTTCTGTAAGAAAATCATCAACTCAACATTTAAAATACAGTCCAACAACAGCAGCAAGAGCTATGAATAATTTAAAAACTCTATTCCCACCAAAACAAACCAGAGAAATTTTATATGACCCATAGCAAATGATTGTGCAAACAACTTAATATCTTTTACTGTGCTTTCTATATATAGCTCAGCATAAATGCAAAAATTAGAGACTTCATATCCCTTTATATTCCCATATCCCATAACTGTTATGATGAAAGCCAATAATTACCAGGTGGGAGACTGCCATATATAACAGCTGACTCCAATCCCCGAATTTCAATCTGTCGACTCACAGAATAAATATCATTCTTGTTAAAACAGACAATGCAGTCCCCAGGCCGAAGGTTATCTAATGATTCGAGTGCATGATCCAGCACGGAAATGGGGGTAAGCCTCTTATAGTTTCGAACCTATAATAAAGACATGACATTGTAAATTAAAGACACCTAACTCAACTTCTTATGACTAATAACTAAGTGAAAAACTTGCAAAGCCGGGTGCCTGGGTGGCTTAGGCGGTTAAGAGGCTGCCATTGGCTCAGGTCATGATCCCAGTATCCTGGGATTGAAGGACTGAGCCCCACACTGGACTCCGCTCAGCTGGGAGTCTGCTTCTCCCTCTCCCTCTGTGCTCGCTCTCTCTCTCACTCTCTGCCAAATAAATAAATAAAATTAAAAAAAAAAAAAAAACCTTGCAAGGCAATCAAAAGTAGCTAAAAACTGACAGGTTCCAAAATTTTTCAAAGGAAAAATACAGAAAAACATTTATTTTCATATTATGAATTTTACCATCAGTTCTCATTGGTATTTCTTTTTTTATAAAAAAAAAAAAGATTTTGTTTATTCATGAGACACAGAGAGAGAGAGAGACAGAGAGACAGAGAGACAGAGACACAGGCAGAGGGAGAAGCAGGCTCCATGCAGGGAGCCTGATGTGGGACTCAATCCCAGGTCTCCAGGATCAGGCCTTGGGCAGAAGGCAGCACTAAACTTTGAGCCACCCGGGCTGCCCTCTGATTGGTATTTCTAAATTAATAAGATGCCATAAAGCACTTCACAAATTTTTAAAGCACTTTCATATATATTCAATTTTCATGGCAATTTGGTAACATCATAATGGTTATTAGCTATTATTCCCATTTTATGAAAAAGTAAATAGAGCCCATATAAAGACCAGGTCTGATGAGGATTCTTTCAGTTTTAATCTTCCATCATTTGCCTAAGAATGCAAAGCTGTTAACAGCAAACCCTAGAACACAGAATTTCTTTCACTACATTCCAGCCTCTCCCAGAAAGCTGAACACAAAACTAATGGACCAATTTTTAAATATTTCCTCATCTTATTCAAGAACTATAGTAATAAAAAAAAAACTAGGATTAAAAAGAAACTCGTTACTTTTCTACTCTATGAATTTGAGAAAGGGATATAAACTATCTCTAGCAATTAGATGTAGATCAAAGGCCCTAATACCTGACATCTGAAGCTCATGGTTCAGGAAAACCATGAACTTTTGCTAAGCTTCAAACTTCCAACATTCCTGACTTATTTAATTCTAAAGAAAAAAAAAGAAAAAAAAATTCTAAAGAGATCTGCTCAAACTCCAAAAGGTTTTGTCAAAAGAAGATGAAGAGAGTCTCTTGTATTTTTGGAAGGCTTAAGGGATGGGGCCATTCTGTCAGGATTTCAGATCATGAGATTCAATCAAGTATGTATGATCTAGTCAGTTGTGAGGAAATGAAGCTTTCTTTTTAGTTAAGTTCTGATTTTGCCACTATTTGGAACCTAAGAAGCCACTGCTGGGGTACTCTAGGCTATTTGCTGTGCCACCTTGAGAACAAAACATATAATCTAGTACCTCTACTTCTTCCCCAGTCGTGTACATAAGCTCAGTAACCAGGTCAATAGCAGCAGATTCTCCACACAAATGAACTTCTTCAGCACAAAGTCCTGTTAAATGCAAAATCGGTAGTTTTTTAAAGATATGAAATTAAATACGTAACACCTTATGTAGCAAAAATACTTTAAGTTTGCTTTATGACTTTACCAAGGGTTTTCATCAATATTATCTCTGTGATGCAAACCTCAAAACATCTTTTGGTGGGCAAAGATTATCTCTATTTTTATAAATCTCAAAGCTTTTAAATTGCTTTGGTCCAAGGTTTTGAGTCTATTAGAGGTGAAAACACCCAGTACCAAAACCTGGTATTCTGATGGTTAGCAATGAATCTTGTACTTGTGTTTTTCAAAGTAGGCTCCAGGAAATCACTGAGGTACCTCAGAGGTTAAGGACTGGAGGGTAAAAGAAACTCCAAGCTCCTAACCACTGAGCAGATCCACTCTCATCTTATAGACTTTAATGTATATGCTTTGTTTGATGAAAGAATTCAGCTACTTGTTTTTAAATTTGAAAGCACCTGCCCTACAACACAATGATCAAAAATTCACTGTAATATCAAGCAGTGGAAACATTCGTTCATGTCCATGTATCTCAAGAACTCCAATTCCAGAAGCCTATCCTAAAGAAACAAACTAAATAAAAAGCTATGGCCACAAAAATTTTTACTGTAGTTCTATCAGTAATAGAAAAAAATGTTAACTCTATGGAAAAAAAATAGTACAGCTCTTTAGTGGAGAACATACAGCATTAATATGTGATATGAAAAAAAGTATGAAACAAGAGAACTGAAGAAAAGCAAAATACAAAATAATACATTCACAAAACACCATATGCATGAGGAGAAAGACTGCCAAGAAACACCATTGTCAATCCTGGTTTGTAAAGATGGCAAGATTGAAACATTTTAACTTTAACTGGTTATGCTAACTTTATAGTAAGAAAACTGGACTTCTCATTATTAAAATAATATTTAGGATAAGAACTCCCACCAGGCTGACTTTTTGTATCTGATTTGTATCAAAAAGAGAGGATCCTAATGACTCTATTTGGTAATGTCAAGCAGAGGAATGCAACTCCATGCAGATGTCAAAAAGCACAGGTCTTAGCATTAAGACCACTAACCTAGAAGTGCTCTGGTCCAGGCCCATCCTCTGGCTGGATCTTTAATCATTTGAATTTCATCAATCACGGCCACTTCATCTACAATAAGAAGTTATCATGAGCAATTCAGTCTACTTAAATAGTTATGAACAAATTATAGCACCAGAACTCAAGCTTTCATCATCACCGTTGTCACTCATTAAGCACTTCTTTTCTGGCAGGCTCGTTCTAAATGCTTTACATTGTAACTCATTTAATCTTTACAACAAACCTATGTGATGAGTATCATCATCTAGCCATTTTACAGAATAAACTGAGACCCAGAGAAGACAAGTCACTGGCCCAACGTTACAGAGCATCTGCAGTGTACGATCTAAAAACATGAAATTCAAACCCAGGCCACCTAGCACCTAGTAGATTCATTTATCCTATTTTCTGCAATCTCAGAGGCAGCCTAGAGAATCTGCTTAATAAGAACTAATACACCCAGGCACAGGTTCAGTCACTTGAGCATCTGACTCTTGATTTTAGCTTGGTGTGGTGGGACTGAACCCCACATCGGGCTCCAGGCTTAGTGGGGAGTCTGCTTGAGATTCTCTCTCTCTTCTTTTGTCCCTCCTCTTGCTCACACACATGCTCACGCTCTCTCCCTCTCTAAAATAAATTAATTAATTAAAAAAAAACCTCACTCACAGAGAAGTAAAAAAAAAAAAGAAGAAGAAGAAGAAGAAGAAATTATGCTTCCAGGAACAAGAGTAGACAACCCTGCAATAAATGAAACTTCTCTATCACAGGAACCCAGAGGGGTGCCAGGAGCAGAAAGTGCAATAGAAAGCGTAATTCCCTAAGCTCTAGCTTTGCTCATTCTTAGGGGTTTCAAGCTCATAACTATGGCAAAAATTAATACCTCATTTTATTTTCTAATGCCAAAAAGCTTTCAACCATATTATTTTCTTTTTAAGTCATATAAATTATATTTTACTTTACTTCCTCAAATACCAAGGAGTTGAGAAGATCACACTTAAAAAAAATTAACATGCCCACAATAACAATTAGGAAACAAAAGAAAGTTCATTTTATCCTGAACAAACATAAGAACATTATTGCAACTGGGTACATAAAGACAAGATTAGAAAAAGAGGGGAAGAGGGAATTTTGATTTATAAACATCTGTGCTAAATTTGTACAATGTGTTACTTTTATAATGAACTCATTTTTAAAAAACTATCCATTTACTCAGAAAGTTGATTATTAAAATGAAAAAAGCTAACCAAAGTGCATAATGTATAATCCCTATCTAATTAAACATACACACCCATAATGCACACATAAGTATATGCATACACAATACAAACACAAACGTAGAAGAAATCTGGAAAATACACACCACAGGGTTAACACTTGTTGATTCTGGATGGGTAGGACTAGGAAGCTATGGGTTTTTTCCTTCTCTTTGCATTTATTTTTATATTTTCTATAATGAAGATATGATTGCTTGCTGGTAAGGAAAAGTTAGTTTTTATTTAAAATATTTTCAAAACTATTTAAATAGAAATTCATTGCAGTGTGATATGTAATAGTGAAAAACTTTAAACCTAAATATTCTTTAGTAAGGGAATGAATAGGGATCCCTGGATGGCGCAGCGGTTTGGCGCTTGCCTTTGGCCCAGGGCGCGATCCTGGAGACCCGGGATCGAATCCCACGTCAGGCTCCTGGTGCATGGAACCTGCTTCTCCCTCTGCCTATGTCTCTGCCTCTCTCTCTCTCACTGTGTGACTATCATAAATAAATAAATAATTAAAAAAAAAAGTAAGGGAATGAATAATTTTAGTCATAAGATGGAATTTTAGTCAGAAGTTTAAATGAATAAACTTGATATATATATTTAAGATATACACAATACATGTATAACAAGACTAGATCTAGAAACACGCTATGTAGAAAAAGCAAGTTATGGAACAATAATACGATATGATAAACAGGTCACTGTTTTATTTATTTATTTGAGAGAGAGCACAAGCATGGGAGAAGGGCAGAGGGAGGGAAAAGCAGACAGCCCACAGACTGCTCCACCACCAGGGAACCCAATGCAGGGCTCGAAACAAGGACCCCGAGATCACAACCGGAGCCGAAAGCTGAAGCCCAACCAATGAGTCACGTAGGTGCCCCACATCAATGTTTTAAAATACACAGTCTAGGGGTTGCCAAGCTGGCTCAGTCAGAAAAGCACACGACTCCTGATCTTAGGGTTGTGAGTTCAAGCCCACTGGGTACAGAGATAAGTAAATAATAAATACACTTTTTTTTTTTTTTAAGATTTTATTTATTTACTTGAGAGAGAGAGCACAAGCAGGTGGGGGAGGGCAGAGGGAGGAACAGACCCCTCCTGGTGAGCGTGGAACCTGACCTTGGGCTTCATCCCAGGACCCTGGAATCATGATCTGAACCAAAGGCAGATGCTTAACCAACTGAGCCACCCAATTAAAAATAAATTCTTGGGGCACCTGGGTGGCTCAGTCAGTTAAGCATTTGGAACTCCTGACTTCAGTTCAGGTCATGATTTTAGGGTACTGAGATTGAGCCGTGCCCCCCCCCCCACTCTGCCCCTGTCAGGCAGGGAGCCTGTTTCCCCTCTTCCTCTGCTCGCACTCTATCAAATAAATAAATCTTTTTTTAAAGGTCTTTAAAATAAGTAAATAGATAAATAAAATACATGGTCTACAGTACTGACAGGTAATACGTATCAGTGATATAAAAAAAGGAAAGATATGTACCAAATACTTGATAGCAGTTGGATCAAAAGAGGAATTGAGTTGGGGAGTGGTACAAAGGAAACATCATACTTGTTAACGTTTTAGTTCCTTGAAGAGAAAAAGGGAAAGGAACATTCAAAAGCAAACACCATAGCGAGTTTGGCATTTATCAGCAGTGGTGAGTACTGGGTACTTGTTGTCCTGTTCATCTCAATTAAAAAATTTTTTTACAATAAGAAACATATCTCATATGTTCATCTGTATTTTAGAATAGAAAATTACTAAATCATAAAGTGTTTTAAATGGCATGTACGTTACATGTTGGCAAACTGAATTTAAATAAAATAAAAATTAAATAAATGGCATGTACATACAAGGAGTTGTAACACTGCACATCTCAACTGTACAAGCAACATGGGCTGCCTGTTTCCCATCTGGTCCTACGGTCACACGTTCTTCACCTGTTACCAAGTCACATGGAACACCCTAGGATGACAAAAAGAAATCTGGAGTTATTACCACCTTTAAAATAATAGCAAAAAGAAGTTTTAGGTATTTAATAGAGTATTCTCACCATTACCATCAAAATTATTCCCAATCCTGTATAGAAAATGTTTACAAAAAATAAAAGCAGCTGTCTTATGTAACTTATGCAAACTTGGAAACATCTCAAATCAGCTAAATTCTTGAGTAACAAAACATGAGAAATTATAGCAGTTTCACTTTTTAATTTTGTAGGTTTCTGTACTATTTTGGTTTATTAAGATAAAATGAACATGGATTGTTTCTATATTGAAGAAAATATTATAAATAATATTTAAGAACATAAAGACCTCTTAATAGAATTCCTTGAGAAAGAACAACATTAATACTATGGTATAATAGTTTGGCCAGGACTGAGGGGTTCCTCAGTCAGGCTTTTGGTGCTAAATGTGGGAAAGTCCAGGCAATCTGGGACAGCCTGTTACCCTAAAGGCCTGAAACTAATCATGAGAAAATATGACATATCCAAACTAAGTGACAGTTTACAACACAAATAACTGGTAGTCTTCCCAATGTAAAGGTTATAAAAGACAAAAAGATTCCTGAAGAATCATCCAAGATTAATGGAAACTAGAGACATGATAATGAAATGCAGTGTTGAGACTCTGGACAGAATCCTAGGGGGTTGGAACAGTGGCGATGGTGTTATTGACAACTGGCAAAAATTTAAATATAGATTATGGATTAAATAATAGTATTGTCAATATTAAATACTCTGCCTTAGAGAAATACCATGTGGTTACATAAAAGAAAGTCTTTGTTCTGAGGAAATACATTCTTACTTATACATAAGGAGGCATAATGTATGCAAATTATTCAGAACAAAAAACAGAGAATAAAAATTATCTTCCCAAACCTATTCATCTCACATTACAAAGTCATAATAAAACAATGAACCAGAATGTGGCCCGTTTAGTGAAATGATGCCTCAGACAACAGGGCATTCAGTCCTTTGCACATCTCAACAGGTGGCTTCAGTCTTTATCATTAGTTTTAGTTAACAGATCAGAGGTCTTAATTGAAAAAAAGATAAATATCATAACAGAGTAGGTTAACTCAAAGAAAGCAAAGGAGGGCCTCAGAAGAGAAGTGTCAACTATATCAATATTGTATTTCTTAAAAATATAAATAAAACAAGAATTATGGTGAAATGTTAGAATCCAATTCAGGTTATCTGCATGTAATTCAGGTTTGAGTTATTGCATGGGCTCAGGCTACTTGCATGTAATTCTCCACATTCCTCTGTATTTGTGAAATATTCCGTGATACTGTATTCCATTCATTCTAATACACATTTTTTTTCACATTTTAGTATCTCTGAAATAGATTATATCTTAACAATTGATGGCAGGTCAGAGTTCAGTTAGCAGTCAGTATGTTTTTCTTTCTCAGTTGTACATAAAATAATGGTGTATCTTACGAAGTACAATGAACTATGGCAACTTTTGTTAGTGGTAAATTACTACATATGACCTTTCCCACCTCCCACGTTCACCGTGCTCAGCCCTCTCAAACTAACAAGAAAAAGAGCAAATATTTGGTAATATACTGACAGCAGCATTACTCTTTTCGAAGATCTCATGTGCCAGTAATTTTAAAGGGCCACAATACACTCCAGATTTTGCTGACAAGTATTTCTGGATTGCATGGTAAGTCTTGCCACTGTTTGTGGGGCCTGAATGGAATATTATCTTCCGCTGTATAGCTCTGGCTTCTGGGTACCTAAAACATAAGTAAACAGTTTATTCCCATTAACCTCAAAATCCATCCTGGCAAAATATCAACTGAAAATGATTTCAATGAAACATCTTGTTAATATTCACAGAACAGAATCTTTGGAAAACTAAATTAAATGACGAGTTTCAGATCCACACTAAAATAATGACTGCTTTCCAAGACTGGCATTTACTAACTAGAAGACAGACAAATTTAAATGCAAATCAATTTCTTTGATATTTTTGCCATTGTACAAGTCCCTTCTCTTCAAGAGTTACTTAAAATAAATTTAAACTGCCATCAGCTCCACAGATATGTTGACATCACTTCCACAACTCTAAATACAAGACCTTGTAAGTAAGTATTTCTAGGCTTCTGAATTTCAATATATATAATGTAATAACTGAGTCTTCTGTTTCTGGCCATGATGAATGGTACGGGACTTGCCCTCCCACCACAGACAAGTACAAAACTGGACAAAATACATGCCACAGTTGCTTGGGGGCATAAACAACAGGCAGTGTAGGACTACAAGCCCTGAAACAAAGGAACACTTGAGATGAGCCCTATTGCACTCCAGGAGGGCACAGGAAAGTGGAACCAAGAAAAGTATGACAGTCTCAATGAGGTGAGCAGCAGAGATCAAATTCAGAGACACTAAAGCAGGTGGAATTTGAAGGTCTATGCGTGGAAGAGAAGAAAAGGTTCAGTGGAGGGGGTGCCTTGAAGTCTATGTGAGACATAGAAGAACCAGTACCAAGGGCTGGACTGAACATTGTACAGGGCCTAGCAAAGAACAGCTTGCTAACGGTTTGAGCAGAAAGTCTCAAAGAGGCAACAAAGCACTAGATGTTGGAGTTCCAGCTACAGTGGCGATAGTGGTGAGAGTTCATTAACATCAAGGAATTCAGCTGACACTAGAGAGGCCACATTTAAATTGCAGGGCCAACACCCTAAGTATAGATTTGTCCTAATAAAACCTACAATCTAACTTGATCAGAATCAAATGGAGATACCTGAGTTAATTGCCTGTTTTTCTAAAGATAACAACTCCTAGACTCCTTATAATTATCCAGCCTACAATAAAAAAAAAAATGTAGTGATCGCTAATCTTCCCAAGATTAGAAACTACTATTTCAAATTCACAAGTAAAGAAACTAACCAGTTAGGTGGTATTCTTAAGTCACTGATTTTACGTAGGTCATCCTTACATTCCAACACAGGAAATATCTGTTTCGCATGTCTCAAGAAAAATGGAAATAAATCATCCACATGAGCTGAAAAATAAAATACTGCATTAACACGGGCAACCTACATGTTATCATATCCAGACTTAGTGAAACTTCCTTCTTAGAGAGCTAGTCAAGGGGACATTGCCAGAATAAAAAGAAAAACTCTAGAGCAAGGAACTCTATCCTTTTCTCAGATCCTGCTTTGTCTTATGTTTTCTTCCTAATTTCACTTATGTTTTCTAGCAAAACAGCAAATTGGCTGTCAACTACCACATTCTACTCCTCTAATATAAACAGGTAAAGATGAGCATTGGTGAAAGTTAAACTGAAAATAAAGAACCTGGAAATACACATTAGCAAGAAGACCCATGGTTACTTAAGAGAAATGCAGGTCCTAACACTTTACATTTAAAAAATATAACTAGGGCAGCCCAGTGGCGCAGCGGTTTGGCGCCACCTGCGGCCTAGAGTGTGATCCTGGAGACCCGGGATCGAGTCCCACGTCGGGCTTCCTGTGGGGAGCCTGCTTCTCCCTCTGCCTGTGTCTCTGCCTCTCTGTGTGTCTCTCTGAATAAACAAAATCTTTTAAAAATAAAAAAAATATAACTAAAGCCAACCTGCTGATGGGAACACAACAATGATGTTCTTACATGTTTTTTTCTCTTATAGCAAAAACTCTATCCTGATATGAGGGAGCAAAAAAGTCAGTAGCAAAAAAAATCCATCATGGATCAATTCTATCTTCTGTGTGAGTTCATGTCACTGTGGCCCAGCAAACACACAGTAAAGAGCATAAGGTCCCAGGCTCTCTCCAGTCTAAGATGGATGGCTGATTTAATAACTAGTACAGGGACCCACTATTAAAGCAAAACGACCTAGGGATGCCTGGGTGGCTCAGTGGTTGAATGTCTGCCTTCGGCTCAGGGTATGATCCCAGGGTCCCAGGAAAAAGTTCCACATCAGACTCCCCGCAGGGAGCCTGCTTCTCCCTCTGCCTATGTCTCTGCCTCTCTCTGTGTGTCTTTTTATTTATGAATATATAAAACCTTAAAAAAATAAAAATAAAAATGAAGCAAAACGACTTAGGAGGCCTAACATGAAAGCACAGAATTGTTTACAGAAGGTGTTAACAGGGCCCATTCTACAAGAGACAAGCTCTGATTGGAAAAATAAACATGAAGCATGGGAAGAAATACAAAGGATACTCAACACATTTCAAAAGAGATTTTTAAAAGTCTCTACACACTTACCTGCACTGAAGCAAATATCATTCAAAATGATGTGAATATCCACATCCAGAGAATGAGACTGCATGATATAATTTCTAAAGCTGATGAAAGCTTGATGGAAGAGACGAGCTGCGGGAAACACAAAACCAAAATAGGTAGGGCTTAATTTTCATTTCTCATTTAAAAGTGTGAGACACCTAACTCATCATAGTGTCCTTTCTTCTTTTTCTTTCTTTCTTTTTTTTGGACCTATAACTGGCTTATTATGATCTGGCCTACAGTGAAATCCTAGTGCAACATGAATACACACCTCCTTTGCCATGTGTCTGGCTCACCAGGTATATCCTGCCAAATTCCTTCCAAGACCGAAGCAAAAGTCAGAGACATCCTCCAGACTTGTTTCCCCAGCACACTAGGTCTCACACAAGACTGACAAAGCTCTAATCTAAGAAATAATAAAATGTCTCTAATGGAAATGCCATTAGCCTTACCATCAAGTCCATAATCAGCACCCAGCTTCTGAATTTCTTTCCTCTTGTAAAACTTGTCTAAGATCTTCTTTACTTCATCTGAAAAAAAGATTTGCTTAACATTGGTTTTTCCAGATGGAGAAATGCTGAAAGAGCAAAAGAAACCTGAGTCCTAACACTCAACGCACCAATCTACTAAGCGTTGCAAGTACTTAAAGGTTTAGGTTGATCAAAAGCTTTTTATGGTTTGATAGTGCACTGGAGTGTCTAGAAAAACTATAAAGTCAAATAAAAGAATGTTCCTGTTATACTGCAGAGGAATAAGCACGGTGTCAGAGGATTAGATATCATCCTTAGCCTTCATCAGGCCACTCTTAGATGACCATATTCTGTTTCATTTACTTACAACCGCTCTAAACATCTCATAGTGAGCAATTAAAAGGTTATCTAGAAAGAACCAGTACCATAAGGACCAGATCATCATGCTTTTATGCAAATGACTAAAGAGATTGGGGATGATCTTTAGTTTGAAAAAGATGATTTTAAGAACAGATTATACTGATTTTGTTCTAGATGGCATAATAGTGGGAAGTGAGGAATGCAGATTTCAGTGGAATTTATACAAGAACTTCTAACAGAACAGTGAAAAGGGGCTGTCTCAAAGAAGTGTCAGCTCCTTGTCACTCTAAGTACTCAAGCAAGGCTTAGAAGACTGTATTCCAAGGGTGATGATAGAGGAGGGGAGGGGTAGTGGGAGGGGAGGGTAAGTTAGATGGCCGCTGAAATAATACACCAGTATGAATCAATAATTTCATAACTGAAAACATTTTAATCAATCAAGCTGCAATTTTATTAACATCGTACATGTTAAATACTACTGCATTATTCCACAGAGATAAACGTTCTAATGATCCAGCCACGCACACCATATTTCTGGGAAAGCAAGCCAAAATGGAGGATATAGTCTTTGCCTATGAAACACAGAAAGGCCAAGTGGCCTGTGTTTCTACGTCCTGCAAAAGTACCAACCACATCTTCATGTAGTGACAATACACACAATAATTACTGAAGAAATTAAGCCTGAAAAAAGCATCCCACTAATGAAAATTTGTTTTACATAATGAAAAATTTTTAAATCAGTGGCTTAGGCACTAGATTTACCCACAATGAAATGTGAATTATACACATATATACATATATATTACCTATCACAGGCAGCTATCCTGCTATTTCTGGGTATGTTACTTTATACCAAGTGGGGGCAATGGTCTCGTTCCATCAATAGTGGAAAAATCAGTGACAAAAGTTTGGAAAAAAAGCACATGCAACTGCTTGGGGAAATTCTGCAGACCTATAGACTCAATACAAACTGAAGACATCACATTTGTTTAGAATTAACCCATTTTCTACGACTAACCCTCCAGTGTTATGCAAGAAATCAAGATACTCAAGGAAACTTTACTCAGGACACTTTATTCAAGCATAAGGTTTCTCGTGCTAAGTGAAGGATGCTAGTCAAGAAGGACCATACTACTGTATGATATTACTTATATGAAATATCCTAATAGAAACAGAATATGGGGCAGCCCTGGTGGCACAGCAGTTTAGCGCCGCCTCTAGCCCAGGGCGTGATCCTGGAGACCCGGGATAGAGTCCCACGTCAGGCTCTCTGCATGGAGCCTGCTTCTCCCTCTGCCTGTGTCTCTGCCTCTCTCTCTCTCTGCATCTCTATGAATGAATAAGTAAAATCTTTAAAAAAAAAAAAAAAAAAAAGAAACAGAATATGGGCAGCCCTGGTGGCCCAGCGGTTCAGCACCGCCTTCGGCCCAGGGCGTGATCCTGGAGACCAGGGATTGAGTCCCACGTCGGGCTCCCTGGGTGGAACCTGCTTCTCCCTCTGGCTGTGTCTCTGCCTCTGCCTCTCTCCTCTCTCCTCTCTCTCTGTGTGTCTCTCGTGAATAAATAAATAAAATCTTTAAAAAAAAAAAAAAAAAAAGGAAAGAAAGAAAGAAAGAAAGAAAGAAACAGAATGTGAGGGCAGCCCGGGTGGCTCAGCGGTTTAGCACCGCCTTCGGCCCTGGGCCTGATCCTGGAGACCCGAGATCAAGTCCCACATCGGGCTCGCTACATGGAGCCTGCTTCTCCCTCTGCCTGTGTCTCTGCCTCTCTCTCTCTCTCTGTCTCTCATGAATAAATAAATAAAATCTTAAGGAAAAAAAGAAACAATGTGAATTAACAGTTGCCATGGTCTGGGTGAAGTGGAGTAGGACTACAGGAATGTAGAGTGACTACTACTAGGAATGAGATTTCTTTTTGGGGTGATGAAAATGTTCTAAAATTAGACTATGGTGACAGTCATACAATCCTGCAAACATACCAGTGCACCTTTAAATGGATTAATTTTATGGCATATATGTTATTTTTTAAAGCTGTTGTAAAAAGTTAATATTACCTACACAAAAATCTCTGTATCAACACTTAATTTTACTTAAAAGGATGTTCCAAATCCAGTACCAATTTTTGGAAAAGAAAACTGCAAAAAACATTAATGGAAATAGCACTAATTTTTTTTTAAATTTAAAAAAGTATATGAAAACATAAGTTTTGTTTTTCATAAAAATTAAGCTCTAACAGTTTCACTATTCTTAACAGAATGACCTGATTTTTGGTCATTATTACTTCTCATTAAAATTAACAGTGATTAAAGGAGACACCCTCTGGATTTCAGCCACAGTAGAAATGACTCAGTCACTACAACTTTTCACCAGGTAATAGCGGTCTTCCAGCTTCCTGCAACGGGAGCCTAGGATTTAATATGGCTATGTTGGGACTCAACTACATTTGCTAAAATTAAGAGGCCCGCCATGCTATAAACTCTAAGACAGCTACATTGTTTTAAATGATTACATTTTCTTTCTAAAGAAAACAAAACATTCCAGACAGCCCATCAGGACAGGTTCTCTTCTAAAATGTGAATCTACCGTACCTGAGGGTTACACAAAAATAACAGTCCACTTTACATCATGATAAAGAACAAATTACCCACTACCAACTGGGGTTGCTTAAACCATACGTTTTACCCATTTTGTTAAGATGTTTTTAGTTCACTCGTTTCACTGTACACATCCATGATTAATGAGAATCCCACCTCAGTACATCAAAACTACGAGCTCACTTGAGGGCTGGAGAAGCAGATGGAAAAGTATACAACTCAACCTCTCTGCATGACAGAATTGGAAAGGCCAAAGCCACAGTGGAAATGCAGGTGGAGGGAAGTGATAAAAGTTAGAAGATCTCTAGGATCCACAAAGGAAAGGCAACATCAATCCTGAAGAGACTGTATCAAACCACTTAGTGGTGGCATTTAGTTCCTATCCCTCTATTATTACAACTAGTATTACTACCCCAGTCATTGAATATGAAGATGTACTAGAATATTGTTTCTAGTAGTGGTCAGAACTCATGCTGAAAACTTTTTTTTCCTTTCCAAGTTTTTATTTAAATTCCAGTCAACATATAGCCTAAAGAAAAAAAGCTAAGGGAAAAAGCCTTGTTGATACACTAACCTAAAAATACATTATTTTATTAAATCCTCACATCAACCTATTTATAGGTTGGGTAGATTATCTAGGCTTCTAGGGGAATAGTTTTCCCAGTTTCTACACATCAGATTCCTCCTGCAGGGTGACAATTCAACTTTAAATTCAATTTTTCAAACAGCAAATGTTTAGTACAAATATTAGTCTATATTTTTTCATCCCCTTACATTTTTCAAAGTGCTTTACCAAACATGTCCTGATGATCACAATCCAGAGATGTAAGCAGAGAAAATATTATGCCAATGTTACCAACTAGGAAATGGAGAAAGGTAGGTAAATGATAAATCAGGCCAATGGAGAAAACGTAAGTAACTTGTAAGTAAATCAGGCCAATAATTTAAGTGCCGTATGACTATCACAAATATGCACCATCTTTCTACCTAAAGTCAGTCAATCGACATCCACATGACTAAATCTGTTATAATCAACAAGAAAATATAGACAGGTAGCTATTCAGCACCTCCTGTGACTAAAACAATGTTTGGCACATAGTAAACATACAGATCAGTTTTTATTGGAGGTAAAGACAATGTCCACCAAATAAGGGTTATTAGAAAAACTGAGTCACGCACTTACAATGGTACCTGTCTGTAGCAAACACTCAATATTAGCCACTGCTTAAAGAAAAAAAAATTCACATGGGTATTCTAGGCAGAGGAAATAGAATGTGTAAAAAGGCCTGGAGCCTAAGTGCAGATTTCATCAATATGACTGAAGCATGGTGGGCAGCATGCAATGAAGCTGGAGAGGTACCAGGGCAGACCAGGTAGGGCCTTACAACCCATATTAGTGATTAAGGACCCTTTTAAACTGGAAACAATGAAAAACATTAAACAATTTTTTGCAGGGGAGCAACAAGTTTCGATCTTTTTAAAGAACATTCTGACTTCAGGTAGAGAATGGAATGGAGATGGGCGCCTGTGTGGCTTGGTGGTTGAGCGTCTGCCTTTGGCTCAGGTCATGATCCCGGGTCCTGGGATCGAGTCCCACAGGAGCCTGCTTCCCCATCTATGTCTCTGCCTCTCTCTCTCTGTCTCTCTCATGAATAAATAAATAAAATCTTAAAGAAAAAGAAAAAAAAATGGAATGGAATGGAGAGATGAAGGTGTTCTAGGAGACACATAAGAACTATTTCAACAGTCTGGTCAAAAGATGGAAGCTGGTGCTTTAGGCTAGGTTAGTTGCAGCAGAGAACGAGGTGAGTGAATTAATTCGATACTTACTGAATACTTGGGAAGTAGAATCAACAGCACCAGTCAACTGGACTTTCTAATTCACTGATGTAGCAGGTGAGGAATGGGAAGAACCAAAACTACAAGGGTTTTTTTTTTAAATAGTCGTTTATTTATTTATTTTTAATTTTTATTTATTTATGATAGTCACACAGAGAGAGAGACAGAGACACAGGCAGAGAGAGAAGCAGGCTCCACGCACCAGGAGCCCGACGTGGGATTCAATCCCAGGTCTCCAGGATCACGCCCTGGGCCAAAGGCAGGTGCCAAACCACTGCGCCACCCAGGGATCCCGGGTTTTTTTTTTGTTTTTAAGTTTTATTTACGGGATCCCTGGGTGGCTCAGCGGTTTAAGTGCCTGCCTTCCGCCCAGGGCGTGATGTTGGAGACCCGGGATCAAGTTCCACATCAGGCTCCCGGCATGGAGCCTGCTTCTCCCTCTGCCGGTGTCTCTGCCCCTCTCTCTCTCTCTTTCTCTGTGTCTCTCATGAATTTAAAAAAAAAAAAAAAAGTTTTATTTACTTAAGTAATCTCTACACCCAATGTGGGGCCCAAGCCCACGACCAGAGATGAAGTTACACGTTCTTCCAACTGAGCCAGCCAGGCACCCCAGACCACCAGGTACCTGGAGAAAGAGCATGTTGAGGAGAAGGTAAATTGTCTTGGACATATGAAGGTCAGGTGTACATAATAAATCTAAGTGGAAATACCTGGTAGGCAGCTAAAGAAGTGCTGAGAGGAGTCCAGGCTAAAGACAAAGATGAGGGAAATACTGACTTGAGGAGAAAGGAGAGAATGCAGAATAAGAAAGCAGAGTGACACAGAATATAGTACGCTAACTTTTTGAATTGAGAACAAGCCCAGAGACTGGGAGGTGGAAGCTTAACTCAATCTCTATGTGAAAATCTGTTATCCTAACCATGTGGCTATATAGGATTGTAGTAACTCACTGATCTCTGCAGCCCCCCCTTGCAATGCTGAATTCCAGTAAATTCAACATCTGGACCAATCCCAGCCAAAGGAAACGAAAAATCCTCCAGCACAATGGACTCAATGAGATATCTAAACATTCTTCACCAGAAGAAACCCTGGTGCTGACAATCTAGGTCTTCGTTCTATCTTTTTTTTTTTTTTTTTTTTTTACATCTTCGTTCTATCTTACTAGGTGCATCTACACCTTGAGGTAAACTGGAATAGCTGCACAAAATATAGAATTTTGTATATTTAAGTCTAATAAATAAGGCAAATTATCTCACACAAATTACTATGCCTTAAAATAATAAAGAACGAGGAAACTGTTGTTTAATGGGTTTAGGTTTTCAGTTTTGCAAGATGAAAAAGTTCTGGAGATCTGTTTCACAACAATGTGAATACAGTTAATGGCTACTGACCCATATACTAAAAATTAAGATGGTAAGTTTTCTTACGTACTTTTTGCCACTTTAAAATAAATAATACCAATAACCACATTATTTAAATCATCAAAATAATATAGATTCCAACTCCAAGTTAAGTGAAAGGGCTTGCCTAACGCAGTCATTAAAGAACTGGTTAAAGAATAACACGTACTGAGTTCCACCACATTTTCCAGTGAAAGTGGTGTACTTCGGACCCCAAAAACAAGATTTAGCCCATAGTATGCTGCAGTTCTATATGTATTTTTTAAGATTTTATTTATTCATTCATGAGAAACAGAGAGAGAGAGAGGCAGAGACACAGGCGAAGGGAGAAGCAGGCTCCATGCAGGGACCAGGATGACGACCTGAGCCAAAGAAAGATGCTCAACCACTGAGCCACCCAGGCGTCCCTGTAGCTCTGTTTTAAGTTACAACAGGAGTCACCCATGTTGCTTGTTGACCTGAACTGCCTGAAGACAGCTCCTGGAGAGCTAGTGCCCTGCCAAGCTACACCATTCCCTCACCCTCCCAGAGCTTCATTTGGTCAGAGAATCATCCAGACTACCGCAAAGGTACAATCCTATAATCTGAAATTCCCCTTGAGGCCATTTGCACGCCTCGCTGTCAAGCCCATCCAAAGTTAGTTGCTGCCGGTTGGCTGATACTGAGCGATTCCTCTCTCTCTCTCTCTCTCTCTGGAGGCCTGGATGATCAAGGATCCCACCTTTGCCGAGGAACCCCTTCCCATGTTCTAACTTGTATTACATTGGTTATGCATACATCCTTCCTCCCCGCCAGACTGTGAAGTTTCTGGAACGTAAAGGATCTGGGCCTGAGTCTGGTTCCTCTTGGCAACTACCATACAGCCTAACGGTGCCGGGTTTGCGGAGATGCCAGTAAGTGACAAGGAATCCCGAAAGAAATCCTCCTCCGGCTTTTCACTGACCATTCCCTTGCCCCTTTCAGGGGCAATAGTTCTGGGCAGCGGAGGAGGAGCAAAGAAGGATTCTAGAAAAAAGCGGTCGTCCACCTAACGACGCAAGAAAAGTGAATCGTCGCATCAGATGAGGATTTAGACTATTCAGGAAGGAAGGCGTGAAAGGGAAAAAGACCACTCCTGGGGCAGCGTGTGAAAGGATAGACAAGACGCAGCCCCAAGCCTCGGGGGGCTCACGAACCAGCGCGGCAGGCAGACACGGACAGGCACGACGGCAAAGCTCGAGGGGACCTGGGGTCTCCAAGGGAAGGTGGTGCAGCTTCCTCGCGGCCACGCGCCCCGCCGGGCCCCGCACTCACTCTTATCCAGAGGGCGGGTGAGCTCAGCCCCGACGTCGCCATCCGCGCTGGGGCCCTGAGGTTTCACAGTCAGCGGTACGAACAAGGACGTGTTCGGGGCTTTGGAGCCTCCTGAGGCAGAGGAGGAGGAGGCGGCGGCGGAGGCTACGGCAGACACGCGCCCTAGAGCCCCAGGAAGGGGTTCAACGCGGGCGCGAAGAGCAGAGCAGGCGGCGGCCCGGTGGCCCACCCGGCGCCCCGCCGGGAGCCGAGCCCACAACAGGGCACACCGGGGGAAGGACATCGAGGCCACGGGCCCTAAAGGAGGCTGGAGGGAGCCGCCGAGACCTTGGCGGTGGACAATGACGTGCCCCGCCAGCGCCCCCTGTCCAGAAAGACCCAGACCGAGCCGGGGAGCTGCCCAGGATAAAGCCCGATCGATAAATAGAAAAGGTACTGTCGCGAGATCGTTCATAAAGAAGAGGAAGAGCTTAGAAATAAAAAAGCATAAAGTAGAAGTTCTCGTTCTCGTTCATCTTTTTCATTATTGATTGGGTCAGCTTTCTCCAAAGAAAAGAAAATAATCAGGCACCATCGAAGATGCCACAGGTCCCGGGAGGGGCCTGCGAGCCGTGTCACGTGACGCGAACCAGGCCTGTAAGAGAGCGCGAGCTCAGAAGCACGTGGGCAGCCGGGTGCGCGGTGCGGGCCGAGCTGGCGGGCTGGCGGGTGTGCGTGCTGCGGGCGCCCGCGCGGCCCGCCGACCCTAACGCTGCAGAGCCTTTCCCGGTTTACTGGGTTCCTGATTTGCGTTTTCTGATTAGAGTAGCGTTAGGGAACATGACTTGATCCGGCCTTTTGAAGCGTTGCTAAGGGATTTTTTTCCTGCGAGTTCTTAGGTGATCCCTCGCGTGACACTTGTTTTTATGATGGGAGCAGTTTGTGTGTATCGTCCAAGCAGCTGAGGTGTCACAACCGCGTAGCAAAAATAAGCCCTCCGTATCCCAGCCCAAGGTCAGTTTCATTTGCATAAGTTGAATAATGTGTGATAGAAGGTTGCAACGTGTTAATTCAACACGTTATATTTTCCACATCTCCCTTGTTATGCCTAAAGCAACACCTTGCAACTTGAAGAGACGTGTCATGTGATATGTAATATCGTGTGTCAAATAGGATACCAGTAACATTTGCTAGTGTGCAATGTGCCTTTCATTCACAGAATGTGTGTGTATTTTTGTTGTTGTTTTTAAGATTTTACTTATTTATTCACGAGAGACACAGGCAGAGGGAGAAGCAGGCTCCATGCCGGGAGCCCGACGTGGGACTCAATCCCGGGTCTCCAGGATCACGCCCTGGACTGAAGGCGGCGCTAAACCTCCGAGCCCCCTTCGCCCCCCACCCCCCACCCCTGGCGTCCCTTTGCTGTTGTTTTTTAAGTAAATTCTACCCCCAAGGTAGAACTGGAACTCAGGACCTCTAGATCAAGAATCACATGCTCCGCACTGAGCCAGCCAGGCGCTCCGCAGAATATATTCCAAACTTCAGAATACAAGTAGATAACCCCTTCTCAAAAAGTTTCGGATCTGATTTTGGTGGTATGAATGCACAAGTTAAATAATGCAAATGCTTGTTAATCTTAGGCTAATGAGAGTTCAAAGGCTAATGAGCAATTTCAGATCCTTAAGGAAGCCTCTGCCAGACTTGGAAGCAAACAACAAGTAAGCTGTAAGGAAATTCTAGTCAGAGGAAAGGATATAAGCAGAAGCCTAATTATGGAAAAAGCATACTGAAAAAAAATTTGAGTAATGGAATTAAGGCAGGCTTCTTTCTGTGTTTGGCAAAGAGTTTTTAAATTTTTGAAGAATCAATTAGAGCCTAGGAGAGAGTGGAACAATTCCTCTGTCTCCCCCGAACCCCCTGCCCAAGAAAAAAAATCAGGGAGGAAAACCAGTTATAACTATAGCAAAATTTCTAGCTGAAGATGGTGGATTAGTGGGTCTGAATTATGGTAGAGACCCTGTATATGGAATGGAGATAATTAACAAAAGAATCCTTAAGACAATTTTAATGTGACGGAAAATGCCACTAAATAGGGATGTCTCATCAGATTTGGACACTGAGAGAATGAACAACCCAAATACTTAATATGCAAAGAGGCTGATGTTAGTCCTTTTGTTAATAAACAGCTTTAACTGGTAACTGCACCTACTTGCTGGTCTAAATTGTGGCCTAATTTTTATGATAGTGTATATGGGTTATCCTCTTCAGCTATTCATAGAGTTCTATAAACATTGAAATGGGAATATTCAACCTAAGATTTTTGCTTTTACAGGACAGAGAGCCGCGATTTCCCTTTGGGAGTTATATCAGCAACTAGTACATGTTAGAGCCTCCATAAGTGTTTTGTTTTGTTTTGTTTTTTTAAGAAATGAATGCAATAAAAAAAATGGATGCAATAACCATAATTGATATCCTTGCCTTATCTCAGGCCTCCCTCATACTCTGCACAGTCACCATAATGATCTGAAAACACAAATCTGGGGACACCTGGGTCGCTCCATTGGTTAAGCATCCAGCTCTTGGTTTTGGCTCCATTTGTGATCTCAAGGTTGTGATATGGAGCTCAGTCAGGCTCTTTGCTGAGTGTGGAGCCTACTTGGGATTCTCTGTCCCTCTGCCTCTACCCCCACTCACATGCGTACACAGAGTCTCTCTCAATATAAGTAAATAAGATTTTAAAAACCCACAAATCTGAATAACTTATTCCTGTTTAAAATCCTTCAGTGTATTCTAAGTGTCGTGATAAGACACATACTCCATTCATTTGTACGGCATCCAAGGCCATTCCAAAATTGGCTCTCCTTATGTTGTCTCTCTGCTCCCCATATCTATCATTCTATTCATGCCAGAACTACACACCATTTATTATGTCTTCATTACTCACCTCTGTACATCTGAACTCATTGGGTGCCTCTCTTGTATGTCATAGGATCTAGTACACCTGCTATCAAGCGCCAAAATTGGGTCATAACTGTGTCTCTAGAGTAGTGCAGTTGAACAACACAGGTTTGAACTTTGTGCGTCTACTATTGTATGGATTTTTTTTATAAACACAGTTTTGCACATATATTTTCTCATGATTTTCTTAACACTTTCTCTAGCTTATTTTATTATACAAATACACAAATGCATATAACATGCAAAATGTGTGTTAATCTACTGTTTATATTATTGGTAAGACTTTTCAGTCATTAGTTAAGTTTTGGAGAAGTCAGAAGATACACACATATCTATTCCACAGGGATCAGTGCCCCTACCCCCTGCTTTGCTCAAGGGTGAAGTGTAGTT
This sequence comes from Nyctereutes procyonoides, assembly GCF_905146905.1. NCBI lineage: Eukaryota > Metazoa > Chordata > Mammalia > Carnivora > Canidae > Nyctereutes > Nyctereutes procyonoides. The sequence continues at coordinate 67,858,859 of NW_026575046.1, forward strand.
TTCAAGCTTTGAGTGCATCAGAATCATCGGGAAGGCTTGTTGAAAAAAAGTTTTGAATAGGTGCCTGTGTGGCTCAGTTGGTTGCCAACTCTTGATTTTGACTCAGGTCATGATCTCAGGGTCCTGGGATTGATCTCTGAGTCAGGCTCAGTGGTGAGTCCCAGAGATTCATATTCATTCTATCTATCTATCTATCTATCTATCTATCTATCTATCTATCTATCTATCTATCTATCTATCTCTATCTCAAATAAATCTTTAAGAAAAACTGTTGGGGTCCTACTGCCACAGTTTCTGATTCAGGAGGTCTGGTGTAGAGCCCAAGAGTTTTCATTTCTAAATTGTTTCCAGGTGATGTGTTTCCCTGCTGGTGTGGGGGCCACACTTTGAGAACACTACCATGGATTATAGCTCCATCAGGGTAGGTGGGGCCAAGAAAACAGCATATACAGTCAGAAAACATGCTGAATATATGCATAAATACCGAAATAAATGGGGGAGAGGGAAAGAAGTGGAGAAAGTAAATATAACTCAGGTGGCTGGGAATAAAATAAGCAAGTTCCTCTGTCCTTTGCCTTTGGTATTAACAAAACCTGGTATAGAAGGTTTCACAAAGCACATCCTGATATATTTCTCCCCTCATATCTTGCCTATACCAAATTATGTCGTGTCTAGAATTTTTCCAATGTAAGGTTATCATGACCTAAATACTAAATTGCTTATCCTAAGTGAATTTTTAACATTTTTCTTAGAATCATGGAATATTAGAGCAACAAGGGGTCTTAAAGATGATCTGGTCTGGTTTCCCCAAACTAAGGAAAGGGCAACTATCAGATGCATTTGTGGGACTTGTAGATAGCACCATTATGGCCCTGCTCTGCTCTTTCTTGCTTTCCCTCCCAGGCCCAATAAAACTAGACTACCTAGTTTGTTTCCTTTATTCTAATGCTGAGGTGCATAATAATGCTTATCCATAATTTCATTACATTTGGACTTATTTACGGATTGTTGACCATGATGGCCAAGAAAGAATTCTTGAGATATTCTACAGTACAACATAGTAAATTTATTTAAGTAGCACAGGGACAGGACCCATGGGTAGAAAGGGCTGCACTTTTGCTGTATGAAGCTGGTGGTTATATGTGTAGTACTCAAGGGGGAGGGAATGTGCAGGGAATATTAGATCATAACTGTTTTCTTCAAATTTCTACTTGTAAAACTACTTTTGAAGATTTCTCCATTGCTTCTCATTCAACTTGGTATTAACTCCTGATGAGATGTACAGGCAGTCATGAGACCCTTTAAGAATGTAGCAGCCAGCACATATGTGATCCTTATCGAAACTGCACGCCATAGGTCAGCTTTCTGGGCTAAAGGTGAACATTTTTCTGTTTCTGTCCCTCATGATTTCCCTCCTATTAATTTTTGGTACTTAATTCTTTAAGGTGGTTGGAGGACAATGGGCTCATCTTCTGTAACTTCTTCAAGCTGACAGGGGTCATAGAAATGTCCCTACACATGGATCGAAATGAGTTACTGTCCATTTCCACATGTAACTATTACAGAAGACAATTGTAGAGTACAAAGGTGACATCGGGGTGAATTTGTTTCAAGTAGTAAGAATCATCTGCCGACTGGGCAAAGGAGTTGGGAACTGCTTGTATGTATCTCAACAATAGGAGAGAACAAGGTAAAAGACAACATATTAAGATTAATATAATAAGGGACACCTGGGTGGCTCAGCAGTTTGGCGCCTGCCCTCGGCCCAGGGCCTGATCCTGGAGTCCCTGGATCGAGTCCCATGTTGGGCTCCCCACATGGAGCCTGCTTCTCCCTCTGCCTGTCTTTCTCTCTCTGTGTCTCTCATGAATGAATAAATAAAATCTTGAAAAAAAAAGATTAATATAATAAAAATAAATGTGATAAGGTAAACTATAGTCCACCTCTTACCCAGGAATTCAACCAATCATTAAATGACAATGCATGGGGGTCTTTAAGAGCACCAATTTGATTATTCCTGTCAGCAATTCTGTTATATTTTTGTCATAATCTGGAATGTAGACACAACACTCCACTTTAATAATGGCACCTGTTTTTCCTTGTGCTGCTCTAAGACATCTAATGCCATTCTGTTTTGTAGAACTGTGTTACACAGTTGGATCATTTTAGTGTTTAATAATGCTATTTTGGGGGTTAAGGCCTTAGTTGTATATTTGCCAAGAGCTCCATGTGCGATATGACATCTAAACTTACTGATGGAAGAAAGATAGATGCCAGATGGTCAGACCAATGGAGCACAGATCTGTCATTGTCTTAGATATGGAAAATTAGCTGGATTTGTGCTAGTCTTATTACTGCTATGACTGTGCATCCAGGCATAACCTATGGTACATCTTCCAGTCCAGCCTAGTGGAAGCCATGGCTACAAATTGGGCCCACATAACCACTGCATTCCATTAGGGGCTAGCCATCTGACGCCTGGTTTCCTGTTCAGTCAGTAGCAAACTAATTGGTTGCCTGTAAAAAGGCTTCCAGGGAGAGCCATCCCACTTGGCAAGTATATTGGGCCATGAACCAAGGGTATGGTTTTTCTGTTCCCAGCATAACAGAGCCTTTGGCTTAGCTGTCCTATTATGGGAGTGAGCCACATATATCCATCCCATATTTGATATAATCTTTCCTGAGTATATTGATGAGAGGTACTATGTTTTGATAAGCCTATCACTGGTTTGGCATATTCAGTTAAAATTTTGATAGTTTAAGGATAAGAGAAAGGCTTCTTATGGCCTGGAGAGTTCCGTGGAACATTTAACATAGACCAGAAAGAAACATTCTTTTTAGTAATAGAAATATCCCTCTATGTGTTGGTGTTGGGGTGATGTGCCATATCAGCTATGTATTGATGTAAATAATGCCAATCTGTACCTTATGGTGGAGAAACCCACCAAGGGAGGTCTGAAGTGCTTGATACAGGCAGGAAGCCACAAATATAATGCAAAGATTGGTTTTGTAGCTCAGTGTAATGTTGTGGCCATTGTAAAATAGTTATTACTTGGGTAGGATGTGCATGTCTGCTAAAACTCTGGATACATCAGCAGAGTCATCTGGGATATATATAAAGCATTTAGTCTTGATATTAGCATAATAACTTTTTCTTTGACTTGCAGTCAGGATATCAAGGGTCGTTAGGTTTTGTGGTGGTTTTTTTTTTGGGGGGGGGCGGTTTGGGGAGGTTTTGGGTTATTTTTTAAAAGATTTTATTTATTTGAGAAAGAGCAAACAAGCAGGGGGAGTGGGAGCGGGAGAGGGAGAAGCAGGCTCTCCACTGAGCAGGAAGCCTGACGTGGGTCTGGTTCATGACCTGAGCTGAAGGCAGATGCTTAACCCTGGGCCATTAGGTTTTGGAGGGCAAGTTTTCAAATTTGTGGGTGACTTCATGTTGGTTTTGGTTAAAGGTAGCTGCTGTATACTTGGCTAAAGTCTCTGTTGGTAATTTCACATCAATAGAGGTGGCTCCCAGGACAAAGATGGCTAAGGGATACAACCATTAAAAAGTTTTCTTTGAAAAAAAAAAGTTTTCTTTGCCTGATGTCTAGTCTTAACAATATCCTAATCATGAGGAAACGTTGGCATGTGGGATATGACTTGTCTGGGGAGGTAAGGGTGTCCCCAAGTGTATTCTCCAATCCAGTTATAGGGAAGGTGGGGCCATCCATTATCTCCAAAGAGTAACAAGCGAGAAGATTGTCTGTATATGAGCTTTTATGGCAATCTCTGAAGTTTACCTTGTTATCTAGCTTAAGAAAACAACAAACAGTTAAAAACTAAAATGGAACATCAACAAAAGAATGTTATTGAAATACAATTTTTCTAAATTCACCTTACCTCCAGAAATAGCCAAATCAAGACTAATTCACTTGTAAAACAAGTCCAGTTTTATTTACATAAGCTCAGCAAAAATAGTGATTGATCATGTAGATCCCTTAAAATCTGCTTTGCTGGAACTTTTCATAAGGAATCTCTAGATTGAATTTTTAATAGCCTCTTAAGGCCAGACCCAACCGAAATACTTGTCATTGGACTTGCCTGTAATACCTGAAAATTAAGATGTATTCCTCTTCTTGAGGTCCCCAAAATATCCTAAAGTTCCTGGACCTGCCAGAAAGTGACATTCTTTACTCACCTGGTAAGGCTGCTGGGAACTCTAAGCAAGATATCAAACCAATATTTCCAAGGGGCTCAATGGGCTCCATAAAGTCTACTAATTCCTTAAAGCTGTCTGGTCATACCTGAGTCTATGTATGTCTCTCTCAAATATGACATTCCAGTCAAAGTCTTGGTAATATAACCAGTATTTCCAATGATGTCCTGTTATAAGGAGAATAGATTCTTACTGAACTTATGCAAATAACTGTAATTGCCATGAAAGAAAGAATACTCACTGAGAATTTCTGAATTCTGAGGGTTCAGGTAGGGAGAAAAGTTTAAGTGCTTCAATTTGTACACATTTCTGTAAGTCATGGGTACCTTAAGAGAAAATTTCTGGGACACCTGGGTGGCTCTGTGGTTGAGCGTCTACTTTTGGCTCAGGGCGTGATCCCGGGGTCCAGGGATCCAGTCCACATCGGGCTTCCCACAGGGAGCCTGCTTCTCCCTCTGCCTGTGTCTCTGCCTCTCTCTGTGTGTCTCTAAATAAATAAATAAATAAATAAAATCTTTAAAAATAAATAAATTTTTTTTTAAAAAAATCCCTTAAATCTGGAAGAACAAACATTAGAGAACCAGCAATGTTTCATACTTCAAAGAGTCACAAGGGGCGCCTGGGTGGCTCAATTGGTCAAGCATCTGACTTGATTTCAGCTCAGGTCATGCTCCCAGGGTCCTGGGATGAAGCCCCATATCAGGCTCTGTACTCAGCAGGGAGTCTGTGAGGATTCTCTACCTCTACCTCTGCCCCTCCCTCCCATGAAGTAAATAAATCTTTAAAAAAAAGTCACAAAAACTATAATCATCTTCCTCAATTCAGTTAGTGCCATATTACTAATTCTAGTGGTTTGGATGCAGCTTTTTTGTTTTTTGGTTAGTTCTGGACATTCTTACCCAGTTTATTTTTTAATACTTTTCCCAGTTTAGTTTTATGATTTTAAAGATACAAAAAACCGTCATTTATTTCTTAAGGTTTTATTTATTTATTCATGAGAGACACAGGGAGAGAGGCAGAGACACAGGCAGAGAGAGAAGCAGGCTCCCTGCAGGGAGCTTGATGCGGGACTTGATCCCAGAACTTGGGGATCACACTCTGAGCCAAAGGCAGATGCTTAACCACTGAGCCACCCAGGAGTCCCAACAACCTCCATTTATTAAAAGTCTTTTTAAAATGAATCTCCTGCGATCCCTGGATAGCTCGGAGATTTAGCACCTGCCTTCGGCTCAGGGCGTGATCCTGATGTCCCAGGATCGAGTCCCACATCAGGCTCCCTGCATGGAGCCGTTTCTCCCTCTGCCTGTGTCTCTGCCTCTCCCTCTCTCTGTCTCTCTCTCTCTCTCTGTCTCTCATGAATAAATAAATAAAATCTTTAAAAAATAAATAAAATGAATCTCCTTGAAGACAAAACATGCTCTTCAAGAGCATTAGAACGATAACTATAAATAACAAAAAATCTGAAATGAACATGGTTAAAGATCTCGTATAAGAATTAATTATAATGCAATCGACAAGGAAATCCACTTATTTCTGTGACACAACATTTCAATAGTTGAAGTAGTGACCTTATACCAGGGCATATTAAAAGTTCAGGAATTTTATATATATATTTTTAAAGATTTTATTTATTCATTTTTTCATGATAGAGAGAGGGGCAGAGACACAGGCGGAAGGAGAAGCAGGCTCCATGCCGGGAACCCGATGTGGGACTCGATCCCAGGGCTCCAGGATCACTCCCTGGGCCAAAGGCAGGCACCAAACCGCTGAGCCACCCAGGGATCCCCAGGAATTTTATATATTTTTAAAAAGGTTATAGCATTTACCCATATAACACAACGTAAGGCTTATCATCATTGGTTTGACAATGCTTCCCATGTAATTTAACATAACAAATTAATAAGCCTTAATAAGTCAAAAGACTTCATTTACCATTTAAATCTCCAGAATTTTGTTAAAAGCCTTAGAAAGTTTTAAAGCACATATTTAAATAGGATTACAGATCATTATAAATATAATATTTATATTTAACCAAGGTGACAATAAGGGATTCTACGGGAAGTTAGATAGTTGTTAGCAAAACTTAGGTCCTTTAATATTGAGAAGTTTTATCTTTAATCAAAGACCTGATACAGACAAAATGTAGAAGCTTTGGTTTTCTGGGCAGATAAAAAAACTTCATTTACATTTTCTTAACAAGAACAGGCCAACAGGGGTGCCTGGGTGGCTCAATTGGTTAAGCGTTTGCCTTTGGCTCAGGTCATTATACCAGGGTGCTGGGATCGAGTCCTGGGATTGAGTCCTGCATCAGGCTTCCTGCTCAGCGGGGAGACTGCTTCTCCCTCTCCCTCTGCTCCTACCCTGTGCTTGCTCTCTCTCAAATAAATAAAATCTAAAAAAACAAAACAAAAAAAAACAAAAAAACGACCAACAATTCAAGAAAACTTTGTCTTCTTAACACAGAGAAATACAGAGTTTCAGTCTTATTATCAGTGTACTTTTAAAATCCATTCATTTTGCAGTGCCTGCCTGCTCAGTCAGTGGAGGATGTGACTCTTGATCTTGAGGACATCAGTTTAAGCCCCGTGTTGGGGATGGAGCCTACTTTATTTTTTTTAAAGATTATTTTATTTATTTATTCAGAGAGAGAGAGAGAGATGCAGAGACATAGGCAGAGAGAAGCAGGCTCCATGCTGGGAGCCTGACATGGGACTCAATTCCCCCCACCCCCCAGGGCTGCAGGCGGCGCTAAACCGCTGCGCCACTGGGCTGCCCTGGAGCCTACTTTAAAATAAAATAATAAAATCCACTTCAACCTTAATTCTCACCATACATAAAATTCTTTTCCAAGTATTTCCCTTCATAAACCTTCTGCAGTTTTCTTTTTTATTCATATATTGTCCTAAGCCTTTTTTCTCTAAACAACTCGTCCCATCTTAGGACAAAATTACTTTCTTTTTCTCTCAACAAAAGGTATTCCCATTCCTTATAACTTTCTTATATATCTCCTACTTTCCTACAGGCAAAGTTGATTTCCTTATTTCCTCAGTCTTAATTACATTTAGTAAATTTTTAACTTTTAGAAACCTTTGTCTCTAGTGAAAATTAAGTAATAACCAATTGTGAACTGTTACCCTAGGATTCTTTTAGAGCTAAAATCTAAATTGCTAAAAACATAAGTTTTTCCATAGTACAATCAAAAGAATAAAGCACATTTACCAACAGACTCAACTTTCCTAGGTTTCTCTGCAATAAGAGGCCAAAAGCAGACAAACCTGTGTTAACCAATGCTTTTTTTTTTAATTTTATTTATTTATTCATAGGGACAGAGAGAAAGAGGCAGAAGCACAGGCAGAGGGAGAAGCAGGCTCCATGCACAGAGCCCGACGTGGGACTCCATCCAGGGTCTCCAGGATCACACCCTGGGCTGCAGGCGGCCCGCCAGGGCTGCCCTAACCAATGCTTTTGTATTTTATCTTATCTGGAAAAGACTTAGATAGATATTCAGTGAATTCAGTTTATCATTTAACTTAGCAAAACTTCAAAGTTTCAGGTTATTACCAAAGACTTTGAAAGCTATTTAGAAGTTTTACCTATAAACCTTTTTATTTAGCCTACTTATTTTTTTAACAATTATCCATGAAAACTCTGATGAAGCAAACACAATTAACCCTCATATTAAGTCATTTTTTGCTGATGACTTGCAACAGAGATAACGAGCTTATTTGACCTTTAGTAAACCTTGGTACAAGAAAAGTTTTATATTTAATGCTGATAACTCTAGAGACATGTCTACCTTAATTGAATTACCAAATTTAAATTAGCTTAAATACCAAATATACTACACCTGGGTCCACTAAAAGTCAACAAATTTGCTCCCCACTGTCAAGTTTTTACCTGGGGCACCTGTGGAGAAATTTGAAGTGGGCAGTTTAAGTCCAGGGTGGGGTGCTCTTGATAGAGCAGGAGGAGCAGGAGCCAACGGTGCCAAGGGCATGGAGGGTCGTATAGGAGCCAGTTATGTAAGCCAGCCCATGGTGGTGCAGAAACAGGGTGGGGAGGTGGAGGCAGAGTAGGTAAGGTGCTACCAGCAAGCCTGGAGGTAGATAAAAGCCCACAGGGCTGAGAATTCCTGGTTCTGTAGATCCTCAGCTCTAATGGATGAGCAGATGGACGTTTGCTTTTTTCAACCAACAGAAAGTGAAAATAGTCCATGTTGGACCAGAGAAGACAGGGAACCTTCACCAAAACAAAGGGAGTTTTGGCAGTTGCTTGGGAATATTCCATAAAGTCCCCACCCCAAGGTAAACTAACCAGACAATTGATTCCAATTATCACAGCTATTAATCTGGGAAATGAATGATGGTGAAAACCCACATGCAATAAGAGTCAGACAACATTCGTCCACTCGTCTCAAGCATATGTTCCAGATCTGACACACAAAAGAAGAAGCAAACAAAGAGGAAACTAATGACTTAGGATAAACAGGCAGGCAGGTAAGGATCTTGGCAGCAACCTGTTTAAAAGAGAGCTATGTTGGGCAGCCCGGGTGGCACAGTGGTTTAGCGCCGCCTGCAGCCCAGGGTGTGATCCTGGGGACCCGGGATTGAGTCCCACGTTGGACTGTGCATCTTGGGGGTTGGGTTTCTTTTATAGCCGAATAGTTTGGGGGGCTTTTTCTTTAAATCCAAATTGAGTTCGATATGCTAGGAGACAGCCCAAGAGGGAATCCTTTGGGATGAGGGAGCTGATCTCATAGTCCATTCCTATAAAACGAAGACAGTACATGCCTAGGAGTCCATTTCCCAAATCCCCTTCAGCTTCTGAATGGCATCCCATCAGAAATATTGCCAAAAGTTCCAGAGGTTCAGAGTGGTGGTAGGCAACCATCTTCTCGACCACTCTGAGACCTTTGTACTACCTGAGAAGGGATATTGACCTCCCTTCCCTTCCCTTCCCTTCCCCATTGCACCCTAGACTATAACAGAGGCTGATGAATGGACTGAAACACCATACAGATTGGGGCTGCCTCTTTCCATTTTGGGGGAGCTGATATATTTGGTGATCAATGATAATATCCTTTGAAAGCTTCTGGATCTAGTAGCAATGGGAGGGGTAGAGGCCCTGGCCTTTGTTAAGAAGGGGCCGCTATTTTATATTAAGTGTCATATATCTAAGCTAGAAGTACTTTTATTCTGAGAGCAGGACTGAGAATGCCAAACAGCCCATGGGTAAGGACAAATGAGGGACATAAGAAAATGAAAGTATGAAGCAACTTTGAGGGCTCTAGCCATCATCTAGTCCCAAGGGAGTGGTCCCCATCAGGTGAGTGCCCCAACTGGGTAATAGCTCTGGGTCCCTTTCAGGAAGCACACAGACCTATCTCTGACTTTCATGCTTATCAAGAGATCGCACTGAGTTATTTAGGAAGAAAACTTACATAGCAGTCTTATGATTGGCGGCCATGCCTGAAAAGAATTCAAGTATTAACAGGTAAAACAGGGAGAGCCTGATTTCTAAGCCTAGTGCCATTATGGCCAAGGTACTGGTGTCCAGTCAGGTGGCAGGAGTTTGTCCCTCCCCATAGTGTAGGCAATGGGCAAGAGGTTCTCTCCTGAGCATTCCACAAAGACTTGTTCCAAAGGGTTGTACTATTGAGGACATTTTTGGAAAGGAACAAGTAAAAAACAGACTGGGGATAAAGACGACTTACCAAGCCACATCAGGGCTCTGGGATTCACTCCATAATCCCTGTACACGCCACCAAAAATGTGGGATTGTTGAGCTCCACTGCCAAGAAGTAATTCTTGGGACGTTTTACGGTGCAACTTAGTAAGTTTAAATAGCACGGGGACATGACCCCTGGGCAGAAAGGGCTGCACTTTTGCTGTATGAAACTGGTGGTTATATGCTTGGTGCTTAAGGGGGTAGGGACATGCAGAGATCAAAAGTGTTTTCTTCGAATTTCTTCTCATAAAACTACTTTCATAAGACTTCTCCGGTGCTTGTCATTGAGCTCGATATTAACCTGATGAAATGTATGGGCAGTCATAGGACTTTTTTTAAAAAAATATTGCTTACTAGGGAGAGAGAGAGTGAGCAGAGGGAGGGGCAGAAAGAGGGAGAAAGAATCCCAAGGCAGACTCCCTGCTGAGCAGGGAGCCTGACTCAGGGCTTGATCCCAAGAACCCTGAGATAATGACCTGAGTTGAAATCTAGAGTGAGTTGCCTTGAGACCTTTTAAGAACATAGCAACCAGGGGCACCTGAATGGCTCAGTGAGTTAAGCGTCTGCCTTCAGCTCAGATCATGACCTCAGGGTCCTTGGGATCAGGCTTCCTGCTCAGCGGGGAGTCTGCCTCTCCCTCTGCTGCTCCCCCTGCTTGTGCGCTCTCTCTCTAATAAAATCTTTTTAAAAATGTAGCGAGACTCATGAGACTGTTTTCTAAAGGAGGACACCTAATTTTATAGTCACTAGGAAAATAAGGTTCAATTATTCAGATATTGAGTGTATATCATGTCATAAGCACAAAGTACACTAAAACGAGACTGAGCCAAGAGGCTTAAAATCCATAAAATTAAAGTCTTTTATAAAAGTGTGCTAAGCACAGTCCTGGAGGTATGCATACCCTGGCAGCATGATAAAGAACATCAGGCACTGACTTTGAGACGGAAATGGTGTCTGGCAAGACTGGCTAGGGGAGCCTTACAAAAAGCTGGCTGGAGTTCAGGCAGGAAAGCGGGCATTCTCCAAGGGGTCTAGAATAACTGGAGCTGTTTATAAGCATGGAATGTAAGCTTTCTCCTGGAATCAAGTCCCTAAAAGATTTTAGATAGAGACATAAGAATTATGCTCATAGAAGGCCCCAAGCAGGGTGGTGCCTGGGTGGCTCAGTCGGTTAACCACTTGCCTTTGGCTCAGGTCATGGTCCCGGAGTCCTGGAATCGAGCCCAACCCACATCAGGTTCCTGCTCAGCGGGGAGCCTGCTTCTCCCTCTCCCTCTGCTGCTCCTCTCTCCTGCTTGTGCTCTCTCACGCGCTCACTCTATTAAATAAAATCCTAAAGAAGAAATCACGTGTGTCCTTCACCTCCTTTCCCCTACCAAGATCATAAAAGGGATTCCTGGGTGGCTCAGGGGTTTGGCTCAGAGCATGATCCCAGGGTCCTGGGATAGATTCCCACATAGGGCTCTCTGCAGTGAGCTTGCTTCTCTCTGTGTGTCTCTGCCTATCTCTCATGAATAATTTTTTTAAAGATTTTATTTTTTTACAGAGAGCGAGAAGCAGAGAGAGATACAGGCAGAGGGAGAAGCAGGCTTCCCCCAGGGACCCCGATGTGGGACTTGATTCGGGACTCCGGGATCACGTCCTGAGCCGAAGGCAGATGCTCAACGCTGAGCCACCCAGGCGTCCCTTTTATGAATAAATTTTTAAAGAATCATATAAAAGGCCCCAAATTCTAACTACCCCTTTAAGTAACATTTTTGTGAACTCCCTCAGTCTTTTCTCCTGCTTGTCTTTTGTCAGCTTAATCAGCAGGCTCCCACAGAATCTAAGAAAGTACAAGAGAAGTTTTTCCTCCCCAACAATTCAAAACACTGCCAGCCACTTATTTCTATTATATATTTTCCCCCTTTTATGATTTCAAAATAATAAAACTCTTTTAGGGACTGCTTCTCAAATTTAATAGAGCCTAAGGTAGAATTGGTTAAAGTATTCTAGTTTTTAATCAGACAAGTCCACTTAAAAGGAATTGTGATTCTAGATTTCTGTAATTTGTCACTGTGGTTTCTTTAAAAGCCCAGGGTGCTGGATTTACACTCTAAAAACCTTAGTTTAGGGCAGCCCCAGTGGTCCAGCGGTTTAGCACCACCTTCGGCCTGGGGTGTGATCCTGGAGACCCGGGATCGAGTCCCACATCGGGCTCCCGGTGCATGGAGCCTGCTTCTCCCTCTGCCTGTGTCTCTGCCTCTCTCTCTTTCTCTCTCTCTATCATAAATAAATAAAATAAAAAAAATTAGAATTAACATCTTTTAGATGTTAACACAACCATGTTTATGTATAACTGAAAAACCTTAAATATGACAAATTAATGCTTTTTGGTACTTAGAATTGAGAATTGCAAGGTAAAGTAGGAAATCTGAGAGTAGGGAAAGTAGATAATTTACCAATAATTATTGAAAGAAAACTTGTATAAGATGGTGTAAACTGAGCATAACTGATCAGAAGGGTTAAGAATTACTAAAATTTTAGTTTTCCTAAAAACTGATTTGACTGTTTTTTTGTTTTGTTTTGTTTTGTTTTTTAAGATTTGGAGAGCAAGAGGGATCCCTGGGTGGCGCAGCGGTTTGGCGCCTGCCTTTGGCCCAGGGCGTGATCCTGGAGACCCGGGATCGAGTCCCACGTCGGGCTCCCGGTGCATGGAGCCTGCTTCTGCCTCTCTCTCTCTCTGTGTGTGACTATCATAAATAAATAAATTAAAAAAAAAAAAAACAAAACAAAAAAAAAAGATTTGGAGAGCGAGAGACCGAGCATGAGTGGGGCAAGGGGAGGGAGTAGGTTGGGGCAGAGGGAGGAGAAGCAAACTCTCCACTGAGCAGGGAGCCTGACGTGGGGCTGATCCCAGGATCCCAGGACCCTGAGATCATGACCTGAACTGAAAGCAGGCGCTTAACCGAGCCACCTAGCACCCTGTTCCTGGTTTTTTAAGATTTATTTTTAGAGAAGAGCACGTGTGCACGTGAAGGGCAAAGGCAGAGGGAATCTCAAGCAGACTCACCACTGAGCCCTAAGCAGGGCTCAATCCCAGGACCCTAAGATTATAACCCGAGCCAAAATCAAGAGTCAGACACTTAACCAACCAAGCCACTCAGGCACCCTCATGACTTTTTAATTCATGAGGTTCTTGCTATTAGATTCCCTAACAAATTCAAAATGACTAAACGATGTCCTGTATTTTTTTTTTAGTTCTACTTAAAAAAATAAAGTTCAGGGGATGCCTGGGTGGCTCGGTGGTTGAGTGTCTGCCTTTGGCTCAGGGCATGATTCCAGAGTTCCATATTGGGCTCCCTGCACGGAGCCTGCTTCTCCCTCTGCCCGTGTCTCTGCCTCTGAGTCTCTCATGAATAAATAAAAATCTTTAAAATAAAAAAAATAAAGTTCAGGGGCGCCTGGGTGGCTCAGTTGGTTAAGTGTCCAACTTGATTTCAGTTCAGGTCAAGATCTCAGGGTTATGAGATCAAGCCCACTGGGCTCCCATTCGGAATGGAATCTGCTTCTCCCCCTCCCTCTGCCCTTCTCCCTGTTTGCATGTTCTCTTTCTAAACTAAATCTTACAGTTCAAAACTTAAAAAAAAAAAATTACTAGTGACGGAAGCAACCATTCACTTGGTTTGGACAATGGTTCTCAACCTGGATGGTTTTCTGTAATGCTCATACCCTGGCCTCTGAAATTCTGATTTTATTGGTCTGGGTAGGAAGGACCTGGCATTGTTATTTTAAAAAGTTACAGTGATTTGAACATCAGCCAGGATTGAGAACCACTGGATTAGATATTGTACTTTTTAAAAATTAAGTAATATCTGCACCCAACATGGGGCTCAAACTCATGACCCTGAGATCAAGAGTCACATCTTGGGTCACCTGGGTGGCTCAGTTGGTTAAGTGTCTTCAATCTTCATTTTTGCTCGAGTCATGATCTCAGGGACCTGGGATCAAGCCTCACATCTGGTCCCATTATCAGCAAGGAGTCGGCTTGAGGATTCTCTCTCCCTCTCCTCCTGCTCACCCATGCTCTCTCTCAAATGAATATTAAAAAAACAAAAGCCATATGCTCTACCAACTGAGACAGCCAGGTACATCTGTCTTTTCAATAAAGACACAAATTTCTCAGTTTATTTCTAATTAATTGGCCAAGTTTTTACTCAGTTCACCAAATATTTCATATTTTATTCTTGGTTATGCAACAAAGTCTTGAGCAAAGTGAATAAGCATCCTATTTATAAGTTTTAAGCCACCTAATTAAAAGTATTATATAACTATTTGAAATTGGAACTGACAATATTTATAAAAACTTGTCACAAATATAGCTTCCTAAACTATGAGCAATCCTGTCCTCAATGATAAATCTGACCATGAGATTTGAGAATAGAACTATTTTAATCATTCAAATAGCAAGCTCAGGATCATTTCAAATTCTTTATTATACATCATGGTTGCACAATTTGAGGCTGGTTAAATACAATTGGTTTTCAAAATTTCGAATATTTCCTAGATTACTACATGCAAGTGACCATGAAAATATTTGGCATTTTTAAATTTTGAAACTCTGAACAGGCACTTACATGAAGGAAAACATTACCATTCACAGATAGCCACGTTTAAAATAGATGCTCCAGCACATCGTACATGGAACCTTTTGTCAGTAAAGTTGGTTACTGACCATTTTATCAAAGTGCCATAGTATAGTAAACAGGTTTAAAGAAATGTAATTTGGGTTACTTAGCTTACTCAGAAAGTAAGGTTAACTGACAAGACTTGCACTGAAGTGTATAAAAAAATATTGGTACAAAAACCAGTGAACCCTAAGTGAAAGTAGTTTCACACAGCAGGCTTCATTTTAGTTCCTACACTCCACATTTAGTGTATCTGGGATCAGACCCCCATGCATATGAACAGATGATTAAAATCATCTTTTTGGAGACTTTGAATAAATGACTTGAATTTAGTGTTAACAAAATTTAAACAAAATGGGTAAAATTACATTCAAATTTGAACTAGCCAAAGTTCCAGTTTAACAAACATGAAATTGTCCAGATCTAGATAAACTACATGCTTCCCAGGTCCTCCTGAGTTCCCCATCCTCAAATTTTCCCTGGAAAGAGATGAGAGTATTTATGAAGGCAAGAAAATTATATTTGTATGTATGTGGTAAAAATATGCCCTAAATTTTTAAAAAATTCAAAGTATTTATGGAAAAATTATATAGTTTTAACAAATTCTAAAATGCCAACATAGTCAACTCTACATTGCAAAAAACATACAGTGGTACCTGCTGGAAAGTAGTAGCAAAATAGTTACTTAATATGGCAAAAAAGAAAGAATGAATGAAAGAAGAGAAGGAGAGGAGAGGGGAGGGGAGGGGAAGGGCGGAGCAGCAGCAAGCGTCAACAGTGACAGGCCACATAACCTCAGAGACAAATTTTACATTCCCACCACAGAAGATTTCAAAGAGGATACAATTCAGGAAGTCATGGAATGGTAGAATCAAAAGCACCTACAGTGAAACCCTCTGTATGCATTTCTCGAACACACATGTAGAAACATAAATGTATTTCTCAAAAATATTGAGATGCCATATTTTAAATCTTTCCAGGATGTTAAGGCCCACTCAATTTTTCTATTTTTATTTGAACACAAAATATTTAATTTTTTGCATGTAGAGAATAAGAGGTAATTATTAGCATGAAAAAGAAGTATTTATAATTAACATTACGAAGAAAGCAAAATTACAAATACCAGCCTACTCACATGAAAATCTTTAATGTTTATGTTGATGCATATAGTGCTCATCATCAAAGTGTGCAGTAAAAAAAAAAAAAGAAAAAAACGGCAGCTTAAGAAATTTCCAGTGTTTCAAAGAAAGCGCTTTTTTTAATGTATATACATGAAGAACATTTAGTTGTATCATAAAATAAATGCAGCACTGTAAGATAAAGGAAGACTATTGTAAATGGAGTTTTGGCCTTTCCCCCCCCTACAAGCTGCAACCATCTTTAATCTGCTGAACTTAATGGATATAGGAGTTTTTTGCTTTTCTTTTTCTCTCCTATTCAGTTCACATTTCAGGCTGTTCAGGAGATGCCTGTGATTCTGGTGATTCAAATCGCTGGTGGAAGTTTGTTCTCTGTTTCCTCAATTTTTCTGGAGCTTTTCTCCATAAAATGATCTCCTAGTAAAACAAATGGAAGACATCAACAAATTAATATTCTCATATCATGTCTTAAATCTTCATGGATTTATGGAAATAAATGCCACTTTAATGACATCAAAATTAAATTCTTCCCAAGGAAAGCTGTTCTCTTTGTTGAGTGACCTACTTTCTTCCAATTCTAAACTTGGACCACCCGTTCTACCAGCCCTGGTCCCCTCTCATCAGCACCTATGCACACCACCACCACCAATCCTACCTATCTGGCACAAAATCCTAGCTCTCACTGCTTTAAAGAATTCCTAAAACCTGTCCTTGGTTTGCTGTTCTGCCCTTATCCACATTCAAACCTTTGTCACTTCAACCTTAGACACTCAGAACTTCTTGGTAGATGCTCTGCCTCTAGTGCCTGAGGCCCCTTTCTAATCCATCTTCCAATCACTACCAGATTAGTCTAAAACATTGCTTGGATTGTACTTCAGTAGTTCTCAGCACCTCTAGGATAAATATCAAATCAGACATTCGATATCCTTTAACACCTTTATCCAATTTACCAATATCACTGTGTTCCCCCCACCAGCCAGTTAACTCTCTGCTCCCAATGCACTCTAAATACACTTGCCCTAAAATTTCTCCTAAATATTCTTCAAATATTTATTCCTCTATCAAAATCTTGCCCTAACCAATCCATCCTGAGATCTCTTTTAAATTCCTAAAGTTAAAAAAAAAGTCCTAAATTTGCTTCATAAAGTCATGACAGGCTATCATGGTTATCAAACATCCAAATGAATGTCCATGGGAATCAATGTACTCATTTTCAACAGGGCTACAAATATGTGACTGATTGTAAAGTTTGTATAATCTTTTTTTTATAGACAGAGTTGAGGGGCAGAGTGAAAGGGAGAGGAAGAATCCAAAGCAGGCTCTACACCCAGCAGAGATCCCAATGAGAGGCTCTATCTCACAACCCTGAGATCACGACCTGAGCTGAAATAGAGAGTCAGACACTTACCCAACTGAGTCACCCAGGTACCCCTATTTCATCTATCGTGAGCTACAAATTGCCTACGTTTAATTTTACAGCATTACGACAATATTAGCAGAAAAGGTTTGCTCTCTTCTATTGTCAAACTATAAGTTTTCTGTAATTAGCTTATATATCTTTCTCTTTCCACACATATGCAATGTGAGGACCTTGAGGTCAACCTATGTTTATAAAAGATAGTTTTTGCACTCTTCACAATACTCAGTGCAGAGTAGTTTTTTTTAATTTATTCATGAGACACATACACAGAGAGAGACAGAGACATAGGCAGAGAGAGAAGCAGGGAACCCGATGCAGGACTCGATCTTGAGACTCCAGGATCACGCCCTGAGTCGAAGGCAAATGTTCAACCACTGAGCCACCCAGGCATTCCACTGCAGAGTAATTTCTAATTTAGTTCTGAATACTCAACTGACATTCAAATTTTATTAATCCGATTCATAATACAAAATACCATTCCAATCACAATCTTAATTGAAAAATTCACCAATTGCTTTTAATTGATTTTCAAATGAGAACGAGTTTTATGATAAACATTTTATATAATGAAAGTAATTATTAGATTTTGGTCATCTCAGTTACCTTTGTAACAGAATGGAAACCCCAGAATCCATCAAGTTAGTAAAATCATTCCAAGTGATAACAGAAATCTACATTTGTTGATAAAGATACTCAAAATACTACTGAATGAAAAAGCAAATTAAAGAACAACACACATAATATGATCTAAATGCACTTATGCAAGTTTGTCTGGAAAAATAACCACAATGGGGATCCCTGGGTGGCTCAGCAGTTTAGTGCCTGCCTTCCGCACAGGGCATGATCCTGAAGTCTGGAGATCGAGTCCCACATCAAGCTCCCTGCATGGAGCCTGCTTCTCCCTCTGCCTGTGTCTCTGCCCCTCTCCCTATGTCTCTCATGAATAAATAAAATGTTTTTTTTAAAAGAAAAAAAGAACCACAATGGTGGTGGAATTTTTGTTGACTATTCTTTATTGCCTGATTTTTTTAAACAAACAGTAGGTATTTTTATAAAAACAAACTTTCAAAAGAAAACTGTAGGTATTTTTTATAAAAACAAACTTTCAAAAGAAAACTAAAAGCTCTGTTAAATGACAGCTCATTCTAGAGTCCTGTGTAATGACAGGGAAGAGATCTGTCCTAACCCTATTCCATTCACACCTACTTCCTTATCATAAAAACCCCACTTGCTTGGTACTGTAAAGCTCAGAAAAGTGTTTTCATAATTGCTGTAGAACAAAACATCAGTCCAACTGGCACCATACCTGCTGCTTGAAGTACCTTCTGTCTTCCTCATCAACAAGGACTAGATTCAAAAAGTACCTTACTGAAAATTTTTTGTTCACATCTCTCATTGTTGGAGTTGGGTCATATCCCGCTAAAAATAGTCTTATTGGAATTGATTCACCTGAAAGAAAAGCAAAGTCCATTTAATTCTAAAGATGATTAAATATAGTCGCATAACACTTAAAACTAAGCATTATACAGAAGACACACTTTAGTTCTTCATTAGATGGTAGCATAAAAAAAACTTTAGACCAGGGTTTCTCAGCCTTGCAATACTGACATTTTGGGCCCAATAACTTTTTGTTGTAGGTAAGTTCCTACACACTGTAGGACATTCAGCAGCATCCCTGGCCTCTACTTTCTAGATAGCAGCATTCCCCAGCATCCCTGGCCTCTACTTTCTAGATAGCAGCATTCCCCAAGTGTGGCAACCAAAAATAACTCCAGGAAACAGCAAATGCCCAGGGGGTGGCAGGGGTAGCAAAACTGCCCCTAAATGAGAACCACTGCTCTGGAGTCAGAATGCCTAGATTCAGAGGCCAACTCTACAACTCACTGGCTATGTGAATTTGGCCAAGCCATATAACCATTGTTTCAAGTTCCTTTTCTGTGAAATGGAGAATACCAATAATATCTGTCTTACAGAGACTTGTAAGGACTATATGAGTTAACATATGTAAAAAGCTAGGAATAGTGCCAGCAAGTAAGTGCTGTTTTAATAGTTTTGTTATTCTTTCAATGAAGTTTACCATAATTTCTAATCATATGCATAAGTTCTTCAATACTTATTAACTAATTCATCCAAAGCAACAAACTGTTCCGAATGATGATTATTCCTTCGTTACCAAAAAGATTGCTATTCAGATTCTCATGGCTTCTTTCCTAAGGTAACTATTTGCATATTCTGTCTTGAAACTTTTATATGTAATACTTTTCTGATGCACATCCATTTCCTGAAAGATATATGACCCATTACTTTACATAAAACTTTGTAGCTGCTGAAATTTTACAAAGTAATGTTGTATAACAGGAGTGTATACACACACACACACACACACACACACACACAAACGCAGGTCTTGAAGTCAGAAAGGCTGGGGCTCAAGCTCCAATTCTGCAATGATTAGCTATTGAAGGCAGATTATGTCACCATAAAATCTGCCTCTTTGACGTAAAAATTATTTTGAGCTGAAGGCAATTTAGAAGCAGCAAAAAGCAGAAAAGACTCCTCATATTCTGCCTAAAGGCAGCATATAAATTCTCCCTTTAATGAAGACAGAGTCTCATCAGCCCCGGGATGGCTGGCTGGCTGATCAGGAATCAGCAAACAAACCTTACTCCAGCCATTTCCTCCCTTAGATTTAGCTTTGCACAGCTTGTCACAGCCCTGGAAGCCTACATCTGCTTTCCTTTGTCCAATTAACTCTCCAAATTTATTGTTCTTTTGAAGATGCCATACCCGCTGAAATTCTAAGCCACTATTTTGAATTATTTTCTGTTCAGGTTTCTCCTGTGTGACATGCACTGCATGCAATAAATTTTTTTTTCCTTTCCATCAATCTGTCCTTCTGTTAGAGTCCCAGCTGAAAATCTAAGATGAATAGAAATAAAGTTCTGCCTCCCTTACGCTTTACCTTTAACAAATTTTTTGAACTCTTTGTATCTCAGTATAATCTGTAGAATAAGGGATGTCATACCTAACTCAAAGGAAACATTAGAGCACCTCAGACTACAATGCCTAGTCTATAGTTGACACTCAGTAAATGATAGCTACTTTTTGAAATAAATACTAACAAAGTGAGAAAAGCCAAAGATATAATTATAAAATGATAAACAGTGAGGTGTATGGCTGGCTCAGTCAATAGAGCACGTGACTCTTGATCTCAGGGCTCTAAGTCTGAGCCCCATGTTGGGTGTAGAGATGACACACACAAAAAGGTTAAAAATCTTTCTTAAAAAATTATATATACTGGCTTCATTATCTTGGATACTGAAGATAATAACAGAATTGCTTATTTTCTTGGGGGCCAAAAGGACTACCAAATCGCACAGAAATTAATGATCAGCTACAGTGCACCATGTATTCAGCATGAGTAAAAAAGACTTACCAAGATAAACTATTGTAGCAGAAGACAACCAAAATATTACAAACTCAGAACTAGAGAGGAGATAATACAAACAAATGTGTCTTATAAATACTAAATTTAATTTTTTTTTCCTTTTCTTTTTGTTTTAAGTTGGCTCCATGCCCAGTATGGAGCCCAGCTCCGGCCTTGAATTCACAGCCCTAAGATCAACACCTGAGCTGAGATCAAGAAACCAAGTGAGCCATCCAGGCACCCCTGAATACTAAAATTTAAACTGAATAAAAAATTAAACCTTACTTCAGACTAGGAAGTACTATTACAGTCTTTCAGTATGTATCCAAAGATGATTTTAAAAATATTATCATAAGAATCAATTAAAAATCCACAAATACATTTACACTACATAAATATTTTCAAACTAAACTGCCATGAACACTACTATTTGTACTACCTATCACACAAAAGTAGTAAATGAAAAAAGTATGTTACCTTTTACGGGTGCACCATCCATTATTTCATATTTTGCAATTGTTTCTGTTTCTGTGGTGGTACTGGGTCCTAGCACAATAATGTAAATAGCATTTAAAAAAATAATGTAAATGACATTAAATATTTCCAGAATATAATTTCCAACCTTTTATCTTATTTTCCAACTACATTATTTTAGTTTATTATTTTAATTTATCCTCCCATTTTGTGAAAATGTTGGTCATTTTTTTCTCTCTCTTTTTTAAGATTTTATTTATTTATTCATGAGAGAGACAGAGAGATGCAGAGACACAGGCAGAGGGAGAAACAGACTCCATGCAGAGAGCCTGACGTGGGACTCGATTCAGGGTCTCCAGGATCATGCCCCGGGCTGAAGGTGGTGCTAAACCGCTGAGCCACCCGGGCTGCCCTTTATTCTATTTCTTGATCTACACTTAACATACTTATCACTCAACTGAATGTTTCACTCTTCTTCCCAAATATATAGTTCAGAAAGAATCTTCTCCATTGAGTTCCTTCTATCATTTCTAATATCTACTAAAATAGAAACCAGCAATACACATCAGAAATAACCACCGTCATATGCTAGGTTTCTCTGCAATATCCAAACTCTTCTTTCAGTTAGTTAACTTTAAATGGAGAAAACATCAAACTGAGTTCTGAGAACTATTGATATAGTTCTCTTAAATTTGGGTATTTGACTTTTAAGAGATTTGACCCCAGTCATCTGCAAAAACTCAATGATATGATAAATAAAAAAGCATACTGAAACATACATTAATGATCCCAATGTTGTAAAATATATAATATGCAAAGACTAATTAAACTCTGTTCTGAATGAGTACAGATTATTTTTTATTTAAACTTTTCTAGAATCAGCACAATTTTTTAACCAAAACAATATTTAAATAATTTCTTTTTAAACAACGAAAAGGAACCCGACATTTTTTTTTGACATTTGAATTTAATATCTTTAAATCATTTAAACTTTTATTAGCAGGTGAAAATGGAGATTAAGAAATCACAGATGTTTCTAATTATGACTCCAATTATAAATTCTTAAAAAGTGTTGCCTAAAATCATTTTCAGCAAAAATCCAACAAAGAAAACAAATTAAATCTATACACTAATTAAAGTTAAAAAGCAGTTAAAAATAATTCTGGGGCAACTGGTCAGCCATCTGGAAAAAACTAAAGTTGGATCCCTATCAAGATACATTCCAAATAAATTAAAAATTTAAACAAAATCTCAAAACTATATTATTTTAGGAGAATCAAGCACAAAAAAATTATATTTAGAACCTCAGTGTGAAAAAGGTCTTTCTGTGGCACAAAACCTAGAGAGTATAAAAGGAAAACCTGGTAAATTTTACTACACAAACAAAAAGAACTTCTACATGGCAAAAACCATCATAAGCAAGACAAACAAGGGAAATTTTTGCTGCTTTTAATACAGAAAAAGGAACTGCTTTCCCTAATATATAGTTTCTACAAATCAGTAAGAAAAGACCAATAATCCAATAGAGATAGAACAAAGGATATGGATAGGCAGTCGGTACAGAAAGAAATACAAATAGCTTTTATATACATGAGAAGATGCTTACCCTCATTAAGAATGAGAAAACTAAATTAAAACTACAACAAGCAATTTTTTCCCCTACCCATCAGATCAGCTAAAAAATTTTATAATGTGTTGGTAAGAACAGGAGGAAAAGAGGTACTCTTCTACATTCCTTGCTGGTAGTAATGCAAACTGGTACAACCCTCAAAGAGGACAAACTGGTATGTATCAAAGTCACAAAAGAGTATACTCCTTGAAATAACAATTCTACTTTTAAGTTTTTCATCTTGCAAACACACTTGCATACATGCAAAATGACATTATGAAGCACTGTTTGGAATAGCAAATGACTGGAAACAACCTGTAGCAGACTGGTAAAATTCTAGTAAACCCACAGAAAGGAATACTACAAAAAAGATGAGAAAGTACTCTACACACTGATATGCAAAGATCTCTAATATATTAACTGAAAAAGCAAAATATACATTGTACATAAACATTTAACTTAAAGGGGGGGAGGTATAATATAGAGATACTTTGTATACGTATAAATATCAAGAAACATTTTAAAACTTATAAACATATGACTTATGATAAATGGAGTACTACAAATAGGATGCTTTTTACTATATATATATAGTCTTTTATCATTTATTTTTGAACCATGTGAATTTATAACATTCAAAAATTAATTTTTAAAACAGCATAAATATTAAGCAATATTAAGTATCAAAGTTAGTATTAATATGTATATTTATGTTATGTCTAAACAATATTTGAAGATTTAAAAAATTTTAAAACAGGAATTTTAATTCAAATATTCTTTTTGACTTACCAATTCCTGTGATCTCTTTTTTGATCAGCTGCAACTCCATATGTTGGATTTTTATTCTTACTAATAAAAAGTATATTTTTCCAACAATCACATCCTTTAGATGATACCTTTGGGGAAAGAACATACCTCATTTACTAAAAATCAACTTAAAAAATATGAAAACATAGAGGGGCACCCGAGTGGCATAGCACAGTCAGTTAAGCATCTGACTCTTGGTTTCAGCTCAGGTTTAATCGGAGTCGTGAGATCGAGCCCCACATTGGACTTTGGGCTCAGTGTAGAGTCTGCTTTGGATTCTCTCTCCCTCTTTCTCCCTCTGCTCATGCACGTGTTCATTTGCTCGCTCTCTCTCTCAAATAAATAAATCTTAAAAAAAAAAAAAAAAAAAGGTGAAATATGTCCCGAAAGGCTTTAGCAGACATCTTTAGGGCAGTAACTAGGAACAAAATACCATTTGGGGGGTACCTGGTTGGCTTTGTTGGTTAAGTGTCTGACTTTGGCTTGGGTTATGATCTCGGGGTCCTGAGATACAGCCCTATCTCTGGCTCCTTGTCAGCAGGGAGTCCACTTGTCCCTGTCCCTCTGCCCTTCCTCCTGCTCATGCTCTCAAATAAATAAAATCTTAAAAAAAAAAAAAACCAACCCAAAACCATGTTCTTTTTTTTCCATCATTTTACTATAAAAATAGGAATCAAGCTTTTACCTGACCATCAATATACCTCAAAGAGAAGAATTAGCCTGATTAACTGAGGGGTCATTTACTTAGAGATTAGTTTCCAAAGAATTTAAGCACAGAAAATTAAGATGGTTATGCTTGCGATATTTATTTGGTGTATAAAGATGTTTCCGAACATTAAAATTCTACACAAGAGTTTAGTGTCCTGTTACTCTAAATGCTAGGATAGTGCAGCTAACAAAGCACTTGCCCACAAAAAGGAGACTCCACAGGTTTATTGCTATGATAACAAGTCATCAAAGTCCTTTCCCACAAACTCTGAAATGATGTGGTAATAAACCTGGAAATTACAATACCTAGAGGGCTTTTTAACCTTCTCCCAGGTTTGGATCTCAGAATAATATCCCAGGAGTTGACCAATGTAATTATGTCATCCTGAAGGGAGGCTTCCAGTGACAACTTTTTAGGTCCTAAACAATCTGATAATTTTATTAACGATATAATTTAAGACTCTGAAGGCATACTTATATCACATTTTTAAAAGTGACATAAACTGGCAAGTGGCAACTAAAAAAAGTCATGTAACAGAAGGCTGTCTGTCAAAAATAGATGAATAAAAGCTTTAAAAAAATAAAAAATAAAGATTTTATTTATTTATTTGAGAGAGAGAGAGAATAGTGGGAGGGGTAACCGAGGGAGAGGCAGGCTCCCCACTGAGCAGGGAGCCAGACATGGAGCTTCATCCCAGGACCCCGGGACCACGACCTGAGCTGAAGATCAAGGCTTAACTGACTGAGAGCCACCAAGGCACCCCATAAACTGAAAGAAATTTAAGAGTCAAACAACCAATGTGTCTGGATGCCATGTATTTGAACAAATTTTGTCTGGATACTGATTTGAACAAAGCACATGGGAAAAAAAGACATTTATAACAGTATTATAGTTACATTAAAAATGATACACAATCAAAAAAATGATACACAATCTTTATGGATAAAACTCTATGTCTGGAATTGGCTTCAATATTATCTCGTGGGAGTGTCGGGGCTGGATCCAGATAAAACAGATCTGTGTACTGACAACTGCTGGAGCTGAGCACTGAGCACCTGAGGATTCACTGCACTGTTCATGTACTTTGGACTATGCTTGAATTTTTTCATAATAAAGTTTAAAAAGGCATTAAACAATAAACAAAACAGGAGCCCACTTCTGTAAAAATACAACATAATACGTATCTTTCCCTCTCCCATGGAAAGATATACAAGAGATATACAAGATAATTATGACTAAGTGGTAAAAATAATAAACATATCAAATAAAATTTAAAACGTGGTTTTTTATATTGCTAAAATTTTCAATAATGAAAACGTATTGCTTATGTAGGCAGAAAAAAAGTATTTTTGTTTAGTTTTAAAGAGGTAACTAGGCTAAAGTTCTATCAACCCAGAAAGGTAAATTTTTTAGACAGAAGGGATAAGTTGCCTTTTGAGATGATAAGATCCTCTACAAAAAAATCACTAAGCACAGACTTAAGAAATGAATATGAAAGACACCTGTGCTGAATCTGAAAATACTTTTTTCACTCAGAGAGTCTGTTGGACTATTAACATTAATTTCAATTCTATCCTTACTTTGACCAATTTACAAAGACCTGCAAAGCTTATTTCTTCATTTTTCCCAAACATTTAAGTTATCTATTGTTAAAAGTACTTACTTTGATTTATTATATTCAAATTCTATGTGTAGACAATCTTCAATACCCACTTCCATCTTAATAGAGTTGTTAACATCAGGGTATGTGGCAAGCTGGTGAACAATAAGATCATATTCTTTTACCAAGTCTGTCAGTCTTCTTACTATTGTCACTTTAAGAAAATACCTACAAAGTCAAAGAAGAGATAAGTTAAATCTCGTATGATAAATTTTAGTGTTTTAAATAAGCAAAAATTAATTGCAACCCAGCTTTCTCCTTGCTGATCCTTTGGGATCAACTTACTTCATGAAAGAGTTCTAATTTTTAAATTCCCCTACCATTAAAAAAAAAAAAATACAAAGTGCAGTATTAAGAATAACGTACATACTTTTTAGATGCGTTTGAAGTGCTATGGTCATGCCTACCTGAGGAAATCTCATCGCTTCTTAAGTATATGTCAAATGAGATTTGCTGGGAAACGAATGGATTTTGAGGTAATTCTGTTTATGAGACAAAGGAAGTACCTGGAAGAGGATTCATACCAAGGAAGTATATGACTAAAACTTCTCATGATGAAAGGCTCTTATTACCTCAGATGAGCATTAGCTAGACAAAACTATTTGGCAGAATTCTTAAAAATCTGAAGCATATCAGTCCAGAATTGTAATTATAAGTTCTAATAAGACATTTGATAGTAGCCATTACTTTCTGGTTTTGACACCAACTATAGCTGTTAATACACATTCATACCTCAAGCGGACATTGGCACCGATGTAAGATTCATATGGCTTTTCAACTTGCATAAATTCAAAATCATAGCTTCTGCTCTGAGTCAATTCTCCAGGCAAGGCTAGTTCTTTCACTAGGTTTACAAATTCATGAGTATTACTCTTGTCATTGAAAAGTTCTAAGAAATTTTAAAAAACAAAAAGGACCAATTACATTTTATATCTATTTCATTAAAACCCAAACTTCTACTTCCAAAGCAAATAATTTTTACCAAAAGAATTAGTTGGACTTGTCTCTAAGATACTAGAGCTATGATATAAATTCCATTATCCTCCTCATTATGCTCCACCTAAGCATAAAAAAATTCAAGGCGCACAGCACAATGAAAATATCTATCATAAAAAATTTATTCATTCCTTTAACGTAGTAGGGTTTGTCCAATATGAAGCTGTTTTAACAGAAACATTTCCAGCAATTATCTGAACTTCCTCCCTTCAAGGCAAAAAGCATTTGTTGTTTTGCTTTAGTTAGGCAAATATGTTACCTTGATAAAACTATAATATACAAAAGACTTATCAACTATCAATGAATTATTATTATTTGCCCCTCAAGTATAATCTCATCTGTAGTAGATGTATAAACAAATATCTACCAATTCTAATTTTGGTACTTTAAAAATGTAGATCTTAGAAAGCTAGATTTAAAATCTAACTATGTACATGGTATTAGAAAGACCCATTTTCTTTTCTCTTCTTGAATGTGTAGTACCAAAAGATTTATCCAGTTGAACTCCTACTAAACCAAGAATGCCTCTGAAATACATGTGTGGAAATGTACACAAGCTGATCTAAGTCAGGAAGAAATTACACCTTTCCTTTTCACATAGAATTTTCTTGACAGGTGAGGCTGGCTATAGGCACACTAGGTTAGGAATACAAATGGCATGGGTAATTAGAAGGCGAAGGATGAAGGTGACACTGGTAATTGTAAAGCTGGTGAAAATTGTAGGCAGATGGAAATTTCAGTGAGTCGACTAATTTACTTGAATTATTTTCCAAGGCTGGTAGCTTACATAATTCCTTTCATTTTTAGTAATTAAGGTTAATAACAAATAAAAGCAGGATGAGTCAAATATCATTTAACACAACTTAAAAAAACATGATTTAGTGTTTATAAAATAATATTATCCTCTTTTTTATGCAAAATCAATTCCTTCCTTCCATAAAGCTAAGCTCTAATTCAAGTACTTAAGTGCCAAATCCAACCCTCTTCAAACTCAGTTATCATTAAGGAAAAAAAAAAGTAATACTATTTAAAACTCACCAATTTGACCTACAAATTCAATTCTAATTCCTTGGTGCTCTAGCCTCTTTCCAGGTTGCTTAAAGGCTAGGTTTACCTGCCAAAACATGAAATTGTAAGATGTTAACAATCCTTTGAGTGGGCCTAATAGATTCCTTCCAGATGAATGTGATATTTAAGTATTTCAGATACTCATTTCTCAAGTTTGAGATACCACCACATTCCTAGATCATTGTGACTTTATAGCACCAGAGAACTTATAACTTACTCATACACAATCACTCATACATGTGCTTTAAAAAGTACCTGTTTTGTTAGGAAGGAATTCTTTATAAGCTGGAGAACTATACAGACTCAAATCAAAAAAAGGGAAAATTTGCAACTAATCAAATGTATTTTCTGGTCAAATAGTTAAACAATTCTACACAATAGCATCTTAATGTAATCACTTATTTGAATAATTTACCTAAAAAATCACTTTTAGCTCTTTACAACCAAAAATATATTTTAATTCCTAACCTTAAAAGCAATGTTTATTCCACTGAATCTGCTACTAACGCTAAAAACAGAATGTCTAAAGATTTGAGTATGACTTAGCTTACATATTTTTGAAGTAAAATATATAATCTGGAAATCCCTAAATTCACATCTGCCAAATGGAAACCTTAATTTTATCATTTTTAAAAATTTTATAAATTTTTAATTTGACTAAATATCTATAAAGCACATACATATTAAAATTTTTTCCAAATGTTTAAGGATTAGCTAACATACAAAAAAGTGTACTTTCAGATTTATTTTTTTTTAATTTTATTTATTTATTCATGAAAGACACAGAGAGAGAGGCAGAGACACAGGCAGAGGGAGAAGCAGGCTCCATGCAGGGAGCCTGATGTGGGACTTGATCCGGGGTCTCCAGGATCAGGCACTGGGCCAAAGGCAGGCGCCAAACCGCTGAGCCACCCAGGGATCCCTCAGATTTATTTTTTACTATAAAAAAATATTAACATGACTCTTAAAAGCTTTTTTAAATAATGCTTCTCTAAAGGTAACAGTAATCAAGGGCCAATAAAAACAAAAATCCAATTACGTCCTTCTGTAAACTATACTAAAATACTCACTTTTCTCTATCTTCCATATCTGTACCCAGAACAAGTTAGTTACTTGCCTTCCAAATTAATTTCTCAGAAAAAAAGAAGTAAATAAATAAATTGTGGTACATCATATGATGGAATATTATTAAAGTTTAAAAATAATAAGATCAAAGAATTTTTAATGATGTGGGAAGATGTGCATGATATGTTACATGAAGGAAACATGGTCAAATTTTTTTTAAAAGATTTTATTTAATAAATTATTCATGATAGACACAGAGAGAGAGAGAGAGAGAGAGGCAGAGACACAGGCAGAGGGAGAAGTAGGCGCCATGCAGGGAGCCCGACGTGGGACTCGATCCCTGGTCTCCAGGATCATGCCCTGGGCCAAAGGCAGGCGCCAAACCGCTGTTCCACCCAGGGATCCCAGCATGCTCAAATTGTATACAAGCATAACGCCAATTAGATTTTTAAAAACTACATAAAAGAGATACTCTTAAAGCAATTATTTCTGGGATATATAATATGAGTAATTTTGTTTTCTTCTTTGTAGTTTTTAAGATTTTGGGTTTTTATAATAGGCAAATAATACTTTCAAAGTCAGAAAAATACTTAAAGGAAA
This sequence comes from Nyctereutes procyonoides, assembly GCF_905146905.1. NCBI lineage: Eukaryota > Metazoa > Chordata > Mammalia > Carnivora > Canidae > Nyctereutes > Nyctereutes procyonoides. The sequence goes on from NW_026575046.1 coordinate 67,888,428, forward strand.
AAAAAAGTATACCTGCAGGCTTCACATACACTAACAAGTCGCATTTTAGCTTTGAACCACAAATTAAACAAGCCTAACTCCAAGTTATTTCATAAGCCAGGCAGTAATTAGAGCTATTCTTTAATTTATACTAATAAAGCACATAAAAACAATATACTTTTTTAAATGCTATTTGGCAACAGTTTTGGGAAATGTCTTCATTTGAACATGGCTGTGTCTGATATTTTTAAAATATTACAGTTCTTCAAAAAACACTTTGAAATCCTATTTTTAAGGTAGAAATAAAAGTTATTCCATTTTTCTACCAAACTGCCTAACCTCTGAAATTGTCCTTGGTTTCCTGCCAATGTAAAAACACAATTGCTTTTAAGACTAATGCAAGATATTCTGGAATCTGAAGGATCCCAGAGTTGGAAGGCATAATTAAGCATTTTTATTTAAAAGCTGTTCTCCAAGGGAACACAGAAACATAAATAAAACTATGACTGTGACCTGAGTTAAAGAATTTTAATACTAACTGTTATACTTTTATAACTTTTATTGTAATTCCAAACTTACAATGTAGTTCCAGGAACAGCACAAGGAAATCCCACATAACCATTATTTAGATTCATGTTTGTATTTTGTCCCACATGATTTATCATTTTTCTCTACATATATATGCATGCATACATATACAACTTTTTTCCACAACTGAGAATAATTTGGAGACGTCATGCTCCTCTACCCATAAACACTTCATGTGCACCTAAGAAAATAATCTCTTACATAATTACAGGGGAATTATCAAAATCAGGAAACTTATAACTCTATAGTTTATATTCAAATTCCAACAACTGTCCCAATAATGTACTTTACACCCTTTCCCCCTCCTGTCCAGGCTCCAATCCAGGATCATGTTACATGTAGCCATCTCTCCTAATCTCCTTTATTATTTTTTTAAGATTTATTTTATTTATTCATGAGAGACACAGAGAGAGGGAGAGACATAGGCAGAGGGAGAAGCAGGCTCCCCAATGAGCAGGGAGTTGGATGCAGGACTCAATCCCAGGGCCTCAGGATCACGACCTGAGCCAAAGGCAGACACTCAACCACTGAGCCACCCAGGTGCCCCCCTTAATCTCCTTCAATCTCAAACATTCCTCAGTCATTGCCTTTTTTTTTTTTTTTAATTTATTTATTTATGATAGTCACAGAGAGTGAGAGAGAGAGAGAGAAGCAGAGACACAGGCAGAGGGAGAAGCAGGCTCCATGCACCGGGAGCCCGATGTGGGATTCGATCCCGGGTCCCCAGGATCGCGCCCTGGGCCAAAGGCAGGCGCCAAACCGCTGCGCCACCCAGGGATCCCTTTTTTTTTTTTTTTTTGAGAGAGCGTGTGCACAAGCAGGCAAGGCAGGGCAGAAGGAAAGGGAGAGAATTTTAAGCAGGCTCTATATACTCAGTGTGGAGCCCAACATGAGTGAGGCTCAATCTCAGATCCCAGAAATGATGACCAAAGCCACAATCAAGAATCAGACACTTAACCAACTGAGCCACCCAGGTGCCCCCAGTCATTGCCTTTCTTGACCTTGATATTTTTTAAGAATACAAGTTACTTATTTTTTAGAACATCCCTCAATTTGGGTTTATTTGATATTTTATCACAGTTAGACTCAGCTTATGCATTTTTCTCAAGAATACCACAGAAACGAAGTTGTGTCCTTTACAGTGTATATTATTATGAAGTACATGATGCCAATTGGTGATTTTAACTTTGAGTTAGGGTAATCTACCAGATTTCTTCAATACAAAGTTACTATTTTTTCCCTTTACTATTAATAAGTAATTTGAGAAATGTGAGACTATGTATACATGTTTAAAAGGCCATGAAAGGGGACATCTGGGTGGCTCAGCGGTTGGGCATCTGCCTTCGGCTCAGGGCGTGATCCTGGCATCCGGGATCGAGTCCCACATCGGGCTCCTCGCACAGAGCCTGCTTCTCCCTCTGCCTGTGTCTCTGTCTCTCTCTCATTGTCTCTCATGAATAAGTAAATAAAATCTTTAAATAAAAAAAAAGCCATGAAAGATGCCTGGGTGGCTCAGTCAGTTAGGCATCTGCCTTTGGTTCAGGTCATGATCTTGCGGTCCTAGGATCGAGCCCCACATCAGGCTCCCTGCTCTGTGCGGAGCCTGCTCCTCCCTCTCCTTCCTGCTCATGTCTTTTTTTTTAAGAAAGGCCATGAAACAAAACATAGGGAAACAATCTGGATATAAAACATATTCACTGCTCTAACAAGCCAATCTCAAAGCTCATTCTTCAGCATATAATATTTTGTAGATGTCTCAAATAATGCTGTCTTCAGAAACTGTATAAGGAATAAAATTCATCTATATTGTATTTAAGACAAACATCTATCAATGTACTACATACCATTTATAGTATCATTTATAGTGAATTGCCAAGATATTTGCACTTTATTGTTGCTGGATATTGTGGTTATCCAAAATTAATTTCCAACTGCTGCCAGAAGAATATGGTCCATATTCATTTTGGTGAAAGATACTGCAATAATATTCTTTGTTTAAAAAATTAAACTATAAATCCCTATAATCTCAGAATAAGCATATGCCTGTGTTCACTTTTGTAACAAGGAATAGAGTTTACGTTAGGTGACTTGGCACTAGCACCACCACTTTAAAACAATCACTAACCAATCTAAAAGAATGTTAAGGAATTATATCTTATGAACCCACCAAAAATATACCCAAATTACTATGAAATTTTTCACAATTATTGTAACTCAATAATTAATCAGTAAGACTTTCAGAATTACTCAGAAGGTATAGTGATACAAACTATATTTTTAAAAGAGGAAACCCAGCTTAAATATATTCTTAAAGCATAAAAAAAATTCAGGATATAGTCCAACTGTTCCAGACTTAAGGAAGATTTGCCACTTGAACATGAACCAAAGCAGTAAATAGTCTACCTAAGGGTTAAAAAAAAATCTAAGTATCTTTTAAGAATTTCTCTATCTTTTAATAATCTAAATAGTCCAATTTATCTTAAGAAATGCTCCAAAAACTCTCCAAAAAACTTTTAACAGATAGCAATTAATTCTAACTTTAAAAAGTATATGTGGGACACCTGGGTGGCTCAGCCGTTTGGCGCCTGCCTTCGGCCCAGGGCATAATCCTGGAGACCCAGGATCGAGTCCCCTGTCAGGCTCCCTGCATGGAGCCTGCTTCTGTCTCTCTCTGTCTGTGTCTCTGCCTCTATCTCTCATGAATAAATAAATAAAATCTTTATTTTAAAAAAGTGTATGCAAAAAAAAAAAAGTGTATGCTATGAGAGTCCTAAAACATTCTTTTTAACAATAGTGCTAGAACTGAACGTCAACATACAAAAGAATGAAGTTGGATCCCTACCTCATGCCATATAGAAATATTAACTTGAATGGATCAAAGACCTCAATGTAAGAGGTAAAATTACAAAATTCTCAGAAGAATGTATGGGTGTAAATCCTCACTGCTCTGGATGGGCAGTGATTTCCTAGATAACACCAATGCATGAGCAGTCAAACAAAAAGACACAAATTTGGACTTCATCAAAATTTAAACCTTTAGTAATTCAAAGACGTGATGGAAAGGAAAAAGGAAAAAGGAAAAAGGAAAGGAAAGGAAAGGAAAAGTAAAGACAATTCAGAGAACAGGAAAAAATATTTGTGGAATATAACTGATAGTGGACTTGTATCCAGCATATATAAAGAACTCTTACAACTCACAATAAAAAGTCAACCAAATAAAAAATGGTCAAAGCATACAAATAGACATTTCTCCAAAGATTTCTCCGGCAATAAGCATGTGCAAAGATGCGCAGTATTAGTCATTAGGGAAACGCAAACCAAAACCATAATGAGATGCCACTTCATACTCACTAAAATGGCAATAAAAAATACAGAATATATTTAGTACTGCCAAGAAAGCAAAGAAGCTGGAACCCTCATACATTGCTGGAAAGAATGTAAAATGGAGCAGCAGCTTTGGAAAAGATTAGTGGTTCTAAAAGTTAAACACAAAGTTAACATATGACTCAGCAATTCCATTTCTATACCCAAGAGAAATGAATACATACATTCACGCAAAAATGTGTACACAATGTACAGCATTATCTGTAATAGTCAAAAAGTAGAAAACCAAATGTCCTTACATTCTCTGAACTGTCTTCACTAAGTTATTGTTTAACAAAGGTTCTGTTTGGGGTGATGAACAAATTTTGTAAATAGTGGTGACTGTACAACCTTGTGAATGTAATTAATGCCACTGAACTGTACACTTAGGAATGGTTAAAATGGCAAATTTTATTATATATATATATATTTTTTACCATTTTTTTAAGTAAAGGAATGTACTTTTAAAGCATCACGCTAAATCAAAGGAGCCAGACATAAAAGGCTACATATTTTGATTCCATTTATATAAAATTCCAGAGTAGACCAATCCATAAAGAAAGAATCAGATTTGTAAATTAGTGGTTACCAGGTGTTTCAGTTCATTCAAGCTACTGTCACAAAATACTGTAGACAGGGTGGCTAATTAACAACAGAAATTTATTGCTCACAGTTCTGGAGGCTAGGAAGTTCTAGATCAATGTACAGCAGAACTCTCTTTCTGGTTCACAGATGGCTATCTTTTCACTGTGTTCTTATATGGCTGAAGGTACAAGGGATATAAGAGAACTAATCCCATTCATGAGGGCTCTGTCCTCATGACCTAGTCATGCTCCAAAGGTCTCATCTCCAAATACCATCACACTGAAGATTAGGTTTCAACACATGAATTTTATGATGACACAACTATTCAATTTATGGCATTAAGGAAATGAATGTTAATGGTATGGTGTTTCTTTTGGGGTGATGAAAATGTTACGGAATTAGAAGTGATGGTTGCACAATTCTGCAAATACAGTAAAAACACTGATGTGCACACTTTAATAGGGTGAATTTCATGGTCTGTGAATTATACTCAATAGGCTATTTTTTAAAAAAAGAAAAGAAAGTAAATGTTGCAAATAGACCAATGAAACAGAAAAGAGAGGTTGGAAAAGAAACACACAACCTCTGTTTATGACAAAGGTGATATTGTAGTACAGTGAAAGAAAGGATTAGAAGTTTTGGGTTTGTGAGATAGCCATACAGAGGAGTAAAAAAAACCAGCTTTAACTTCCATGTCACACAGACAAAAGCAACTCCAAGCAAACTAAGGATCTAAATGTGAAGTGTAAAATAAAAAAAAAAAATTTTTTTACAGGAGAATATCTTCATGCCCATAAGGTAGGCAAAGATTTCTTAAATAGGATACAAAACACACTAACAAAAAGGAAACATAACATTTGCAGTATATTAAATTTAAGAATCATTCATCAAAAGATACTAGTAAGATAGTGAAAAGTCATACCAGAAAGTGAGAGAAAATATTTACAAAACGTATACAAAGGACTCTATATAGAGAAGCATAAAAGCCTCTTACCAAGAACATACAAAAAAAATATTATGCATCAATGAGAAAAAAAGTCAACTGAGTAGAAAAACGAGCTCTCCTCACCATCCCCCCAAAACTTGAATAGGCACACTTCATAAAAGATATCAAATGGCCAATAAGTCTCTGAAAGGTTGCTCGACTTCAGTGGATGTCAGGGAAATCAAAATTAGTATCAAGAGAATAAGACCATGAGAAGACAAGCCATAGACTGAGAAAAAAATGTGCAGAAGACACATCTGATAAAGGACTATAATCCAAAACATACCAAGAACTCTTAAAATTCAACAGGAAAACAATCCAATTTAAAAGTAGGCAGAAGGGATCCCTGGGTGGCGCAGCGGTTTGGCGCCTGCCTGTGGCCCAGGGCGCGATCCTGGAGACCCGGGATCGAATCCCACGTCGGGCTCCCGGTGCATGGAGCCTGCTTCTCCCTCTGCCTCTCTCTCTGTGACTATCATAAATAAATAAAAAGTAAAAGTAGGCAGAAGATTTGAACAGGCACCTCACTAAAGATGATATACACTTGGCAAATAAACATAGGAAAGATGTTCAACATCGTATTACCATTATACACCTATTAAAATGGACCAAATCCAAAAGGCTGACAACACCAAATGTTGGCAAGGATGTGAAGCAACAGGAACTCTCACTCACTGCTGAAGGAATACAAAATAGTAGCACTATGCTGGAAGACAGCTTGGCAGTTTCTTACAGAGCTAAAGATAGGCTTACCATACAATCCAGCCAAGCACACTCTTAGGTACTCATTCAAATGGGTTGAAAACTTATGACTGTACAAAAAACTGCACAAAGATGTTTATAGTAGCTTCATTCATAACTGCCAAAAATTGGAAGCAATCAAGATGTCCTTTAGTAGGTGAATGGATAAACTGTGGTACTTCCTGACAATGGAATATTATTCAACACTAAAGAAAAATGAGCTATAAAGCTGTAAAAACATAGAGGCACCTTCAAAGTATATTACTACGTGAAAGAAGCCAATATGAAGAAGCTAGATACGGTATGATTCCAACTACATGACATTCTGCAAAAAGCAAAACTATGAAGATAGAATTAAAGGTCAGGGGTTTGGGAGGCAAGACGGAAGAGATGAAGAGGCAGAACAAAGAGGATTTTTAGGGCAATGAAATACCTTGTATGATATTATAATGATGGATGTACATCATTATACATTTGTCCAAAGCCACAGAATACCACCACCAAGAGTGAAACCTCAGGTAAACTACAGACTTTGGGTGATTATCATGTGTCAATATTGGTTCACCCTTGGTAAGAACTGAAGAACTGTACCATTAAAAAAAAAAAAAAAAAAAAAAAGAAGAACTGTACCATTCTGGCAAGTAATGTAGATAATGGTAGAGGCTATGCGTGTGTAGGGGCAGGAGGCATATAGGAAATACCTGTACTTCCCCTCTCAATTTTGTTATAAACCTAAAACTGCTCGAAAAAAAAAAAAAAGAATTCTTAAAAAAAAAGATCTAGAAAAAAAGTGTGCAAGCAGAAATTCACATGTCAGGAATATCATAAAAGGGATTTATTCTTGCTCTGGGTGGGAGGTCAGACTTTCAGAACTTCAAAATTATATCTAAGGTAGAAAGCATTTTTATATAGAGACATCATAATACAAAGCCAAGTTTGGAAACCAATTATTCAGTCCAACCTCCTTAATTTTAAGGTGAGATCCAGAACGTTAAATGACTGCCCAGAGTTACCTACCAAGACAGTGGTAAGGTCAAGGCTAGATCTGCCAATTCGAACTCAATGATCTTTTTATTATACTCAGATATTTCAGAAAACCTAGACTTGTTCTTAGTGAATGTTACCTTAATTGGCCACAGGTAACCAATGCTTGTTTTCTTCTCTTTCTTTTAAGCTTTCTTTTCAAAGTACTCCTAAGTCATCTAAAGGTATGCCAGGAATCAATATTAACAGCAGCTACATCACTTGCAAAGAAGAGAAAATCAAACATCATGTACCCCTCTGATAAAAAAAACAAAAACAGGGATCCCTGGGTGGCGCAGCGGTTTGGCGCCTGCCTTTGGCCCAGGGCGTGATCCTGGAGACCCGGGATCGAATCCCACGTCGGGCTCCCACTGCATGGAGTCTGCTTCTGCCTATGTCTCTGCCTCTCTCTCTCTCTGTGTGTGACTATCATAAATAAATAAAAATTAAAAAAAAAAAAAACACAAAAACACACCACCACATATACTCTTGCCAGAAGAACTGAATTTGACTCTGATCAAGCTTCTAGATACATCTACCAACTTATAGTCAATAACTGTATCATGAGTATGCAATCACAGAGAACTCTATAGTTCAAGTCTCCCAACGTTCTTCAAAGTATAAGAAAGGCATGAAGAGAAAATTCGAGATTAAAAGATATTTAAAAAGCCATATCAATCTTTTTAAGGGAGCAAGACTAAACAAGAGACACGAAGAATTTTATTATTATAAAAGCATAGTAGTTTCTTTTAAAAGGAAGAGGCTATGTTTGGATCAGACACAGGGGTAGCTGGCAAAATTCTCCTTCTTTACTTGAATGGTGATTACAAGAAGATATGTCTTATGATTATTTGTTTTGTGGTTTTCAATATGTGTTTTATTTTACAATAAGAAGGTTAAAAATGAAAAAAATATCAGGCCAATAAATAATCAGATTCCCGGTAGAGTACCTTTTGAGCAAAAGAAAATATTTATCTATAAAAGATGATAAATATAATCTAAAGGCCCACTATTTTTTTTATAAACCACACTGAAGTAGCTTTATTCCCCTTAAACATTCCATCTTCCTTTATTTGTCCTATAAACATCAGCCACAAACTCCTAACTACCCAGATAACCAGACAATGAGTGTTCCCTACTAGACTTAAAAACAACCTAAAAGGGGTACCTTGACTAGCTCAGTCAGTAGAGCACATTACTTTTTTTTTTTTTTTTTTTAAAGTAAGCTCCAGGAACAACTGCGTGGCTCAGTGGTTGAGCACCTGCCTTTGGCCCAGGGGGTGATCCTGGAGTGCCAGGATGGAGTCCCAGGATAGAGTCCCACACTGGGCTCCCTGCAGGGAGCCTGCTTCTCTCTCTACCTGTGTCTCTGCCTCTCTCTGTGTCTCATGAATAAATAAAATCTTTAAAAAATAATAAAGGAAGCTCCATATTCAGGCATTCACCCAACACTTGAACTCGTGACCCCAAGATCAACACCTCAGCTGGGATCAAGAGCTGGTTGCCCAACCAACTGAGCCATCCAGGCACCCTTACAGACTCAACTCTTAATATTAGTCAGGGTCATGAGTTCAAGCCCCGTGGAGCCTACTTAAAAAAAATTATGATTAATGAGTATTAATCATAGTCGCTAAGGTATAAGATTGTTTTTATACATCAATCAATAAGGAAAAGGGGTAAAAGTGAAACCTTACAAAAGGAATCACAAATATACTTTACCATGTATAGATACATTCCAAATGTACACTAAGTTGTCTATAGAGTACCAAGAAATGAGATCAACAGACAGAATGGTAGTAGGATAGAGAGATAAAGTACAAAGAATGAGAAAGAAACATTTAAAGGTATGCTAAAGAATTATCCTCAATCTCTCTAACCCAACTTAATGTAAAAAGAAACACAAACTCAATGAATCACAGCCCTATTGGAGAAACTGAAGCAAAATAGTTCCATAGTCACAAACATAAAATTCTGCTTGCAATTTTAGACCTTGCCTCTGTAAGCCTTCCAGTTTTAAGAGTCTTTCCTGTAGAAGTTCTAATGAATCAAGGATTTTAGCTAACCCTCGCCCCCAAAAAAACTTTCTACCTCTAACAAAATCATTCAAATTTAGAAACAGCACAACTTTGATAATTCTAATATCCTACAACTAGATACTTCTCACAAGCAAAAGATTTACCTTTCCTGAAACAGATTCTCCATCATAGAAAAGATAGTGTTTTTCTACTTTGCCATCTTCAGTTTTCATTTCAGCCATTTTTCTGGTTTCCCCATCATTAAGGACAACATCAATCTCACAAATGGGTCCAAAAAAGCCTCCAAGAAAACTCTGAAATAAAAGGAAAATGCTCATAATTATGTTTTGTCAGACACCACATTTTGTAATTCAAGGCTAATTATCTATGACCTACAGTTAAACAGACTGCAAATCTGTAAGTCCAACACAGAAATAAGAACTTACATCAAATTTTACATCAAAACTAAACAAATTTAGTATAAAAATGTACATACAACTAATACTGTACTGTACACTAAAATGTGTTAAGAGGACAAATTCATATTGTATGTTTTTTACCACAGTTTTTAAAAAGACAAAAAGAAAACTAAAATTTAAACATGCTATAATTTCAGGGACACCTGGATGGCTCAGTAGGTTAAGTGTCTGCCTTCAGCTCAGGTCAGGATCCTGAGATCAAGCCCTGCGTTGGGCTCCCTACTCAGCAGGGAGTCTGCTTCTCCCTCTCCCCTTCCCTGTCCCTCTGCCTGCTGCTTCCCCCCTCCCCGCTTGTGTTCTGTCAGATAAATAAAATCTTTTAAAAAATAAACATGCTATAATTTCAATCATTTCCATAGGTAACCACTATAAATAATCAATTACTATACACCAGTAATCTAAAAAGTTAATTAACATCTAGATTTGAAAAGTTACCTTCAGTTATACTTCTATGCTGTTATTTCATAAAGCCAAACTCATACAATCCAAATTACTTGTACAAATCCAAATGAATTATTATAACATACTGGTTACTATTAATGTACTGCTTTACAGGTCTGAACAGGATGTGTTACATTGTATAAATCCTTGGAATAAAACTGTCTCTAATGGAGGAGACTAAGTTTCTATTAATTTTTCCAAAAAAAAAAAGCATAAGCCTTGTTATGTAAATGCTGAATAGGACAGAAACATAAGGGGCAAAGATCAATTGCTTGAATGCCAAAACACATCAGTTGATTATAATATAGAATCCATTAGCAATTCCAATATCAGATATAATTGTGTATCATTTTTGTCACTATAGAAAGCTAATCTTCCAGCCTTTATTAAAATTTCCATTAACAATCTCCTATACTATCATCCTACATCCCTTCTTAGTCTGCCCTACACAACCATAGTAATCTCTTAAAAACAAAAATCTGATCATATTCTCTGCTTAAAATCCTTCAATGGGCTGGTAAGAGTACAAATTCGAACTACTTTAGAACAACAGTTGGCATTACCCAGTAAAACTAGAGATACATATCCCATGACCCAACAATTACACCCATAGATATCTTTCTAAAGAGAAACTCTTACCCACATGAAATAGGAGCAAATATAAGAATGTTAATATAAGAATGTTAATCATTGTTCACAAAGCCTCAAATAGGAAACAATCCAAATATCCATCAAGAGAATGGATACAAAAAAAAAAAAAAAGAGAGAGAATGGATAAATCTTATTCTAAAAAAATACTTTATTTTCTATACAGTACACAAAGGAGTAAAACACAACTATAGATAAGAATGACTCTCACACACACTATATAATTCCATTTATTAAAAAGCCAAGAACATGTACATTATAGCATTAGAAGTCAGGAAGTGGTTAGAAAGCACAGAGTTTCTGGGGTGCTAATTACATTGGTTTTTATCTGAGCGCTTCACACACAGGTGAATTTCACATGCTCATTTTGTGAAAATACGTCAAGTTTTACACTTATTTGTGCATTTTTCTGTACTTCAATGTTATTTTAAACACACGTGTGCAAGTGCTCATGTACACAAAAACACACAGACACAAAGACACACACTGTATTCCCTAACGTGGCTTACACGTATCTGGCTCTATCCATCTCTCCAGCCACACCAGCCTCAAATTATCCAAGTTAATCAAATCTGACAGGTTCCTTCTCATCCTAGACCAAGTATCCTTAACCTAATTCATCCTCTGAGACTCAGCCTGACTCATTTCCATAAAGAGGCCTTCTGTACCTTCCTAAATTGAAACTAGTGTCTCCAAATTTAGGCTTCACAACACCATGTAGTTTTATTACTTCACCAATTGTTATAGACGTGTACTTATTCAATACCTGAATTCCTGACTCAACTGTAAACTCCATGAGGATAGATACATCTTTTGTTCATCACTGAAGACATAATAGCTAGGGATAGTATGTGGTATGTATGTAGTAGAAAGCACTCAAATACCTTTTGAAAGTTAAATTGATTTTGAAAAAAACACATACTGCCCTAACAAAAAAAAAATGGATACACAAAAGAAATGAGTTAAATCAGAAATATCTGAAAAGACTAGACCTCCCCCAGAAAATTACCTTTGGTGCAGTAGCTAAGTCTAGAGCGAGGAACTTGCATCAAGCCTCAGTTTTGTCCTAAGGTGGCAGAATAACATCAGGCAAGCTAATGATCCACTCTGTAGGTCTACACAGTGATAACTGCCATCAAAGACAGTGTTTTCCTAAATTCTGAGCTTGCTTTTTTTTTGTTATTATTAATCCTATATTAACAGAAAGATTATAATTTCAAGAATCAACTCAAAGAAATGCCAGATTCGTACTTCTGACATACTACAAAGACACAAAGAGCATTTTTTTCCCTTTCGATATGTTTTAATCTTTCCTGGCAACATAACAAATAACAAAGTCAATTTTAACCAGAAAATTTAATTTTAATCAGAAAATTATCCTGAACTTCTAGTGGAAAAAAAAAAAAATCAATGATGGTCACATTTACTGTACCCAGTTAGCTTTCATACTTTCAAGCCTCAGTTTTAAACTCAAAGCTTGCACAAAAAGGTCTATTTTTTTCTAAAGGTTACAGATATGAGAATGTACAGCTCAAAATCAGGCTGCTGATATTTACTAATTATCAACCATGTACAAACTACAGAGCCAGTCAGGGTGGGGGGAAGTTGCTGTGGGAAGAGCAATTATAAAAGGGTAGAAGACAAGAGCCTCAATTAAGATATAAAATAGAAGCAGGAAAACAAAATTTAATTTTCTCACTCCGCCTTAATACATCCCAGAGCTGCTTCTGGGAGAAATGAGATTTGAAAACTATAAAAATTGTTCCATGGATAAAAGAAAATATTATGGTAACTTTTTCCACTTATGGATACTTAACACACAGAGCTGAACTTAGGATTTGAAAGCTGATATTAAAAGATCAAGTAGGGGATCCCTGGGTGGCTCAGAGGTTTAGCGCCTGCCTTGGGCCCAGGGCGTGATCATGGAGTCCCAGAATCGAGTCCCACGTCAGGCTCCCTGCATGGAGCCTGCTTCTCCCTCTTGCCTGTGTCTCTGCCTCTCTCTCTTGCTGTGTCTCATGAATAAATAAATAAAATCTTTTTAAAAAATAAAAAAAAAATCAAGTAATCAAAAATAACAAAACCGAAATTGCCACTAAATAAAGTGATGCCGGGCAGCCCAGGTGGCTCAGTGGTTGAGCATCTGCCTTTGGCCCAGGGCGTGATCCTGGGGACCTGGGATCGAGTTCCGAATCAGGCTCCCTGCATGGAGCCTGCTTCTGCCTCTCTCTCTCTCTCTCTCTTAGTCTCCCATGAATAAAATCTTTTTTAAATAAATAAATAAAGTGATGTAAAAGAGACTCAAGTCTTATAAAACTTCACAATAACACAATAATTGAGCAGTCTTATTTTGACACCATCAGTAAAAACGAAAAATTACTAGACGTTAAAAAATGTGAAAGCTATGTGCTATCTTCTATTACTTTCTGTATGCACAAAGCATTTCATAACTAAAAATTTAAAAATAGACTTACTTTTCAACACAATCAAAACACTAAGATGGGGAGAGATCAGAAGCTATTTTAAAAAGTCTAGTTATGGCACACACATGATACATTGACTAATAAGCCACAATACTTTAACAAGGTTAACACCACCATTAGAATTTAGCACCAGGTTAACATCCAGTTTTTCACACGAGGATACATAAAAAATGAACAAGTCTTACCAAAAGCCACAGAAAACTGTTCATGTCTTACATTTAATAAGCAAATGACCGAAAAATATCTGAGAAAAAAGTCTGTCTTTTTTGTTTTCCTTCTAGAAGGAGTTGAAAGAAAAAGATTTCTCTACCCAAAGTGCTGCTTTTTAAGTTTTTATTGCAAGATGTGCTTCTGTCATTTCAAACAAAAAGTCATAAAATTAAAATCTTTTACTTACAAATTATAATTCTCGTGATATGTAAAGAGAAAACAAAATACATAATTGACAGAATAGTGAAGACTAGTAGGAGGCGGAAAGGAATGAAAATTGTAAAGGTTAGGATACATTAGCACAAACTTCTGCTGAAATTACAAGAGAGACACTTTAAAGCGAAAGATTACCCAGTTCTGGCAAAGACATCTTCACAGGAACATATAGAATGAGAGATTTTCAGGAGCATCATTAGACAATAATACAGAAGTCAAAACTCAGGTAGACTTTAAGTAACTAAGCTGCAAATATCTATGACTATTAGATGACAGCATTGTTTTTACGGTTTTCTACTTGTGGCATAACCCCGGGACCACCTTTGGGTTAATTTAAGATTTTTCATATAATTCGTAATTCTGTATTGAGCATTACCATCCAGCAAAATTACACGTGGGTATGTTAAAAGTCCACAAACTTTCTAGCTCACACTCAAGAAATTTCACTACTTCCAGTGGATGTAAAGAAATGCAACTCAAGGTGAGTGGAAGAGGAGGCTCTCAAAATTTACACAAGCAATGAAACAGCAGATTTCCACGCATAGATTACATTTATGCCCATTTCAGCATTATTAAGCTTTACAATTTGGTTTGATGAGTAACTAAAGTGCTCTTAAACTAATCCAAAAACTCATTAAAAGCAGTAATTTTTAAAATAGACAAAAGATGGGAAGGCCTTTTGAGTCTTCTTGGCAAATCATATTCAATTAAAGAAGACTTCCCTAACTCCCTGGCTAGGCAAGGTCTCTCAATACTTCCTGGTTAGGTTTAGCACAGCTGTTAATTTCCACGTTAAATAATTACACAAAGAGATGTTTACCTCCCTCTAGATTGTAAGCTGCAAGACAGCAAGGGCTGTTTCAGTTTTGCTAGTGGCCCTTGAATACGTCTAAGTAATTATTTGCTGCATGAAAAAAAAGAGGCCCCAAGTTTAAGAATGGATATGGATATGCCTGTCTTTACTTTTCTGATTTTTAATCAAATCAACACGCCTTCTGAGTTTAAAATGTATTTACTCAAAACAGCTTTTTTTTTTTTAAAAAATAAACCTAGCTTCATCTTCAGCCAAAAGCCTCAAGCAGTTTACTGAACTGGTGAGCTCTGGGGAGGCTGACAGTCGCAGGAGCACACAGTAGGCGCCCAACGTATGCTCGCTACATCAAAACCATGGAGGGAGCCAAACGAGATCCAACCTAGAGCAGCCGGCCAACACGCAGAGCTAAGCGCACCGTGCCCCACCGACTGGTTAGAGTACTCGGACGTCCCTCCCTTCTCTCTTCCCTAGGCCATTTCAACATCCCAAAGCGGTAAGTTTCTAGAAAATGGCTTGGGGAAGGAAAGGAGAGCCAAACCTTAAAGCAGCGGGCACAAAACCAGTGTCTTTTCATTTGAAGACGTCCCCACTTCAATGTCCTTTTCCTTTTCCGCTCCCGTTCTACAAGTGTCAACCTCAAGGCTGAACTGGGGTCAAAGATATCGCAGAAATGTCACCAGAGAGAGAAAAAAAAAACAAGGCGAAAACCCGGAGTTTTATCAATCTCGTGACACGCCGGAGAGGCGTGCCCCAGGCCATCCCCGCAGCCCGGAACTGGGGGCCCCCGGGTCGCTCCACCTGAAGGGAAGCGGGGCCGTCCGGAAGGAGCGGGGGGGGGGGCGGGCTACCTTGGAAGGGGAGGCGGCGCTGCGCCCCCGCAGAGGCGGGGTCCGAGGGCCCAGCCAGGGCCCCCACAGCCGCTCGAGGAAGGCGGGGAGAGGCTCCGACATGCCCGGAGAGCGCGCCGCCGCCCGCAGGTGCTCGGGCCTCGGCGAGACCGGGAACAGGCGGCGCCGCCCGCCCGCCCTTCCCCGACCCCGCCGCGGCCAGCCAGGCCTAAGCCGGCGCCCCGCCGCACCCGCGACACCGAGCCCGCCGTTGGCCGGCCCGCCGCGCGCTCTGGGGCCAGGGCTGCAGGCGAGCGCGCGGGCCGCCGCGCACTCACCATTGTCAGCACCGCCGCCGCCGCCGCCGCCGCCGCGTCCCCACCACTTCACTCCGCTTCCCTCAGGAGAACTCCCAGTCCAGATTCCCTCCTCCCCGGCGCCCGTCACGTGACCCCGAGCCGCTGGCCGCACGTGACCCCTCCCTTCCTTTCCCTTCCTGGCCTCCGCCTGCTCCAGTCCCCTCCCGGCCGCTTGCCCCGCCCCACCGGCCAGCCTGGCCCTCGAGGAGAGGCGGTTTGGGGGCGGGGCCTCGCGCTCCACCCCGCGGCCGAGGAGGCGGGGCCGCCGCGACGCCGTCAAGTGGGCGGGGCCTGCGCCGACGCAGGCTCCCCGGGCTCGCCCCGCCTTCTCCTCCGTCACGTGGGGGGCGGTTCCCCGGCGGGCTTCTTTGCCCCGCCCAGTGCAGGTTGGAGTACCTGGGAGAGGCCGGGGGAGGGAGCGGTTGTCCCGGAGGCGCTCTCCCCGGGCGGATCACGGGGCCGTCCAGGCGAAGGCGCGCGGTCACCCGAGGCGCTGCTTCCTTCGGCCTCGCAAGGTACGTGCTCCCTTAAATGCAGGGATGAGCCATTCTGCTTCCATCTTTCTGGAACCCTACCCAGCTCCCTCTCCCGCTGAGAGCTGCTGGGTTTTGAGAACTTGCTAGCTTTATAGCCTCTGAAGAGCCGCCCAGTGGGGAAAATGTGAGGGTGCTACATCCGCTGCTTTGTAAAGTACGCGGGTAGCGCCCAACCCCAGCCACCTGAGCGCTGCAGTCCTGCGAAGGGGAGGGGCGGGGGGCGGCTTCCGACGCCAGGTGGTGCAGCTAGCCTGTACTCCGGCTTTGACCGCATCCCAGCCCTGTGGTGTAAGCCTGGAGCCCCCAGGTAAATGGGATGCAGTTTTCAGGGTTTTTTAATTTATTTTTATTTTTTTCTTTTTTATTATTATTTTTTTATTTTATCGTTCTTTAAAAGCAGTGTGGAACCACCACAGTGTATACTGACCAAAGCAGAAAAAAAAAAAAAAGATCATCTGAACTCACCATCGTAGCAAAACAAAATCAGGTTTGTGAGTCAGGGCCATAAAGCAAGTATAAAATTTTAAAAAGCCGAACGACTGACTGGGTGGTTCAGTGGTTGAGCGTCTGCCTTCGGCTCAGGTTGTCTGATCCCTGAGTCTCGGGATGAGTCCCACATCGGGCTCCCCGGAGGGAGTCTGCTTCTCTCTCTGCCTATGTGTCTGCCCCTCCCTCTGTATCTCTTATAAATAAATTAAACATCTTTAAAAAATAAAAATTTTAAAAGGGTTAAAATTGGAGCATGGTGTCTACAGTAAAATTCACCTAGAGATAACAAAAAAATAGAAAATGCACAAATATATGGTAACTAAGCAACATAATTCAAAACCTCTGTGTCAAAGAAGACATCAGTGGAAATTTAAAAATAGTTTGAACTAACAAAATTATAATACAACATATAACTTATGGCATAGAGCTGAAGTAGTGATTACAGGGAGATCTGTAGCTTTAAATGCATATATTTGAAAAGAAGAGCTTTAAACTCGGCAGTATAAGTTCACATCAGGAAATAAAATGATACTAGCATGTGCAGGGAAGCAGGGGATATTCAACTTTGCTGTGAACTTAAAACTTCTTTAAAATTAAAAAAAAAATTTTTTTTTAAGCCCTCACATGGGTAAGTGCCATGACAAATCAATGGGGAAACGACAGTCTCTTCAACAAATGGCGTTGGGAAAACTGGATATCCACTTGCAAAAAAATGAAGTTGGATCTTTATCTTACTCTATATACAAAAATTTACTCAAAATGGGTTTAAGACCTAAAACTATAAAACTTGTAGGAGAAAAATCTTCTTTGGACTTGACAATGATTTCTTTTTTTTTTTTTTTTAAGATTTTTATTTTTATTTTATTTTTTTTAATTTTTTATTTATTTATGATAGTCACAGAGAGAGAGAGAGAGGGGGGCAGAGACACAGGCAGAGGGAGAGGCGGGCTCCATGCACCGGGAGCCCGATGTGGGATTCGATCCCGGGTCTCCAGGATCACGCCCTGGGCCAAAGGCAGGCGCCAACCGCTGCGCCACCCAGGGATCCCTTGACAATGATTTCTTAATACGACACCAAAAGCAACAAAAATGGCCCATAGGACAGGCAACAAAAGCAAAGATAGAAAAATGGAATGGGGGATCCCTGGGTGGCACAGCGGTTTGGCGCTTGCCTTTGGCCGGGGGCGCGATCCTGGAGACCCGGGATCGAATCCCACGTCGGGCTCCCGGTGCATGGAGCCTGCCTCTCCCTCTGCCTGTGTCTCTGCCTCTCTCTTTCTCACTGTGTGCCTGTCATAAATAAAATTAAAAAAAAAAGAAAAATGGAATGGTATCAAACTTAAAAACTTTTGTGCATCAAAGGACACAACAGAGTGGAAGAGAAACCTATGGAATGAGAGAAAATATTTGTAAATCATATATCTGATAAGATATCCAGAATTTTTAAGTTACCCCTACAACTTAACATGCCCTTAACATCTAAAAAAAAAAAAAATCTAAAAGGTATGAAGAATGACTACAACTCAAAAAAAAAAATAACCCAGTTAAACAATAGGCAAAGGACTTGAACAAACATTTCTCCAAAGATGATAATGCAAATGCCCAGTAAGCATATAAAAATATACCTTTCAGATAAATGCAAATCAAACCACAAGGTAGCATCTCACACCTATTAGGATGATTACTATTAACAAAAACAAAAATAGCAAGTATGGGTGAGGATATGGAGAAATTGGAACCTTTGTGCACTGTTGGTGGGTGAGCCCCCTATGGAAAACAGCCTGAAGGCTCTTCAAAAAATTGAGAATAGGGAATGTCATGATCCCGCAATCTCACTTCTGGGTATATATATCCAAAAGAATTGAAAGTAAGGTCTCAGATATATTTGCATATTCACATTCATAGCACATATAAACATTTATGTTCATTCATGATACCCAAGAGGTAGAAGCAACCCAAATGTCCATGGACAGGAAAATGGAATATTCATCCATCTTAAAAAGGAAGGAAATCTTGTCACACGCTGCAACATAAACAATGTGCTAAGTGAAATGGGCCAGTCGCAAAAAAGACAAATACCATATGATTCCACTTATATGAGGTATCTAAGCCAAATTCATAGACACAGAAAATAGAATGGTGGTTACCAGAAGCTGGGGGAAGCCAGAAAGGGGAGTTACTATTTAATGGATATAGAGTTTCAGATTTGCCAGATGGAGATCTGTTTCACAAACAATGTGAATATAATTAACCACTACTGAAGTGTACACTTAAAAATGGTTAAGGTGGTGAATTGTATGTGCTCTTTACTACAATAAAAAATAAACTCTGAGAGTAGGAAGAACAGAAGTCAATGGAATAGGGGCACCTGGGTGGCTCATCAGTTGGGTGTCTGCCTTTGGCCCAGGTCATGATCTCAGGGTCCTGGGATCAAGCCCTGCATTGGGCTCCCTGCTCAGGGGTGAGTCTACTTCTCCCTTCCCTCTGAAATCTCTCTCACTCTCACTGTCTCTCAAATAAATAAAATCTTTTTAAAAAGTCAGTGGAATGGAAATAGGCAAGCAATAGAGAAGATCAAGAAATCCAGTAGTTGGAGTTTTTTTTGGGGGGATTGCATATATTCTACACAGAATTTACTCCCAGACCATAAGTTTTTGTTTCTTCAGTTTCTTCTAGGATATCTTTTTCGTCAGTGCAACCTCCCCTTCTGGTTTATGAACAATCTGCTCTTTTTCAGTAAGGATCAGATGATGTGGCAGGAAGAGCTCATGTATGGTTAATCCAGCCATGAGCCCTGTAAATTCTACACCATATCCTAGGGGCTTTGTTCACCTGGATGTGCTTAGTGACTAGAGAATCTACATCTAAACCTTTAAGTTCAGAATTACTGTCTGCATTTTTAAGCATGTGCAATAAAAATTCTATACTCGTCTTGGGCTACTGACCCTGTGTCCAGCCCCACTGTTTGGCCTGGACACACCTACCAACTCCATCATGTAGCGATGGAATGGCACACACTGCTTCTGCAAAGTGACATCTTTCAGATGGTTGGTGGATTTTCAGATATGCATACCCTTGATGGCCTGGGCAGTTTCATCTGTGTTCTTAAAGTGAACACGAAGATTTGAACCTCTTGATTTACATGATTTTGTAGGGTTTTCTGGGTTGACCAAATAGTGAGCCATTTTCAGAGGTCACCCAGGCTGCTTAGGGAAAGAGCCAATAGTTGGTTCTTTGAAAAGAGTAATAAGGCACCTGTGGCTCAGTGGTTGAGCGTCAGGTTGTGATCCCAGGGTCCTGGGATCGAGTCCCACATCAGGCTCCTGGCAGGGAGCCTGCTTCTCCCCCTGCCTATGTCTCTGCCTCTCTCTCTCTGTCTCTCATGAATAAATAAAAATTTAAAAAAAGATTAAAGTGGATAAGCCTCTGGCAATACTAATCAAGAAAATAAGAAAAAAGGTAAATTAACAGTATTAGGAATGAAAAAGAAGACATCACTTGAAATCCTACAGACATCAAAAGGATAATAGGGAAATATATGAACAACTTTATGCCAATAAGTTTGACAACTTAGGGGAAATGGACACTTTCCATTAAAACAGCTTTTTGAGGGGCGCCTGGGTAACTCAATCAGTTAAGCATCCGGCTCTTGGCTTCCACTCAGGTCGTGATCTCATGGGTTATGGAATCAATCCCCACGTCGGGCTCCATGCTCCACGGGGAGACTGCTTGAAGATTCACTCTGCCCCTCCCTCCACTTGTGTGCCTTCTCTCTTTCTCTCTCTGTCTCTCTCTCAAATAAATAAAGGGATCCTAAAAAAAAAACTTTTTGAAATGAGCATAAGAAGAAATACAGAGGGGCTCCTGGGTGGCTCAGGCAGTTGGGCATCTGCCTTCAGCTCAGGTCATGATCCCGGGGGGGTGGTATCGAGCCCCGCATCAGGCTCCCTGCTCCATGGGGAGTCTGCTTCTCCCTCTCTCCCCTGCCTGCCAGTCTCCATGCTTGTGCTCTCTCTCACTCTCTCTTGCTCTCTCAAATGAATAAATAAAATATTGAAAAAAAAGGAAATACAAAATCTGAACAGTCTTATTTCAATGAAATTGAACAGAAAATTTTATTGAACAGAAATCTTCCCACTCCAAAACTCTTCTAGACTATAGAATTCACTGATGAGTTCTACCAAAATATAAGGAGGAAATAATACCAAGCTGTTTACACAAACTTTTTAAAAGAATATACGAGGAGAGAACTCTTGCCAACTCCTTTTCTGAGGCCAGCATAACTCTGATATCAAAATCTAACAAGGACATTACAGAAAAGAATACTGCATGCCAATATCCTTCATCAACTTAGCTATAAAAATCCTAAACCAAATTTATAAAGCAGAAATTTCTGTAAAAATCATGACTTGCAGGTTGGCCCTATACTGGTTAAACGTGTTCCTTTGCATATAAAATTCCTATTGAATGGAGTGAGACAACATTTTTATATATTTTTTAAGATTTTATTTATTTATTCATGAGAGACTCACAGAGAGAGAGAGAGGCAGAGACACAGGCAGAGGGAGAAGCAGGCTTCCTGGAAGGAGTCCAATGTGGGACTCGATCCCAGATCCCTGGATCATGCCCTGAGCCAAAGGCAGACAGACACTCAACCAGTGAGCCACTCAGGCGTCCCTTTTTATATTTGTTTTAAGGTTCATTTCTGTTATTGTTGATGCTCAAATCAGTGTTAAATATAGATAAATGAAACTTTTAATCTAAGACAGCAAAGATAAACCTAAGGAGAAGGAATGTGTTAGGTTTTCTCCTTCTAGATCATATATTTATATATATTCTTCTATTAAATAACTAAACTGAGAGTATTTCCTGGAGATAGATATTTGGATTCTGGGATCCAGACAAGGATCCAAATGTTTGTTTATTAAACATATACTTATTGAGTGCTCACTAAATGGCAGGTGTTGTTTTAGGCTATGGAGATAATTAGAAAAGAAGAAGAGGAGGAAGTTGTTCTTGTCCCCAAGAATCTTATATCCTAGTGTAAGAAATGGTCAATAAACAAGTAATTAAATATAATATTTTCAATTAGAAGAAACATGGTGAAATAAAAAGAAATAAACATGGTGACATGACTGGAAAAGAGCTATTTTTAGATAGGGTGATGGGAAAGTGACATTTAAACTGAAATCTAAAAGGAGGGGTCCATCCCAGGCAGAACAGTGAATGCTAAGGTCCTGAGCTAGGAAAAAAGTTTGTTCTTTCCAGGAATGGAAAGACAGCATAATTGAAGCCTAGTGAATGACAGGAACAGTAATATAGGATGAAGAGCAGTTAGAGAACAGTTGACTATAATAAGGAGATCTAAAGATGTTGCTCTCCTCTCTAGATCCAAGGATGATTGTAGGGTCAGAATTTTAAAGCAGTATTTCCTGATTTAGCCTGTGTCCATTCACAACCTTGAGGAGAACTATATTCCATCTCTATTTCAACGGAGGACTCTGTTTATTGCCTTAGAATAGTCTCTCTTCCCCACTAGACTTAGGGAAAGTACCAAAAGCTACAACTTCATCCCATACCTGTGGCCAACTGCATTACCAAAAACCCAGTAAGCCCACAATAAATATTTTAACTTAATTTTTAATTATAGCTGTTGGACTACTTGGAGATCAACTAATCCAACTCTTTTATTAGGATTAAAAGACTATACAACTGTTTACTGTAAAACAGCTGATGTCCTGACTCCAGTTCTTTTTAACTTCTAGCCTACCCACTTGACAGTAGTAAATAAGACACTAGTCAAAGCACATTTAATAAGTCAGATAGAGGGGATGCCTATGTGGCTCAGTGGTTAAGCGTCTGCCTTTGGCTCAGGGTGTGATCCTGGAGTCCCGGGATCAAGTCCCACGTCGGGCTCCCTGCATGGAGCCTGCTTCTCCCTCTGCCTGTGTCTTCTCTGCCTCTCTCTCTCTCTCTCTCTGTCTCTCATGAATAAATAAAGTCTTTAAAAGAAAATCAGATAGAACCTGGATGGGGTCCAGTGATTTCTAAATTTCTAAAAGCTATTTTAAAGCCATATCAGGTATTAGTATATTTGTAACTGTACTAATATTGTCATTGAGTTGTGATAAGAACACTATTAAGAGATAATGCATATCTTCATGAAATAACACGTTATTAATAAAAGAGGAAGGTGATTTTTTTTTTTAACTTAGTTTTGGGAACGCCGGGGTGGCTCAGTGGTTTAGCGTCTGCCTTTGGCCCAGGGCGTGATCCTGGGGTCCCAGGATTGAGTCCCACGTTGGGCTCCCTGCGTGGAACCTGCTTCTCCCTCTGCCTATGTCTCTCTCTCTCTCTCTCTCTCTCTCTCTCTCTCTGTGTGTGTGTGTGTCTCTCATGAATAAATAAATAAAATCTTTTTTAAAAAAACCTTAGATTTGCCTGTTATCTTGACTGCTATTCTGGTTCCCACCTACTCTTGTCTGGAGGCCTGAATATCAACACATCAAAGAGAATCAATGAAAGAAAAGTAGCAGCAGCAAAAAAATACTGGAGAAGCCAAGTATAAATAAGAGCTGGCAAAAAATAAATAAATAAATAAATAAATGAAGCTGGAAAAGAAGGTCACACCAGAGTCCAATTTATACTAATGACTTGTCCTACTGATCAAAACCCAGTAACTGTGCCACTGTAATAAATGCAAGGAGCAACAGAACTGTCAAGTTTATTTACCCATCTACCTATTTGGCAAATCAGAATGTTAAAGTTAGATGCTAAGAAGTAGTGTTTTGACAGGCAAGGACTGTGACATCACTAAATTTGCCCTTTGGGGGGAAAAAAAAAGATGGGAAAAATGTGACTAACTTATAAGCATTGACTTTCATAAACAAAAGTACTAGATTTAGGTAAAAAAGTATTGGGGGAGTGAGGGGGCAGCCGGGATGGCTCAGCGGTTTAGCACTGCCTTCAACCCAGGGCCTGATCCTAGAGACCTGGGATCGAGTCCTACGTCGGGCTCCCTGCATGGAGCCTATGTCTCTGCCTCTCTCTCTCTCTCTCTCTCTCTCTCTCTCTCTCTCTCTCTCTCTCATGAATAAATGAATAAAAATCTTAAAAAAAATTATTAGGGGAAAAGATAATCTAAGTTTTTATCTACCTACCAGGAACCACTTAAAAGAAAAATAAGCACTTATTGAAATTCATGAAGACTAAAAAGTCCTATTAATAACTGTGACAGTGTAAAGGAGCAACTGTTTGCAGTTGACAACCAAAGCTAAGTAAAAAGAATCAAGTACAAATACACCAAAAGAATGAAAAAAATGTCTAAAGTATACTGAGAATAAAAATAGTTTTTCTCAGGACATCTGGGTGGCTCAGTGGTTGGGCATCTGGCTTTGGCTCAGGGTGTGATCCCGGGATTGAGTCCCATACTGGGCTCCCTGCGTGGAGCCTGCTTCTCCCTCTGCGTGTGTCTCTGCCTCTCTCTGTGTGTCTCTCATGAATAAATGATTAAAATACAAAAAAAATATATTTTTTCTCAACTTAGAATAAAATCTGTTAAAAAAAAGAATAAAATCTGTTGAATATATAATTATGAATCTATTTCTCAAGTTTTTATTCTGTTTCATTGATCTATCTACGTTTATGCAATACTACATTGTCTGGATTACTATAGCTTTATAGTAAGCCTTGAAGTAAGGAAGTATAATTACTACAACTTAGTTCTTTTCTAGAATGCTTTGGTTAAGTTCTTTGTATTTCCTCATAAATGTTTGAATTATTAATCCACCTCTTTAAAAAAAAAAAAAGCCTGCTATGATTGTTATTGAGATTGATAGCTCAGTTTGGGGGAAATTGACATCTTAACAATACTGAGCTTTCCAATCCATAAGCATGGTTTATTTCTCTATTTGAGTCTTCTCTAATTTCTCTCAGCCATATTTTTTAGTTTCCAGTGTAGAGGTCTTACACATCTTTTGTTAAATTTAGCCTTAAGCATTTATATTTTTGATACTATTTTAAGTGGAATTTTAAATTTTCATTTTCTAATTCTTTAATGTGTGTGTGTGTGTTTATGCATGTGTATGGTTTTCTATATTGACTTGTATCTTGCAACCTTCCTAAATTTCTGTGATGATTTCCTCTCATCTCTTTTCTGTCCTCTTTTCCTGGATCTTCTATTAATCATATATTGGGCTTAATAGTGATTGCTTCATTTTCATATTTTTTCTTTCCTATTTTCCTCCTATCTGGTGGTTGGTGGTGGTGGTGGTGGTCGTCGTCGTATTCTCTTTTCTAGGTGATTTTCCCCAATTTTATGTTCCAACACTTATAATTTTTTTATTGCTGTTTTATGGTAGCCAGCTTCTAAGATGGCCTCCAAAGAGCCATACATCTGTGTAGTCCCTTCTCAAATTCTTCAAGGTTGATCTGTATGCCCAACACAAAAAGGGGGAAGTGGTAGTGTGTGACTTGCAAAGCTGCTTTTGTTTTGCTCTCTCCTGGATCATTCACTCTAAGAAAAGTCAGCAGCCATATCATGTAACCCAATAGAGAGGTCCACATAGTGAGAGATGGAGGCCTCCTGTGAACACCTAGCACTAACTTTCCAGCTATGTGAGTGAACTATCTTGGAAAGATGATCTTCCCACCCCAGTGAGGTCTTCAGATGACTGCTACCAAAGCTAACATCCTAACTGCAATCTTATGAGAAGACATCCCCCACCCAGGAGTCTAGACCAGAACTATCTAGGTAATCCATTCCCAGATCTGATCCATAAAAACTGTGAAATAATTAAAGTTTATTGTTTTAAACCAATAAGTTTTGAGGTAATTTATTAACAGCAATAGTTAACTAAAAGATACTATTTTATTTTTAATTCCCAAGAGCTCTTTCTTATTCTCTGAAAGGGTCATTTTATTGGCATTTTGTCCTTGTGAAGATAAAGAAATAAAACATCCAGTAATCAACATATAAACATTTAAGATATAGAATTGTGCATAAATCACTGAGATAATTTCCTCTGTAACAAATCACATACCAACTAGCTTCATGATTGTGATAGTAAAGTTCCAAGTTTCTATGGACCAATGATAAGTAATCATACTATACCATTATAAGCTGGAAATATAACTGATAAGACTTAAGTCCAAAAATAATCATTGGTTTAGTGCAGTGGTTCTCAAGGAGGAGTATTTCTCCCTAATGGTCATTAGTCAATATCTGAAGACATTTTTGATTGTCAGGTCTGTAGGAGCACTACTGAGATCAGAAATACTGCTAAACATCTTGCAAGAACAACAACAAAAAAAAAATCTTGCAAGCACAGGACAGCCCCCTATAACAAAGAAGCATCCTGTCCAAAATGTCAATAATGCTAAAGATGAGAAATTCTGGGTTTGTATTAACCTAAGAAGACAAATAGAGTTGTGAAAGATCAATTGTATTAATATTTTAAGCAGTGACTCAAATGCTAAAACAGACTACATGCTGAGGGAATGGAGACAAAAAACCTTTTGCAAAATCAATCATTCTCTTTTGTATCTTTTTGTTTGTAATTATTATAGATTTGAAAAAATATAATGTAAAATGTATTATAGCTATTTATGTGCTTCCCCCTCTACATTGTAAGTACTCTTTTTTTAAGATTTTATTTATTTATTTATTTATTTATTTATTTATTTATTTATTTATTTATTTATTTATTTATTTATTTAGAGGGGGCGGGGGGAGGAAGGTAGGAGAGAATTCAAGCAGACTCCACACTGAGCACAGAGCCTGATGAGGTGCTCAGTCTCATGACCCTGAGATCATGACCTAAGCCAAAATCAAGAGTCAGATGTTTAATGAACTGAGCCACCCAGGTGCCTCCATTGTGAGTACTCAACTATTTATTCCTGTTCCCTTGATCCTTTGTAGGTTTTGTCGATTATATAATATGAGAAAAAGTGACCATGAATTAATTAGTCAAAAATACAAATTAGCAGAAACCCTAACTCCTCTCCCTTCAAAAAGCCCCATAATTATGATAAATTATTGACAAATAGAATCCAAAAGGTAAAAGAGTGAGAATTAGAAAAAACCTGCATGGGTCCTATTTTTCTTATGTGCCTGAGAATTTTTACTTCCACCTACCTACCTTCGTTTGTGCCAGGCAAGACTAACACATTCATTCTCATTCAATCTCTGTTAGACTCCAAGCTCAAGGACAAAGGCTATCTTGTGTCTTTGTTTCCCCCTGTATCCCAGGACCTAGCACAGCAGCTGGCACATAGATGGGATCTTTAATCTTATGAAATAGCTGTAACACATGTTTTTGTGATTATAATTGTTTTAGGGGCTTACTATGTGCCAGGCACTGAGCTAATGCCTCATTTGATCTTTACCACAACCCTATGGGCAAATATCGTTACCCTATAGTATAGATAATGATAATAACCTAGGTTTATTGATCACTTACTCAATAACATTGTTCTGAGCACGTTACATACATTAATTTATTCAATAAACCTGTAAGGGAGGCACTATCATTATCTTCATTTTAAAGAGGAAACTGGGTATGAAGAGGCTAAGTAATTCATCTAAGCTTACCTAGTTGGTAAGTGACAGAGTTTTGAATCCAGGTAATCTGTCCTCAGAGTCCACACAATTAACCCCTTCACTACATTGCCCTCCCTGGACAAGCTTAGCAAAATTAAGTAACTTGCCTTGAGCTACAAAGCTAATCAAGAGTGAAATTGATATTTGAGCCAGGACTTTGCAATTCTAAAGCTCATACTTTTTCATGTGATCTAATTATCTCTCCAAAGATAGAAATAGTCTACATTCCCTTTGTGACAAGTATAAGATCTTTCTCCATGAAAGTGTCATTTTTAAAATAAAAATCAAGCTAGGGATGGGTTAAATGGGTGATGGGTATGAAGGAGGGCACTTGTTATGAGCACTGGGTGTTGTATATAAGTGATGAATCACTAAATTCTATACCTGCAGCCAATATTACACAGGATGTTAACTAACTGGAATTTAAATAAAAACTTGAAACTACAAAAAAATTAAACTATATTCTTTCTTCAAATGTGTAAGACAGGGAGTACCTGAGTGACTCAATGGTTGAGCATCTGCCTTTGGCTCAGGTCATGATCCTGGGGTCCTGGGATCAAGTCCCATATCAGGCTCCCTGCAGGGAGCCTTCTTCTCCCTCTGCCTTTGTCTCTGCATCTCTCTCTGTGTCTCTCGTGAATAAATAAATCTTTTTTTTAATGTGTAAAACATAACACTTAAATAGAAAACTCAAAGCAGTATGTGTATTTTCTAAAACATGCCTTTTTCCCCTCTGCTATACTAGTTATAGGAGCCAAAAAATAGGTCTCATTACAGTAACACCCTACTGAACATAAAAACTCACAAAGTTCCTGTTAAACAATCACAGATTTATTAATGGAAAGAGCAGGGTATAACTTAACAACTGTCACTAAAAGTAAAATGCTATAAAGATAATTCCCAGAAGTTGGGTTCTATGAGAAGCCAGCTTACAGAGGACATTTACCAGGGGGTGTTCTTAGGATCAACACCTGTGCAGAATCAGAAGATACCTGAATGATGACAGCCATAGCTTAAAGTTCAGTAGGATTCTTATTATGTCTCCTGGTAAAGAAGTTTCCCATAAGGAACCGTAACATCAAAATCTGCAAAACACAGAGTTACAGGGATAGGGAGTACAAATTCCCCAAGTGGGTTTGATGTTAAGTATGTCCTATCCTATTTCCACATATTGTTTCCTGGAACCATGTAATCTACATATTACGGACCCAGCACAATATAAAGTTTATTGAGTTAGCATGTATACTGCATCCTGGAAGTTGGCATCCCAGCCTCAGTTTACTATATCAAAGCTGGTATCTTGGCTGTACCTTCAACAGATTATCATTCTATTATGTTGGTGGCATCTAGGAGATGTGATATGTGATAGAACCAGTGGGTCCCCTAATCATGTGCCACTGCTAACTTCTTTGCTGTAAAGTGGGTCCCTAGGTTTGATGCAATCATGTTTGTGGATCAAACATTCTATAAGCCCTTAGATATTGATGTTGCTGGAGGCCCTGTGGATAAGAAAGGCAAATCCATACCTAGAATACATGTCTGTTTCTATTAGAACAAATCTGTGGTCCCTCCAGGATGGAGGGGGCCTAATATAGTCAACCTGCCACAGAGGTCTCCTTGAAGAATGGTGCCATATCAGTGGCTCAGTAGTGAGCTCTGTTGGTAGCTTATGGGACTCTTGGAAGCATCAGTACCTAGATCAGCCTTGGTCAGTGGGAGCCCATGCACAGCCTCTATCCCTCCCATCATGGCTACTCCTTCATGAATGTACTGTGCTAGCATTAGGGTGGCTGATGACAGAAGCTGACCAACATTTGCCCAAGTCTTTCTGCTGCCTGGTTCTTTAATGTTTCTTCTACGATGGATGCTTTCTGGTGGGCATTACCATTTGATACAAAGATTTTCACACTGTATTTTACCTTATGCCATTCACATGCCTCTACCCCAGACTTCTTAGTTCCCAATATACTATCTTTCTTAGGCCCCTGACCAAAACATTCACCACAACCCATGAAACTGTATGCGTTCCAATCTTGTGCTACTTCTCTTTCCACACAGAGTAAATGACCAGGTACATCCCCTGAAGCTCTGCCCACAGGATTTCCTTCTCAGTTCTTTTCTTTTTTTTTTCTTTTATTATATCACAACTGCTTTCAATACATATTTTTTTAAGATTTTATTTTTAAGTAATCTCTTCACCCAATGTTGGGCTCCATTTATAATCCCAAGATCAAAAGATCATGCTCTACCAACTAAACCAGCCAGACCCCCCTACAACACTTATATTTTTATTTTTTTAAGATTTTATTTATTCATGAGAGACACAGAGAGAGAGGCAGAGACACAGGTAGAGGGAGAAGCAGGCTCCATGCAGGGAGCCCGACATGGGACTCGATTCCAGGTCTCCAGGATCACACCCTGGGCTGAAGGCGGCGCTAAACTGCTGAGCCACCCGGGCTGCCCATGCTGATTCTTTAAAAGAATTGCTAAGATTGACAAACCCCTGGCCAGACTTATCAAAAAGAAAAGATAGAGGACCCAAATAAATAAAATTATGAATGAAAGAGATCACAACCAACACCGAAGAAATACAAACAATTATAAGAACATATTATGAGCAACTATATACCAACAAATTAGACAATCTGGAAGAAATGGTTGCATTCCTAGAGATATATAAGCTACCAAAACTGGAACAGGAAGAAATAGAAAACCTGAGCAGACCTATAACCAGCAAGGAAATTGAAGCAGTAATCAAAAATCTCCCAACAAACAAGAGTCCAGAGTCAGATGGCTTCCCAGGGGAATTCTACCAAACATTTAAAGAAGAATTAATACGTATTCTTCTGAAGTTGTTTCAAAAAATAGAAATGCAAGACACCTGGGTGGCTCAGCAGTTGAGTGTCTGCCTTTGGCCCAGGGCATGATCCTGGAGTCCCAGGATCAAGTCCCATGTCAGGCTCCCTGCATGGAGCCTGCTTCTTCCTCTTCCTGTGTCTCTGCCTCTCTGCCTCTCTCTCTCTCTCTCATGAATAAATAAAGTCTTAAAAAAAAAAAAGAAATGGAAGGAAAACTTCCAAACTCTTTCTATGAGGCCAGCATTACCTTGATCCCAAAACCAGACAAAGACCCCACCAAAAAGGAGAATTACAGACCAAAATCCCTGATGAACATGGATGCCAAAATTCTCACCAAGATACTAGCTAATAGGATCCAACAGTACATTAAAAGAATTATTCACCCTAACCATGTGGGATTTATTCCTGGGCTGCAAGAGTGGTTCAACATCCACAAAGCAATCAATGAGATATACTACATTAATAAAAGAAAGAACAAGAACCATATGATCCTCTCAATACATGCAGAAAAAACATTTGCCAAAGTACAGCATCCTTTGTTGATTAAAACTCTTCATGGTGTAGGGATAGAGGGAATATATGAAAAGCCCACAGCAAATATCATGCCTGGCTTCAGCTTCACAGCACCGACTGATTCTCTTGTTAGAGGCTATGTAGTTGGTGACTTTAATTTGAAGCCAGTTCTCATTTACCACTCCAAAAGTCCTAGGGCCCTTAAGAATTATGTTAAATCTACTCTGCCTGTGCCCTATAAATGGCACAGTAAAGAAAACAGTCAATAAAACCAAAAGGCAACTTACAGAATGGGAGAAGGTATTTTTGCAAGTGATATATCAGATAAAGGGCTAGTATCCAAAATCTATAAGAACTTATCAAACTCAACACCCAAAGAGCAAATAATCCAATCAAGAAATGGGCAGAAGACATGAACAGATGTATCTCCAAAGAAGACATACAAATGGCCAACAGACACATGAAAAAATGCTCGTCACTTGGCATCACGGAAATACAAATCAAAACCACAATGAGGAAAAAAAAAACACCACAATGAGATATCCCCTTAAACTGTTGGTAAGAAAAAATAAAAATAAATAAAAATAAACTGTTGGTAAGAATGCAAACTGGTACAGCCACCCTGGAAAACAGTATGAAGTTTCCTCAAAAAGTTGAAAATAGAGCTACTTTATGACCCATCAACTGCACTACTGGGTATTTACCCCAAAGATACAAATGTAGTGATTTGAAGGGACACCTGCATCATCCCAATGTTTATAGCAGCAATGTCCATGATAGCCAAACTATGGAAAGAGCCAGATGTCCATCAACAGATAAATGGACAAAGAAGATGTAGCATATAGATATAGATACAGACACAGATAACATATATAGACATAGATATATACAATGGACTACTACTCAGCCATCAAAAAATGACATCTTGCCATTTGCAACGTGGTTGGAACTAGAGGATATTATGCTAAGTGAAATAAGTCAATCTATCATATGATCTCACTCATGTGGAATTTAAGAAACAAAATAGAGGTTTATAGGTAAAGAGGAAAAAAATAAAACAAGACATATTCAGAGAGGGAAACAAACCATAAGAAACTTTATCATAGAAAACTAAGTCACTAGAGGGGAGGGGGTATGAAGGAGGGCATATGATGTAATGAGCACTGGGTATTATATAAGACTGATGAATCACTGACCTCTGCCTCTGAAACCAATAATACAATATATACAATATATGTTAATGAATTTAAATAAAAAATTTTAAAAGATGTTCATATAAAAAAAGGAGAAAGCAAAATAGCCTTATGTGAATATGGAGAAAATTTGAGTGGTCTGGATAGAAGATCAGACCAGCCACAACATTCCCTTAAGCCAAAACCTAATCCAGAGCAAGGCCCTAACTCTCTTCAATTCTGTGAAGGCCAAGAGAGGGGAGGAAGCTGCAGAAGAAAAGTTTGAAACTAGCAGGGGTTGGTTCTCAAGGCTTAAGGAAAGAAGCTGTCTCCATAATATCCAAATGCAAGATGAGGGGTTGCCTGGGTGGTTCAGTCAGTTAAGCATCTGACTCTTGATTTCAGCTCAGGTCATGAACTCAGGGTCGTGAGATCAAGCCCCAAGTCAGGCTCATGCACTGGGCATGGAGCCTGCTTTAGATTCTCATTCTCTCTCTCTCAAAGAAAAAACAAAAAACAAAAAAAGGTGAAGAACAAGTGCTGATGTAGAAGGTGCAGCAGTTTATCCAGAAGATCCAGCTAAGGTATAATTCATGAAAATGGCTGGCTACACTCAATTAAAGATTTTCAATATAAATGAAACAGTCTTCTACTGGAAGAGGTTGCTGTATAGGACTTTCATAGCCAGAGAAAAATCAATGCCTGGCTTCAAAGCTTCACAGCACCGACTGATTCTCTTGTTGGGGCTATACAGCTGGTGACTATAAGTTGAAGCCGCTTCTCATTTACCATTCCAAAAGTCCTAGGGCCCTTGAGAATTATGTTAAATCTACTCTGTCTGTGCTCTATAAATGAAACAAACCCTAGATAATAGCACATCTGTTTACAACGTGGTTTACTGAATATCTTAAGCTCACTGTTGAGACCTACTTGCTTAGAAAAAAAAAGATTTATTTCAAAATGTAACTACTCATTGACCATGCACCAGGTCACCCAAGATCTCTAATGGAGATGTACAAAGAAGCTAATGTTATTTTCATGCCTACAAATACAACATATATCCCACCGCCCTGGATCAAGGAATCATTTAGACTTGAAAGTCTTAACATTTAAAGAAATATATATCTTAAGGCTATAGCTACCATAGATAGTGATCATCTGATGAATCT
Source organism: Nyctereutes procyonoides (assembly GCF_905146905.1). Classification (NCBI taxonomy): domain Eukaryota; kingdom Metazoa; phylum Chordata; class Mammalia; order Carnivora; family Canidae; genus Nyctereutes; species Nyctereutes procyonoides. The sequence goes on from NW_026575046.1 coordinate 67,921,521, forward strand.
GCACAAAGTAAATTGAAAACCTTCTGTAAAAGATTCACCATTCTAGATACCATTAAGAACATTCATGACTCATGAGAAGTAGTCAAAATATCAACATCAATAGGGTTGTGGAAGAAGTTGATTCTGACCTCATAGATAACTTTCAGGGATTCATGACTCCAGGGGAGGAAGTAACTGCTGATGTGGTGGAAATAGCAAGAGAACTAGAATTAGGAATGGAGCCTGGAAATGGGACTGCATGACTGCAATCTCATGACCAAACTTGAACAGATGAGGAGTTGCTTCTTATTGATGAGCAAAGAAAGTTTCTGGAAGTGGAAACTATTCCTGGTGAAGATGCTATGAAGATGGTTGAAATGATAACAAAGGATTTAGAATATTACATCAACTCAGTTGATAAAACAGCACCAGGGTTTGAGAGGATGGACTCCAGGTTTTTTTTTTAAGATTTTATTTATTTATTCATAGAGATGCAGAGAGAGAGAGAGGCAGAGACACAGGCAGAGGGAGAAGCAGGCTCCATGCAGAGAGCCTGACGTGGGACTCGATCCAGGGTCTCCAGGGTCACACCCTGGGCTGCAGGCGGCACTAAACCGCTGCGCCACCGGGGCTGCCCTGGACTCCAGTTTTGAAAGAAGTTCTACTGTGGGTAAAATGCTATCAAACAACATCACATGCTACAAAGAACCATCCATGAAAGGAGGAGTTGATCGTTGTGGCAAAATTGTTTTATTTTAAGATATTGCTGCACCCGCCCAATCTTCAGCAACCACCATTCTGTACAGTCAACAGGCATCAACATCAAGGCAAGACACTTCACTAGCAAAAAGATTATCACTCACTGAAAGAGAGTGGTTAACATTTCTTGGCAATAAAGTATTTTTAAAGTGTGTACATTGTTTTTGTAGATGTAACACAATTGCATACTTCATAGACTACAGTATAGTATAAATATAACTCTTACATGGAATGGGAAACCAAAAAATTCATTGGACTCACTTTAAATTTTTTTTATGATAGTCATACAGAGAGAGAGAGAGAGAGAGAGAGGCAGAGACATAGGCAGAGGGAGAAACAGGCTCCATGCACTGGGAGCCCGCCGTGGGATTCGATCCCGGGTCTCCAGGATCGTGCCCTGGGCCAAAGGCAGGCGCCAAACCACTGTGCCACCCAGGGATCCCCCATTGGACTCACTTTATTGCAATACTCACTTTATTGTGGTCTGGAACTGAACTTGTAGCATGTCTGACATATGCCAGAATGCTGCAGAGGAAGCCCATTTGTATTCATATTCAGCCTTTAATTCATTATCCTTGATTTTTCATTGTCTCTTTTAAAAAGTATTAATTGCCTCCAGCAATAGCCATCTAATACTATTGTCTTTATGTTACTACTTCCTCATATTTCTCAATGCCTCATATACTACACCCTGGTACACTTCCTTATGCTGGTATACCATCCCAGTCCATCATCAGTGAAAATTTTAACAACCTGTGCTGCATCTATGACCAGAAATGGGGTCCTCATTGCCAGCCAGGCAGCAGGGGATCTAGCTCCAAAAATCCCATTTTAAAGATTTTATTTATTTATTTGAGAGAGAGAAACAGAGAGCGTGTACATGAGAGGTGGGGAGGGGCAGAGGAAGAGGGAGAAGCAGACTCTCCACTGAGTAGGGACTCAATCCCAGGACCCGGAGATCATGACCTGATTATGACCTGAGCCGAAGGCAGGCACTTAACTGACTGAGCCACCCAGGTGCCCCATAAATCCCATTTTAGTATCTGCTTTCTACCCCTCCGGGCACCAATTGTCAAAGGTTGGATTCTTCATGGAGCAATGTAGAGAGTTTCTAAGGGAGCACTCTCAGGATAGGTATCTGTAAGGGGAATGAAAGGAAGCAAGACTAAGTAAAGGAAGAAACTGCATGCAAAGCAGTCCCAACGAAGTATTGGCTGACCTGTGAAGAAGCTCTAAATCTGTGATGGTCCTTCTGAATTTCCTCAAGTTCGGGGAAGCACCTGGCATTCAGATGTCTACATCAACTAGTCATTAGATGCAGTTTGCCCTGGGAAAGTGTGTGGCCTTGAACAAGATGGATTTTTTCAGCAGAGATTGATTTGAATAAATCCTCAGTTCTGAATTGGTGATCTGGACTGTGCAGAGCAAGATTCATGACAAAGATGCTGGCAAGCTTTTCAGAACTCAGGGGAACAGAGATGGGAATAGCCTTCAAGAAGAGGAAGTGCTTGAACAAGAATAAACTTCTTGCTTTCCCATAATTGTTTTCTTGATTTGCTAGTTTTGGGGTTTTTTTTAAAACAAATGTTTGGGGTTTTAAGATTTTATTTATTTACTCATGAAAAACAGAGAGAGAGAGAGAGAGAGAGAGACATAGGCAAAGGAGAAGCAGGCTCATTGCAGGGAGCCCAATGTGGGACTCGATCCCAGGACCCCAGGATCATGACCCAAGCTGAAGGCAGACACCCAACCACTGAGCCACCCAGGTGCCCTACATGGTGGCTTTATTTATTTTTTATTTTTTAAAAAATTTTTATTTATTCATAAGACACAGAGAGAGAGAGGCAGAGACACAGGCAGAGGGAGAAGCAGGCTCCCTGCAGGGAGCCTGATGCAAAACTTGATCAGGACTCTGGGATCATGACCTGAGCCACCCAGGTACCCCTAGATTTGCTAATTAATAGGATGATTCTAGTTACAAACTGCTCTGTAAAATAATCTCATAGATATTTTATGAATAAGACTTCTAGAAACATCTGAACAAAAATAATTATTTCCTGAGTTTAGAACAAGAGATCCCAGACAGCTTAACACATTGGTTATAGTTCTGCTTTAATAGGGTAACGATTGAAAATACACAGATATCTAAGGAAAAAGTAAAGCAGTATGAAGTAATGAGAGTACAGCTGTGCTTTAATTTGGGTCTTAAGTTTCTCATTGTAACAGCAATCATAGTTCTCAACAAAGTCCACCAGCTCTACAAACACATTGGATGGTAACATAAGAGCAGTACACTTTACACTGGACTTGTCAAAAACCCACTCTAAATTTACTGTGTGTTTCATCTGGATTTTCATAAGAGACAAGACATATCTATAATTCACAACCAGAGTCATGTTTCTGAAGACTTACAGAAATATTGCCTGTCAATTTGCCTTTCAAATTGATTTTTTTTTAAATAGTATAATTTATTCTTTACTGCAATTTTATAGACATAGGCTTTCTGGTTCATTTCATAGTGATATTTGTTGAACATGATACAAAGGAAATACAGGTATTTTCCAGGACAATAGGATAGATAAAGGAAGCTTTAAGAATTCATGAGGGAAAAAAAAAAAAGAATTCATGAGGGGGGGAAAGGGTGATAAAACCTACACTTCTTTTTCAGATGTTTTAAAATTTCTATAAAACCTCTTGTTCCAAAATTAATCACTTAACTATGGTACATAAAATATATTGAATGCATTCCCTGACATCAAGATGGGAAACCCTCTCTTTTATATAATAAAATCCTCTTCTGGTCCATCTTGGCCCAAGTCCTGGTTGTCTGAGGGCAGATTTCTCTTAAGAGGCCTAAAGTTATCATAAAAATCATTGTTTTCATCTACTGGTTGATATTCCTGTTCAAGTTCAGGTAAGAAGCCACTTCCAGAGCCACTTCCAGATCCTGAGCCAGAGCCAGAGCCAGAGCCAGATCCAAAGTAGTCCTCAGAAATAGGAAAGATATCATTCAAGTTCTGGGATCTTGACATTCTGAAGATAGAAAAATGAAAAAAAAAAAAAGTAAAGCTTGAGACATAAGGATAATCATAATAAATTTTTAAGATAGAAAATTAATGTAGCCATCCAGTTGCTCAAATTAAAAATTAAAGTTTCCCAGTTATTCAGTGCTTTAAAACAAAAAAAAATGAAATCTTTCTACATGTTTGCCTATAGTTATTATACTTAACTCATTGCATTTATCAATCAACATCTATGCATTGCAGACTCATATAAACAGTGCTAATTTTCTTATAATTAGTATAGTTATCCTATATTTGGTAAACTTACTTTTAAGAGGTCATTTATTTTTTTAAAAAGATGATTTTTCCCATTTTCTTCCATCAAAGAAAGGACAAACAAGTGTAAGTTAGCCCAGACAGATGACATTATTTTCTAATTTAAAATTTCTACAAAACATCTAATAATTCACAGTGCTTAAACAAACTCATTCTTAAATTCTTTGGAACAAGTTAAATATTATGTTTGCCTCCATATTGACATTCAGTTTCCTCTCAAAAAGTGTATTCATTCAGCTGGGTTCAGTTTGTGGTTAGAAGTCCACTCAGCACCAAAGACCAGAGCAATGGTGCTACCCCTCAATGGTAGAACAAGGCAACTAAGTATCAGAGACAAAAATCTAGTTTCATAGTCTGTGGGACATTTTTCCCAGGGAAATAATGGAACTACGGGCCATATAACAGATTAGAGCATCATTCATGCATGCATTCAGTAAATACTAAACATCTGATCCCTGTTCTAAGTGCCTGGGATAGAATGGGGATTGATAGATGAGGTCCCTGCTCAAGAAATTTATAATTTATTGGGGCAGACAGACAATAAAAAAGGAATAAATCAGGAGAATATGATTTATGATTTTTACTTCTCTTTTGCAGAGAAGTGAAATAGAAGAATGTAATAGAGGGTGACCAGGAGATTAGATTGTGAGGTCAGGAAAAAGGCATCAGAGCTGGAAACAGATGTGGTGGTTACGCACACACACACACACACACACACACACACACGTGCACATGCACACCCATAGTAGAAGCCATGGAACAGGATGTGGCCACCTAAAAAAAACCATGCAGGGAGAGAAGAGGTCCAGGACAGAGCTGGAGCCACACCAATACATTAAACATTGAACAGAGGAGAAAGAACAATAAGGGAAGTAGAAAACTCAAGATAAGGTGGGGCCATGGAAGCCCAGAGAAGAAAGTATTTCAAAGCAGTGGGGGGAGGGAGGCAGTCAACTGTTTTTGAAGGTAATGAAGTTGACCAAGTAGAGGAGTAGGTAAGTAAAGTAAAGTGGTGGTGTTAACCAGGAGTAACTGTGGCCTTAGCAAGCATTCTGAGTGGAAGTTCAAGCAAGCAGAAGGGGTAGACGGAGTGGGAGACAGGAAGCATCCCTTTCAGTGTTACTGGGAAGAGGAGCAGAGAACAGAGCAATAGCTGGAAAGGATGCAGAGTCAAAGAAGAGACTTTACCTGGTAAACTGTACAAGATGCTAGAGAAATTCAGCACACTTATGGGAAGGAGAACCTAGGCTCAGAGGAGGAATCGCAGAACTGAAGTCCTAGAGAAGATGTGTGGGGATAGGATACCCAGTACAAGGAAAAGTGGCCTTGGAAGCTGCCACAGTCAGAGTCCAATCAGGAAACTCATCTAAGTATCTAACACAGGAAATTACTTATACGTGTGATGGAAGAGCAGTGGAAGCCAAATAGGAAACCCAGAGATGAGCGACAATCAGAAACTATTTCTCTCTGGGCTAAAGGGACAATAGAAGATGGTGGTGTTGCCTGAGCCCAGCATCTGGTGAGAGCTGAAGCCATGGATGACACAGCCCTGCCAGAGGTGCCACCCAAGGCTGGGATTGAGAAGAAACAACCAGTCTCTCCCTGCCTCCCATGCACCCCAGTCTCCCTCCTCTGCCTTCCATTCACCAAACTCAACCACAAATCTGGGATCCTAAGAAAGGCAGACGATAGGATGCCTCATCCCACCCCCAACCTAATAGAGCAAGAAGGAAAAAGGAGAAATAATGGATGGGAGGGCAAATGGGCTCAGGACCAATATAAGAGCAGGGACTGTTCATTCATTCTTAAGTGTCAGGAGTGTGAGAGTAAGAAGAAAATTTCCTGGCTGAGGAAAGGGAAGATCATAGAGATTTGGTTTTTTTTAAGATTTTATTTATTCACGAGAGACACAGAGAAAGAGAGAGGCAGAGAAACAGGCAGAGGGAGAAGCAGGCTCCATGCAAGGAGCCCGACATGGGACTTGATCCTGGGTCTCCAGGATCACAACCTGGGCTGCAGGCGGCGCTAAACCGCTGCACCACCGGGGCCGCCCAATCATAGAGATTTAAGAAGAGAAGAAATGATGTAAAATACTTGTTTTGTAAAACTTGCGTTATTCCTCTAACATTTTAGATTTAAATGAATTACTATGGAAACTCATGAGTTCAAATAATGGAGAATGCTATAAACTCAGTTTCAGGCTTAATTCTGTGAACTAAAAGTAGAAGCACAGAAGCAGGATTACAGAGTGGCATTTTGAGGATGGTGATATCCTCTCTCATGCAGCAAATGCCAGTGATGAAGAGAGTCACCAGGATGAGGGCCTTACCTGGTTTGGGCATGAGGATTTATTTACCCTGCTTCAAGGAGAGTGATTTTCTAGGTTTAATCTTCTAAATCAAAGATTAAACCTTTTATGATTATCCTTTTCATAATATATTTTTGCCGTATGTTATATAACCTTGATCTTCATTGAAATCATTGATTCTAAGACAATTCAATTTTTGTTACTTAAGAATTCCTACTGGTATCTTTTTTTGTAAGTTTAAAGCAGATTTTGTTTGATCAAGAAGGTTTGGCTTTCTCTTTGACAAGTCACGGCCCATTTATTCTTCCTTTCTCTAATTTCTTGGTTTGTTTGGTTTTTTTTTTTTTCTAATCATTGCTATCTAATCTCAGGACATTTTTTAAAAATATTGTATTTAAGGCAGCCCTGGTGGCGCAGCGGTGTGATCCTGGAGACTGGGGATTGAGTCCCACATCGGGCTTCCTGCATGGAGCCTGCTTCTCCCTCTGCTTGTGTCTCTGCCTCTCTCTCACTCTCTCTGAATGAATAAATAAATAAATCTTTTTTTAAATAAAAATATTGTATTTATTTATTCATGAGAGACACACAGAGAGAGGCAGAGACAGGCAGAGGGAGAAGCAGGCTCCCTGTGAGGAGCCCCATGTGGGACTTGACTCCAGGACCCTGGGGTCACACTCTGAGCTGAAGGCAGATGCTCAACCACTGAGCCACCCAGGTGCCCCTAATCTCAGGACATTTTTATCACCCCTCAAAAATCCTGTACCTGTATTCCCCACTCTGTATTCCTCTTTCTCCTCCAGCCCCCAGTGATCACTGATCTATTTCCTACCTCTATGGATTTGCCTATTCTGGACATTTCATATCAATAGAATCATGCAATATGTGGCTTTTTGTGTCTAGTTTCTTTCACTTTGCATAATGTTTTCAGGATTCATCCATGTTATAGCATGTCTCGGTACTTTGTTCCTTTTTTTGGCCAAATAATAGTCCACTTCAGGGATATACTACGTTTTGTTTATCCATTCAGTTGACAGACTTCTGTTGGATTCTAATGTATAACATGCTCTACTTATATAAATAGAATAGCGTTAAATCATTTTCAATACTTGTTGGTGAGGAGTACTTGATTTTTTGTCTTGCTACCATGAAAAGACCTTGCAAAAGTATAAATGAATCATGCATTCTTGCACTCATATACCAGTAAATACAGTACTGTTTTACCATGTATCATGCAATGAAAACCAAACCATCAAAGCAAGGGCCTGAAGAAAAACACTCTGGACAATGCTCCCATCTCCAAGGCAAGATCTCAACAGAGGTTGGTGAAAGTAAAATCAGAGAAAGTGTACTTACGAAGAACGGTCAGTCAGAGGAAAGATTCTGTTGGATTCACCTGGAAGTAGGTCAAACATTGGTTCCTTTTCATCAATGCAGTTTGCAGAATTACTGTCAGGACTGCAGTGTACCCACTGGTACGTGGCTCTCTTCACAGGAGAACCTGTCCAAACAAGGAACCCACATGGTTAATAAGTATCTCATACACAGCTTCTAATCACTCTGTCCCTAAGAAATTTTTGATTAAATTGATTCTGAATTTGGTAGAAGATAAAGTGTGGGCAGGTTTTATGATCATAAATATAACAGGAGTACACACTGTGTGCCAACTTTTTTTTTTATTATTATTCATGATAGACACACACACACACAGAGAGAGAAGCAGGCTCCATGCAGGGAGCCCGACATGGGACTCGATCCCTGGTCTCCAGGATTGTGCCCTGGGCCAAAGGCAGGCGCCAAACCACTGCGCCACCCAGGAATCCCCTGTGCCAACCTTTTATATACACTTGTCCTCCCAACAACCATAAAAAGTAGCCCAGAGTTTAAGGTTAGAATAGGCTTTGGCAATCAGCTGCCTGTAGTAACATCCCAGCTCTGCTACTGGTGAGCTGTGAAACCTTCACTTCTCTAAAAGAATAAGTAAATAAATCTAAAAAAAAGAGAGAGAGAAAGAAAGAAAGAATGAGGCAGCTCTCCGGATACTGATATAGATTCTCCAGGGTAAAAGAAAGTAAGGAACACTGTGCATTGTGTTATAACATTTGTGTGCTTGTGCTTTGAAGACTACACTTACATATATGCTTAAATATATGTATATTGAACCTCTGAACAGATACACAACAAACTACCTCTGTCAGGGAATTGGTAGGCAGAAGACAGTGGAAGGAAGGACACTGACTCCAAAATATTCTTTTGAGGGGCACCTGGGTAGCTCAGTGGTTGAGCATCTGCCTTTGGCTCAGGTCGTGATACTGGAGTCCTGGGATTGAGTCCCGCATCAAGCTCCCCATGGGGAGCCTGCTTCTCCCCCTGCCTATGTCTCTCATGAATGAATAAAAATCTTTTAAAATATATATATATATATATATATATATATTCTTTTCAAGCTTTTGATTTTTGAGCCATATATATGCCTTCTCTATTCAAAATTAATGATTTTTATTTTTAACAGGTTCATTGAGGTAGAAATGACATATAAAATATATATATATATTCTTTTCAAGCTTTTGATTTTTGAGCCATATATATGCCTTCTCTATTCAAAATTAATGATTTTTATTTTTAACAGGTTCATTGAGGTAGAAATGACATATTATATGCTGTACACATTTAAAGTGTACAGTTTAATGTTTTGACATATCTGTATACCTGTGGAACCTTCCTCAGGCCATTTTAAAATCCTGCCTAGTCCCCTCCTTCCTCCTGACACATTCCCGCAAGCCCCCTACAACCATTAATCCACTATCATTATAAATTAGTTTACATTTTATTTTCTATAATTTTACATAAATGGATTCATACAGCCACTCGTCCGCGGGTTTCCTGACAACGTTTTAACTCAAGGACTAATTGGGAGGACAGTCTGTTTAGATATTCCTTACATCTAGACTGCTTTTGGTTTTATTTTTTAAAATAACACTTATGAAAAAAAATAAAATAACACTTCTGTTAGAAAAAAATATGTGTTCACTCTGGGAAATTTTGAAAAATGTAGCAAACAAAAGAAAAGAAAAATTACCCCTAATCTCATTACTCAACATCCCCAGAGATCATGAATTTTGGAGTTTGGAGGGTTTTTTTCTCCCCCGAGGTATCTGTTTCTAGGAAAGTATGCACAAGTTATGTCCTGTTCTCTTCTGACAGCAGCTATCAGAGGTTGAAATGTGGAGCTTCTACCAAGGTCAAGTTCACTTTACCTCTCAATAGGATGACCAAGGATTTTGTTCTTAAGAGATTGCAGAACCACAGAACTTTTTGAAAATATCCTTCTTTTTTTTTTTTTGAAAATATCCTTCTTTATGAGTCTCTATTATGTCAATTTGTGCTCAGCTTTGTCCTAGCTAGTATCTCTGATTAATTTTATAAATACAGCATTACCACGTTATTGCATCAATATATTTATGATATATATTTAAATATCTATAGATATATAAATAAAACATAATGTATAAAAGATACATATAGCTGTTCACTTTATTATTTATTTAAAATAGGCAAACAGGAAATAACTATATCAAAACATCTGCAAATACTCAGATAATGAGGCACTCATATGAGAAAATATACACCAAATGGTAAAAAAAAAAAAAAAAAAAAAAAAAAAAAGCAGCGGTTATAGAAAAGATTCTGGAGCATCATAGGAAAATCTATATTTAAAAATAGTGAAAAATAAATAAATAAAATAAATAAATAAATAAATAAATAAATAAATAAATAAATAAATAAAAATAGTGGAGGGCAGCCCCAGTGGCTCAGCAGTTTAGCACCGCCTTCAGCCCAGGGTGTGATCCTCGAGACCCAGGATCCAGTCCCATGTCCGGCTCCCTGCATGGAGTCTGCTTCTCCCTCTGCCTGTGTCTCTGCCCTTCTCTCTCTCTCTCTCTCTCTCGAATAAATAAAGAAAATCTTTAAAAACAAATAAGTAAAAAATAAAAATAGTGGAAAAGCAGAATTACCACTCTGCATAATAGTTGTTAATGCAACTACTACAAACAGATATTAGGGGGAAATCTGAGGAAATAACACAGAAATATAATGGTGGACTCTGGTGATGTCTCATTTTGTCTTATAAACTTTTTTAATTAACAATATTCCTTTAAAAAATAAAAGATTCTAATGTAGAAAGTAAATATTCTCCCATTTTCTCTCTTCCTATCTTTCTTTCCTTTGTAACTACTGTTCTATCACAATCTTCCCCATGGTTCCTGAATATCACTTACCATATTGGTCTGGGATAGCTAGTCATTCGAAATGGGTTAACTGGGCAGCCCTGGTGGTGTAGCAGTTTAGCGCCACCTTCAGCCCCGGGCCTGATCCTGGAGACCGGGGATCGAGTCCCACATCGGGCTCCCTGCATGGAGCCTGTTTCTCCCTTTGCCTGTGTCTCTGCATCTCTCTCTCTCATGAATAAATAAATAAAATATTTTTTAAAAAATGGGTTGACTCTGTCACTGCCTGGAGACTGGAGGTAAGGTAGCAAGATGACACCCAGTCTGTCTTCTGTCCTTGACCAACTTACTTAACCTCCCTGTACTTCAATTTCTTCATCCATAGAATGGGGACAGTAATAGATCTAATAATGAGATATAAATGCTAGTTTCTTAGAATAATACCCACTACCATGGTCAGAGCTCTTTAAACGGTAACTTCCCTGATGAGGAAGAAGACCAAGGAACCAATCTCTGCTAGTGGACAGCTTATAGAGATCAAAATTTAAGTACTCATTCTACTATTCATCTTTCAAAGATGAATAATAGTGTCCCAAAAAGTTCCCATTCAAATGAGACAAAAGTATGTAAAGCATCTAGCACAAATCTTTGCGCATGGCATTTAGTATGTTTTCTCTTTCTTTTTCCTTCGCTGATCCTTTCCTGAAGCAGCCTAAGTTTGGACCTGGTTGTTACATAGAAGCCCCGCATTGCAGAGCATAAAAAAATCCAACATCTCCAGCAGAGGGCGACGGCTTCACACTCTGCTGGCTAGGACAGCGCTGCCCAGTAGGGTAAGACACCCACTTATGGAATTTTCGTGTTCTAGCAGACCTAATTTTAAGTCAAAAAGACAAGTGAAAGTAATGTCAACAATTTTACTTAGCCAGTTTATTCAGATATCACAATTTAACATATAAACAATATAAAAGTTATTAAGGAGTATCTTACATTTTTCTTTCATGTAAGTCTCCAAATCTGGGGTATATTTTGCACTTATAGCACATTGCAGTTTGGACTTGCCACATTTCAAGTGCTTGGTGGACAGAGTAGGTCTAGGCATTCTCCTTTACATGCAATTGATGTGCTGAATATCAAACTGAGGTAATATTTGCATAGATAGGAAGTTAAACAGAAAAGTAAAACTAAAACTTTGTAAGGAAGCATCCGGGTGAAAGACCATATCTTTTCACTGGTATAACAAATGCACCTCTGGCAGATTAGTGAAAACAAATTCTAAAATACAAAATTACTCCCCAGAATTCAAATTTCTTTTGAAATGTATAAGGAGGGACTTCTTGGGGTGCCTGACTGGCTCAGTTGGTAGAGTATGTGACTCTTGATCTCAGGATTATAAATTCAAGCTCCACTTTGGGTGTAGAGATTACTTAAAATCTCTTTTTAAAAAATGAGGGGCTTTGCTTCAGGGGGTGATGAAAATGTTCTAAAATTGACCGTGGTGATAGTTGCATGTATCTGTATTTTTTTTAAAGATTTTATGTATTTATTTGAGAGTGAGAGACTTGGAGAGCACAAGCCAGGGAGAGAGGGAGCAAGAGAGGGAGAAGCAGACTCCCTGCCAAGCAGGGAACAGGGCTCAATCCCAGGACCCTGGGATCATGACCTGTGCTAAAGGCAGACACTTGACCTACTGAGCCACCCAAGCGCCTCTAAATGCTTTAATGGATGAACTGTACGGTTTGTGAAGGCTATGTCAATAAAGCTGTTTAAAAACTTGTAAAGAGGGTCGCCTGGGTGGCTCAACAGTTGAGCAACTGCCTTTGGTTCAGGGCGTGAGCCTGGAGTCAGAGATTGAGTCCCTAGTCGGGTGGAGCCTGCTTCTCCCTCTGCCTAAGTCTCTGCCTCTCTCCTTCCGTGCCTCTCATGAATAAATAAGTAAAATCTTTTTTAAAAAAATAAAAACTTGTGAAGAAACCAAAGGTAGAGGTCCCCTCCCTCACTCCCACCAAAAGTTTATCTAATTTGGGGCTAATCCTTTTCAGTAGGCTTTAAATAAAGAGCATGGTTACGGACACAAAGTTCCCTGCATATCTGTTGAAGGATGTTGGCAGGATGTGAATTCAACAGTTTCTTTCAGCCCCTGACGTTGTGGGAATACCTTAACTTTATCTTGCTTGAGAGAAATGTCTTACGATTACCGTAATTGAAAAAAAAAAAAAAAAAAACTAAAAGGAGAATGCTAGCGGACACAAAGGTTATCTTTCTCAAAGGCCCCACCTACTAGATCTTCTGGATTCCAGGGAAAAGAATGGTGTTTATTTAGAATTCTTTCCCTCACCACACACACAGTTGCTAGTCCTGCTTTACAAAAATGCTTTCTGTGAATGAACATTACTCCAGTCATCTCTCTGCATCTTTTTTCAAAAATATTTTTGTTCCCTTTTTATTCTATTATTTTTTTAAATAGATCTCCATGTTCAACATGGGGCTCAAACTCAGAACCATGAGATTGAATCACATGTTCTACCAACTGAGCCAGGCAGATGCTCCTCTCTGCATCTTTTTATATCATAGTACCAAATTTCCCCTGCAACATCATCACAATTTACCAATTTCCTATTTTTTTTAAGATTCTATTTATTTATTTATTCATGAGAGACACACAGAGAGAGAAAGGCAGAGACATAGGTGGAGGGAGAAGCAGACTCCCTGCAAGGAGCCCGATGCAGGACTCAATCCCAGGACCTCAGGATCATGACCTGAACTGAAGGGAAATGCTCAACCACTGAACCACCCAAGCACCCCCCAATTTTCTATTCTTACTGGAGAGTTGCTATAGGTGTGTTACAGAAACTTAAGCAGAAAATGCCATGAGGGGGGTGGTTAAAAGACCATTTTGTTCATTGTTTTGGTAGCATTGAAACAGACATCATTGCCCTACTGGGCAATCAACTCTACAAGATAGATAAGGTTCCCCCACCCTTGTATGGTTTGACAACTATTTATGTTCTTTTTTTTTTAATTTATTTATTTATGATAGTCATACAGAGAGAGAGAAAGAGAGAGGCAGAGACACAGGCAGAGGGAGAAGCAGGCTCCATGCACTGGGAGCCCGATGTGGGATTCGATCCCGGGTCTCCAGGATCGCGCCCTGGGCCAAAGGCAGGCGCCAAACCGCTGCACCACCCAGGGATCCCAACTATTTATGTTCTAAGTTTACTTTCAATTTCTCTCACTCTATCCCTCAATTCAGTGGTAAACTTCATAACAAGTTTATAGTCAAAGCAAAGTTTTTTGTTTTAAATAAAGAAAATCTTGGGGTGTGTAGCTGGTTTACCCCGTAGAGAATGCAACTCTTGATCTTGAGGTCATAAATTCAAATCCCACATTGGGTGTGGTGATTACTTTAAAAATAAAATCCTTAAAGGTATGCCTAGGTGGCTCAGTCAGTCAAGCACTTGACTCTTGTTCTCAGCTTAGTTCTTGATCTCAAGGTCATGAGTTCAAGCCCTCATTGGGCTCCATTATTAGTGTGGAGCCTACTTAAGAAAAAGATATTTTAAAAGAGAGGAAGAAAGAAAGAAAATCTCTAATCCACCTAGAAGACAGCCAAGTTGCAGGAGAAAGTTAATTCTGCCCTGAAATCAGATGACCATTTCTGCCTGGTATTAATTAGTTGTAATGGCCTAAAGCAAATTTCAAATATTTTGCAAGAGGTTGATCTGCAGAGCAAATGAGGTGGTGAATGCAAGATCAGTTTTCTCCTCTATAAACTGTTGTTAATTCCTCCTCACAGGGAATACATGATCATTTACAAGAGAACAAACATGAAATCACTGTGCAAATAGCAGCACACATGGGTAGAATCGGTATCTACTATAAGAGTGTGGAGTGAGTGCATGATCTGGCCACACCTGCTCATGGATTTTCCATTTTCTCTCTTTATGGGCATCTTTTTAAAAAAGAGGTAATAAAAGAGTTTAGGATTCACAGACCCTATCAATAATCAGTAATCCCCTAGACTTCTACATTAAATTGGTAGCCACCTGTGCTCTCCAGCATCCCCATGCAATGCCAAATTTCCCATTCTTTGCACCTGATAGACACGATTTTACATAATGTCTTTACTTGGGTTTGACTTAGAGTAACTGATATGGGCTGAGTTATGTCCCTTCAATTCATATGTTGAAGTCCTAAATCTCAATACCTCAAAATGGAATTGTGTTTGGAGATAGGTCCTTCAAAGAGGTATTAAGTTAAAATGAGTTCATTTGGATGAGCCCTAATCCAATAAAGCTGGTGTCCTTCTAAGAAGAGGCGATCAAAACACAGACACACAGAGAAAGGACAATGTGACGACACAGAAAATGGGCTTCTGCAAGCCAAGGAGAGAGGCTTCAGAATGAAAACAGTTCCACTGACGTCTTGATCTTGGCCTTCCAGCCTCCAGAAATGTGAGGAAACAATTCTGTTAAGCTCCACCAGTCTGGGTACTGTGCAGCCTTAGTAAACTAATACAGTCACCTAAGATGTTTTGAATATGTTCAGTAAAAACAAGCCAAAAGCCTAGTTTGAGCAGTGCAGTCAAACCAATGATTTAAATATTTAAACTTTTTTTTTTAAGGTGGTGAAAGAATACTATCGAATCCTATCTGGCATCACAAGAATGTATGGGGAAATAGTGGCGTGGCTCTGCATTACTGCCTTGAGCTGCTGTCACACACGCAGCCATGGGTGGGCATCTATTCCCCTTCTTATTCAGATGTAGGCACAAACCCTTAATTCCAAACACCAAGTGCACTCCTCCTTTGGAAATACCCTAGTTTTTCAGTTCATTCATTCTATCTATTTTGGTTCCTTTTCCTTTTCCTTTTTTTTTTTTTTTTTTTTGGTTCCTTTTCCAACAAAGAGCTAAACCTACCAGATGATGACATAAATGCTAGTACTTTATACGATTTCATAATGATTTCTTCACTTCTTTCTGATGAATCACCTACTACATAAGGAACATTTTTGTCTATTTAAAGATTTTATTTATTTATTTGAGAAAGAGCATGAGCAGGGGCAGAGGGAGAGGGAGAAGCAGACTCCCTGCTGAGCAGGGAGCCCTGACGCGACAGGGGGCTGGATGCCAGGACCCCAGAATCATGACCTGAGCCACCAAGGCATCCAGGAATGTTTTTGTTTCAATTCTAGGTTTACCTACTGAATCATAGTGGGGAATGTGATATTTTGGGGAAATCTTGAATATGTAAAGACTGATTTAGTTCTGGCAGGGGTAGACCCTTCACCACCACCACCAACTGGTCACTCAGGTCTGCTACATATATAGACCTCATTACTCTGGGTCTTGTCAGAACATATTAGGGAATTATTTCATCAAGTTCAAGATTTTCCCTAAAAGATCCAAGCCTATTCCCTAAAATCAGTAATGTTTTGTACTTTAAAAAATACAGATTAGTAAAAAAGTTTCAGCAACACTTGCTGTTATTTTCAATAATTGCATAACAAGAAAATTATTTTATAAATTCCAGTACATAATGAATGTATGTGAGATTATCTGTACGACCTCATTTCCATCAGAAGTAAGAACAAGACAACTAGAAGTCACTTTGAAGAAATAAATCCAGGACATATGTTGTCACTGTGAGTCAATATTTCCTGTACAAATTGGGGGAACTTAAATATTTTTCTACTACAAATTCTCCCATCTATATATCAGGCCATGACCTTCTGCCTTATTTAGACATAATCCCTTATTTACCAAAGGAGAAAAAATTATATTTTTTTTACAAACTGATCCTTTCTGTTATCTTAGTCATAAGGATTAGAAGTTGTTTCAGTCTGACTAAACAACCCTGAATGATAAAGAAATCTAACAAGAAATTTCCAGATGTAATGTATCTCCCAGCAACAGCACAAACACTAAAATTCTTTGGTCTCTCTTTAAACTGGGAGGGTCTGTACTATGTCTAACCACAATTGAATTTTCACTAAGAACTAAATTAGAAAAAAAAAGGAAAAAATAGAAATTTACTCTGATTTTTAATATCTGTCATTTCCCACTGTTGCAGTAATTACGACACCACCATAATATATTAAAACTTGAGACTGGGATGCCTGCGTGGCTCAGTGGTTGAGCCTCTGCCTTCGGTTCAGGGTGTGATCCTGGGGTTCCAGGATCGAGTCCCACACCGGGCTCCCTGAATGGAGCCTGCTTCTGCCTCTGCCTGTGTCTCTGCCTCTCTCTGTGTCTCTCATGAATAAATAAATAAAATATAAAATAAAACTTGGGACTGATATAAACCCTTAGGGACAGGTCAACATGCCAAAACACTCAGCAGTGCTATCTTCAACAGGTCATTTTCTATATTCCTTTCTTGAGTTTTTTCAAATAGTAGCGTAAAATTCAATTCAGTTAACACATAGTGTATGATTAGTTCCAAGGTAGAATTTAGTGATTCATCAGTTGACCTTCTTGAATTTTTTTTCCTTCTTGAATTTTTAAAAGTTCATTGACTATACCTGTTTATCTAACAATAAAATAGCGAGTCGCAATCATTGTGAGAGTTTACAAGGCTACACCTGCCTCAGAGTTTCATTTTCCTTGGTACCAAACTTAACCAAACTCACATTAGGGACTTCAGCCCACCCCCCAAATCCTCTCTCTTTGCCTCCTTTCCCATAATATAATACATTCTGTACCTTAAAATGAATACAATCATTTGTGTGGATCCCCAGGGCTTACAAAGATTACAGGGGGACAAGATTCCTGGGTCTTACCTTGAACTGAAAAATCCAAAACCAGGAGGAGGGCAAGAGCCAGTACAAGCCTACTGCCCTGGAGGAGCAACTGCATCGTGACCAGTTCACTTCAGTTCTACTGCTCACACACCAACCTCACGATTAGGAAATGTAGCAGGGTGCACTCTGTCCCTTTTAGAAAAAGTTCCAAAACCTCAAACCCTGCCCAGAACACACGTCACAATTTCCTGAACAAATAGAAAGAGATCCACATCAAAACCCAGAACGATAAAAAAAAAAAGAAGAAGAAGACAGCAAACTATTCATACCCATTATGAAACTGCACTGGACTCTCCCCAGGTCTGCTTTTTCAAAAGTTTTGTTGTTTGTCACTTGCCTATTAGTAATTTTTTCCCACTAAAACGGTAGAATCAACATTCAGTACAGTCTGTTTTTCCTTTCTTCAATAAATAATCTAAACACAAGTTTGTTAAAGAGTCTGCTGTACTGGGGACGAGTGGGAGCTAAGGTGCTGCCTTTTCATTGCTGAGGACCTTCATCATAAAGTACTAATTTTCTTTTTCATCGGGCTTAGCATAACTCACTGAGTCAAGCTCAAGAAGTGAAAGTTCAAAGCTGAGTTCTCATCTACAAATAAGTCTTCTCAGATTTCAGATAACTGGTTTCTTATTGGACGCAGATGCTTCCACTGGATCCCTGGCTCTCCCTCTACCTCAACAGTGAGTGAGGATTTTGGGTTGCCAAGAGCTAGGTAAAACAGGAAAGAAAAAAAAAAAAAAAAAGATCTTGCATTTCTCTGCTCTTTCACACAAAGTATTTCTTATCAATTTGATTCCTTTTATACTTTTCATCTTTTCTCTTGATAGAATTGCCCAACTTGATCTTGGGGTCCTCCGGCCGGGAAGAAGCCAGGGAATCAGAAACAAGGTGTGTGTGTGGGGGGGGTCCTCTCAGTGGGCTGCTGGAGCTAAGAAAACACACTGGCCTCTGCCCCCTTCTCCAGGTCCTGGGGATCATACCTACACTTCTGGAGGCCAGAGGAAGCCCGGGTATAGAAAATACACACGGGAGTTTATCTTGCGTTCTGGCCCCGGGGGTGCACACTGTTTCCTTCTATTCAAGGCTCTCCCCCTGGATGTGCCTCTCCCTACAGGCCCCCTTGCCAGGCACACACTCGCCCTCCAGACCTCAGGCGGGAGGGAGGAGTTTCCCTTCTCTTGTCTTCAGCTTCCTGCTGATTCCTTTACCATTTCCTGCCAAGGACAGGCCTCAGAACCTAATCGCTGGGTGGCTGTGGTGAAGTCCATGAGGGTCCTCAGAACCAGCTAGAAGGGCGTCAGGGGGCTCCTCTTCAGTTGGAACCAGCCCCCAAATTCACAAACCCAGTGAACTCCCGACTGTGGAGAGTGGTTTCAGCTTGAAGTAACGGCCTTCATCGTCGGCCCCTTTTAACCCTATCTCCCAATTTAAAACCCTGGCAGCAGAACACTAATCCCCGTCAGTAGCTTCCGTAAACCCTGCAAAGCCTCAGAACTGGTAGAGCTCGAGCTTCACTGTGGTCATTTGGGCGGCCTTTTATATTTCCGTCCTTCATTTTTTTTCTTTTATGGGCCTTGGTAATTCTTAGAAAATGGCTCAGGGGCGCCTGGGTGGCTCAGTGGTTGAGCGTCTGCCTTTGGCTCAGGTCGTGATCCTGGGGTCCTGGGATGGAGCCCCACATCAAGTTCCCCTCAGGGAGCCTGCTTCTCCCTCTGCCTATGTCTCTGCCTCTCTCATGAATAAATAAATAAAATCTTTTAAGAAACAGAAAATGGCACAGTCTTCTCAAACATTTCTCTTCTCCCACTGACACTGACAACCAGCTGTTTCTTTTCCAAGGTAGCCATCCTTCACGTGCATGTCCGTAGTCCCTGCTTCAAGCTGTAGAGGAGCGAGACAAACTAGTGGTGGCCAGAAGTCCTGGGGCCCAGCTTGCCTCCCTTACTTAGCAACTGAGAGATGGTGGCCACCTCCTTGGTGCTGTCCTTCTAGTACTGACAGTGGTGAGGAAAGCCAACGAGAGGGGCCCAGGAAAGCTCGTGGCACACACTGTGAGGGATGCGTTGGCGGTGCTCCTCTGCGCTGGATACCTACCATCTTCTTGCCGCAAATTTCCTCCATTAACCAAAAACGATCATCTGTCTCTAAACCATACCCTCTACAGTAAGCCTCTTCTCCATAATTTTAAAAGACAAATTCTTCTCCAGACTTAATCCTTCATTTACCAGGCAATCTTTTTTTTTAATATTTTATTTTATTTATGACATACAGGCAGAGACATAGGCAGAGGGAGAAGCAGGAGAGTCTGATGCGGGACTCAATTCCGGGACCCCAGGATCACCACTGAAGCCAAAGGCAGATGCTCAACCACTGAGCCACCTGGTGCCCCCACCAGGCAACCTTAAATACACCTACTTTACTTCACTCTCAATTGATTTGCCTGTAAATTGAGCATCCTTATTCCTTGAGCATCTAAAAAAAAAAACAATCAGAGGGAAACTGAGGAAGACAAACCATGAGAGACTCCTAACTCTGGGAAATAAAGGGTTGCAGAAGGGGAAGAGGGTCGAAGGATGGGGTAACTGGGTGACCTGCACTTTAGAGGGCACTCGATAGCATGCGCACTGGGTGTTATACTATATGTCAGCAATTTGAATTTAAATAAAAATTTTTAAAGATTTTATTTATTCATGAGAGACACAGTGAGAGAGACAGAGATACAGGCAGAAGGAGAAGCAGGCTCCCAGCAGGGAGCGCGATGCAGGACTTGATCCCGGGACTCCAGGATCACACCCTGAGCCAAAGGCAGGTAGATGCTCATCCACTGAGCCACCCAGGCGCCCCTAAATAAAATATTTTTAAAGATAAAAATAAAAATAAAATAATTAAAAAGCAATCAATGTGCCTGCCCCCTCCCCTCTTCATGCAAACATGGCTTTTCACTAGTTATTAGTTTCAGGGTAGTCTTTTTATTTTTTAAGAAAGATGTTATTTATTTATTTACTTAAGATAGAGCACAAGGGAAGGGGGTGCGCAGCGAGCAAAGGGAGAAGCAGGCTCTCTGCTGACCAGGGAGCTCGGTCCCAGGACCCTGGGACCATGACCTGAGTCAAAAGGAGACACTCAATTTACTGAACCACCCAGACGCCCCAAAGGTGGTCTTTTTAAAAAGCAGATTGTTTTAGAGCACTTGAAACGTCCTTGCATCACAACTCAGCAGAACACTTAAGATGAATTGAGGTTGTCAGAGGAGATACTGAGGGCAGCACAAAACAACTCCGAGGGACGGCTCCAAGACTCATTTCTTTTTTAAAGCTCCAAGTTAAAGGTTCTGCACTCAGCAGCTGCTAGGACTTCCTTAGGTCTTCACTGGAGATCTTGACTCTGAACTGGGCACTGTGCCAAAAAAAAAAAAAAACCCAAGAGCAAATAGACCCCATACCAAATCTATGTCTCTAGAGTCTTAAAAAATGACCCTTGCGTGAATATTTGATTTCTAGAATGGGAGGAGACCTTAGAAACCAATCAGGTGGGAACAGTGCATGTCCAGAAAGGTACACGTCTTGCTTGCTGCTGGTCATACAGCTGGTGATTGGCAAAAGCAGGTCTAGAACTCAGGGTTCCTAATTCACAGTCAGTGACAGATGAAGATTTGTAAGTCATCAGAGGTCTTCCTTTTAATCTTTTTCTTTTTTTAGAGGTACATACTGAGGTACTTCTGTTTGGAATGAGAAAATGATTATGATTTGCTTCTAAATAATCCAGTTTCAGGAGGGGGATGAAAGAGGGATAGCAGTGGATTGCTGAAGCTGAGCAATGAGAAAAATCAAGGTTCATTACACTAGTATCCCTACCTTAATATATTTTTTAGAGTTTTCATAACAAAGTGCTTTTTAAAGAAAAAAAATCAAACTTATAAAAATATCTTTATCTTATTCAGAGTTCATATAAGAAAACATCACCTTGGAGGGAAAAATTTATTTTATTTTTTTAAAGACTTATTTACTTGAGAGAGAGAGAGTCGAGCAGTGGGGAGGGCAGAGGGGGAGAGAGAGAAGCAGACTTACTGCTGAGCAGGGAGCCTGGATGCAGGACTCCATCCTGGAATCCTGGGAACATGACCTGAGCCAAAGGCTAATGCTTAAACAACTGAGTCACCCAAGTGCCCCCCCCCCCAAATTTTTTTAAAAATTTATTTACTTATTCATGAGAGACACACAGAGAGAGGCAGAGACACAGGCAGAGGGAGAAGCAGGCTCCATGCAGGGAACCCGACGTGGGACTCAACTCAGTCCAGGTCCTCCAGGATCAGGCCCTGGGCTGAAGGCGGAGCTAAACCGCTGAGCCATCAGGGCTGCCCCCCAGAATTTTTCTTTAAAAAATGACCTCTTTAGTCATGGATACCAGGCACCTTTGAGTTTCCCATTCTTTCAGTTCTGCTCTCATTCCATCTCCACCCCTTAAGCGGATGGGGAGTCTGTGACCAAAACAGTCTTGGTCCCAAAGGAGTGGTGACTATTGTATTCTTAATCCCTTTATAGAGTATCAGTGGATGGGTCCCTGGAGAGTGGTGCTCTGAGAGAGGGCACAGGCTCCCAGGCATCCCCCATTGGGCTCCTTCACTAGCTCTTCCCTTCTTATCACTAAAGCCACACAACTAGAAGAGGGTCCCTCCTTGTTGAAGATCTCCATTGTCCTAAACAAGAAGCTTGCCCAGGTGTTGTTATCTAAAAGTTTAATAACTTCAGGGTTTTCATCTTGGACTAGAAAGAGGGGTGGGGCAGAGCTCCCCCATCATAGTTTGGGTCTATAATTTGACAAGAAGAACAAGGGGCAGCGGGTATATAGGCAATCTCTGTACCTTCTGCTCAATTTTTCTGTGAACCTAAAAATGCTCTAAAAAATAAATTATATTTTAAAAAGGCATAAAAGAACTTCTCAGTTGCTACCTGAGTCTAGTAGAAGACATTCCAGCTCCAAAAATTATAGGGCTTTAAAGAACCAAAATTTGCAATGAAAGAGCCATGTGAAAAATACTATTAATATAATAGCTGGGGATGGGGGAATGTGTTCCTTCTCTTGGAAATATTTTCACAGAGTTAAAAATATTGGAAACAAATCTTTTAGAGAAAATTTCAAACATAAAGAAAGAGGAGTAGGCATGTGGGTAAGAGGGAACCAACCAGGCCCTGGATGGTTCAAGGAATGACCAAGAAAGATGGTCCTGGGCTCTGGGGTGTCTTAGTTGGTTAAGCGTCTGCCTTTGGCTCAGGTCATAATCCTGGGGTCTTGGGATCGAGCCTCAAGTCGGGATCCCTGCTCATTTGGAAGCCTGCTTCTCCCTCTCCTCTCCCTCTGCTTATTACTACCCCTGCTTATGTTCTCTCTCTCTCTCTCTCTCTCTCCCTCTCTCTGTCAAATAAATAAGTACAAATTTTTTTAAAAAAGAAAGAAAGGAGGTCCTTATTTGACTTCTTTTCCGCAAATCATGCTATCTATCAATAAATACTATTTATCTTTAGGAGATTATATTTTCTAATTAAAAATCAATAAATGCTCATTATGGAAAAGCAGGCAATTGGGGAGGAGCAATGGGGGGAGGGATGCAAAAGAAATGACAAATTCCTCATCACCTTCCATTCAGAGATTACCACTGTCATGATCTGCCTTTGGTAATTCAAAGTGGCACACACCACTCACTTGAACACTGGGTTCCCTCTCATCCCCCATTATGGCCAGTATATTATATCCTACTCTATGGCACCTAGCCCCATGTGTTCCCAAAACCTAGTTGTCAATTCTAGCAAATCGCATAACGCACCATCAATTCACCACCTCAAGGCTCTGAGCTTCCTCTGCAGAGAAGCAAGCTATCCAAGTTCCCAAACCCAGTGACAATATTTCCTATGCTTCACAGCCCAACCTCATTCCTACTCCCCCAAACACACACACTGAAGTTCCATTTACATACCTGTGATTATGTTTAACGTTATTGGTCACTAAGGAAGAGGGAAGTTCTTCTCCCTTAATTTGTAACCACAGAATATTAACCAGATATTCAACGGCTTTTTGATGTCAATCCTCTGAGGCTGACCGCATTTACCAATTAAGTTACAGCACTTTAGTTTGTTCTTATTTTTAGCCAAACTCCATGCACCACCCCCCACCTGCTTTTTTTTTGGTTTTGGTCATTAACATGAAAAATGAACAGAATCACTTAATAAAGTTCTGTTTAGAAATTTCACGGCATGGTGAGGTTATTTATTACATTGACGTGGTAAAAATTTTTTTTATGGTCAATCTTAACTTTTCACCCCCTCCTAAAGAATGAAGGGATACTGCTCACCCTCCACCAAACAGATAGAATCTGCTGGAATCAGCTGTTTTTCTGACATCAGTGATATGTCATTTGATGACCTATATTTGATTATATCCTTAAATGGACTAAACATCTAGACCAGTTTAACATGTTTCTGTACATCACCCATGGCACTGAATGAATGAGTGTAGGAATTCATTCTGTATTGAATAATTCTTATTTTTTGCATGTGCTAGTCTTGTCTTCTCATCTAGATTACTCCAGGGATATAGTTTCAGTTTTGGCTGTATAGAATATAATGGGGCTCAAATAACTGTTGATGACCAAAAAGTTAGTAGTGGTATTTCCTAGACAGTCAGATAATAAGTGTTTTTTCTTCATCCTTCTCAGAGTATGCCAAATTTGGTAGACTAAAATTGTATATCCTGTTAGTAATCAAGGAAAAAACACTCAATAAAAATATTTTGATTGTTGACATAAATTTAACTTTAAAAATTACTAATGGAGAGCATTCTTCGGATAATTTCCCTAGGGACACAATAAGACCAAAGAAGTTGAATCAAAGTTTAGCATTCAAGAACTACCTGATAAAAGCAATTCGCCTCTAGGCAATGGGGCTGGGAATACTAAAGACTGGTAAAAAGTAGTAGTCTGGAAGGCTGAAGGAAAATATGATCTGTGGGCTAAACAGGGCAATCTCATCACAAATGAAACAAGAATAGAGTTTCTTTTCAGATTTAAGAACATCCATGGAAGTAACAATACTACTACCTCATGGAGATGAGAGGCCCCTTCCACTCTTTCCAAAGCTTGAAAATAAGGACATGAGGCCCTCTTCAAACAAACTTGTAACGACAAACTGGAGGAAAGACTTTCAAATTCATGTCTGAAGAGGCAAAGAGAAGAGGTCTTGTCCTCAAAATCAAGTGAGCCTTCCCCAAGGCATATCCTACTTTGAACACCAAACTGAAATTTCCTTGAATTGGACAGAAGGGCATTTCACCAAGGGGAGATGGGGTGGTCTCTCCTTCCTGGCTGGTGAGAATGTAGACAAAACAATTCAGCAAAATTCCTACTTCAGGGGACTCCTGATACAGTTTTTCAGATAGGATGGGGCTGGTGGGGAGAAAGGAAAAGACGGTTAGAGGCAAGCAAAGAGCTTGCTCAATAGATCACAATTCAAAACCACACTCTTGAACTTGCAGGCTTTGCATCAAGAACCTCTTTGTTCCATATGACTAGAAGACCCCCATCCCAGAGGCCTTTTTGGACATATCATAGTGGTGACTGGGAGGGACTCAGGGCCCAGCCTGACTTGCCCATCCCAGTTCACTGCCAAGAACTATCCTCCCATTACTTAGAACTGCACTGTCCAATATGGTAGCCGCATGTGGCGAATCTGAATTGAGATATGTTATATTTGTAAAATATACATTGGATTTCAAAGATATAGTAAGGAAAAATGTAAAATCTCATTAATAATTTTTATATTGACTATATGTTGAAATATTTTGGATATATTGGGTTAAAATATATTAAAATTAATGTCACTTGTTTTACTTTTTAAAATGTCACTACTAGAAAATTTGAAATCACATATAATAGTTATGTACATTTATGGCTGTGTAGGGGAGGAAAAATGTCCCTATACTCTTCAACACTTTTCCAACTAGTCTACGAATTAAATTGACATCAGATAGATTAATAGGAGGAAAAAACCCCAAAGTTTAATTATGTGTACATGGAGGCACAATAATGAAATTGAGACCCAAAGAAATGACCAAGGCAGGCAGTTTTTAGACCTTTTAGACAGAGAGACAATAAATCTGTGAGGAATTGACAATACAAAGAAAACTTTGGAATCTTCAATTAGTAAGGAATACTAACTGGAATCTGGGCTGGGATAGTAAATTAGTAAAGTAACAATGGTTTCTTAATACAGCCTTCTTGGCTCTAAATTTCCCATCCCTGATGATAAGATGTCTCTGTGCCGCTTGGTACAGGGAGGGAATCTTTCACATGGAAGATTTATTTGTTGCTTTCTGGAGACAAAGATAGTTGTCAGAATGTTCTTTTTGCTTTGACTCTCTCTTAAGTGAATTTTATTTAAAACAATCAACATGTCAAAGTGGCACATTTTGAGGTGACCTGCCCTTGCCCCCTACACCATTTCTACAACATTGGCTTAAAAAATAATGACTCAAGGGATGCCTGGGTGGCTCAGCGGTTGAGCATCTACCTTTGGCTCAGGGCGTGATCCTGGAGTCTGGGGATCGAGTCCCACATCGGGCTTCCTGCGTGGAGTCTGCTTCTCCCTCTGCCTATGTCTCTTCCTCTCTGTGTGTGTGTGTCTCTTATGAATAAATAAAATAAAATCTTAAAAATAAAATTAAATTAAATAAATAAATGATGCTTCAAGATTAAGGAAAATCTGGATTAGAAAGAAGAGAGCTACATAACCTGAAAGTATGCTTACATGGAAAACATTCCCTGAATAAGCAACCTCAATGAAAAGCACTCAAACATTGCTTAGAAAGAACTCATACAACCCTGAGCATCCACTGTTGGCTATTTCATTAGGACATAGGTACTAGGGATGCCTGGGTGGCTTAGTGGTTGAACACCTGCCTTCAGCCCAGGGCATGATCCTAGAGTGATCCAGGATCCTGAACCACATCAGGTTCCCTGTATGAAGCCTGCTTCTCCCTCTGCCTATGTCTCTGCCTCTCTCTTTCTGTGTCTCTCATGAATAAATAAAATCTTAAAAAAAAAAAAAAAGGACAGAGGTACTAGACTAAGGACGTTATGTGTGTTAATTTACTTGCATATTACAACTGCCTTGTGAAGTAGGCATCATTTGTATATCTATTATACAGATGAGGAAACTGAGACACAGAGGTGGGATTTGACTTTTGGCAATCTGACTTAAGACCCTAACTGTTACTTCACACCCTATACCCCAACCTACTTCCTTCGACCCCTCACATGAGCTCTCCTTTCTGGATGTACTTTCTGAGAAGGATCTTTTCTTTGTTACTTCTATTTCCCCAGCAAGCCCATCCCACTTCCACCTTGGCATTAAAAAACCAAATACTACCATCTGTCCTGAATAGGGAAAGCCCTTCCCTAGAATCACAGGGTCCCGAATCCTGGAGTCTGGGGCAAAACCAAGTGTCTGACAATATGGTGCTCTCAAATTTCTCCTTTTAGCACCTCAGTGAATCATGAGAACACAGTTTTATATTTCTGGCCCTTACAACCTAAAGGCTAGGAAAATTTACCAGGTTGTATCTTTTTAACGGTCAAAGACTGGGTTGGTTTTTTGGGGTTTTGTTGTTTTTTGTGTTTTTTTTTTTTTACCTTTTGCATAATACTTCCCAAACCTTCCCAAACTGACAGTTGGCTGTTTGCGGATGTTCTGAACCTCAGCTAAGGAAATACTCTAAGGAGCAGCCAAGAGGGGCCCTCTTGGAACACAGTTCCCACAAAAGGAAGACGGTTAAATGCTGGTCAGATGAAGCCTTTTGCCTCTTTCACCTCTTTTTTTTTTTTTTCCCTAACTAATGGCCATGCTCTTTCTCTCTTTTCCTCAGAAGCCATGGAAGTTAAATGGTTTTGCTTTTGGTTTTTAAAAGTCTCAATAATAAGAATAATTAACTTATTCATCCCAGAAAGATGCTGCAATGGCCATCTTATTTGTGACATTACTGCAATTATTACTATTAGTACTACAAAGGGCACTCAGGGAATGAGGAGGCAGGACACCAAAGAGTGGTCACATGTTAGCTGTCTTCTTTTGCAGATGAGGCCACTAAGGCCCCAGGGGTATACAGCTCAACACAAGGCCATGTCCCAGTTATGAAAGAGCCTGGGTCAGAGCTGATTTCTGTTGGTCCAGAGGTTTGGGCAGAGCCTGGTCCCCAGGGTCGGATAAATCACCCCACCCAACAGAGCCACCACCATGTGATTAGCATAGGCATGCAAGCCCTCCTGCCTCCCCTTGGCCCTTTCTCAGACTTCTTATCTTTCGGGTGGCCCCTTCCTGATGTTTGTGTTGGATTTTGTTTATTTGTGATTTTAACTATTCCTGCTGCCTGAAACACTCTATTTTCAGATACCCACATGGCTAAATCCCTCGTCTTTTTTCAAGTCTTGACTCAACTCTGTTTTTTTGGGTTTTTTTTTTTTAAGTAAACTCTACACCCAATGTGGGGCTTAAACTTATGATCTTGAGATCAAGAATCACATGCTCTACTAACTAAACCAGCCAGGCACCCCAAATCTGACCTTAAGAAGGCTAATCCTGACTCCCATTTCATACTGCAGCCTCTTGCCACACCCTGTACCCCAGCCCACTTCCTTTTCTTTCTTCTATAGAATTTATCAACTCATTGTCTGCCTTCCCCACTAGAACATAAGCTGTAAGCTCCACGAGGATAGGGATCTTTTGTTTGCTGATGTACACCAAGCACGCAAAAGAATCCTTGGTCACAGCAGATGCTCAGTAAATACTGGTTGAAATGGAAAATGTCCAAAGCTGTTCTCCACGTTCATCAGCGTAGACTGTAAGAATATCAGGACAAGGATTGGGTCTCTGCCACAGGCCCTTGCAGTGCCAAGCATATAGGCAGGCCCTCCCTCAGGTTCAAAGTCAAGTCTAATTCATATAAAAATGTCAGAAGACTCCTCTGACTCCCTAAAATAATATTAGGGATTATTTTATTTCCCTAGTTCTTTACACTTTTATTTCATTTCTAACTGTTCTAGAAAATGAAAATAACAAATTAAGGTAAAATAAAATTCTGAGGAAGGAGAGAGCCTGAAAAACTCTGAGCAGGTTTCTCAGGGATGTGGACTGGAAACCAATCTGGTGGGAAGGAGCCAGGTCCTTTTTGCATCAGAGAACTGGCTCCAAGAGATTTTGAGACATCATAAGACTATTTTCCAGCACATAAAGAACGAGGTGATTAGCAGTTTCCCATCTCTACAGAGCAAGAGAATGTGTCTCTTTCTGAGTATAAGAGAGTTCAATGAAATTTAGGAAGAATGCCTTCCTTAGAAGGAGATGCAATGCTAGAACAGAACCAGGAGAAATTTGAGACTTCCAACCTTATTTATTTATTTTTTAGATTTTATTTATTTATTCATGAGAGACACACAGAGAGAGGCAGAGACATAGGCAGAGGGTAGAAGCAGGCTTCCTGCAGGGACCCCATGCAGGACTCGATCCCAGGACCCCGGGATCACACCTTGAGCCAAAGGCAGATGCTCAACCACTGAGCCACCCAGACGTCTCAAGATTTCCAACTTTAAAGTAATCTTTTGACTTTTTAAAAACAAACAAATAAAGCTCCATCATCCATAGGACAAAGTCGGTGTTTCCTTTCCCAATTCCTATGGATTCTAAACATTAGGGTCAGGGCGCCTGGGTGGCCCAATCAGTTAAGTGTCTGTCTTCAGTTCAGGTTGTGATCCCAGGGTCCTGGGATGGAGCCAGGCTCCCTGCTCAGTGGAGAGTCCACTTCTCTCTCTCCCTCTGCCCCTCCCCGCCTGCTTGTGTGTGCTCGCTCACTCTTTCTTACAGAAAAATATGTAAAATCTTTAAAAATAAATAAATAAATATTAGGGTCTTACAGTAGCAAGAAAAATGGAGTGGTTGGGGGTCAGGGCTTGGCCCGAGACTTCGAGGGTTCCAACCCGCCACTTCCTAGCTGTGATGTCAGGCGTGTTGGTTAACCATCCGTGCCTCAGTTTTATCATCATTAAATGAGATGATGATTGCACCAACCTCCTAGGAACACTGGGGATCAAACAAGTATCCTTGTGAAGAGCTGGCACATGACAACAAAGAATAAAGTCAGCACCCAGTCAGCACCCAGCAAATAAACTCCCTCACCATTGGGTGTGGTATAACTGGAAGTCCTTAAAAGCCTACATTACTTCCCCGAGGCAGAGGGCTGGAATAGGGACCGAAAGGGTAGTCTTAGTTGAGGCAGAAGCTATAAGGAGGCACACTGGATCTGGGAGCTGAAGATGGGAAATTGTGGGGAGAGGGTGGACAACTGGGAAGTCAGGATGCGAAAATGGCAGGAAAAAATCTGAGAATTTTAAACCCATTTTCCTTGATCTTGGGTGAGGAGGGACCTACAATGTGTCAGGAGGCCATGATGGTGAGGTCAGATCCTCACATACTTCTGCTAGGTTGGCCTTACCATCCCCTCCCCACATCCCCTCGGTGAAAACCAAGGCACAGGGCTCCGTTGAGGGGAGAGTAAAGGGGAGGGAGCCAGGACACACACATCTCTGTTCATGAGGCCAGGCGGAATTACAATTAGTAGTCCAGGTAGACTCTCTAGAAAAAAGATAGAATTGCTCTGAGCATCCCTTGCTATGGGCACATCATGACTATCTCCTTTGCTCTGCCTTGGGTGAATTTTTTCACTGCCTGTGCCACTGGCTCCACCCAATAGGGATGCCCCACAGCTCCCAGGTCCAATATCCCCCAGCTTGATCTGTTGGTTAATTTTCCCAGAGCTGAGTCACCTAGTAGTTCTTTTTCCACTGGAGAAATGTCTCAGAGAGTCTTCTTTTCCAGATCGGGAGCCTTCAAAACCTTACCCTCAAGGAGGAACTAGTTAGTGGTTGGATTTCAGACAGGGTGTGGTTTAGTAAGGGAATATTCTGAGGCAGGACCTTTACCAGTTTAGCAAATGCCAAACCAAGCCAAAAACACCATACTCATTCTTTGTTTACAAGTCAAGTCGTCCCACGTGCTGACAAAAGGGCTCCCCTTGACACTGGCACCGGGATCCCAGGAAGGGAAAGGTGACAGCGAATGCCCTACCTGCCAGTTCCACAGAGGCGCATACTTGAAGCAAGATGGAGGTGGAATGGAAGACCAAAGAGGGAAGTCAATTAGGCAACCACTCCTCCCTAAGGGAGGCCTTTATCACCCTCCCTGAACTCTGAACCTAGAATGGGGTTCCCATGTGGACAAAGGGGTCTTCCCTCTTTTTTTGTGATTTTATTCACACTCACAGAAAACTAAAGATAAAAAAAAAATAAATTTTTTTCACTTAAACCACTTTAGCTGAAAGGAACAAATTTACATGAAATCAAGCCAAGAGGTTACAGTACTTAAACTTTCCCTTTGGTTGGTGGTTTGTGGATCAGATGTGTTTCTTTTCCCAAGTCTTTTTCTTCTCGAATCAAATTACTTCGGACCCCTGTGAAAAATACCTCAACCTCTGCTACAAGCTGCCCACTGAACCACTAGTTGAACAAGTATTTATTGAGCACCTGCTATGTGCTAGGTGTGGGGCCCTGGGTGAGGCATGAACAAATCGAACCAGGCCCTCGAGAAGCTCTGTCTAGCCAAGACAAGTAAAGGACTTTCAGCCACCCACACCCTGGTTATGTCTATCATGAACACTACCGCAAAGGTTTGGTTTTTATGCTATAATGCTGTTGCAACAAAGTTTAAGAAAAACCTTCGCCAGTCACTGTCCATGATCTCACTGCCTTAGCACAACCATTTCCATCTGCTTCTTCTTCCAACTCCTTACTACAACATACCCATATTTTACAGCAGAAGCAATCACAATACATTTACCAGATAATATTTTTGCACCATTTAAATTTTTGTATATTCCTGCCTAGTCTTCATCATTAGCCTTTCCAAAAGGCTACGTGCTATCCTATCCTGATACCTGTGCCAGAGTTACAAACTATTCCCCTACTGTTGGACTTTCATGTTTTTGTGGGGTTTTTAGAGTTGCAGTGTTCACTGACTTAGCAATGCCTGTGGAGCACGTCCTCCATCCGAGGTCATGTGCTGACAGCATCGGGGCCAACAGCATCGGGGCCCAAGGAGCCACAGGCCAGCCATGGTCCTCACAGAGCTCAAAGTCGCATTGGCCCTTAAAGTCCTTAAAGGAACACCAGCAAACTGTTTCAATAAAGTGCAAAGACCCCTTGAAGGACATACCAAGTGCATCATGCTAAAAAGCCCCCCTAGAAGGAACCAGAGCCTGAGAGGCTCTACATTTTCACAATGACTGAAGTGTTCAAGGAAGTCCCAGCTCCCAAGGTTCGGTCCCTAGCAGAGCTGAAAGCACCTCCACACAAAGCTGTGTTTCTAAGTGGCCATTCTTTGGATTTCACTGGCAATAGAGGGAAATCCCACATGTATTTCAGAAGGAACTCCCTAACCCTGTGGACCATCCTGGAAACCCCAGACCCCCTCCTACTCATGGGAGAGTCTGGCATGTGGGGCTGCTTCACAGTCTGGCCTGGCTGTGGACCTTTCTTCTCTTCTCCACTTCTCACTCCAGGTGGGATGGAAAAGGAACCTGGAAGGTGACCCATGGCTTGGTTTCCCCACTGACTGACTTTCCTTCCTACTCTTTCCTTAGAAATAAGCTTTCTAAGAACTTTCTTTTCATTTACCCTACCCCACCAACACTCTCTTTCCCATAAAATCCCATTCTCTGGTCCCCACCCTACTCTAGCTGCCAGAAACTGATGTAGAAGAAAAACCAAAGGTACACAGACCAGCTGGAAACCCCAGCCCCCAGGAAGCCTTGGGTTCAGTTTATGTGCCTGGGGGTTCTCCCTTTCTCAAGACTTTCAGTTGTGTCTCTAATGGTGGGAGGAGAGATGGTTACTGGTCAAATTTGCCCTTCTGCCCTTCTGGCACAAGAGAACTCCTCGTGTTCTCCCCCTCCAAGGTTGGCTCCAAAGGCCCATCTCCAGTGCTTGGCAAATTTTGGGAGGTTTGGCAAAGCACTTATCACATAAGATCATGCTGTATTGTGAAGAGCAGTTCCCTTGCCCCTAACGCCTCACAAGCAGGCACAGATCCCACAATGACAGCCTGGCTGGAATAGCAAATAAGGAGTCTTCTCTGGAAGCTTCAGCCTTTCCTAGTCTTTGTGAGACAGGGGATCCGAGACAAGTCATATCCAGACCCAGTCCGGCCTGGTGATGGGATGACAGAAGGACCCTCCCCACCAGCAGAGGGCCACATACCAAGTACACTAGGCATTTTGGTCTGGATTCCAGAACTAGCAGCAGACCTGAATTAGGCTCCAGGAGTCTGGTTTTTTTGTTTTGTTTTGTTTTGTTTTGTTTTGTTTTTAAGTAGGTTCGATGCCCAGTGTGAAGCTTAAACCAGGGCTTGAACTCATGACCCTGATCAAGACCTGAGCTGAGATCAAGAGTCCAATGCTGGGCAGCCCAGGTGACTCAGTGGTTTAGCACTGCCTTCAGCTCAGGGCCTGATCCTGGAGACCCGGAATTGAGTCCTGAGTCGGGCTCTCTGCATGGAGCCTGCTTCTCCTTCTGCCTGTGTCTCTGCCTCTCTCTCTCTCTCTCTCTCTCTCTGTATGTCTCTCATGAATGGATAAATAAAATCTTAAAAAAAAAAAATAAGAGTCCGATGCTAACTGACTGAGCCATTTAGGCACCTCTGGAGTCTTTTTTATAAGCACCCCAGTGATTCTAATGTTAACCAAGGCTTGGGCCCAAGCCCCTCCTCATGCCAGCCAGGAGCTAAGCCTCTGGGAGGGCTGTGCCTTGGCCACAGCAGCACAGCGTCCCGGAGGGGAGGGGGGGGGGAGGAGGGGGAGGGGGAGGAGGGGGAGGGGGGGAGGGGGAGGAGGAGTTCTCGGCTCCATGCTCCACAGCTACTCCTTGGCGTACCACCTCCTGTATAGTATAGTACCCATTATTTATCCTGTATAGTCCCCGTTATTTATGTCAAACAGCTGTCCTTGCGGGACCCCAGGCTCCCCATCTCCCTTACTGCAGCCTCCTAGTTTTCAAGCTTGGCTGCATATTGTAATCACCTGGGAGCGTTAAAAACTCCAGAAAGCCTTCAGTGGAGTACAAGAATCATCCTCTGGTATTGATGAAATTTTGGAATATAGGTGGGGTCTGGAGCCGACAACCAGGAAAGAATTCTCGAGACGTCTGGTGCAAAATGGTAGTTTTATTAAAGCACGGGGACAGGACC
This sequence comes from Nyctereutes procyonoides, assembly GCF_905146905.1. Taxonomy (NCBI): domain Eukaryota; kingdom Metazoa; phylum Chordata; class Mammalia; order Carnivora; family Canidae; genus Nyctereutes; species Nyctereutes procyonoides. The sequence continues at coordinate 67,955,269 of NW_026575046.1, forward strand.
TGTGGGCAGAAGGAGCTGCTGCCCTGGGCCTGTGAGGAGTGGCTGATTATATACCCAGGAGTTGGGGGAAGTAAGCAAAAAGGAGATTCCAGAAGGATTTTTTTTAAGATTTTATTTATTTATTCATGAGAAACACACACAGAGAGAGGCAGGGACATAGGCAGAGAGAGACGCAGGCTTCATGCAGGGCACCTGATGTGAGACTCGATCCTGGGACTCCAGGATCATTCCCTGGGCTGAAGGCAGATGTTCAACTGCTGAGCCACCCAGGCATCCCCCAAAAGGATTTTCAAATGCTAAGGAGGACCTACAAAATCCTGGAGGCCTTGCCATTGTCAAATTAAAGATGGCTTTTCCCTCTGGCAAGGCATTAAGACAATTGGAAACTTCCCGAAGACACATATATCCCACTCTGAGGTATGGGATTGTTTGTGGGATATCAGCTGTGCTTTGTCCTCAGCCAGCCCTGCTCCCTCATCAATATTCCATCTCCACCATAACCCCCTTCCCCCAGGGCTACCCCCAGCCTCTGGCAATAGGCTAGAAGGGATTTCTGTGACTGTCTGAGATTGAATGCTCATTTTGCTCCGTCCACTTTATGAACCAGCTGCATCAGTGGGATCTAAGCTTGAGAAGGACCGAAGACTTCAGGGGAAGGGAGATAGCACTTCACTCTCCTAGGCCCCCAGCTCGGGCAGGAGGCCTTAAGGTTAGACAAACACAGCTATCCGCTCCAGAAGCAATCGAGTCATGCACTGCCCTCGGGCCACCCAGTGGAAAATGGGACCTTCCCGCCCCCTGAACATGTTGCCAAATACCAGGGGAAGGAGCTAACAGGGTGGTAGGAGCTACAGCAGGCAGAGAGAGCTAGTGTCTGAACCCTGCTCTGTCTGCCAAGATCGGGCCCTTTCAGCTTCTAAAGTAGCCAAGCTAGGACTCAGATCCAAGCTTCCAGATTCCACATCTGGTGCTCTTCCCCATTAGTTGCTGTTGAATAATCGCATGAAGATCTCAGAGCTCCCCATGAAAGTCATCGCCAAGCTCTCCTCAGAAGAGGGGTGCTGACAGTGACACCTCCAAGTCGGCAGCCCCCAGGCCCCCGTGCACTCTCTTCCTCTCTGTCTCCCCAGCTCTGGGTCTAACTTTTCCTTTCTTCGTTATTCCAGATCCTTGGTCTCGGTATTTCTGGGCCAATGTGACTGAGGTCTAAAACAAAACATGCTTGAATTTTTTAAGAAATAGACCCTACTGTGTCCCAAACCAAACCCCCAACCCCACCCCCACCCCCACCCAAGGAGAATCACTAGTCCATGCCCAGAAAAGGCGGAAAAGTTTGGACTTGTAGCAGCAACTCATCTCTATCTCTCTTTCTCTTTCTTTCTCTCTCTCGCTCTCTCTCTCTGTCTCTCTCTCTGGCTCCTGTCCCAGGCTGTGTCCCGGCCCTGAGCTGCATCTCCAAGGACAGGGAAATCTTGAGTGTTTTACATATAATAAGACTATCTTCAGGTCAGCTGACAATCTGGTCCAACAGAGGACTCAGAGATTGCTTCCCAAGGTCTGCTCAACCTGGAGAGCACTAACACGCAGCCAGCCTGGGAGATAGCTTGGAGGGGTGGGGCAGTCAGGCTAGGCATCCAAGGTCCTTGGTCCTTGTTGGTTGACTCCTTGCCATTTGTGACTTGGTCAAAAGAGCACTGAAATTAAATGGAGGAGATGGGTTCATTTGTCACTCCATTAATCTATTCACTCCTCATCCATTCATTCATTTGCTCATTCAATAGTTTGGGGGCATCTGCTATGAGTCTGGCACTGCTATGTACTAGAACAGTAACAAGACACCCCAAGGAGCTTAGTTATGGTTTTCTCAAAGGAGTCCATGACCCTTAAAGGGTGCTTAACTTCTAAGACCATTAAAGAAACCCCTTAAGACAATGATGAACTTTCTTCTGAGAAAAATGACTGACCATAAAATTATTTGTGTAATTTTAGGGATCTCAATGAAACTCCCTCCCTCAGGTTACATCTCCCTGTCTGATGACTTCTCCCTGGGATCTGCCACCAATTCTCATTCATTCCCTACTGTAGGCCTAAGTTTCCCCATTTGTAACATGAATTCTCTGGACTCCCTTGGCTAAATGATTCCTGACCTGGTCAAATCTCAGAAATCACAGATTTTAGAAGTGTCCATCTAACCCTCCAATTCTTAGCAGGGCCGGGTGAAATGGGAACAGGATGAGGAAAGTATGTATGATCTTGGAAGTACCTGAGAGTGAATAGAAGGTAGAAGACAGAAAGCATTGTCCTTAAAGAGAGATAGAAGGAAAGAATACTCCCACCCCAGCCCACCGTATAATTAATCTTCCCCCAGGACAAAGGTTGTCTGGATGGAGTAAGAGTTAAATCCCTCTTAGGTGCTAAGCTTGGGTGCTAAGATGACACCCAGAAGCCACCCCTTTAATCAGAGGAATTCCCAGGAAGATGAGGTCACCAAATCCCTCATTCATTTAACAATTATTGAGGAATGGTCCAAGGGAGACCCGGGTGAACAGGCTAGAGGAGACCCCTGACCTGGAGGGGTTTCCTTTTGGGAGGAGTAGAGACAGACCACTTGTATGTAAAACAAGCAAGATCATTTTAAGTAGTCATAAATGAGGAGAGAATAGAGAGTAATGGGATAATCAAGGAGTGGAGGCTACTTCACACCACTCAAAAAGTGATGTTTGAGATTAGGCCAGAATGATAAGAACAAGCTAGCCAGGAGAAGAAGGGGGAGGGGCTTTCCCGGCAGAGAGAGCAGCAATGGGAAAGCTCCTGTGGTAGGAAGGAGTTTGGCAAAGCAGCAACAGGGAGAGTGGGAGGCAGTGGTGTCTGAGAGGCAGGGCGGCCTTAATAGCCAGGAGCTGGAAGCCACTGGAAGTTTTCACAGAGAGGCAAGAACGGAGGCCTTTAAGTGGGTCCTCCTCCCCTTCTCCCTCTGACCTCATCGCTTCCCTCCCTCCCCCTCCTCCCCCAGCCACACTGGCCTCCTTGCTTTTCTACAAATAGGACCATTCCAGGCCACTCAGTGGCTGTTCCCTGTTCCCGATCACCTCGCCCCCAGATATCCACGGGTGCGCTCCCTCACCTGTGCCAATCTTTGCACAGATGAAGGCAATATCCTCTCACCTCCAAACTGCAAATTGTACTTCCTCCACCTACCACTCTCCACTTTCCTCTGTTGTCTTCAACATAATCATTTTCTCACACGTGAAATCATCTGCGTATTCATGGGTTTATTGCTGTCTCTCGGCCGAGATGTCAGCTCCTGGGGGCAGGGGTTCTGTGCTGCTCCCTCCTACTCCCCAGCACCTGAACAGTACCTGACACTAGCAGGTGCTCTGGAACTATTTCTAGGATGAATGAAGCACTTAGGAGGCAGTTGCAGTAGTGGCTGACAGTAGGATGACAGTGGGCTTGGAAAAGGACGGTAACAGATGAGATGGAGGCAAAGGGCAGGAAAGTGAGGCTGAGCAAGTCCAGAGCTGGCTGGTCCAAGGTCCAAGCTCTTTTGCTGTGCCCACATAGTAGGCCTGCAAAGCTGAAAATGCCAGACCCCCCATTATTAGCATAGACACCTGAACTAGATCAGAGACAAAAAACCAACAAACTAATTTTTAAGACTATGCCCAGACCCCTAAATTCCTACAAAATGTCAATAAGGGGGACCTAGGTGGCTCAGTCGGTTGGGCATCAAACTCTTGGTTTCAGCTCAGGTCACCATCTCAGGGTCAGGGGATGGAACCCAAGGTCAGGCTCCAGGCTCAGTGAGTGGGGAGTCTCCTTGAGATTGTCTCCCTCTCTCTAAAATAAATAAATCTTCTTAAAAAATGTAAATACGTAGCTAACCTAAATTTACAATAGAACTTAGTATATTGTTTTCTTTTTCTTTTGAGATATAATGCCCATACCACGATATGCACCCTTTTAAATTCAGTAGTTGTTTTTTTTTTTTTTTTTAGCATATTCACTACTATCTAATTCCAGAACATTTGCATCACTCCAAAAAGGAGCCTTAAACCCATTAGCAGGTGCTCCCCATCCACACTCACACTACCTCAGGCCCCAGCAAGCACTAAATCTGCTTTCTGCCTCTATGGATGTGTCTATTCTGAACATGTCATATAAATAAAAACATACAATAAGGAGCCTCTTGTGGCTGGCTTCTTTACCTAATATAATGTCTTTGAAGTTTGCCCGTGGTGTAGCATGTACTTGTGGCTGAATAACATTCACCTGTATAGATGCACCTCATTTTGTTGATCCATCCATCCGAGGATGGACATTTGAGTCATTTCGACTTTTTGGCTATTACGGTTGTGCTGCTATGAGCATTCTGTACAAATGTTTGTGTGGACATCAACTGTATTTCTGTTTTTCAGCATATACCCAGGAGTGGAACTGCTGAGTCAGACAGTACCTCTGTTGTGGAACATTTTGAGGAACTACCAGACTGTTTTGTAAAGCTTCACCTCTGTTATCATCCTCTGTGTTGCTGAGGTGGGGAGGAAGTGAGATGACTCACTCATGATCACCAGGTATGAATGGTGCACCGGGGTGGGGTTGCTGCTCTTACAAAGGAATCCTCTGCTTCCTTGTGGTGCATTTCACCCATGCTTCAAAACTTTTGGGTGCTTTCTGGATGCCAGTCACTAGTCTAGGTGCTGGAGATACTAGAGGTATTTGAGAACAAGAGAGACATGACCCCTGCCTTCTTGGAGACACAGTCCAGTGGGGAAAACACAGTGACCAGATAATTACAGTTTTGACAGTGCAATGGGGAAGTCCGGGAGAGGATGTACCTCAACTTAACCAGTCCTTTGTGCAGTAAGAGCCTGGGCTCGGAGCCAGCCAGCCCAGGCTTAAATCCCCGCACCCCACATGCCAGCTGGAAGACTGGGCAAAATCCCAAGCCCCCATGCTTCCATTTCTCATGTGGGAAACAGAGTAATAGTATCTACTCTGAGGGTATCAGGTGGATTCAGCACATCAAAGCTTATAAAACACTTCAAACCTGGTGCTGGTAAACCCCAAAAAAGTACCAGCTGTTGACATTGCTGTTAGACTCTCTACACCTTACCCATCACTTGGGAACATGAATCCTGGTCCCTCAAACTGGCGCTGTTTCAACTGTTCCTATTTGCAGCACCACCACCCCCCACCCCACATGGTCCTGGCTGCAATCAAACAGAATTCCCACAATGCTCTGTTCCAGCGTCCTGCAGTGTGGCTCATCTGGTTTGATGCTCCAGTTAGAACATTTGACTACCAGGTTCCTTGTTGTACAGGAAAGAAATGCTTTTTTTCTGTTCTTTTCTCCCTACCTAGATTATAAGCTCCTTGAAGCCAATCTGTCTCACTCCTGCAATGCTAAAACATGCTGGCAAGAAAACAAATGGAGGCAAAGTCTCAGAGTGGGTGGTAGGGGCTTCAGAGCACAGGCTCTGAAGCCACACAGACCTGGTGATGAGCCCTGCTCTGCCCCCTTGAGCCACCTGACCTAGGGCAGTTTGCTGAGAGCCTCTGGGCCCCCTTTCCTCATCTGTGAAATGCAGCCAGGGGCAGCTGCTTCTCAGAGCCATGTGGGGGGATCAGCAGTGGGCTGTAGAAGTGCCTTGTTGGGGCTCAGTTGATAACCCATAGTGAGTGGTTGCCACTAGTCACATCATGGCAGAGCTGCACAGGAGCCAGAGCCCTGCCAGGGCAGCACACCCTGCAGAGGCAGCTAAGTACAGGAAGTACACAAGGTCAAAAGGAAAATGAGCTCTCAGAGATGTCTTCTGATCACTATCATGTATACTGGGTAGAATGGAACAGAATTTGCTGTTTGGGCTTCTTTTTTTCTCTCCTCTCCTTACCTCATAGATGCTTCTTTTGCTATTTTTATTAAGTAAAAATGGTACCAGAAAGTATTGATGTAAACCTACCCGGGAAATTATTAAGAAATGCACAAGAGCAGGGATTATGTAATCCCCAAACTGCCAGGCCTCCTCATCAGCCCACCAGCTGGAGAAATACTCTTAACTCCTGAGCTACACTCTTCCTAACAAGTGTCCTGGGTTGGCTTTAATACATTATACAAGAGTTATGACAGAGCATAGTTAAAAATTCCTCCAACTAAAAAATACAAATAAAAATAAATTCCTCGGGATCCCTGGGTGGCGCAGCGGTTTGGCGCCTGCCTTTGGCCCAGGGCGCGATCCTGGAGACCCGGGATCGAATCCCACATCGGGCTCCCGGTGCATGGAGCCTGCTTCTCCCTCTGCCTGTGTCTCTGCCTCTCTCTCTCTCACTGTGTGCCTATCATAAATAAATAAAACAAACAAAAAAATTTAAAAAAAAATAAATAAATAAATTCCTCCCACTCCGTGGTGTCCTACAAAGGTGGACCACACATCAGCAGTGCCTGTCACATATTTAATCTTCAGAAATTTGTGAGGAATAATAACATGTTGCCTTTGAAGCATGTCTTTTCTTCAAGTGGGCTTCATTAAGGATGAGCTGTTTATTTGAATCTAAAGCAGTCACAGAATTTGTCTATTGCAATAAGCAAGGATCCAGAAATATAAGTTTTGCGTGTATATATATATGTGTGTGTGTATGCACATTTAAAATGCATATATATATATATTATTTTTCAAAAGATTTTATTTATTCATTTATTTTGAGAAAGAGAGATAGTAGAGGAGGGGCAGAGAGAGAGAGAGAGAGAGAGAGAGAATCCCAGGCAGACTCCTCAATGAGTATGGAGCCCGACTCAGGCAGATCCCACGACCCCAAGATCACCACTCAAGCAGAAACCAAGAATCAGATGTTCAACTGATAGAGCCACTCAGGTGTCCCTTTATATATATTATTTTATAAGTGGCTTCCCATTTTTTCCCATGGCCATTCCAAGAGGCAGCACTCATGTGGGGAGGGTCATTGCCCCTGCAAGTCTCATTGTGGTACCTGAGCTTCTTCAGGTATCCAAAAGAGGCCCCAGTGGCCCCGGCTTCATGTCCATTTTATATTCAGAAGCACTTATAAACCAAGAGAATTCTGCACAGGAGGAACTCCTAAATATAATTCTGGACTCAGAGAACTCTCTTTTTGGTAGGGGTGTACCTGAAACTCACGTTTACTTAGCAAACCCCTGAGGTAGAGTGAATGAATTGTGCAGACGAGGTCAAGTGTGTGTGCTGGGAGGGCGATGGCAGGAGTGGGTGGTAGAGAGGTCTTTAAAGATTTAAGAAAACTTAAGAGAACAAACTCTTCTAAGACCCCAGTTTGGTCAAGGCACATGCTAATTATAAACCATTCTTATCTAGATTCCCTTCTTCAAATATACACTCAGACTCTTCACTAATCTGTATTTTGCCCCAAATTGATCAATTTTTTTTCAAGATTTTATTTATTCATGAGAGACACACAGAGAGAGGTGGAGACATAGGCAGAGGGAGAAGCAGACTCCCTGGAGCCAGATGCAGGACTTGATTCCAGGACCCCAGGATCATGACTTGAGCCAAAGGCAGACGCTCAACCACTGAGTCACCCTGGTGCCCCTGCTCTAATTTGACTATGAAATAAAAAATTGGTTGGAGGCAGGACAAGAGAATTGGCTTCCCTTTGGTGGTGCCTTGAGCTGGGCAATAAAAAAGAAGAGAAGGAAAAGAGAAAACAGAGAAGAGGAATACTCTGGTCCAGACTGAACTGATATTAAAGGAAACCTGAAGAGAGGACTCTGGAATCCATGCACCGCTAAGCCCTACCCATACCAACACCCCAAGGCTTTGCCCCCAGACTTTCTGAATCAATAACTGAGGAGAAATAGCATATCTGAAATGCACCCTGACTCAGATGACTCAGGGCCTGTGGGCATAGCTCTCTCAAACCCCAACCTCAGATGCCTGCATCTTGAATCACTCTTGATCTCTTTGGGGATTTGAGTTTGCCCTGACTCTCAGAGGGATTTATGAGAGGCACATTCCCCCCACATTTCCGCCCTGTTTGTAGGTGGAGGCAGTTGAGAGATTGTAGGTCATCCTCTACTTATTTCCAGTAGGTTCCTTTGGTCACCAGCAGCAGGCTCTCCACCACTGCCAAGAGGTATTTGGGGAGGGGAGTCTAGGCCCACTTCTGGGGCTGCTCAGCTCATGACCGGAAGACTCCACTTCCAGGCAGCCTGGATGCAAAAGCCTTTGGCCTACTTTCCTTTCGATTTCAGCAAGGGTGAACACTCTGTGCGTCTCTGCAGTTTGGTTCTTGTTAAAATCCTGAACCTTTTCTCTGATTGAGGAGGAAGGTCTTGGATAAAGAAGAGGCTAAAAAAATCCTGGGACTTCCCTAGGTTATGTCTCAGGGAGAAAACCTGTTCTTTCACAGTCAATCAAGAGTTAGGAGGGAGGGGACACCTGGGTGGCTCCCTTGGGCTTGGTCGTGATCCTGAGGTCCTGGGATTAAGTCCCAAATTGGGCTCCCCTCAAAGAGACTGCTTCTCCCTCTGCCATGTCTTTGCCTCTCTCTGCATCTCTCAAGAATAAATACATAAAATCTTAAAAAAAAAAAAAAGAATTGGGAGGGAGGATGAGAACTGGGAAGGATTCAAGGCCTCCACTGCCTTCACCTTGGGTGCCTATTGATATCCTGTGTTTATTTCTACCACTTGGTCTCCTGGTTAGATGTGGAACCAGAAGGCCTGCCCTCCATCCCACTTCCTTCTCTCCAAGGTTGATGCTGACACAGAGGGGAGAGGGCATCAGACTAAGCCAGCAGGGACCTGGGGTCCTGGCTCTGCCACCTGCCATGCGATGGGCCTTGGGGGATTCACTGCACATTTCTAGCTTGATTTTTTTCTCCCCTAAACACGGGGCTTCCACCCCGGGGGTGAGAACCTCTGAAATGGCACGCAGAATTTGAATGATACACATGCATTCTCCTGAAGAGAAGAGTCTGTGGCTTTCCCCAGTGTCTGAAAGCGTTCCCTGACCCTCATGTCTGAGGACACTGTTCTCTGGCTCTGGGCACCATGGGGGCCATTTCCTGGGTTTGCCATTTTTCAGAGGTTTTTTTTTTTTTTTTCATTTGTCAGAGATTTATGCAGGCTCTTACCTCAGTGACTTCCCACTCAGACATCTGCCCAGAACCCACTCGGGGTCTCCTGCCACCCACAACTACTATTCCTTTGCTTAACAAGTCTTGTTCATGGCTGCTGAGCCAGGAGGTCAAGTTCTGCAGGCTGACACTGTCACCTCTCACCAGCTGGTCACCAGAATATGTGCCTTCCACAGCGGGCACATCTGCGGGTGGGGGGTTGGGGGCGTGCACCCCAAGGACACTGTTAGGGGCTGGGCAGCTAACACCCCAGCCATTGCTCCACCCAAGACCTTCCTCTTGGAGCAGAGAGAAGATTCAGGATTTTAACAAGAACCAAACCACAGAGACTCACAGAGTGTTCACCCTTGCTGAAATCTGAAAGGAATGTAGGCCAAAGGCTTTTGCATCCAGGCTGCCTGGAAGTGGCGTCTTCCCGGCAAAAGCTGAGAGAGCTGAGCGGTGCAGGAAGTGGGCCCAGACTCCGCTCCCCACCCCTTCCCTGCATCCTCCAGACTCAGCCCACAGAGCAACCTATGGAGAGCCCACTCTCCACAAGCCCACAAGCCGAGCCGGTGGGAGAAGGTGGTGGAAACTTCATTTAAAACGAACCCAATTGTTTCTGATTTGCTCTATGCACCTATACCAGCTCCAACCCCAAAGCTTCCCAAGGTGTTATTCTCTTCTTCCTCGGAGGTCCTAGCTCTGCTTCCCCGCCAGGGCTGGGGCGTGTCTGGGTCAGGCTTGGGTGCCGCGAGCCTGATTAATTGAAGAAGGGAGCACCGACAAAAATCCACGGGGCTCCTGTGTCTTTCTCTGACAGGACAGAAGGGCCAGAAGGCAGCGAGGAGCCAGTGGCTAGCAGGTGCCAGCCCACCGTCCTCTCCCCCGGTCCCAGAGACACAGAAGGGCCCCCCAGGCTGCCACGGGAGGCTCTCAACACAAACAGAGGCCAGACAACTCTAACCAAAAACCGTGTGACCTTTGTCTGCAGACCAGACAGGTGAGAGAGGGAGTTACTATTTCTACTAGATGCCATTTGTCTTCTCTTGGGGTCAGCAGGGACCCTCCTCTTAAAATACATCTTCACCTGGGTTGGGGAGCATTTTGGCCATCTAGGGCTGTCCAAGGAGCCCTCCTCAGAATCGTGTTTTAAAATACATGAAAGAGAGGCACCTGGGTGGCTTAGTTGGTTAAGTGGCTGCCTTCAGCTCAGGTCATGATCCCAGGGTCCTAGGATGAGCCCTGCATCTGGCTTCCTGCTCAGCGGGGAGCCTGCTTCTCCCTCTCCCTCTACCCCCAACTTGTTCATGCTCTCTCTCTCAAATAAGTAAATAAAATCTTTTTAAAAACACATAAAAGATACATAGAATTTCAATTAAAACACTCATATTGAATACCAGTAATCAAAATATCTATTTGTGATATTGTGACTCATGCTTTTTTTTTTTAAAGATTTTATTTATGTATTTGAGAGAGATAGCAAGAGAGAGCATGAGCAGGGGGTGGGGAAAGGTGAGAACAAGTCTAATACTTCCCTTAATTTTGATGGGGGGGTGAACTTAAATGATATTTCAAGATACACACAACAACCATAAAGTAATATGAACATGCCTGTGATTTCTATGGATACAGAGTCACTGTTCACATTAATGTGGTTTGACACCCACATCAATAACGGAAGAAAATGCTCAATTTCAGTTAGTGGTTGGTGGAAATTAAGGTGTAATTTATTCCCAGGCCAAATTTACATACTCCTTTAGATTTAATCTTGTATCTTCAGGATTAAGTATCCTCAGTCCAGATCCTTCCACAGCACTGGTTCTCAGCCCCTTGCAGCAGTTCTCAAATCTGGCTGCATAGTAGAACAGCTGGTGAGCTGGAAGCCCAGACCACGCCTGACCACCTAGAATGCAATCTCAGGGACACCCAGGGTTGCTCAGTGTTGAGCATCTGCCTTTGGCTCTGGTTGTGATCCCAGAGTCCCAGGATCGGGTTCTGCATTGGGTTCCCTGTGAGGAGCCTGCTTCTTCTCCCTCTTCCTGTGTCTCTGCCTCTCTCTCTGTGTCTCTCATGAATAAATAAATAAAATCTTAAAAAAAAAAATAGAATGCAATCCCTGAGGTTGGGGCCCTGGAATGCTGTTTTTGTTTTGTTTTAATTTTATTTTATTGAAATTCAATTAATTAACACATAGTATATTATTAGTTTCAGAAGGAGAGTTCAATGATTCATCAGTGGCATAGAACACCCTGTGCTCATTCCATCATGTGCCCTCCTTAATGCCCATCACCCAGTTATCCCTTACCTGCAGGGATTGTCCCCACCCCCCTCCACTTCAGCACACCTCATCTTGTTTCCTAGGATTAAGAGTCTCTTAAGGTTTGTCTCTCTCCTGCTCTCTGATATCATCTTGTTTTATTTTTCCCTCCCTTCCCCTATGATTCTCTGTTTTGTTTCCTAAATCCCACATATGAGTGAAATCATATAATTGTCTTTCCCTGATTGATTTATTTCACTTAGCATAAAACCCTCTAGTTCCATCCCTGTTGCTGCAAATGGCAAGATGTCATTCTTATTGGTGGTTGAGTAGTAGTCTATATATATATATATATATATATATATATATATATATATATATATATATACATATATAAACATATATATCTCCCACATCTTTATCCATTCATGTGTCGATGGACATTTGGGCTCCTTCCATAGTTTGACTATTGTGGACATTGCTGCTATAAACTTTGGGGTTCAGATGCCTGGCATCCTGTTTTGCCTTGTTTTATTAATTCCCCAGATCCTACCATGCAGCCAGGATGAAGAGCCACCAGCTAGAAGAATAGTACCAGGGGAGTGAGCCTCACTGGGTTAGAGAGATGGGCACGACAGCAAGCCTGAACTCCGCTCCCATGACTAGAGTATGGGCATTGCTGCTCACTCACCGTCTTTAAAGACCTACTGGGTGCTAGCCCAGGCTAGGTGTTGTGTTGGGCATAGACAACACCACAGAGGCCATCCTAGACCTGCACTCCCCCCAACCTTCGGCTCCTGATGCTCTTTCTTGGGTTGGGCCCTCCCTCCGAACTGACAGACCCTGCAGGGTTGCATCCACTCTCTCTTTCAGCTCCATACCCTGGTCCATGCACAATCTCTCCCCACCTACCTCACCCCTAGGCAGCTGCCTTGAACAGTTGTTCAAGGGGCACCACTTGCTTTGTGTTCTATGAAAATGGCACCCACTGGAATTGTGCAAGGACGGACACTGCCTGCCCAGCTCTGCACCCAGCTCTATTCCCCACTGCCTCTCTGCTTCTGGCACCAGGCCTGGCACACTCTAGAAGTCATCTGAAGAATTCCTTTTTGGGAGCACCTGGGTGTCTCAGTCAGTTAAGCATCTGCCTTCGGTTCGGGTCATGATCTCAGGTCTTGGGATTGAGCCCCACGTTGGGCTCCCTGCTCCTTGGGGAACCTTCTTCTCCCTCTCCCTCTGCCCCTTCACCCCCATTCAAGTGCTCTCTTTCTCTCTCAAATAAATAAATAAAATCTTAAAAAAAGAAAAAGAAAAAGAATTCCTCCATGTTCTCTGTATCTTAGGTCCTGTGTCAGGAACGACACAGAAGAGCAATCCATCATTCTGGACTCTCCCAGTTCTACCATCTAAGATTCTTCTTTACAACCTATTCACTTGTTTATTCATTTCAGTTTATAGATATTTGAGTACCTACTACGTGCCAGTCACTATTTAAAGTGCTTGGGCTATCTCAGGGCAGAAAAGGCACAAATCTTTGCCCTTGTGGAGTTGGGCTGGGAGTGGGGGTTGGGAAGACCTGAGCAGCACGTGATGCTTCAGAACTTAAGGGCATGCTACCTGGGGGAAGTGAACTAGAGTGAAGAGGACATCGGGCAGTTGGAATGCATTCCTCTTAGATAAGGCAGTTGGGGAAGCTCACCCAAGAAGCGAAGCGGACATCTGAGGGAAGACTTAAAGGAGGGGAAGGAGTGAGCCAGGTGGAGAGCCCACCTAGGCAGGAGCCTGGGGCGACTTACCCCCTTGCAGAGGAAACCAGAAACCAGCCTCAAACTCTGGAGAGACAGAGTTAAAAGCCTCAAGCCTATCACTGCAGGAAGCGAGAAGACATGGAAGAAGGGATTTTAGGACCTTGAGCTTCAAGAGTAAGTAGTAAAGAAAAAAACCAACTCTGTTCTTATTGGGACAACAGCACTGGATCACTTTGGCAATAGCCACAGATAGCCAGCCTCCCCCCAGCCAAACAATGAGGGAGGGAAGGGGGCTGGAGGAAGTGAAACCCTTGAGCTAGAAATCTTGGAAGGCCCCGCCCCACTGCCACCCCACCCACCCAAGGCCAGAGCTCCAGAGGGACAGCCCAGGCCTTCTCTGCTTGGGCTGAGCCCTGGCACCTTGGGTGGGTGGGTGACCCATGTCACTTGCGCCCTTCCTGCATACTTTGAACTCATCAAGCACTGTCCTAATTTGGGGGCCTTGTGCTTGCTCTTAGCTCTGCCCCGAATCTCTGAGCCCACAGGCTTCTGTAACTCCCTCTGTTCTCAAGTGTTTTCTCAGAATTGTCTTCCCTGCCCATCCTCTCCTATCAAACATAGCCCACCACCTCTACCACCTGCCCTCTCTATCCCCCCACACGCAGTGCTTACCACGACCCGACATTATATTGTGTACCAATGTACTGATTGTCTATTTCCATCACTAGAAAGCGAGTTCTATGGGGGCAAAAACTGTGTCATATTCATCATTGTGTCCCTAGAGTCTAGACCAGTGCCTGGCACACCCTAAGCACTCTGTTCTGCCCTTTCCTGGCTTAGGAGATGCTGTGGAAACTACCCAAGGACTAACCAGATTCTTTGGAGATACCTTTCCTAGCAAAAGATACTCCCCAGTTGCACTGGGTTGAATAGTATCCTCCCCCCAAATTCACATCCACTGAAACGTCAGAATGAGATTTTGCTTGAAAATATGGTTTTTGCAGATGTCATCAAGTAAAAATGAGGCCATACTGGATTCAGATGAGCCCTACTCCAATTGTCCTTATAAGAAGAGGAAATTTTGGACATAGAGGGAAGATGTGGGTCAGAAGGAGAAGGCCACGTTTTCACAGTGGTAACGATTAGAGTGATGCATCTACAAGCCAAAGACTGCTGGCCACTTCCAGAAGTTAAGGAAAGGGAAAGAAGGATCCTCTCGGAGAGCCTTCAAGGGCTGCATAGCCCCACTGACACCTGATTTTTTACTTCAGGTCTCCAGAACTGTGAAATAATACATTTGTTTTAGCCACCCAGTTTGCAGAGCTTTGTTAGGGCTGCCCTAGGAAACGAATACACCAGTGTTACCTGGAACTCTGATCTCAAAAGTGGCACTCCATTTGCTGGGTGCCTGTCTCTGGAGGGACCCAGAAGCATCAGACATGTCCCTGGCCTCAAGCTTTCAGTCTAGTTTTGGGAAGACACAACTTACAGCCTGTTCTTGCAGATTTCCCAGCAGATTCTAGTAACCACTTCCTGAAAAAGAGGAAGTGCCCAGCTTGCAGTGAAGCACCCACAGTTGTGAGGAGCACCCGGGGAATGAGGGGGAGAGGGGGTGAGTCCTTGCCAACAGGATGTCATCACAGAGCAGCGCTATCCAATAGATACAGCGTGCCAGCCACATATGTCATTTTAAGTGTTCTAGCCACATTTTAATTTTATTAATTTTTTTTTTAAAGTAGGCTCCATGCTGGGCGGGGCGCCCAACCAGGGCCTGAACTCACAACCCTGAGATCAAGACCTGAGCTGAGATCAACACACAGCCGCTGAACCGGCTGAGCCACCCAGATACCCCTCTAACCACAGTTTTAAAAAGCAGAAACAGGTGAAAGAAATTTCAATAAAATATGCTATTTAGCCCCAAACAGCCAACATATCTTTTAACATCTAATCAATATACAAATTACTAATGAGATCTTTTCCTTCTCTCATACTCGGTCTTCAAAACCCGGGGTGCGGTTTGCACTTAGAACCCATCTGAATCTAGACCAGCCAGAGTTCAAGGGCCCAGGGACCACCTGCGCTAGAAGTTGCCCCGCGGCCAGCACCGCCACGGAGGCTTCCGGACCGACCAGCAGGGCTGCCCGCGGGGCCCACGGACCCCAGGGTTCACCAATGAACTCTGGGAAGTCCACCGAGTTCCCTGAAACCGAGTCAAAATTTGAGCGTCCTTGCTTCCCTCCAGCCACCTCCCTCCCCGCGCCCCCGGAGAGGGCTGGAAGTCCCGCGGGAGCGCCGGCCCCTCCTGCTGCAGCCGGGGGTCCGCGGGCGGGGCGGGGCGGGGCGGGGCGCGCGGTCCCCGGCTCCGGGTGACGTCAGCGGCGGGGGCGGGGCGCGCGGTCCCGGGTTCCGGACGCCCCCCCCCTCCGCCCCGGGTGACGTCAGCAGCGAGAGGGCGGGGGCGCGGGCGGGAGCTGAAGTCCGCGAGGCCCCAGTTCCCCGACCTTGTGCAACACGTGTGACACACTGCCCCGCGCACGTCCTAGTTCTCACACAAGTTTCCACGGAAAGAACAGCTCCTCGGCTCCGGCCGCTCCCTCCTCCTCCAGAGCCCGTCCTCGGTCGCAGCCCGGCTCTGGGAGCGAGGCTCCCTCTGGATACCCTCCAGCCCTCCCCAGGCGGACCCAGGAGGACGGGTGTGGACAGTGCAGGTCGTCGCCTCGGAGTCACCGGGGGCGGGGGGTGCTGAGAATGTCGGTGCCTGGGCCGCAGGGCCGTCCGTCCCCGGGGGCGGGGGACAGGGCCCAGGGCTCCTCTGCTGAGTTGTTCCAGGCTGCCCTTCCCTTGCTCTTGCACTCGCTGCTTTTTCCGAAGGAGGGTGACAGGTCAGGCACCTGACTTTTCAGGCTGGACTCCTGCCAGGGTCTGGTGCTCTGACTTGGGCAAGTGGTTTTTAACCTCCCTGCTTCTTCATGTCCTTTCATGCAGCATGAAGATACCACAAGAATAAGTCATGCCCAGCTATGGCAGCCCTGCTGTCAGCCCAGCCCTCCCCCTCACTCACCCCTGCTTAACCCCGTTGACTTCCCACTCTTCCCCATCCAACCGGGAAGTTCCTTTCAAGTCCAGTGGCTTGAAGAAGAACCAAATGTTTCAGCACATATACCGGTCAAGATACTTACCTCCTTGAGTTCCTCCAAAGATGCCAAAAATAGAGCCATACTTATTTTCCCCCAAAGGATGGAAAGAGAATTTTCCTGCCACCAGTGTCGTAGTCTTTACATGATTCCAAGCAACACTACACACTACAGACTTCCCTATAATCTCCATCCACAGAAATGTTGACGCTGACCATCAGCCACACGTAGGGATGATTTCACACATGGGGATGATCACATGTGGGGATGATTTCTTTTTAAAGATCTATAAATTCTCAAATAACATACTGTTTCAGAAAGACCCCTGAGGGCGTTGACATGAGGACTAAGCATGGATTCTCCTCTTGCTGGGTGGACAATGGGGGAGCAAGGAACAGCGCTAGCAGGCTTGACCCCCTGGAACATCCTGACGTCCTCTCTCTCTTCCTCTTTCCCCCTTCGTGGACCTTTACTCCAAGCAGGCTGGGCTCCTCCTGGTGACTCAGCACCACTGGACTATCCTAGCCTGAGCCCTTACCACCACCCATCATCCCATCCCCTTTCCTCTTTGTCCTGTCTCAGCCTCCCCACCCCACCTCCTCCAAGAAGTTCCCAGGCCTCTCCAACTTTTCAGACTTCCCAAAGCCTGGAAAACCTGCCCCTCCTCCTTGGCCTCTGTGCTGGAAGCCTGGGTTCCAAAGCAGGGCCAGTATGGGGGCCTTGCACTGAGGAAGTGCTCAACACAGTTTTACTCATCACTGCTCAATAGGCTGCTTCAATGGTTAGAAGTGAAAATTCAGATAACTTAGGGCCTAGACTAAAGTATATCAGACTAAGAACTGGCCTGTATGACTCATGTTTACATCCAGTCCCACTGAACTTGAAATTGCAAAAGAGAGGAAACAAGGGTTACTACAAAACAGCCTAACCACAGCGCGCACTCATCTTGTTTGTTATCTTCATGTGACGCTTTTGGTTTTAGAAACATGGGCCTATTGCAAGATGAGTTCTCTGGGCCAGGAACTAGGTCTTCTCTATTAGATCAGTGGGTGACAGAGAGGGTGAGCCTCTACTAAGGGCTAGGGACTTCGTCACATTCAGAAACACCTTTCCATAAAAGGGCTTCCCTTCAGTAAAATGAATAACAAAGTCAAGGAGGAAATATATGGAGAAGAGAAAAATCCTACCCAGGATTTGTGTGTTTCTCCTGAGTTATCAGTCTCTTTTACGGTCTTCAGACACCGTATTGAACTGTGTGAATGATCTAGTTTCCCCTTTCTCATTGGCCACTGGGAAGCTCAGAGTCAATCCCAGGACCTGCCAAAGTGAGGATGTCCATTTCTTTTTTCTTTTTCTTTTTTTCTTTTCTTTTCTTTCTTTTTTTTTTTTTTTTTTTTTTTTTTTTTTTTTTGCGGCTGTCCATTTCTGTATTAGTCTCTTGGCTGGCTCCACTTCATGTTTCCATATTCATTTTTTCCTCCATTTTTCTCATCAATCTGCTGAAATTTACTTTAAGTTCTCTTAAGAATAAGGAGGAGGGTAAGAAAAGGGGGAAAAATGGTCCTTACCCTTGAGGAATCAAGAATAGACAGAGATAAGTAACAATAATGACAATATTACAGAAGTGAACATTTATGTAGCACGTATGCAAGGCACTATGGTATATGTCATCTCACTAAATTCCCCAACAGGCCCAGCAGGTAAGTACAGAACTATTAATTTCCCCAAATTAGGATTACGGATGCAGAAAGGGTAACTGAGAGAGGTCAGGATTAGACCACTGGGAAAGGGTGTGGCTGAGACCAAGCCTAGGTCTGGGTGACGCCAAAGCTTGGGCTCTTAAGCGGCAAATCTACAAAAGCACATGTAAGCCATGTGGGGTTCCCACGGAGTCTGTGGAATTAAGGGTTAGAGAGGTCACTTACGGCCAGCCCACTAGGTTCTCGGTACCTGGGTTGTTATGACAAACAGCTAAGATTGAAAGAGACTGTGGGTCCCAATTCTAATGCCACTCATTGCTCCCAAACCCAGACCTCGGGGGTGACACTGGGACAGCACACCCCCTGAGGGCAAGGCCTGCATCTTGTTTCTGTGGGTCCCCAGAGCCCAGCATGGTACCTGGCCCAAAGGAGGCCCTCATAATAAGTGTTAAACTAATAAATGAATAAACAAGTTCACAGATGCTTCACAATCATTTTTGGAACTGTGCACATGGGGACGCCTTGGTGGCTCAGCGGTTGAGCATCTACCTTTGGCCCAGGTCATGATTCTGGAGATCCAGGATCAAGTCCCACATCGGGCTCCCTGCGGGGAGCCTGCTTCTCCCTCTGCCTGTGTCTCTTCCCCTCTCTCTCTCTCTCTCTCTCTCTCTGTCTCTCATGAGTAAATAAATTAAAAAATCTTTAAAAAAAAAAAAGAAAAAGAAAAAAAAAGGAACTGTGCACATGAAGAGAGCAATGCCCAAACCCACACAGATGTATTCTGATCGCATACACAACACAGACACACAGACACATTCAGGCACCAGTTTCCTACAGAGGCCCTGCCTTTTCCACAGCAATGCTTACATAAGTGCTGCACAGTTTTTCAAATTCTAGTGAAAAGGGAAAAAAAAGTAAGTTGTCTTGACTAGTTTATATCTAGGGTAAAGTGGAAGATTCCAGGGGCCTAAGTAGGTCATCACATTTAGATGACTGAGACGTTGGATTCTGACAGCAGGGAAAGCTGGAGTTGACGTGGAATCAGTAAAACATGGAGGTCAGCCCCTGGGTGCCCCTCACCAGGCAAGGCCATGGGAGTCTCTGGTCTTTTCAACTCCCCACATCTGTGCTCAGTTGAGGCCTGGATTGTTCTTTTTGTCAATAAGCACTATCAGCAACTGGAAGGCAGAATGGATAATGAGGAAACTCCAGGGTACTGGAGTCCAAACTGGGCTCCATCCCATCTCAAGCACTGTACTTGCAAGGTTCTCCAGAGAAACAGAATGTGTGTATATATACAGAGAGAAAGAGAGAGAGAGATTGGGAGAGAGAGAAACAAATAAAATAAATTTTATTTATTATTTTTTAAGATTTTATTTTTTATTTATTCATGAGAGAGAAGCAGGCTTCATGCAGGAGCGCAACGTGGGACTCGATCTCAGGACTCCAGGATCAAGCCCTGGGCAGAAGGCAGGGGCTAAGCCATCCAGGGATCCCCAGAGGCTGTGTTTAAGAGCAGTCTGCACACTTGAAACTAATACAGTACTATATGTTAATTATACTTCAATAAAAAAATAAAAAAGAAAAAAATGAGCAGTCTGGAAACAGAATTCCTTCCTCCTGGTGGACATGTTTTTTCTTTTAAGACCTCAATGGATTGGTTGAGGTCCATCCACATTACGGAAGGTAATCTGCTTTCCTCAAAGTCTACTGATTGATTGAAGGTTGTTTGTTTTTTTTTTTTTTTTTCATGAGAGACACAGAGAGAGGCAGAGACACAGGCAGAGGGAGAAGCAGACTCCCTGCAGGGAGTCCGATGTGGGACTCGATCCCAGAACCCCGGGATCACACCCTGAACTGAAGACAGACATCAACTGCTGAGCTATCCAGGCATCCCAAAGTCTACTAATTTAAATATTAATCTCATCTGCAATCAACCAATGGTGTACCCCCCCCCAAGATCCCCCAACATTCAGATGTGGAAACCCTATTGTCGGTGTGACAGGATAGGAGTACTGGGAGGTGGGAACTGTGGGAAGTAAGTGAATCACCATGGTGGAGCCCTCATGAATGGGGGGCAGAGAGTGGCCTTGCTCCGAGGAGGCTGCCAGAAAATGGCTGCCTGCAGCCTGGAAGAGGGTTCTCACGAGAACCCAACCCTGCTGACACCCTAATCTCACACTTCCCGCCTCCAGAACTTTGAGAAATCAATTTCTACTGTTTAGAAGCCATCCCCAAAGTAGAAGTGGTACTTTGCTACAGCAGCCCCCCACTGACTGAAGCATCGTCTTTAAAATACTGTCCCAACAACGTGTCGTCACTGGTGTCTGACCAAACAACTGGGCACCACAGCCTAGCCTAGCTGATGCATAAAGTCAACCATCCTGGGCACTTACTAGCTTTGTGACTTGGGCCTCAGTGACAGTCGTAGAGTTGTTGGCAGGGCGGGCATGGGCGCATACACGAGTGCTTTGCACAGCGGCCAGCACATGGTGGTGGGGGCGGGTCCACACAGGGCCCTGGCAGCTGAATTAGGATGGGGACCCAGGCCTCAGGAGTCTCGTGTGCATTAGTGGCACCTGAGCCACCTTTTCAACCAGGTACGTACTCCTGCCAGGCTCAGTAGAAGACAGCAGCATGGCAGCAGGGACACATCCCGACTCACTCCTTCTGGCAACACAGAAGCCATGGGTAGGAGCTCCCTCTCTCTACACGCTGGACCATGGGGTCACTTTTGAGTTCACCCTGAGGGCAGTGATGCTAATGGACTAGCTGAGGGGAGACCGTATTCCATTCTGAGGAGGGCCAACTCCAGTGACTGTCTCTGTGTGCTCTGTCACCCTACAGGAGGGACCAGGTATCAGAGACACCCATCGAGAAAAGATGACCAAGAGTCTTTCAGCAGAGTTCTCATGACCCTGAGATCATGATCTGAGCCAAAGAGTCCAACAGTTAACCGACTGAGCCACCCAGGTGCCTCCAAAGTCTTCACTCTTAATTGCCAATGACGGGAACTCGAATTGATCTAGGCAGAAGAGGTAATTTGTTGGGCCAGTGGGAGCTTCAGGCACACCTGGATCCAGGTGTCATAATCACCATCAGGAATCTGTGCTTCTCTGGTTCTGTTTTCCCATCTGTGAAGAGTTTGTGCTGTTGTGCTCAACCTCACAGTTTCATCAGAAAAATGCAAATTAAAATAACAATGATGGGGCACCTGAGTGGCTCAATCGGTTGAGCATCTGCTTTTGATTCAGGTCACATCTCAGGGTCCTGGGATCGAGTCCCATGTCAGGCTCCCTGCTCAGCAGGGAGTCTGTTTCTCCTGTCCCCTTCCGTGTGCTCTTTCTCTTAAATAAGTAAATATAATCTTTAAAAAAAATAAGATCCCATTTTCATCCACCCGGTAAGCAAAAAGTTGCACAAAGTGACATCTAAAGTTAGAGAGGATGTGGGGAAACTGATACATTTGTTCATTACCTGGGGGGATGTGAATTGCTACAATGCTTGGGGAGAATAATATGGCAATGTCTTAAAATATGTGCATTGTTAGAGGTCAGGATAGGGGGTACCCTTGGGAGGGTACTGCAGGGGCAGGAGGCAAGCTCCTCGGGTGCTGGCAATGTTCTGGGGGTTTGTTGTTTTATTTTTCAAGAACAGTTGAAGCAATGTTACATGACTTTCAGGTGTACAGTGTAGTGATTCCACAAGTTCATACCTTCTGCTGTGCTCACCACAGGTGTAGCTACCATCTGTCACCGTACAACGCTATTACAATACCTCTGACTGTTCTCTGTGCTATACGTTTCACACCCATGACTTATCCATCCCTCATCTGGAAACCTGTATCTCCCACTCCCCTTCACCCATTTTGCCCATTCCCTGCCCCTGACAACCATCAGTTTGTTCTTGTATTATGTCTGTTTCTGCTTTTCCTTGTTGTTGTTTGTTTTGCTTTTTAGATCCCACATATGAGTGAAATCATGTGGTATTTGTCTTTCCCTATCCGACTTATTTCACTTAGCATAATACCCTGTAGGTTCATCCATGTTACAAGTGGGAAGATCTCATTCTTTTTATGGCTTAACAATATTCCATTATTGTGTGTGTGTGTGTGTGTGTATCACATATTCTTTATCCATTCCTCTACTGATGGATGCTTAGATTGCTTCCTTATCCTGGTTATTATAAATAACACTACAGTGAACATAGGGGTGCATTTATCCTATTTTTGTTTTCTTCGGGTAAATACACAGTAGTGGAATTACTGGATTGTATGGTATTTCTATTTTTAATTTTTTGAGGGACCTCCATACTGTTTTCCACAGTGGCTGCACCAATTTACATTCCCACCAACAGTGCATGAGGGTTCCTTTTTCTCCATCCTTGCCAACACTTGTCTTTTTGATACTAGCCATTCTGACAAGTGTGAGGAGATATGTCATTGTGGTTTTGATTTGCATTTCCCTGATGGTTACTGATGTTGAACATTTTTTCATGTGCCAATTGGCCAGTTGTATGTCTTCTTTGGAAAATGTTCAGGTCCTCTGCATTTTTTTAAAATTGAATTCTTTTTTGATGTTGAGTTATAGAAGTTCTTTGTATATTTTGGGTAATAACCCCTGATTGGATATATCATTTGCAAATACCTTCCAATTCTGTAAGTTACCTTTGCATTTCATTGATGATTTCTTTTGCTGTGTAAAAGCTTTTTATTTTGGTAGTGTCCCAATAGCTTATTTTTACCTTTTTCCCCCCTTGTCTGAAGAGACCTATCTAGGAAAATGTTACTAAGGCTGATGTCAAAGAGATTACCATCTGTTTCCTTCCAGGAGTTTTATGGTTTCAGGTCTCATGTTTAGGTCTTTCACCCATTTTGAGTTTATTTTTGAATATGGTGTAAGAGAACAGTCCAGTTTCATCCTTCTGCATGTAGTTGCCCAGTTTCCCCAACACCATTTACTGAAGAGACTCTCTTTTTCCCATTGCATTTTCTCACCTCCATTGTCATAGATTAATTGACCATAGAAGTATGAGTTTATTTCTGGGCTCTATTCCATTGCATTGATCTGTGTCCACTTTTGTGCCAGTACCATGCTGTTTTGATTATTATAGCTCTGTAGTATATCTTGAAATCTGAGGTGGTGATACCTCCAGTTTTGTGCTTCTTTCTCAAGATTGCTTTGGCAAATTGGGGTCTTTTACAGCTCCACATAAATTTTAAGATTATTTGTTCTATTTCTGTGAAAAATACTATTGGTATTTTGATAGGAATTCCAATGAATCGATGTTCTGCTTCCTGATCTGAGTTCTGATCACATTTTTGCGTTCTATTCATGAAAATGCATTAAACCATACTTTTTTTTTTTTAGATTTTATTTATTTGAGTGAGAGAGAGAGAGCAGAAGGGGAGGGGCAGAGGGAAAGGGAGAAGAACATTCCCTACTGAGTAGGGAGGCTGATTCAAGACTTGATCCCAAGCAGGACCCTGGGATCATGACCTGAGCTGAAGGCAGACACTTGACTGACTGAGCCACCCAGGCGCTCCAAACCATACATTTCTTATGATGCACTTATATATGCAATTCCTTTGATCCAGTTATTCTAGTTTTAGAAACTTATCCTATAAAAACATCAATATGTATTGACATGTGAGGATTCATTCACAAGCATGTTTATTGGTTTACACTTACATAAAAACTGAAAATAACATGACTTCATCCATGGAAATAGGTGAATAGATAAGATATATCAATGCTACAGAATCAGAATCTACTTATAAGAGAAAATTATATCAAGGGCACCTGGGTGGCTCCATAGGCTGAGCATCTGACTCTTGATTTTGGCTCAGGTCATGATCGCTCGTTGTGCGATCGAGCCCTGTATCAGGCTCCATGCTCAGCAGAAGTCTCCTTCTCCCTTTCCTTCTGCTCCTACCGCTGTTCTCTCTCTCTCCATAAAATAAATAATTCTTTTTTAAGAAAAGATTTATACCAATCTATGTTGGACTGGAGAGAAAGGTTATGATAAATGATTAAGTTGGGGGGAGGAGCAAGTTGCAGAGTAAGATTATGATTCCATTTTGGTAGAAGAACAAAATGAAGGAACTCATATCTGTGTTTATATGTTTGAATATATGTATTTGAGTACAGATACAGGTGAAGAAGGACACCTCCAACACTGTTAACTTAGATTCCCTCAGGGGTGCAAGGCTGGAGAAAAATGAGAAGAGATTTTTGTATATCTCCACACTTGACTGCTTATAACAAGCATCTATTACTTTTTGAATTAAAGAATTGAATAAACCAAGAAAAAGGCAGATATGGGACCTAGGAGAATACAGCTCCATCCTGAAGAAAAGCATCAAAGGAAAGTTCAGGGATGAGAGCTGAGCGTGGGATCCAGAGAACAATCGTGAGAACCGAAGCAGGAAGAAGCGGTCCTTTGAGGGGGAAGAG
The DNA here is from genome assembly GCF_905146905.1 of Nyctereutes procyonoides. NCBI lineage: Eukaryota > Metazoa > Chordata > Mammalia > Carnivora > Canidae > Nyctereutes > Nyctereutes procyonoides. The sequence goes on from NW_026575046.1 coordinate 67,979,674, forward strand.
GATCGATAGAGATTATGATATGATGGTGAGTCTGACAACCAGAATCATAAGGGCAGATACTGAAGGGGGAAAGGGCAGTTAGAAACCCAAAATGAATATAAATCCATAGCTCCCCAAAATGAATATAATCATAGTATATTTTACTTAATTCTGCAGTGGGTGATATTTACATAATATTGCAATGTAGTTTATTAACTTTTAGAATCTTACAATAATATAAGAACTTGAAATGATGGGGGTAAAATGTGTACATATCAGGGCTGCCAGTGTAGAAATGAATGTATAAATGGTTTGTGAGGTCCATGAAAGTTAAAAGGGAAGGGTGAGAACACCAATATCCTTATCTTAGCAGGTGGTCAAGACATGGGACACACGTGTATATGCATATATATTTATATTGAAATAGTGAATGCATATTAATTACATGTTTCTATGTTCATATTCATTTCATATTGTTATACATACAAGCATACCTCATTTAATTGTACTCTGCTTTACTGCACTTCACAGATAATTGCATCTTTTACAAACTGAAGGCCTGTGGCGACCCTCCCCAAGCAGGTCTATTGGAGCCATTTCTCCAACAGCATTTGCTCCCTCTGTCTCTATGTCACATTTTGGTAACTCCCACAATATTTCTAACCATTTTCTTTTTTTTTTTAATCACTCTTGAATGTTTATTTTTTTTTAATTTTTATTTATGATAGTCACACACACACACACACACACACACACACAGAGAGAGAGAGAGAGAGAGAGAGAGAGAGAGAGAGAGGCAGAGGGAGAAGCAGGCTCCATGCACCGGGAGCCCGACGTGGGATTCGATCCAGGGTCTCCAAGATCGCACCCTGGGCCAAAGGCAGGCGCTAAACCGCTGCGCCACCCAGGGATCCCAACCATTTTCATTATGTTTGTTAAGGTGACCTGTGATCAGTGATCTTTGATGTGACTGTTGTAATTGTTTTGGGGTGCAAACCATGCCCATAACAACACCGTGAACTTAATCGGTAAATGTCATGTGTTCTGGTTGCTCCACTAACCAGCCTTTCCCTCATGTCTCCCCTTCTACTTCAGCCTCCCTGTACCCTGAGGCACAACACTATTGAAATTAGGCCAGTTAATAACCTGACAATGACCTCTAAGTGTTGAAAGAAAGAGGTGCATGTCTCTCCAGATCAAAAGCTAGAAATGATTTTTTTTTATTTTAAAGATTTTATTTATTTATTCATGAGAGACACAGAGAGAGAGAGGGGGGCAGGGACACAGGCAGGGGGAGAAGCAGGCTCCACGCAGGGGTCTCCAGGATCATGCCCTGGGTTGAAGGCTGCGCTAAACCACTGAGCCACCCAGGCTGCCCTAGAAATAATTATTAAGCTTTAGTACAGAAATCATGTCAAAAGCTAAGATGGGCTGAAAGCTATGCCTCTTGTGTCAATTTGTGAATTTAAAAAAAAAATTACTGAAAGAAACTAAAAGTGCTCTTCCGGTGAACACATGAATGATAAGAAAGCAAAACAGCCTTATTGCTGACATGGGGAAAGGTTAGCAGTCTGGGCAGAAGGTCAAACCAGCCACAACATATCCTTAAGCCAAAGCATAATTCCGAGTTCTCTTTAATTCTACGAAGGCTGAGAGGGGAGGGAACTGTAGAGGAAAAGTCTGAAGCTAGCAGGGGTGGGTACCTGAGGTTTATGGAAAGAAGCCATCTCCGTAACACAGAAGTACCAGGCGAGGCAGCAGGTGCTGACAGAGAAGCTGCAGCAAGTTATCCAGAAGATCCAGCTGAGATCACTCATGAAGGTGGCTGCACTAAACAACAGATTCTCAATGGGGATGAGACCGTCTTCATGAGAAGATACCATCCAGGACTTTCCTAGCCAGAGAGAAGTCAGTGCCTAGCCTCAAAGCTTCGAAGGCCAGACTGAGGGGCTAACGCAGCTGGTGGCTTTAAGTTGAAGCCAATGTTCCTTTATTGTTCTGAAAATCCTAGGGCCCTTAAGAATTATGCTAAATTGGGGGCGCCTGGTGGTTCAGTCAGTTAAGCATCTGCCTTAAGCATCTGCCTTCGGCTCAGGTCATGCTCTCAGGGTCGTTATCAAGCCCCATTTCAGGCCCTCTGCTCAGTGGAGAATCTGCTTCTCTCTCTCCCTCTGCCCCTCCCTCCTGCTTGAACTCTCTCTCAAATAAATAAAATAGAAAAAATAAGAATTATGGAAAATCTACTCTGCCTGTATAAATGGAACAAAGCCTGGATAGCAGCATGGTTTACTGGGTTTTTAAAACCCATTATTGAGATCTATGGCTCAGAAAACGATTTCTTTCAAAATATACTGCTAATCATTGACAAGGCACCTAGTCACCCATCATCTCTGATGGAGATGAAAAGGAAATTAATGTTATTTTCATGCCTGGTAACACAACATCCATTCTGCAGCCCTGGAACAAGGAGTGATTTATACTTTCAGGTATTATTATTTAAGAAATACATTTCTTGATGCCATTGATAGTGATTCCTCTGATGGATTTGGGCAATGTGAAAACTACTGAAAAGGATTCACCATTCTAGATGCCATTAAGAACATTCTTGATAGGAGCATCTGGCTGGCTCAGTTGGTAGAGCATGTGACTCTTGATCTTGGAGTTTTATTATCATTACTTTTTTAAAGATTTTGTTTATTTATTCATAGAGACACAGAGAGAGAGGCAGAGACACAGGCAGAGGGAGAAGCAGGCTCCATGCAGGGAGCCCGACGTGGGACTCCATCCAGGGTCTCCCAGATCACACTCCAGGCTGCAGACGGCGCCAAACCACTGCGCCACCTTGGGGGCTGCCCCGAGTTTTAAGTTTAAACCCCTCATTGAGCATAGAGATTACTTAAAAATAAAAAATATATATTTTAAAAATATTTTATTTTTTTATTCATGAGAGACACACACAGAGAGAGAGGCAGAGACACAGGAGAGGGAGAAGCAGGCTCCTTGAGGGGAGCCCAATGCAAGACTTGATCCCAGGACCCCAAGATCACACCCTGAGCCAAAGGCAGACGCTCAACCACTGAGCCACCCAGGTGCACCCAAAATAAAAAAATCTTAAAAAAAAATATATGATTCATGGGAGGCAGTCAAAATATCAACATGAACAGGGATGTGGAGGAAGTTGATTCCAGCCCTTACGGATGACTTTGAGAGGTTTGAGACTTCAGTGGAGGAAGTAACTGCAGATGTGGTGAAAAGAGCAAGAGAACTAGAATTAGAAGTGGAGCTTGGAGGGCAGCCCCGGTGGTGCAGTGGTTTAGCGCCGCCTGCAGCTAAGGGTGTGATCCTGGAAACCCAGGATCGAGTCCCATGTTGGGCTCCCTGCATGGAGCCTGCTTCTCCCTCTGCCTGTGTCTCTCCCTCTCTCTCTCTTTTTTTATTTTTATTTTTTTATTTTCCCTCTCTCTCTCTATCGCTCATGAATAAATAAATAAAAATTAAAAAAAAAAAGAAGTGGAGCTTGGAGATGGGATTGCCTGGCTGCAAGCTCATGGCCAAACTTGAACAGATGAGTTGCTTTTTGACGAATGAGCAAAAAGTGTTTTCTGGAGATGGAATCTACTCCTGGTGAAGATGGCTGAAATGACAACAAAGGATTTAGAATTTACATCAACTCAGTTGATAAAGCAGGAGCAGGGCTTGAGAGGATGGACTCCAGTTTTGAAAAAAAAGTTCAGTTATGGGTAGAATGCTATGAAACAGCATCACATCATCCATGAAAGGAAGATTTGATCAGTCAGACAAAATGTACTGCTGTCTTAAGAAATCACTGCAGCCACCCCAACCTTTAGCAACTACCACCCTGGTCAGTCAGCAGCCACTGATATTGAAGCAAGACCCTCCCCCAGCAAAAAGATTACAACTCGATGAAAGCTCAGATGGTGGTTAGAATTTTTTTGGTAATAAAGTATTTTTTAATTAAGGTGTGGACATTGTGTTTTATAAACATAATGCTACGGCATACTTAATAGACTACAGGACAGTATAACCATAACTTTTATACTGCACTGGGAAACCAAAAAATTCATTTGACTTATTTTATTGCAACATTCACTTTATTTTGGTGAATCCCAGTATCTTTGAGATATAACTGTAATACATACAGTTTAGCCAAAAACAGTAGTAATATTGAGAGATATTAAAGAGGTAAGGAGGGGTAGTTGGGAGCTGTAAGTGGAAGAGCCAAAAGATGATGCTATCAATTGATAAATCAAGAAATGCTGATATGAAGTATTATTACCACATATCTGAGTAACCACCAAAAGACAGTTAAACAGGTTCCCTCTTGGGAGTGGTTGAAGGGGATGTGTGGGGAAGGACAGTACCAGGAACTGCTACTTTTTATTTTAAATTCCTTGAAACTATTTTTAAATTAAGCATATTTCTTTATTTTTAAAAACAGTATTTAAAATAACTTTTTAAAATACTAATTCAAAGGGATACATGCACCCGGCATTTATAGCAGCATTGCCTACAATAGCGAAATTATGGAACGAGCCCAAGTGTCCATCGACTGACAAGTGGATAAAGAAGATGGTGTATATACACACAATGGAGGGATCCCTGGGTGGCGCAGCGGTTTGGCGCCTGTCTTTGGCCCAGGGCGCGATCCTGGAGACCGGGGATCGAATCCCACATCGGTCTCCCGGTGCATGGGGCCTGCTTCTCCCTCTGCCTGTGTCTCTGCCTCTCTCTCTCTCTCTCTCTCTCTCTCTCTCTCTCTCTCTCTCTCACTATCATAAATAAAAATAAAAAAAAGGTATACACACAATGGAATATTACTCAGCCAAATAAAGAATGAAATCCTTGCCATGTGCAATGACACAGATGGACCTGGAGAGTATAATGCTAAGCCAAATAAGTCAGAGAAAGACAAATACCATATGATTTCACTCATATGTGAAATTTAGGAACCATAACAAGTGAGCAAAGGAAAAAGAGAGGCAAACCAAAAAACAGACTCTGAACTACATAGAACAAACTGATGACAAGGTGGGAGGTAGATGGGGCGATGGGGGAAATGGGATGGGGATTAAGGAGTGCACCTGCTTTGATGAGCACCAGGTGTTGTATGGAAGTGATGAGTCCCTAAATTCTACACCTGTAACTAATATTGCACTGTATGTTAACTAGCTGGAATTTAAAAACGTGGAAAAGAAAAATGTTAACTTTAAAAAGAAAAAAAGGAAATGAATGCAATTGTGAGTACAAGTAACATTTGGCAATTAGAGAACTAAAAAAACTAAGAACTACACATTGATGATAACCAGTACCTTACGAATGGATGACACTGCCCCAGGGGAGCCTGCAGTGACCTACATCGAGAACCTACATCAAATCCTCACAAGGTAGAAGTAGTGCAGTGTCGTGGAGGGATGGGAAAGAAACGTTTCAAGGAAGGAGTGTCAGCCTGTCGAATGCCACACTAGCAAGAGGTCAGGAGTGACGAGGACTGAAAAGCTTCCACTCCAAGGCATGGCAGCACGGAGGTCCGGGATTTCTGGTCAGTGGCTAAGTCCGCCATATGCTACATCACATACGCTGCTATATGAGATCATGTGCCCCGAACGTACGAACACTGGCATCTTGGACTGTCTGGCTGCTGAAGTAACAGGGGAGGATTGTACTTTTCTCATTCACAGAGTTGTAAATTCTCATCCACCCAGCATGCGACTCTCCTCCAAAAAAAAAAAAAAAAAAAGACAGTATTAATGGCAGGCCCCAAGTTACAAACCTAGGTCTCTGTTCTGCAGGTGGGAGGGGTTCCCAAGGGAAGGGCCAGGCTGTCTACTATTTGAGAAAGGACTGCATCTTCATAAGTAGACACTCAATTTTTCTTTTAACCATAAGTCACCAGAACACAGGCTTTCTTAGGGTATGAGGGCGAAGACATCGGTGTATTTGTTTCACCCTAAACTTGTCAGTTTCCTGAGAGACAGTCCTGGCTCTCACACCACTAGGAAAACAATTTGGGTATTTCCATTCAAATCTCCCAAGAACTGCTGCTTGGCAAATAATCTCCATTTCTTCGCCTCCCTTCAGGCATTCTAGAACATTTTTCAAGGGTCATTAGAAAGTCCCTAACTCTCATCCAGGAGGCTTCCCCTTTGGCCCCAAGAGACCTTGGGTTGTGGTTACCAGTCCAGGTGCCTCACTGGCAGGTTGGACCAAACAGATTTCTCCTAGTGCAGGGAGATGCTCAGGGAAGTGGGAAAAAGAGAGAGTTGCAACTTCTTAGCCATCTAAAACTGCTGGGAATGTTCATTTTGTCCTCTGTCCCCAGGCCGGGTTTTCCTTGGGATCCAGGAACTTTCTGGTTCTGGAGGCTTCTCCCTGAAAAGCTGCTCCAGTACACTCTAGCTCTATCTCTTTTCTCTTAGTTCTAAGCAGCAGGGGTTCTTGCATCTTAAGTATAATTATCCCAATTATTCAACAGTCATTAACTATCACTAAATAATAAATTCCCGCTGCTGACCCTGGAACAACTCAATAGCCCATGTGAGAAGCAGCTTCATTAGCAGTTGGTACTTGAATTTGGAGCTCGTATTTGAAACCTACAGTTTGGCAGCTTAGTTCCATGTCTGCTGAACAGCATCACCCAAGCCTCTCCTACATCACCAGCGGCCCTGGAGGGTGGCTGCGTAGTTCTTGAAGCACTCCAAGGAATCCCGAAGAGACTTTTATTTATAACATATAATCATATATCGGATTGGATCATTCCAAACATACCTTCTGTATTTGGTATACAAGCTCCACTGACTTCACGTGGTAAGATATGCATAGTATTTTCAAATTAAGGAGGTAAAAGCAGGCCCATTAATTACAACCTAAAACACTCTGGCACATACTCGAGTGAAACTTAATCTATTCTTCCAGGTGAGCTTGGGAATCATTTCTCTATATTTGTAAATGAAACATAATGAGATTTTTATGGTCTCATTAAAATGTGAGTGCACAGAAAAACATACGAAGGATTAAATACTCAGAAGCAGAGTTCAAAACTCTTGAGTCTAAAAGGACAGTAAGTTCTTAACATAAAGCCATCCCATAGTTTTGCATAATCAGTAGAGCAGATTGAGATTATTCTGTTCTCATTTTTACAATTTCTTACATGATTGTACCATTTTCTTAGTGTCCAAGCAATAGGTTTCGGCTGAAAATTAAAAGCACAAAAGTCACACAAATGAGATAATAGATGACTTTTAAGGGTGATGAGTCTCTTGATAACCAAATCTGACTGGGGGTGCTAACAGGAAAGGCAAAGTGATTAAGATAACCAGTGGAGAAAAAGTGAGTGAGATAACCTAGAAGGAAGTGGGGGAAAGAGCTCTGTGCTGATCGTTGGCATGCGGCTGCTTGGGTTATGTCAGACTCAGAAACTCATTATCATCCAGCAGGTTGATTTTCTTTCTTTCTTTTTTTTTTTAAGATTTTTAAAAGATTTTTAATAGATTTTTTTTTAGAGAGTGAGCACGAGTGTGCACACACACACAAGTGGGGGGAAAGGCAGAGGGGGACAGAGAGAAAATTCCAAGGAGACTCCTCACAGAGTGCAGAGGCCAACAGGGGGCTTGATCTCATGACCCTGAGATCATGACCTGAGCCGAAAACCAAAACTTGGACGCTCAACTGACTGAACCACCCAGGTGCCCCTTAAAGATTTTAAGTAATCTCTACATTCAACATGGAGCTTGAACCTATAATCCCAAGATCAGAGTCACATGCTCCATTGACTGAGTCAGTTGGGCACCCTGGTTTTTTGTTTTCTTAACTATGATTTTGAACCCTATTTTTTTTTCTTTTCAAAGATTTATTTATTCATTCATGACAGAGAGAGAGGCAGAGACATTGGCAGAGGGGGAAGCAGGCTCCTTGCAGGGAGCCCCATGCAGAACTCAATCCCAGGACCCCGGGATCACGCTCTGAGCCAAAGGCAGACACTCAACCACTGAGCCACCCAGACGTCCTGAACCCTATTTTCACATAGGACATGTTCAAGGCCTTCTTCTCACTTCCTGTAGATGAAAAATAATAGGTCATGGCCTTTCTGAGAAAGAAGTTACTGGCTTAGAGTCTGGTTGGATTACGAGTTGTATGGGTTATCTGGGGCAGAGTTTATGAGAACTGTACTTTTTCTGGGGTTCTTCCTTGACACACAGTTCCTGGATGCCTTCTTTTTTTTTTTTTTTTTTTCTGGATGCCTTCTTGAATTGCTTTCCATTCTAGGTTTTCTCAAAGTCCAATAATAATAAAACAATTTGAATGGATACTGTGGCCTCCAATTTTTTTTTTTTCCTAAGAAGATTACACATCTCTAGAGTACAAAATGACTAAAGGCCTGTTTATATTCGGCCACCTACAATATGAGTTCACCTATACCTACTAGGCCATTTAGAAAATACTGTTGCCCTGACATATTTTTCTCTCTTCATATTTCATAATTAGAAACAGATTATGATAATTAAAAGCAGACATGCAATATTGGGTAGCTAGGAAGAGTTTGGAAATACTGCAACAGCTACTTTGCTTACAAAATAGATAATTTTAGGGGTGCCTGGGTGGCTCAGTGGTTGAGTGTCTGCCTTTGGCTCAGGTTAGGATCCCGGGGTCCTGGGATTGAGTCCCACATCAGACTCCCTGTGGGAAGCCTGCTTCTCCCTCTGCCTATGTCTCTGCCTCTCTTTGTGTTTCTCATGAATAAATATATAAAATCTTAAAAAAAAAAAAAAGTCAGACATTAAAAGGTATTTGCAAAGATGTAAAATATGCCACTTTTTTGGGAAATAATTATTTTAATAAAAGTTTATGTTTAAATCCAATGGGTTTACTGCCATTTTAACATAAACTTAAAATTTTAACTTGAAAAAAAATTAAAAATAAAATTTTCTTTACTTGAGTTTTAAGTAGGGTAAATACAGAATGTTATACATAAACAAAATCCCTTTGGCATCCTCAATAATTTTTTTTAATTTTTATTTATTCATAAGAGACACACAGAGAGAGGCAGAGACACAGGCAGAGGGAGAAGCAGGTTCCATATAGGGAGCCTGATGAGGAACTTGATCCTGGGACCCCATGATCACACCCTGGGCCGAAGGGAGGCTCCCAACCGCTGAGCCACACAGGCCTCTGGGCATCTTCAATAATTTTTTTTTAAAGATTTTATTTATTTATTCATGAGAGAGACAGAGAGAGAGGGAGGCAGAGACACAAGCAGAGGGAGAAGCAGGCTCCATGCAGGGAGCCTGGTGTTGGACTCGATCCCGGGTCTCCAGGATCACGCCCTGGGCTGAAGGCGGCGCTAAGCCACTGAGCCACCCGGGCTGCCCTATCTTCAATAATTTTAAGAGCAAAGTGGTCTTGAGACCAAAAAGTTTGAGAACTACTAATCTAGAGAAGCAATGCAGTGTCAGAGGACAGCTGTCTTTAGGAAGCAAGCCTCAGGAAAAGCAGTTTGTAGAGTAGGATATGCAAATAGAATGCAGATTGCCAAACAGCCAGTCAGCTTCTCTGCTGATAACTAAAGACAGTCTTAAAATATGAACAGAAACCACAGGCAACAAATGACAAACAGCAGAGTATATGGATGGCTATTAGGACAAAGACTGGTTTCAAGACCAGTGCCTGTTATACCTGAATTTTATCTTTTGAACTCAAGTTGAATAACACAGTTGGAAGGAAGAAAAGTGACTAAGGTTTATGAGGCTGTGTCTTACAGACCATATTCTCAGAGCTTAAAACAATTACTAGCGCACAGAAAGAGCTCAGCATTTGTTAAATGAAAAATGAGTGACTAGATAAATGAAGTTATGAAGTTGAATAAGTTGGAAGCAAAATGACTATATTAAGAAAGGCTTCTAACAGGGGGATTTGTTCTAGTATCAATTTTCAAGAGTTGAAGAAATGAGAGTAGCAGAGTGGTTATCACTATCCCAAGAACCCTCCCTCCCATCTCTCAACCCTCTTCACTTTCCTTTTAGTCTGATTGGGGATGTTATTAGCAACCACTTCATCTCAAGCATCTTAACGTCCTAAACACCGTATGACCTAAATAGAACTCTTAATTCTAACCCCTCACTCCCTCATAGAAACATGCTTCTCCTGCACACTCCAGCTTAATATGGTTCTTGATTCTTTTCCCCTCATGGCTTCCATTTATGTCCTGTCCTTCTATTTGCAAAGTGCATAATTTATTCATTCCTTTCTTTTTTCTTTTTAAGGTTTTATTTATTCGTGAGAGACACAGAGAGAGAGGCAGAGACACAGGCAGAGGGAGAAGCAGGCTCCATGCAGGGAGCCCAATGAGGGACTCAATCCGGGGTCTCCAGGATCAGGCCCTGGACTGAAGGAGGCACTAAACCGCTGAGCCACCCAGGCTGCCTCCACTCCTTTCCATCCCTACTCTATCACCCTAGTCCAAACCACTCGGATTAATCTTAAAAGACCCTAGCTCATCTCCCTGTGACCTACCCCTGTGGTGTCTGATCCACCCCCCTCCAATGTATTCTCCACCTAGGAGCCAGAGTGGTTTCTTAAAAATGCCAAGGAGATTATGCCATTCTCCTTTTAAAATTCTACAAAAGTTTCCCACTGTGCCTAGAATAAAATTCAAACTCCTTCTCCTCTACAAAACCTTCTCCATTTGGACTCTTACCCCTGACTGACTCCATCCCATTCCACAACCCTCATATGCTCCAGCCACCCTGGCCTCCTCTCTTCAGTTGTAAATTCCTTCCTAAATTTGTTTCAGCCTGACTGCCCAGCACTCTTTGGAATACTCTACTAAAGAAGCTTTACTGTCTTTTTTTCCCCATTTAGTTCTCAATGTCATCTTCTACATTTTCAGAGGCCTCTCATGATCATAACAGCTAAATGAGGCACCCCTTCCTATTAAATGCTTACTGCATCACTCTGGTTCCTTCCTTAATAGCACTCAGGACTGAAATTACTTTGCTTCTGTTTCCTTGCTCCAGGAGAGCAGGACCTTGTTTATCTTGTTTCAATATTGTACCCTTTACGAGCTTTGCACAGTGGCAGTATCGTAGCCAATGAGGTTTATCTGAGGCGCAATTATTGCTAATTGTACCCTTTACGCTTAGAAAAGTAAGAATAGTACCTGACCCACAGGAGACATTTAATAATCAATATTAAATAACAAGTGAGTTATACATTGCTGTTAAACTCTAATTTTTTTCCTGGAAAATGATCTCAGAGGTAAAGCAAGGTGTTCATCACACATATATAAATGTGACAGAATCTTAGAGTCGACTGAGTCCTAGCCTTTCTGAAGCAAATTAATAGGCTACATACAGAGCTATCCTCTGTACCAGATCTTACAAATGATGTTGATTTTTGTGCTTCATAGGGACTCCATTTCAATTCTGCATTTCTTGAAATGACTAACATATATTAACAATATTATTTTGAAGTACATATCCTTTTTCAACAGTACTTAAAGGTTTATAAATATACCAAAATGCTCTAAGAAACTCAGCCAGGGATCCCTGGGTGGCGCAGCGGTTTGGCGCCTGCCTTTGGCCCAGGGCGTGATCCTGGAAACCCGGGATCGAATCCCATGTCGGGCTTTTGGTGCATGGAGCCTGCTTCTCCCTCTGGCTATGTCTCTGCCTCTCTCTCTCTCTCTGTGACTATCATAAATAAATAAAAAAAAAAAAAAAAAAAAAAAAAAAAAGAAACTCAGCCAGTAAGATTTTTCTGGCACAGAGACTATCTCAAATACTTCTTCAATGAATGAGGTTTTAATGTTTTTCTAACTGTGCAATAATGCCAAAGAAATAGTCTTCTCTGGCTTCAAATAAAGCAATACCTTTAGAGCGTCAAAAATAAAACTCTTACAAGAAAACAAGAGTACATGGAAGCTTTTATTAGTGAAACAAGTCAATTTATTTTATTTCCAACAATGCCTTTTCCTCTAGAAATGAGACAAACTACTTTATATTACTTTACAACAACATAACTTAGTTTTTTGATGTTTTCAGAAAAGGAACAATTTCTCTGGGAATTAGGAAAGTAAATATTTTGGGAAGAACAACTACAGTAAGTTACTTTTCAATTAACAAGGCCTGTCTACCAGGCATGTAACTCCAGAATTGTTCCTCTTAACAAATCTGTCAAGTACCAGCCAAACCTATCTTTGGAAACTGAGGCAGGAAAGATTTCTACTTAAATAGGAAACAAGCAATCTAACATACCAATCACATGTCACCTTAACAAGGCAATTTACATAATTAGGTATAAATTATTATCTCTATATTGATTAAGGTCTAGCAAAGACTCAACCAGTCTGTTACGTCAAGTTCAAACTGCACTCATCTGGCTATAAAGGTAAACATCACAATGGAATTGGGCCTGTTTGACTCAGGGGGAAACTCTCTTCAATATTGCACATTTTCTTTCATTAAAAACAAGGATTATTAAGTCAAGGCCATCTTAGTTCGGAATCTCTCCATTTTGGTTGGAAGAAGACTCACCATCTCTTTACTAAGTTCTAACTCAACTTCTATTTCCTGGGCAGCCTCAGGGTGCTTTTCACAGTAATCAACAATAAATTTGTAATGTTCCAACGATGTTGCCAAATTTTCTAGCTCTTTCTTGGGATCTGCAGTGATGATTTTGCCATAGAGACGGGCAACTCGAAACTTAGCTAACATGGCAGGACGAAGAACATCTTCCCCTATATGCTCAGGAAATACTTTATTTGGGTCTCTCAGGGAGTCTAAGAAGAGCTGGTAGTACTTCAATGCTGACTTATTGAGATTATTTATTTTTTTTACAATGTGTGAATCAGGGTCTCTCAGCTTGTCAGCAATGGCAACCTTCAAATCCATCATATCATAGTAAGCATGTGCAATCTCAAACTGAATCTGTCTGTTGACCAACAGGTAATACTGTGGATTCAGGTCCACAATGAGGGGCTCTAGCATGGCTATTCTACGTTTATGCATCTTGCACCGTCTCTCCATATCAGTTTCAAAGAATGCAAGCACCTTAAACAGAGCACTGTGGTCTTGGACAACTTCAATATGGTCAGTGACATAACCATCAATCTGAAAGAACTCTTTTGCCTCAAAGACATAGTGTTGACCCAGTAAGAAAAGTTCTCTGGCTTCTTCAAAATCTAAAGGTCTCAGATAGCTCACTTTCTCCTCCACCGCAGAGATGGCATCACACAGCTCACCGGTTCCAAACTGTACAGCTTTTTTCCTCACACTTTCCTCCTCATCTAGTTCTTTTTTCCGTAAAGCTCTCAGCTCAGATTGTTTATCAAGATCAAGCTCTCCTATGTTGTCCTGAAAGAAAAAAAAAACATTACGGTGAGGTAAGACACTGGTCTCCCGCTGTCAAATAATATTATGGCAAATTTAAGAGGAAAGAAAATAAAGCCCTCTTTCTCAGCTGGGTTTATGGAGGCATTACAATCTTACATATCTTTTAAAACTCCTTTCTTCTAATTATATTTCAAGTGTATTAAGTATGTAAGAAATAGGAAAAGGTATTTACATCAAATAAGCTGCTTATATATGACTTTCCTCTTTGGGAAACAAACACTCATTTATAGTTTCTCCTTCAGGCAAGATAAATGCATATGAAAGAACTTTAGAGACTGAGAAATATTATACACATGTAATACATTAATAGTATTTTAACATTAGAGTAAGACTGTATTCTACATCCTAAGAATATTGCACAGAGATGCCATTAAGATGAATGATATGTTTATGCTAGAAGTTACTGAGTGAAATAGAGAGAACTGTCCTAGGTCTCAAAGACACTAAGGTGAAGATATAATTAAATCTACCATCATAAAGTTATCTCTCAGGGCCAAAAAAAAAAAAAAAAAAAGTAAAATGGGGCACCTGAGTTTTATTTTTTTTTTTTTTAATTTTTATTTATTTATGATAGTCACAGAGAGAGAGAGGCAGAGACAGAAGCAGGCTCCATGCACCGGGAGCCCGACGTGGGATTCGATCCCGGGTCTCCAGGATCACGCCCTGGGCCAAAGGCAGGCGCCAAACCACTGCGCCACCCAGGGATCCCCGGCACCTGAGTTTTAAACTGCTTTGCTGAGTGTGGGGTACGAGTTCTTTGTGTGGTGCCTGGATGCAGCTCAACACGGCCACACCCTCCCTTGAGGAGCTTGACTCCTTCAAGTATAGCAACCTGCGGAACTTGGCCAAGAGTCTGGGCCTCCGGGCTAACCTGAGGGCAGACAAGTTGTTAAAAGCCTTGAAAGCCTACCTTAAAGACGAAGCAAAAAAAGAAAATGAGAGTCAGAATGGAAGTCAAACTTCTGCATTCTCTTGGGATGAGACTGAGATGCATATCAGCAGCCAGGAACAAACTAAGAGGGAGCCAGTTGGCCACATCACCAAAACAAGGAGAAGGTGCAAGAACCCCGACTCCCAGGAGGAACATTCAGAGATAAAATGAAATGATCACACTGAATTCCAGAATCAAGAGAAGCAGGAAAACCAGGATCTCAGAACTGCTGGAGAAGTTCCTTCACCACCAGATGAAAGCCAAGGAGAGGAGAATGCAGTTTCCGCAGGAAAAAGTAGAATAAATGGTAATGAAGATTCAAAGGTACCTGCAGAAAGAAAGAAGCCTCTCTATGCAGATAGGTTTTCCAAACCTGGGACCTATAAACGCTACTTTAAGAAGCTTCATGAGGCTCGTTTTAAGGAAATGGAGTCCACTGATCAATATATTGAGAGGAAAAAGAAACATTTTGAAGAACGCAACTCATTTAATGAACTGAAGAAGCAGCCGGTCACCAAAGAAGTGGTGGGGACTCCAGTTCCTCTCCAGGGAAGGCTCCCTGAGGCTCGAAAGCGTCGCTCGCAGGGCCAGCCCCTGGGCCCTGCAGGCCAGAGCACCTTGTGTGGGAAGGGGTCCATCAAGCGGTCCATTCCATCGGCTACTAAAATGAATGTCAGGTTTTCAGCTGCTACCAGAGATAATGAACTTAAGTGTTCACTGACCAAGACTCCAGCCAGAAAGTCTCCACATGTGACCGCACGTGGGAGTACTCTAAAAGGCCAGGCTGTGCTTGGACATGCAAGTTAAAGACCGCAAAGGGGAATTCTGCTTCTGTTGTTAACCCATTTAAGTCGACAACTGAGGCAACACAGACTCCAGTCTCAGACAAGAAATCTGTGTTTGATCTCAAAGCAAGTCTGTCTCGTCCCCTCAACTATGAGCCACACAAAGGCAAACTGAAACCATGGGGTCAACCTAAAGAAAATAATTCTCTCAAGCAACATGTCAACAGAGTTAGCTTTCACAAGAAAACTTATAAACAACCTCCTCTCCAGACTCGGGAGGAACAACAGATGCAACATGAACAAAGACGAAAGGAGAAGAAAGCAAAGGTTTTGAGAGCTCGAAGAGGCCTCATTATGGCTGAAGATTAATTTTTTAGCATCCTGTGAATATTATTACTTCATTCTGAATCCTTTCTTTAATGTAAATATTTTTCTATCTTCCTCACTTGAGTCAAGACTTCTTTCTGCTGTTTGTTGTTCACTAACTATGTAGTGTCGGTGGGTTCTTCACATGCTGTGTCTCCGAAAAGACCTTATTAACCTTAAAACTCACAAATTCTTTGAATTTTTTTTTTTTACCAAAGTGTCCGTACAATTCAGTTTTCTGAGACTCATCCTATATATAATCTTGACCTAGATTTTTAATGTCAAGTTTCCTCTGCTGACAACTGGAATCCTCTTCTAGACAGAAGCATTTACCTGATGGTAGGTAATTCTACAAGCTTTAGTAGAACTTGGACCAATAAAAAGCTGAGAAAGCCACCTCTTCCTCCTCTAGAGAACCACGTAGTCTCACTGAAATGGAGAGCCATACACGTCGGTAATGGCATCTTCTACCTATGTGAAGTGTTTTATTACCTACGCAGGTCTGTTCAGATCACTTGATGTAATTGCCATCTATCACTCAATATATTCTTAAAAACTCCATAGCTCATTCTAGCCTTACTTATTTAAAAATAACCAGACCTATATTGAAATCTGAGGATTGCTGCTTCAAGGATCAGTACATTCTGTCAGTTATATCTTACTCGTTTTATGGGAAAGACTAGAGTTGGTTAGCATCATAGCCATGTTTGTTGCCCCTAAGTGGAGCTTCTGAGCTTTGTACTGATTAAGATTTTCATAAATGTTTTCTCATGATGGTAGATTCTTTGCAAATAAATGGACTTCCAGATTGAGTTGAGAAAAAAAAAATGTTAAATGACTTAAAAAACTGACTAAGCCTACTCTTGGTTTCAGCTAAGGTCATGATCTCATGACTCCTGAATCAAGCCCTGTGGCAGGGTCTTCCCTCAGCAGGAAGTCTGCCTGAGCTGCTCTCCCTCCCTCCCTCTCTGCCCCTGCTACTCACCAAGCTCTCTCACACAAAGAAATAAGTAAATCTAAACAACAAAAAAAGACTAAGCTCACCTTCCTCTTCCTGGCCAATAAAACTGAACATCAGATCCCTCTGAGCTTCACTCCCAAGCCTTTTCTTCCTATCAGACAACACTGTCTCTAGATCTGCACTGTTCAAAACAATAGCCTCTGAACACATGTGGATGACTCCCAGGAGCTGGAAATGTGTAAAGTTCAAACAGATGTGGGCTGTGTGTACGACATACACACCCAATTTCTTTCTTTTTTTTTTTTTAAGATTTTATTTATTTATTCATGAGAGACACAGAGAGAGAGAGGGAGGCAGAGACACAGGCAGAGGGAGAAGCAGGCTCCATGCAGGGAGCCCGACGTGGGACTTGATCCCGGGTCTCCAGGATCATGCCCTGGGCCCGAAGGCAGCGCTAAACTGCTGAGCCACCCGGGCTGCCCACACACCCAATTTCTAAGACTTAATACAAAAATAATTTTAAATATCTTTAATTAATATTGATGACCTATAGAAATGACAAATTTTTTTAAAGATTTTATTTATTTATTCATAGAGACAGAGAGAGAGGCAGACAGAGAAGCAGGCATCATACAGAGAGCCTGACATGGGATTCGATCCAGGGCCTCCAGGATTACGCCCTGGGCCGCAGGCGGCGCTAAACCACTGTGCCACTGGGGCTGCCCTAAAAATGACCATTTTAAAATGTAATCTGGGTTTTAAAAAGTATAAAGTTAATTCACCTTTTTTCCTTTTCTAATGTGGCCATTAGAAAACTGAAAATTACATACATGGCTGGTATTCTATTTCTATTGGACAGTGCTACCCAACAGGAGACTCTGTTCATACCCATGGCTCTAACTGTCATCCACAGGAGGATGACTCACAAACATACAGCTCTAGCCCATACCTCTTTTCAAGCTTCAGACCCCTAGGTACAGGATAACCTCTGCTCCAAGGACACGCAAAAGCTCTTCATCTGCAGGATGTCCACAGTGGAACTCCTATTCTTCTTCACTGTTTCTTATTCTAGAACTGTTTTAGTGAAGAAGCCTCCATCAATCTGGACCACCTAGGAATCATCCTTGAGACATCCCTCTCCTCAACCCTTTATCCTGCATGTTCAATATATCACTAAGTCCTTTGCATTTTGCTTCCTGAATACCTCTGGAATCCATGCTTTCCTCTTCCAACTCTTCTGCTACCACCCTAGACCAAGCTCTCTACACATTTGACCTGGACCATTCCCGTGGTCTTCTACTATTGCTTCGCCTCAATTCTTTCTTCATTCTGCTACCTAGACGCTCCAAGCCTTCCAAATTCTTCGAAGGCCCTGCTTGCTCCAGCCCTTTCCTAACTCTCACATCACAGGCTCTCCCATTGTGCTCCTACCTCACAGGCCTTTGTTCTGTTCCATTTAACACCACGTTCCCTGTGCCCCAGAACATGCTGTTGCAGCTTGCTGGAATGCTGAACCTTCTTTTCTCCAGTCTAGCTAATTCCTGCCCACCCCCCAGAGCTTCTTCAGTTACTTCCTCCAAATGTCCTCCATCACGTCTGTCTCTCCTTTGTGGAACTTATCAAAGCTGCACTTTCACGTGAGGTAAAAACCCAAGTATATTCTTTTTTCTCACAAGACAACTAGCATAGAGCTGGCATAAATAAATCTGTGTAGGTGTTAAGCTTAAATTGAAAAAGGCTTTTCAGGTAAACAGATGATCAAAGGATGAAGTTAAAATAACAAAGTCAGATTAAGAAAAATCTGAGTAATTTAATGGCAGGCAACTATTTAAAGTAGTTTAATCAGGTGCCCAGTCTGGTAAACATCAACTAAATGAAGGGTATGAATTAAACGGCAGTGTATTTTGCTTGGCACAATTACTTCAAATGCAAGCCCTAGTCTCCAAAATCTTCCTTCTTTATTTGCTTCCCAGCTCCTTGCTTATTTACATGCTTTCTAGGCTGCTTTCTGAGCAGAAGAAAGCTGACAGCTTTTCCTGGCTCTGGCTTCTCTAGACGTAAAACTCCCCCGTTCTCCCTTACTTACTTTCTTTTTTAGATGCCTCATCTTTACCATCTACTTTTAAAATGCTCTCACCCTTGCACAACATATGCCTCCAGGATTTTGCGGTTTGTCTGTTTGGTTTTATTCTGTGTAGTAGTTTCATAAGTTCTGTATTATTACCAGTAAAAATTATTGTATTTTAATGCATGCATTAAAAAAAAAATTCTTCCAGGAAAGTCTTCCATGCATCTGCACTCAGTATTGCATCCAAATTATGTACTTTCCTCCTTAGTGGTTAGAAACTAGGATTCAGTATGGATTAGTAATGATGATGATGATGACCATTAACATTTATTAAGGACTTAGTATATCTAGGACACTTTTCTGAGCCCTTTGCATATGTATTAATTTAATTCTGATAACAACATCACTAGGTAAGTACTATTATCATCTCCATCTCCTTTTCTTGTTTTTTAAGATTTTATTTATTTGACACAGAGAGAATGAGAGCACAAGCAGGGGAGTGGCAGGCAGAGGGAGAGGGAGAAGCAGGCTTCCCGCTAAGTGGGGAGCCCGATGTGAGGCTCCATCCCAGAACCCTGGGATCATGACCTGAGCTAAAGGCAGAGACTTAACTGATTGAGCCACCCAGGCACCCCATCTCCACCTCTTTTGTGAGAAAATTGAGACAAAGAGAGATTAAGTACATTGCCACAAACATACAGCTATAAACTGGCAGGGCTATTTCCAGATATATATATTTTTTATAAAATAAATATAAATTAAATTATATACTGTATAAATGATATAAAGGTTAGATTGCTTATAGTCTAAAAAGAGGTGAAGGGAAAAGCTAAGAATGTGAATAGAGACAATACAAAGCAAAAATCTATGTGATTTAGGAAGGGCAAGGAAAGTTCTATGGAGTTTAAAGGAGGGAAATGATACCAGTAAGCAATGAAGAATTCATTACACACTGAACAATTAATATATTAAGAACCTACTGTGCCTGGAGATAGTGATATAATATGAATATGATGCAGCCCCCACCTCTCAAGGAATTTATATTTTATCCAAAGTAAAGTCTTTAAGGAAGAAGTGACATTTGAGACAAACCTTAAATAAACTGGACTCTAAAAAGTAAAGATGGGAGAGCAAGAAATATTTGAGAGCATTCTGCATGCTTTGCATAATAAACAGGCAGTGAGCCCAATGGGCATAGTTCCCATTTTAAGCTTTTACTTACATTCTGCTTATTTAATAAAGAAAAGGCAACTTTTGATAACATTACCTGCATGGAAAGCTGGGCATTCTGTAGGAGAGTCAAACAATATTTGATCCAGCATCTTGCTATTTCTCCTTTTCTTTGATGATAAAGCTCTGGCACATCACCTTCAGCTTCAGTAGCTAAAATCACACGACATTATTTGTCCAGGTTAATGGTCACAATCGTAATTTTCATTGTGTATTATATTCTTTTTATATTACTTTTTCCTGAACTTAAAAGTAAAGATTCTCAGGGCACCTGGGTGTCTCAGTCGGTTGAGTGTCTACTTTTGGCTCAGGTCATGATCCCAGGGTCCTGGGATGGAGCCCCGCGGCAGGCTCCCTGCTCAGTGGGGAGTCTGCTTCTCCCTCTCCCTCTGCCCCATCCTCCATTCATGCTCTATCTCTCTCAAATAAATAAATAAAACCTTAAAAAAATAAAAGTAAAGATTCTCACTGAAGCAGTGGGGGGAAAAAACCCATCCCAAATTCCTACCACTCACTGCTATTATTTTTGTGTATTTCTTTTAGGTTTTTCTATGTGTCATCTGTCAGTAAAAATTAAGGCCACAATATATGTTCAATTTTGAATATAAGTTTTTCTCTATATATTATACCACTAACACTTTACCAATATCATTATCAACTATTTAACAGTTTTAAGAATAGCATTATATGTAATGAAATAGGTATTCCCTATTTATAAAACCATTCTTCTAATTCTAGGCATGCATTGTTTCCACTTCTATAAGAAACAAGTCTAAACAAAAAGATCTCTGTGCATAATTCTGTCTGGATTTTGGGTTATTTCCTTAGGACAGATTCCTAGGAGAATTTACTGGATCAGAGTTTATACCATTTTTTTTATATATGCCATTAAAAAAAAGATTTTAGTTATTCATTCATGAGAGACACAGAAAGAGGCAGAGACAGACATAGGCAGAGGAAGGAGAAGCAGGCTCTATGCAGGAGCCTGATGCGGAACTCAATCATGGAACTCCGGGATCACGTCCTGAGCCAAAGGCAGATGCCCAACAGTTGAGCCACTCAGGTGTCCCAAGTCTATACCATCTTACCATCTTAAATGTTCTTGATATCTACTGCCGTATTATTTGAAAAAGCACTCTAACCAACAATATATGGGGCTACTCAATGAAAGTATTCTGAAAACATTGGACACTGTCATTTTTTTAAGATTTTATTTATTCATATGAGAGAGAGAGAGAGAGAGAGAGAGGCAAAGGCAGAGGCAGAGGCAGAGGGAGAAGCAGGCTCCATGCAGGGAGCCTGACATGGGACTCGATCCTGGGTCTCCACGATCAGGCCTTGGGCCAAAGGCAGTGCTAAACTGCTGAGCCACCCGGGCTGCCCTAACTTTCTATTTTAAAGAGTAAAAATAACTCACTGCTTTAGTTTATACATCTTTGTTAGACTCTATTTATTTACTCATGAGAGACACAGATAGAGAGGCAGAGACACACGCAGAGGGAAATGCAGGCTCCCACAGGGAGCCAGATGCTGGACTTGATCCCAGGACCCTGGGATCACACCCTGAGCCGAAGGCAGATAGATGCTCAACCACTGAGCCACCAGGTGTCCCTATAAATTTTTTTTGGACAAACGCATTTCAGATTCCAATCAATCTACAATTAATTCAATGTACTGAATAAAGGGAAAAAACAAATATTTAATAATGTACATCTCAACTCTTCATAGTCTCTATTCTTCTGATCCACAATAAAAAATTTGTGACAAAATCTGTAAAATGACTCAAATATGTTTTTTAACTGACATATAACCTTATATTAGTTTCAGGTATACAACATAATGATTTGATATTTGTACATATTGTGAAATGATCACAAGAAGTCTAATTAATGTCAACCATTGAACATAGTTACAAAATTTTTTCTTATAAGAAATGTTAAGACCTACTCTTAGCAAAGTTCAAATATGCAACACAGTATTATCAACTACAGCCACCATACTGAAAACTATACATCCCCATGACTTACTTATTTTATAACTAGAAGTTTGTTCATTTTGACTTCCTTTACACCCAGCCACCACTTCTGGTAACTGCCAATCTGTTCTCTGTATCTATGGTTTGGTTTTCTTGTTTTATTTTTTTAGATTCACATTTAAGTCATACCATACGGTATTTGTCTTTCTTACTTATTTTACTTGGCATAATGCCTTCAATGTCCAACCATGTTACCATAAATGACAAGATTTCTTTTTTTTTCCCCTCCAAACCATTGTAATAGCTAAGCTTTTTTTTCCCTTCATGTTCCAATAAATAATTTCATCTCTATTAAGGATGCATGCCTTGGGGCACCTGGCTGGCTCAATCGGTACAGCATGCCACTCCTGACCTCAGGGTCATGAGTTAAAGCTCCACATTGGGTGTAGAGCTTACTTAAAAGAGAGAGAGAGAGACAGAGAGAGAGAGAGATAGGGAGAATGCATTCCTTAGGTATTTCAAGCATCTTATGAAAAACCAATGTTCGTTCTTTCCTTTCTTTTTCTTAAGATTTATTTATTTATTCATGAGAGACACACAGAGAGAGGCAGAGACATAGGCAGAGGGAGAAGCAGGCTCCTCGCAGGGAGCCCCAATGGGGATTCAATCCCAGGACCCCAGGATCACACCCTGAGCCAAAGGCAGATGCTCAACCGCTGAGCCACCCAGGCGTCCCCCAATGTCCATCTTCATGATGTTCACAGACTTGTTCCCAACCTTAGTACTGTGAGTTTGATTTTTTCTGTCCTTATTTCTAAGCCTCTAAGATTGCTGAATCCCCTACCAGGGGAGGTCAGGAGGTGGGGTAGGGAAGGGTTAGATCAGTTGTTGAGCTTAAGCAGTAGAGTATGGAGTTATAAGTTACAGGTGCAGAACCATCATGCTTGGGTTTGAATGCCAGCCCTGTCCCCTACTATCTGTGTGACACTGGGCAAATTGTTGAATCAGTCTGAGCTTCAGTGTCCCCATCTGTCAGGTATAGATAATAATAGTAACAGTCTGATAGTGTAGCTATGAGGATTTAATTACAGGATGATGCCCACAAAGATTTAAGACAGGATTTGATATATCGATGTTCAACACCATTATTAATCAAACTGTATTAATAAAATCCAGTCTAAAAACCTGTGTGAACAAGGTTTAAAGTACCTAGTTTAAGATATGAATTCTCTAATTCATATCTATACATGGACCTTAGGAGTTAGTTGAAAGCAGTTTCAACTTGATTGTTTAAACATTTACTTTTGGGACACCTGAGTGGCTCAGTGGTTGAGCATTTGCCTTTGGCTCAGGGCGTGATCCCAGGGTCCTAGGATCGAGTCCAGCATTGGGCTCCCTATGGGGAGCCTGTTTCTCCCTCTGCCTCTCTCTCTCTCTCTGCCTCTCATGAATAAATAAATAAAATCTTAAAAAAAAGTAATAAAAAATAATCATTTACTTTTATCACCTTACTCATGCCACGGTGTCTGTTAAGATATAGTGTTGGGGTGCCTCGGTGGCTCAGCTGGTTAAGCGACCAACTCTTGATTTCAGCTTAGGTCATAATCTCAGGGTCATGAGATCAAGCCCTGTGGCTGAGCGTGGAGCCTGCTAAAGATTCTCTTCTCTCTCTCTCCCTCTCATGCGTGTGCACCCACTCTCACTCTCCTTCCCTCACTCTCTCTGAAATAAATAAAATCTTAAAAAAAGATTCTCTCTCCCCTGCTGCTTCTCCCCTAAGTTTGTGCATGTGCAGTCTCTGTCTTTCAAAAAAGAAAAGAAATAGTGTCAAACAAGGTGAAAGCACAACTATTAACCAATTTGTCAAAAATTCCAATTTAGTGAAATTCAAATTGAAATGGAATTCTCATGAATTAAAAGGTAGTCTCTAAGTGCAAAGCTTCCCCTAAAATAACATTCAGAATGATGGATATAGTTTAATGAAGGGCCAATCATTTCATTTTGTACTGCAGGTCCTATGTCCAGTTTTACCAAAATATTTACAATGTTACATCTGTGGAGGGCATTCCTTTTTGCAAGGAAAAATTTATTTTAATATTTTTCCTGATTTGGGGCACCTGTGTGGCTCCATCTGTTAAGCATCTGGCTCCTGATCTCAGCTCGGGTCTTAATTTTGGGTTGTGAGTTCAAGCCCCACACTGGACTGCACAATGGTTGTGGAATATACTTAAAAAAGAAATAATATTAAAATCTAAACAAATAAATGAATAAATAAATTTCATCATTTAAATTATTTTTGTTTCCACTATTAAAAAAAAAAATCCTTTAGGGACGCCTGGCTGGCTTAGCAGTTGAGTGTCTGCCTTTGGCTTAGGGCATGATCCCAGAATCCCAGGATCGAGTCCTGCATCAGGCTCCCTGCATGGAGCCTGTGTCTCTCTCTGCCTATGTCTCTGCTTCTCTCTCTGTGTTTCTCATGAATAAATAAATCAAATCTTAAAAAAAAAATCCTTTGTAACGCAAATTAACATTTTCCATCACCATATTAGATTTAATGTAGTATTACTACTAATCCGTGTAAACTCTCCTCCGTAGTCTACCTTTTTCCATCAGCATGGATGTGCCACCAACACCAAATACAACAGTCACAGGGTCCAGCTCTACAGGGAGAAAATCAAGTTGCTAGACTTCCAAATAACACGGAAGCACGGCACTTCAAGTCATTGGTGAGTTGGATTATCTCCTTTATATGAGTATTTGTTTCAGCAGAAAAAGGTTTATTATTTTTTTAAGATTTATTTATTTATTTATTTGAGAGAGAGAGAGAGAGAGAGAGAGAAAGAGACACAGAATGGGGGGAGTGGCAGAGTGCAAGAGGGAGAGAATCTCAAGCAGATTCCCCATTGAATGGGGAGCCCAACATAGCACTCAATTCCATGACCCTATGATCATGACCTCAGCCCAAATCAAGAATCAGTTGCTTAACCAACTGAGCCACCCAAAAAGGCGCCCCCCAAAATTGGTTTTTATCTCCAAAAGTAAAACTAAGGAGACAATGTACAGTCGATTCTCACTATTCGTGGTAGTTATGTTCCATAAAGTCATCATGAACACTGAATTATTCAAAGGCTGAAACATTACTCCTCAGGAAAATACCGAATTAGATTTCCATGACCTTCTGGTCCCATTTTCATTAACTGATGAATATGTATAACTTCATTTTGTGTTTCTGTTTAAAGATCCCTTATGTAATATATATTGTTGGCTTATTAACACTGAACACTTATTAACACTTATTAGCACTGAACACTTACTAACACTGATCAATAGCTCTATAACTTGTGCCTGAATGGAGTTTATCTAACACTATAATTTCTCCGTTAGGGACATCAGAGCTTTCATGTGCTAGGAACACTGGACAGTGCTTCAGCACTACAGTTAGGGGCCATTTTAAACAATGAGATTGCCAACAAAAAACCCACAAAAATGTGAAGAATGGGGTGCTAAATAAACAACAAAAAGGACACTTATTTACTATAGGAGAGCTGAAACAAGGAGCAGAGTGTTGTCTTGTTGGACATCAGTTGGGAACGTGCACCTCAGAAAACTCAACTCAACTCAGAATTTCCTATTCTGCACAAATGACCACAAAAGTGCCTCGAGTACTAAGTTTGGGGTTTTAAGTAAATTTTAGCAATAGGTGAATCTGCAAATATGGACTCCACAAATAATAAGGACTGACTGTATTTTGGAACTTGCACTTAGATATGAAGTCCTTTTTCTTTCTTTTTCAGAAATAGCTGGTGGATCTGGGTACTTGTTCAGAAATAGCTGGTGGATCTGGGTACTTGACTTCCTTAAGGTTTGGAAGCAAAAGTTACTGGGTTGATAAGTTAGTAAAATGTGCTCAGGGGCCCTATGCAGGTATATTACTGATTTTATAATAATAAAAAGTACCAATCTTTTTTTAAAATTGAGTTACAACTGACACATGACATTACAGCTGACCCTGAACAACACAGGTTTGAACTGTACAGGTTCACTTATAGCTGAATTTTTTACAGTGTAACACTATAAATGTATTTTCTCTTCCTTATGATTTTCTTAGCATTTCTTTTATCTGGCTTATTTCATTCTAAGAATAGAGTATTAATATATATAACACACAAAATATATGTTCTTATGGTAAGGCATCTGGTCCACAGTAAACTCTTAGTAATTAAGTTTTGGAGAGCCAAAATTTATACACAGATTTTTAACTACACAGGGTATAGGAACCCTTAATCCCCTCCCCCACATTATTCAGGATCAACCATATATTAATTTCATATGCACAACATAATGATTCGATGTTTGTATATATTGCAAAATGATTATCACATTAAGTATATAGTTAATATTTATGACCCCACAGTCCAATTTTTCTTGTAATGAGACTTTAAAGATATACCCTCTTAGCAACTTTTATTTATTTAAGATTTTTTAATTATTATTTATTCATGATAGTCATAGAGAGAGGAGAGAGAGGCAGAGACACAGGCAGAGGGAGAAGCAGGCTCCATGCCGGGAGCCTGACACAGGACTCGATCCTGGGACCCCGGGATCGCACCCTGGGCCAAAGGCCGGCGCCAAACCACCGAGCCACCCAGGGATTCCCCCCTCTTAGCAACTTTTAAATATGCTATATAGTATTAACTATAGTCACCATGCTAACATTACATCCCATGACAATTTATAATCTGAAGTTTATATCTTCCACTAAAAAAGATTTTTTTCTCTTTTTTTCTGAATAACAATCTTTTTTTTTTTTTAAGATTTTATTTATTTATTTATGAGAGACACACAGAGAGAGGCAGAGACACAGGCAGAGGGAGAAGCAAGCTCCATGCAGGGAACCCGACGTGGGACTTGATCTTGGGTCTCCAGGATCACACCCTGGGTGAAAGGCAGGCACTAAACCGCTGAGCCACCTGGGCTGCCCTCTGAATAACAATCTATTGTGTAGATATACACCATACTTTCTTTATCCACTCATCTATTAACGGACACTTAAAGTTGTTGTTATATCTTGGTGACTGTAAAGAATACTGCAACAAACGTGGGGGTGCATATACCTTTTTGAGTTAGTGTTTTCTTTTTCTCTGGGTAAATACCCAGAAGTGGAATCACTGAACTATATGTTATTTCTATTTTTAATTTGAGGAATCTCCATACTGTTTTCTTTTTTCTTTTTTTTTCCATACTGTTTTCCACAGGGGCTACACCAATTTACATTCTCACCAATAATATATGAGGGTTCCCTTTTCTTCACATCAACACTTGTTATTTCTTGTCTTTTTCATAAAAGCCATTCTCACAAGTATGAGATGATATCTCACTGTGGTTTTGATTTTCTCAAATATACGCGTTAACTGTGATTTTTAAAACCAAGTAAAACACTATAATTAAAAAATCAGACATTTGCACATCACTTATGCAATATTCCAACCAAAGATGTGTAATCAGATTCTTAGCTTAAGGAAATATCAAACACCAATTGATGGAAATCTAATGTAATACTGGCTTATATTTTTCAAAAATGTCTATGTGATGAAAGAGAAAGAATGGCTGAGGAACTGTTCCAGATTAAAGGACAATAAAGAGATGTGACAATTAAATGCAGTATGAAATCGTGAAATGGATACTCTAATACTAGAAAGGACATTAAAGGGATAATTAATGAAACAAATATGTATTATAGAAAAGAGAATTATATCAATGTTACATTTCCTTTCCTATGATTATGTAACAAAATATTCTTAGGAAATATACACTAAATTATTAAAGGGGTAGAGGAGTCTAATGTATGCAATCTTTTCTCAAATGGTTCTGATGGACAATAAAATGTGACTGCTGCGGGGGTGGGGTTGGGGGCAGATGTGAGAACACTTGTCCAATTTTAAAATGTCAAAATTAAACATGAGCTGGTTTCCAAAAAAAAGAGTGACTGCAAATGAAGCAACTATTAAAAGTTGAATTAAGAAGGGCTATGGTAGTTCTTTGTTCTGTTCTTGAATTCTCTAAAATTTAAAATGATTTCAAAATGTTTTTTAAAAGCTGTGCAATAAGACATGCACATGTGGACTTACTGTCTTCTGTTGTTGAGACCTTTCCAGTTTGACCAAAAATGACATTAGCAGCAGATAAACAGTGCCTGGCCTCCATAAAACATAGCTGTTGAGGAAATAAATGAGAGTAAGTGCAATTATCACCTAGCCTTATTTGCAATTAGACTTACATAAAGCCTTCTACTATGAGAAAAGCTATAAAATTAGGTAAAACCCACTAAGGGAACCCTGTATGGTTGCTAAACATTAAGAAGGAATAGGACACGTATTCTCTGGTTAAAAAGCTACCTCAAAGATTAAAATAATAAAGCCCCCAAACTCTTAATAATAATCCAAACTGGCTGAGAGACAATTGCTGACTGAACCAAAAGTTAGCTCTCCTCAAGCTATCATCAGTAAGTATAATACCAGAATGGCTATCATCCTAAACTGAGAATGCTTCAGATGGCTCTGTAGGTTCAGTTCATAGAGCCAAAATGCCATGCCTGATAAATATGTAGGCAACTTACACCCTGTCAGAGGACTCAAAGATTGGATTTTCTGAAGTTTAGAGATCTCTCTATATATCCTACCTCAAAGGCAAAAAGGGTAAATATGGATATGAAGATATTCCCCTCTTCTAGAATTTTGAGAGATTTATGTATAATGAATGAATGAAGGCTCCCACCCTGAAGTCAACAGATTTCCACAGATGAACTATATGGAATTGCTTTACCAACACACTTGAAGGCTTCCTAACTCAAATCTGGGCATGGTAAAGTTGTCAAACACTTGGAGAAGATCCCCTTCTTAACATAAACACTTTGCATCTATCATGTAAATCACAGGACCAACCCAGCAGAAATACAAAATTAAAGTCCAACTTTTAGTTGGAAGCCACCCTCATTAATTAAATGTCTAATTCATATTAATAATACCTCATTTTGCTAAGATTTTTCATGGTTGGCTATGACTTTATAAGCTCAGCACTAAGTGTATCTCTCCATTACAGCAAATTCAGAAGCCACCTTTAGAATAGCTGGGGTACCATGTACAGTATTAGCCCAGCAACATCTACAGATCAAAATGTTGGTGTTAAACCTCAGAAACCCAAGGAATGTTACAGTTTACGTAAAGAAGCTTTAATTGTCCCTCTGCAATCCCTTACCCATCATTATCACTTTAGCTTTGTTCAGATTGGTTCCCTGCAAGCAACCACTGCTAGAACAGTGAGTGCCATGTGCCCTTGAGGTGGCTGGTAAATGTGGGACTTTTAGCACCTGCCAGGTAGGGACACATAAAATAGCAAAACCTCATCACTGGAACCAGATGAAGATGAGAATGATATAAATGACAATTGCATCGTTTTAAGAAAAATGGTTCAAATCTCTGTTTGCAATAGAACTCAGCTAGTTGTAACAAAAACGTATAGAACATTTTGGCTTAAAAAAAAAGCACAGGGTGGGGGAGGTACTAATGAAAATCACCGCATGCTCCACATAAGCAATGCTTAACAACTTTAAATTTTTTATTACACTTTAAATTAATATCTAGATATCTTATTACTATTAATATTGATGGAGTTTCAAGTGTTAATTAAAATCTCAAAGAATACATAGCTTTAAAGTTGCTAAACAAAACAAATAAGGGGCCTCTGGAAGCTATAGAAAAAGGTGCCACAAGCAGAGGCACCGGATAACACTTCTGATGATGATCACGATGAAATGGATTCATGAGTTAGATTTAACCAAATGCTCCAATATACGCAACAGCGTTACTTACACGCTTGATCTTAGACCAAAGTCCTAGAAGCGATGCTGCAGTCACCACAGCCCTTTCTCGCCTGCTAATAGCTTTTCTGAATGAAATTCTGTGGGACAATACTTTAAACATAGGGCGCATTTACAGAACCAGCACTAACAGAAAGCTTAGAAAGGATAAAGGCCCAATAAGGATATGGCAGCAGGTAACCAGAGAGATTTAAGGAAACCTGATAAGTAAAAAATTACCAAAATTTCAGAGTGAATTAGAAATACAAATAAAAGTAATTTCTATTGCTGAGTACCTTATTGAGGATTAATAGAAAATTTGGCTGGGAAAGGTGGCTTACAAGGGTTTTAGCATTAAAACTTAGAGACTAAAGGAATAAACAGATCAATTAAAACTATACCAACATGATTCTGAATAATTCTGTATATGTGCTGCCGAAGCAAGCACAGACTCTGAATAATTCTGATAAACAACTGAGAAGCTCAAGTTTGTTCCTATGTAATCCTCCAGAAGACGTATATCATAAAGAGCTACAACTCTGGAATTGAACAGACATTTCCCACAGAGAAAAATTACTATAGAGGCGTTAATTCTAAAGAATAACTGAAATGCATCACATGCTTTTATCGAAGCCCACATTTAACAGTCAACTTCCTCGGACAAATCCTCATAGTTACCAGATTACCGCTGCATAAAGATAAAACTGTATCTCTAAAGAATAAACTCTGTAGTTTAAGGTAACATCTCAAATGAACTAATTCAAAAAAGAATTGGTCTTAGGTAACTAACTTGTAATTTTAGGGGCTAGCAGCATGTAAGACAATGATAAAACTCAGCATCTTACAATTCAAAAAGATTAATGAAAAAAAAAAGCTATAAAAGTCTAGTATACTGACAAACTGGGTTGCATTTTTCTGTCCAATTTACATCATAAAATACAAGCTACCTGTTTTTAAAGGATGACATTTTCAAGGTACTACTGATTCTATTTTTATATACACTAGCAGTAACTTTGTTAGACAACTATTTGAGAAGCTTACCTTATTGATGTAAAATTGTGACAAGGTAGCAGCATTAATAGCCCACTCTATAGGATGGTAGGCATTGTGTTCAAGCTGGCGTTTTAGGGTACTGTGACAATAATGAGCAGCCTTCTCAAACATTTCCATATGCTGGTAGACTTGAGCCAGGTAATAGAGGTTATGAGTATAAACCTTCTCAAATCTATGAAGAAAAAGTGAGTATTTGCACAATGGTTTACAATTTATAAGGAACTTTCATACAGGTTGGTCCTCATCCCAACTCTTTTGAGTTGGGTATGGCTATTGTATCTATCTGACAGATAAGGAAAATGGAGCCTCAGATTTGAACAGAGTCACATATCTAGTAAGTGGTAAATGGAGGTTTTTAAATCTATGTCAGAATCCACATTCTATAGCCTTAGAGTGTCTCAAAAGAGAAAATACTGTGCTTTTTGTAACAATCATATCTATACTATATGGAATTACCTGTGAGAGCTGATTCTGTACCTACTCACCTTTTTGATCTCTCCTGTTCAGCAAGTTTCTCTTCTTCAGGAAGAAAATGCTCAGTAGGATCAAGAGGAGGACTCCCAATCTACAATTAAAGAAAAACAAAACTCTAAAATTTTAAATTGTAAACACCAAGCGCCCTCCTCTGGAGAAACTGGAGAAATCAAATTTTTAAAGCCTAGTATACTCCATTTTTCACTAGTTCATTTTCATGTTACCCAAGAAGGAATTTTCTTAACCATAAAATTTTAAAGAATCAAACAAATAAAAGGAGATTGCCTAGAAGCTCACACTTGACAACATTTTAACTGCTGTTGGAGGTGAACCTCAAATACATTTAAAAAGATCTACCAGGGAACCCCGGGTGGCTCAGTGGTTATAGCGCCGCCTTTGGCCCAGGGTGTGATCCTGGAGACCTGGGATAGAGTCCCACGTTGGGCTTCCTTCATGGAGCCTGCTTCCCCCTCTGCCTGTGTCTCTGCCCCCCTCTCTCTCTCTCTTCTGTGTATTCTCACAAATAAATAAATAAATAAATAAATAAATAAATAAATAAATAAATACATAAATCTTTAAAACTAAATAAATAAATAAAAAGATCTACCAATTTGCCTTAGAATTTTTTTTTAATTTTTATTTATTTATGATAGTCACACACACACAGAGAGAGAGAGAGAGAGAGAGGCAGAGACACAGGCAGAGGGAGAAGCAGGCTCCATGCACCGGGAGCCCGACGTGGGACTCGATCCGGGGTCTCCAGGATCGCGCCCTGGGCCAAAGGCAGGAGCCAAACCGCTGCGCCACACAGGGATCCCCCAATTTGCCTTAGAGATGCATAACTCCTTTAGCCTTAATTTTGTCTGGTAAAAAAAAAAAAATCTTTTAAAAACCTACATAAGTGCTCGCTTCGGCAGCACACATACTAAAATTGGAACAATATAAAAACCTACATAAGTGGAGCACCTGGCTGGTTCAGTTGGTAGACCACATAACTCCTGATGGGGGGAGTGTGAATTTGAACCCCATGTTGGGTATAGGGATTAATTGAAAATAACATCTTAAAAAAAAAAACCTACATAATTATGACAAATAAAAAAGATATATTCAGGGATGCCTGGGTGGCTCAGCAGTTGAGCATCTGCCTTTGACTCAAGGCGTGATCCTGGAATCCCAGAATCGAGTCCCACATCAGACTCCCTGCATGGAGCCTGCTTCTCCCTCTGCCTGTGTCTCTGCCTCTCTCTCTCTCTCTCTCTCTGTGTGTGTGTGACTATCATAAAATAAAAATAAATAAATGTGGTAAATTAAAAAAAATTTATAAAAAAAAAAGACAAAGTTTTAAATATTTGCTTTAATATTTTTTTCCTTAAGGGAATGACAAAAGTATATAGATTACCCTCTTTTAATACAGGGGCAATAAAATCAGTGGTTCTATTGCTTACTGCCTTGGCCAAGTCACCCAATCTCTCTGTGCTTCTGTTTTCTCATTGATAAAATTACCTCATAGGATTGCTAGAGGATTCAATGAGTTAATACGTGTAAATCATTTATAATACCAACTTAAGCCCTCCAAAGGAGCACAACCTAACTTCTGCCTCATTCTACTTCTATGAGGATAGACCCATCTGCAAGGCCAGCCTTGCTTTAAAGTGAATTCACTAAACTCCAAGGAGCAAAAGTGCCTTCCATTTTTAAAAATATGATCTTACATTCTGGATATAAATACTAGAAGTATCACAATTTGGGTTCCTAGAATTCACAGAAAGTAGAAATGACTAAGACAGGAAGCAAGGGCCAAGGCAGACATAAGAGATAAGTTAATTCCTCCAAGATGGCAATAATTTTGAAGGCTGTTTATATGCTTACTCTAAAAAAAAAAAATGCTTACTTTTTTTAAAGATTTTATTTACTTAAGACTGACAGAGATAGCGACAGAGCATTAGTGGGGAGGAGAGAGAAGTAGGCTCCCCACTGAGCAGGGAGCCCGACACGGGGATCAATCCCAGGACCCAGATATCATAACCTTAGCCAAAGGCAGATGCTTAATCGACTGAGCCACTCATGCACCCTTGCTTATTACTCTTTTAATGAAGGGAATTAGTCAATATATTATTTTCTATACATACTTCATTGTTACAGCTACCACATGTCATAGATAACCCCATCAAACCACTCTGTTCTCTGAACTCAAACACTGGTATAACTGAGTACTGTTCAATGTATGTTTTATGTTTCCATATTAATACTAATTTTTAATGAAATATAGATGTATGTATCTATGGTACCTATTTTGAGGGGGGAGGGCAGGGGAAAGCAAGAGAGAATTTCAAGCAGGCTTCATGCCAAGCGCAGAGCCCAACTCCGGCTCTATCTCACAACCCTGAGATCATGATCTGAGCTGAAATCAGGAGTCAGATGCTTAACTGACTGGGCCACCCAGGCAGCCTATATCTTCACAATTGAAATGAACAATTTCATGTATAAGAGCGTGAGCCTGAAATCATGAAAAGAGGTGTTTTATACAGATAGATGTTTCTGTAATTTGTCCCACACAACCGACTACAAGAACCCGCATAGACACAGGCAGGCTAAGAAATGCTGTTTGTGAGACTCATGTTGTGTGAATGACCTCGGGAACCTGGTTGTTTGAAATACACAATCTGGCCTTCAGGTCAGAACTGGCCCTTCTGTTCTGGACATCAAGAGCTACACATCTCATCTCACTTCCCCTCCTGCTCCAGACTGGGCTGACCTCCCAGAATGGAATCCGAGAGGGGAGGCAGACACATAGAGCCCAGGCTCCTTGAAAATACAAAAACAAGATAACAAAGAAATGTAGCTTGTTCCAAACTGCACGTAGGCAAACAAACGTTTAACTTCAAACCTCATCATTTGCCCTATAAATATGGCCTGTATGGGGATGGTCAGTTGGAAGTCTCACCTAAGGAGAGGACGCTCCGCCCAGGCCTCTTGGGTCAGGACTCCAACCTGACTGCTTCCACAGCGCTTCTACAGTTAATGAGGATTGATGTTGTAAGAACCCAACATGATGTACCTTTGCCTTATTCTCATTTTATTGCCTACTATTACCTTCATTTATGTGTAGATTCCTTTCCTCTTCTGTTTCCATTAGGTTTCTATAATAATAATAAAGTTTTCCTTCCTTTTTGAAACCTAAACATGGCTGTTGTGAATCTTTTGTTCAGAACAGAGAGAAACATTTCCATTTGGCTTTGTGGTGTTCTGCTCCTCTTAGTACATTAGGAAGAAAGTTAAAATACTAAGGTAGGGGATCCCTGGGTAGCTCAGCGGTTTAGTGCCTGCCTTCAGCCCAGGGTATGATCCTGGAGTCACAGGATCGAGTCCCACAGCGAGTCCCACATCGGGTTCCCTGCATGGAGCCTGCTTCTGCCTCTACCTGTGTCTCATGAATTTAAAAAAAAAAAAAAAAAAAAAAAAGGTAGAAGACTTTTATTATTTATTTATTTATTTATTTATTTATTTTTAAAGATTTTATTTATTCATGAGAGACACAGAGACACAGGCAGAGGGAGAAGCAGGCTCTCTGCAAGGAGCCAGATGTGGAACTCGATCTCAGATCCCAGGATCATGCCCTGAGCTGAAGGCAGACGCTCAAAGCTGAACCACCCAGGCATCCTACTAGAAGACTTTTAAAATGTACATTCTAAAATTCCTTGGGGAGGGAGAGCCTGCATGACTCAGTTGGGTAAGTGTCTGTCTTCAGCTCAGGTTATGATCCCAAGGTTGTGGGTTCAGAGCCCTGTGTTGGGCTCGCTGCTCAGCCTGCTTCTCCCTCTCCCTCTACCTGCTGCTCTGCCTACTTGTGCTCTGTCAAATAAATAAATAAAATCATTAAAAAAAAAAAAAAAAGCATCTGCCTTCAGCTCAGGTCATGATCCTGAGTCCTAGGATCAAGCCTGGTAGCAGGCTTCCTGCTCAGCAGGGAGTCTGCTTCTCCCTCTCCCTCTGTACCTACCGCCCCTCTTGCCCCCTGCCCTGGATTGTGTTCTCTAATTCAAATAAATAAATAAAATCTTAAAAATAAAATTCCTTGGGGGTTAAATTAACATGCTGATTTGCTCCAATCTTTATCCTCCAGGGGCAGCTTTTTAGGGGTAGGGACCATACTTTATTTCTATTTGATTCCCTAGCATTTTGCACAGTATCTGGCACATAGTAAAAACAATAAATGTCTAGTGAATTAAACTGACAAAACAAATAGGAATGCTCCATCTGCCATCTGCATTCTGCTCACAGCACATTCCTTTTATCTATTATCATCATTTTGGTATAGATATCAAAGTCCTCTCTATACTACACAGTTCTTAAAGAAGCACCTCACATTTGTGCTTTAGACTAAGTCTAACTACTAAGTGAGACAACAGAGTATAGTGGTTCAAAGTATGGGTTCTGGGGCAGCCCCTGGTGGCTCAGAGGTTTAGCGTCGCCTTCAGCCCAGGGCGTGATCCTGGAGACCCGGGATGGAGTCCTGCGTCGGGCTCCCTGCATGGAGCCTGCTTCTCCCTCTGCCTGTGTCTCTGCCTCTCTCTCTCTCTCTCTCTCTCTCTCTCTCTCTCTCTCTCTCTCTCATCTCTGTGTATTCTCATAAATAAATAAATAAAATCTTAAAAAAAAAAAAGTATGGGTTCTGGAATCAGATCATGTGAGTTGAAATCCTAGCTTCACCACTTACTATTGTGTGGCCTTGGGCAAGTCATAATCTAGTGTGCTTCTTTTTCCTCATCTATATAATAGGAATAATAAAAGAATCTACCTTATAAATTGTCATGAGAATTAAATGGATAATATGTAAATCATTTATAATAGTGCCTGTAGGTACTGTAAATAAGTGCTTAAATGTTTGTTAAATAAGTAAAATACCAACAAGTGGGAATAAAACTAAAAAGCTTCTACACAAGTAAAGGAAACCAACAACAAAATAAAAAGGCAACTTGCCAAATGGAAGAAAATTTCTGCAAATCATGTATTTGAGAAGGGGTTAATATCCAAAATATATAAAGAACTTATGCAGGGACAAGCCTTGGGTGGCTCAGCGATTTAGCGCCGCCTTCGGCCCAGGGCCTGATCCTCTGCCTGTGTCTCTCATGAATAAATAAATAAAATCTTTAAAAAAAAAAAAAAAAAAAGAACTCATGCAACTCAATAGCAAAAAAACCCAAACAATCTAATTAGAAAATGGGCAGAGATCTATATAGACATTGTTCAGAAGACGACATACAGATGGCCAATAAACAAATGAAAAGATGCTCAACGTCACTAACCATAAGGGAAATGCAAATCAGAACCCAGCTGTCAGAATGGCTATGATTAAAAAGGAAGAAATAACAAGCGCTGGCAAAGATCTAGAGGAAAGGGAACACTTAAGCACTGTTGACAGAAGTGTAAACTAGGCAGCCTCTATGGAAAACAGTATGGAGGGTTCCCAAAAAATTTAAAATAGAACTATCATATGATCCAGCAATTCCACTTCTGGATAATTATCCAAAGGAAATGAAAATACTAATTCAAAAAGAAATAAGCACCCCCAAGCTCACTGTAGCACTTTTTACAACAGCCAAGACATGGAAACAATGTAAGATAAATGGATTTTAAAATGTGGTATGTAGGGGCTCCCTAGGTGGCTCAGCAATTTGGGGCCCACCTTTGGCCCAGAGCATGATCCTGGAGTCCTGGGATCGAGTCCCACGTCAGGCTCCTTGCATGGAGCCTGCTTCTCCCTCTGCCTGTGTCTCTGCCTCTCTCTCTCTCTCTCTCATGAATAAACAAATAAAATATTTTTAAAAAATAAAATAAAATGGAAATTATTTAGCTATTTAAAAAAGGAGGAAATCCTTCCACTTGCAATATGGATGCACTTTAAGGACATTATGGTAAATGAAATAAGTCACAGAAAGACAAATAGCATATGATCTCACTTATATGTACAATCTTAAAAACAAAACAAAAAACCACACACAAGGGCAGCCCCGATGGCTCAGTGGTTTGGCACCGCCTTCAGTCCAGGATGTGATCCTGGAGACCCGGGATCAAGTCCCACGTCGGGCTCCTTGCATGGGGCTTGTTTCTCCCTCTGCCTCTCTCTGTGTCTCTCATGAATAAATAAATAAAATATATATAAAAAAAAAACACGCACAAGAAAAAAGAGTTCCTAGATGGAGAGTAGACTGGTTGTTTCCAGGGGTGGAGGTAGCAGAGAAAAGGGTGAAGGTGATCAAGAGGCAAAAACTGCCAGTTATAACACAAATAAATCCTGGGAATGTACTGGTACAGTATGGTGCCTACAGTTAATAATACTGTATTGTATATTTGAATTTTGCTAAGAGAACAGATCTTACAAGTTCTCACCACAAGAAAAAAAAAACTGTAAATGTATGTGGTGACAGATAATAACTAGACTGGTGTTAAACATTTCACAATATATACATATATTAAATCATTATGTTGTATATCCTATACTAATGTTATATGTCAATTATATCTCAATTTAAAATAAAGATTTAACATAATGAGCAAACAAATCACCCAGAAAACACAAACGAGTAATACACATAAAAAGGCATGAAGTAAACACTTTCAAAAGAAAAAATAAAAATGGAATATAAATACTTAAAAAAATCAAAGAAATTCAAGTTAAAATGAGATATTTTGGGATCCCTGGGTGGCGCAGCGGTTTGGCGCCTGCCTTTGGCCCAGGGCGCGATCCTGGAGACCCGGGATCGAATCCCACATCAGGCTCCCGGTGCATGGAGCCTGCTTCTCCCTCTGCCTGTGTCTCTGCCTCTCTCTCTCTGACTATCATAAATAAAAAAAAAAAAAAAAAAAAAGAGAGAGAGAGAGAGAGAGATATTTTGCCTACAGTAACAGATTTTTTTTAAAACCTATGTAAGGGAAAGTTGTGAAGCAGATGAGAACTTTCATACACTAGTGAAATAAGAGTACACTGCTAGTCTTTTGGGAAAGCAATTTTATAACATGTTCAAATGCTTTTAAAATGGCCATTCTCCAAATACTGAATGGTACAACTTATATGTGGCATCTTAAAAAAAAAAAAAAAAGGGTGAACTCCTAGAAATAGAGTAGAATGGTGAGTGCCAGAGGCTGGGAGAAGGGGAAATGGGGAGAATGTGGGCAAAGGGCACAGACTTCCAGTTATGAGTCTAAAGATCCAATAAGTAGCATAGTGACTATAATTACAATACTATATTATATACTTGAAAGTTGCTAAGAAACTAAATCATAAATGTTCTCATCACCCCCTCCAAAAAATAAAAAAGTAATTATGTAAGGTGATGGAGATACTAACTAATCCTACTGTGGTAATCATTTGTAATATATCCATGTGCCAAATTATCATACTGTACATCCTAAACTTATATAATATTATATATGTCAATTATATCAATACAGCTGGGAGGGGTGCCTGGATGGCTCATTGGTAGAGCATGAGACTCTTAATCCTGGAGGTGTGAGTTTGAGCCCCACACTGGGTGTACAGATTACTTTAAAAAAAAAAAAAAAACTGGTAAGATAACTTTTTAAACTTTTTTTTTTTTAAGATTCTATTTATTTATTCATGAGAGACACAGAGCACAGAGCAGCAGAGACATGGGGCAGAGGGAGAAGCAGGCTCCCTGTGGGAAGCCCGATATGGGACTTGATCCCAGGACCCCGGAATCATACCCTGAGCCAAAGGCAGACCTCAACCACTGAGCCACCCAGGCATCCTGTAACTTTTTTTAATTTTATTTATTTATTTATTTATTTATTTATTTATTTATTTATTTATTTATGACAGTCACAGAGAGAGAGAGAGGCAGAGACACAGGCAGAGGGAGAAGCAGGCTCCATGCACCGGGAGCCTGATGTGGGATTCGATCCCGGGTCTCCAGGATCGCGCCCTGGGCCAAAGACAGGCGCCAAACCACTGCGCCACCCAGGGATCCCGTAACTTTTTTTTTTTAAGTAATCTCTACACCCATTGTGGGGCTCAAACTCATGACCCCGAAATGAAGAGTTGCATGCTCCACTGAATGAGCCAGCCAGGTGCCCCAGATGTGGTCTCTTAACCTCAAACAAAACCTACTAATGAATAACTACTTATAACTATAAAATACATTTTCTTTCTAATTACTTATTCTATATCTGAGCAATTTTATGGAGAAAAAGAATTCCTTTATCTTAATACAATAACTACTCAACAATATTGCCTTGGAAGGCAGCATGGTACAGTACAAAGAGCAAGAGTTTGGGGTCTGACAAACGAGATTTAAATCCTGATTCTCTCACATAGTATATGTTAACCTCACTGAATTACAAACTACCTACCTATAAATGGGAACAACAGTACTTCCTTCATAAAGCAAAAAACTCCAGTGCCTCCTTCCTAAAGCTGTGAGAATAAAATACAGCCTGCTTATGCACTCAGTAAACATTAGTGTATATTAGTTACAACTTCTCAAACAAAAAACGTTCATGTTCACGGGTGATCCCTGGGTGGCTCAGCAGTTTAGCCCCTGCCTTGGGCCCAGGGCGTGATCCTGGAGTCCCGGGATCGAGTCCCACATCGGGCTCCCTGCATGGAGCCTGCTTCTCCCTCTGCCTGTGTCTCTGCCTCTCTCTCTCTCCCTGTGTCTCTCATGAATGAATAAATAAAATCTTTAAAAAAAAAATGTTCAAGTTCACTACTTATAACATCTAGTCCACCTTTCCAGGGAGGATGAAAAAATGCTAATAGAGTATAATCAAGGTGTATGCATGTATTGTATACATCTTCCATGTATTTATGATCCAGATGTTTATCATTTTAATGGTGTTATCATATTCCCTTTAATTAGTGTACCATAGTTTATTTAACCATTCTGCAACTATATGATATGCAGAAGATGTTTCCAGTGACTTTGCATTAAATACTCTATTATCTGCCCCCTACAACATTTCCGTGTTGTTGAGATAGGAAAGCTATCCCCATCTTACAGATGAGGATGGGTGGCACAGGTCTGTGTTCCCCCAGCTCAATCAGTTATAACCACAAACCAAACTAGAATCCAGGTCTCCCATCTTCAGATCCAGTGATTTCCCCTGCTGTGTTTAGATCTCTCCTTTACCTGGAATTGTATTTCTTATCTACAGATTTTTCTTAAATAAAATGCTAATGCCTGCCACTATTAGGTCCATAACTTATGAAATACTAAAACTATTTTTATTCAGAATGATACTAAGTACAAAATCATATAAACAATTAAATTTTCCACCTAATACATATATGTGTGTATATATACATATATATTTAAACTGCAAAGCTCTATTAAATTCACTCAAGCATTCACACAGTAGTAACATTCTTTTTTTGGTTGATCTGGATGGACAAAGTGAAATAATCACTCATTATTTCAATAAATTGGTATCGTTCTAGATGCTGTGGAAACAGCAGTAAATACAATAATAAAAAATACCTTGTCAATAGGAAGCTTACATTTTAGTACCAGAGATGGGTGATGAAACAAGATAAATCACTAAAATGAACAATGTTTTAGATAATGATAAGTGTGAGGCAGGAAATAAAGCAGGAGAGGAGGACAGGAAGTATTACGGGGGGGTTTGTATTGGATGGAGTGGCTAATGAATCCTCACTGGATGGAAGACATCTGAGTCACGAGCTGAAGGGAATGAAGGAGTGAGTCAGGTAGATACCTGGGGGAAGAGCAGTCTCAGCAGAGGAAACAGTTAAGGGCAAAGACTGTGAGTCAGGAGCTTGTCTGGTGTGTTTCAGGAACAGCAAGAAGGCCAATATAGCTATAGCACAATAAGACAGGAGGGAATAGGAGAAGATAAAATTAGAGAAGTAAAGAGCACCTGGGTGCAATGGTCGGTTGAGCATCCAACTCCTGGTTTCAGCTCAGGTTGAGATCTCAGGGTTGTGAGATCAAGCCCCACGTTGGGCTCTGCACTCAACACCAAATCTGCTTAAGATTCTCACTGCCTGGGCAGCCCGGGTGGCTCAGTGGTTTAGCGCTGCCTTCAGCCCAGGGCGTGATCCTGGAGACCAGGGATCGAGTCCCACGTCGGGCTCCCTGCATGGAGCCTGTTTCTCCCTCTGCCTGTGTCTCTGTCTCTCCTGAGTAAATAAATAAAATCTTAAAAAAAAAAAAAAAAAAAAGATTCTGCCTCTCCCTCTGTGCCCCCCAAATAAATAAATCTTTTTACAAAAAAATTACAGAAGTAATAGTAGCCAAATCAAATAACTTGCAGTCTTCATAAGGTCTTTGGGATCTACTCTGAGAGAGATGGGAAAGCCACTAGCAGACCTTGAGAGTAGTGATGGGATGTGATCTGCCTCTGAACAGGCTATGGACAGTCTGAGGGGGCATGAGAGCAGGTAGGCCAGGCAGGAAACTACAGCAATAATCTCAGCAAGATAGGGTGGCAGCTTGGACCAGGTAATAGCAGTGACTTGAGTCTAGATATAATTTAAAGGTGAAGTCAACTATAGATTAGATACGGTGTGAGCAGAGGCAGAGTCTCCAAGATTCTAGCCTCAGCAACTGGAAGCAGGGGAGGTGAGGAGGAGGTTATCAGAAGCTCAATGTCAGACAGTAATTTTAGAAACACCTACTCCTTTAAAAAGTGCAAACGTCAAATCAGCAGTGGGACAGACAAGACCGGAGTTGGAGAGGTACAGATTGGAGATAAAATTGGGAGCCATCAGCTAAGAAATGGTATCTAGAATAAGGAAATGAATGCAGATGGAAAAAGGAGGTGTCCAAAGACTCCACACTGGGCACTCCAGAGGCTGGGGAAATACGGAGGAAGCATCACAGACTGAGAAGAAAGAAAAAGAGGTGGAACAGCTAAGTAAAATAAGTGTTTTAAGGAAAAGAGACTAAGAACTGTGCCAAATGCTAGATTGAGCAACTATGTCAAATGCTACTGATAAGTCAAATAAGATGAGGAGTTAAAATTTACCACTGATTTTAGCAACATAGAAATATCTGGTGAACTTGGTAAGACACTGACTTTTCTTTCTTTTTCAAGATTTTTTTCAAATAACACAAACACATTTATCTCCAATTTGTATGAGGCAAAAAAATATCAGAGACCGATGCTTTACACATGCTCAGGGGCAGCTTATAAATGTTCCATTTAGTGGTATCTTAACACAAATCTGCATAGGTCAAAAGAAACTGGCAAAATCTACTTCTTGCCATTCAAATTGTCAGATGGTGAAGACCAAAACAGAATATTCCAACAGTTTTAATTTTTAAGATTTTAATTATTTATTTGAGAGAGAGAGAGAGTACATGCACATTGACATGGTGGGAAGGGGCAGAGTGAGAAAGCAGACCCCCTGCTGAGCAGGGAGCCTGCTGAGACTGGGGACTGGGATGAAGTAGGGACTCAGGACCCGGGACTCAATTCCCATATCCCCGATCCTTGGATCCTGGGATCATGACCTGAGCCAAAGGCAGATGCTTGAATGACTGAGCCACCCAGGCACCCCCCAGTTTTAATTTTTGGGAAAAAAAAAAAACAAAACTATCACATTGGGAAAATGAAATAAACACAGTGAAATAAACCATACAAAGGCAAAGTGGAATAACAAAAAATATTTTACTAAAACATGAGATTACAGAAGTTTCCAGACAAGCCATACAAAATGATCATAAGCTTTTTCTTGAAGAAAGGATTCCACACTTGACAGCAAAGTCATAATGTTTATTAGTGAGGGCTGTGATGTTTGTTTAATGTTCCCATTTTGGTTCAATCAAGTCTGTCCATCTATAGCACCTAAATAAAATTAGACTTGGCTAGAGAGCATATTCTAAAGAACTGGTTAGCTGCTTTTAACCAATGCAATTAGATCACCATAAAAGGGGGAAAGGAGCCATAAAATTAAAATTACTTCTCCCCCTCAAAAAAAATAAAAACACCCACACCCTTGCAGCTAATCCTGACAATTACCTTCTTTCACAGTGTCTTATACTTAAACCATGATGCAGGAAATGAATAAAAGCCAATACTTTTAAACATTTCACAACAATCCAGACGGTACTTCTATCTTCTGCTCCTGCTTTACAAAGTGAATCAGGACAAGACATAGATCTGCTACTGTGTATTTAATCACCAAAGGACTGAAGATGTCTGGGGTTTTATTCTGTCATGTCTCTAAGACTGTGTCCATTAAGTGCAGACAAGAAGAAGTCTTGACAGAACAAAAATGATGCATGCTTGATGATCAGATCGATTTTAAATGTTATTCATAGCATATAGCTTAGTCAATGCTCTAGCTGTTTCTATGGCTTGGGCTTCATTGATCTTCCACTGCTCCACTACATCATCATGCTGGATTGGGAGCACTTACCAAAGGAGAGCAGAATGATGCAGTTCTGCAATATTGGGGACCATTTTATCTTTCAAAATATCTAAGCATATTCTTCCCAACTTGCCTACATTAGGATGATAAATTTTGGTCATGAAACATAGTTTAGGGGCTACCATCAAGTATTCTTCTGGAAGGAATAGTTGAAGTTTAAAAGTCTC
Organism: Nyctereutes procyonoides; assembly: GCF_905146905.1. Taxonomy (NCBI): domain Eukaryota; kingdom Metazoa; phylum Chordata; class Mammalia; order Carnivora; family Canidae; genus Nyctereutes; species Nyctereutes procyonoides. Next base: position 68,023,339 of record NW_026575046.1, read on the forward strand.
TCCCTCAAAGGGGAAGTCCTAGAGGCCAGCAATGACCAAATGAAAACAGTGGGCATTGTTCTCATCTGGTTCTGCTTTAATGCCAGAAACCACTTCTGCCAGCAAACGCTGGGTTTCCTTGACAATTCCATGGACCAGCTCGGCCATCTTGTCAGGTCCCAAGTTCAGCCTCTGATCTTCACTCTGGCTCTGCTTACTTCACACACAAGTGCTAAGATTTTATTTTTAAGTATTCTCCACCCCCATCATGAAGCTCAAACACATAACCCCAAGATCAAGAGTCACATACTCTACTGGCTAAGCCAGCCAGGCGCCCCAATAAGGCATTGATTCCTAACTCTGAATGTGAGAAACCTCACAATATCTGGTTATTTAGAGGAGTGCTACACATAGCCTCAAAACAAAATTAACCAAAATCCATTTTAATTTTAGAATACTGCCAACATTTTTTTAAAAACTAAGCTTTACTTTTTAGAGCAGTTTTAGGTTCACAGAAAAATTAAGATGAAAATACAGAAATGCCCTAAATACCCTCTTGCTTGCACACATGGATAATCTACAAACTGCCAAGTTTTAGTAGGTAAAATTTATTAAGGAATGGATGGTAACACAGGAATTTGCCACCTTTGCAGGCCTCTAAAATAGAAATTTTTGATCCTATCAAAAGATAGAATTTTCTATCCCTAGAAGTTCGATAGCACCTCTTTAGTACTACCACAGTAGGGTGGGAGGACGGTATTTAGTGGATTGGGCTGAGGGTTCTTCTGACCTGCTTAACCAAAGAAGCTCAGTTTTTATAAACTGCATTTCAAAAGGATTTCATTGGAAAAAAAAAAAAATCACTGAAAGCCCTTTCTCTGAGGCAGTGGCTCTCAAAGTGTACTACCTGGACCAGCAGCATCAATATCACCTGGCTACCTTGTTAAAAAGGCAAGTTCTCAGGCCCCAACCAAGACTCTCAGGCTGGGAGTGAGCGCTCTGTTTTAACAAGCCCTCCAGAGTCCTCCAGACCAATGTATGCTGAAATTTGAAAACCATGCCTAAAAGACTTCAGATATTTTGCTTAAGTAGCTGTTTGCATTCCTTTAAGCACTGCTATTCTCAGTGGAAACCAAAATAGAATTTTTATAATTATTTATTTATCAAAACAGAATTTTTAGATTCTAACTGAAAATATGTCAATATCAGTATTTTAGGATAACATCAGACAGAATATTTCCTATATAATTATATTTGGACTAAGATTGCACTTCAACTCCATCTGAGGATTATTTTGAAGACCCCTATTAGGTGACCATCTAGATAGTTCTACAGAGAGGTCCCTGAGTATATTGAAGAGTCATGTACTCATTTGTAAATGAGGAACAAGAGCCTTGAAATCTTGATTAGTTTCAATAAAAATTTACAATTTAACTGACATAAAACATACCTCTTTCATATACTGCTTATATAGTGCTTCTGACGATTCTAGGTAAGCTTGTGCAGTTTCAATTTCTTCTCTTTCAGACCACAAGATACCCAGGTTATTCTGGAAAACAAAGAAAAGAGAAATAAGTAATGACCATATAAATCTTATAAATAATGACAGTAAAAACCTTCCAATTGGGACGCCTGGATGGCTCAGCGGTTGGGCATCTACCTTTGGATCAGGTCATGATCCTGGAGTTCTGGGATCGAGTCCCACACAGGGCTCCCTGGATGGATCCTGCTTCTCCCTCTGCCTGTGTCTCTGCCTCTCTCTGTGTCTCTCATGAATAAATAAATAAAATATTTTTAAAAAAATCTTCCAATTAAAGTAACTTTCAGGGCATCTGGGTGGCTCAGCTAGTTGAGCCTCCGACTCTCGATTTCAGCTCAGGTCATCATCTCAGGGTCCGAGGAACAGGCCCCAAGTTGGGCTCTAGGGTCAGCAAGGAGTCTGAGATTCCCTCTCCCTCTGCCACCTCCCTTTATTTATTTATTTTTTGCCACCTCCCTTTAAATAAATAAATAAATCTTTTTAAAAAATTTCAATGAACTTCTATATTATTGGTTCTTTTGTAACCCTTTACATTTTATGTTATCCATTTAAAATTATTATTTTATGAAATATAGGCTTTACTAGACTGCAAAAGGGGCACATGACACAAAAAGTGTTTAGAAACCTTATAGTTTAAATGCGACTTGATCATTCCTCTGGAACAAAAACCTCTGGTCTTCTGGTTTCACATGTTTCTATTCTATCATTTTTTTAAGTTAAGTGATCAGTCCTCAGTAAGGACTCTAGGTCATAGGGATAATGTACTGAGATTGGACAATTGTTTCCTTTTTACTTGTAAGGGTCCTTTGTAGGACCCTGGGGAAACCTGAAGGGCCCTGGCCCGCTACTAACTTAGGGCATGATTACTCTGCATACCCATGCTCAAAGAATATAATCTCCCTTAATATTCATTTCCTGATCTTAGAAATGGATACACAAGTCACCCACCTTGTCTCACTCTCTAGTTCAACTTATTTTTCCTGACAATAGTCCCTGAGAAATTCCATTCAGCCATGACATCAGTAAGCCCAACCCCAGCGTACTGTACCTACCCTAGAGAGTCTAGAGATTTCTCTAGTACCAGGAACTGGATGGCCACATTTGCTCTATTTTGATGGGATGGTGATATATTTAGCCTGCTAGATTCAGGGTAGGCTGTGCCACAGAAAGCAATGAGTCTGGTGTGTGATAAATCTTAAACTAAGTCAAGAACCCTAGAGTGTGTCTAAAAATGACTCAAGTTTTTTTTTTTTTTTGAACCATAACCTCTTGAGATCTTGAAGGTAAAGACTATGCAACAGCTCTAGAATTGATTTGATTTTTCAAAATTAGTATTGTAATGTTTTGGTTTTTAGTTTTGCAATTCTTTTTACTGAGATATAACTGACACATGTCAATGGTTTTTTAAATGTTATTCCACAAAGATAACTACTATTGACATACCACATAAAATTATGTTTAAATATAATATAAATCCTAAAATATACCAGAAACTATGATATTGTTCACAGAGCATCATCATTTTCTTGTCCTCAGGATACCAGACTACAAAGGAAAAAGATTAAATATAAAATAAAAACAGCTAGAGCCACCTGGGTAGCTCAGTCAGTTAACCACTGGCTCAGGTAATATCTCAAGGTTGTAAGGTCAAGCCCCATGTCAAATCTTTAAAAAAATAAATAAATGAAAATAAAAACAGCTAAAAAGATGTAACTGGTGAATTCTACCAAACACTTAAGAAGTAATACCAACTCTACATAACTTCTTCCAGAAAAGAGGAAAGAACCTTTCCATCTTAAACTAAACGAAAGACATAACAAGAAAACCACAGCCTAATATCCTTCATGAACACAGATATGAAAAAATATTAAAATTTTAGCAAATTGAACTCAACAATATATAGAAAGGGTAATACTTCACTCGAGTTTTACTTCGTAAAACCCCAAGTGTATTTTATCACAAGAAGGTTGGTTTAACACTGTAAAATCATTCAAGACCATTCACTATATTAACATACTAAAAAAGAAAAAAACACAAATGTCTCAGATGCAGCAATGAAATAAGGATGCTGAGTGAAAGAAGTCAGACCAAAATAAGAGATACACAGCATGATTCCAGCTATGAAATTCTAGAAAATGCGGAGGAGGTGCCAAGGAGAAAGAAGAGAGAGAATAAAGGAGAGAGGGATTACAGAGGAGCACAGGAAGCCTGTAGGGGTAATGGCTATGATCAATACCTGGATTGCTGCAATTGTTACTTGGGTATATACATATGTCAAAATTCATCAAATTGTGTACAGTTTATCATATACTAGTTATACCTCAGGGCGTGACCTGGGGTCCCGGGATCGAGTCCCACATTGGGCTCCCTGCGAGGAGCCTGCTTCTCCCTCTGACTATGTCTCTGCTTCTGTCTTTCATGAATAAATAAATAAAATCTTTTTTAATTTTTATTCATTTATGATAGTCACAGAGAGAGAGAGAGGCAGAGACACAGGCAGAGGGAGAAGCAGGCTCCATGCACCGGGAGCCCGATGTGGGATTCGATCCCGGGTCTCCAGGATCGCGCCCTGGGCCAAAGGCAGGCACCAAACCGCTGCGCCACCCAGGGATCCCTAAATAAAATCTTAAAAAGTTTTTTTTAATTAAAAAAAAGGTGACAATGTAAGTGCATACTGCTGATAGCAAAAATTAAAAAAAAAAAACTAGAGAACAATTTTTTTTTTTTTTTGAGAGAGAGAGAGAGAGAGTTCATGCTTGAGGTTGAGAGGAGGGGTTAGAGGCAGAGAATCTTAAGCAGGCTCCACACCCAGCACAGAGCCCAATCTCACGATGCTAAGATCATGATCTGGGCTGAAATCAAGAGTCAGGGGCTTAACCAACTGAGCCACCCAGGTGCCCCAAAGGAGAAAAATCATTCTTAAGGTCACCAGAACCCAGTGATGATAGAAAGGGATAGTCTCTTTTGATAATCTACTTTAGATATAGGCATCGTATTTCTATAGTTTCCCAGGAAGGAGACACCAGGTTGGGACAAAGTAGTCAGAATATCATAAATTCCCATGAGTTGTTACTTTCAAACTTTTTCCTACACACATGTACACTTAGTCTTTTACAAAATAGAATCATTCTATCTAATTCTAAACATGCCTTATGGTCTTCCTTCTCCCCCTTAATATTGCCTTTTTTTTTTTTTTTTTTTTTTTTTTAAGATTTTATTTGGGCAGCCTGGGAGGCTCAGCAGTTTAGCACCGCCTTCGGCCCAGGGCGTGATCCTGGAGACCAGGGATCAGTCCCATGTCGGGCTCCCTGCATGGAGCCTGCTTCTCCCCTCTGCCTGTGTCTCTGCCTCTCTCTCTCTTTCTCTGTCTCTCATGAATAAATAAAATCTTTTAAAAAATACATATTTATGAATGTATTTATTATAAAAATAAATATTTTATTTATTTATTTGGGAGAGAGAGAGAGAGAGAGAGAGAGAGAGCATGAACAGGGGGCCAGGGGTGGGAGAGCCATAAGGAAAGGGAGAAGAAAGAAGGATCCCCGCTGAGCAGGAAGCCTGACATGGGGCTCCACCCCAGGACCCTGAGATCATGACCTGAACTAAAGGCATGCAGGCGCTCCAATACTGCTATTTTTGGTTAACAAATATAAATCATTATATTTTAGTGATTGCACACTGTTCTTCTGGATGGATGTATCAACATTTATTTAAATATGTATCTACTCATGATATTTATTTCATTGTTTTTTTTTAATTGACAATGCTGTGATGAACATGTTGACATATTTCTGCATCCTGTCCCAATATTATTTTAGGATATTGATATGAAATTTATAAGTCAAAGTCTTGACTCCAGAATCTGATACCGACTAATCTTCAGAAAAGGTCTGTGATTTGTATTTCCACTAATAATGCAATAGACAGTATTTGTTTCCTCATAGTCTCCCAAACAAGTACAAGTAATCACTATAATAATGTCTGCCAACCTGACACAATTTTTCTATGTTTAGTAATGCTTTCTTAGTACTAAGATCAAATCGCTCATCCCTGGGATCCTGGGTAGCTCAGTCAGCTAACTTTCTCACTCTTGGTATCTGCTGGGGTCATGATCTCAGGGTTGTTAGATGGAGCCCTGATTTCTCTGCACTTGGCAGTGAGTCTGCTTGAGATGCTTTCTCCCTTCCTCCCCTCTTCCTCTGCTTGTTCCCTGCTTGTGCACGCGCACTATCCCTCTCTCTAAAATAAATAAATAAATAAAAATCTGAAAAAAAAAATCTCTCATCATGTATAGCAAATATTAAGTGTAATAACATTTCAGTGTGGTAATGCTACTGGAATAAACACATCAACTGAACAGTTGTTAGAAACACATTAGCACAAACAAAATCTAATCAAATTACTATTGCTGTATAGTTCTAGTACCTGGTAGGCTTGTTTTAGTGCACTATCTTTTTCTTTTTAGTTTTTTTTTTTTTAAAGATTTTATTTATTTGACACAGAGAGCACAAGCAGGGAGAGAGGCAGGCAGAGGGAGAGGGAGAAGCAGGCTCCCTGCTGAGCAGGGAGCCCCGCACAGGGCTCAATCCCAGGACTCTGGGATCATGACCTGAGCCACAGAGGCAGGCATTTAACCCATGAGCCATCCAGGTGCCCCACTGGACAAATATTTAGAATGTCCTACTATGCAGGAGGTACTGAGGTTATAAATAGTGTGCAAAGAGACATAGCTCTTGTTATCATGTAGCTTTTAATTTTATTAGGCCATGATAAAAGAAAATGACCTATTCCATTTCCATTTTAATTTTAAGGTTTTTCTTTGAGGCCTACTTATCATATGATGGATTTTGGTAAATGTTCCCTGGATGAGGCATATTAAGAACTGGAACTACTGGATGTAAGGGTTTGTGAGCTTACGCCAAGTTCCTGGCACATACAAATTTGTACTTTGAAGTGTTATGTTCCCGAAGAGAATGTCAGATTTATTTCTTAATAAATCAAGTACCATATAAATGGGAAACGGTAAGTCTTATAAGAATTCAAAGATACAAAAAAAAAAAAAAAAAGAATTCAAAGATACAAGCTCAGAACAAAATGATCCAAAGAAAGTTACTAAAAGTATGAAGTTTGTTTTGCTTTAGGTTTGAAGAATAGGAGTTCCCCCGGGGGGGCAAACGAATCTATATACAGAGAGAGATTATATATTTATATTTATATAAAGTTTTTTATCTCCAAAGATTTTTAAACAATTCGTTTTAAATTAAGCATGCACTCGGGTCATTCTCTGTAATTTCCTCGAGACTTTAAGATTTAAATCACTTTGGACTTCCTCTTAATTTTTTTTAAGCCTTTAAAAATTTATTCATTCATGAGAGACGGAGAGAGGCAGAGACACAGGCAGAGGGAGAAGCAGGCTCCCTGCAGGGAGCCCGACGCGGGACTCGATCCCCGGTCCCCGGATCACGCCCCGGGCTGCAGACGGCGCTGACCCGCTGAGCCACCCGGGCTGCCCTGGACTTCCTCTTAATAGAGTCAACACGAGGTGGACTGGTGGAGGAGAGTGGGAAGGGGCATTTACGATGTCGTAGGGGCTCAGGAAGCCAACGTGTCGACCACGACTAGGCGAAGCAGCTAGTCGCGTTGCTGGCGGTTAGCAAGCTGTTTATTCCAACGCTTCAAAACCAGGGGCCCAGATCGTGCCTGATAACGTGCCTTAGGCCTTGGCGAGAGCGGGGCCCTCTGCACCCCTCGCCTCTGCCGACACCTGCGGGCGGGGCTCGCTCTCACCTGCGCCTGGATGTAGAGGGAGACGCAGTCCTGCGACAGCCGGTACTTGCGCAGCAGCCTCAGGCATTTCACCAGATGCTCCTCCCCCGCCGACAGCTCCTCGGTGTCGATGTGGTTCACCCCCAGGTGGAACTCGATCACCGCCAGCCTCACGGCCCCCTGGGCGACGGGCCCCTCGGCCTCCAGCACTTCGGCCGGCAGCCCCAGGGCGTGGTCCCCCGCGCCCAGGCAGTCCTCCGCCTGAGGCCGCTCATCCTCGTCCTCGGGCGCGGGGCCCAGCAGCGCCTTGACCTCTTCCAGCAGTGCTCGGGCGCCGTATTTGGACTTATAGGGTTCTTTCTCGGGGTTTTTATGCAATTCCACCCGCGACAGGGCTAGCGCGGCCTGGAATTTCTCACGAATCTCGGCCCACGGAACACTCGCCATAGCGGCCTCTACAGCCCGGGCGTCCCCAGTGTTTGCAAGCCGGACTCCCGCCTTCTTTCTGCTTTGCGACGCTTCACTTACGGCCCCGGGCAGATTTCCGACACCACAGAACCGTAACCAATGAGGTGCGCCAAGGGAACCGCAATACGGCTCGGCAGTGACCAATGGAAAGGCGGAGTGGGCGCCACAGCAACCGTTGTCATGGAAACGAAGCTGTCAGTAAGGGTGGGCCCACTTCCAGCCCCACCACCCCCTGCGGGAGTGAATTCTTCTCTCGCGTGACCCGAAGAAGTTTTATCCACACGAAAGGATCGGCTGACTTTAACAGAACACGGGGAGATCTTGTTTAGAAACATAAAAATTTCTCGTTAGTTGCCATGAGCTGAGTGACAGAAACCTTTTGATATTTGTATATAACCTAGTCCATAAAAACAAAAACAACAACAAAAAAAACCCCTAGCCCATGACTGGATGAAAATGTGACAATAAGGACTCATTTATTCTTGATATATAGCTTCTTGAGTGAAGGTAGCCTTCACCACATAAAAAGCAATCAGTGAGGGTAGTAGGAGATAAAGTCAGAAAAGGATTGTAGGCCCAGTTATGTAGGGTTTTTAAGGCCATGATAGGGACTTTGGCTATTCTAAGATGGGAGCCATTGGATGGTTTTGAGGGAGTGACAAAAATCTGATTTATAGGATTATTCTGAAAACCACTGAAGGGGGAGACAGAGAAAAGGCAAGGAGATTGGAGAGGAAACCACTGTAATAATCATAGTAGGTGCTCAATACCTAGCTGTTCATGATAGGAAAAGAACTAGCATGGTTAGTCATGGTAGCTAATTACTTACTATGAGCCAAATAACATTCCACATATTAAAATCATCTAATCTTCAAAACTAGTATTGCAGTGTATGTTGATTAGCTGGAATTTAAATAAAAACTTGGAGGAAAATCATCTAATCCTCACAACTCTATGAAAAATTATTATTCCCATTCTGCACATTAGGAATTGAGGTCTAGGGATCCCTGGGTGGCGCAGCGGTTTGGCACCTGCCTTTGGCCCAGGGCGCGATCCTGGAGACCCAGGATCAAATCCCACATCGGGCTTCCGGTGCATGGAGCCTGCTTCTCCCTCTGCCTGTGTCTCTGCCTCTCTCTCTCTCTGTGACTATCATAAATAAATTTTAAAAAAAATTTAAAAGGAATTGAGGTCTGTAAAGATTAATAATTTGCCAAAGGTCATACATAGAAGTAGGCAGTTTTGCTCCAAGGCCTACACTTTTTTTTTCAGAGCCTACACTTTCAATCCGTATGTTATGCTGTTGTAGTAGGAGCTCAAAAAATAAACCTCCATGACGCACGTACTGATCTCTAAATATCTAACTAAAAGAACACCCAGATAAAAACTTTCAAAATGGGAATTTTTGGAAAAATCCTTACACAGATGCACTAAAATAAATAAATAAATAAATAAATAAATAAACAAACAAATAAATAAATAAATAAGATGTAAGACTAAGAAATTTGCAATAGAAGAACGCTGGCTGCCATATGGCCTTCTTTTTATATTGGTATTTTGGAGGTTGAACTCTGTGAAATGTTATAAAGCAATCTCTGTGAAAGGTGTGCATAGGAGGCAGAGCACAGATCCCCACAGTGCAGTGAGCTGAGCTCTGTCTCATAAAAGGTGACAGCATAGAGACAAAAGTAGAAGGCATCTGTAGTGAAAGGGAGTTAACTTGCTGGCCCAACATGTCTACCAGTTACATTCATTGCTGTAAAAACTCCACACTAAAAGCGCTAACTCTGGGGCACTTGGTGACTCAGTCAGGGAAGCATCTGACTCTTGATTTTGACTCAGGTCATGATCTCAGGGTCATCAGAGCCCTATGTTAGGCTTCGCACTAAGAGTGGAGTCTGCTTGAGTCTCCCTCCCTCAGCCCCTCCCCCTTCGAAAAACATAAAAACCAAGAAAAAAGAAAAAAAGAAAAGATAACAAAAAAGACTAATTCCTGAGGATCCCTGGGTGGCTCAGCGGTTTAGTGCCTGCCTCTGGTCCAGGGTGTGATCCTGGAGTTCCAGGATCAAGTCCCACATCAGGCTCCCTGCTTCTCCCTCTGCCTCTCTCTCCCCCTATGTCTATGAATAAATAAATAAAATCTTAAAAAAAAAAAAGATCAATTCCTTTGTCTTTTTTTTTAACAGCCCATCTAATGGAAAACTCCTTAATGAGACCAATGGGACTGTATCATTTTCAGTATATAGTCTTGATCTGAAAGTCTCAGGAAATGCAACTAGACAAATGAACAAAATAAGAGGTATCATGTTTGGGAAGGAGATGGGAAAATTATTATTTGCAGATTACATAGGATTGTCTTCCTGAAAAAGCAAAGGAAAACAACTGAACAAAGAAAGTAAAAAAGTAAAACAAAAAAGAAAGAAAGAAAGTAAAAAAAAGTTCAGTAAGTAGGCCAATCACAAAGAAACAAAAACCAACTTTTCATTGGGGCAAAGATACAGTGAAGAAAAACATCAGTTTTAAAGATTTATTTTATTTGAGAGACAGTGTGCAAACACACTTGTGCTTGGCGGGAGGGGCAGAGGGAGACAGAGATAGATATCGCCAGCTGACTCATGCTGAGCTCAGAGCCTGAAGCCTGAAACGGGGCTCGATGTCATGCCCCCAAGATCACGACCTGAGCTGGAGACAAGAGTCTGATGCTCAACCGACTGCAACAACCAGGCACCCCAAGATCACTTTTATGATAGCAATAATGACAACAATCAAGAACAAACTCAAGCTATTTAATGAGTCAGACAAAATACATATATATATATTTATATATACATATATATAATATATATACATTATATGTATATATTTAAATATTATTTAAACATAAGTCTTGGTTCCTGGATTGTAGGCCACCATTTCCTTTAAAAAAAACATATATATGATATATATAGATATATGTATCTATATATATCATATATAGATACATATATCTATATATCAGGCTCTCTGCTTGGAGGGGAGCCTGCTTGTCCCTCTGCCTATGTCTCTGCCTCTCTCTCTCTCTGTGGCTTGGCAGAGACATAGGCAGAGGGAGAAGCAGGCTCCATGCAGGAAGCCCGATGTGGGGCTCAATCCCGGACTCCGGGATCACGCTGAGTCAAAGGCAGATGCTCAACTTGCTGAGCCACTCAGGCATCCCGTAAATAAAATCTTTAAAGAAAAAGAGGCTTTTGCTGGCCAAAAATCAGACAATCTGAACATCCATAAAATGACAGCCACCAATTAAAGTGTATCAAATGTTAAAATCCATCAATTTATCATGAATCAACACTAACAATTAAATCCTCACTGGCCACCTTTGGAAGGAGCTAGGGAACCAAATCGCTGAGCCACTCGGGCATCCCTATGGAGCTAGAGAACCAATTATAATTTTGGAAATTGGTACATAAATAAAGGGAAAAAGGGGTGCCTATGTGGCTCAATCGGTTAAGTGTCCAACTCTTAATTTTGGCTCCCATCATGAGATCGAGCTCTGCGTCCAGCTCCTCACTCAGTGAGGAGTCGGCTTGAGGATTCTGTCTCCCTCAAGCCTTTCCCTTGCCCCGTCTCTCTCAAAAAATAAAATAAACAAAGGGAAAGAAAATCAGGCACTTCTCTGCCTTTTCTGTAGGAACAGTATTCAGAGTAACAAGTGTTAAATTTCTTTCGTTAGAGGTATTCCAGCTAATGAATGAAGAATGAGTATCACCAAGAATCCTAATGAAATTATACATGTAAATAGTAATGATCTTTTGCTAGTAACATCAAAAGACAGAGGGACAACTGGACCCTTCTAGATCTAATTATCAATTTACATTAAATACAGGGGGGAAAGGAGCTTGTTAAATGACAGAGATGTATCAGCTGGGAAGCCTGGGTGGCTCAGTGGTTGGGCGCCTGCCTTTAGCTCAGGGCTCCCTCGCGGGAAGGAGGAGCCTGCTTCTCCCTCTGCCTGTGTCTCTGCCTCTCTGTCTCTCATGAATAAATAAAATTTTAAAATCATAAAAAAAAAAAAAAGATGCATCAGCAAAATTCAAATATATTAGAATCTACAGAACAAATGGACTGGCTTCTTCAGTTAAGTTACAAGGCAGGAATTCCTCTTCTAGAGAGAAATTTGCCAATATATAATAAACCTCCATATAAAATAAAAATTTAAAACTACATATGCACTTACCTTTTGGCCCAGCCATCCCATTTCCAGGAATATACCCCTCAAGATACACCTCCAACAGGATGAAAATACATCTATACAAAGTTCCCCACTGTAGCACTGTTTAACTGCAAAACACTGGAAACAATCTATGTGCCCATACATTAAGAAAATGGTTGAATAAACTATGGTACTCCACACAATGGAGTATGATGCAGTTTTCAAACAGCAAGAGTTAAGATTTCTATGGGCTGATGTGGAGTGATTTCTAGAATATGCCATTAAGGAAAAGAAAGTGAAGTACAAACAAGTATCTATAAGACAACACCCCTCAATGTAATATCCTGGTTTTGATCCTTGTATTAGGATTATGTAAAACATTAACCCCTGGGGGAAACAATTATTCTAAGGAATCAACAAAATTAAATGTCCTTTAAAATATTAATGTTCCTCAGAATTGCTTTCTAAACTTTGTCCCAGGGAGTTCTTATGCATTTCTAGGTGATAGACAAGTAGGCAAAGATTTATACAAGGAAATTCATTTGAGTTATTCATAACAGTGAAAAATTGTAAAAAACTAACATAGCCATCTAGATTAAATACAGTGGCATACCCATTCTATGAGATACTATGTAGTCATCAGAAATTTAAAGATCTGTACCTACAGAAAAGTAGTGTACGCATATTGAAAAGGAAAAAGCACTTCACAAAAATACATATTGAGAAGGAAAAAAAGCACTTCACAAAACTGAATGATTCAAATTCTGTAAATGAATTCTTGGAAGAGTTGCTCACAAAAAGGTTAAATATGGAGTGACTCAAGTTATTTTTTTTCTCCTATGTTTGGATTTTTACACCCATAATTTAAAGAATACTCAATTTTAAGAAAAGCCACCAAAAAGATAAATAGGAAATATTAATACCTTTATTCTGGCATAATGCAGTATTTTATATATTAACTCAATTTTACAGAAAAAGCATTTTATGTACAATTGTAAAGGATCTGCTGCACCGATAGCTCCAATGTAAATGGATTGTATTTTAAAAGTTCATTGAGTTTGTTACATTGGAAAATATTTTCTCCATAGAAAATAGTAAAAAGCACATTTCCCCCACTAGTCTAACAACCCCATTAAAATCATGTAATAGCTGGATGATGTATTTTTAAGTATGGTGTGAATTCTGGGATCCAGGAGAAACTTCAGCTTCATTTATTTGAAACAGCCATGTTTTCCTTGAAATTAAGTTGTATGAAGTGAAACTCCCATTAAATGCCTCCCCCTTACCCTTGTTTTCTGCCAGATTATTTTTCTGTAGGCTAATCCACATCAAGGTTTTAAATGCTCCTTCCTAAAGGACAGGTAACGTGTTCTTTTAATCTCCTTGATAAGGAACCATTCCTATTCAGAGTAGGAAATATTTTGGTTGTTATTAAAATATGCTCAGTACTTGAGCAAAACCAGAATCTAAGACATTATCATCTACACAGCACATGAGTTGTCAAGTCATCAAACACCCTCTCCTGAGACTCTGTGGCTTGACGGGAAGCCGTGAGGAGTGGGAGGAAAAGTGGTAAAATGGACAAGTGGATCAAGAAAGAAAAGCCAAAAGAATTTCTGAAAACAGAGAAACATCTAGTCAGGAATGAAGGACAGACCTGAAGTCCAAACAGAGGAAGGACACATTGCCTCAAGCATCAAAGAATTGATCTGCTATTTGAACACCTTACTGCAAGGTCACAGGGTAAAAGGCAATTAGATAAAAGACTCAATCCAGTGAGAAAAACCAGGGCTCAGCAAGATTTTAACTGTTCAAAAATAATCAAATGAAAACAAGACAGGCCATGTATATTAACTTCTCCTATCAGTGTATTCCCTGAGATTCCCAGTACAGAATTTCTAGGAACTAATAAGGCAAGAAAACAATGCCATTCTTATGCTCCTGCACCATGCAGAAGTTTGTCAGAGAAGTAATATTTGAGAACTCAGAGTTACCTGGCCAGGGGCTATGTGAAGTTCTTCAGTTCCCTCAAAGCAACAATTTAAAATAACCATACGGAGACTGTCCTAAAAGGAAGTCCCTAAGCAGCTATAAAACCTCTTGATGGAATAGCAGTCTTACAGAAACAGATCCTACACCATGGCTACAGGAACTAGGACTCTGAGAAAACATACTGAATCATTCTACCTAAAACTCCAGTTTACGCATTAGAAGTTCATCTCTAGAAACATTAATAACCTGCTGTTTTTACTGTGAAAAGAATGTTTTATCATGCATCTTTGTTCTCAACAGAGATGCAGGTTTCCTTCTCACAAGTGAAAAACATTTTCAGTGGGTTTCCTGACTCTTGTCAGCAATGCAAATCTCTGCCCCTGACCCCCTAATTCCTTCTTGGTAAATAATGTTAATCTTCCAATAGGAAGTGGAGTACATTATCATTACATCAAGCACCTATTATTCATCCTCCTTACTTACAAAGAAAGTTATGGGGACATCTTACACATTTGCAATTCCTTAAAGACACTTGCTTTCTATTAAAATACTTCTTTATACGTAAATAGATAAAATCTGTGAAGAATTCATGGAAGCATCTGTCACTTTAAAAAGTTAAAAATGGGGATCCCTGGGTGGCGCAGCAGTTTAGCGCCTGCCTTTGGCCCAGGGCGCGATCCTGGAGACCCGGGATCGAGTCCCACGTCGGGCTCCCGATGCACGGAGCCTGCTTCTCCCTCTGCCTGTGTCTCTGCCTCTCTCTCTCTCTCTCTCTGTGACTATCATAAATAAATAAAAATTTTAAAAAGTTAAAAATGTATAAAAATGTACATAACAATGGCAAATCTATATAATGTCTCCATTTGTGTCACCATCCTCCAAACCTAGAGCATAAGCTGCCATAAAATGTATTACCTCCCAGCTAAGTTTGAAACCTTGCTTCAAAACATTGCTCAGTACTAATTCTCAGAAGACATGTTACAGGACCACGTGAGTCCCTGTTAGGCAGATGGCTGAGGAATGCTAATTACAGACCCAAGCCTGGACTGTGCAGAGTGCCTCTCCAGAGAACACTATCTTCCCCATAGGTATTCAAGGAAGGACACTAAGTATAAAGACAGATCAACTTAAAAAGTATGGGCAAAATCATGCTTGATTTTATCTTACAACCCACAGTGTATCAGAACAAAATTTAATGAATTCATACACCCTTTCAAAAGATAAACCTGATACAGAAGTAGCAATAGTTACAAATCATAATCATCGGATGAAATAATTTCCATGAAGCTTGTCTCTCTGGAAGAGATGGGGACAAGGCAAGTGGTCAGGAAGGAAACAGTGTGCTTTTAACCTTGCAGGAAAATCAGTGTTCAGTTCCATGTTACTGCATAAACTCCACTTCAAATTACTGCCCAAATGCTTTACTGAAACTCCTCTTCTGGCCTTTGTTTGGGTATCTGTTATTTTTGTTGCCACCTCTTGATCGCTGTCCTCTGAAGCTTCGATTTCCCTCCCGCTGTCCTCTAAAGCCTCGACTGCCTTCCCGCTGTCCCCGGGAGCCTCGACTGCCTTCCCGCTGTCCACGGAAGTTTCGATATCCTTCCCGAGGTCCTTCCAGCTCTGGTTGCTCCGTGGCTACAGAGAGCTGCCAGCGACGCGAATCATGCCATTTTTCCTGCAGAAAGATGGTTTTATTTTTACCTGCTCTGATTTTTTTTTTTAAGATTTTTAAATTTATTTATTCATGAGAGACACAGAGAGAGAGGCAGAGACACAGGCAGAGGGAGAAGTAGGCTCCATGCATAGACTTGATCCCGGGACTCCAAGATCATGCCCTGGGCCAAAGACGGTGCTAAACCACTGAGCCACCCAGGCAGGGATCCCCACCTGCTCTGATTTTTATTGAATTTGGTTTAAAAAGGCAAGAGAAAGACCATTCCCTTGCCTTTTCTCTAAAGAAAAACCTGACTGATAACCCAAGTGTTTAAAAGCTCAGTGTGTTTTTGTTTTTTAATTTGTATTTATTTATGATAATCACAGAGAGAGAGAGAGAGAGAGAGAGAGAGAGAGGCAGAGACACAGGCAGAAGGAGAAGCAGGCCCCATGCACCGGGAGCCCGACGTAGGATTCGATCCCGGGTCTCCAGGATCGCGCCCTGGGCCAAAGGCAGGCGCCAAATCGCTGCGCCACCCAGGGATCCCTAAAAGGTCAGTGGTTAAAAATAATACAACCCGGGGATGCATTCAGTAGTGAATGAAGATAGAGCAATTTAAAAAAATGTCTATGTAAACCCCATATAATATACACAAGGAAAAAAAAGCTAGATATTATTCACAACTCTAGAGAAAGGAAAGAAGGAAAACAGGCAGGCTGAGTAAGAAAACTATCAGAATAAAAAGACTACGAGAAAAAAAAAGACTGGTAGGAGAAAAAAAATACTAAAATTCATTAATTCTAATTGTCTTTTAGAAAAGGGACTAAAGCTGTTGTTTCCCTTTCTATTATTCTGTATTTTCAGTAATGAATACATTTCAAAGATTGATTATATTTACTTGCTTACTTATTTTAAAGAAAGGGCATGAGCAGGGGGATGGGAAGGGGGAGAGGGAAGAGAGAGAATCCCAAACCAACTCGAGCTGAGGACAAAGCTCAACACAGGGCTTGACCCCGTGACCCCAACATCATGACCAAGTCAAATTCAAGACTCGGCTGCTCAACCAACTGAACCACCCAGGCACCCCAGTAGTGAACATTTTATAATTTAAATACGTTAATTTCAAAATCCAAGAGACAAGAATACCTGTATTTCTGTTAATGCTGCAGTAGGGACATCGAAGCAAACCCCCTAGAAATCAAAACAAATGCAAGTTAACCCAGCCTTTCACCAAAGCCAGATGTGTACATTGAGTGATATTCCCAAAGATCACGTATTTTATTAAAAATCAGAAACAAAAAGACTCCAGGTATTAACTTTAGACCAAGGCCAATATATTATACCTCTCAAAAGCACAATACCAAAAACCTAAGGATATTTTTTCCCCCTAAAGATATTTTTAAAAGGGATTCCAAATGATTCAGAACTGACTGGAGATCATTCTTGGATAACTCCTCAAGTAGCTATTAGCTACATTTTAGAGCTGAGGAAACATGTTCAGAGAGGCTGACTTGTCACAGGATCCCAGCTCATAAGCAGAGCAGATTCTAAAAATCTGGTCAGAATGGCTCCAAAACCAATAGTTTATATTAGAAATACACTTCTTTCCCAAGACAAAGTGTCTACTATTCAAGATGACCTAACTAAAAGTAGAAAAAAAAAATTTTTTTTAAGAGAGGGAGGGAAGGGGGAATGGGTGAGAGAGAATTGTAAGCAGTCCCCATGCCCAGCATGGAGCCCGATGTGGGGCTCCATCTCATAACCCTGAGATCATGACCTGAGCTGAAATCAAGAGTTGGATGCTTAACTGACTGAGCCACCCAGGCACCCCAAAATAAATGATCTTCTATTGTTAATTTTCTAGTTTTTCACAATTCATCCTGCTATAAAATTTTTTTAAAGTTAGGTGTGCCTGGGTGGCTTAGTCAGTTACGCGTCTGCCATCAGGTCACGTCATGATCCCAGGGTCCTGGGACAGAGCACTGCATCCAGCTCTCTGCTCAGCGGGGAGTCTGCTTCTCCTTCTCCCTCTGTCTGCTCTTCCCTTCCCTGCTCATGTTCTCCCTCATAAAAATAAATAAATAAATGCATACATACATACTACAGTAACAGTGCCATCACCCCCAATCACCCCCAATCAAGGAAGTCCTGTTTCTTGGTTTGCACCAAGGTAGCTGAACAGACTCCTCTCCTCTGGCTGCTTTTACATAAAACATCTTATGAGGCTTACCTATTTCCACCCAATAATTCACACAATTATAACCACAGGTAGCATCAGGTACTGATGGATTTTGCAATTAATGGGAATCTTCATTCACATGTATTTTTTCCATTTATTTATTTATAATCTCTACATTCAGCATGAGGCTTGTACTCAGGACCCCAAGACAAAAGTTGCACGCTCTACCGACTAAGCCGGCCAGATGTCCCTTCATTCACATATAATACTAAATATTTAACACCATGCCCTCACTGGAGCATAAAATACCTAGAATATAGTTTTTCCCCATTAGTATATCATAGTGTTCTTGAGGCTCTTGGTCAGTAGCATGCACAGCAAGGTAAAAAAATTTAACTGAATAAAGGCACATCCTAAGAACTCTGAAATCCAGATAAAGATGCTACCAACTCTACCATCTGGCCAGGGAAGCTTCACAGGGAAACTTAACGCCAGGTCAAGTCATAAAGGATAATGGGGGGAAAGAAACAGTATTAACGCTGGGTTGAACATGCATTTGGGATGATAGAAAGAAAGCAAGGTGCACATGGCACTGCTGGAGCAGAGGGTACTGGCAGGGAGGAGGCAAGGATGAAACTCATAAAGGGATCAGGAGCCAGCTCATGAGGACTCTTCTCCTCCATGTGAAGGCTGAGACTTTAACCCATACAGTATGTGGAGTTACTTAAGGAGGTCAACATAGACATGCAGTTAGTGGACAACAAATCTGATCTGGTTCATTAGACCAGTGGTTCTCAAAATATAGTCCATGCACCCCTGGAAACCTGAGATCTTTTGGGGAAGTTCCACAAGGTCAAAACTATCTTCATAACACTAAAATGTTAGGGGTCCTTTCCACTCTTGTTCTCTCATAAGCACACAGTGGAGTATACCAGACACTAAGTTACATGTGATGGCATCACTGCTCTCTGATGGCTAATGGAATAAGTTTAGGTTTTAGAACTCCAGGTTAATTTCTGATATGGTAAATATTAATAGGTATCACTCACATAAACAAAAGCTTTTTGGTATCCCCAACATTTATTAAGAATGTAAAGGAATTATAAGACCAAAATGTTTCGGAACTGCTGTGCTTGTGTGTTCTGTTACCGGAGAGCAGGACTGGAAGAAAGAACACCAGGTTTGGAAGGCAAGATTTTAAATTTCAGGTTTAAATTAAAAGACTTTGGGTTTTTTTTTTAAAAGATTTTATTTATTTATTCATAAGGGACACAGAGAAAGAGAGAGGCACAGACACAGGCAGAGGCAGAGGAAGAAGCAGGCTCCATGTAGGGAGACTGACGTGGGACTCGATCACACCATGGACTGAAGGCGGCACTAAACCGCTGAGCCACCCAGGCTACCCAAATTAAAAGACTTTGGATTCAATTTTGAACAATTTTAAGTTGTTCAATAACCCCGCCTGGGCAGAAATTGTCAGGGAAGCAGCTAGATGTCCATGTCTAGCACTGTGTGCATAGTTCAGGGTAGAGATACAAATGGGGTAGTTGTCAGTGACTAAAGGGCAACTGAAGGTCATGGATGATGCCCAGAGAAGACTAAGTAGAGAGCAAAAAGTGCATCATCCCCACAGAACAGGGAGAAGCCTCCATTTGGAGTTTTATCATCCACATTAAACTACTGAACCAAAGCAAGGTCACAACAGAGGCCCCAGTATTCCTTACCTGCTTTCCTTTGAGAAAAACCATTCCTTTCACTTTGGAATCAATATCCTCTCCCAGCTGCTCTTTAAGTTCTTTCCAAGCATAACTAATGTTTGGCATTTCAATTGAGCATCGTAAGATCATGGTCACAAAGCCCTTACAGAAGAAAGAAGAATGAAATTAGTCTCAAATCTAACTGATAAAAAAATTACACTCATGTTTCTAAAATATTTCCAGAAAAGTTCTTCCTAAAAGCATTTACTTCTTCCTTCACCTCCAACATATACACACAAATTAGGACAAGTAAAACTGGGGAACTCAGAATGAGATTGATGGATTGTGCCAATGTTAGTACCCCAGCTGTGATACTACAGTTTTGTAAGATGTTACCATTGGTGGAAACTGGGCAAAGTGTAAAAGGGATCTCTCGGTGTTAGCTCTTACAACCAAATGTAAACCCATTGGCTAACTGAATTTAAACAAACAAATGAACAACTATATATAAACCTACAATTACTTCAAAAGTTTCATTAAAAAAAAAAGCATATACCTTCCTAAGTTTCTAGGTATACTGGCTAAATGTATCATATGCATTTATGTGTTTATACGGTTGGGTTTTTTTTTTTAGGATTAAAAATAGTTACCTATGATTCACATACCGTAACACCATTTGAAGTATATAATTCAGGGGTTTTTAGTATATTCACAAGGTTTCAACCATCACCACTATCTAAAATTCTCAAACACTTCATTATCCCAAAAAGAAACCATATACCTATTAGCACTCAATGTCATTCCCCCTCAACTGAGACACAGGATACTACAAACCTATTTTCTGTCTTAATGGGCTTTGTTTACATACATCTACCTTCACACAAAAGTTAAAGCAACTGGTAAGTCTAACTGAACCCTTTCAAATCC
The DNA here is from genome assembly GCF_905146905.1 of Nyctereutes procyonoides. NCBI lineage: Eukaryota > Metazoa > Chordata > Mammalia > Carnivora > Canidae > Nyctereutes > Nyctereutes procyonoides. The sequence continues at coordinate 68,043,730 of NW_026575046.1, forward strand.
TGCTCAAACTCAAAATATGAAGTGTTAGAGTATGACAGCCTTACCGCATCTGAGTTGATCAGAGAGCGCTGGTCTACTGATGTGGCACCTGAAATATGGGCCAAGGCTGCTGCCAGGGCTTCCACGGCTCCTTTCTCCTCTATTAGTTTCTCCGCTGACTGCTTGAAATGACTAATGGCAGTGGGAGGCACAGAATCCAAAAGCCTATGGCGTGATTGAGTATACTTGTTAGGAGAAAGGACAGAAGTGTACAGATTGCATTTTCAGGGCAAGAACATCTCAAGATAAATCGCTAACTTTCAAATATTTCATATATCTAACATCATTTTGATGCAATGGATACAATCATCACACATTTCTGTAAAAATAAATCCATTCCTCTGATTGCATCTAATTTGATTTTACTGTCAAATAAAAAAAGTTTCATCCCAAGGAAACAACAGAATGAATATCAAGATGTTCACCACAGTATTATTTATGATAAAGATAAAATCTTTAAAAAAAAAAAAGAAAAGAAAAAGAAAATACCACAGCTATTTCCATTCTGAAATAAAAGGAAAAAGGACTTCCCTATCTGCTTAAAAATGATATGGACTTTTTATGAAAATACACATTGGTTAGGGAGTCACTATTACCTTGTTGATAATAAATGTCACTTCTTCAAAAGAGGTCATCCAGGACAAGGATGAACAAGGCCACATGAGGCAGCCTCTTTTGGAAGGGCAGCCCCTCTAGAGGACATCTCTCATACCCCAACAGCTTGTCTTTTCTCCTGCCTGGCCACCTAACCCCAAATTGCCTTAACTGGTGTCATGGAGAACTCTGTCTACAGAATACTTAAAGCTGGCCATGCTAAAATAAATTTGAAAATTATTTTCCTTTGGAGAACTTTCTTGAGCTATTAATTAATATCCTAATATCCAGCATTTCCTCTGATCATAGACCGCCCCCCCCATTTCTGCACCCAGCAGAGAGCCCAATGCTTAAACTCACAACCCTGAGATCAAGACCCAAGCTTTGATCAAGAGTTAGCTGCTTAATCAGCTGAGCCACCTAGGTGTCCCCACCCTTATTTTTTAAAAAATAAGTATTACACATATTTATTTTTTTAAAGAAAAATTTAAAAAACTTTATTTATTCATGAGAGAGACAGAGAGAGAGGCAGAGACATAGGCAGAGGGAGAAGCAGGCCCCATACAGGGAGCCTGATGTGGGACTCGGTCCTGGGACTCCAAGATCATGCCCTGAGTCAAAGGCAGGCATCCAATCTCTGAGCCACCCAGGTGTCCTGCATTACACATATTTATAACAATTATGGAAAACAGTCTAGAACTGACGCTCAGACTCAGTGGTTCTTAAGCAGGGGAGGTAGGTCACCTCTTGGAAATCTTGGGAAAATAATCCAGGACCTTCCTGGTTTTGTAATACTAATCCCATTCTCACCCCCCGGAATACAATGCATAGCCAGAGATGCTGAGCTACCCTTCCCAATGCCAGTAGCACTTCCAGTGACAAACACTGATACTTCACCTAATCTTCACCCTCTAGAAATAATTTAAAGAAATGATCAACTCATTCCTAACAGTTGGGGGACTAGACTGAGGACAATGTGGAATAATCTGTGACTCTCTAATCAATTTTCACATGAGAAGCACCCACACCATGTCTAAGATATGATTCCTTAAAATGCCCAAGGCAGGCTAAATTATTAATAATGGACAGTGGTTTCCTCTGCTGAACAGGATTGGGTAGGAATGAGTATGGGCAGCCCGGGTAGCGCCGCCTTTGGCCCAGGGTATGACCCTGGAGACCCGGGAACGATTCGCACGTTGGGCTCCCTGCATGGAGCCTGCTTCTCCCTCTGCCTGTGTCTTTGCCCCTCTCTGTCTCTCATGAATAAATATATATAATCTTTAAAAAAAAAAAAAAGTGAGTACAAATTAGGATTTTAATTTTTACTTCAGCACAGTATTTTCATAACAAGTTATAAATCACTTAAAATAATAAATAAGATTCAGAAGACCAAATCTCGTAACTACACGAAGTCAGGCAATAAATGGAACAAGCACTACAACAGACTACAGCGGCAGCAGGAAACATACCTGATGGCATCTTTGCTGGAAGCTTTTATGATCTCTGTTGCAGACGGGACACCTATTCGTTTAAATTTAATTCCCTACAAGAAAATGAGCCAGTTTAATGTACAATGTGGTCATTAACTGTTTTCATTGAGATTAAATCTTCTAATTTTTTAATATTATGAAACATACTTATTACACATTTAAAAGATTAAAAAAAAAGAAAAAGACAAACTATTTTAGAATGGTTCTAGATTTATGGAAAAGGTACAAAGATACTACACAGTTCCTGTATGTTTATGTACTGAGTTTCCCTATTATTACCTCTATGGTACATTGGTCATAGCTAAGAAATCAAAACACTATTAACTGAATTCTAGAGTTCATTCAAATTCCACTAGTTTTTGTACTAATACCCTTTTTCTGTTTCAGTGACAACATCACATTGAGTTATCATGCATTCTTAGACCCCTCTGATCTGTGGCAGTTTCTGCATTTCCTTGTTTTTCTTGACCTTGTCAGACTTAAGGAGTACTGGTCAGGTATTTTGTAAAAATTCTGTCCCTTACTGTGAGGCTATCAGGTTTTTTGCATGCTTAGACTGAGATTATGGGCTTGGGGGAAGAAAACCAGAGGTATGTCTCATTACATCATTCTCAAGGCATTTGTTTATCACTGATGTTAACCACATCTAACCAGGCAGTGCTTGCCTGCATTCTGCACTACATGTAAAGTGCCCCCTCCTTCTCCTTAAGCAAGTCACCAAGTATAGTCAGCTCCAGGGGAAGGGGAGAAATTAATCTGTCAGAAAAATCCATGTTCTCTCTCCCATCCTAAATTTATTTATTTTTTTAAGATTGGTTTATTTATTTGAGGGAGAGAGAATCCTGAAGCTGACTCCCAGCTGAGTGTGTAGCCCAACACAGGGAGGGCTCAATCCCAGGACCCTGAGATCATGACCCAAGCCAAAATCACAAGTCAGCTTAACCCACTGAGCATCCCAAAACACCCCTATTATTTTGGTTTTTAAGCAATTCCTATAACCCTCAATCTATGTTAAAAATATATGGGGTGGGGCACGGGTGACTTCAGTCGGTTAAGTGGCTGCTTCTGGCTCAGATCATAATCCTGGGGTCCTGGAATTGAGCCCCACATCAGGCCTCCTGCTCAGCAGTGAGTCTGCTTCTCCTTCTGCCCCTCAACCCAATCATGCTCTCATGTCTCACTCTCTCTCAAATAAATAAATAAAATCTTAAGAAATATATGAGAAAACAAAACCACCGCTTTCAAATGCAAACTTATTTCAAACTGGACTTGATATTGTAGGACAATGTATAAAATAATATGTATCTAACAAGCTTTCAATTATGGCCACATACTAGCAATAAATACAACTTAAAGTTAATAAAAAATGAATTAAAAAAATAAAAGACTGAGTTTAGAACTCAATATTTGCAGAACGAAGGCTAAGAAAACAATTTTACCGCTTTTTGCTCCACTTGTGCTAACTGATACTCCTCCTTGTGCTGATAAAAGCAGATGCAAATCCCTGTCCTTCCAGCTCTGCCCGTCCTCCCAGAGCGATGAATATAGGACTCCACATCCTATGGAAATAAAATACATAAGTGACACAAACAAAGGACACAAAGACCTGAGTGGTGTATGCAGAGGCAGGTATGGTGGTTATATTATATACCAGAGTATGAAGTTCCCTAGCATTTCTAAAATAACGAACGGTGACAATTTTTAAAACTCTCTAGAATAGTGGTCCCCATCCAATTATGCAAAAAGCATCATCTAAATAGTGCTGTGTTACAGAGGCACATATGTAATTTCAATATCCAATTTTCTAGTAACCCACTAAAAAACTAAAAATTTAAATTAATGATATATTTTTAAACTCAATACATCTAAAAGTTGTATCACCTCAATATGCTACCTATATGAAACAGCTGATCACTAAGATATTTTACATTTTTTGGTAAGGCTTCCAAATCCAGTGTACATAATAGAAAGTTTAAAATTATTATTATTATTTTTTAAAGATTTATTTATTTATGATAGAGAGACAGAGAGGCAGAGACACAGGCAGAGGGAGAAGCAGGCTCCATGCCGGGAGCCCGATGTGGGACTCAATCCCAGGACTCCAGGATTGTGCCCTGGGCCAAAGGCAGGCGCCAAACCACTGAGCCACCCAGGGATCCCCTTATTTTTAAAAATCCAACGTTTATTTTATACCTAGAGTACACGTGTTGGTTCAGACTACTTCCAGTGCTTGACAGCTACACATGGCTGTGGCCATCATATTGGACAGCACAGTTCTACAGGACCCTTTAAAGAGCTGGTGCCTTCATAGTAATCAGGTATTTTTTCTATCATTATAAACAACCTTCTAATCCTGAAGGATCTGCCAATTTGTGGGGGTCCTCACAATTGAAGCAACAGGAACAGAACAAGATCTTTTATACTAACTTTTATTCACATGAAGCACTGTCCACACCACATAACCTATGCTTCAGGCCCTCCCTAAGACATTCCCATCACCCTCAAATCCAAGCAATTTTAAACACAGAGACTATCTTTTCTATATCCTCTAGCTCATGAGTTTATCCCACCCTCACCCTGCCTCAGTCCCCCCATTTTCAAAGTCCACTTCACAGCTATCCTACCTACAACAAATCTCCCTCCAACCAGAAATATTCCTCCCAACCTCTGGACACTGACCACACTTCCACTCAATGGTCAGTTCTGAAGGAAGGACCTCAGAAGAGGTTTGTTTTTAAAATCACATGTAGCATCCCAGCACTCAAGAGATACTTATTACTAACCACAGGAAGTAAACAATACAACTTCCCATTTGTTTTAGTAGTCAAAACAAACAGTAAGATGAAACATAATATAGAATACTTACCTTTGGTGGAGAACTCTGTATCACCAGATCAACCTCAGGGATGTCTAACCCACGAGCAGCAACATTAGTTGCAACCAAAACTCCAAAATCACCATTTCTAAAACCTTTCAGAGTGATTTCTCTCTGCTTCTGAGGAATATCTCCATGCAATGATTGGGCATCCTGCCAAAGAAATAAACTGGCTTAAGATACCAACAATACAAGTACTTTTCATATCACCCATAAGACCTGTAAAGACATTTCTATTTTGTGATACTCCCACTGAAAATAAAGCAGAGGGAAAAATATGTGCCTTACATGGATAAAGCTCAAATTTTTTCTTACTCCTTGGTCATTAAATCAATGTCCAGCTATATTTACTGGGTAAAGATCACCAGACAAGAGCGATCAAACCTACTGCATCAGGATAGCCTTGGGTTTGGGTCACCCTTCCCTCATCTGTGAGAGGAGACTGACAGATCAGGGGAGCTCTCACAGGGAAATGGGGTCTATCAGTTGGAAGAGGCTCCCTCCCTAAAGGAAAGGGAGGGCAAGGACCAACCTGCCTTATGGACACATTCTGTGACAACTCCTGGGCTTCTTTCTTGGTTTCGCAGAAGATAATGGTACGCCCATGAAAACCACTATATACTCGGATCACATCCCCAATAACTGCTGCCCTTTGAGTCCAGTGGCACTTGATAGCCAGGTGCTTATGAGAGGGAAAAAAAGATGTATTTAGTAAAACCTATCTGGAACCTGAAATCATCTGCTCAAAACTACTAGTGCTAGAAGCAATTGTTTAAGCCTAACTAGAGCAGACCACTGCCACCACTGTGTAGAGAAAAAAAACAAAAAAACAAACAAACCTAAACCATTAAAGCAGAGAGCTGTCTCTCTCTCTCTCAAATTAATAAACCTTTTTAAATTTTATTTATGCATGAGTGATGGAAAGAGAGATGGGGGGGCGGAGGGGAGGTGTGCAGAGACACAGGCAGAGGGAGAAGCAGACTCCCCACACAAGCCCAATGTGGGACTCGATTCCAGGACCCCGGGATCACGCCCTGAGCCAAAGGCAGATGCTCAATTGCTAAGCCACCCAGGTGCCCCTAATAAGTCTTTTAAAAAGTTGTGGGACACCTAGGTGGCACAACTGGTTAAGAGTCCAATTCTCGGTTTTAGCTCAGGTCATGATCTCAGGATGGTGAGATCAAGCTCCACATCCAGCTCAGTACTCAGTGTGAAGTCTGCTTAAGACTCTCTCTCCCTCTGTGCCCCCCTCCATGCTTCCTCTCTCTAAAATAAACAACTCTTGGGCAGCCCCAGTGGCTCAGCCCAGGGTGGGATCCTGGAGACCCGGAATCGAGTCCCATGCTGGGCTCCCTACATGGAGCCTGCTTCTCCCTCTTCCTGTGTCTCTGCCTCTCTCTCTCTCTATCATACATAAATAAAATCTTTAAAAAATAAATCTAAAAAAAAAAAAAAAAGTAGGGAGCTGTTGTTCCCCTTTCTCCGGTTCGTCGATTTCCTTCTTTCCTCCCTACCTCTCTCCCTTCTTCCTTCTCTCCTTCTTGCTTTCTTTTGTTTTTTAAAATGCCCAGCATGGAGCCCAATGCAGGGCCTGAACCCACAACTTTGAGATTTAACCCAAGCCAAGATCAAGAGTTGGATGCTCCAGACACCTGGATAGCCTGGATGGCTCAGGGGTTAAGCGCCTGCCTTCAGCTCAGGGTGTGATTCTGGAGTCCAGGGATGGAGTCCTGCATTTGGGACCCCTGCATGGAGCCTGCCTCTCCCTCTGTGTCCCTCATGAATAAATAAATTAAATATTAAAAAAAAAAAAAGTCGGATGCTCAACCCACTGAGCCACCCAGGCATCCCTCGTTCCTCTATTTTCTGAACCAACCAGGAAAATGAAGAAAAAGAAACATCATCTTTTCATTCCTACAGGACACCAAGGAACTGACAGAAAAATTTCTGAATGTTTCATCCTTTCACCCACTTAAAAATGCAATTAGTCAGCCTGCAGGTCTGTTTCTTGGTAAAAGGAATTTATGTGCTGGAACCTAACATAAAAATGGCTTCAACACAAAGTACTAGATTCCTCTGCTGCTCTCAAAGTATTTAAATTCTAGGTATAATTTCTTCCTACTTACATAATTCAGACAGAGATTCCAAAAGATTTTGAAATCAGACTACCAGATAATGAAATTTAGAAAACAGATACTATACAACTCAAATAAAATAGATCTTTACTTGGCCCTTCACATGGATCATGGATTTAGTATTTATCCATAAAAAGTGCATATTTACCAGTCTTAATATCATCAGACAGGGAAAACACGACATACAATTTTTTACTAATTATAGCAGCTGAATGAATCATTTACCTCCACGGTTATTGCCGTTTTCTGGGTCTTTTTACCAATCAGGTCCACCTGTTCATATGTAGATTTCATGTATTTCTTAGCAACATTATATACCCAATGAGGGCAAGTTGCAGAAAAAAGCAATGTTTGGGGATTGTCTTCTGAATCTTTGGGGGAAAAAAAAGTCAGTATGAATAACCCAAATAAGCCTACACAGTACTTCACATCACCCAGTTCTTCCAGGGTCCAACAGCATGCTACAGCAACGTGAGGCCAAGCCAGGCACTTATGACACAAAAATGAAAGACATAGGGATTCCCAATGGGCAAAGAAATAGTACCCTAAGTAATTTATGTGAAGGAGATCACTAAGCAAGTAACCTATGATAAACACCAGAACAGATTCTATACTCCTCTATACTCATTTCTGCAGTCTCTTGAGTCTAGGATTTCAGTCTATTCATTCTTTGAGGTCAGGTACTGAAAAGCTCCCCAACCCTCATGTTTTATAAAGTTTGCTCTTTGAAGAACACTGCATTTTCATGTATTTCAAATGATGGTTTGAGTAGATAGAACTCTTTTGGAGAGAGATTAATAATGTACATTGAGAAGCATGAACTATTTATACCTTTTAACTCAGTAATTTTATTTCGAGACATCTATCCTAAAGAATAAATTCCAAATACTGACGTGTGAAAGAAGCTTTCTGCATAAAAATGTTTCTAAGCAGAATTATTAAATTATTTAAAAATTAAAATACACAGATGGAATTAAATCATAGCACAACCTCTTCAGTGTTATGCCAAATTGTTGCATAGCAAGATTAAAATTAACACACACACAAATGCACAATAGTACAGAGTCAGGAAAAGAGATCCAAAGCAAAGCACATCAAGCTGGAAGAATATGAGATTTTTCTTCTCTTACTTTCCCAAATTTTCCCCATTACAGTTATGTGATAAATCATGATTTTTAAAAAAGAAAGTTAAGTCTTCCTAAATAAAATAAGTCACCCCCTGATATAAGGCTTCATTTAGCTCTGAGAAGACTACATAGTCACCACTCTTCCTCTAATCCCTTCCATCAGTTCCTTGAATTTGGAGCTTACCTTTTTTGTATGCCACACTTAAAATCTCTTCCACTTGATCAGCAAACCCCATATCTAACATTTGGTCAACTTCATCCAGGACAACATGCTTAAGTTTGGTGAGATCTAGCTTGCCATTCTGAAGGTGGTCTTTGATACGACCTGGGGTTCCAACCAGGATATCAATCCCATTCCGCATGCGTTCAACTGTAAACAAAATCAATGATAAGACAGGCTGGGTTTTTAAGTCCTTTTATTAGTCTGAGGTATCCATTAAATACGTTTTTATTCTAAAATATTTATTAACCACAAGCACAAGGTAATATGCTAACTACCAAAGATAAAGATACTCAAGGCATTCCTTAATCTAGTGGGAAGAACAGGTAAGAAATGACAGCCCAGTGCATTATGTGACATTAAGAGAAAAATGCGCCAGTGGGGGACAGAACCACCAGGAAAGAAATGCCTTTCTTGGTGGTGGAAAGTGTCAGGGTTTCACAAAGTGGAAAAGAGAATCTTAAAAGAATAAGAACTTTATATAAGGTAAGCAGGTATGGAGAGAACGAGACCAGGAAAAAGGGCAAGTATTCCGAGGTGTAGAGATGTTCAGGAAAACGTAGTCCAGTATAACGAGGTATTTTTGTTTTTGTTTGTATTTATTTATTTATTTATTTATTTATTTATTTATTTATTTATTTATTTATTTATTTATTTATTTATGATAGGCACACAGTGAGAGAGAGAGGCAGAGACATAGGCAGAGGGAGAAGCAGGCTCCATACACCAGGAGCCCGACGTGGGATTCGATCCGGGGTTTCCAGGATCGCGCCCTGGGCCAAAGGCAGGCGCTAAACCGCTGCGCCACCCAGGGATCCCTAGTATAACGAGGTAAAGTGATAATGATGCAGCTTTTTACTGAATTACCCTTGCAGTCTAGGGTTCGTACTGGACACTCTATGTACATTATCCAATTCAATCCTCACAACACCCCTGGCGGGGGGAGTTTAGTAACCTTTATTTTTCATATGAACAAAATGAAGTGCAGAAAAATCAAGCAGCTTGAACTTAAAATCACACTGTGAGCAGAGTTCAGATTCAAACATACACTTTTCTGATGTCAAAGCCTAGTTCATTCAACCAAAGCTGAAAAGACATAGTTAGAAGCCTTGCATGCCAATGCCAACATTTTTATTTTTTAAAGCCTTAAATCCTTTCCCAAATTACATATCTGCTCTCATAATAAAGTTTCAAGGTCTTGAACTGGTAAGTAATGGAATCCTACAGGATTCCAGTAGGGACTTGCATTTGGCTCTTGGGCCCAGAGAAAAGGCGGCCCACTGGTAGCAAGAAAGAAAGACTCCAAAAGAGGCAGATCCATCATCCTTGACAAAGAATAACTCTGAATCATGACTTTCTAGTGCCAAAAGCCAAAGTGGACTCCATCCTCTCAGATTCAGTAAGAGATCTTTGTAGCCTTTAGATAAACAGAGCAGTAATACAAAAATCCGAGTAACTCTAAATAGGATTTGATACACATCATCATGTAGGACCGTATTCTTGACCATCTATAAACAATAACAAAAGAAAACCACAATAAATGATTAAACAATCCTAAAAAAAATTTTTTTTAATTAAAAAATAAATGACTAAATGAGGTAAAATCAGATTTCAAGGCCAGAGAAATCTAACAGGGCATCCAATAATAGCTAGCATTTCCTTCCCTCACTTTTGGAATTACTTACTTTGACCTCCATAGGGAGTTCCACCATAAAAACAAGCCACCGCCAGCTTTCTTGTGATGTCACTGAAGTCTCTGCTTACTTGATTTGCCAACTCCCTCGTGGGTGCAAGAACCAGTACCTGAAAAGGAAAAACTAATCACTGAATTCAAAGTATTATGCAGTATTTGTTTCTTAACAAAATTGGAATTCACCAGAAGGCTCAACTCATCTTAACAAGTATTTTCAAAATATCTATTATATGCTTTGCAACCTACTTGGTGTGAAGAATCATAGATGTAATAATACAGTCCCTAACAAACCTACTCAGAAGTTTGTGATCCTACCAATCATAAGAAAAGTAGGGTCAAAACATGTGGTGCTCCAGGAGGGCTCACAGAGTAGGCCAGAGGAACTGGGGAGTTTCCTGGAGCCACTACTACCTAAATAGCAAAATAGCATTCTAAGAAGCAACAACTTGAGCAAGGAGTAACACTGCTGATAACATTAGCTAATCTTTGAGCTTTTACTGTCTCAGGCTCTACTAAATGCTTACTATGCATCGTTCTCGTTTAATTCTCACAAGTTATTCACCCACCTACAATAAACACACAATTTTGAACACAAACACACAAAAGGCTAAGAAGCAAAGCAAACCTGGATTTAAATTCAGACAGTTGGGTTCTGAAACCAAGGGACTGAACCTCTATACTAAATTGAAAGTAGAACAAAGACAAATTAAGGCAGGACCAACGTGGTGAGGGGCTTTATATCCCAGAGCAGTCTGAGTTTGCCCCAACAGGATATTTATTAAACAGAAAGGACTATAGGTACTTAAGTAAAGTAACAACATGAAACATGTATGATTTAAGAACATTCAATGATTCATCAGATACATTCATCCAACAGATATTTACTAAATATCCACTATGTGCCAGGCTGGATAATTCCAAGTGCTAAAATAATCCATTTGTTTAATGCTGCATTTGTTTACAGCAATGAATTACTGAGGGAGGAGTATGGACATTGAAAGGCCAGTGAGGTGGGGCCAGAAAGATGACACGATGACAACAAAGGTAGGTCAGTGAAGTTAAGGTTTGTCAAATGCCGGGTTCTCCAGAAATGAACCCAATATGCACAATCTTGACAAGGAAGCTTGGTCTCTTCATCTCTGAGTACCCCTCCTTCTACTTATGCATCTCTACTAAAACTGTTCTCTCCACCTAGGTAAAAATGGTCAGAGATACTTCATCAAACCTGTAAGCCCCAGGGACATCTAATGGTTTGAAGGGAACACAATGGGGGATCCCTGGGTGGCGCAGTGGTTTGGCGCCTGCCTTTGGCTCAGGGCGCGATCCTGGAGACCCGGGATCGAGTCCCACGTCGGGCTCCCGGTGCATGGAGCCTGCTTCTCCCTCTGCCTGTGTCTCTGCCTTGTCTCTGCCTCTCTCTCTCTCTGTATGTCTATCATAAATAAATAATTTAAAAATAATAATAATAATAAAATAAAAAAGTTTGAAGGGAACACAATGGGCATTAATACAGGTGATCACAACCACTGAGCGGATTATATTTAAACTTATAGGGTTTGTGTCCAACACTCTTAAAAGAATAATCCTACTTTAGTTTCAAATAAAGATCTGTAATACATATCAGAAAAAAGAAAAAAAAAAGGCTCTAAGGAGAACCCACCAAAAAAACTGTAGTATATGATGTAAACAATGCCTAAGAGACGTTTTGCTCCTATGCAGATATGGAGCCCTTAAGCTCTGTGTTAAAGACAATTACCTGAGGGGCACGACCTCTTTTCCTGTCTTGCAGTTCTCCCTGTAGCTTCACAATCAAAGGGATGGCAAAGGAGAATGTCTTCCCAGTTCCTGTCCGCGCCTGTGCAATTAAGTCCTTTCCACTATAGACATGGTAAAATGTCTTTGCTTGTATAGGAAACAGGAAGGTCACCCCACGGGCTGTGAACAAATTAACCATGTTATCTGGTAATGCAGTTCTTAACATCCCAGCCATGCTTCTGGTCCTGCGGAATTAAGGAATTCTACTTTCCAGTCAGTATCTACAAAGTCAGGTTGTAATGTATTCTAGTAGTGAAGAATGTGCTTGACTGAAAGTTATCAACAAACTTTAAAGCACCAAATTATGGTAAATATTATTTAAGACTTTAGTCACTTGTCATGAAATCTCATCCACAGATCAACTGAAGCACCCAAATGAGGTGCTTTGCAGTTCGGACCATGCCACACTTGCTTCAGGAAATACCTACTCAAGCATCTGTGACTACCTAGTTCATTCACAGGGACACTGCTAGGCTGAGTTCTGAGTCAGGTTGGTACCGTTAAGAGATGCCTTACAAGAGGGCAAGGATAAAAAAGAAAATACGAACATGGCATGAACCAGTGCAATCAGTCCTCACACTTCTGAATACACATATTGGTTTGAATAAAATTGAATCACCTACTTAAGAGGCAGCAAAGCCATCACTAGTACAGTCCTGTACTGTATACATGGATCTATTATATGGTTGCATATACTGTCCTTTATCTCAACAAAAACAGTGGAGTGCTTCCAAATAAATATTCTAACATTATACAGTACTTCCAAAAATATTACCTTTGAGAAGTTTAATAGTCTCTTCAGATATGGGAAAATTAGAGAAAGCTCCTTCTTTCTGTTCCACAGGTATCTCCTATCAAGTAAAGGGCCACAGAAAGAAATTAGAAACTTCACCCTTACAGGTAATCATAGAGAAGCCTTCTGAGAAAGAAACAAAAGAACCAATTCTAAAACATATCTTCTAAATTAACCAAAAATAGAAGATCCGAAAAGGAAATATACCATAATCATCTATAAAACTCTACCAAGAGAAAAATCTGTAGCAAATATATACCATACATATACTATGTGTGGCTAGTGAAGGCAGATTCAGTGTCAACTAAGAACTATTCTGTTGCCATCGCATACACCTACAATATACAGTAGTCCCTCCTTATCCAAAAGGGATTTGTTCTAAGACCCCCAGTGGGTACCTGAAACCACAGATAGTATGGAGCCTTATTTATTTATTTATTTATTTATTTTTTACCTACACATATATATTCAAGATAAGTTTTTAAGTTAGGCACCATAAGAAACTAACAACAACAATAACAAAATAGAACAACTGTAACAATATACCATAATAAAAATTATGTGAATGTGGTCTTTCTCTCAAAACATCTTCCTGTTCTGCATTCACCCTTCTTGGGATGATGTGAACTGATAAAATGCCTAGGTGAGTTGAATGACATAGGCATTGTGATGCAGTGGCAGGCTACTATTAACCTTTTGACAGTGTGTCAGGAGGAGAATCATCTGCTCCTGAACATGGTTGACAGAGGGTAACTGGAACCCTGGAAAGCAAAACATCAGATCGGGGGGACTACTATATCGCTGAAAGGTCACTAACCCTTTTCCACCCAGTCACATCTTTCACAGAAAATAAGAAACAAAATTTTAACACAAAGTGGTCACTGTGGCATCATTCTAAAGTAAAAAATCTAGGGACGCCTAGGTGGCTCAGGGGTTGAGCATCTGCCTTTGGCTTGCGTCGTGATCCCATGATCCCATGGTCCCATGATCGAGTTCCACATTGGGCTCCCTGCATGGAGCCTGCTTCTCCCTCTGCCTGTCTCTGCCTCTCGCTTTCTGTGCCTCTCATAGATAAAAAAAAATATTTAAAAAAAAAAGGAAAAATCTAAATGTCCAATAGAGGAAATAAGTGAATTTCTAAACATTTATATGATGGATTATGGATCCATTAAAAATATTTAACATTTTTTTTAAGATTTTATTTATTTCTTTATTCATGAAAGACACACACAACAGAGAGAGGCAGAGGCAGGCAGAGGGAGAAGCAGGCTCCCCGTGGGGAGCCCAATATGGGACTTGATCCCGGGACCAGGGGACCACCGCCCTGAGCCAAAGTAAGACGCTCAACCACTGAGCCACCCAGGCGTTCCCCTAACATTTTTTTTTTAAAGATTTTATTTAATTATTCATGAGCAATACTGTGAGAGAGGCAGAGGAGAAGCAGGCTCCTGGCAGGGAACCTGATGCACAACTTGATACAGGGGCTCAAAGGCGGATACTCAACCACTGAGCCACCCAGTGTCCCAATATTTAACATTTAGAAGTGGGGGGGGGGGCATGTGGGTGGCTCAGTCGGTTAAGTACCTGCTTTCGGCTCAGGTCATGATCTCAAGGTCCTAGGATCAAGCTCCACATCGCACTCCTGCTCAGTGAGGAATCTGCTTCTTCCTCTGCCCTCTCCTTCTGTTCTTTTTTTTTTTTTAAATAAATAAAATCTCTTAAATAAATAAATAAAAGTGGGGATAAAGAGGAGCTTGAGTGGCTCAGTCTGTTAGTGTCCGACTCCTGGTTTTAGCTTGAGTCATGATCTCAGGGTCATGAGTCTGAACCCTGCATCGGGCTCTGCATTCAGTGTGGAGTCTACTTCAAATTTTCTCTCTCGGGTAGCCCCGGTGGCGCAGGGGTTTAGCGCCGCCTGCAGCCCAGGGTGTGATCCTGGAGACCTGGGATCAAGTCCCATATTGGGATCCTTGCATGGAGCCTGCTTCTCCCTCTGCCTGTGTCTCTGCCTCTCTCTCTCTGTTTCTCATGAATAAATAAATAAATAAATATTTTTAAGAAAAAAAAAAAAAGAATTTTCTCTCTCCCTCTCCTTCTGCCCCTCTCCACCAGTAGTGTACACGCACTCTCTCTAAAAATGAGTAAAATCGGGATCCCTGGGTGGCGCAGCGGTTTGGCGCCTGCCTTTGGCGCCTGCCTTTGGCGCGATCCTGGAGACCCGGGATCGAATCCCACATCGGGCTTCCGGTGCATGGAGCCTGCTTCTCCCTCTGCCTGTGTCTCTGCCTCTCTCTCTCTCTCTCTCTGTGACTATCATAAATAAATAAAAAAAAATTTCAAAAAAAAAAAAATTAGGGGATCCCTGGGTGGTGCAGCGGTTTGGCGCCTGCCTTTGGCCCGGGGCGCGATCCTGGAGACCCGGGATCGAATCCCACGTCGGGCTCCCGGTGCATGGAGCCTGCTTCTCCCTCTGCCTGTGTCTCTGTGCCTCTCTCTCTCTCTCTCTGTGACTATCATAAATAAATAAAAATTAAAAAAAAAAAAAGAAAATTCTCTTAAAAAAAAAAAATTAAAAAAATAAAAATAAAAATAAAAATGAGTAAAATCACACACATATATATAGATATAGATCAAGAGTCACATGCTCTATTGACTGAGCCAGGCATCCTCTCCCACTTTTAAATACCAGTAGCAATTAGCTACTTATTTATCTGAAACAATAAAAACTACATTCTATACATTAAAATACAACTTTACCTGCTCTAACTCACTGTTACTTTCTTCCCCTAGGGTTTCACTGGTGTTAGAGACAAGTCCAGAATGAGGGAATCCATTCTTCAGTTTGGGGCTTTTCTCTCCAATTTCTCCATTCATTTCCTTTTCTTTCTTCATCTTCTTGGGCTTAGGAGCACTTATCTCTTCTTCAGAAGGTTCTTCACTTTTTATTACTTTTTTTGTTTTAGGAGAAACAACTTTCTTTTCAAAGGACTCCTTTGTTTTTTTCACACTTTTGGTTTTAGGAGAAATTATGTCATCCTGAGATGGCTCCTCTTTCTTTTTTGCCTTTTTAGATTTAGGAGAATTCATGTCAACCTCAGACTCAGCTTTCTTTTTAACTTTTTTAGCTTTAGGGGAAGGAATTTCTTCTTTTACTTCTGTTGCCTCTTCAGTCTTAATAGATTTTGGTTTCTCCTTTCTACCTTTCTAAAAAAAATCAAAGAAAATACAAACTACTGAGTAAAGCAAGTATACATTTGTATGACACATCAATGTTGGATTATTTAAAGATCACATAATTATGAACACAATTGGGGGGCATTTTCCAACATCTGTATTTTCACCTTGTAATAAATCAAAACACTATGCTTTTTAGCACCATTTCTTAGTTATATGGACTTAAGTACCGTTATATCAATAATTTCATCAGCTTATAAGAGAATGCAACGCCTCTTGGTATCTATTCAAATCTTGTTAGTTGAAAAAGTTGTAAAAAAAAAAAAAGTTGTAAAATAAAACTTTCATAAGGGATTTAGAGTGGCTCATGGGATGCTCCAAAAGGCTCTAAACCACATATGTATGACTATACAAAGAGATCAAGTAGTTTAATTCTAATAGAGTAATAAGGTCATATATATCCACAGATGGACGATGTTAAGCAGATTTCTTTCTCTGCCAGAATTCCTGTACAGGTAAAACAGTGATTCATAATATCTGTCTTGGCTATTGACAAGTGCAAATTAATTTTTACAAAGACACTTTACGAACCAAAAATCTATAAACCCCCACAATCTATCACCCCATGTGTAAAAAAGATGTATCTAATTTCAAGGGGGGGGGAAGCACATTACAAGGAAATGGAATGGGTGAAATCTTAAAATCAAAACTCCAAACCCAACCCAACCCAGGGCTATGGCTCCTACCTGAAATGTCTGACCTTTTCCAACTTTTCATATACTGAAAGTTAATTAATATTACCGAAACCAAGTAGACAGGTGTTGTAGCCTCTGTTAAAACCTCTCTGAAAGGCCAATTCCAGAACCATGGAGATTATATTTAGCTGAAATCTGCCTCTCTGAACCTTCAGGCCCTGCTTCTGCTCTCAAGTCATGAGTGATGCTAATCTTTCCCAAATGATCACCTTTCAGCTATCAGAAAAATAATCTGGTCTCCCCACAAGACTCCGGTTCTTTCATCCCTTCGTTCCACCGAGTAAGAAAGGATATCCTAACCCGGTGGTCTCCTCTGGAATGTGATAGGGTTTGGCCATGTCCCTCTTCACTTGAGCATCCCACAACTGAATACCTTCACTGATGTGGAGCAGGTAAGCCAGGATCACTTCCTCCCCACCTGTAAGGACAAGACTGTGCTCCCTCGGCTTCCTACAATGCCAAAATATTGCTGTTGTAAAAGCTCCGCATCAAAAAGACTCATACACAGCAAAGGAAAGGAAATTCTAAGTCATGCACAACAGGAATTCAGGGACAATTTTTGTTCTCACCGACTGATCTTGGAACAGAGACTCAGTCACAAGTTAAATCACTAAGGAAAATCACTAAGGAAATAACAGTAAAGAGGCAGACCGCTATCAAGGCAACTTAAGACCCCTACACACCGCCGACCCTCTATCAAAAAGATGCTGTACACTCAGCACAACAACGCATCTTCTTACCTTTCCACGGGAAATCTACTCAGTAGGCGTTAAGCCGAATACTTCATCTTCTAAAGGCTGCTCACCGGCAAACAAGTCGTACTTCCCTTACTACTAAAGTGTCACTCTGAGGTATCGCCAGTCTATTCTGAAGCTTCAGTCCCTACCTGACCTGACAACTCCCTCCGCACACGCTCACACCCGGAGTTAGCGAGCCAGCAACGTGGGGCCCAAGCATGAGCATCCAAATGCGCACCGGGCGCGGGGCGCCCAGACTCCCGGGCCACGTGGGAGGCGCTCACCCCAGCTCCGGCCCGCCTGCGCCGCTCGTGCGCCCACCGCCCGCCGAGAGCACGGGTTCCTGGCACCCTCCCGGTCGAACCCCACACCGGGACCCGCACACGCCGCGTCCGCGTGCGCGCCACCGCCGCCCAGCCGAGCACCCCACCCCGCTCCCGTATCCCGCTCCCCTCGGCGCCCCGGGTCGTCCCTCGGCCCTCGGCGGCACCTTCTCATTCTGCTTCCGCGGTGTCTCCACTTCTTCCATGGTGGTCTCGGAGTCCAAACCCGCGTCACTAAGGAGTTTCCCCGGCATCGTTCACCTCGAGCAATTCAGGCCGACCGGTCAGGTCCACCGCGTGGAGAGGAAGAGACTGTACTCCCCGTCTAGACCACCCACTTTCGTCACTTCCGGTAGCAAGGCGGTTCCGGCGGAAGCAGAAAGGCCGGGGGAGGCGGGGGCCCACGTGGTTAGCGCGGGCGCCGGCGCGGCTCTCCGTGCTGCGGGGTGGGGAACTGTCCGCTCGCCGCGCCTGGACTGGAAGGGTCCGGCTGGGAGGAACCCCAGAGGTTAACAAACACTGGCCAGATTCTCCGTGGCCCTAACCTCATAAATAACTTGTCGCTTTTCCGTGGTTTATGTTAGATCGCTGGAGTTGGCAAGATCCTTTCAGGCACAGACGCGACCGAGGTCTGTTCTTGATCACCTGGCCGAAGTGCGCAGACTCACAGGCCTGGTTAAGAACTAGAGTTCCGTCCGGATTCGGTCGTTCCTTTATGCGTGCACGCAGACATCCCCTGAGCATTCACAGTAATGCCAGGTAGCGGACAATGCACAAAAGTTGTCATCCAGGAACTTTGATAGACGGATATCAGCTGTTCTGAAGACACAGAGAGGCACCTGAGCCGGCCTTGGGACCGGTAGAGAGGGCCCCCAAGCCACGTGGACCTCTAAGAAAATACTGGGCTCTAAATCCTGGATAATTGGACAATACAGTAATTCAAGGAGTTGAAGTTAAGTGGTCCATTGAATGATCTATGATGGTGTCGCTGAACTTCTCCGAAGAACTACTGATCCAAAGAATTGGGAACCACTTCAACACAAAATCATTTTTAAAAAATGAGTTAAAATAAAAATCAGTTGAAATCATGCCTGGCTTTGAAAACCCACACTGCTTGTCCTGTGATTTTGCACACATTACTTAATCTGAACCTGAGTTTCTTGTGCATGAGATGGGAATAACAAACTTACCTCATGGGCTGAGAAAATTAAGATAATGAAATGGGTTTAGCAGTGCCTGGCACATAAAGCACAATGAATGACAGCTATTAAAACATGTAGGTCTTTAGAAAGACAACTTAAAATATAATCATTTTTTTTTTATAATTTTTATTTATTTATTTATTTATGATAGTCAGAGAGAGAGAGAGAGAGGCAGAGACACAGGCAGAGGGAGAAGCAGGCTCCAAGCACCGGGAGCCCGACGTGGGATTCGATCCGGGGTCTCCAGGATCGCGCCCTGGGCCAAAGGCAGGCGCCAAACCGCTGCGCCACCCAGGGATCCCAAAATATAATCATTTTATGATGAAAATGCTGGAACTTTTATTTCTGTATTTCATGAGATTAGTTTTTACTGCACATTTTTTTTATTTTTTTTTACTGCACATTTTTAAATGACAGTTGAAAAATTTCATGTTTCACATAAACTATTATTTGAGGTTTCACAGTTCTTTAACAAATTTACATATTTTAACTTACACTCTGATATCTTTAAGCTAGGAGCCTTGGTTGATCCATCTTTGCATCCTGAAAATTTCAAACAGTGCCTGGTAGGTACATAGACGTGTAGTAGATTGACACTAAATGTTGATTGACCATTAAAATGTCAATGTTGTGGGGTGGAGGAGAAGAAAGAACCCCTTGAAATAAATTTTAGCTAGATGCCCAGGCAGGAAAGCAGTTCAGTCACCCTGGTATTAGGTGCGGGAGAAGGGGGGAGCAAGCATGAGTGCAATTAACCAACTGACAAAATGCTTAACATCTGGTACTTCAGACTTTGAAGTAGGTGAAGGCTCAGTTCCTGTCTCAAGGAACCTCTGTAATGATACTGCTATAAACAGTACAGGGGCATTTTTATTATTAATAGATATTCAACAGGAGAGTAAGCCCAAAACACTACTTAATGGGAAATTGTTGTCAAGGCTTATAAACTAGGTAAGTTCCTTTGTAATATACCCGCACATAGGCAAAAGGCCAAAAATCTAGAGGAAGCATTAAAGGCCCTTTCTGCCTCAAAGGTAGCCAAATTACAGTATTAAATCTAGTTATCAGTTTAAAATTCAGCAACCAGTAGAAAAAAAATGGGTCTCATGTATACATTTGATTGGAAATGTGAAGTTCTGTTTGAATATTGATTATGCCATAAGTTTCCTCTGATGTAGATAATGCCATGTTTTCATAAAATTGGGGAGAATTTCTATTTCAAAAAGTATTCAAACATAATACACGCACATAGTGATTCAAAAATATACACAGTAATTTCTAGATTCAAAAATCTAGCAGTAATTATCTGAGTGATATGATTATGGATGGTTTTTATTTTCTTCCATTTGCTTCTCTATTTTTTTTAGTTTCCAACAATGGATGCACATTACTAGTATGAAAAAATATGGTTTAAAGAAACTTCTTAAGCACTACTCACAAAACAGGAAACAAAAACAATGTGAGAGGAAGCTCTCAGACATTTACACCTAAATGTGAACTCATTGTTCAAATTTCTATTGCTGAAGGGAATAAAACATACTTACAAATTTAAAAACTGAAGATCAGGGTAACTGATTTAATTAAGTTCGAATAGCTGTTAAGCGACCACACTAGGGCACAGAGTACCAAACAGGAGGCTCCGAATAGCCAAAAGGTGGAAACATGAAAGTGCTGGACTCTATGAGGAAGGAGCAAAATAAAGGGCTGAATGCAGCCCAAGCTGAAAATTCTGCCCCCGCCTTCTTCCAGATGGCAAGGAAAGCTATTGCTTAATCGTGTCAGGACCTCCCCCACTTTCCTTGCTAATAGGAAAGCAAGCTTTTTGCGTGTAGACCCCTAAAATCTACCTCCACTCTACTAGCATTTACCTACATGCTTCTTTCACTCATTTCCCTGAAACCCTTCAATGGCTGTCCAAAACAAGGTCTACAAAGCCTTCCAAGATGGGACTCTTGCCTTGTTCTCATCATTGCTTTCCTCATAGTGAAGATCCCAGCAACGACAGCTACTTATTGTTCGCCCTACTCAGGTCTTGTTTTACTAGCTTTTCCGGGCCTTTTCCTGGATGTCCATTCCCACTTCCTGTTTCTTTTACCTGACTTAATTCATGTTCAGTCATCAAATCCAAAAAGTTTTCTCTAAACCACCACCCCCACTCCTGGGCTGGACTAGGTGCCCTTGTGCAGAGCTCTCAAAATTATTGCACTTAGTCATTGCCATGGACCTAAGTTCATGTGTCCATCTATTTCACTAGATTCAGAGCTCTTGACAGGGGCAGAGACTAGATACACCTTATTCACCTTTGTGCCCCATAGTGCCTGGGACGTTGTAGATATACAACTTATTTTGACTAAATTATCAGTACTCATGCACCTTTGTAGAAATGGAGCCTCTCTTTCATCTTCAGTATAAATCCAGAGCTCACAACTACTCAAATGTAGAGTCAGCTGAGACTCCTCCCTACCTCCCCAGTCATAGTTATCTGGAACTCCATTTCCCATAATCAAAACTTCTCCCTTTCTTAATCTAGCACCGAGTCCTCCCCACACCCATTGGATTAACTGAAATCTGGCTCTTCTTGAAAAATATTCCTGCAACTTTCCCACACATGTTGTTCATTCCCTCACATCCCATGTACTCTGGTATCAGTGTCCTTGTCTTTTCCTCAAAACCATTTCCAACTATTACTCCTTCACTATCCGAGTAAATGCCCTTGTCCCTTGAAAGATAGGTAGCAATATCACCCTATACCCCTCCTTATTCAGGTAACTTAACCTCCACCATTCATTGATAGTTTGGCACCTGGCTTAGTCTTCCTCTCCCTTCTCAGTCCTGGAGACTTCATTGTCCACAAAAACACTCGCACTAGCTTCTCCATTCTTTAACTATCTCAATTGAAATAACCATTACCCCCAAGAGGCCTACTACCAAACCTTGCACTTGTCTTGTTCCCAACTGCTCCACTCTTGAAATCTCAGAGTTCTGGATACAAATACATCACTCCCTTGCCCCTTCTACATTCTCCATGTTATCAACCCCACCTCCACTTCAATCCCTAGGCAGTCTAGATTACATGGCCCATTACTCCAGTCACTATTGCCCAAGTCCTTAACATCTTCACCTAGTCATCCTTTCATCTCACAGAACAAACCCCAATCCTAGATCAATCAAGTGTCTTCCATTTCCATTCCTACAACAGAATATTGAGTGTCACTACAGAAATCACTCAAGTGCTCTAATTGTTGCCAGTACACATTCAGTCTCTAATCTCAACTGGACCCTCAAAGCTACCTGTGACCCTTAGTTTGCATAGTAAGCTCTCATCTTGCTCTACAGTTGGTACGTCAGCATTTCTACAATTTTTTTTTCTAAGATTTTATGTATTCATGAGAGACAGAGAGAGAGAGAGAGGCAGAGACACAGGCAGAGGGAGAAGCAGACTCCATGCAGGGAGACTGATGCAGGACTCGATCCTGGGTCTCCAGGATCACACCCTGAGCTGAAGGCGGTGCTAAACCACTGAGCCACCCGGGCTGCTCAGCATTTCTACAATTTTCTCAAATCTCCTAGCCTGCTATTTTCCTCTTCATCCTCAGCAGATGACCATGAAAGAATCCCACAAGTGCCTGGGTGGCTCGATCAGTTGAGCATCTGCTGGCTCAGGTCGTGATCTGTATCCTAGGATTGAACCAACATAGGGCTCTCTGCTCAGTGGTGAGTCTGCTCCTCCTTCTTATTCTCCCTCTGTCTCTAATACATATAATCTTAAAAAAAAAAAATCTTAAAAAAAAAAAAAAACCCACAGAAAGAAATAGAAGACATCAGGCAGGCAATCTGTCAACTTTTTACCCTTACACCAGCAAATTCACCGACATGATAATCACACTTTTTTTCTGGCAAAATGTTAGAGATGTCCTTCTTAGATAGCTAAGATTAAAATCTCCAGTGTGTGCTTGAGCTCATCCTTCTGAGTCTTCATAGAGATCTTGTCCCATCATATATTCTTTCTCTTCCTTGCTCCTTTCTGGTTCCTGCCCATATTAGTAGTCCACACTCTAATTTTCTTCATCCTTCCCCAATGCACACGTACAAAAATTTGTCATCTCATTTCCTTTCTTTCACATTCACTGTTAGCTTATTCTTCCCTATCTCACAGCCAAGTTTCTGGAAGACGTTTGCTGTCCCTAGTTCTTTATCTCTCATTTCCTACTGAACCCACTGCTAAATGGTTTCTACTCTCCATACTTCATTATATGGTTGCTCCCCATGTCAAATATCTCCTTTTTTGCCAAATCAGGTGGCCATCCCAGGCGCATCTTCTGGTTCCTTGAAAGCCTTATATTCCTGGGCTTTCTACCATCTTCTTACCTCCTCTTGATGGTGATGGGATTTCCTTCTTCTGCTATGCAGTAAATACATTAGTCTCTCTGGGTTCCCTCTTTAGTCCTCTTTTCTTACTATACTTTCACTAGATAATCTCTTCCACTGCCTTAAGTACAATTATTTTTAAAAGCTATGCCCAAATCTTGACACCTCCAGATCTCTTTTCCGCTTCAAACGTATAAATCCAACTGCCTACTGTTTATCTCCTCTTACATCTTTTATTATCTCAAGTGCTATTCAATATTAAAATATACCCAATATTGAACTAATCATATCCTTTTCTCCCTCCCCACATAGCTGTTCTTGTTCTTCCTCCTAGCATTTTATCTCAGTGACAAAAATCTGTTTCATTCTTTTGCATCTGTCTCATCCTCCAATTCAATCAAGTACTAGTCCTAACAATTTTATTTCCTACAACTTAGGAGGTGCCTGGTTGGCTGGGTTGGAGGAGTATGTGATTCTTGATCTTGGGATCAAGTTTTGAGCCCCACACTGGGTGTACAGATTACTAAAAAGAAATAAACTTAAAAAAAAAAAACTAAACAAAAAACTTTGGAAATCTATCCATGTTTCTCAGTGTCACCACTGCTATTTAGCACAGTGGTTAAGAATGCAGATTCGAGGGGATCCCTGGGTGGCGGAGCGGTTTGGCGCCTGCCTTTGGCCCAGGGCGCGATCCTGGGGACCCGGGATCGAGTCCCACGTCGGGCTCCTGGTGCATGGAGCCTGCTTCTCCCTCTGCCTGTGTCTCTGCCTCTCTCTCTCTTCTCTGTGTGTTCTCATGAATAAATAAATAAAATCTTTAAAAAAAAAAAAAAAAAAAAAAAAGAATGCAGATTCGGAAACTAGACTTACTTGGATTTAAATCCTCACTACCCTACTTACTATCCAGCTGTGATTCTGGACAAGTAATAAGCTCTCGAATGTCTCGGTACTTATCAGTCAAAATGTTACCTAACGTTAGTGCAGACCACCATTATCTACTTCAGATTACTCCAACAGCATCTTAAGAGGTTTCCTGACCTCCAGTCTGGTCCTTCTCCAATCCAGTCTCTTTGGTGTAGCTAATAATCTTTCCTAAAACACAGATCTCATCATGTTACTCCTTACTTTACATCTTTTAATGGTTTGCCACTGTCTTCAAGAGTATGTTTAAACTTAACAATGTACACAAACCCTTAAAATCTGGTCCCTGTTAAATACTAAATCATTCTCTCTTATGCCTATCTCTGCCTCAGTAAACCAGACTAAACTAATTGTAGGTCCTCACACTTCCTATGGCATTCTCTGGCTCTGGGTATCTGCATATGCTGTTCTCCCTGCCTGTAAACCCTCTCTTTTCTAAGCTCTTCTTCCCACTATACACATACTTGCTTAGCTCAACAGATACTTTTGTTCAACTTCTTCTTTTGGGTATCACTTCTTCTAAGCCTTTCCAACTCCTAAGCCTGGTTTGGTGCACCCCAACTAGGTCCTTAGCATTCCTTACTTGCCTTTGGATGTTAAACTCACTCAATTGCTTGTTTTTAGACTGTAAGTTCCTTTAGGAGAGAGCTGTGCCTTGTGTACTACTAATATCCCTAGCAATTAACATAGTGATAGGCACATAGACTTCAATCATTACCTGGTGAATAAATGGAGTGTACACTGCTTGCATACCCTTTTAATGAACTCTGTCTAGAATTTAAATGCTACATCTAACCAACCAAGTCACCAGTTTCTACAGCCCTTGAATGTAGAAGGGATTTCTTATTTTCTACTATATATCCTATGAAAGGAATGATGTGGATAAAAATACATCACATGGGACGCCTGGGTGGCCCAGGGGTTGGGTGCCTGCCTTCGGCTCAGGTCGTGATCCCAGGATCCAGGATCGAGTCCCACATCAGGGTTCCTGCAGGGAGCCTGATTCTCTCTCTGCCTGTGTCTCTGACTCTCTCTCAGTCTACGTCTCTCATGAATAAATAAATAAATCTTTAAAATAAATAAATAAATATCACAAAATCCAAGTAATCTCAAGTAAGACTAATTTAAGTGTCACATTTTAGAAGAACCTGTAGAAGACTACATTGACAAAATTCTTAACACATAGTGAAAAGAGACAATAAAAGGCGTTTTTTTTTATTCAAAGGTATAACTGGATAAGTAGATTTGTTTACAACCATTCTTGTGAAATACTTTTTAAAAAAATATGACCAACTTCTTTGCAAAGAGCAGACACATACCTCAACTACGATGACCTAATTTTTGGTGGATAATGTACATGATTAGGCAGAAATAGGCAAGCTCACACTGGTAGGTTAACTATCAAATACTCAGTCAAAACTCCGTTTGTGGCCCCCGCTTCTTGATCGATTTCTATTCCCACTTCGTCTTCTACCATCTTGTCGACTTCCTGACCGACTTCCCTGTCGACTCTGTCTACCGGACCGGCCACCAGATCGACCACCTGACCGGCCTGATCGGCCCGCCCGGCCACTTGACCAGCCACTCCTCTGCCTGGAGTTAGATGTGTTTCCATCATAATATTCTTCAATTTCAGGTAATTTGGCTGGCAATGAAAGTATCCAGTCTGAATCATGCCACTCTGCCTATTGGGGGAATTTACAGGATTAATATAAATGCAAGATGGAAACCATAAGCAAGCATATGAGTAGAGGATATTCTTTTTTAATATCTATCATCTATTAGCTAAAGTCCATCTATCCATTAAATTTAAAGTACTTGGAACAAATCTTAAAACCAGAAAAAAGCATATTAAAAACTCATTCATTAAAAAAAAAAAAAAAAAAAACTCATTCATTAAACTTCCTAAATTTTAGTCTTAGGAGAAACTCTCAGGCTCATTTTGAGGGTCATAATTTCATACTCAGTTTATACATTCTAAAAGTTAAACATTTGGGGTGTCTGGGTGGTTCAGTTGGTTGAGCATTTGGCTCTTGGTTTCGGCTCAGGTCCTCCTCTCAGGGTTGTGAGATGGAGCCCTGAATCAGGCTTGGTACTCAGTGGGGAGCCTGCTTGAAATTCTCCTTCTCCCTCCCTCTCTCTCTCTCTCTCTCTCTCTCCCCCTCATCCCCACTCTCACTCTCTCTCAAATATATTTTTATTTTTTTAAATTTTTTTAATTTTTATTTATTTATGATAGTCACACACAGAGAGAGAGAGGCAGAGACACAGGGAGAGGGAGAAGCAGGCTCCATGCACCGGGAGCCCGACGTGGGATTCGATCCCGGGTCTCCAGGATCGCGCCCTGGGCCAAAGGCAGGCGCTAAACCACTGCGCCACCCAGGGATCCCAAATAAATATATTTTTAAAGATTTTATTTGATAGAGAGAGAGAGCATGCACAAGAGAAAGGGAGTGCACAAACGGGGTAGTGGCAGGCAGAGGGAGAGGGAGAAGCAGGCTTCCCAAGGAGCAAGGGGCTGGATGCAGGACTTGATCCCAGGACCCCAAAACCATGACCTAAGCCAAAGGCATATGATTAACCAAATGAGCTACCCAGGTGCCCTCAAACAATTTTTTTTAATTAAAATTAAAAAAAAAAGAACACTGATTTCTCAGTATGAAACAAGCAAGCCATCATTAATAAGTAGTGCATTGCTTTCAGTGGTTATATTGACAGAAGCAAGAATTGAGAGCTAATGATAGAGACTAAAAACCTGTCAACATAGCTGAGGATGAAAATATGTAGCCACTGGGAATAATTTGGTGTTGGGAGTAAACAACTCAAGATGTGCGAATTAGCAGCTCAAGAGCATCAATCACTACATTAGATCTTATTAATTAACTATTCTTCACTGTGAACATGAGTTGCCAAGGAAACTGAATATTAAAATACCCTGTTGAAGGGCATCTGGGTGGCTCAGTTGGTTGAACAACTACCTTTGGCTCAGGTTATGATCACAGGGTTCCTAGATTGGCCCTGCTTTGGGCTCCCTTTTCAGTGGGGAGTCTGATTCTTCTTCTTCCTCTGCCCTTGGCTCGTGCTTTCTTTCCCACCTCTCTCTCTCACACACAAAACACACACACACACGTACGTGTATATAATACCTGTTGGTAAGAATGAGCAGAGACAAACACACATACCACTGGTGGCAATATATGACCAAAGCCTTGAAAATGCACAAACTTTCTGGCCAAGTAGTCATCTTAACAAATTTATCTTAGGGGTGCCTGGGTGGCTCAGTCAGTTAAACTACCAACTGTTGATTTTGGTTCAGTAATGATCTCAGGGTCATAAATTCAAGCCCCAAGTTGGGCTTCATACGTGACAGAGTCTGCTTGAGGATTCTCTCTCATCTGCCCCTCTCCTTGCTTATGCACACACGCTTTCTAATAGACAAATAAATCTGTTTAAAAAGTGCCCCTAATTAGGTATGTAGAACTATTTATGGTTGAAATGATAGAATACCTACAATTTGTTTCAAAAAAAATACATACAACTCTTAAACTCCTTCATCTATTTCACCCAACCTGCCACCCACCTCCCCTCTGGCAACTATGAGTTTGTCTCTGTATTTAAGAGTCTGTTTTTTGTCTTTTTTCTTTGTTCATTTGTTTTATTTCTTAAATCCCATATATGAGTGAAGTCATATGATATGGTATTTGTTTTTCTTTGCCTTAATCTTACTTTGTGTAAAATAAAAAATTATAAAAAAAATTTATTTAAGCATACTGGGTGTCATATGGAAGTACTGAATCACTGTGTTGTATACCTGAAACTAATGTAACACTGTATGTTAACTATACTGGAATTTTAAAGTTTATTTAAGCTAAATAAAATATTGTCACTTTCTCCCAGTATAATATGAATGAGAAAGAGACAAAGCTGAGTTTGGAAAATAAATACAGGAGAGTGGGAAAATGGATGGAAGTGAAATGAAACCATGAAACAAACTGGGCATGAGCTGATCACTGTTGCAGCTGGGTGATTGGTACATGAATATTCATTATGCAATTCTTTTTTTTTTTCTTTTTTAAAGATTTTATCTATTCATTCATGAGAGACACAGAGAGAGAGAGGGCAGAGACACAGGCAGAGGGAGAAGCAGGCTCCATGCAAGAGCCCAACGTGGGACTCAATCCCAGGACTCCAGGATCATGCCCCGGGCCAAAGGCAGGCGCTAAACTGCTGAGCCACCCAGGGATCCCTTGCAATTCTATTTTTTATATTTAAAATTATTTATAATAAAAAATGTTTTAAATTATGATATAGGGATCCCTGGGTGGCGCAGCGGTTTGGCGCCTGCCTTTGGCCCAGGGCGCGATCCTGGAGACCCAGGATCGAATCCCACATCGGGCTCCCGGTGCATGGAGCCTGCTTCTCCCTCTGCCTGTGTCTCTGCCTCTCTCTCTCTCTCTGTGACTATCCTAAGTAAATAAAAATTAAAAAAAAAATAAATAAATAAATTATGATATAGACTAGATATATCACATTAAGGAATGTTAATTGATTTAGGCATCATGATATTGTCATTTTTCATTTTTAAAGATTTTATTTATTTATTCATGAGAGACACACAGAGAGAGAGGCAGAAACATAGGCAGAGGGAGAAGCAGGCTTCATGTAGGGAGCCCGATGCGGGACTCAATCCCCAGGCTCCAGGATCACGCCCTGAGCCAAAGGCAGACGCCCAACTGCTGAGCCACTCAGGCATCCCTCGTTTTTTTTAATTTCTATTTTTTAGAGAGACAATTATTTAACAGATGAAAATTTTCAAATACCTGTAACCTTTCTGACTCAGTTGTGGGAACATCAAAACAAACACCCTAAAAGCAAAATGAAAACATTTTTATTCAAATGCAAACCAGTTAATTTTTTACCAGTACACTAATAGTTGCTAATTATATAGTAGGTACAAAAAAAAAGAAGAAAAAAAAGATAAGGTGTGCCTTATGAATGTTTATAAGATTAAAACAGCTAACATATAATAATGCATGACACAGAGTAGCTGCTTATTGTATTTTCTAAATCTGAAAAGTAAACACAATATCTAACAGGAATCTACTACTACTATTACTAAGAATCTAGAGTATTCTCTAGAAAAGTTCTTGTAGACACTGTAATGCTTAATATATAAATCCCTTGAAAAATTTAGTGCCAAAAAGTTTCTATTTTAAAGCGGTGTAGTGTTTATCAGACAGTAAGAATGATGTAACCCAGGATGTTTCTTCTTTGGTCCTGGTTGCTAATAAATTAAAAGTTAATTTAATTCTCAAGTACGACAACTAGTTTGGCCTAAGGATCTTGTTATATTTTCTCTCCTTTCCATAATTTTTCTGAATGAGTGTATTTGTCTCATACTTGCCACAAAACTTGATGGTAATAGTAAACTTTGAGATGAAAATAAACAATCAAGTTAATAAATTCTAGGCTAGAATAAACCTATATAGTAAAGTTAGATGAATAAATATAACATCTTCTGTAAAACCATTAAAGAAACAAAATCATTAAGATTAGAGATGTTTTTAATTTTGCTACTTCAAAAATGTATGATACTTAATTTATTTCATTATCCTCATTAACAACCAACAGGCCACTCTAAAGTCAATATTGCATATTCTCTAATATTAATAGAGCTGTTTAGCTGTTGAAATTGTAAGCTAGTTAGTCATAAAGTAAAACACCACATGCAACCACACACAATCTGTATACAGGTGCAGAAACATAGGTAACTTAGATAACTATTACGCAAACTAAGCAAAACGACTTACAGCTTTCTAGAGGAACGGGTTATTTACATAACTCCCCAAATTCACAACTGGAAACAAACTATCACGCAGAGAAAACTATATTATTCATCCCATCAGACTTCAAAAAAAGAAAGAAGGAACAAAATCTGATCTTTAAAAACATTTACAGTAGTTGATTATAAAAGCTTTTTATTTTAATTCTAGAAAAACCTACCATATTTCCTTTTAGGAGGCACATTCTGGTAATTTGGGACACAGCATTACTACTCAGCTTTCTGTTAAGTTCTTTCCATGCACAGCTGACATCCTGTATTTCTTCTGGGCTTTCCAGAGTCATGGTGACAAATCCCTTAAGAAATAAAAGTCAATCATCTTTGAAAAAAAAAAAAAGCAGCAGCAGCAGGACAATGAAGTTCTAACTGCAGCCCTTCATGACTTCACTGTACATTTCTCATGAACCATTAGTATAACATGGCTGCTAAAAAAAACCTTCTTTAAAACTATATTAATAGAAGACTAACGTTTACAGATCATTGAAAAAAACATTCTTTGTATTTCTGTAAAGACTACGTATTTAATTCTAACTATCATGCTTTGAGAAATAAACTACAGCATCAGAGAAAAAGATAAAGTAATAAAGAACCAAGGAAATGCTGAAAGAGTCAAAGTTAGCTTGGGGTAAAAAAAACAAGGACATTAAATCTCTTTAAACTTTTGAAGAACTATTGTATAACCAAAAATTACTTGTTCTATAAAACTTCACTGGACTGCAAAAGGATCAACATGGAGACAATATAAGGAGGGATTCATCTAATAATTTTGTTTTTGGGGGCACCTGCGTGGCTCAGTGGTTGAGCATCTGCCTTCGGCTCAGGTTGTGATCCTGGGGTCTTCTATGTCTCTGCCTCTCTGTGGGCCTCATAAATAAATAAATAAATAAATAAATACATACATACATACATACATACAATATTTTAAAAATATAATAGAAAAAAATATATATATAATAGTAATATATTTTTTAAGTTAGCTCTATGCCTAACACGGGGCTTGAACTCACAAACCTGGGATCAAGAGCTGTATGCTCTATCGACTGAGCCAGTCAGGTGCCCCTTATCTAACAAATATCTAATGAGTGTCCCCTACGTATCTGCCAGAGACTGTAGAGATTCAGCAGTAAGTAGTCCTTTCTCTCATGCGGGTTACATTCTAGTGTTGGGGGTGGGCATGGTGGGGACAAGGTGGGGTAAACTGTAAACAAATAAGCAAATACATAAAATCCCAAACAGTAATAAGCATCATGAAGAAAAATAAAGCAGGGCAAGGGAATAGAGTTTAAAGGGAAAGGTAAGCTATTTTAGACAGGGTGATTAGGAAAGACCTCTCTAATATGCTGATATTTGGAGACCTAAATAAGGTGAAGGAGGAAGCCATGTGGTAAAAAGAACAAATATCTGAAACAGTGCAAGTGCAAAAGTCCTGTGCAGGAGGTTTATGTTTGAGTAACAAGTAGGTTAGGGTAGCTAAAACAACCAAGGATAGAGTGGTAAGAGATGGGTCAAAGAAGTACCAAGGGGAAGACCTTGTAGGACATTGATGATAAAGACTTTGGATTTTGGTTTACCTATAAAAGAAATTTCAAACCCATTAATAAACAGCTTCTGAGGTATTTAATGAGAACTTAGATGACCCATCTGCCAAAGAGGGATTCTTTTATTAGGTAAGGGCTGGGAATAAATGATCTCTTAGGTACTCTTTAGCTCTAAAGGCTATCTTATTATTTTCCTAAAAGATATGGTTTAAGTATTTTCTTAAGAAGTATTTGGTGGTCGGGGGGGGGGGGGCACCTGAGTGGCTCAGTTGGTTAAGTATCGCCTTCGGCTCAGGTCATGATTTCAGGGTCTTGGGATTAAACCCCACATTGGGCTCCCTGCTCAGTGGGGATTCTGCTTCTCCCTCTCCCCCCACTCATGTTCTCCCTCTCAAATAAATAAATAAATCCTTAAAAAAATAAAAAAACAGAAAATAAAGATATACAGTGTGGTGGGCGGGGGGCGGCGCAGCTGGATGGCTCAGTCAGTTAAGATATCCAACTCTTGGGATCCCTGGGTGGCTCAGCGGTTTAGCGCCTGCCTTTGGCCCAGGGCGTGATCCTGGAGTCCCGGGACCAAGTCCCACTTCGGGCTCCCAGCATGGAGCCTGCTTCTCCCTCCTCCTGTGTCTCTGTCTCTGTCTCTATCATAAATAAGTAAATAAATCTTAAAAAAAAAAAAAAAAAAAAGATATCCAACTCTTGGTTCTGGCTCAGGCCCTGGTCTCGGGATCATGAGACGGAGCCCTAGATCAGGCTCTGCACTGAGTGTGTAGGCTGCTCGGGATCCTCCCTCTCTCCCACTGCTTACACTCTCTCTCTTATTCTACCTCCTTATTCTACCATAACTTCATGTGTTGGGTGGGGTGGACACATGAAGGAAGTTACTCCCAGCAAAATGACATTTCACTAAACTGTTAACACTTGCCAGATGGAAAACATCACACACCCCAGATGTACTCATTTATATTACACCAAATAGTTGCATGCAAGTTTACCAACCCTGATCTTTTTATTCTCCTCTCCTACCAGCTCTCTTTCTCCCAATTTCTCTGTCCCCACCCAGACTTCAGGGAAATTTCTTGCTGAGATATCCTGTCATCCAGGGACTCTCTTCACTTATACCATGATGAGTAATAAATCTTTGAACTACTTGCAACCAATGGGTCTGGTGTGGTTTGTTTTGACATCTGATACTGACCCAGCAGGGGTCTGAGTCAGATGGTGTCAACAAGACACACACACCCCATCCCCATGCACATACCCCCTCCACATATACAGGCAATCCTTACTTTGCATGGTAATGTGTTAAGTGCACAAAATCTAAGCTCTGATTTGCATGGTTCCATGGCAACTTGCAAAATAAAGAACACAGTCTAGTGTGTTTCAGTTGATACAGTACTGTGCAGGGACGCCTGGGTGGTTCAGCAGTTGAGTGTCTGCCTTTGGCCCAGGGCGTGATCCTGGAATCCCGGGATCAAGTCCCACATCGGGCTTCCTACATGGAGCCTGCTTCTCCCTCTGCCTATGTCTCTGCCTCTCTCTCTTTCTCTGTGTCTCTCATGAATAAATAAAATTTTAAAAAATAAATAAAATTTTAAAAAACAACAACACAGTACTGAACAAAGTGAAAGTTTTCTGTTTTTCTTTCTAGATAGATGGATTATTTATGGTTCAATGTTAATCTTTTCTCAACCATATTAGGATTTTCTCACAGATTTCTACCTTATCAGAGGTGATCAAAGATCGTGGTTCAAAACTTGATGCACCAGAGATGTGGGCTAATGCTGCAGCCAATGCATCCACTGCCCCTTTCTCTTCTATCAGTCTCTGAGCTGATGGTCGGAAAAAATCAACAGCAGCATAAGAAACGGAAGCCAGAGACCTATGGTTTAAAAATAGCAAATTTTCTTGGTCAAGATAAATGTAAAAAATTAAAGATAAGAGAATGAATGGGAAAAGAAAGAGCAACGTTTTCGTATTTTAATATAACTAAAAATCTGCTGGTAAAACTGGTGATTAAGTTTTCTGATATTTGAACTAGGAGAGCTTAAAGATGAATAGCCTAATACAAAAGAAAAACTTATTCAGCAAGGTCAGAAAGCATACCTGATGGCATCCATGCTTTTAGATTTAACTAAATCCATTGTAGAAGGAACACCTACACGTTTAAAAGTAATTCCCTGAAAATGAAAGAATTACATTAAAGAAAAATGGAAGTCTTTACAATTAATTCCTAAATTCATATAGTTTGTTGAATTTCCATTTCTTGGACTTAAAGATTTCCAAGCCCCAGTAGATCAAAAGACCTGCTTTTTCTAACAAATCAATTACAAATTCTAGGAAGAGAAAAAAAAATTTAATTGCTCTTAGTTACAATCATGAAATTTCACTTGCAAAATAAAACTGATTCCAAAAAAGGAAGTAAGATGCTGATTACCTCTATCAACTTTTTTTATTACCCTATCTCATTTCACAAACTAGGTGAAATAGTGTTTAAAACACGAATCATGAAAACAGGGAAAAATGTAAAATACCACACACAAGAAAATACAGGCCACAAAAATTGTATATAATTTCTTATAGAAACTGGCCATTGTATCATTATTCAATAAAAATTAACAAATACACCAAGACTATGGCACAGTCATCCTTTTACAAAGCTGGACTATGAGATACTGAAATCACAATGCACTTCTGATTTTAGAATCAAGGGAGAAATTCAAGGGAAAAATGAGAAAGTCAGCTCTTCTGTCTTCACAATAAAAGCTGTATCAAAACAAAGTCTTGCAGCTCATATAAATTTAGCTCTCCACATGCTTCACATCCAAATGCAGCTTAAACTGAGAAAAGTTATAAGGATCTATTTGTGACAACAAATATAAAAAGTGCTCTTTTCTATGGCACCGTTTAGATAATAAGTCTGAAATAATTTAACTGTACTTACTGCTTTTTGCTCCACATATCTTAGTTGACCTCTTTCTCTTGGTTGATAAAAACATATGCAAATCCCTGTCCGGCCAGCTCTACCTGTGCGTCCAGAACGATGAATATAGGACTCAACATCCTGAAAATAAAAGAGGCAATATTTTTTTAAAAATCTAGCAAAAAAAAAAAAGAAATCTTACAAGTTACACAGTCATTGCAACATCCAAATAATAAAGCTAACAATAGCAAAACTACTAGTACCAATAATAATATTTTTATTTCAATCTATTGCTCTTTCAACAACCCAAAGAACTTTTACACTAAAATTTTTTAATAAAAGGAATAGCAGTTAAAATCTTTTTATCCACCTCATCCCAGGGCTCTTTATGTGACAATTTTTTATAATCCCCTTGTATGATTCCATGCTTCAATTCCAAATAAAGAAGTGAATCATTTGCTAAGGCATCAGATTCTGACCACTTTAACACTGCATTAATAAATAAAAAAAAAGGCTAACAGCAAGAACAGATAACATATTTTTCATATCCCAAGCAATATCTTATAAATAAAATGGCAATTTACACAGCTATTCTTGTATTCCCTAAATAAAATCTTATTTCTTACCTGGGGAGGAGAACTTTGAATCACTAGGTCAACCTCAGGAATGTCCAAACCACGAGCAGCCACATTGGTTGCCACCAAAACTTTAAAACTACCTTCTCTGAAGCCTTTCAGTGTAATTTCTCTTTGTGACTGTGCAATGTCTCCATGTAAACACTGGGCATTCTATTTGAAAAAAGGAAAAGGCACAACTCACACTTGGAATTGACAGTGCACTAACACCATGCAGTCTGTGTTATTTTTAATCTTTTTTTTTTTTTAAGTAATCTCTATACCCAACATGGGACTCAAATGTTTTGAGTCCAAAATCTAGAATTGGATGTTCCACTGACTGAGCCAAACCAGGTGCCCCAATGTTCTTATTTTCTGATCATTATAGCAATGTATGTTTATTGTTCAAAAAGATCAAAAATTACAGAAAATATCTAACACAAAATGTAAAAGCTTTCCTTAATATTAGCCTCCTAATAATTCACTAACAGTTTGGTGAATATTACTCCAGATATTTTTTTTTAAGATTTTTTTTTTTTTCATGAGACAGACAGAGAGAAGCAGAGACACAGGCAGAGGGAGAAGCAGATTCCTCGCAGGGAGCCCAATGCGGGACTTGATTCCCAGACCCAGGATCATACCCTGAGCCGATAGCAGACACTCAACTTCTGGCCACCCAGGCGTCCCCTACTCCAGATATTAAAAAACAAAAACCAGATAAACAAAAAACCCACCCACACACAATCCACATGAAACAGCATACACTGTAATTTTATGTATTTACTTATAAAATGGGATACCATATAATAGCACTGTTTTGAAGCCTGCTCTACAAATTTTCTTAGCCATTTTTCCACATCTATAGATAAAACTCTACTTCATTTTTTTAAATCCTTTTCATCATATGGATGTAGTACCATTTATTTCAGCAATATCCTATTGATGACCATTTGAGTCATATCTAAGTTTTCACCTTTAGGAACAATACCAGAAGGAACAACATTATACTTATGTCTCTGGACCCCTTAGTATATGTGTATTTCAGTAGGACACATATCTAGAAGGTGAATTTCTGGGTCAAAAATCATGAACATTTAACATTTTAACAGTGACTGCAAAACTGTATTGTAAGAAGAGGTTTTTTTTTTTATTTTTTTTTAATTTTTTAATTTAGTTATGATAGTCACACAGAGAGAGAGAGGCAGAGACACAGGCAGAGGGAGAAGCAGGCTCCATGCACCGGAAGCCCGACGTGGGACTCGATCCCGGGTCTCCAGGATCGCGCCCTGGGCCAAAGGCAGGCGCCAAACCACTGCGCCACCGAGGGATCCCATAAGAAGAGATTTTGGGGAAAGGGGCACAGTGGCTGGCTCAGCGGCAAGAGCATGCAACTGTCAATCTCAGGGTCATGAGTTCGAGCACCATGTTGAGTACAGAGATTATGTAAGTAAATACATTAATAAAAAAGGTTGCGCCCATTTACTCTTCAACATTTATGAGTCTGTTTCATCTTACCCTACATACTCCATATATTATGAATCATTATAACCTTTGCGAAGCTAAAGAGGCAAAAATGATTTCCTAATGTTGTCTTAATTTACATTTCTGTAATATTTAGCAAAGCTGAACCTATTTTTATACAATTTATATATTATCTTTTATTCTACTGAAAATAATTTTCCTGTTATAAACAAATTTTCTGGTATTCTAGCCACTATTAAAATTCAAACGTTTGGGGGGATACCTGGGTGGCTCAGGGGTTTGGCGCCTGCCTTTGGCCCAGGGCGTGATCCTGGGGTCCCAGGATCGAGTCCCACGTCAGGCTCCCTGCATGGAGCCTGCTTCTCCCTCCTCCTGTGTCTCTGCTTCTCTCTCTCTCTCTATGTCTATCATAAATAAATAAATAAATAAATAAATAAATAAATAAATAAATAAATCTATCTATCTATCTATCTATCTATCTATCTATCTATCTATCTATCTTAAAAAAATAAAAATTCAAAAGTTCGGGCAGCCCGGGTGGCTCAGCGGTTTAGCGCTGCCTTCAGCCCAGGGCCTGATCCCAGAGACCCGGGACTGAGTCCCATGTCAGGTTCCCTGCATGGAGCCTTCTTCTCCCTTTGCTGCTCTCACTTTCTCTCTCTGTGTTTCTCATGAATAAATAAAAACAAAATCTTTTAAATAAATAAATAAATAAATAAATAAATAAATAAATAAATAAATAAATAAATAAAATTCAAAAGTTCAGGGGAGCCTGGGTGGCACAGTTGGCTGAGTGGCTGACTCTTGGTTTCCACTCAGGTCATGATCTCAGGGTCCTGTGGTTAAGCCCCACATCAGGCTCTGTGCTCAGTGCAGTCTGCTTGAGACTCTTTCTCCCTCTCATTCTGCCCTTCCTGCTTGCTCTAAAATAAATAAAATCTCTAAAAAAATTTTTTTTAATATTTTAAAAGTTCATAACAATGATTTAACCCTTACCATACCCAAACCTTAGTAACTAAGCCTAATGCATTCATAAGTGAATTCACCAAGTACTTATTATGTACCAGATTCTGGAACAATCATAAAGAAACAGCCCTGGAAGAGTCAAGTTGACAGGCATTCTCACTACAGTATGGTATGTACTATAACCAGATGCAGAGTGCTACTGGAATACTTAAGAGGGAAACTTTGTTTAAGGGGAAGGCAGCACTGAAGGTGAGACCTGACAGATAATAAGGAACTAGTAGGTAAAAAGGAGCCCAGGAGAGGCACGATCCCACCACCCTGAGATCATGACCTGAGCTGTAATCAAGAGCTGGATGCTTAACCAACTGACCAAGTGCCCCATTAATATCACTTTTTAAAAGGGAAACATGGGCAAAGAAACATGAAGTGACTTGCTTAAGGTTACACAGCAAGTAATACAACTGGGATTTAAACCCTAATATGGGGATCCCTGGGTGGCACAGCGGTTTAGTGCCTGCCTTTGGCCCAGGGCGCGATCCTGGAGACCCGGGATCGAATCCCACATCGGGCTCCCGGTGCATGGAGCCTGCTTCTCCCTCTGCCTGTGTCTCTGCCTCTCTCTCTCTATCTGTGTGACTGTCATAAATAAATAAAAAAATAAAAAACTGTTTAAAAAAATAAAAAATAAACCCTAATATGTTCTACTCCAAAGTCTGTGATATTAATCACTACGCTCACGAAGAATACATTGAGTGAGAAGAAACAAATACAGAGGTTAGATCTGTGAGGAATGCCAGGATTTAAAGTTTGAACAAGAAGTCAGCAAGGCAAGTTCTCCCTATGAGATAAAACAATAACTTCTGCAACACTGCTGCTGCTGAGTATTCTAAAGCAGTGACAGGAGGGGTGCCTGGGTTGCTCAGTTAAGCATCTGCCTTTGGCTCAGGTCATGATCCCAGAGTCCCAGGATGGAGCTCCAAGTCAGGCACCCTGCTTCTTCTCCCTCTGCCCCTCTCCCTGCTCATGCTCTTCTCTCAAATAAATAAGTAAAATCTTTTCTAAAATTAAAAAATAAAGAAGTAACAAGAAAGGTAGAAAGGTAAATCAACTACCCTCTATCACTGTCACTATTTAGCATCCATGTATACTGTATACAAAACTAAAACTATATAGTTAGTTAAAACGATGGGAAAGATGTTGACAGCACAGTCTTTGAACTTCCACTTCCCACATAAAAACAGAGCAATTAGGATAGTAAACTTAAAAATCCACAGACATCTACAACAAAAAAGACAAGTATTTTCACGATTTCCAAAACATGAGCAGGTAGGGACAAGACCTGTATATATGGCGGGGGGAGGGGGGGGTGTTTCCTGGTCCTAAGAACACATACTCCTCAAAAAGCACAACGGGCCAATTTGAGGATAGCAGTTGAAACCAGGAGCGTTTCTTTGTACATGGAAGGGTGATTGTGAGGATCGAGAGGTAAGGTCTGAAGGAAGCTGGAGAAGTCTGGACCCTTATGAACTTTCAAAACTAACAAGTCAGTGCTTCCTTGCCAGAACAAAAAGGCTCACAGTGAGAAGAAAGAGCTGGAGCTAGGATCCAAACTGAGGATGCCAGGGATCACAGAAGCAAAGGAATAGAAGATTCAGATAAGGGATCCCTGGGTGGCGCAGCGGTTTGGCGCCTGCCTTTGGCCCAGGGCGCGATCCTGGAGACCCGGGATCGAATCCCACATCAGGCTCCCGGTGCATGGAGCCTGTTTCTCCCTCCGCCTGTGTCTCTGCCTCTCTCTCTGTATGACTATCGTAAATAAATAAAAAAAAAATTTTTAAAAAAAAAAGAAGATTCAGAGAAAAGTGAGGGAAAAGACAGCCAGAGCTCACAAAGCAGGAGATTTTTTTTTAAACAGCTTTATTGAGATATAATTTACACACCAAACACTAACAGAAGAAGTAGCTCTAGACCTGTGAGGCTTGAAAACTATTCTGACCCATGCCTCCCCATTTAAAGTTCATAAAGATTAACCTCACCCAAGGGGTGTCTGGCTGGCTTAGTCAGTAG
The DNA here is from genome assembly GCF_905146905.1 of Nyctereutes procyonoides. Lineage (NCBI taxonomy): Eukaryota > Metazoa > Chordata > Mammalia > Carnivora > Canidae > Nyctereutes > Nyctereutes procyonoides. The sequence goes on from NW_026575046.1 coordinate 68,083,426, forward strand.
AGCATGTGATTCCTGATCTTAGGGTTGTGAGTTTGAGCCCCAAGTTGAGTGTAGAGATAATTTAAAAATCAAATCTTAAAAGATTAATTTCACCTAAAAATGAGGAACACAAAAGATCAGTTTCCAACACACACACACACACTCTTCACAGAAATCCAATTAAAAAATGGGCAGAAGACATGAACAGACATACAGATGTTCAACAGATACATGAAAAGATGCTTAATGTCACTCACCACCAGGGAGATGCAAATCAAAATTACAATGAGATATCACCATACACCTGTCAGAATGGCTAAAATCAAAAACAAAGAAACGGCAAGTATGGGGAGGATGTACAGAAAATGGAACCCTTGTGTTCCACTATTAGTGGGAACACAAACTGGCACAGCCATTGTGGAAAACAGTATAGAGGTTCCCTTAAAAGTTAAAAATAGAACTACCCTATGATCCAGTAATTGCACTACTGGATATTCACCTCAAAAATACAAAACACTAATTCAAAGGGATACATGCATCCTTATGTTTACTGCAGCACTATTTACAACAGCCAAACCATGGAAGCAGCCCAAGTGTCCACTGACAGATGAATAAATAAAGAAGATATGGTATGCATATACAATAAAATATTACTTAGCCATAAAAAAAAGAACAAAATCTTGTTGCCATTTGCAACATGGTGGAGTAGAGAGCATAATGCTACGTGAAATAAGTCAGAGAAGGACAAATATGATTTTACTCATACATGGAATTTAAGAAACAAAACAAACAAAGGAAAAAACAAAAAAGGGAGAAAGATAAACCACTGAACACACTCTTACCTATACTTAAGAGAGAACAAACAGATGGTCACCAGAGGGGAAGACAGAGGGGTGAAACAGGTGATGTGGATTAAAAAGTACACTCATCATGATGAGCACACGAAGTAATGTATAGAATTGGTGAATCACTTTACTGTATACCTAGAACTAATATAACACTGTATGTTAACTATACTGGAATTGGGATGCCTGGGTGGCTCAACAGTTGAGTGCCTCCCTTCGGCTCAGGGCATGATCCTGGCAGGGAGCCTGCTTCTCCCTCTGCCTTTGTCTCTACCTGTCTCTGTGTCTCTCATGAATAAATAAATAAAATTAAAAAAAAAAACTATACTGGAATTAAGCTGAAAAACTTAAAAAAAAATCGCAGTTGAATCCCACAAAAAGTAATCAGAGACAGAAAAAAATAGGCAGAATAAACCCATAAATCATGAAAGAGCTCTAGAAAGGCATGCCCACAGAGCAAATGAAAAGTATAGCATTATATTTCTGAATAAGCCAAGAGGAATTTTTTAAGATTTTATTTCTTTGGGAGACAGAGAGAGAGACTGCACAAACAGGGAGATGCAGAGGAAGAGGGAGAAGCAGGCTCTTCGCTGAGCAGGGAGCCTGATGCAAGGCTTGATCCCAGAACCCTAGGATCATGACCCAAGTTGAAGGCAGATGCTTAACAGACTGAGTCACCCAGGCACCCCAAGCTAAGAGAAATTTTTAAATGATATATGAAAAAAAACAAGAAAAGTCAAAATGAGAAAAACAAAAAAATGAGGTGAAATGACTCAATAAGATGAAATGACTCAACAAAGAAGTAGAAATAAAGACTTTTCACAAATGATAACTTTATCGGAGGGAATACAAGATTGAACAAACATTAAGAACTAATGCCTTAGGGGATCCCTGGGTGGCTCAGCGGTTTAGCGCCACCTTCGGCCCAGGGCGTGATCCTGGAGACCCAGGATCCAGTCCCACGTCACGCTCCCTGCATGGAGCCTGCTTCTCCCTCTGCCTGTGTCTCTGTCTCTCACGAATGAATTAATAAAATCTTAAAAAAAAAAAAAAAAGAACTAATGCCTTAAAAATAGGAAATCTTGAGAAAGTGAAATAAAGAGATGAAAGGGATTTGAGATAAGGTAACAAAGAAGAGAGGAAAAAAAAGAAATCAACATGCACAGAGTTCCTAAAGAAAAAAAGAAAAAAAAGCAATCAAACCAAATACCAAAATATTATAATTCAAGATAATTTTGCTGAAATATTAAAGAATATATTTGAAGCTACAGTGCACCTGCAAAAAATGACCATGAACATGCCAAATAACATTCTAATAAAATAGTGCGGAGCCTAATGTGGGGCTCTATCTCACAACCACATAAGATAGAACCTGAGCAGAAACCAAGAGTCAGATGCTTAACCAACTGAGCCACCCAGAAGCCCCTGATTTTTAAAGAAAAATTTAAAAAATCTTTTGCCTAAAGGCAAAATCTCTTTTTAAAAAAAAGAAATTTATTTATTCATGAGAGAGAGAGAGAGAGAGAGAGAGAGAGAGAGAGAGAGAGGCAGAGACACAGTGTGGCAGAGGGAGAAGCAGACTCCATGAAGGGAGCCTGACGCAGAACTCCATCCCAGGTCTCCAGGATCAGGCCCTGGGCCGCCTTCAGCTAAACCGCTGAGCCACCCGGGCTGCCCAAGGCAAAATCTTACAAGGAAACAAAATCAGACTGGAATGAAACTTTTTATAAAATGCTTTACTCAAAAAACAATGGCAAATATATTTAAGATATTGAAGGTAAGAAAATATGAACCAAGAATTTTAATATCCAGCCCAATGGTTTTTGGGTATATATTTACAAACATGCCATTATCAATAGGCAGTATGATTTCCATAGCCCTTCTTCAGGAATCTACTAAGTAACAAGTCACCAACAACACAAATGATCGGACAGACATTGACATAGAATTGATAGCATTACTATCAATGGATGTTAATTAGTATCAAAAAAAAGGCAAGAACTACACATTATATACATCTATGACCTAGTTTTGCCCTAAATAAACAAACGAACTTGAATTTTCAGGAAATACAGAAAACAGAGGAATATGTTAAATGATTCCACAAGGAAGTAATACTCTAGACTATGAAAACTTAGTTTCTTAAACAATTTTAAAAAGCTACGAGAAAAAAAACAGATGAGGAAGGAATCCATATATTAAAGAGATTTAATGAAATCATACAATTTATGAATCTTATTTGGATCCAGATTCAAGACAAAAACTGTAAAAGAAAAAAGCAGTCATGAGGCAATTGATCTGAACACTAACTGACATTTGAAGATATTACTTGCTGTTAATTTTTAAATGTGGTATTGAGTTTAAAAAAAAAAACTATTATTGGGGGATCCCTGGGTGGCGCAGCGGTTTGGCGCCTGCCTTTGGCCCAGGGCGCGATCCTGGAGACCCGGGATCGAATCCCACATCGGGCTCCCGGTGCATGGAGCCTGCTTCTCCCTCTGCCTATGTCTCTGCCTCTCTCTCTGACTATCATAAATAAATAAAAATTAAAAAAAAAAAAAACATTATTTTCTTTTAGGGACATATACCCAAATATTTATGGATGTAATATGTTAACTAGGGTTTTTATCAGAATAATTCAGGAGCAGGAAGTGAGTGGGCATATGGACGAAGTAAGGTAATTGTTGCAACTGGAGTTTGAATACACAGGGGTTCATTACACTGTCAACTTCTGTATATATTTAAAATTTTCTATTATAAAAAGTTAAAAGAAAAAAGAGATAAGGCCTTAGTATTCTGATCCATTCATTCAATAAATAATTGTAATTCATTTTATAACACAGCTTTAAAATACTACCTCCTCTTACCCATAGAAACTTATTTTGTTCCAACCTTTATATTTTCAAGATAACATTATGCAAAAAAGTCGTCTTGTGAAAATGGGTAGACTTCTATCCTGACTTAAAAGATCATGATAGACTGGCTACAGCTTCCTTCTCAATTAGACTCAATTCTAAAAATGACTATCTTGAGGCACCTGGGTGGCTCAGTTGGTTAAGCAGAGTCTGACTCTTGATTTCAGTTCAGGTCATGATCTCAGGTCGTGAGATCACAGGTCGTGAGATCAAGCCCCAAGTTGGGCTCCACACCGGGCATAGGGCCTGCTTGGGATTCTCTATCTCACTCCCTCCATGTTCTCTCCCCTCTCTCTTCTCTCTCAAAAACAAACAAAACAAAAAAACTATCAAACCTAGCTCGCAATGGACAGTATTTTTATTCATTGAGTCAACCCTATAATGTCAATTAGAGAAAGCGTGAGAGAAGACTTACCTGTTTTATGTGTGGATTCATAGCCATTTCAGTTACATTCTTTTTGGTCTCACAGAAAATAATAGCCCGCCCTTCAGACCCACTGTAGACTTGAAGGACGTCTCCAATAACTGCTGGCCTCTGAGACCAATGGCACTGGATGGCCAAATGCTTTGAGGAAAGAAAATACCAAGTATCTATTTCATTAAAATTAGTGAAAAAGATTTCTCTCGTATATTTTTTTCTACCCGTTCAAGAATTGGCCTTTTTGGCACACAGTAAGACAATTCTCCCCAACTCCATTTAAAAACAATATACAAATGGCCATCAATAGGTGAAAGGATAAACAAATTGTAGTATATTTATACAATATAATACTATTCCATAATTAAAAGGACTACTTACACATGCAACCATATGGATTAATCTCAAAACATATGTTAGGTAAGTGAAGTCTTACAGAAAGAGAATACACACAGTAGGATTTCATTTATATCAAGTTCTAGAATAGGCAAAACTAACATACAGTAGGAAAAAAAATCAGAACAATAGTGCCTGGGTGGCTCAATCAGTTAAGCGGCCAATTCTTGACCTTACCTCAGGTCTCAATCACAGGGTCATGAATTTAAGCCCCACATTTTTAAATAGGCTCTACGCCCACTTAGAAAAATAAAAGGAAAGGGACGCCTGGGTGGTTCAGTGTTTGAGCGCCTCCCTTCCGCCCGGGCGTGATCTGATCCTGGAGTCCCGGGATTGAGTCCCACATCAGGCTCCCTGCATGGAGCCTGCTTCTCCCTCTGCCTATGTCTCTGCCTCTCTGTCTCTCATGAATAAACAGATAAAATCTTAAATAAATAAATGAAATAAATCAGGATAGTGGCTATCCCTGGATGGGGGACTTGACTGAACGGGGCACGAGGCAAATTTTTGGGATGATGGTAATATTTGTTTTGTAGGGGCTTGGGTTATACACATGTATAAATTTGTCAAAACTAAAAAAATGTACTTAAAATTCTGGGCTTTCTGTATGTAAATCTTACCTTTAAAAATTATATTTTATGACCCTCAAAACCCAACACAAAAAAGTCACATATTGTATGATTACATCTCTATGAAGTATCCAAGATACCAAGTTAAGTCCCTAGGGACAGAAACATTGGCGATGCGGGGGCTAGGAAATGAGAAAATGGGGAGGAACTAACTGCTTCATTGTTACAGAGTTTCCTTTAGGGGTGATGAAGTGATCCCGGGGTCCTGGAATCAAGCCCCCTTGTTGGGTTTTCTGCTCAGCAGGGAGTCTGCTTCTCTCTCTCTCTCTCCTTCTGCCCCTCCCCATTGTTTGTTCTCTCTCAAGTCTTAAAAAAAAAAATTGTAAATATTGAACTCTAGTTAACAATACATCTGCTAAAGTACTTATGAGGAACTGTGCTCATTTCTGCAATATGAAAGGAATCAAAAAAATAAAATGAATATAAGGATAGGTAGATATGTGAGAAATATAGTAAAATATTAACAGTAGGATCTAACTGGTGGCTATATGAGTATTCCCTTTTGACTTTCCAGTGTTTGAAAATTTTCATGATAAAATGTTAGGGGAGGGGTGCTGGGCTGGTTCAGTTGATGGAGCATGCAATTCTTGATTCTGAGGTTGTGAGTTTGAGCCCCATGTTGGGTGTAGAGATTACTTAAAAAATAAAATCTCTAAGGGGTACCTGGATGGCTCAGTCAGTTAAGCATCTGCTTTCAGCTCAGGTCATGATCCCAGGGTCCTGAGATCAAGCCAGGTAGAGCTAGGCAGCCCTATCCCAGATAAGCTAGGAGTCTGTTTATCCCTCTCCTTTTGCTTCTCCCCCTACTTGTGTGCCCTGTGTCAAGCCTGGTGCTCAATGCAGAGTCTGCTTGTGACTCTCTCTTCCGCTGCCTCTTTCCCTACCCTGTGCGCTCATATGTTCTCTCAAATCTTAAAAAAAAAAAAAATTATTTTGAGAATTTTCTTGGTATAGGGAATAAGATGGAGATCTAACTTTTTCACCTAAGTTTTAACATATTACCCCCACACTGTTCTCTTCAAATTGATATAAACTGCCTCCTCTGTCCCTTTATACAATACTTTAAGTCTATCTCTACAGCTGCTTGTGTATCACCTGTTAGGACGTGTCTGTCAACATACTTTTCTTCTCCAACTTATTCTATTCTACTGCTCAGCCACAGACCATAGAAGTACACAGGTATCTTATGGACTAAAGGCAGAAAGGAAAGATGTAGCCTGAACTAGTACCCAAAACTTAAATTTAGCTTCAACAAATTTCAAATACCAACTAAAAGCTACAATCTATCATGCTGGAAAGCTACTTACTTCCACAGTAGTTGCAGCCTTTTGAGTCATTTTTCCAACAAGGTCAACCTGTTCGTATCTGGATTTCATGTATTTTTTTGCAACTTTGTATACCCACTGTGGGCAAGTTGCAGAAAAAAGTAAAGTCTGAGGATTGTCTTCAGAATCTCAAATAAACAAAAAGAAATCAAATGCTTTCTTAATATCCATGATGTAGTCAGATTTTGAAAATCCCCCCACAAACTTCAAAGAAATCATAAAAAATTCAAAATTTGGGGTAAATTTGAACATACAAACTAATTATAATTATTAAAACCTTCAATTTTCAAAACTGGGGGAAAATATGAAGAAAACTGAACTCAGAAAAAAGGTGAGAATTTAAGGAGTGACAATGAGCAAAGAAATCAGTAAAATGAGTTAGTAAATCTAACCACTGACTATAATTGCTAATGTTTTTATTTTGAATTAGGATATACCAGTTTTGTAGGATTCATGGATAATATCTTCAACTTGTTCAGCAAAACCTAAATCTAACATTTGATCCACTTCATCAAGCACAACATGGCGCAGTTTAGAAAGATCTAATCGGCCGCTCTGCAGATGGTCTTTGATACGACCAGGAGTCCCCACCAAGATGTCAATACCATTTCGAATATGATTAACTGTGAGAGGAGAGAAATATCAGTAATACATAAAAATCAAATATACATTTTCACACCATTTCTTCAGATTTAAGTAGCAAATACATCTTTGCACTACTATGAGACATATTTACTCACTTTGGCTTTGATAGGATGTTCCACCATAAAAACATGCCACACTGAGTTTCCTAGTGATATCTTTGAAGTCTTTGGCTACTTGGTTTGCCAGTTCCCTTGTAGGAGCCAAAACAAGAACCTAAGCAAGAGGTTTAAAAAATAAAAAGATACTTTTCTAAAGACATCTAAGTTCAAACTGAGAAGGCTTTTTTTTAAGTGCATTTAAAACTAGGAATCTCAACATTAAAGTCATAATATTTAAAGACAGAGTACACACACACAAATTAATTAAAAAAAATAGAGACAGCACAAATGACAACTAGAACAATAGCTTATATTTATAATACCCTCCCCTCTTCCTTCAGGTGTCTTTTCAAAATTCACTTTCTCAATGAGGTTTTTAACCCTCCTTTCATATGCGTCACACTATTCCCTTAATTACTTCTCTTTAGCATTTATGTCATATAAAATATTTCTATTTTACTTATCCATTTATTGTCTATCTTACCCACTAAAATATTAGTTCCATGAAAGCAGGGATTTATATTAATTTAAGTTACTGTATTCCTTATACTTCAAACAGTGCCTGGCACAGAACTAGTGCTTTATGAGAATTACATAATTCAATCCTCACAAAAACCCTGTGAGGTGACATTAGAGGAACCTAATTATTAAAGAAGTTAAGAGTTTTGCCTAGAAGTAGTGGAGCTGGAATCTCCAATAATGTCCTTCTAGCATAAAAGCTTTTTAAGGCAGTATTGGAAATGTGTCCTATTTTCTATTATTTGCAGTCTTTCCTAATTTCACCTAAGAATCAAAACTCTCTAAAAAAAGGTTTTTCCTTAAAAAAATAAAATAAAATAAAAAAGGTTTATCCTGTTGGCCAACCTGTTCCAAGACCATTATGTCTTAATTACACTCATAAATGAATTTACTTGCATAGTGCAATACCATTTAGGAGTCTCAAAGAACAAATTACTTTTACTCACATATCTGTTCAAATACTGATACTGATATTTTTCTTCTTCACTTTATTGACCTTAAAGTGACTATAGGTTCTGAAAACACCAAATTTTAGGCTAGTATTTCACTAGGTCCTCTCTGTTCTCTACTACTTATAAATTAAGACAGATCTCCAGTACCTCAATCACATAGGGCCTAGCAAAATCATTTCTTTAATCTCTTCATACAAAGTCAACCAGTGAAACAAATGATATTAATAACTGAATGACTAAATAAGTGAATACCTCTTTAGCAAATTCATTGTTTAAAAGCAAAGATCAAGACTGAAAAAAAAAAAGAAGAAAGGTCACTAAATATACTCACTATACATATACCTAAAATTAGGCATGCTGGCTTCATAATATACACTTATCAAAGACATCTATGGATCCATATACATTACATTCATATGCAATACCTACACTTCATTCAGCTTTACTTGAGATTTATGTTAAAAATCAACTAATTTTTGCTGTCGGACCTAAATTTTTACTTTATGCCACAGAGCTACTTTTCTATCTTGGGGATACTTGCATTTTAGATCAGTATACTCTTCTTTCCCTTTTCATTAGAGTATTATTTAAACCTTTTATTCCCTATAATGGTTACCTTTGGTGAGCGGCTTTTTTTAATTGTCTCTTGATTTCTTTGGAGTCTTTCAATCAAGGGGATGGCAAAAGAAAATGTCTTCCCTGTTCCTGTCCGTGCTTGAGCAATTAAATCTTTTCCTTCATATACAGGACCAAAGGTCTTAACTTGAATAGGAAAGAGATATGATACCCCTCGACCTGTAAAATGAGATTTCATTGAAATATATTTAAGGCTAAAATTAGGAAAAAATATTTTTATTTGAAAATGACAATCCAGATTCCTCAATGTCAGCCTAAAAATACACCACCTAGTGACATTTACAGTTATTCCTACCCCAAAGAGGAATTTAAAAAATTGGTCTGAAATCTTTGACAAATACATACAATTATTTAAAGTTAAAAACTGGTCAGAGTACCAAAAAGGATGATGTAGAAATAACTGCAATTAAAGAAGAGCTATTTCTCTTATACTTCCTATATCTCCTTTTGGTCAGAAGAGGCAAAGATTTTTATAAAATCTAGTTGTAGATTTTCAGTTTTATTTCCATTAAAATTCATAGTACCTTTTAGAAGCTTTATTGTCTCTTCAGAAATAGGGAAATTGGAGAAGGCTCCTTCTTTCTGTTCACGTGTTAGGGTCTGTCAAAATGAAATCAAAGTTCTAACTAATATAGTTCATATTCAGCTAGATATTTAGAATCTTATTCATTTACCTTTTTTTTTGTTTGTTTTACTGAATGAGCTAGCAAATCAACTTTAGTTAGTAGGCAAAAAGTGTATAGATTAACTTACACAATAAATTAGTGGAAAATCCTTTTAATTTCAAAAGTATCCCTTTAAATAGCAAGTTTACTCAATACACTCTCCCACAGTACATTTATTATTTTTTCTTCTTTTTCCTTTTTTTTTAGGGGTGGGGGGAGGAGGGGAACAGGGAGAGGGAAGGAGAAAGAATCTTAAGAAAGGCTCCATGCCCAGTGCAGAGCCAGACGCCAGGTTCAATCGCACAACTCATGAGATCATGACACAAGCCAAAATCAAGAGTTGGACACTTAACCGACTGAGCCACCCAGGCGCCTCTCCCACAGTACATTTTAAAATGATTAACTCACACATAAAACTCCCTTTGGAAATATATCTACTACATAAATCAAAATATATTTTCCATTTGATTGAGACATTACAGAAGAGCTATTTGATCATCTAAGTCATATTCATAGATACAGACAATATTAATTACAAGGGCTAACAGAAGCCTATAAACCAGCCTCAAAAAATTACACAATGAGGAAAGTAAATCATTTCTAAAAATAAATGTTAAAAAGTCGTTCTATGGCTCTAAAAAGCATGTTTTAGGTCACCAAAACAAAGAAAAGTTCCTATAAGCTGGAAAATTTCTTTAACACGTATATACAGGTTAGCATGACATAATTAACATCTATTGAAAACTTTATGTACTACTCGCTGTGTATATAGAACAAAGACAATATAGCTACCTGTCAACTTTATTATTGGTGTGTTTAAAGAAAGTAGTTCCAGAACCATACACAATAGCAGTTTTCAAACAGAGAACCAGATAAAAGACACAATATCAAACTGAAATTGTAAACCATTTAAGCAAGCTTCAAGACTATTATCTTTTTAAGATTAAAAGAAAAAATTTTATTACAAAAATAACACATTTTCATTGTAGAACAGAAGCCACATATGAACAGAAATAAAACTATAATCCAGTCAGCTAAAGCCACATTCGAAACAAACACTCCTCCAAAGCTTACTCTATGTATATATAAATTTATTTATTTATTTAAAAGTAATCTCTACACCCAACATGGGGCTCAAACTCATGATCCTGAGATTAAATCACATGCTCTACCAACTGGGCCAGCCAGGCACTCCTAAATTTTTAAAATAAAAATAAGGTAATGCTGTATATACTGTTTTGTAATATACTTTTCCCATTTAATAAGATACACTGAATACCTTTTAATAAGTTTTTATTTTTTAATTTTTTTTAAGTAGGTCCATGCCCAACATAGGGCTTGAACTCATGACCCTGAGATCAAGAGCTACATGCCCTACTGACTGGGCCAGCCAGGCGCACCCTGAATACCTTTTTAACATTCTTCTACAACCTTTAGGATAGATGTCATCTATGGCATAGATACAGCATATTTTCTAAAACCAAATGCCTACAATCATTTAGGATGCATAAATTTTTCACTATTATCAATAACACAGTGATAAGAGTTTCATACATCCCTGTACATTTCATGATTATCTCCTTAGGAGGACAAATACCTAAAAGTAGAATTCCTGAACCTGAATGTGATCTAAAACAAAATAATAATTAAGTCTATTATAATAGAGTATTGTACCAGGTAAAATCCCAACAGAGCATTGTACCAGGTAAAATCCCAACAGAGCAAAAGCAACCCTGTACATTCTGCTACTAGCAATACAAATTTGTAGGGCCTTATTTAGATCAACTCTCTAACATATGTGCTTCCTGACAAATATCAAATTCACAAATTAAAAAAAACACCGTATTTTAAGGCAAAAATTCAACATGATTTCCCAAAGTTCTCCGAAGATTACACATTAAATTAGGCTCAGATGTATTTAAATTATCGGCAACCATCAGATTTTAAAATATAAAGAATTATTAACTACCAAGAATTATTAAGACTATCAAAGTTGTTTCTTTCGGAGGACCTGAGTTCTGACAATTTATGATATCGAAGCAAATCTATGAATTCTGCTAGAGGAAAACTGCAAGAATAAATTGAATAAATTCTGCCCAAGAAAATATCTACTCTTAAAGGTATAGGCAAAAGCAATAACTCCAGTAATGCAAATTCTATACTAAGTATGTTTCCTACACCTCCCAGAAAGTTGATATCCAGGAGAACAAACTTCTTCAGATCATTTTTATGTTTCATTGTTTAAAAATATGTAAACAGCTTTAAGATTGAGTTACAACAAGATCTAAAGATAACTTAAAGTTGCTATTGTTACGGAAGCAGAAAAAGCAGAAGGCAAAATACACAAAGTCAAGAGGCTTTATGTACCTTGTTTCAGGAAGTCAGATGTCAATTCATGAGTACTGGTAGGGACTGAAATAACCATAAGAAATGCAGGAAGGTGACCATCAATAAGCAATTTGGAAAAACTATTTAGGGACCCAAATGTATAGGAAAGGTTTACATTTAACCACCCCTCCCCACCTCCACCCAAAGAAAAAGGCAATATAATGACAAAAGCAAGGGACAAAGAAAAAGGCTCCTCAGGTTTCAGCTGTACAGACTCCTCTGTCCAACTGAGGGTACTGGACACTAAGCAGGAAACATTATGGAATCAATTCTAAATAGTCTAAAAATCAAATTAGCCTGTATTTCAAGGATAATGGCAAATGCAAAACAAAAAGTATCCATACCTCCTCTAGTTTATTATCACTTGATTTATGAGTAGAACTATCTAAGGATGACACTCGCTTTGATTTTTTTTCATATTCATCAATATCTCCATTTGACAGATCTTTTCTTCTTGACTTATGAGATTTAGAAAATTCATCTGAAAGTCTATTATTACATCCTTCTTCAGTGTCTCCATTTAACTTCTCTTTCATTTTAGCTTTTTTTGGCTTGGGAGCATCCAAGTTATCTGCAACACCATTTTCTCTTGTTTCCGATTTCTCATCTGAATCATAATGGTGCCTTGATTTCCTTCTATCACTCTGTGAAAAACAAAAAAGCAGTGACAAGAGGGTCACAAGATCTCTTCTTAAGACTCTAGAGAACTTAGAGTGTGACTCCCCAACCAGCAAAGCTCAATCTATCATCACCTTGAAAAGTTACCTGGTAGAAATCCAGACTGGTTGCTAATGCAGAGCCTAAGTTTCACCTCTTGCTTTCTTTCTTATCCCCTTTCTTGCATTCTCAAGACTTAGCCTCTAACCGCTCTCTGATCCCATTACATGATTTAAGGGAAATCAAAACAGCTCCTTTCAGAAAAAGATGAGAACCCAAGATTTATAAATTAAAAAGCAAAGACCTCTAATATCTCCAAGAGAAAAAAAAAATAGTTAATATTATTGAGTACCTACCCAGCATTGTGTAATGTGTTTTCGGCTTGTTTAAATCTTCATAACAACCCTATAAGGGAAGTACAGGTCCATAATCCCTTATCCGAAATTCCGATATCCATAAAGCTCTGAAAACCGAAAGTTTTTTGGTAACTTATTTGGAGACAAAACCTTACCTAACCTGAACTCACTTGGTGGAAAAATTTGACTCGAACTGATGTGAGGCTATTTATAACCTTTATTTATTCCACTTAGTATGCATATTCATATTTGATATTAATTTAAGGTGTTTGATTATTGGTTGGGGGCCCCAAACCCTACTGCGGTGTTAGCCTTCTAAAAATCCCCAAGGATTTTGGATAAGGGATAGCGAACCTGTATTACCTTTGGCATTTTACTGATGCGGAAACAGAAGTTCTTAGCAGTAAGTAACTTGCCAAAGACTCACATGCAGGATTTCCTTCAAGTGGAAGTGCTAGTAATCAAGCTCTGTCAGATTTGAAAGCCCATGCTCTTTTCATACCATGCTTCCTCTTTGAACTTTGATAATTAACAGGTTAAAGAATAAACAAACCAAACAAAACTGTATAATTCACAAAGTTCCAATTGTTATACTCCCATGGAAAGGCAAGTATATTAGTAATGCTCAAAACATTTAAAAAAATTTTTTTAGTTAATTAATAGAACTTAAAAAAAAAAAGACTACTCTGCAACTTTATTTTTTAAAAGATTTTTATTTATTTATTCATGAGAGACACACAGAAAGAGGCAGAGACATAGGCAGAGAGAGAAGCAGGCTCTATGCAGGGAGCCTGATGTGGAACTCGATCCTGGGACTCTGGGATCACGACCTGGGCTGAAGGCAGCGCTTAACCGCTGAGCCACCCAGGCGTCCCTACAACTTTAGTTTTAAAATGTCTAAATGGTGGGGATCCCTGGGTGGCGCAGCGGTTTGGCGCCTGCCTTTGGCCCAGGGCGCGATCCTGGAGACCCGGGATCGAATCCCACGTCGGGCTCCCGGTGCATGGAGCCTGCTTCTCCCTCTGCCTATGTCTCTGCCTCTCTCTCTTTCTCTGTGTGACTATCATAAATAAATAAAAATTTTAAAAAATCCATATTTATAAAAAAAATGTCTAAATGGTGACCAGTGTTTTAATATTTGCAAGCAGCAAGAAATTATTTGGCAATTTAACACTTCGGAATTACTTGGTCAAATGTTCAATATAAATTAGAAAGTAGTTATTAGTGACAGCAGAAACCATGAAACTGGAACATAAATTTTACAGAGTATTTTCACATACAATTTTCTCATGCAGAAAATGGAGGAGATGCTGTGAAAACAACGCGAAAATGCTTTGTAAACAGTAGAGCTTTACATCAACATAAGTTACGCAGTTACATGTTGTAACATTTGATCTTTCATTAACTGAACTAGCCCATATCCAATAAGTTCTCCCCAAACCAATAAGTTCTATAGGAAAGCAAGGTTATTTACAGAGCCAGCTTTGGGGTTAGAATCGCTTTGGAGCCCTGCACTTCAGGAAGATGAAGCAAGGTAAAGTGAGACCTCAAATCCAGCCCAGCAATATCCCAAGGTGATGAAATATATCATTCCACATCAGATCCATAGAGAGTGCTTGACACTCTCCACTTTCTCAGCTTCCATGACACTCTATATTCCTTCCTTATCCTCTTACATCTACCGCTCCAATGGTTCCTCTCCCCCTTCTTTCTGTGGATGCTCCTTAAGTCTCTATTTTCTTGTATACTTTCAAATCATTTTCATGGCTTCAGCAAATACTTCTATGCTTCTTCCGTCACCTGCACTCCAGGTTTGAGAACCTAGGGCTCAGCTCCATAGCTCCACATATTCAAAGCCAGTTACCTTCAACTCAATGCCAGATCACTACCTGAATGTTGTTTCTATTAGCTGATACTCCAATCTGCTTCCCAATCTTTAGTTATCTTTCATAGTTAGAGGAAAATCAACAAGCATTTCTGGAGGATCTACAATGCGAAAGCCACCAATTTACAAGAATGTATTAATATGGATAAACAAATATATGGCCATCTCCCTCAAGAATCTTTGGAAACGTGGGGAAAGACACGCACTGGAAAAGTGAGCTAACTTTACAAAGAAGCACATAATAGATGCCAACCAAATGATAAAGACAGCACTGGAACAAGACTTCAAAGGAGAATGAGATTCCTGGACGTGAACACTCAAGTGTTTAGAATAGACACATAAACTAAACCTTGACAGATATAGGTAGGATTTGAATGCAAAAAGAGAGAAGTATTTGAGGAGCTAAAATTGCAATTGCTTGATGATTGCACTTACATAAGATTATCTAGAGAAGTCAAACACCACTTGCTATCTAGTGGCAGCAAGTAAAATGATTTCCAGGGATCAAGGAGAGAGAGCAGGGATCCCTGGGTGGCGCAGCGGTTTGGCGCCTGCCTTTGGCCCAGGGCGCGATCCTGGAGACCCAGGATCGAATCCCACATCGGGCTCCTGGTGCATGGAGCCTGCTTCTCCCTCTGCCTGTGTCTCTGCCTCTCTCTCTCTCTCTGTGTGTGTAACTATCATAAATAAATAAAAATTAAAAAAAAAAAAAGGAGAGAGAGCAATGGGAAGTTGGTGTTTAATGGGAACAGAGTTTCAGTTAGAGGGTGAAAAAGTTCCAGAGATAAATGGTAGTGATAGCTACAGAACAATGCGAATGTACTTAATACTACAAAACTTACACTTTAAAATAGTTAATTTTATGTCATGTAGATTTCACCATAATAAAAAAAAATAACTGGTTGACGCTAATGGCAAAGTTTACGTTGGTGATAAAGTAGGAAAGGTAAGTTCTGCTCTCTAGAGCTATACAGAATTTTTTTTTTCCCAAATGTCAGCCTTTAAATACCAACTCCTCACCCACCTAAGGTCTGTTTTCTTTCCTCTGGGCCTTTTTTTTTTTTTTTTTTTTTAATTTTCAAAAAATTTTTTGGAGGGTTGGGATGAGAATTCTCTGCAACTCCTTTACAGGGTCCTTGAGGACAGGGACTTATTCGAACTTCTTGGTGCCAGCAAAGAGTGTGGCACAAATTAAGCTCCTTAAATACTTGTGTACTGAATGAAAATACTAACAGTAAAGCCTACTGGTGAAACAACCCACACGATCTCCATCACAGCCAAATCCTAGGAATGCTGGCTGTGACACTTTTCCTTAAGCCTCTAAACAGGAGCTATCGAGATATGTAAACCTAAAACCGCTTTCCCCCAAAAATTCTTCCTCACATGCCAGGGTGACGGAGAAGTAACACACATTCAAGGCAACCATCTTTTCAAATAGTCTTCTACGACGGCCGACAAGACACAAATAACAGGCCTCACTGCTTAAGGAAGAAGAGGAAAGAACAGATTCCGCAGCTATGGGAACCGGAGGCTGCCCATGTCCTACGGGAAAGGCTGAAGGAGCGCGGGAGGCCGGGCCAAAGCCTAGCGCAGCTCTTACCCAGGTTACGGGTGTGGAGGTGGGAATGGGCCCGCAGCAACCTCAAAGGGACGCGGGCTGCGCTGGGGGAGGCCCTGGGATGCTCCGGCCGGGCTGTGACAGACCATCAGATCGGAAACAACTCCCCTCCCCGCCCAAGCCGGCGCAGCCCAAAAGGAGGCGCGGCCCATCCTCAGCGCACCTTTTGCCTCTCCTTCCTTTGGTTTTCGGTGTCCTCCAAGGGTGCCTCCAGCTCCATAATGTCCCCCCAGAGGAGTTTCCCAGGCATCATTCGCCGCCGCCGCCTCTTTCTGGGCTGGGTGGCCACAACCACCTACGGGCGGCAGCAGCGTGAAAGGAAGCGGGGGCAGGGCGGCCGCCCGGCCAGGGCCTACGTCACTTCCGGGACACGCACCGCACGGCGGGGAAAAATAATCCCGGATACTCCCGGTTTAAACTCTTCCTTTGCGTTGCAACGACTCGGCCAATGAGAATGAGTGATCTCGACTGGCCCACCCTTGCTCTAAAGCGATTGGCTGTTAGGGCGAAACGCTGGCCAATCTCCATAAAGGACGCGCGAACTGATTATCACGAAATGAGTCGCGTTTTTTTTTCCCGCCCCCCCGCCTTCCTTCCCCCTCCCCCCTCCCCCACTGCGAACATTTATCATAGGTGGCGCGGAGACGCGCTGGGGCTTCCCAGCATGCACTCCGCAGCAGGGGAGGACCCCAACCGCGGCGGAGAGGGGTCGCGCGCGGCGCCCCGGCGCGTGGACAGACCCGAACGAGCCCGATGGGGAGCGCCCCGCGCCGCCCCGCCCCGCCCTGCCTTTCGCCGCCGGAAGCTGCAGGCCTCGGCCCGCCCAGTGCTGGGTGAGGCGTTAACGTCTAACGGCTCCGCGCGAGGTCGGCGGGCGGGTGCTGGTGGGAAGGGGCTTCGCGGACTCTGCCGCGGGGCTGGGGGGGCTTGGCGGGAAGGTCGGGCTGGACGGTCATCCCTCCAGCCTTCGCTTTTAGTCCCGAAGTCTGCCCTTGGTTCATTTTAGGTCCTTTCCGCCCTTCCCACCGGATTTATTTACTCGCCTGGAGACAGGCATCTCGTTAGTGACGCTGTTAGGCCTAAGAGCCCTTCGGAATCCGAGTGGAGGGCTCCCACGACACAAAGGATAAGTGGGGGAAACCCTTGGAGAAACGTAGAGCGAAAAAAAATAAGCCTCAATGTCTTGGAGTGAATTAAAGGATTTCATCTTACGGATGATGATCGACTGCCCCCTAAATTAAAACCTCCTACAAAAGTGCGGAGACCTTTATGACCTTCATGCAGAAGGCTGATTCCTTAGCATACACCTTGCTCACATCACTGGTGCTGGCTGGTTGGCGTTCTTCAGCTCTTCGCGATGTGTTCAACCCAGCTACTCTCCCGGGAGTCCTCTCATCCTGAGATGTCGGTGCCCTCGACAATGTCTAAGACACCAGCCTTGTATCCTGAGCATCAGACTTGTGTCTTAGCAAAATCGCAAACCTGCTACATGTGGGAGTTTGGGGCTCGGTCCTAATAGCTGGAACCACGAATGATGGCGACAAGCCTCCTGCGCCGTTGTGGATTGGGCTGAAGTCAAAGGGCTAGAGATGTAAAAGTTACCTTATGGATTCAGTATCCATACTGTGGACAAAAGGAGGAGTGTCCACTAATGATAGCGGAGAACTGCATCTCTCCCTAGAGTAGGAGAACCGCTATGCATCTCTAGTTCTGTGCTTTTCTAGACCCTTTCCTTCCATCTCCTCACACCCTCCCCAATTCTAGCATCATAAACCAAGTCTTTGTAGACCTACAACAGAGTATGATGTGCACAGGGACAAGGAGTATACGTGGCAAAGAATGTCACGTGTGAAAGTGGGATAGTAATAGGAACAGATGTTAGTGTGTTGTGTTCGAAGATCAAATACAGATGAAGTTTTTAGCTCTTTTTTTTGGCATTCATTTGGAGGTCATAGAGCAGGCAGGTATGTGAATAGAAAGATTAGACTGTTCAGTTCTCCCTATGCAAGAGACTAACAAGTATATATATGTATATATTTTTTAAGATTTTATTCATGAGAGACAGAGAACAGGCAGAGGGAGAAGCAGGCTCCATGCAGGGAGCCCGATGTGGGACTCGATCCTGAGTCTCCAGGATCAGGCCCTGGGCCGAAGGCAGGCGCTAAACCGCTGCACCACCGGGGCTGCCCCAAGACCAACAAGTATATTAAGTTTCAGAATCACTTTTCACATTTTTCAGAATGACCTGTGATTCACGACACTCTACAATCCCTGCCTTTCTAAGCCCCAAACCTATTGAATCAAACTTCTGTCTGTCTGAAACCAAGTCATAAGTAACTTCAAGCTGTGGCTTAGCGGTAAAAAAAAAAATCTGAGTACTACCAAATTTGGGTAACTATGTTCTCTCCATGGATATCAACTGGAAAACTTGGGGATGATAAGGAATGGAGAATTTTTTTCTCTTATTCTAACTCTCATAGAGATTTGTATCTGATGATAAAATGTATTGGAGAGAACATGGAGGAGTACAATTTAAATGTACAAGTAATTCAAAATATAATCTTATTAGAATCTTTATTTTCCAAAATATCTTTTTCAAAGAGTTTGTTTATTCATGAAACATGAAGAGAGAGGCAGAGAAGCAGGCTCCTTGCAGGGAGCCCCATGTGGGACTCGATCCCGGGACTCCAGGATCACGCCCTGAGCCAAAAGGAGATGCTCAACCACTGAGCCACCTAGGCATACCATTTTCCAAAAAATCTTACCAGAGTCACTGATATAATTTGTATCTTAAAATATAAGAGTTGGGGTGCTTCATCTATTGCTGTTCCATGAATCTATAAAGATATCTCTTGCCTTTGGCTTCAGCTCCTTTAACTCCTTGACCTTAAGATAAGAAAATAATAGGACTATACACTTACCCCTCTCTGGTCATTCTCAAATGTACAGGGCTAGATTTTTTTTTTAACTGTATAGTTAAAAAGTAGAAGGTTTAAGAAGTCATTTTGCATCTGCAGGTCAATCTTACATGACAAAAGGAATCAAACTATCGTTTAGAAATGTTATAAAATGGAAATAGTTTAAGGAGCAATTATAGTTGATTAAAGAATACTGGAGGATTGAATGAGTGTTTTAGGGCAGCCCGGGTGGCTCAGCAGTTTAGTGCCGCCTTCAGCCAAGGGCCTGATCCTGGAGTCGCAGGATCGAGTCCCATGTCGGGCTCCCTGCGAGGAGTCTGCTGCTCCCTCTGCCTGGGTCTCTGCCCCTCTCTCTCTCTGTCTCTCAGGAATAAATAAAATCCTAAAAAAAAAAAAAAAAAAAAAAAAAAATGAGTGTTTTAGAGTACTAAGAAGTAAGGAGAAAATGAAAGAAGGAACAGGAGGGATGTTTCTGCCATTGTTAGCTACATGACTCGGCCAACTCAACTCTAAAACCTCGTCTTTTTTGTTAGTAATATGGAGACAAACATGCCTTCCTCGCTGATAGTGCAGTGGAATTGGGAGGATCAGCTGAAATAGCAATACTGCAAAGATGATATACAGAGCTGCTTACGTTTCTACCTTTAGCTCAGGGTTTTGACAGTTTTTGAAAGCCTTGAAGAAAACATATCTTTGAACACATTTAGCACATGTATATTTATGTATATGTGTAGCTCCTAATTCAAACTTGGAAAAGCTTTTTTTAAGATTTTTAAGTAATCTCTCCACCCAACGTGGGGCTTGTACTCACAACCTCAAGATTAAAGAGTCCCACACTCCACCAACTGAGCTCGCCTAGAGCCTCTGGAAAAAAAGCTTTTTAACTTTAACCTTTGGAAAGAGATCATACAGTTCCTCTAGCCAATTACTTTGCAAATGTTTTGAGTCAAGTGCCAGAAGAGTAGTGACATCAGCAACCCAGACGAGGGCACTATGACCCAAGAAATGGAAGCTGCTACAGCGGCCCGTGTTTCTGAGGTTTCAAAAGAGGATTTGTAGAGGCCAGCAAAGTAGTCATGAGTTTGTTTTGGATACTCCCCATTCTTGTTTTATGATTCTTGTGATTCTTGAGTCTCTCTTCCTCACTCATTTTGGCAGTAGTCTCTTCCCCATTCCCCAAAAGCCTTCACAGTAGAAGGGGTTCTCAAAATGTAGTGGTCTCCAATTTTCAAATTGGAGTTCTCTGCATTGTTTTTTTTCTCATAGATCTGACTTTTTTTTTTTTTTTAAGATTTTGTTTATTTATTCATGAGAGACACAGAGAGAGAGAGAGGCAGGCTCCATGCAAGGAGCCGGATGTGGGACTCTATCCCTGGTCTCCAGATCACACCCCAGGCTGCAGGTGGCGCTAAACTGCTGCGCCACCGGGGCTGCCCAGATCTGACTTTTTTTTTTTTTTTTTTAAGATTTTATTTATTTGAAAGAGAGACAGAGCACAAGCAGGGGGAGCAGGAGAGGGAGAAGTATGCTCTCCACCAAGCAAGGAGCCCAATGTGGGGCTCGATCCCAGGACCCTGAGATCATGACCTGAGCCAAAGGCAGAGGCTTAAGCAACTGAGCCACCCAGGTACCCCAGATCTGACATTTTGAAATCTTTGTCTGCTAAACTGCATTTAGTAATAGAATCATAATCATTCTCCTAATCTATACATAAGATAGATATTTAGTTTAGTAATGTCACACCAGCCTGTGATTGTGTATATTATTGAGCTGGTATAATTTCAACCACTGCCAAAGAAACTTGTTGTAATTAGCAAGGAGTTAATAAGCAAAGGGAATAAACAGTTTCTATTAGGATTTTCGAAATCTAGAAAATACCTCGCAGAAGCCAGCTACTCTCTAAGGATTCCTATGGGTCTGAGATTCCAGATAAGAGAGGATGATCTCAGAATATATGAAATGTCTAAAATAAGCCCACACTTCACATATTTTATTCCTATTATAGCATCAGATGTTAACTGAAAACTTGTTAGCCAAGGCATAATACCTTCACAGGCAAATCTGGGTTTGAATTGATGAAACTTCTTATACTCTTTTTTTTTAAACTTCTTAGAATCTTAACCTAAAGGACTGAATCTCTAAATAGAGGAATTCCAGACAACCTAGCAAAAACAGAGGACCTGCATAGTAGGTGATGTATTCACCTGACAAGTTTTGTGAATATATAAATAAAAATATACACACAAATTTATAATAATATCAGGTGCCTCCTACATTGGGCACTTTGAATAGATCAACCTCAGATCTTACAACAGTTCTGTAAGGTAGATATATCATTACTATCTCCCTTTTACAGATAAGAAAACTGAATCACAGAAGTTTGAAAACTTTATCACACAGCTCCCAAGGATTGTAATTGGGATTCAAACTTGTCTGACTCCTAAGCTCAGGTCATCATGCTGCCTCAAGAGAACAGTTTTCTCCTTAGAGAATAGACCACAATGGGGAAGAGAAATCAAGAACTAATGTTATCATGCACAAATTAATATTGGGGGGAAAATGCAAGTCACCTTTTTAGAGAATAATCTCCCAAACAACTAACACATATACCCATCTTTAACACCTGTAGTCATATGTTGTATTTTGTAGAAGGAAAGTTTTATTGGTTTCATAATCTTCATTTTATTTTATTTTATTATTTTTTTAAAGATTTTATTTATTCATAAGAGTACAGAGAGAGGCGGAGACACAGGCAGAGGGTGAAGCAGGCTCCATGCAGGGAGCCCGATGTGGGACTCGATCCCGGGACTCCAGGATTGCGCCCTGGGCCAAAGGCAGGCGCCAAACTGCTGAGCCACCCAGGGATCCCCAATAATCTTCATTTTAATACATTCAGAAAGTGTCATAATGCATCTAGTGGCAAAATTAGATGGATTTCATTGGTCTCTACATATGACTAGAGCCACAAAAGACTTTGGATCCCTCCAGTCTATTAAGAAATTTGTCCAACTTCAAAATCAAAGATAGGACAGAGTTGTTGTTGCTCTTTTTTCCCAAGGATTGACAGGGATAGGTGTAGAAAAATGGAGAACTAAAAGAACTCAGGAATCTCGCATGTGCTTAGTATTTTGCAGGATCCTTAGTCTTTTTCTTTTTTCCTTGAGACACATTTGACATATAACCCTCACCATATTTTATTTTTTAAAGGTTTTTTATTTATTTATTTACGATAGTCACAGAGAGAGAGAGAGAGGCAGAGACACAGGCAGAGGGAGAAGCAGGCTCCATGCACCGGGAGCCCGACGTGGGATTCGATCCCGGGTCTCCAGGATCGCGCCCTGGGCCAAAGGCAGGCGCCAAACCGCTGCGCCACCCAGGGATCCCTCTCACCATATTTTATAAGCACAAAACCTTACAGTTGGAAGGAATCTTCAAAATCATCTAGTTCAGCAATCCTGATAAGTACTGGAAATACCTCTGCAGCATACCAATCAAAGGATTACCAAGCCTCTGCTTGAATGCCCTAAAGAATGAGAAATTCATTCTTTTATAAAAGTGTTTGTTTCATCTATAGATGGTTTTGACTAATGGAAAGTTCTTTAAATAAGCTGAAATCTTTCTTCTAACTTTCATTCGCAGATAATGATTCCAAGCTATAAGACCCCCCAAAACAATGCCTCCCCCATAAGCCTTTTCTTGGTACTTTGCCCAAGTTTCAAATGTCCTTGGGACCACAGCTGATTTTCTTCGAAAGCCATGGTAGGTTGTTCAGAGCCACTAAAAGCCAACAGTTAGGAGCAAGTGGGCCAATCGCTGCAAAACACAGCAACGTGTCTGATCTCCCCTCCACTGCACTACACCACCGCCACCACCACCTGTACCAGGAGGCAGTCTCCATGGTGCTGAGCTTCATCTTACCTTCACTGTTATCAGGACAGTGAGAATTAAAAGAGGCACTCTCCAATTATTTAATCATGCTTGAGATCTAAGGCCTTAACAATCCTTAGAAACGTCTTAGAAGAAACATCCCCTCAACCATAAGTCAGCATTAGCATCTATCCAATATGCTGAAGCCAGTCTTGACTGCTCCATGTTCCCCAAACCCAAGAGAATCGACCATTTCCACTATTTGGTCTGAAAAGGCCAGCCAGAAAAAATTCCAACAAAGTTATTTAGTCTTAGTGGAAACAAATGTAAATGAACTATCCATCTTCCATCTTTTCTCCGAGTCTTTAATTCAGAACCTCCTTTTACTCACAAACCATTCTACAACCATTCTACTTCCTCTCTATCTCCACCATCTGAGAACATCCTGACTTCTCACCGCCATGCTATAGAGAGTGCCTCAAATGTGAGAAGAACCAGAAAAATAGTAGACCCAGATGCTGCCACAGGTATTTTGTACATTGACAGTCAGTACAATTTGGGGCCATCTGTTCATATTCAAGGTAGTTGCAGAGAAGATCTTGGCAGCAATGACTAGATAGAAAAAAACTCTTACTGCAAAGTACCCAGTACATCTATATAAATTCTTTCTGAGAATAATAAAAGACTTTAGTTGTAAACAAAGCATCTATACAACCCTAACACACTATTTCTGGATTTCTGTGCTGAACTCTAGCGAGATCCTTAAAAGAACTTAATGTGGGTAGAGAAATTCACTAACAGCACCCTATGTATTTGAGAAACTAATGAATGTCTGGCAATTTGATTTAATTACATTTAATTGGAAAAGGACCACGGACTTTATGGGTTTTTTTAATTGTGAAAAATCTATATATTCCCAATAAACTTCATAGTACAATAAGCTTTAAAACATCAAAAAGGGAAAAAAGCCAGCAACTGGAACAAAATATGTAATGAGATTAACAGCACCTATGCTTGGCTTTAGAGAATTCTTCTATACTCAGCTGATTAAAATATTCTATATTAATGCTGTATATTCTTATCAAAAGGTTTCCAAAAGAAAAAATAAGAATTAGACATTTATGACTGGAGTTAGTTGTAGTAAGGAATTGGATGTGAGTGTTTGACCATTCTTCGTGCCTTCAAAGTTCTGCAGAAAACTCTGTCTTCTTTTTAGTCCATCCAAAATGACTGAATTATTAGATGCCAGACTCTGTGTCCTAAGATATTAAAAATAACAGAATTATTACCTTCCAAAAGGGCCTGCATTTCTAATCAAAGCATTATGCCTTCATTTATTACTTTGAAGCAGCATAACATTTACTAACACTAAGGTGCACTTATCCTATAAGTTAACCTTTAAAAATCTAAGGTGCTCCTTACATTTTAAAGGCTTCACGATAGCACCTCAGTTATTTGACAGCTACTTTCCAAGAAGTTCATATTTTCAGAACATCTTTTCTCAGATCCAATATCAATTATATTCTAGTCAAAAACAATGAGCTCCCAGGGTGCCTAGCTGGCTCCATGGGAAGAGCCTGCAACTGTTGATCTCAGGATTGTGAGTTCAAGCCTCAGTTGGGTGTAGAGATTATTTAAACAAACTTTTAAAAAGAAGAAAATAAAAAGAATATTGTCCCTGAAAACCTCTTCTATACAACTCAGGTGTAATTTGTTTCTTTTTTGAGAAGTCATATGAAAGAGAAAAGCCAACTATAATATTTTTCACACTGACAATGTTCTTTTCCAAGGAGCTATAGGTTAGGTTAGTCCTTTATCTAAACACATCTGCTTTGCTTCAGCCAAATCAAATTACTTGTTTGGGCATTTTGCTTTTGACATTCCCCATTTCCCACCTATTCTCTCTATTACATGCTCATTACATTGATATGCCTCAAAAATGTGTCCTCCAATTGAAATGTTCCCTTAAACATCTCATCACTCTAATTCCACATCTCTTTGGCAGTTATGAAGAGTTTCTGCTTTGTCTTTTTTTTTCTTTAAGGAAACCCTACCCCCAATGTGGGGCTCCAACTCACAACCCCAAGATCAACAGTCATGTGCCCTATCAACTGAGCCAGCCAAATCCCCCTCTGCTTTGTACTTGAGTTCAGTTTGTCTGTTTGTTGGTCTACTTAAGACCAACTTGTCTGTTTTATTGTTTATTGTTGGTCTACTTAAGTAAAGTGTAAGCTTCCTGTAGGTAGCAACATCTTATTCATCTCTATTCCTGTAATTCTTGTAACAGGGCATATAGTTTATGTTCAAATGCTATCTTCCCTCCCTTTTCTTCTACATATCTTTAATGCTTATACTTACAAGTCTTTCAAGAGAACTATATTATAAACAACTTTTAAGAAATTAAATTTCTCAAGATTTCACAAATTTAAATTCTCAGCTACATGTCAAGGAGTAATTTCCCTTAACTGTTTTAGGTTTGATTTTTTGTTGTTGTTGTTCCTGCTTTTGCCAGAGAGAGAGAGGGAACTCATGGCTTGTTGGCTAACACTACCATTGTTACTTTGCGGACATTATGTTTTGATACTTTATTTTTTTTCTAAACCCAGATTTTATTTATTTGAGGAGAAAGAGTGCACGAGCAGGGGGAACGGCAGACAGAGGGAGAGGAAGAAGCAGGCTCCCCACTGAGCAGGAAGCCCTATGTGGGGCTTCATCCCAGGACCCTGAGATCATGACCTGTGCTGAAGGCAGACGCTCAACGACTAAGCCATTTAGGCGCCCCATTTCTTGATACTTTAAAGACTTGATATGAATTAAACAATTGTTTCAAACAGAAAAGATCTGTTGTCTAAAAAAGTGAAGATTATGTTTTAAAAACGCAGACCCCGGGCAGCCCTGGTGGCGCAGCGGTTTAGCGCCACCTGCAGCCCGGGGTGTGATCCTGGAGACCGAGGATCGAGTCCCGCGCCTGGCTCCCTGCATGGAGCCCGCTTCTTCCTCTGCCTGTGTCTCTGCCTCTCTCTCTCTCTCTCTCTCTCTCTCTCTCTCTCTCTCTCTCTCTCACTCTCTGTGTGTGTGTCTCTATGAATAAATAAATAAATATTAAAAATAATAATAATAAATAAAAAATAAAAATGCAGACCTCCAGGAATTTAGCCAAAGATATAGTCAGAAATACCTTGCAAGCATTTACATGTAAGAAGCAATCCACTGCAGATTGATTTATTACAGCAAAAATTGGGAATCTAAATGTCAAAGGAAGGAAAATAATAGTTATATAAATTCCACATAATGGAATTCTCAGACATGAAAAAGAATGAGCTGGATCTATATGTATTGATTGCAAGATATCCATGGTAAATTAGGTGAAAAAAGAAAGCCACAACTCCATATGATTTGTTGTTAAAAAATAATTCTAGGGATCCCTGGGTGGCACAGCAGTTTGGTGCCTGCGTTTGGCCGGGGGCGCGATCCTGGAGTCCCGGGATCGAGTCCTGCTTGGGCTCCCTGCATGGAGCCTGCTCCTCCCTCTGCCTGTGTCTCTGCCTCTCTGTCTCTCTCTGTGCGACTATCATGAATAAATAAATAAAATCTTTAAAAAAAATAAATCTATTTATAAACACACAGATGTCTGAAAGAACATAAGCCAAACTATTAAAAACGTGTAGGTCTCTTCAACAGAAAGGCAATGGCAAAAGTTGGGGAATGGAGACCTCAAATTTTACTATTTATTTATTTAACCATTTTATTTATTCATGAGAGACGGAGAGGCAGAGACAGAGGCAGAGGGAGAAGCAGGCTCCATGCAGGGAGCCCAAGCAGGACTCCATCCCGGGACTCCGCGATCATGACCTGAGCCGAAGGCAGATGCTCAACTGCTGAGCCACCCAGGCATCCCTATTTATTTATTTTTAAAGATTAATTAATTTATTTTTTTAGTTTTATTTTATTTTTTAAAGATTTTATTTATTCATGACAGACACACATACACACACACACACACGCACACACAGAGGCAGAGACACAGGCAGAGGGAGAAGCAGGTTCCATGCAGGAAGCCCGACGTGGGACTCGATCCTGCGACTCCAGGATCAGGCCCTTGGCTGAAGGCGGCACTAAACTGCTGAGCCACCCGGGCTGCCCTATTTATTTATTTTAGAGAGAGAAAGCACATGCACTAGCTGAGGGAGGAACAGAGGGAGAGGAAGAATCTCAAGCAGATTCCCCACTGAGCGTGGAGCCCAACACAGGGCTTGATCCCATGACCCTGAGATCATGACGTGAGCCAAAATCAAAGAGTTGGACACTCAACTGACTGAGCCATCCAGGTGTCTCCATTTTTACTTTTTATATTTCCTTTTTTAAAAAAATATTTATTTGAGAGAGAGAGAGCACACAAGCGGAGTGTGGGGTGGCAAAGGGAGAGGGAGAAGCAGATTCTCTGCTGAGCTGGGAGCCTGACATGGGACTCAATTCAGGAACCCTGAGACCATGGCCTGAGCTGAAGACAGATGTTTTACTGACTTAGCCACATAGGCACCCCTATCCTTTACATTTCTGTATTACTTTACTTCAAAATGAAGCACACAAGTTTATGTAATAAAAAACTAGTAAAGATATATGCCAAATTTTAAGATGAGCTTTTTAAAAAATATCTTATTTATTTATTTATTCATGAAAGACACAGAGAGCCAGAGCCAAAGGCAGGGGGAGAAGCAGGCTCCCTAAAGAGAGCATGATGCAGGACTCGCTCCTAGGACCCCAGGGATCATGACCTGAGCAAAAGGCAGATGCTCAACCACCAACCCACCCAGGTGCCCCTAAGATGAACTTTTTGAAAACTAAGAATATGAGGAGAATGTTCACAATGTACTATCATTTGAAAAAAGCACCATGCAAAATAAGAACTACGGTATAGGTAAAACATTTAAACAAAATAAATAGATCAATATATTCAGACTCAAGTGTTATAAATATACCACATATAAAAGATAAAAATATAAAAGGACTTTTAAAAAATATCTAAACAGTAGAGTAATTATAGGTGTTCAGTACTGGGGTGCTTGGGTGGCTCAGTTAGTTAAGCATCCAACTCTTGACTCTGGCTCAGATCATGATCTCAGACTCCTGGGATCAAGCGCCATGTCAGGCTCCAAACTCGGCCAGGAGTCTGCTTGAGGATTTCTCTTCCTCTCCCTCTGCCCCTGCCCCTGTCCACTGGCGTGCTCTCTCTCTCTCAAATCTTTTTTAAAAACCACTTTTCAGGACTTCTCAAACATTCTCTTATGATTATACTACTTTCATAATCTAAACAATGTTATTTAAACAAATTAGCATGGATAATATTGGTGGAAAGTAGCTGCATCTCTTTCTCAACCTGTGTAGAACCAAAAATATAAGTGAAAACTTCCAACCTTCAGTTCAGAAAGCGCTTCATTTATAGCAGCTCATTCCTGTTTTTTAGAAATAATTCAAGATTTAGGACAGCCTGGGTGGCTCAGCAGTTTACCGCTGCCTTCAGCCCAAGGCATGATCCTGGAGTCCCGGGATCGAGTCCCATGTCAGGCTCCCTGCATGGAGCCTGCTTCTCCCTCTGCCTGTGTCTCTGCCTCTCTCTGTGTGTCTCATGAATAAATAAATAAAATCTTAAAAATAATAATTCAAGATTTAGAAGTAGTAAATTTTGGTTAACATAAATAATGAACTTTATCCTATTATATAAGATATTTCATTGTAATTGTATACAATTTATTCAGTAAAGGCTGGTATATCACTATAAAAAGTTTATTCAGGAGTCTCCCACTAGATAATTCAATACATCCTTGATTTTAATAACTCCTGAGGAACACTGGCCCATCAAACACTTGTCCACATACTTACCGTGGAGAATCTATGCCACTGTCTCCTGCCATGCTATGATTTTCTGCTCCTTCCAAATGGCTGTGTTCACGTTGGATATCCTGAGCCAACACTGGCATATGGGAAGTGGTGAAAACTACCTTTTCTGTGAACTGCCTTCTCATTCCCTGACTCTGAGCACTCAGACTCCAGCTAGTCGGTTTCTTTGCAGTGTCACCAATAGAGTCTTGTAGGGTTTCAGTCTCCGAATTGGCTTTCTTTGTGCTATAGTAATCAAATGTACTTCCCTCAGTTTGGCCAGAGGTCATGAAGCTAGGTTCTTCCTCATAGTTAAAACTGGACTGAGTCCCCGAACTGAGGCCACTGCTTCCAGCCAAGAGATTAGGTGTTTGGCTTTCACCTGGGTTAGTGAAAAACCCAGAGGGTCTGTAACACTCATTTCCTTTCAGCACCTGCAGCTCAGACCTGTGTATTTTGCTGTTGTACTCAGTCACAGATCTTTTGGTCACTTTTTGTTTTCCCAAATGATTCCACTTGCTTCTCCCCGTAAAGGAATACTGAATGTGGCCAGGCAGCATTTGACATAAGTCCTCATTCCCAGAAAAGTCTTCCTCATCTAGATACAATGAACTACAGGCACCATCATCATCTTCCAATTCATTCCGATACAAGGCCTGATTATCATCAGAAAGCCCTTCGTTTTCTAGACTTACAGTCTCTGCTTCCTGGACAAGTGCCTTTCTCACTGATACGTCTTCTAAGTCTCCGTCTTGTCTCTCAGGTTGTCTCAAATAGTTCGTACCAACTGGGTAATCCAAAAGACCAAGATTTTGGAACTGGTGTATTGTTTTATCAACTAGGCTACAAGCAGAGGATGTATGGCCTACGGAGGGGGGGCCTTGTGATAACAGGACATGCTGTGTTTCTTTTGCCTCCCCTAAGGCGTCAAAGTGAGAATAACTTTTCCTCAAGACCTCAGGGATTACCTCGTTTTTTCCACCACATACATCATATCTCAACATGCTTTTCCTAAAGGAACATTTACTGCCATCTTGCAAAACACTACATTGACAGTAATTTAAGAGGGGATCTCTTAAGTCATCACTGGTAGGTTTGACAGTAGAGTCACTCATATAAATGGATTCCGCCACCGGTTTATCTTTACATGGCTCAGCATGTGGTTGTTTGGCTTCACTCTCAAAGATTCTTAAGGAATCCGGAGATCCTGACCTTTGGAAAGGCTTTCCCTTTGGTCCAGTCTGACTGGCTTTTAGGTCACTGGTCTTCTGGATGTTGTGCCCTTTGGTTATTGGGGTCCCTCGGTGAGGCAAACCCTGGAAAGGATTACTAATTCGCTTCTTGTAAATCAAGTGGGAACCCAGCACTGATAGATTCTCCAGTGGTTTCTCAACTACTGCTTCATTTGGGCTCTTAATCCTGGGGGTGGGCTGTGTGGCAGGGAGCTTGGGATGCTTCTGCAGTCTGAGGCTTCCGGGCTGAGGCTCACTTCCCTGACTCCTGACTTTGTGTCTCTCCCTCTGAGAATGGCCTCCTCGCCGCCTCGGAGACTTTGCAGACTGGCCCCGCCTTTTCCTAACTCCCTCTTTTGAAGTATATTTATGCTTAATCGTCAGCATATCAGTGGAAGTGCCCTGGCTATTACATTGTTTCTGTTCTTCGTATTTTTGCATTAAGACTGTATGTTTGATTAAATTGTCAACGGTCAGAATGGGATTAATTCGTTTGATAATCTCATGTTCAATGTCTCGAGGGATATTGTCCAAGTTATCCTCATCTCGAACAGGCCATTCTTCTGGTGGGAACTGGGCAGAGAAAGTGCTGTGCTCTGTTCTGGACTTCTCCTTCCTGGATATACTACGCCACAAGAGGCTAAAGCCAAACTTCTTGCCTTTTTCTCTGTCTTTTGTGTATGGTAATGGTTTGGCACTTTCACAGATGTGATGCTCAGACACTGAAACTGCTCGATTCTGAACCAAAGATTTGGATTCCTGAAGATCTTTCTGGCTTTTCCTAGCCACTTCTGCAGCAGCGGGTGTCTCTACATTCGGAGGGCACGGATCAGGGAAACACCGGCAAGACTGGCAATGGGAAATGTGGGCAGTGTTTTCCGCTAACTCCGTACAGCTCGCCATGCTCACCAGATATGTAATGCGAGTTGGCATTGGGTGACTTTCATCTGATTGGTCTCTCTTACTGTCTTGGGGGGTTGTATTTGTGATGAAGTAAGTCTGAGGAGTGACTATGAAGTATCCCTCTCCAGTGTGATAAATTTTCCTTTCTTTAATCAGAGTTCCCAGGGTGGTATACAGAACATCTTGAGATGGGATTGCAATACCTAAAACAAACAAGCATTTTATTGCACCGATAGATTTTGAATTAAAAAAAAAAAACACTTTGATGAGTGAAATCAGTAACTCAGAAATGACCACACATTTGCTTGATGAAACCAGAGCTAACTGTAACCCAATTAATATATGTAAGTAAAATGCCACAGAAGCATCAATAATAGTGACAATTTAATTGAGTATTGGTCTACACAAATAGATAGTAGTAAATTAATGGTTAAGTAGAGAAAAAAATCTGAGTTCACTTGAATACAAACAAGTTCTACAACCCCATCATGAATTTAAATTTTGATTTCTTGGAAGCAAACATGGGAATTTTTGAAAACTGCAGCCTCGTTGCTTAAATCTTAGTAAGAATCTAAAGAGAAAATGGAAACCAGTCTGTGCCAGGTTGAAGGCAAACTACCTAATATCTGTATTATGATAGTTTCTCAAAGTAGGAAGGTAACGATTTTAAAAGAAATTTTTTCTAACTAGCAGGGTTCAAAATTGTATTTATACCGTGAAACATGTTTGTATAACACTGGAAGAAAATACATCAATATATTAACATTGATTTTCTTTGGGTGGTGGTACTGTAAGTGGTTACTTTTCTATATTTTCTTGATTTTTCTACAATAAGCATATTCATTTTATAATGGGAAAAATTAAAAATACTATTATACATCCATGCATTGGGATATCATGCAGGTGTGAAAAGAATGAAATAAATTGATATATAATAATATAGAAAGGGTCGCCTGGGTGGCTCAGTGGTTGAGCATCTGCCTTTGGCTTGGGTTGTGACCCCAGTCCTAGGATAGAGTCTTATATCGGGCTTCCCTCAGGGAGCCTGCTTCTCCCTCTGCCTATGTCTCTGCCTCTCTGTATATCTCATGAATAAATAAAATCTGGGCAGCCCGAGTGGCCAGGGGTTTAGCACCGGCTTCAGCCCAGGGTGTGGACCTGGAGACCCAGGATCGAGTCCCACGTGGGGCTCCCTGGATGGAGCCTGCTTCTCCCTCTGCCTGTGTCTCTGCCTCTCTGTGTGTGTCTCTCGTGAATAAATAAAATCTTTACTAACTAACGAACTAAATAAATAAATAAATAAAATCTTAAAAAAAAATACAGGAAGATCTCCAAAACTTTTTTTAAAAGATTTATTTGAGAGAACGTGTACACATGGGGGGTAGGGCAGGGCAGGAGAGAGAGAATCTCAAGCAGACTACTCACTGAACTTGGAGCGTGCTGTACAGCTCCACTCAGGGCTCAGTTTTACGACCCTGAGATCATGATCTGAGCCAAAATCAAGAGTAAGGCATTCAACTGACTGAGGCACCCAGGCACCCCTCCAAAATATTTTTTTAACTTAGGCAAGGCACAGACCGACTGTAAAGAATGATCCAGGGCAGCCCCGGTGGCCCAGTGGTTTAGCGTCTGCCTTCAGGCCCAGGGTGTGATCCTGGAGACCCGGGATCAGGTCCCAAGTCAGGCTCCCTGCATGGAGCCTGCTTCTCCATCTGCCTGTGTCTCTGCCTCTCTCTCTCTCTCTCTCTCTCTCTCTCTCTCTCTCTGTGTGTGTGTGTGTGTGTCTCTCATGAATAAATAAAATCTTTTAAAAAAAGAATGATTCAGGGATCCCTGGGTGGTGCAGCTGTTTGGCGCCTGCCTTTGGCCCAGGGCGCGATCCTGGAAACCCGGGATCGAATCCCACGTCGGGCTCCCGGTGCATGGAGCCTGCTTCTCCCTCTGCCTATGTCTCTGCTTCTCTCTCTCTCTCTGTGTGTGTGACTATCATAAATAAATAAATTAATTAATTAAAAAAAGAATGATTCAATTTATATTATTAAAAGAATACATATACTCAAATACAATTTATGAACATATACACAGTAGATGATAAACAATAGGAGCTGTCGGGGATCCCTGGGTGGCTCATCGGTTTAGTGCAGCCTTCAGCCCAGGGTGTGATCCTGGAGACCCAGGATCGAGTCCCATGTTGGGCTTCCTGCATGGAACCTGCTTCTTCCTCTGCCTGTGTCTCTGCGCCTCTCTCTCTCTCTCTCTCTGTGTGTCTCTCATGAATAAATAAAATCTTAAAAAAAAAAAAACAATAGGCGCTATCACCTCTGGGAAGTGGCAATGGAAGAAAGGGATGGAGGTGGGGGAGAAGATAAACTTTTCCTTTTTTTTGCTTTGTACTCTTTTCTACAGTACAATTTGTCTATTGCCATAAGAACTGGTTTCTAAAAAGCTCATCTGGAAAGTAAAAGAAAAATGCCCTTCTTGGGCAGCCCGGGTGGCTCAGTGGTTTAGCGCCTGCCTTCAGCCCAGGGAGTGATCCTGGAGTCCCAGGATCGAGTCCCACGTCAGGCTCCCTGCATGGAGCCTGCTTCTCCCTCTGCCTGGGTCTCTGCCTCTCTCTCTCTCTCTCTGTCTCTCTCTGTCTGTGTGTGTGTGTGTGTGTGTGTGTGTGTGTGTGTGTGTCTCATGAATAAATAAATAAAATCTTTAAAAAAATGCCCTTCTCAAATTGTTGGTGCAGGCCTTTTCCTAGCAGGGCTCTAATACAAGGTTCGACAACAGAAGAAAAAAAGTGGTTATTGCCCAGTTTATTTACATATTTAAGATGATTTATAAAGAGAAAGCAAACACATGCAATGAACTAATAAAACTTGTCACGCTACCTGGGTAGTGTTTCATCAAGTGCTCCAATAACGATTCCTGTGTCACTACAATCTGAGCAGCATTCATATCAGATACAGCACAGCAAAGGACTTCAGCCAAAGGTATAAACTGAGACTGAGCTATTGGATTCATTTGCACTGGAAAGACATCACCTAATCGGAGGTTTAAAAAAAAAAAAAAGGAAAGATGATACATTTGTAGTAGAAACTCTTTGGAATTAGTGAATCAAGAATAAAAACTGAATAGCACACGGAATTGCTTTTTTTTTCATCAGTTTTTCCTCAGAATCTGATAACATGACATGAACAATGACAGAAAGCATAGAAGAAAAAGGTTTACATTCGGGTCCCTACTTTCTAAGACGTTTATAGAATTTGTCACTACTTTACATGCAAGAGATAGTAAGTTTCCAGATAAAAGGCACACAGCACTATCAGATTTCAGGTTGGACAATGCTTATATGGTAATTCACATTTTCAAGGCATTTTTTTTCATATGAGCTATCCAAAGCAGCCAGGGATGGGATTCTTCTTTACTTAAAATATAGAAAGCCAAAGAAAGCTCAAGTAATTGTCCCAAGGTCAGAAAGTAGGGAGACAGAAATAGGTCTTCTGACTCCTAACCCAGTATTTGCATCATTCCACATTTTCCTGATTGGAATGATTAGGAAGATTTGAAGAAAGGGCAGTAATGTTTTCCAAAAGCATTAAGACATGGAGCAAAACCATGGAAGGAGGAAATCACAAGGTATATAAAAGCATGAATAGAGTTACTGTTTGGATAGAGTTTATATGTTCTATCAGACCAAAATGGAAGACAGACTGGAAGTATAAGCTAACTGTATTGTCTTTGCTTCTTGCCATCATCTTAAATAAGTGTTCTTAACCTGCTACTACTCATGTTAGGAGTTTTAGATCCTGCTGAACAGCCAAGAGAACCATTCAATTACTTGGAAATGAAAGACTAGGGGGCAGCCCAGGTGGCTCAGCGGTTTGGCCCTGCCTTCACCCCAGGGCAT
Source organism: Nyctereutes procyonoides (assembly GCF_905146905.1). Lineage (NCBI taxonomy): Eukaryota > Metazoa > Chordata > Mammalia > Carnivora > Canidae > Nyctereutes > Nyctereutes procyonoides. The sequence continues at coordinate 68,118,547 of NW_026575046.1, forward strand.
GATCCTGGAGACACGGGATCAAGTCCCACATTGGGCTCCCTGCATGGAGCCTGCTTCTCCCTCTGCCTGTATCTCTGCCTCTCTCTCTCTCTCTCTCTCTCTGGTCTCTCATGAATAAATAAATAAAATATTTAAAAATAAATAAAAAAAGACTAAGGCTCAGGAAAGGGATCTGGGAATCAACTAATACAGAGGAGATGTGAAGCTAAGGAGTGGCATAAATTCTTCAGTAGAAGAAATAGGAAGAGAGGCAAGAAACACTGGACTATGGGGCTATCTACAGTCAAGAGATAGTGGAAAATAAGGACCCACAAAAGAGAGAAGGGGGGAGAGAAGTAAGAGTATGAGAAAAAGTCTCCAAAAATGTTTGAAAGGGATCAAAAAGGTTGAGGGAGGAGGGAAAAAGGCCATTGTATTTCTTGATGAGAAGGTGACCATTGGTGTCAAGAAAACTTTTCATAGAAAAGAACACAAACTAAATGTCAGGTTGAAAGAAGGGAGTTGGTGAGAAAAAAAAAAGTAAAGTTAACGGATCCCCTTGTTCTAGAGCAGGGCTTCTTAACTTTGGCACTTTTGACATTTGGGACCAGATATAAGGTGACCAAGCATCTCAGTACGGCCAGGACTGAGTGGTTTCCTGAGGCATAGGATTTTCGGTGTGTTGACCAAGAAAGCCAAAGGCAATCCAAGATGGCCTGCCTAGTCAGATCATTCTTTGTTGTGCGGGGCTGTACTGTGCATTTTAGCATGTTTATTATTGTCCTCGGCCTCTACCCACTTCTAGATGCCAGTAGCATCTCCACCAGTCGCAACAACCAAACATGTTTCCAGACATCGCCAAATGTCCCCAGAAGGGTGGGGGGGAGGGTCAAAACTGCCCAAATTATAAGCCACTGTTCTATACAGTTTGTCGGAAAAATCTGATTCTGAAACAGGAGAAATAGAACACAAACCAGGAGTAGGATCAAGTGAATGTGAATGTGTGTGTATGTTGTGATTTTCTTAAAAGATCTCTGCACATTTGGATGCAAAAAGGAAGGGCTTAGCGGAAACAATGCACATGATTCTGTGAAAGAGAAGACCAGTAAGGCACCAAGATCCCAGAAGAGGGGATTAGGAATGCCCAAAAGGTGCCAGTAGAAGTGCCTTAGAAATAAGGAAGATATTACTGCATCCGGACCTGAGAAAAGAATAGAGAGTGGTAGAAGGCCAAAAACATACTGAAGCATAGAAGGAAACAAATTCTAGCACAGCAAGGTCATCTGGCCTCTGCAAAGTTAAGGCAGGGAGAGAGGGGATAGGAATGGGAGGAGAAAAAAACAGGAATGAGGAGCTGAAGAGTGGAAAGGGGGTTTGAGGAGCTGTTCTTTGAGTATACTAGCAGATTATGAAGAAACCCTGAGCCTCAAGATGATTTAAGTATGGTTTCCGGCAGGTGAAGTGGCAATCTGGAATAGAAGAGAGTGAGAGCCAGGGAGGCCATTGATGCTTCTGACATTTTAATGTGCACATGAGAATCACCAGGGGCTTGTGCTAATGCACAGACTCGGATTCAGAAGGCCCGAAGCAGAGCCCATGATTCTGCATTTCTAACAACTTCCCAGGTGAGGTCTGCTTGGGAATGGTAGAGGGTTCGTGTGTTGATGATGGCAGTGCTAAAGTAGCTAACCATTCAACAAATAAACATGGTCCTGGGGCTACCTGGAGAGTCAAGAGTAGCCAAGAGGAAGCCAAAGAATGGAGAAAACTTGGTTACACCCTGCAATTGCCTCTCCCAATGATAGTGGAGAAGCCAATACTTTTACTGGTTTTTGAGGGGGAAGGCAGGTGGTGAGCACTGGCAAGGAGTGAAGGGCTGTAGCCAGAGCTGGTGAGTGGCCCATAGTATTTATTGTATCTGCATGAAGATAGAAGACTTCCATAAGGACACTGATAAGCAGTTTGCCATTATACATAACATTGGGCTGTTTCACTGTGTACTTAAGCTTCTCTGTCAGGCAGGCTGGGGCATCTCTGAACACAGAAGGTCATAACACAGAGCAGAACTGCTGTTGCAACCTAGGTTAGGATCTCCTCTTGAGTGCTTGTGGCTATTCCAGTAGATGGATACCAGGATACCTATAGCATTCTGAAAAGCTAGGATGACTGGCTAGTCAATTAACATTTCAAAGGGCAGTGATAAGAGATGGTACTACGAAACTTACTGTCCAAGTGGGACAGTAGATGACCCGAATCTCAAAATCCTTCTAGAAAGTCTTACCTCTAAGCTAAGGATAAGCCTCTGCCTCTCCTCATTCCCTCTTTGCCTTTTTTCCCCCCGGCATCCGGGATTTACTTTCATCTCTCTCCTCAACCAGAAAAAAATATAGGATTAAAGTACAATCCCAAATAGTTCCATGCTTCTTTCACGTAACTCCATGTGCTTAGTTTGAAATAAGTGACCTTAAACTTTCATAGATCTTTCTTCATCCTCCCCCAAAACGGGCTAAGTCGCTTTTTTTTTCTTGTATATGATTTTAAATTGATTTCGCCATTATCACTACCTGCATGCAGATGAGAAGTCCTTAATTCAGAAAGAGGGGGGAGAAAGGCCTCTCCTAGAAAGATAAGGGCTAGAGACCTGGCAAGGATAGGACAAAACAAAACCTAAGAAGTGTGGCTCAACCCCACAACCCACATTCAAGCCTCACCCCAGCCCAACCCTAAATCCAGTCATTTTGAATTTTGAAATGGGGGGAGGAGGAAGCATTAAAAGTAAAGAGACAGTGGCTGGAGTGTCCCCGTCCCATGCCCTTGCCGCGCCCCCTGCCGGTAGCCGTCCATTTTTCGGCGAATGAAACAAGGAAGCTGAACCAAACGTGGGGGTCCAGCACCCGGGTCTCCACTGTGCCTTTGGGCTAGACCTAAGCCGCCCATTTTTTAGCTCAACCCTTTAGCTTTTTTTTCTTTTCTTTGGAAAAAAAATAGTCAAAATGGGTTTTACATGGGGCTGGTGGGAAGAACTGCATGGGATGTTCCTATACATTTCTTTGCAATCTCCCATATATCGAAAATCAATTCAAAATAAAAAATTAAAAATAGATTTTTCAGAACCTACTTTCCTTCTCCTTTTCAAGCAGAGACATATGACCAACAGAACTTTTTTCTTACATTTTAAAAATCCCAAACAACTTCTCATAAAGAATCCTGACTGCCAAATCCAAAGACACACTCAAATTTTATTCGTGGGATGCCTGGGTGGCGCCCCGGTTTAGTGCCTGCCTTTGGCCCAGGGCGTGATCCTGGAGTCCTGGGATCAGGTCTCAAGTCAGGCTCCCTGCATGGAGCCTGCTTCTCCCTCTGCCTGTGTCTCTGCCTCTCTCTCTCTGTGTCTCTCATGAATAAATAAATAAAATATTTTTTAAAAAATTCTATTCGTAATTCCCACTGCGACATAGCAAAAGAGTGTTTTAAGAGTAAACAAAGGTAATATCAAGTAGGAAGTGAGGTGCCTAGGTGGCTCAGCGGTTGAGCGTCTGCCTCGATGCCTTTCCTGCATCGAACCTGCTTCTCCCTCTGCCTGTGTCTCTGCCTCTCTCTCTGTGTCTCTCATGAATAAATAAATAAAACCTTTAAAAGAAAAAGTAGGGGCAGCCCGGGTGGCTCAGCGGTTTAGTGCCACCTTCAGCCCAGGGTGTGATCCTGGAGACCTGGGATCGAGTCCCATGTCAGGCTCCCTGCATGGAGCCTGCTTCTCCCTGCCTGTGTCTCTGCCTCTCTCTCTCATGAATAAATAAATAAAATCTAAAGCCATAATAATAAAAAATAAAAAAAGTAGGAAGCCAAATTGCCTTTTTTTTTCCTCCTTCAAATTAATACAATGATACGTCCTTTGCATTTCAGAGAACGTGTTAAAATGTATTTAACCTCTGGTTTGGCGCTCCCTCCAAAACCTGGAGAAAGTTTTTCAGTACATTTCCTTCACAGCAGCCGTTGCTAAGAGACGTCTCCAGGTGCATAAATCATCAAGGGTGTTTTTTTTTTGTGCAGGAGAGCGGAGCGAACCCTGCGCAGGGACATTTGTGATAGACTCAGGAACCACTTTCATGCTCTAGCCATCTTTTTTTGTTTCAGTAACTTTCGCATTTGGATTTTTAGAATGCAATAACCCTTAATAGAGTTTTCCACCAAAAATCAACTTTCTGTGTAGAATATCCCATTTATAGATGTAAGCAGATTTCACAGCAAGTGAAAGCCAGTCCTTTGACTTTATCCTCCATTACTATGGAGTAATTGAAGAGCACCCTTCAGCGCAGGCCTGCCATGGACCTTTGCCCCTTGACCTGTTGCAGGGACCAGAAGGCTAGGAGAGGCTGTGTGCCAGAGTAAACAGTCCTCTCTGTTTATACAGTCTTGTACTCTTGGGTGCTGCAGAAATGGGAAAAGCATTTGGCCTGAAAGACTGGTCTGACAAAAATGCTGACAAAGTACAACCATATATATTGGTGCCTACTACATTTAATGCCATCTTTTCTGCAAAGAATAATTTTGTTGCTACCTTGCTACACTCCCAAAGGATTTAGTTGGTATTTTAATTTTTTTAAATTTTTGATGAGTTTTAAAACAAGTATTTTATTTTTTTTTTTTTTTTTAATTAATTAATTTATTTATTTATGATAGTCACATACAGAGAGAGAGAGAGAGAGGCAGAGACACAGGCAGAGGGAGAAGCAGGCTCCATGCACCGGGAACCCGATGTGGGATTCGATCCCGGGTCTCCAGGATCGCGCCCTGGGCCAAAGGCAGGCGCCAAACCGCTGCACCACCCAGGGATCCCTAAAACAAGTATTTTAAAATGCACTTTCAAAGAAGAAAAAACAGCACAAGGCAAATTAAATGTGTGTAGTATGTAGCCGCCAATCAGCAAGTGAAAGTATGGAGTTCTGAACTGTCAAAGATTGTTGATGGGATCCCTGGGTGGCTCAGCAGTTTAGCACCTGCCTTCGGCCCAGGGCATGATCCTGGAGTCCTGGGATCGAGTCCCACATCAGGCTCCCTGCATGGAGCCTGCTTCTCCCTCTGCCTGCTCCTCTGCCTCTCTCTCAGTCTGTGTCTCTCATGAATAAATAAATAAAATCTTTAAAAAAAAAAAAAAGTCCTCATCAAAGCTCTGAGGAAAAGGAGGTGACTTCTTTGTCAGGACCCAAAGGCCTCCTCCATATGCCTCTGGTGGAAGGCCTCTAGAAGAATACCCTATCTTGATAGTTTTCCATCTCTGAAGAAAAAATGGCTAAAAGAGCCATCCTGACCAATTCATGAGGCACAAATATTCATACCCTGGTGTGAAACATCCAAATGTACGTTCATGACAAATATGGACACAACCCGGCTGCCTTTCACCAGAAAGCTGCTGGACTAAACAAATTGTCCCCCAAAATTGTGGTATTGGAAAAATCTTCAGCCAAGGACACTGGACTCCTAAATCTGCCAGTTACAGATCATCAATTAGAAGCTTCCACAAAATTAAACAAGCTGATCAACGCGAGACTGGTATCAGCATAGTGGCCGGGACAGCAAGATTATTTTCCCAGGAATAGTGGGTGTGGGGAGCACAAGCCAACAGAAATGTGTCAGTCCCAGAGCCCTGAGTGAAGGTCTAGCGCAGGGGCAATGATACCTGGGCTCAAACAACAAACTCTTTCACATCTTGAAAGTGGTTATCAGACAGGTGAAGGGGAGGTTTAGCATCCTGACGATTTTGGAGGAAAGAGCCAGATGTGAAGAAGGCATGTGATCCCAGGTCTCCCAAGTGAGAAAGTCAGAACCAAGTGACAGTCTGCCTGGCCCAATCCTGTGTTTGCTTTGTCCACCGAGAAAATTTCTGAGGAAAAACATCTTTACTGAGGGACAAAATTAAAGTTTTATGTAAAAATTAGACCTTAAAAAATAAAACAACCCTGTACTTTTAGAGGGAAAAAGTTAAATACTATCCAATATTAACATTTATCTTATGCTTTAAGATGCCTAAACAAATTCTAAGAGGGCCTCCACGTGGGATCTAGATTCTGACATTTTTTATTCAGGGTACTTGAATTCGATTTCAAGGTTCCCGAGAGCCTGTGCTACCAAATATGCAAAAAGAGGGAAGACTTCTTTGCAAATTTGGAAAGCACTCACATCAAGACTTTTTTTGTATCATACTAATATATGAATTTGCAATAAAATTATATTCTAGGCAAAAGTAATCCTAACACAACTTATTTCATATTTAAGACACAAAATTCTCTCTACAATAAAAATGTTGAGTCCCTATACAAGTTTATGGACTCAGTGCTAGGCAGTCTGCCAGAAATTCATGCATTATTGACTTTCAATGGTTTAACTGAGCCGCTCAAACTCAGCTAATTACCCCGACACATGAAATCTGAGACCATCTTTTTAGGCGCCTGTACTGAATCACACTGTGGGAAAGGTATCTTCTATGTGCATTAGAGATGACAATAGAGCATGAATAAAACAGCCTGCAGATACACTCGAGTTTAATAAAAAAAAAAAAAAAAAAAGATGTTTTGTTCTAAGTAATCCAAGAAGTTCCCCTGATTTTTAAACTGCACTTTTATCCAAGACAGAATTTCCAGATTTCTTTAACATTAAAATTAATCCTGTACTTTTTAAAATGCAAGTATTATGTAACAATGTGTATCTCATCAGAGATCAGATGCTGTGCACAAATTTCCATGGCTTTAAATTAATTAGACCTATTGTGTTCAGAAAATCAAATGAAATTGGAACAAAAAGAAAGGTTTCAGGCCAGCAAAACCAAGCCCCTCTCCATGTCTCTCTTTTATTTTAGCAAAATAAAAGATTGCAAACACTTTCCTCCACATTTAGAAACAAAAAGAGGACGAAGACTCAGAAACTGGCTGTAGATCTAAGGGTGGTTGGGTTATCTCCCATGGAAGCTGGAATTCTTTCTCAAGGGCGGTGGTATTTATTTTAAACTCCTAGGCACATACCTCCCCTCCTGGGACATGCCCTCTGTTGAAGAGCTAAAGGCTTCCCTCAGAAGGCTGGGCCATTCCAACACCAGGGGTTCTTAGTGCTCCCTTCCCTAATACTTCGACCTGTCAGGATTAGTAAATTAACAGCCCCTTTCTTCTCAAGTGATCGATCCACAAATAGCCACTATCAATTAAATTGCAGAGGCTTTGGGCCATTTGTGACCAGGACCCCATAATTCAGCTGTCAGACACAACATGGGATGTAGAAAAGACACAGAGGTGGCCCGACTTCGGGGAGCCCTTTGGCCTGTAGCACCCTTCCCCCCCTTGACCGCCACCCTCATTGTGACTAAAGATACAGGGGCTCCTGGCTGGGAGGAAAGAATGTGCATGACTCAAACCAGCTGTTTTTTTTTTGTTGTTTTTTTTTTTAAAGATGCTAAAACTCAGTACTTCAGCCTCCAAAGCCCTCCAGGCCCCATGGTGCCCTTTCCTAACCTCTCTTCCCTTCAGGCCTCCACTTTGGATATGTTAATGATTTTACCCCAGCAGTGTCAGTTTTCTAAGGCTGTCAAAATTAATTACCATAAATGCAGTGGCTTAAAACAACACAAATTTATTATCTCACAGTCTATACATTAGAAATCTGGGGGTGGGGGGTGGGGGGGGCTCCACTCAGTCCTCTGCTCCGGTCCCGTGGCTGGGGCTCTAATCAGAGGCTCTAGGGGAGCAGTCTACTTCCAATCTCATTCAGATTTTTGGCAGAATTCAGTTTCTTGTGGGTCGTAGGACTCAGGGCCTGGTTCCCCTGGTGGCTATTAGAAGGGAACCCCTTCCTCAGCGATTTAAAGCCACCTGTATTTGTCCTGTTGTCCCCTTCATCTTCAAAGACAGCGTGGAGTCTTTTTCACACTGCCATTCTCTCTGACTTGCCCTTCTGTTGCTTCACTTCCGTTCCAGTCAGATAAAGTTCTCTGCTTTTAAGGGCTCATGTGATTAGATTGGGCCCACCCAGATAATCCAGGATAATCTTCCTAAAGTCTGTAACATAATCACATCCGCAAAGTCCTTTTTGCCATGTAAGGTAACATATTCACAGGGTCCAGGATTTGGACGGGGACATCTTTGGGGCACCATTCTGCCTACCACCCTAGATACAAGGGTCGGGGGCAAGGAACAGCTGAGGACAGAGGCACAGGTTGTAAACTGCAGCAGTCTTGTATCTCCCTAAAAAATGGCCGTGCAGGAAAGTATCTTTTCTTTGCCCTCAAGGCCAACCTGGGACTGATTCAATTTAAGGTGAACCTTCTTCCCAAGATTCTGGGGGCCACACATGTAATGACTGTGACTGGCAGCTCGGAGACATGGTGATGAAATAAAATACCATTGAATGCCACTGTGCAAAAAATGGGCCGGGGGCGGGGGGGTGTAGCCTCAAGGCTGTTTGAATAACAAAATTTCCGTGTGATGAAGAAGCTGTCCTTTATGTCCCTAGTCTTCACGTTACAAACAAGCGTTATCCTGGGGGTCAAGGGACCTGATTGGGGTTTCAATCCAGGTTCTGCTATGTGGCTCCGAGAAACCCTCTCTTCTCTGAGTTTCAGTTTTCCTTGTCTAAACATGTGGGGCTGAGCTAGATCAGTGTTTCCCAAGATGTGGTCTGTGGAGAACTCATTCCACGGAATGCTCTGCAAGAAGAGGGTCCCAAGGCCGAATGTTTGAGAAACACTGCCTGCATTGTTAATGGCTCTGAGAACTGTAATGGATAATTTAGTTTATCTAACCCGATGTTTCTCAGTCATACTTGGCCACAATCTTCTTTCTCCCAAACCTGGTATTACCCATCAGCTGTGACTCCTCTCCTTCCAAACCGGCCTCTCTCTGCACAGTCTGTACTCTCATCTGGGAGACCTCATCCTTGTCTCCTCCATCTAAAGCACTCCTCCTCCTGCTGGTATTTCCCATCATGAAGACTGGCTCAAATGCTGACTCGACTCTCCCCTGGACTATTCTCTGAGCCCATCAGCTGGAGTTCTCCTTCCCACAGGGACCACTTATGAAAACTTGAATGAGCAGCTACTGTGGCATAGCATTAGCACTCATAGTACAGCAATATTATAATAGCTTATTATAATAGCTTATTATAACAGTCCTTCTATTATTTCTTATCCCGCAAATATTTATTGAGTACCTACTATATGCCAGTTCCTGGGGATACAACTGTGAACAGAACACAGTCTTTGCCTTCAAGGGGCTCTGATTCTAATAGAAGAGCAGTGGTTGGAGGCAATCATAACCCAACGGAGGGCTGCAATGGGCAGGACTGGGACTCGGTCTTCCTGGTCCCCCTTCTGAATGCCACTCTCAGAAGTTTGTGGATAACAGGGCAGGATCACCATGAGTAAGAAGAGCCAGACGTGTTGCTCTGGGGCCTTGGGGTACCAAAGGCAGCATGGGATAAAAAAGGGAGCCCTGCAACTGGTCAGCCTGACCTGGGGCTCACATCTTCCAATTCCACTTACTGACTGTGCCCTTTTCAAGTGTTCATTAGTGACATCGACTGTCCAACACAAATAACAATATCTGACTCAAAGGTTGTTGTTGGAAAACATGCCAAAGAACCTGGGATAATATCTGACACACACCTGCTCTCCTATTGACATTAGTAGTCTTTAACTTTTCTTCTCAAAGGAGGGATATGAAACTTGATCACCCCTGGTTCCATGTTGTTATTGGTACTTGGAGTTTTTCTTGTAGGGCACTGGTTCTGCACATGAATGGGTTTCTCAGCCATTCAGGACTTTTCTTTTCCCAACCCCCATAGCCTATGTGACCAGACACCAGTTATGCCCATGACGTTTTCCCCACTTGAGAGGAAACAATTCGTGTTGGTCAAGCCTTGCTTTGAAGGCTATGGCTAGCCTTGCTTTGTTCTATTTGGGAATAGTTTACTGTGACGCCTTGTGGCAGATATTGTAGGTTGACACATTCAACACACATTCCCGATCATCTTTTTCCTGGCCTTCCTCCAGTGCAGGGGTAGGAAAATTACTCGATTTCCCAACTGCTCTTGAAACCCATGGAACTGGGACATCACTGCGGTCCGAGATAAGGCAGGCAGCTGCCACTGCTAGAAGCGACTTCACCAGGAAAAGACCTGCCTTCATCTTGTTTCCTTTCATTCTTAACTCTTTTTTCCAGCCTGGATCTTGAAGAGGATGCAGCCACCTTGTGACCATTAGGTGACAAACATGATGGCAAAAGACCACTCTTTAAGGAAGGCAGAGCAGAAAGAGAGAAAAAGCCCAGATGTATGGTAGCCTTGCTGAGTCCCTATCCCAGGCCCAGCCTGCCAACCTCCAAACCTCTTGTCATGAGACAAATCTACCCCTCATTTGTTCATGCCATTGTTCGAGCGTTTTCTATAATCCACAACAAAACACATCTCCAGCCAAACTACTTAGTCAAGGTCTCTGATATGTGTTTCCTCCTCATATTCTCTGCGGTGGGGAGTGTTTGCCCTACCGAGGGCCGGAATAAAGCTTCTGGATTCTCCAGCAGCTGGACTTTATTTTAGCAGCTTAAATGCTGTGAAGCTAGAATGCCACAGCGGTGGGTATTCAGAAAAGGTGTTGGGGCTTCTGCAGCTTTACTCTGATCGCGCCAAGTCTGGGATGTGCCATGAGAAGAATGAGAAGCAGAAACTTTAGCTGACATTGCTAATTTTTAACTGCCTGGGGACATCTGTTCTAAGAAGGCTACAATAGGCACTCTCCTCGGGATGGGAAGGATTTCCTTCTTGCACGTAGAAATAACAGAGGGGAAGATAAAACTATCACAGCGGTACAGCTGGCGCTCCGAATGGGTATCTACGGTTACAGCCCTGAGACCGGGATGCCTTTCAATCTCTCCTGAAAGGAAGTCTTGTGAAATGGAGCCAATAAGTCAGTATCACCGTTCCCATCGATGTAAGATTAACTACGCATTTAAAGAGGCAAATAATGAATAACACCATTTCTGCTTCAGGAGGAGGTAAACCCTACCATTTGTTGAAGACAGTTGCCTTTGGTCCTGAAAGAGCCTGGATCCACCCACACGCCCCCTCCCCCCTACCCCCCGTCTCTACAGCTGGGTCTGTACTGAGGTGGATTAAGCCCAGCAGAGGCCTCCTGCTCCAATGAGGACTAGGACGTGTGGTGACAGGAGCTGCGAGAGGGCTCTACTTTACATCATGAGACACACACTTAGTGTTGCCTTTTATCCCAGACTATACACACATGCATGCGCTCACACACGTGTACTTTACCAAAAGAATCACAAAAATTGTAACCTTGCCTGCACCTTTCCTGTTGACGGAGGATGGGGGTCAGGTGGCCCAGAGAAATGAACAGGACCTGCCCCAGAAACCAGGGAGGATTATCCATGGCCACAGGTGCTTGCCCAGGCCCTCGCAGCAGGGTGGCTCAGCCCGCTCAGCCACCCTCACTCCCACCTGGAAACTGCTCCTGCCCCAATCTGGAAAGCATCACTGAGTTTCTGCCTCAATGGTCTCTTTCACTTCTCCCAGACTGCTGTGCTCCAGCTGCTTTCAACTTGATTACAGATTTTTTTGGCCTCCTGAAATATTAACTTATAAAAGATAAAAGCCACTCCAGGGATACAATTCATATAAATGTAGTTTTACTGAGAAGCACTTCTAGGCTGCTAGAGAACTTTAAAGATACAAACTTTTCGGTTTTAAGATTGTGGATTCCTTTGATTTGGCCCAGAAGTCTTCACATTACATCTGGGCAGATGTGACTGCACCTTTAGTATATTTTCACAAGGTCACTCCTTAAAAATGAAATGAAGGTGCACCACCCTGAGAAATCTTGAAAGAAGCTGTAGGTCTTGCTTCATATCAGTGATTCTAATCTTCCTATGTGGGGTCATATAACCATTGCTTCAAGGAGCCAACCCCCTACTTCACACTAAGCCATCTATTACTGCAGCTCTGACCCAAGGCAGCCAGATGTTTTCTCAGGTTACATGCTGGGAGAAAGAGAGTGGGTTCGTGCACATCATGTTGTGTGTCCAGGCAGAAACTGCTAGGGCCTATCTGCAACAGTTAGCTGACTCCCCCCCAACCCCCTTGCCTTCCACACAGATATGGTTTCCCTACCCCATCACAGCAAATGCACTCTTCTCTTCACTCTCTTGGGTTTCAGCCTAGAAATGGGGCTCCAACATATCTTTTATTATTTTAATAAAGCTCAACATGGGGCTTGAACTCACAGCCCTGATGTCAAGACCTAAGATAAAGAGTTGGATGCTTAACCAACTGAGCCACCCAAGTGCCCCCAATATATCTTTTAAATACACTACTTCCTAGATTATTGCTTGTCTAGCGCCTTCTTTTTCCTGTCTCAAAGACTTAAGACTGACATTCTCCTTTTACTTATGAAAGATCCCCTCCTCCAAGGGCTGTGCGGACAGTATTCCTGCTACCAACACACTGCTCACTTCACCAACTCTCTTACTCAGGCCACCCCTCCCTTTCCAGTGTCACCTCATGTTTTTGCCTGGCAGCCCAATGTATGGTGCCAAAACTCAGGTGTAAGAGACCAAGGACAATTCTTGTGGAAGTTCCTGGAACAGCACAGACCTCTGGGTCAAGAGAATCCTGCATCTGTCCTGCTTCTAACATGGAACAATGGAGCTAACTGTTAGCAAGAGAAGCAGAATCTTGAAGAGCTGGAGTTTTCTAGATAAGTGTTGCTGAAATCTTGGGATCCTCAGCTAAGTTAATTTATAACTATATAGCGAGAGAACCCTAGAGAGATTTAACTAACTCTGAAGGTGTGTTTACATTTTAAGGGCAAATGAGGCCCATGACCTTGGAAACAGTTCTAGGTCATAAAAACTGGAGCCACCAAGGTTTGCTCTGGTTCCTGCAGAGATGTGTTTATACTCCAAAAAGTCAGAGGGAGAACCCAGAATCTTTTCCATCCTGTCTCCAAGCAACAAAGGTTTTTCTTCCCGCTGGGGGAGGATAAAGAAGCAGTTGCATCTTTCTCCTGTATACAAGCAAGGAAAATCCCCTTTTCTCCATCCCTCCACCTATGGAGTGTCTAAGCATCTATGCTGGAGATTTTTCCATCAGGCTTTCATCATATTGCCCTAAGCACTGGAGCATGCGGGTGGGGGTGATGATGATACCATTACAATTATTTACGTAAAAATATTTTTTATTTTTGTGTAGTTTGTGTTTCATGTGCATTCAGAATAAAATTAATAAAGATGCTTATTAAAAAGCCCAATGGGGGTGGCCCAGGCGACTCAGTGGTTTAGTGCTGCCTTTGGCCCAGGGCACGACCCTGGAGTCCCACATTGGGCTCCCTGCATGGAGTCTGCTTCTCCTTCTGCGTGTCTCTGCCTCTCTCTCTCTGTCCCAAATAAATAAATAAATAAAAATAAAATCTTTAAAAAATAAACTAAAATAAAATAAAATAAAAGGTTATGGCAGCAAAGATGACGGTATCCTAATATGTCACGTGGCTTACTGGAAGAGACCGACAGAGCCCTCAAGCAGGTTAGTAGGATTTGAAGGATATCCACAGGAATTAGCAGCTCTGTTGAAAAAGACTGAGCAATTTCTTAGTCCGGGATCAGGAGATAGCCTTGGAAAAACCCAGATTAGGATTTTGCTCTGTGCTCTGGGTGGGACCCAGAAGTCCTTAGAGGTGAGTTTCAAGTGGGACAGGAGGAGCTTGTGTCATTCTCCTACAGGTGAGGAGAGAGAATAGGCTCCCAAGTCTGAGAGGACCTCAGACCTCTGGGTGTCGAGTCCACACTGCAGGGAAGGGGTCTGGATTACCACTTTGGAGACCCTTCCCAGCTCTCTTCTGCTCCTTAGTTTCCCTGCGACCCCAGCTGACTTTCCTGTCTCAAGAGGCACTGCACTAGTCCCTTTACAGGGCAGGAGAACAGGAAGACTGGAATGTTGACAGCTCTGTTGGATGCTGGCGTCCATGCACCACGTGGAGAGAGGACACGACACGGAGCAAGTGGTGTAAATGGAGATGCTGAGGAATGCAGAGTGGAGTCTCCACGCGTGGGCACAGCGAGTCCTGGAGCATCCTCGCACACGCCAGGCAGAGAAAGGAGAGGCAGGTAATCAAACCTCACCCTGCAGCCTGCATTTTGCCCCGCTTCTGCATTCCCCACCAGGGAGGAAACAGCTCCTCCCTTCCTGCAGCTGTGATTTTATCCCCATAAATGCTGATTTTAACTGCTAGGAGTTTGTGTAAAAACTTTGAACGTACTTGGATGTTATATGCTCGTCCTAAGTGCTCGAGAGGGATTGTCTCACCTCTTCCCTCCATCAGGGAAGGCTGCAAAGAGAAGGCTGCCCTTGTTTTTTTTATCACCTGTGAGTGGAGTGGATGTCTCTTAGCCCTGAGGTTCCCCGGCAATTGGGAGAAAACTGTTGGCTCCTTACCATCAATCTGGAGGCCTGAAATCTCACTAGATTCTAGGTGTGGGAGACAGAGCAAGTCTCTGCGCCAGATGAGCGCTCTGATGTTTGCTCAGGATGGGTGGTATGCCAAGAGAAGGGGAGAAGCTCCCAGATTCAGGTACACTTCAGACATTGTTGACATGGATATTAAACAGTACCTTCCTGAAAAGCGGCTTATAAACTTGTTAATGAGCTCTTGTGGAAATCATATGCTCGCATTTATGGAATGTGTCAACTGGGACCCCAAGGACTTCCATGACTGACAGGTAAAAAGCACTTTTACAAAAATCCTTGCAAGAAAGGCCCTGCTAGCCAGGCATCAGTTCTCCTTTGCTTGAGAAAGGGGTAAGCATCTCCTCTTGCTGCCCCAAGCAAGGAAAAGTCATTGGCTTTGGTGGTGGTGGCAGTGGGGTGGGTTCAGCTCTGTTAAACTGCAAACAGGTGTGGTAGCCCTGCTCTGTGGGCTCAACTCTGAGAATGTTGAAAGACCTTTTGCGGGGCTATGAGCTGTGGAAACAAATCATGAATGCTGGATCACACACAGGTGCCCACGGAATGGGCTGTTGTCTGATGAGGCCGCTGCTGATGGAGCCTGCCTCTCTCCTGGCGGGGTTCCTAGGAAAGCCACAGGGCAGAGGAAGGTCAAATCACGAGACCCTAAAAAAAAAAAAAAAAAAAAAAAAAAAAAATCACGAGACCCTGTCCTCTCTGCTGGCTCAGGCAGGCTGAATCGGATGGGACTTTGGGCCCTCTCTTGGTGAGATCTCATTGCTGTTGGCTTTTTGCATTCGGCCTTTCTGATGTTTGGATGGGGCAATTTGTGCCTTTTCTGGTTCTGCCTGACGTCACTCAACAACCAGCGGCTGCTCTGACTCACCTTCTCCTAGTGCACAACACCTCAGTAAGGTGGCTTGATTATTCAAGGCAGCAGTCCCCAGGGAGGGCTGATCCTCTCTAGCTTTTCAGTGTCTCATGGTCAGAACAGTAAGTGTGGGGCATATAGATGTATTTCAGGAAATGTTTTAATTCAGAATTCTGCCCTGACCAGATATGATGTAGCTTTCTGTCTCCCCTAACAATAATCCCAGATCAGCTTGCCCAAAAACAGTCTCAGGAGATGCAGAAGTAATAATTAAGTCTGTCTGAATTGTGTGAAAATGTTCTGTGAAAAGGCTTTTTGTCTCTTTTGCACCTAACTCTTGTGGGCAAAATGTCTGGGTGAGGATGACAGAAAAAAACCCGTGAAGTTACAGTCATGAGACACACGGATTTAGTAACAGTGAAAGGAAAGCCAAGAGCAAGGCCCTAGAGAAGGGAAAACTTCAGACCCAGGAGATGAAGGGCAGGGAATTCATGACATTTGTTTTTCAGGATCTGCTCCTGGAGCTCCCAGAACATTCCATGCTGCTCTCCTGACCTGCTGCCCACCTTGCTGCTGTCAGCACTCCAAATTCAAACTGACCACTGAGGATGCTCCTGCTGCCTGACAGCTGACCAGACAGGAGGGATGATCCCAGCTCCTGCATATTCTCTGCAGAACAACTCCAGCTGTCCTCTGCGCCTCAGAAATAGGTGAGCCAGCGTCGTGAGCAAGCTGGATGGCTTGATATTGCCTGAAGTTATTCCGTCTGAAAATAGGAACTGAATGGAGTTTTTTGGGCCAAAGTGGGGAACCCCCAAATTTAGTAACTGGTGGAAGGCCTCCTTAGGGATCTTGTGCATTTATGTTGCCTAACTGATGTATCATTCCACTTGGGAGCCCTAACAGTTGTAAATGTTTTGTTCCCAGGGATGCCCTGTGTACCCCTGGGGCTCTATGAAAGGCAGGTATTAACTTCTCTCTGGTGAAAACACCAACCTAGGGGCACCTGGGTGGCTCAGTTGTTTAAGCATCTCTCTGGCTGGTGTCATAATCCCAGGGTCCAGAGATCGAGTTGCACATCCTTTGGGCTCCCGGCTCAGTGGGGAGTCTGCTTCTCCCTCTGGTGTTCCCCCCTGCTCGTGCTGTTCTCATGCTCTCTCTCAAATAAATAATCTTTTTTTTTAATTTTTATTTATTTATGATAGTCACACACAGAGAGAGAGAGAGGCAGAGACACAGACAGAGAGAGAAGCAGGCTCCATGCACTGGAAGCCCGACGTGGGATTCGATCCCGGGTCTTCAGGATCGCGCCCTGGGCCAAAGGCAGGCGCCAAACTGCTGCGCCACCCAGGGATCCCTCAAATAAATAATCTTAAAGAAAAAAGAAAAAACATTGACCTACACCTAGAGGGGGTTATCAGATATATTCTAAGGGTTTATAGAAACATCCCAGGTAGACCAAGTATAACCCTCACACATGTGTTCTGAAGGCAGCTGACCTACAATACGCTATTCCATCAGACAGGGGGTATGAAATTTATTTCTCACTTTTTAGCTGGAAGTGATGATTCATGGCCCTGCCTCAGCCTCAAAGACATTCAGGTCAGCTTTAACTCACAGGGGCCAGTTATATGGATGGCAGAATTTGTTCCAGATTTTCTTCTAGCAGGCCACAGCAAAGTCCACACAAAGCATTAATACATCCAGCTGAAACTGGCCCTATCCTATGCCTCAGGCCAGGTAGGCAAGGTTAATTCAGGAATCTGAGGACACTACCAGCCATTCTCAGGTAGACCTTGATGGTAAATGAGATTTGTTCAATTGACTACAACCAGAAGGAGCCCTGGAGGCTGAGGCTAAGACCACTGCAATGGGAATGCCCTTGTCCTGCCCTTGGAGTTCTGCGGGCAATAGCTAGGTAAGAGTCATTTGCAACAAGCCCCATGAATTTGGTCCTATCGCCTGCTGGTCAGAACAAAATTAAAATGACCAGCGGAGTGGCATATTATGGAAAAATTTATCAGTAGTCAACTATGGAGAAACACAATAGGTAGAATCACTTGGTAGAAAAGTTTTCTGTTCCTGCACAGTTGGGGTTTTCTGAATAAATTTGCTAAAAACATGGGATCCTGGGCTAAGAGCCACATCTTGGAAAATTAATTTTCAACTGCAGAAGTAGAGTGGTCCGGAGAGAGTCACCTAATTCTGGAGGTATGTGTTTATATTTCAAAGGAAATGAGACCCATAACCTTAGAGGTCAAGAAGCTGGAGCTTTTCTGACCTCAGAGAGATGTTTACATTGCAAAAGGTTAGAGAACCCAGAATGCTTTTCACTATGTCTCCCAAGTAGCAAAGTTTTTTTCTCCTTTTGAGAGGGAAAAGAGAGGCAACTGTCCTTCTGTGGAAAAACAGAAAACTGATTCTATGGAATTCTAGCCACTTGTGTGGGAGGTTTCCCCAACTGCTGCTCATGGTGTTGCCTGAGGACCTATGTAGTTATGTAAGTAATAACTAATCTACTTCAGGATGTCACTTTGGACCATACCTAGCAAAACAAAGCTGGTAGAAACCATAAAAAACAAAGTCTCTGGAAATTCTAAGAGCATATGCCAAATGAAGAAACATTTATTACTGATAAGAGTGGTGGGACACCAATAAAGCAGACATCTTAACCAAAGAATCCAGGAAAGAGACAAAGGGCCCCAAAGAGCTAAAACCACTGGCAGCCCTGGGTACCTTGTGCTTGACTGCACTCTACGAGAAGTAACAGCAAAGGGTTCCTGCTGTAGGGGAAACACATCACTAACCTAGCCTACCTAGTCAAGCCACAAAATCAAATACAAGTTCCAGAGAGGGGAAAGAGGAATCTGCACCCAAAGATGCTATAATAGATCACCTGAAAGGTCCAGTTTTGTTTTTTTTTTTTTATTTATGATAGAGAGAGAGAGAGAGAGAGGCAGAGACACAGGCAGAGGGAGAAGCAGGCTCCATGCCAGGAGCCTGATGTGGGATTCGATCCCGGGTCTCCAGGATCGGGCCCTGGGCCAAAGGCAGGCGCCAAACCGCTGCGCCACCCAGGGATCCCCCTGGGTCCAGTTTTCAACATAAGACCTGCAAAGAACCAGGAACCTGTGCCCCACCTGCAGGGGGAAAATCAGGCAACAGAAATGCCTACGAAAGGGACCAGATGTCAGATGTAGATTTCAAAGTAGCCATAATCTGTCCTAGGAACTAAAGGAAACCATGCTTAACGAAGTCACATATGAAAACAATGTCTCACCAAAGAGAGAATATCGATGAAGAGAAACTATCAAAACTAAATGAAAATTCTGGAGTTAAAAAATAAAATAAAATAACAAAATAAAAAATAAAAAATAAAAAAAAGAAAATTCTGGAGTTGAGGGATCCCTGAGTGGCACGGCCGTTTGGCGCCTGCCTTTGGCCCAGGGCGCGATCCTGGAGACCCAGGATCGAATCGCACATCAGGCTCCCGGTGCATGGAGCCTGCTTCTCCCTCTGCCTGTGTCTCTGCCTCTCTCTCTCTCTCTCTCTCTCTCTCTCTCTCTGTGTGTGTGTGTGTGTGTGTGTGTGTGACTATCATAAATTTAAAAAAAAAATTCTAGAGTTGAAAAGTACCATGACCCAACTTCAGAATTCATTTGAGGGAGACTTAACAGTAGACTTGAACTGGCAGGGAACTTGAAGATAGATCAACACAGATTATACAAGCAAGCCAAAGGACAGAAAACAGAATGAAGAAAAATGAAAAGAGCCTCAGAGAAATGCAAGACTCCTTTAGGTGTACCAATCTATGTGTAAGGAGGAATACAACAAGGGTAGGAGAAAGAGAAGGGAGCAGAAGAAATATTTGAAGAGATAATAGAAATCTCAGATTTGCCGAAAACCAATCTATATATCCAAGAAGCTCAAAGAACTTCAAGTAGGATAGTGCTACACATGGACACATTGGAATGAAAACACTGAATGCCAAAGACAAGAAAAAAATCTTGAAAGCAGCAAGAGTAAAACAACTCCTCACATACAAAGGAGCCCCAGGTAGATTAACAGCTGACTTCTCACCAAAAACAATAGAGGCCAGAAGGCAGTGTATAATACACTTATTTTTTCAGTGTACGACATATTTAAAGTGATGAAAGAATAAACTGTTTCTGATCCAGGACAACTCAGGTGTGCATTCCTAATAAAATTAATAAAGATGAGTATTAAAAACCCAACAATACTCTAGTCAAAAGATGTTAAATTTTAGGGATCCCTGGGTGGCGCAGCGGTTTAGCACCTGCCTTTGGCCCAGGGCGTGATCCTGGAGACCCGGGATCGAATCCCACGTCGGGCTCCCGGTGCATGGAGCCTGCTTCTCCCTCTGCCTGTGTCTCTGCCTCTCTCTCTCTCTCTCTCTCTCTTTGTGTGACTATCATAAATAAATAAAAATTTTAAAAAAAGATGTTAAATTTTAATGACTTTTTACTGCCACAATTAGATGACAATTGTATTAGAAAGTGAGTTAAGACCCACCATTCATTTTGTTCATGGAGTAAACTCTCTAGAATATTGGGGCTCCCTCTTTCTCCCATTCTTTTTGAAGGATGGAGTGGTGTTTTAACTTTGTGTGTTTCCCCTTATCTATCATGGAATGATATTTGGTCTCTATCCCCAGTTCTTGGCACAGTTCCTGCTTCCTAAAACCCTTGGAATTTCCTGAGTGATAAGAGTGACTACTAGGCCCTTTTAGATAAGCCTCAGGATGGTGCCAGAACAAGCCTTGATTAGAAGAAGCTTGAAGTGGAATCCCTGGGTGGCGCAGCGGTTTGGCGCCTGCCTTTGGCCCAGGGCAGATCCTGGAGACCCGGGATCGAATCCCACGTCGGGCTCCGGTGCCTGGAGCCTGCTTCTCCCTCTGCCTGTGTCTCTGCCTCTCTCTCTCTGTGACTATCATAAATAAATTAAAAAAAAAATGCTTGGGGTGCCTGGGAAGCTCAGTCCGTTGGCGCCTGACTCTTGGTCTCAGCTCAGGTCATGATTTCAGGGTTGTGAGATCAAGCCTTGAGTCAGGCTCTGAGCTGAGCTCGGAGTCTGCTTCTTTACTTCTCCCTTTTCCCTCTGTCCCTCCCCCTGCTCTCTTTCTCTCAAATAAATAAATCTTTTAAAAAATGCTTAATGTCTAAATGCATATCTAAATCAACTCGTGTACCACCACCAATCCTATACATGCCACACCTTGCCCTAACCCGCTGTGTAGGATGAAAGAGTGAGAATGGAAACAGATGGCACTTTGTGACATGCCCTGAATTTGAGAACCAGGCTTCCTTCTGAGAAGACTGAATTCAACATTTTTCTAAAGGCACATGAAGTAAACACTAACCTCTACAGTGCCTTGATTCCGTTAAATCAGAACACTAAATTTTTAAGTAATTTTTAAAAGGTTTTTATTACCAGGGCTTTCAATTAGCAAATATAACATACAACTATGGGCGACTACAGGGCTAGACAATTAAGCTCAGTTTAAAAACAAAAAACACAGCCCTGGGCTTTCTGAAAAGTGCTATCACCAAATGCTATTGCTCTCCAGCACCGGACCAGTCTATGTGACCTACAGTTACCATTTAAAGACCCACCAGGGTGCTCGCTTTGGCAGCACATATACTAAAGACCCACCAGGGGTGCCTGGCCAGCTCAGTAGAGCATGTGATTCTTTTTTTTTTTTTAAATATTTTTTTCTTTATTTATTTATGATAGTCACAGAGAGAGAGAGATAGAGAGAGAGAGGCAGAGACACAGGCAGAGGGAGAAGCAGGCTCCATGCACCGGGAGCCCGACGTGGGATTCGATCCCGGGTCTCCAGGATCGCGCCCTGGGCCAAAGGCAGGCGCCAAACCGCTGCGCCACCCAGGGATCCCAGAGCATGTGATTCTTGATCTCAGGGGTTGTGAGTTTGAGATCCATGTTGGAT
This sequence comes from Nyctereutes procyonoides, assembly GCF_905146905.1. Lineage (NCBI taxonomy): Eukaryota > Metazoa > Chordata > Mammalia > Carnivora > Canidae > Nyctereutes > Nyctereutes procyonoides. The sequence goes on from NW_026575046.1 coordinate 68,139,855, forward strand.
GTAGACATTACGTAAATAAATAAAACTTAAAAAAAAAAAAAAGACCACACAACTCCTCTATTCCCTTTCTTAGGTTTATAGAGTAAGATGATGAAAAGTTTAAAAGAAATGGATTCTTGGGATCCCTGGGTGGTGCAGCAGTTTGGCGCCCACCTTTGGCCCAGGGCGCGATCCTGGAGACCTGGGATTGAATCCCACGTCGGGCTCCCAGTGCATGGAGCCTGCTTCTCCCTCTGCCTGTGTCTCTGCCTTGCCCCTCTCTCTCTGTGTGACTATCATAAATAAAGAAAAAAAAATTAAAAAAAAAAAAGAAATGGATTCTAAAAAAAAAAAAGAAAAATGGATTCTGGCAAAGGCTGTGTCAAAAAGCAAAGGCTGTGTCAAAACAATTTTTTTTAAAGATTTTATTTATTTATTCATGAGAGACACACACACAGAGAGAGAGAGAGAGAATGGGGCAGAGACACAGGCAGAGGGAGAAGCAGGCTCCATACAGGGAGCCCGACATGGGACTTGATCCTGGGTCTCCAGATCATGCCCTGGGCCGAAAGCAGTGCCAAATCGCTGAGCCACCCAGGCTGCCCAGCAATTTTTCTTTTTTAACCTCTATTGCAATAGGAATCAAAATCTAATACAGGGATAAGAACAATAGTGAAAAGAATGTGAGGAAAAGACACACATGCTCTGTCTTGCTAAGCTCCCACCCTTACTGGCTTTCCATTTCTGTGCACAGCGCCCAAGCCACAAGAGGCCTCAGCCAGAAGAGGCCCTCAGACAGAAGAGGCAGGCCTCCCATACAGAAGACAAAGCAGGGGCATGCCTCGATGCCCTGGTCCTCCGCAGTCTGATGCAAAGATGAACCTCCTCTGCTTAGGCCTCCTTCCGTAGCTCCCAGAAGCTGCAAGTGCCTCTGGTAGGTGGGATGTGGGCAGAAATCATATAATTTTAAATTTTTCAAAATATAATTTTTATTCACTCTAGATTAAAAGTAATATGGATTATTCTATATTTTTAGGAAGTAGTGATCTATATATTAAGTGATAGGAAGAGGTCAGGAATTACTGGCTACAAGAAGTTATTCAATAATTCAGTGGGATGAAACCAGCACAACACTGCACGGAACATGCCCATTCCACAGACAAACTGAAGTGCAGAGACAGCAAGGGACTGGCCAGTGAGGGGACCAGTCAGGACCGGAATCCAGGTCTCATGGGCTCAGAGGCCAACAATGCCTGGTTGAATCTGAAAAAGCAAAGACTGGGACACTCTAGTGCAGCCCTGATAAAGAAGAAAGTTGTCTCTGTGTCTATTTTAGCACAGTAGTGATCTTTGTGCATGGAACCCAAATGGCCAAAGTACACACTCCAGAGGACAGAATGAGGCCTCCTGGACAGTGTGATGGCAGGTAAGAATTGGCAGGGTACTGCGCCCTGCCGGCACCTGTGTGATCCACAACAATGAACCACTAGCACTCATTGAGAACTCAACTATTGCCAGGCATTTTTCTAAGTGCTTTACCTACATCGTTCCACTTAATCCTCCAACAACCCAATGTAGTCACAATATCTAAATTTTACCAAAGGGGAAGCAGAGCCATTAAGAGTCAATTAAGGCATCTTCTCAGTGCCTTGATATGATGTGAAACCAGGCAGTCTACCCCCAGAGCTGGTGTTCTCAACCAGGGATAATTATTGAGCACTATGTTCTGAAATCCCTCTTCCTCTTTCTTAAATACTGGCCCTGATCAGAGTGGCATCAGAGGCTCCTGCACAGCCCAGGCAAAAGCTGGGAGAAAGCAGGCCTGCAGACCACTTGGACTTTGATGGAAGACAGCAGTGAGGCTGGCTTGGGCCCGATGTGGTTGAGGTCTGGCCAGAATTAGCACCTTCCAGTTTGGGTCAATTAGCAGGAACTAGGGGCAGGCTCCTAGCCTCTGCCCTGAAGGAGATATGAGAACAAAATGACAGATCTGTTTCTCAATGCAGGAAACGCCACTTGGCGTATGCCCACGGGGCAAGGAGACCCAGCACTGTTCACTGTGCCCTGCCTCACACTCAGCTCAGAGCTGGCCTAGCACGGTTCTTGACCAATTCCAGGCAGGGTGCAGACGGGGAAAAAAGACTTGAAAACACTTTTACCCTCCAAAGAGTCCAAATCCACTCCTAACCTGACAAAATCAACTCCCCAATAACCTGAGAACCACCACAATAAATATATGTATCTGCTGATGCTCTTAAAACTTAAGCCAGTGTCATCTTTTGTTGCCTTTCAAAATCCTTTCCACCTTCAGTTGATACAGATTTTCTAATTCTTCCTAAGGGATTTGTTCCTTTTTTATCTCAGTGCCTCTTGAGAATTTAAATAGGTCTTCTGGGATTTCTGTTTCCTCTGCTTTCTCCTGCACCTGCATTGCTTACTCCTTGGTATCTGGAAGGCATTTGGTTTCACAGGTTTTCAAAGACTCCAGAGGTTGGAGGTCAAAATTTACATTTGTAACACACAGTCAGAAAAACAGAAGATTTAAGAGAGAGATATACCCATCAGAAGACTCAATATTGTTAAGATATTAATTCTCTTCAATTTAATCTATAGATTTAACACAATTCTAATAAAAATTCTAGCAGGATTTTATTTTCTGTAGAAATTAACAAAGCAAGTCTAAAGTTTCTACAGAAAAGCAAAGTGGGGGGAGCCTGGATGGCTCAGCGGGTTGAGCATGTAGTTTTTTGTTGTTTTTTTTTTTTTTTGAGATTTTATTTATTCATGAGAAACACAGAGAGAGAGGCAGAGACACCGGCAGAGGGAGAAGCAGGCTCCCTGCTTGAGCCAGATGCGGACCCGATCCCAGGACTCCAGGATCATGCTCTGGGCGGAAGGCAGCGCTAAATCGCTGTGCCACCCAGGCTGCCCAGCATGCAACACTTGGTCTGGGGCGTAAATTTGAGCCTGACACTAATGTAGAGATTGCTTGAATAAATAGACTTAAAAAAACTTTAAAAAATAAAAAAAGTGGGAGGGGAGAAATAAATAAATAAGTAAAGCAACCCATGTAATTGAGACATTGTCCTAAAATGCAGTTACTGGGATATGACCCTTAAATTAAAAAAAAAAAAAATGAGGGGCCCTGGGAGGCTCAATCGGTTAAATGTCTGCCTTCAGCTCAAGGTATGATCCCAGGGTCCTGAGATCGAGCCCCACTGTCAGGCTCCCAGCTCAGTGGGGAGTCAGCTTGTCCCTCTGCCCCTCCTGCTCGTGCTCTCTCTACCTCTCTCTCTCAAATAAAAAAATAAAAATCTTAAAAAAAAAAAAAGAGGAAGAAATGAAAAGCAAAGGACCTGTAACAGCCAAAACAAAAAGAAACAAAGTTGGATTTCAAGATTTACAATATAGCTACAGTCATCAGGATAATGTAGTATTGGTGAAAGGGTAGGTATATACATCAAAGGAAGAGAACATAGTCCAGAAATATGTGGTCAACTGCTATTTGACAAAGGGCCAATGGAGAAAGGACAGTCTTTTCAACAAATAGTTCTTGAAAAATTAAACATACACACGCAAAACAATGAACCTCGACTCATAACTCACACCATATACAAATATTTACATGAAATGCATCAGAGAACCAAATAGACCAGAAGTATAAGGTTTCTAAAAGAAAACATAGGGCAAAAATCCTTATGATCTTGGTGAGGTAAATATGTCTTAGGACACAACAAACAAAAAAGAAAAAACTGATCAATTGGACTTCATTAAAATTAAAAACTTCTTTTCTTCACAAGATGCTGGTAAAAAATAATAACAAAAAGACCAAACAAAGACTGGGAGAAAACATTTGCAAAACACATATCTGATAAAGAACTTGTATCTAAAAAATAAAATTAAAAAAAATATATGGGCAGCCCCAGTGGTGCAGCAGTTTAGCACTGCCTGCAGCCCAGGTCGTGATCCTGGAGACCCAGGATTGAGTCCTACGTCGGGCTCCCTGCATGGAGCCTGCTTCTCCCTCTGCCTGTGTCTCTGCCTCTCTCTCTCTGCATCTCTAAGAATAAATAAATAAAATCTTAAAAAAATAAAAGAACTTGTATCTAAAATGCATGAAGAACTCGTACAGTCCAATAAAGGAAAAAAGATTTGTTTTTAAATGGGCCAAAGATTTTAACAGACAAATGGCAAATGACCTCATCAAAAGATGCTCAACTCACCAGGCATTAGAGAAATATAAATTAAAACCACAATGAAATACCACTATCCATCTATTAAAACAGTCAAAAATTATCAAAATAAATAAAAGACAAATGCTAGACTAGAATTCTCATACATTACTCATGGGAATGTGAAATGGTACAGTCACTTTGGAAAACAGCCCTCTAATCCCAGTAGGTATTTACTCAAGAGAAATGAAAACACATACCCAAACCAAGACCTGCTAGTGAATGTTCACTGCAGCTTTAAGCATAATCACTAAAATTTGTAAGCAACCCAACTGTACATCAAGGGTGAAAAGAGGAACATACTGTGGAACACCTACCTGGTGGGATACTATTCAGCAACAAAAGGAATGAATTACATACATTGATGAATCTCAAAAGCATTATCCAGGGTGAAAAAAGCCTGACTCAAAAGGCCATATGTTTCATTTATGACATTCCAGAAAAGGCCAAAGATTGGGACAGAAATTAAATCAGTGGTGGTCAGGATCAGAGTGGAAGGATGGGATTGATTATGAAGGATCACTAGGGAATTGAGGGAGTGGTGATGGAAATATCCTATATCCTAATTATGGTGGTAGTGATATAACTGTGAACATTTGTCAAAACTCAGACATGTATACCTAAAAAGAATACATTTTTTTCTGTACATAAATTAAACGTCACTAAACCCCACAAAAAGAAACCAAATAGGGCAGCCCGGGGGAGCTCAGCGGTTTAGCGCCGCCTTCAGCCCAGGGCGCGATCCTGGAGACCCTGGATCAAGTCCCACGTCGGGCTCCCTGCATGGAGCCTGCTTCTCCCTCTGCCTGTGTCTCTGCCTCTCTCTCTCTCTCATAAAAAAAATCTTTACCAAAAAAAAAAAAAAAAAAAAAAAGCCAAATATTGCATTTTAAAAATATAATTTATAAGCACTTGCAGTTATGTAAGATTAGTCAGCCTAACAGAAAAATTTGTGTTGCCGGGCCCTCCCATCAAATAAATACACTCATAACTGATGGTTTTAAACTTGGCAGAGAAAAGCTGTTCCAGTTTAAAGAGATTCTCACAAGGGACTTCCTGTTCTTTTTTTTTTAATTTTTTTTTAAATTTTTATTTATTTATGATAGTCACAGAGAGAGAGAGAGGCAGAGACACAGGCAGAGGGAGAAGCAGGCTCCATGCACCGGGAGCCTGACGTGGGATTCGATATCGCTGCGCCACCCAGGATCCCGGGACTTCCTGTTCTTAAATCAATAGCTACAGCGACACTGCAGAGCCACAGAGGGGAGCCAAATATCAGCAAGGGGATCATTTTGCACATTTTCCCCCAACAGATAAATTTTTTAAATTAATCGTGTAAAAAGCTTAATATTGCAAATGATCTTGAGTAAGCAGCTGGTTTCCTCATCTGTAAAAACTCAGCTGACCTAAAGAGTTCCCTGCATGAAAAATTTAAAGTCTCGGCACCTGGTTGGCTCAGGGGTTGACCATCTGCCTTTGGCTGGTGATCCTGGGGTCCTGGGATCAAGTCCTGCTTCTCCCTCTGCTATGTCCCTGCCTCTCTCTGCGTCTCTCATAAGCAAATAAATAAAATCTCAAAAACAGAAAAAACTTAAAAGTCTGACTTTCCGTAACTAGCACAATTTAGCTGAACCTCCAGGGGGCCTTTGAAAGCCCTCTGATCTATAAAATCTGTGAAGTGAAACTCTATTCCTTGAAACCTCCATTGTGTGTGTGTGTGTGTGTGGTATGTGTCTGTGTCATATCTGATTAGGGATTTCCACATCCAAAGCCACAACTCAAAAAAAAAAAAAAAAAAAAAAAAAAAAAAGCCACAACTCTGGGGACACCTGGGTAGCTCAGTGGTTGAGTGCCTTTGGCTCGGGGTGTGATCCCGCCGGCCAGGATTGAGTTGTGCATCAGACTCCCTCCATGGAGCCTGCTTCTCCCTCTGCCTATGTCCCTGCCTCTCTCTCTCTCTTATAAATAAATAAATAAATAAATAAATAAATAAATACATAAATAAATAAATAAAATCTTAACAACAACAACAAAAAAACAAAGCCACAACTCTGGGGCAGGGCAAGCATGGTGACAGTCACTAATAGGAGGACTGCAGGATGGTTGTTCTGGGGAAACTCAATCCCGGGTCCCACGTTTAACACTCTTCAAACAGCCCAGATTCTGTCCAGTGTTCCCCAGTGCCTAGCCCCACACTCTATCCTCCGATGCTCATGCTCCCCAGGGGAGGGGTGCTTGGGCAGTTTTTCTCTCTCCAACCATTGCAGCTGCTCAGAAACTGTGAACCTCTGTAGGGCAGGCCTCTGGGCCCACTAGATGAACCTATCAGCTCCTTACACAGGAAGATGCTCCATAGAAACCCAGAGTTCCCAAGAATTCCTCAAACATCACCCCCAGAAGGAGTTTGGCAAAAGGGGTTTCCATGGTAGGACAAGCTTGGAGCACTTAAGAGTTTTCTCCTGTCTTCCAGATGGAGGCAGCCAACAGAATAAGTCTCCCAAAAATCTTTGCAGTAATAAAAACTGTTTAAATATGGTTCCCAAACCCAACCAGGAAACTCTTTTTCATGTAATACCTATTTACATGCCACAGAGCTGGTGTTTCCACCGGGATCCCTGGGTGGCTCAGCAGTTGAGCATCTGCTTTTGGGTCAGGTTGTGATCTTGGAGTCCTGGGATTGAGTCCCGCATCGGGTTCCTCACAGCGAGCCTGCTTCTTCCTCTGCCTGTGTCTCTGCATCTCTCTGTGTATGTCTCATGAATAAATAAATAAATTTCTTTTTTTAAAGCTCCTTTATGGGATCCCTGCGTGGCACAGTGGTTTGGCGCCTGCCTTTGGCCCAGGGCGCGATCCTGGAGACCTAGGATTGAATCCCACATCAGGCTCCCAGTGCATGGGGCCTGCTTCTCCCTCTGCCTATGTCTCTGCCTCTCTCTCTCTCTTTCTCTCTCTCTCTCTCTCTGTGACTATCATAAATAAATTTAAAAATAAAATGAAGTTCCTTTATTCTTTTTTAAGATTTTATTTATTTATTCATAGACACAGAGAGAGAGGCAGAGACACAGGCAGAGGGAGAAGCAGGCTCCATGCAGGGAGCCCGATGTGGGACTCGATCCTGGATCTCCAGGATCACACCCCAGGCTGCAGGTCGCGCCAAACTGCTGTGCCACCAGGGCTGCCCTAAATAAATAAAATCTTAAAAAAAAAAAAAAAAGATGCCACACAACTAGGTCAATGCTGTTAACTACCTTGCATTTATACTTTTTTTTTACATTTATACTTTTTTTAAGTGACCTTTCTAGAAACTGTTTCCTAGAAAAAAAGATACATGTAACATGCTAACATTTATGTAAAAATGGGGGTGAATACATTCCCATGGATTGCTTATAGATATATAAATTATCTCTGGAAGGATTAGGGAACTGGTCACTGTGGCCATTTCCAGAGAAGGAAAGGAAAAGTGGCTGGGGGTAGGGACAAGAGACTTTTTATTATGTGCCTTTTGTACCAGGTACATATGTTACCTAAGCAACCTATTAAATTAAAATTAAATAACAGGCACTAAATAAAGTAATACCTTATAAATATGAAAGCATTCACAAGTGCGTGAGCACACACATGCACACAAAACATTCCAACCATAATCAATGCCAGAGAGAAATAGCCACTGTTCATATGTGGTGTTTGTACTTTGGTCTAACTTGCCTTTTTCCACTTTTGTTGTCTGTGCTTTTGGTGTCATAGACAAGAAATCATTGCCAAGACCCATGTCATGAAACTTTTCCTCTATATATTTTTTAGGAGTTTTACAGTTTCAGGTCTTATATTTAAGTTTTTAATCCATTTTGAGTTGATTTCTGTATATGGTGTAAGAGTCCAATTTTATTCTTTTGCATGTGGATGTCCAGTTCTCCCAACACCATTTGTTGATGAGACTATCCCTTCCCCAGTGCATTCTTGGCACCCTTACCAAAACTCAGCGCACTCTATGTGTCAGTTTATTTCTGGGCTTTCTATTCTGTTCCACTGGTATAGATGTCAGTCTTTATGCCAGTACCATAAGTGTTCTAATTACAGTAGTTTTGTAACATATTAAAATCAGGAATTGTGATGCTTCCAGCTTTGTTTTTCTTGCTCAAGATTGTTTTCACTGTCCAGGTTCCTCCTGTAATCCCATATGAATTTTGGAATTATTTTTTCTGTTTCTGTAAAAAATGTCATTGAGATTTTGATATGAATTTTTTTGAGATTTTGATATGAATTGCAATGAATCTGTAGATTACATGAACATTAAAAAAACATCAGTCAAGGGGTGCCTGGGTGGTTCAGTCAGTTGGGCATCTGCCCTTGGCTCAGGTCCCAGAGGTGCAGAGAAGTATGATGCCTGACCTAAAGGCTCCAGAAACTTAGCAGCAGGATTACTTCCAAACTCACAGCTCTTTCTACAGCACCCAGGCACCTTTTGGGATCTGAGCTAAGGCACAGGACAAGAATTGTGGACCTGACCAGCACCAAGGAGGCTGGGAGATAACAAGAACGACAAGAACAGGCACAGCAATCTTGAAAATAAAAACGTGCCAGATGAATAATCAGCACAGGCCCCAGTGGAGATAGGATGTCTAGAAAGCAGGATCCCTGGGTGGCTCAGCAGTTGAGCATCTGTTTTTGGCTCAGGTTGTGATCTTGGAATCCTGGGATTGAGTCCCGCATCGGGCTCCTCACAGTGAGCCTGCTTCTTCCTCTGCCTGTGTCTCTGCATCTCTCTGTGTATGTCTCATGAATAAATAAATAAAATCTTAAAAAAAAAAAAAAAGATGCCTAGAGACCAAGAGCCCAGAGACACATCGGCTACTCCCTCCACACTAGAGACTGCCATGTGTTTGCTGTTTTCTTGATTTTAAGCCTGGAGGAGGCACAGGCTGTGTGCTCTCAGGTACTTGATCTTCAAAACAACCTGCAAAGCACAGATTGTGTCCTTATTTGTACCCATGAAGACAATGGAGCTGAGAGGGGTTAAGCAACTAGCTCATGGCCAACCATAGCTAGCTGACAAGTGGCAGGAGTATAAACCCAGTTTTCTCTACTAACATGTGGTTCTGGGTGATCTGGAAACTTTAAACTATGACTTTAATGATTCTCAAATCCATTTTGTTGTCTGCAATTGAAAATAATTTTGAGGATGCCTGGATGGCTCAGCGATTGAGCATCTGCCTTTGGCTCAGGTCCTGATCCCGGGATCCGGGATTGAGTCCCACATCGGGCTCCTTGCAGGGAGCCTGCTTCTCCTTCTGCCTATGTTTCTGCCTCTCTCTCTCTCGTGAATAAATAAATAAAATCTAAATAAATAAATAAAATAAATAATAAATAAATAAAATAAATAATAAATAAATAAAATAAAATTTTTATTTTTAAAAAAATAAAAAAAGAATTTTGTGCTGGAGTTCTTCAATAGTAATGCACGTGAGATTCACAAGGATATTTAAAAGGCTCAGTGGGGGCACTGGGTAGCTCAGATGGCTAAACATCTGACTTGGGCTCTCAGGTCATGATCTCCAGGTCCTAGGATTGGGCACACATCAGGCTCCCTGCTCAATGGGGAGTCTGCCTCCTACTCTCCCTCTGCACCCCCCATATGCTCACGTGCTCTGTCTCGCTCTCTCAAATGAATAATGAATAAATAAAATCTTTAAAGATAAATAAAAGACTCATGGTACAACAGGAGAGGAAGATGACCATCTTTACAAACATCGTGGAGCTGATCAACATCTTCCTGGGACATTGGCCCCTCCAACCAGCAATAGAGGTAAGAACAGAAGTGTCTAAAACTCAAGGATGAGGGGATCCCTGGGTGGCTCAGTGGCTTAGTGCCTGCCTTCAGTCCAGGGTGTTATCCTGGAGCCCTGGGATCAAGTCCCACATGAGGCTCCCTGCATGGAGCCTGTTTCTCCCTCTGCCTGTGCTCTGCCTCTCTCTCTGTGTCTCTCATGAATAAATAAATTCTTTTTAGAAAAATAAAATTGTAAAAAAAGAACATAACTGAAGCTTCTCAAAAGAAATCCTACCTATGCATAGTAGCTTTGGCTATGCCCAAGCATTCCAGACTGCCCTTCATGATGGCTAGGAATACAGATTCTGGGGGCACCTGGGTGACTCAGTTAAGTGTCTGCTTTGGTCTCAGGTCATGATCCCGGGGTCCTGGAATTAAGCCCCATGTCAGGCTCTCTGCTCACCGGGGAGCCTGCTTCTCCCTCTCTCTCTGTTTGCTGCTCTACCTGCTTGTGCACATGCTCTCTCTGTCAAGTAAATTAAAATTTTTTTTAAAGATTTTATGTATTTATTCATGAGAGATACACAGAGAGAGAGAGAGAGAGAGAGAGAGGCAGAGACCCAGGCAGAGGGAGAAGCAGGGTCCATGCAGGGAGCCTGACGTGGGACTCGATCCCAGGTCTCCAGGATCACACCCTGGGCTGTAGGCTGTGCTAAACCGCTGAGCCACCAGGGCTGCCCAAATTAAAATTTTTTTAAAAATATGGCTTCTGGACTTGCCTGCCTGGCCCCCACAACCATGCAAAGCCAATTCCTCATAATAACTCCCTGAATTTGTATCTCATACTGGTTCTGAATCTCTGATTGAACTTTGATAACAGGAAGACAGGTACCTTTCAGAAGATGGGGAGAACAAGAAGGCTCAGGCTGGATCTGGATCAGGGAACACTGCAATGCATGTTAAAGGCTCTGGACTTTTTCTGAAAAGCTAAGGGGAGCAGCCGAGGGATCTGAGCAGATGAAGGGAAGAATTAGATCTGCATTTCAGATGTCGTTCGTCTGGCTACCTGTGGGATGGAGAATGGACTGGAGTGTACAGGGCCAGCCAGGAGGAGGCATCACAAAAAAAGGAAGAAGCTGAAGCCATCACTCAGGTAGGAAATGGTGAGATCTTGGGTGGACAAAGGCCTGGTAGGGAAAACAGAGAGAAAGAAATGCGTTTGAGAGACAGAGGAGTTAAGCCTCATGGAACTTGGTGACCTACTGGCCTGGAGTATGAGGAACAGAGTGGAGGAATCCAAGCTGACTTCCGGGTTAATGGTTCTTTTCATCCTACTGGACCTCAATACCACATGGCAGCAACTCGAGGTGTGTTCTCTTATCCACCAGTCGTTAAATCAAAACATGCGGCTAGAAACACTCATTAACTACCCAGATGCTACATCCAGATCATCTAACTCGGGGACAACAATATGCCTACAAGATACCCTGTTGTGAGCCCTTTGGCTCTTTCAGACTGAACCCTTCAGCTGCCCCTGCACAGAATAAGAAGAAAGGTAACATCTGGCAGGACAAAACCAGAAAAACATGGCTGGAAAGATCCTGGGTAGGAAGGAGGGAGGTGAGGGTAGGGGTATGGTCTGAGCAGCTGTTTCTGCCATTTCCTGGGCCTGAAATGGACCAAAGGCACAGTGGGAATCTGAGAGCCTCACAGGGAGAGTGAGGGCTAGGGCACTGGCTGATGAAAAATACCAGAACCTTCACAGGACCCCTGGGAAGACTGATAGCAGACAAAAAGTAAGGCAAGAAACCCACACAACAGCAGCACATCACAGCCTAAAGTCCACTTCCTGTCTGCAAAACGGGCAAAATTATTCCATCTTCTCACCTAACAGAAGAAAAGGAATAATCAGGCTAGAAAAGACTGGGGATATATCAATATCTATCTGGGAGAAAGAAGAGATGGAACAGAGGTATTTGTTCTTGGTCACTGTCTAAACCATCTTGACATGACCATTAATTTCTCTGCAGGCTAGACATTTCTCATCACCAGAATGACATTTTAAGAGGAAAAGAAAGAATAAATATGCAAAGAATAAAGAGAAAGAAATCCAAATATATTGGGACAGTTGGGTGGCTCAATGGTTGAGTGACTGCCTTTGGCTCAAGGTGTGATCCCAGAGTCCCAGGATCAAGTCCCATATTGGGCTCCTTGCATAGAGCCTAATTCTGTCTCTGCCTCTCTCTGTCTCTCTTATGAATAAGTAAATAAAATCTAAAAAGAAAAAGAAATTGGGCAGCCTGGGTGGCTTAGCAGTTGAGCCTCTGCTTTTGGCTCAGGGCATGATCCCAGGGTCTCTGGATTGAGTCCCACATGGGACTCTTTTCATGGAGCCTGCTTCTCCCTCTGCCTGTGTCTCTGCCTCTCTCTCTCTGTGTGTGTGTGTGTGTCTCTCATGAATAAATAAATATGTAAAAAAATTTTTTTTAAGTTTTATTTATTTATTCATGAGAGAGAGAGAGAGAGAGAGAGAGAGGCAGAGACACAGGCAGAGGGAGAAGCAGGCTCCAAGTCAGGAGCCTGATGCAGGACTCAATCCCGGGACTCCAGGATTGTGCCTTGGGCCAAAGGCAGGCACCAAACCGCTGAGCCACCCAGGGATCCCCTAAAAATTTTTTTTAATTAAAAAAAAATAATTCCATTTATAATAGCATCAAAGACAAAGTTCTTAGGAACATAAATTTAACAAAATATATTCATATACTATACCGTACAAGTACAAGCCATTGCTAAGAAAAATTAAGAACACTCAAACAGAGATATACCATGTTCATGGATTGCTTAAATGTCAATTCTCCCCAAATAAGGGTGACCAATCATCCCAGTTTGCCTGGAACTGAAGGAGTTCCCAAGATGCAACGCTATCATTTCAAAAGCCAGGGCATTCTTGGGCAAATCAGGATGAGTTTCTTTTCTAATTTCATTTTTTTAAATTTTATTTATTTATTCATGAGAATACACAGAGAGGAGAGAGAAGCAGAGACACAGGCAGAGGGAGACGCAGGCTCCATGCAGGGAGCCTGATGTGGGACTCGATCCTGGGTCTCCAGGATCACACCCTGGGCTGAAGGCGGCACTAAACCGCTGAGCCACCGGGGCTGCCCTCTTTTCTAATTTCAAATTGATCTATGGTTTCAACACAATCCCAGCTGGATTTTTTTTTTTTAAGAAATTACCAGATTGATTCTAAAATTTATGTGGAAAAACAAAGAATCTATAGTAGCCAAAACAATTTGGAGGAAGAACAAAATTAGAGTGTTCACAATATCTGATTTCAAGTTTTACTATAAAGTACAATAAGACAGTACATTATTGGGCAGCCCAGGTGGCTCAGGGGTTTAGCGCCGCCCTCAGCCCAAGGCCTGATCCTGGAGATCCGGGATCGAGTCCCATGTCAGGCTCCCTGCATGGAGCCTGCTTCTCCCTCTGCCTGTGTCTCTGCTTTTCTCTCTCTCTCTCTCTCTCTCTCTCTCTCTGTATGTCTCTCATGAATAAATAAATAAAATCTTTAAAAAAATAGTATATTATTGATAAAAGGACACAATATCAATGGAAACAGACCCCCATATATATATTCAATAGACTTTCAACAGACAATTCGATGAAAAAGGCTAGTTTTCTCAACGAATTGTCCTTGAATAATTAGACATCCATATGTAGAAAACTGAACCTCACCCACCATATCATTCACAAAAATTAACTTGAAATGGATCATAGACCTAAATGTAAAACAATAAAACTTCTAGGAAAAAAAAAAAAAACAGGAGAAAATTATTAGGTTAGGCAAAATTTATAAAGGATACAAAAAATATGATCCATAATGGAGAAAAAAGGATAAATTAGATTTTTTTTTAAAAGATTTTATTTATTCATGAGAGACACAGAGAGAGAGAGGCAGAGATATAGGTAGAGGGAGGAGAAGCAGGCTCCATGTAGGGAGTCCGATGTGGGACTCAATCCCAGGACTCTTGGATCACGTCCTGGGGCAAAGGCAGACGCTCAACCACTGAGCCACCCAGGCATTCCAAGGATAAATTAGATTTAATCAATACTTAAAATTTCTCTCTAAAAGATGCCACTGAAAAACTACATAGGTAAGCCACATTCTAGGCTGTATTCACAAAACATATATCTAACAAAGGACTGGTATTCAGGGTATATAAAGAACTCCTAAGATGCAATAATAATGAAATAATGAATAATAATAAGATAAAAATACTCTCCAGGGGGAATGCCAGGGTGGTTCAGTGTTTGAGTATCAGCCTTCAGCTCAGGTCGTGATCCCAGGGTCCCAGGATCAAGTCCCACATTGGGCTCCCTGCATGGAGGCTGCTTCTCCCTCTGCCTATGTCTCTGCCTCTTTCTTTGTGTCTCTCATGAATAAATAAATAAATAATCTGTAAAATAAATAAATAAATAAGACACAGGGACACCTGGGTGGCTCAACGGTTGAGAGTCTGCCTCCAACTCAGGGCGTGATCCCGGGGCCTGGGGATCAAGTCCCACATCGGGCTCCTAGCAGGGAGCTTGCTTCTCCCTCTGCCTATCTCTCTCTCTCGCTCTCGCTCTCTGTCTCTCATGAATAAATAAATAAGATCTTTAAAATAAAATAAAACAGACACACGTAGCACAGTACCTGGTACATGAATGAATTAATGAAGGAAGTATGTAGAAAGAGCCACGGGCATTTTTATTCAATGATAACAGATGGAAGGCCATGCATGCTAGGGATCAAAGAGCAGGGATACCTCAGCTATAAATTTCAGGAGAAAGGAGCAAACTGTTTAACCAAGTGGCCTTCCCCCCCTTACCCCCCGGGAGGCCATCATTAACCTTTCACCTCCCCAGGAGGTGTGGTCCCAGAGTAACAACCCATTCAACCAAACAAATACAGGTGTCCCCCCCACCCCTAACCACCTGCAGAGGTTCAACTTGCTGAGCAGATATTTCCCTCCAGCTTCCAGAGTCATCCTTTTAATTTGTTAATGTCACTTGCTTATTAAAAACAAAAAAGACTGAGTAGCGGAGCACACAAGAAGACTCAGCCCCTGGTCATCAGGCTAAAGATCCTACATCCCTCTTTAGGGGTAGGTTTAGGGGTATGTTCTCAACTTGGGAACTATTTTTCTCACCAGAGGGAAGTTGAGGTGGAGAGTAAAGAGGAAAAGAAGAGGCACAAAACATGGAGAAAACATAAACTCCTCCAGGCCTTAAATTCAGGTGTGCACCTGAAACTCAGGTCACTCTTGTCTGCTCAACCAGGGCATTCCCTCCTCATATCTTATGAGGTAACAGACCAAATTGATCCTCTGTGTCTTTTGCTAGGATTTTGCTCTTTGCCACAAAGTTAACAATATCTACAAGAGTGCAATGTTGCTCTTTCCTTACCTTCCAGGGAGCCCATTTTAGCTTTTGAAAGTCAGTGCTGCCAGATTCAGGAAAGCAAGTGAACAGAAACTTCCAATTTCTTTAGGGAAAGGCAACGAGCTCCTCTGGCCTTCTCCACATTCCGGGACTCTAAGATGGCCTAAGAGCTGCCTTAATGTCTCCTCTCCTTTGATCTGACTTAAGGACCCCAAGTTAGACTAGTAATTATCAATTCTATTCAAAATAAACTTCTTCCCCATATGTGTCCATTGGCCTGCCTCAAATAAGATCTATCTCCATTTTGCTTTTCAAATTGTCCTAATAGATGGTTTTGTACCAATTCCAGCTAAATGTCCAAATTCTCATCAGGCCTCGGTTTAAAAAACAAACAAACAAAAAAAATAAAAATAAAAAACAAACAAACAAAAAACAACCCTCAAAATATTCCTTCTAAGAGGGACACTTGGGTGGCACAGTGGTTGAGCATCTGTGTTTGGCTCAGGGCTGAGATCTTGGGATCCAGGATCCAGGATCAAGTCCCACATCGGGCTCCCTGCATGAATCCTGCTTCTCCCTCTGCCTATGTCTCTGCCTCTGTGTGTGTGTGTGTGTGTGTGTGTGTGTCTCATGAATAAATAATAAATAAATATTTTTTAAAAATTCCTTCAAAAAAAAATTCCTTCTAAGAGACCCAAGTCAGAGGTGATGGCCCAGCATAAAGACCACTGTTATTGCACACCCCATAGAATACAGTGTCCATAGTACCCTGAGTTGTACAGTGAGGCAGCATTATCTAGTGGGTGGAGAACTGAAGCACCTGGTAACATGTCTTCTTTGTCTACTACACTGTTCAGATGGCAGCAAACAGGGCCGAGTCAGGAACCACCACTCACCACTGCTTGCTGGGCCCCAGACGGTGGCATCATGGCTGCCTCTGGCTTAGCATGAGTGTTCTCTGTGTCACCCTCAGGTCCAGACCCCCAACTCCATCCTCCCTCTCTGCAACACTCTATACTCACCCTTTGAAAGGGAGTGGGGGAACCAGAGAATGCAACCACTAATTCAAACCAGAAAAACGGAGGGTACGGAACTGAAAAGAGTTTTTCATCCAGCCGGTCTGAAAGACCCCTTCCTGGTGAGAATTTTGGCTTGGCTATTTGGCTCTCTGCTTTCAGAGTCAGAAACCTATTTTCTGTACTAAGTCCTGCAAGTAAAAGGAGACGAAATGTGTATGTGGCTTTGCCAATGAGCTCTCTTTGCTTTTAACATAAGAAAAAGTGGGGCAGGGGCACCAGACAGAATGGAAATGCATGGAGATGAAAAGCCAGGGTGCAGCCTCACTGGTGGGGTTGTTGAGACATCTCTAAGCAGATGATACCGAAGTGCCTCTTGCTACCCTCCCCTCTATCCCATGTCCCTTCTCCCTGGGGACTAAAATAAATGTGTTTTATTTGCTCCATCTGAGGAGGAGGATTTATGGGCTGAGAGAGTGAGGGGTTCCTGGGTAAGAGTCAAAATTCAGGGCTGGAACAACTGGTGACTTGTCGACAACACACCATCAAATGGTCGTCACAACCCCACAAAAATGCAAACAAACCAGACTGTTGCAGGGAGTGGACATGCCCTCCTGGCTTTAGCGGTGGGTGTCAAAGACACTTAATGGTGCAGTGGTTTCAAATGAAGCTATTTCACACAAGTAAAAAGTTGCTGTCTTCTCACTAGCGGGCTCTCTGAAAAGACTGAAAAGAAGGAATTTTCTCTATTTAGCTAATGGGACGGGATGTGTTCAGAGCATCATTTGTCATTTCTTTTCCCCAAGAAGTTAATGACCTCAAACCTTCACCTAGGCCCTGGGCCGAGACCAGCACACCACCCAGTACAGAAGGGCATGGAAACCACAGGCTGCTGTCCGCTCCAGGACTGTAACTTTTTAAAATAAATTAAAGTAAATAAATAAATAAGAAGGGAAAGAAAGAAAGAAAGAAGAAAAGAAAAGAAAAGAAAAGAAAAGAAAAGAAAAGAAAAGAAAAGAAAAGAAAAGAAAAGAAAAGAAAAGAAGCAACCAGTTCAGCGGTCCCCTTCCTAAGCGCCCCCAGGGCGCGGGGGGCAGAGGCCTCCACCTCCTGACCCCAGGCCCGTGCCCCGAGCTCCCCGAGCATCCCTTTTCTAAGGAGAAAGTTCCTTCGCCCAGGAACCTGCAGGCTCCCCCGGCTGGAGCGTGGAGACCAGGAGGCATCCAGGCGGCGGCCCAAGGCGGCGGCCAGGTGGCTCCGGGGCCCGGCCGGCCCACCCGCCCCCTCCTCCGCCGGCCCCCGAGGCCTCTCCCGCCCGGGCCCCGCACTCACCCACCGCCCGGATGCGGAAGCCGCGCGGGGGGCGCAGCGCCCGGCGGCCCCAGGCGTCGCGCAGCACCTGCAGGCTGGCGGGAGGCGCGTGCACCAGCAGCACCCCGCGCGGCAGCCAGCCCTGGAAAGCCAGCCGCGAGGCGGCGCGCGCCAGCCGCGAGTTCCAGAAGCAGCGCGCGTTGGCGCGTCGGAAGGCGCGGAAGACCGCGCGCCCGCCCGGCTCCTCGGCGCCCGGCTCCTCGGCGCCCGCCGCCTCCGGCGCCTGCAGCCTGCATAGCACCAGCGCCAGCGAGCCCGGCGCCAGCTGCACCGGCCGGGCCATGCCGCCGCGGGAGGCCGGGGCCCCAGCCTGGCGCACGGTCCGGCGCGGCGGTCGCGCAGCCCCGGGGGCCCGGGCGCCGCACGCCCGGCGGGAGGGATCGGCCGACTGCGCGCGCGGCGCCGGCTGCCGGGGGAACGGGCTCCGGGGGGCGGGGCCGGCTGCGCCCGGGAGCTCGGGGGCGGAGGGGGGCGCAGGGGGGGCGGGCCCGCGGCCGTCGGCTGCCGGGGGAGCGGGCTCCGGGGGGCGGGGCCGGCTGCGCCCGGGAGCTCGGGGGCGGAGGGGGGCGCAGGGGGGGCGGGCCCGCGGCCGTCGGCTGCCGGGGGAGCGGGCTCCGGGGGGCGGGGCCGGCTGCGCCCGGGAGCTCGGGGGGGCGGGGGGGGCGGGCCCCGCGGGGGCTCTTCCAAGCCCTCGGGGAGCCCCGCGGCTCCCGGGAGCCTCCTTCAACCGCGGCGCGAGCGGCAGGGCCAGCAGCCCCCAGAGCTGAGAGGACCGGGGTGGCCGCCGTCGTCCCGGCTTCGGGTCGCCCCTGGTGAGCGAGGCCGCGAGGAACAGTCTGCGGGTGTCAGGGGCCTCGCGGGGGCCGGGAGGCAGTAGACCCAGGTTTGGGTCTGGGTCTTCTCCTAAGCTGTCTTGCTCTTTACTTCCTCTCTCTCTGAGCCTCAGTTTACTGTCCTGCAAAATGAGGAATTAGAGGGGCGCCTGGGTGGCTCCGTCGGTGAAGCGTCTGGCTTTGACTGAGGTCATGATCCCGGGTCCTGGAATCGAGCCCCGATCCTGCTCCTGCTCAGCGGGGAGCCTGCTTCTCCCTCTCCTCTGCTGTTCCTCCTGCTTGTGCTGTCTGGCGCGTTCTCTCTCTCAAGCACAGAGATAAAATCTTTAAAAAAAAAAAAGAAAAGAAAAAAAAAAGGAGTTGGAACTGAATTCTAAGAACTTTCTTCCATCCGTGACTCCGAGGTTCTAGGCTCTGGGCCGGCCCGGGGTAACAGAGGTGAAGGGTTCCAGGGGTGCTCCCCCCACTGGCGAGCGCAGTGATGAAGTCCGTGGGATTCAGCCTTGGGTTGGATCTGGGCGTTCGGAAAAGACTGTGAAACCGTCTTGCCCAGGGGGCTCCCCGGATCAAAGGCAGAGGGACTTGTGATCGGTCAGGCCCACTGTGCGAGGGCCTCGAAGCAACGACGTCGAGTTCCCATGCTGGGGGACCGAGGCTGGAACTCTGCCTGGGGCACTGGATGAGGGCTCCTGGAGGAAAGAATAGGAGAGATGAGAGGTTATTACTATTACTGTTGTTCGTTATTACTATTAGAAACTGACCCTAGTAGAGGAAGCACAGGTGTTTGGCAAGACCTGGGGGTCATTCCATACTTCCTGTTCCCTCAGCTCATCAGTGAGCAACCATAATAATTCGAGAATATGTGCCCTGCCTCCTCCTGAGTCATCATCACAATAAATGATAGATGATTCTATTAAATAATGATAGCTAGCATTTACTGAACATGGTATGCTGGAGGCATTAATTTCACAACCCGGTGTTAACTACTGTTAGTATCGTTGTATTTTTTAGAAATGAGGAAACCACAGCCTGTGTTAGATTAAGAAGTGCATCCTGTGGGGGCGCCCGGGGGCTCAGTTGGTTAAGCATCTTCCTTTGGCTCCGGTCATGATCTCAGGGTCCTGGGATTGAGCCCCACCTTGGGCTCCCTGCTCAGTGGGCAGTCTGCTTCTCCCTCTCCCTCTGCCTCTCCACCTGCCCTACCTCTGTTCATGTGCTCCCTCTTTCTCCTTCTCTCAAATGAATAAAATCTTAAAAGAAAAAAAAATAGTGCATCCTGATCACACAGATAGTAAGAGACAGAGTTAGACAATTACCAATCAGGGTTCCCTATGACAAATAAGTCTGACACAATTTTTTTTTCTGACACAATTTTTAATTCAAATAAGCATGCAAACCTGAGACAGCCTTCCCACATCTGAATTCTGACTCTGGTGGAGATGGATGGATGGATAAATACAGCAGAGAGCCTAAATGAACTAAACTCCTATGTCTAGAGAAGCTCCATGGGGAGGACAAAGTTTCTTCCACTGAGTTCTCTCTATCATAGCCCTAACCTTGCAAGATCAAGGATGCGTTTGCTATATTTCCCATCCTGGAGAACTGTGGCTTATCTCTGTATCTAACATAGTGTCTTTTCCATTTTTTTTTAAAGATTTATTTATTTATTTATTCATGATAGATGTAGAGAGAGAAAGAGAGAGGCAGAGACACAGGAGGACGGAGAAGCAGGCTCCACACCAGGAGCCCAACATGGGACTCGATCCCGGGACTCCAGGATCGCGCCCTGGGCCAAAGGCAGGCGCCAAACCGCTAGAGCCACCCAGGAATCCCCTCTTTTCCATTTTAAGAAGGATAATAATACTTCTCATTTACTCTCAGCACACTCCGTGCCTGGAGCTATACTAAGGGTCTTACATGTGTGATCTAATTTTATCCTCAAAATTGACCCTCTGAAAGGGGTAATGTTATTAAGCCCCATCTTCCACAAGAAAAACAAACTTAGAAAGGGGGTTGGGGTGTGCCTGGGTGGCTCAGTCAGTAAGAATCCAACTCTTGATCTTAGCTCAGGTCTTGATCTCAGAGTAGTAAGTTCAAGCCCCGTGTTGGTCTCCATGCTGGGCGTAGAGCCTACTAAAAAAAAAAAAAAAAAAAAGAATAAATAAAGAAAGAAAGAAAGAAAATTTAAAGAAAATAAAAAGAACTAAAAGCTTAGAGAGCTTAGGTTATTTGCCTATAAGGACAAAGCTAATGGACAATCAGACAGAGATCCCAACATTGTCCACACACCTGGCTAGGCGGGGAAGCCAGAAGACCACACCCTCACCAGACCTGTTGCCTGGTCTGAAAAATTGTCCTGAGCTTGATTCTTACTGTCAGGTAGACCAGGCTTTGAGATCTGAAGGTCTGAAATTATGAGGTAGAACTGTCTTACTGTAGAGACTTTCATTCATATTTGTGACATTTCCATTATCATTTTACTTATGCTAGTCCAGTTAACAAAAGAATAAGGAAGAGTGTAAGGAGAAAAATTTTAAATTACAGCCAAATATGTATCCACTTGTTTTCCCAAAGAATCAGCTACCTCACAAATATCCCGAAACTCCTAACAAATGGAACGTTTGATCTTAAGAGTTCATGGAAAAATGAAGACCTCCAAGCTAAATGGCCAGTAATTATATGGCAAAACTGTAGTTTGTTTCTCTAAACAGAAACTTTTTTTTTTTGAGTAAACAGAAACTTCTCAAGAGCTTTCGTCTTTGTGATCTCTGAAGACCAAACAGAGAAACATTTTTATTTTTTAAAAAGGATTTTTTGGGAACGTCTGGGTGGCTCAGCGGTTAAGCTCCTGCTTCCGCCCAGGGCGCGATCCTGGAGTCCCAGGATTGAGTCCCAAGATCGAGTCCCACATCAGGCTCCCTGCATGGAGCCTGCTTCTCTCTCTGCCTATGTCTCTGCCTCTCTCTGTGTGTGTCTCTCATGAATAAATAAATAAAATCTTAAAAAAAAAGATTTTTAAAATTCATTTGAGAGAGAGCACAAGCAGAGGAGAGAGTCAGAGGGAGAGGCAGACTTCCTGATGGGCAGGCAGCCCAATGCAATGTGGGCCAATCCCAGGACCCTGAGATCATGACCTGAGTCAAAGGCAGATGCTTAATCATCTGAGCCATCCAGGTGCCCCCAGAAACATTTTTAGAAGACAGATTTGGTATCATTCTCCACTTTAAAGAGGCACACAGTAGTCAAACTAAAAGCTATACTTAAAAGTCTCAAAGGGATTTTTAATTTTTTTTAATTTTCAATGGAGTCTATGCCTGAGAAAGGACAAAGTAATTCTAACACTATATACAAATCTAAACAGCATATTATGCAATTGTTTAAAAAGATTGAGACAAAAAAAAGATTGAGACAAAATTTTATGCAGTGACTGATACAATATCCCAGATATGTTTTTTTAAGTTAATTTTTTTAGTAATCTCCATACCCAATGTGGGGATCAAACTCATGACCCTGAGATCAAGAGTCACATCCTCTTCTAAGTCAGACAGACACCCCCAAAATATATTTTTAAGTAAAAAAGAAAGGTTGACCCACTACTTGCATTTTAAAAATGGGCATTTAAAAATGTGGCTGGAGAATCTCTGGAAGGGTACCTAAGAAGCTGGTGATAATAGTGGTTACCTCTAGAGAGAGGAATGAGGAACTGGGTAAAAGGAAGGCTTATTTTTCACTGTGTATTATCATGTGCAGATACTTCTTGTTCAAAAAATACTTTCAAAAACATATCAAGAAAAAAAAACATATCAGGACATTAAGAGATTAGCTCTGGTCATTTTGAGAAATAGGATTACAACTGTCCTATTTATTCCCTCCAAAGTAAATAGTTACTAATGAGTTACCTCATTTTTCTCCTCTCCTATTTCTGTGTGATCCCTCTCTTGCTCACCTTATCAGGCCTAAAATTCCTGGCCAGAAAAAAAAAGAAAAAAAAATTCCTGGCCAGAAATTCCTGCCCAGATAATCACACTTTAGAAAAGATCATGTCTCCAAAGGCACTGTTAAGGGCATATACGTTGCCTCTTCCATTATCACATCTTTGTGAAGATTTATGGAGTTCATCCAATTTGCTGTTGACTTCAAAATTACAGTGGCCTAAAAAAAAAAAAAAACTACCCAAAAAAGGTACAGTGGCCTTTCATGGGACAGAACATAGGATCTCTAAAGAGCTTTTGAGCTTCAGAACCACTGAGGATGATGAGATGGCTTGTCCTTGGGGGTGTGTGGGTGGTTCAGTTGGTTACAAGTCTGATTCTTGAGGGATCCCGGGGTGGCTCAGTGGTTTGGCGCCTGCCTTTGGCCCAGGGTGTGATCCTGGAGTCCCAGGATCGAGTCCCACATCGGGCTTCCTGCTTGGAGCCTGTTTTTCCTCTGTCTGTGTCTCTGCCTCTGTGTGTGTGTGTGTCTCTCATGCATAAATAAATAAAATCTTAAAAAAAAAAAAAGTCTGATTCTTGATTTCAGCTCAGATCTTGATCTCAGGGTTCTGAGATCTCACACCAGTTCAGAGTCTGCTTAAGATGCCCTCTCTCCTTCTCCCTCTGCCCCTCCACACCTCTAAAAAAATTTTTTTTAATTAAAAAAAAAAAAGATTGGCTTGTCCTAGATAGAAGGAACTGGGAAGCTAGTGCCTTTAATTGAATTAAGGGAGTAGCACTGCTGGGAGGTTCTTTCCCCAAGAGTGCTTCATATGGACGGATACTTGCTGATGCTGGTGCTAATGCCTTGAAAGCAACAGTGAGATGGTCCCTGAGGCAATTACAGTAAGGACCATGGCCGGGGCCTCTCTGAGCCAACTTAGAGCTTCAGAACTCAGTCGTTGCTGGAGATGGAGGAGCAGCCCATGACATCAGGACCTTATGGCAGCAGAGGCTAACATAACTATAATGAGACCCTAGGATAAAGACCAGGACTGCTTTCCCCATTTTCTGGATACCATGTAAACCTCCAAGTTTTCTGATAACTCCAAGGAATGGATTCCCCAAAAACATAGCCAAGATTCAATTTTGGCCAACTCTGGCACCTGAAATTTAGATTTTATTTGGTTTAGAGAACTGAACCTGCAGGAAAAGCAAATGCATACCCACTACATTTGTAATTGCTGTAAAAGATAAACTTGACCATTGGATGCTTATATCCACCTTGGGTCGATTCTAAGTAGAGCATTTGATGCTCTTCACACTCTGATCCCAGCCTGTCTTTCTAATGTCATCTCTGTTTCTACCCTTGCCCTCCTCCTGCAGTCCACACCAAGGATCTTGTGCTCCAGTGACACAAAATTACACACCTTCCCACGTCTTTGCTCACATTATTCCATCTGCCTAGAAGGCCTTCCCCTTTCCATCAGGTGATATCCTGCAAAGCTCAGCCCATAAAACCTGTGACACATCCCAGGAGATATCATCTGTTCCTGGAGCACATTGTTAACCCTTTTATAGCACTTGTGTGTTAAGGGCTGTCATACTTAAATTATCTGTCTCACCGGGCAGCCTGGGATTCCTTGAGGGCCAGGCTCCTGAATGACTCATCTCTGTGATCCAGCACACAGCCCAATACCAAGGCCTTAACTTCATTCTATGTGAATCAAGTTCAGTTTAACTAGTACTCAATCCAGGATAACTCCACTTCTGCTGCTCCTCACGAGTCTGGGGTCACCACACACATAAGCATTTCTGGTTTGTAGGTGAATCACAGGAAGACCTGGTTATCCAATAGTCAATGCCAGGGCAAAGCCTCAAGGAATGGGCACACCCGGGCCTTACACATCCAGGCATTTGGAATTCCGTGGTTTCTCTGGAGTCTGTTTATAGCACACATGTACACTGAGGACGATGTTTGGATTAATTGTCTCAAAATTTTTCCCACACCAAAATTCATCAGGCTGAAGTTTCTTCCCCTTAATTCAGAAAATGAAGCCTTGACACTTATGGCTGATTTAGAAATTATTTTCTAGGGTACCTGGGGGGTTCAGTCAGTTAAGCACCTGCCTTCGGCTCAGGTTATGATTCTAGGTCCTGGAACTGAGCCCCACATTGGGCTTCCTGCTCAGTGGGAAGCCTGCTTCTTCCTTTGCCACCACCACCCCCAACCCCGGTTGTGAGCGCTTTCTCTCAATAAATAGAATCTTAAAAAAAAAAAAAAGAAATCATTTCCTATCTGAATTCTCTTTATTATGACCATTTCTACTTCTACAGCATCTTTTTCCCCTGTACCAGGAAAAAAGAAAAAGAAAAAGAAAAAGAAAAAAAAAATCCTGGAAACTTTTGTTTGTATTTTTCTCTCAGAAAAACGTGAGGCTTTGTTAAGCAACTGTGTTGATGCAAAGGGTAGACAAAAGGCGGTAGCGGCGGTGGGGGTGGGAAGTATTTAATACCAGTCCTTTTTTTTTTTTTTTAATAGATTTTATTTATTTATTTGAGAGAGAGAGAGAAGAAGCAGGAGGAGGGGCAGAGGGAGAGAGAGAAGCAGACTCCCCGCTGAGCACAGAGCCCAACTCAGGGCTCAATTCTAGGACCCTGAGGTCACAATGCAAGGCAAAGTCACATGCTTAACTGACTGAACCACCCAGGCACCCCTGATGTCATTTCTTAAAATACACATTCACGGATGTGTACATACACACGAAACAAATTACCTCCATTATTTTAGCTACTGAAATGAGACAGACTCTGGACCACAGTAGCCTTATCTGTAAAAAGAGAGCAAAAACGCTTAACCAACCTGAAGAACTTCTTAGGGTCCCTTCCAGCTTCCTGGTTCTATAACTCCACTTTCACACCCAAAGATAGAAACCTTATTGTGTTTTAAATAGTTACTGAAAAAAAAATAGTTACTGAGTCCAATGAGATACTAAGGGATGCAAATTTAGAGCCTGAGAGCTGTATATCCCAAAGCTGATTCTGATTTGCCTTTAGACCGTTCTTTTCTTTATCTCTCTAATGGCAAACGGCCAATAAAGAAATAAATACTGGAGGAAAAAAAGATCCTTAGTTTGGAACACTTAAAGGCTAAAAATACAAGAAATCCCCTGGTTCTGATGTGAGAAGTACTAAAGAAAAAATGATTCTGACACTTGTAAAATGGTAAGGAAAGCTTTATTCAAGACCATTGCAAAGTCTAGACAGCAGACAGTTGTAAAGCAAAGACAGCAAAGAAGCTGGGGATTTTGACCAAGAAGCAGAGTGAGGGAGTCAGTGAACAGAAATTACTAATAAGGGACATCAAGGGGTGGGGGTGGGGGATTCTTGCCAAAATGGCGTAAGAGCACTCCTGCTAAAGGGAGGTCAAGGATTTATACAACAAAGGTGGGGTGTTCCTACAAAAC
Source organism: Nyctereutes procyonoides (assembly GCF_905146905.1). Lineage (NCBI taxonomy): Eukaryota > Metazoa > Chordata > Mammalia > Carnivora > Canidae > Nyctereutes > Nyctereutes procyonoides. The sequence goes on from NW_026575046.1 coordinate 68,165,858, forward strand.
CGACCTTTGCAGGATTCTTGCTATGGCTGGGCTGGGCAGGCAAAAGACAGAATGGGGTCCAAGTTGGAGGCCTACTCAGAAAGAAGGCCTAGGGCACCTGAGGGGCTCAGTCGGTTAAGCATCCAACTCTTTTTTTTTTTATTATTTTTTTATTTTTAGCATCCAACTCTTGATCTCAGTTCAGGTCTTGATCTCAGAGTCGTGAGTTTGAGCCCCATGCTTGGCTCTACACTGGGCATGGAGCCTACTAAGGAAGGAAAGATGAAGGAAGGAAGGAAGGAAGGAAGGAAGGAAGGAAGGAAGGAAGGAAGGAAGGAAGGAAGGAAGGAAGGAAGGAAGGACTTAGAGGAGGGGCACCTAGCTGGCTCAGTCAATAGAGCATGGGACTCTTGATCTCAGGGTACTGAGTTCAAATCCTGTGTTGGGTGTGGAGACTACTTAAAGAAACAGGAAGAAGGAGAAGGAGAAAAGAGAGAAAGAAAGAAAGGAAGGAAGGAAAGAAGAAAGAAAAGTTTAGAGGAGCCTGACCAAAGTTTGGTCAAGGACAGTGTTTGTCAGGGAGCACCTGGGTGGCTCAGTGGTTAAGAATCTGCCTTCAGCTTGGGTCATGATCTCAGGTTCCTGGGACTGAGCCCCACAGTGGGCTCCCTGCTCAGTGAGGAGTCTGCTTTTCCCTCTCTCTCTCTCCCTGCTTGTTTTCTCTCTCTGTGTGTCAAATAAATAAGTAAAATCTGAAGAAGGAGGAGGAAGAGAAGGAGGAGGAGAAGTCTTTGTCAGAAGCCAATACAAGCTTCCTGTACTCTGCCCCTTCCCACTGGTTAAAGGAACTAACACTCATAAAGCACTTACAACACCCCAATATTCCCATTTTTGTTTGGAGAGAGGGAACTGGAATATTATCATTAACAGAAATCATTTCTGGATGGTGGCATTACAAGCAATTTTTCTTTCTTTCTTTGAGCTTTTCTATACTTGCCAAAAATTTTACAGAAAAGAGAAGGAGGAGGTTTAAAAGAAGTTAAGGCAGCTGGCTCTTCTGTACTGGGGCCCTCAGAGCCAATAAGCTTTCTACCCAAAATGAAGAGACTCCATCATTCCACTTCCCCATTGACCCTGGGGTCAGGGGGCAGGTCTGAAAGCTGGAAAATATTACTTTCAAAAAAAAAAAAAAAGCCACAACACCAGCCTGTTAAATAGGTGCAATGAAGTGCCCTGGAAAGAGAGCAAGTCAGCAAAATTCTTATTTTAAACCTGGAAAATCAGATTAACTCTTTCCCTACACCTAAAAAAAAAAAAAAAAGGAGTAAAGTATGCAGGCCTAAGGCAAGATGCCAAACCCAGTTTCAGGATTTTAAAGGAGAAACCATTTCTCTTCAGGTTTATTACACACAGGGTGTAAAGCTGGGCCTCATATACCACTATTTACATGCAAATCCCACCAAAAATGAGTTGGACCCACTCCAGATGCCCAGATCTCAAAGGAACTCTGTTTCCAGTGAGGCCCCTGCCTGGTAGCTATGAGTCTCTTTTCTCTGCTTTCTTGGGGAAGAGAGAAGAAAAGATGCTAAGGGATTTCCCTCACACTCTGAAATTATCTTGAATTGAGAAACAAATGTTGCTTTGTTCCTTCTCACAATCTGTTACCAGTTATTTAAGCCTTTTTTTTTCAAGATTTATTTATGGGGTGCCTGGGTGGCTCAGTTGGTAAATCGTCTGCCTTTGGCTCAAGTCATGATCCCAGGGTCCTGGGATTGAGTCCCTTGTCAGGCTCCCTGCTCAGTGGGGAGTCTGCTTCTCCCTCTCCCTGCTGCTCCCTCTACCAGCTTGTACTCTCTCTCTCTCTCTCTCTCTCTCTCTCTCACTGTCAAATAAATTTTTAAAAACTTTTGTTTATTTGAGAAAGAAGAAAGAGAGAGTGGAGGGGCAGAAGGGGAAGGAGAATCTCAAGCAGACTCCAGAATCTGATGCAGGGCTTAATCCCATGACCCTGAGATCATGACCTGAGATGAAACCAAGAGTCAGATGCTCAATTGCCTCAGCCACCCAGACGCCTCAAGTTGCTTAAGTCTCTTAACAGGAATCCAGGATGACCTCGTATTCATCTGTCGACCCTCTAGAATGCCCCCGACAGCTTGGCTCAAGAGCCAGAAAACAGTTCTCTGAACAAGATGGTAAAGAACACAGTAGGGCAGCCTGGGTGGCTCAGTGATTTAGCACCGCCTTCAGCCCAGGGCGTGATGCTGGAGACCGGGGATCGAGTCCTGTGTCAGGCTCCCTGCATGGAGCTTGCTTCTCCATTTGCCTGTGTCTCTGCCTCTCTCTCTCTCTCTCTCTCTCTCTCTCTCTCTCTCTGTGTGTGTGTCTCTCATTAATAAATAAATAAAATCTTAAAAAAAAAACATAGTATGATAAGGGGAGAACTGGATGTTCAAGTTGGTGCCAAACAGCCCTGGTGTAGGACTGCACAGATGTGGTTCATTCAGCATTCTCCAGAGGATCCAAATAAAACAGGTGGCTTTGTAGACATACCTATAATACAACAAGAAAAGGTACTTATTGAGCCTGCTAAATTCCAGATGCTGCTTTGGGTAATTAAGAGGAGGAGATAGAGGAGACATGCCATTTTCTCAGATAGCTTGTAATCTAGTGCCTTTGTAACAAATTTATGATGAGAAAAAGCAGAAGAGAAGAGCATAAAGTAAAAAGAATGTAATGTCAACTAATGCAATAGTGAGAGTGTGGACCTTATTTGGATCCTAATTGGAACAAAACAAATGTGAGGCAATTTATGAGAAATAGGAACACTGACTAAGTACTTGATACAAAGAACAAAAGGAAAAACAAAGGGATACATGAAGGTGATTTATGAAGAAATGAATATGCTCTTAAAATACCTTACTTACCTAAAATTAAAAAATAAAATAAAATAAAATACCTCCACCTTTTAAAAAGAAACAGCAGTGTGTTGGGTAAGTTGTTTGCTGAACTTCTTTTCTGATCTAAAGTAAAAATGATTACTAATCCTTGGTAATCACCTCTTACAATAAGGTACATCTGGTTAGCAGAGTGCTTATAAAACACACTTGTCAATTTAGACATAAAAACATTAATATTTTAAAATAACATCTTTGAAGGAAAACAATTTCTGTTTTCTACAAAACTCTGGGATCATACTTTCCCCATCCACAAAAAGAAAAAAAGAAAGAAAGAAAGAAAAGGAAAAAGGAAAAAAGGGGAAAAAAAACCCCAACAACCTAGGAAAGAAAAAGAATAGCGGGATTGCTTGGGTGGCTCAGCGGTTAAACATCTGCTGTAGGCTCAGGGCCTGATCCTGGAATCCCAGGATCGAGTCCCACATTGGGCTCCCTGCATGGAGCCTGTTTCTCCCTCTGCCTGTGTCTCTGCCTCTCTGTGTGTGTCTCTCATGAATAAATAAATTAAATATTTTAAAAAAATAGCATTGGAAAAACAGAAGGGGTGAGAGCCTTCAAATAGAGGTAACAGTCTCTAAATCTTGGTCTTGCTTTCAGAATTGACACTGCTCCTCTTACTGGGACAAAGAATTACACTGAGAATATTAAGATGTATGTGTTAGCTTTTATAGATTTTTATTTATTTATTTTAAAGAAGGGGGACAGGGAGAGAGAGAATCTCAAGCAACCCCTCTGCCAAGTGCCCATTGAAGGGCTTCATCCCAAGACACTGAGATAAGGACCTGGGCTGAAGCCAAGTCACCAAGAGTGAGATGCTTAACTGACTGAGTCACCCCAGCACTCCTATGTATGTCCTTTAAATTAACTAATTTCTATTCCACATACGTAACATTGCTTGGGGTGACTTACGCTCCTGTAATAGAATCAGGAAATCTACAATTATAGCTAAAAGAAACTTCATTTCATTTGTTCATATTCCTCCCCATTCTGTCAAAACACACTAGATAGGGCAGCCCGGGTGGCTCAGGGGTTTAGCACTGCCTTCAGCCCAGGGCCTGATCCCTCTGCCAGTGTCTCTGCCTCTCTTTCTCTCTGTGTCTCTCATGAATAAATAAATAAAATCTTAAAAAGAAACACACACACACACACACACACACACACACACACACACTCATGATAAAGAAACTTAGGCCCACAGAAGCTAACCAAGTGCCCAGTGTCTCATAGCTAGTTAGTGACTGAGCCAGGAGTGGAAGTGAGGGAGATCTCCAACTCTAGGTCTGAGACAGAGGTCACTAGTGCTTGCCTTGGCAGTATATATACTGAAATGGAAGTGATAGAGATTATCACAGCCCCTGAGCAAGGATGACACACAAATCTGTGACTTGTTCCACATTTTTTGGGTGAAATAGATAAAGGGGATTGAGAGTACACATCTCTTTCTTTTTAAAGGTTTTATTTATTTATTTAAGAGAGAAGGAGCATGAGCTAAGGGTCGGGGGTGGGAGGGCAGGCAAAGAGAGAAGCAAACTCCTGCTGAGCAGGGAGCCTGACTTGGGGCTGGATCCCAGGAGCCTGAGATCATGATATGAGCCAAAGGCAGATGCTTCACCAACTGAGCCACTGGGCTCCCCCAGAATACACATATCTTGATGAGCACTGAGAATCATGGGGCACCTGGGTGGCTCAGCGGTTGAGCATCTGCCTTCCACCCAGGGCGTGATCCTAAAGTCCCGGGATCAAGTCCCACATAGCATCCTTTTCCCTCTGCCTGTGTCTCTGCCTTTCTCTCTCTCTCTGTGTCTCTCATGAGTAAATAAATAAAATCTTTAAAAAAAAAAGAATTGTTGAACCATTATATTGATTCTAATATAATTAAACTAATATAACACTGGGTGTTGACTATATTTGAATTTAAAAAAGAATTACGGCAGAAAAGTAAATAAATTAAAAAATAGAATAAAATAAAATAAATAAAGCAGAAGTCACAAACTACAGATGGTGAGCCAAAATGTTTTTGTATGGCCTGTGAGCTAAGGATAATTTTTACATTTTTATTTATTTTTATTTTTAAAAATATTTTATTTATTTATTCATGAGAGACAGAGAGAGAGAGAGAGAGAGAGAGAGGCAGAGACACAGGCAGAGGGAGAAGCAGGTTTCCGCAGGGAGACTAATGTGGGACTTGATCCCAGGACTCCAGGATCATGCCCTGAGCTGAAAGCAGATACTCAATTGCTGAGCCAACCAGATGTCCCAATTTTTACATTTTTTAATGCTTGGAGAAAAAAGATTTTTTTTTCTTTTTATTTCTTTTTAAGATTTGAGAGAGAAGAGAGAGAGAGCAACTGAGTGAGCACAAGCAGGGGTGAAGGGCAGAGGGAGAGGGAGAAGCAGACTTCTGAGGAGGGAGCCCCATGCGAGGCTCCATCCCTGGACCCTGAGATCATGACCTGAGCTGAAGGCAGACGCTTAACCAACTGAGCCACTGAGGCACCCCCCAGAAGAATATTTCTCGACATGTGAAAATTACATAAAACTCAATTTTCCATGTCTACCGAGCTATGTTGGCAGATCAGCACACTCAGTCATGTAGGTATTAGGTGTGGCTGCTTTTGTTGGTAGAGTTGAGCGGCTGCAACAAAGTCTGGATGGTCTGGGAAGCCAAAACTATTTCCTCTCTGGCCCTTTACAGAAAAAGTTTGCAAAATCCTGGTCTAGAGCCCTCTGAGCGCCCAGGCTGCTTTGCAGAACAGGGCCAGACATATGGAAAGCGTTCTTAGGGCACACCTTGGGCCTCCTGGGGCCAGCTCCCGTGCTGTCCATGTCCCATGCTGCTGGAGGAGGGCAGACCTGGTGGCTGGCCTCGGTGTCCGCCTGCCTACACGCTGCGCCGTGGTGGGGTCATTTAGTTTCTGTTCTCACTGCCTACTCGATCATGGCCTCTCGGCTAAGCCTGTCAACAGGGAGACCGATTAGTGCCAATTTCTATGTGAAAGGTGTTTCCTTAAGGCAAGACTTGAGATCACCACCTCATTTCACACCAACAATTCAGGGTCACAAGGTTAACCCGGGTTAGATTTAAACCAGGGCTTAAAAAGGGAAAGGCAGCCCCTCTTACCAATCCTTAGAGCTCTCCAGACTCCTTAGGAAAAAAGTGTCAACGAATTCACCTCATTTACCAGATGGGGACCTAACACTTCAGGGGTAAACAGCCAACAGACCCCGCAAATTTAATATCCCTCTACAAGATTACCCTCAGATTTTCCACAGACGTTTATGTTAAAACTTTATTAGAGCCATATGCAGCAATCCATTTCCTTGGAATTCAAGAGCACCAGATAGCCGGGCTTTCACTTTAGAGTTCTGAATTCTTTAAGAAATCAGAAACCCACCCACCTCTGAGGGCCAGTGTGTTCTCAAAGCACATTTCTTACAAGTGCATGAGGGGAAAGATGCATTTATAGGCAAACTTGTTTTATGCTAGATTGTCTACGATTTTACTGTACATAAATTTGTATGTATATGTTAGAATATTTTATTTTATTTTTTTAAAGATTTTATTCATCCAATCATGAGACACAGAGAGAGAGGCAGAGACACGGTCAGAGGGGGAAGCAGACCCCCTGCAGGGAGCCTGATGTGGGACTCAATCTTGGGACTCCAGGATCACGCCCCCTGGTGGAAGATAGGCACTAAACTGCCGAGCCACCCAGGCGTCCCAGAATGTTTTAATAAGATGGGCAGAGCAAAACCTTTGGTGGATCGTTTCATAAAGAATATCTCTTTTTTTCTTTTTTGAGAACTCATAGTTTATTATTCAAAAGAATCTCACGATCTTTTCAAGTTGAAATGCCATTCATATAATTGTTCATTCCAAATTGAACGACTCCATGGCATTCAAAATGGAATGATTTTTTTTAAATTTTTTTATGATAGTCAGTCATACAGAGAGAGAGAGAGAGAGAGAGGGAGGCAGAGACATGGGCAGAGGGAGAAGCAGGTTCCATGCACCAGGAGCCTGACGTGGGATTTGATCCCGGGTCTCCAGGATCACGCTCTGGGCCAAAGGCAGGTGCCAAACCGCTGCGCCACCCAGAGATCCCTGGAATGATTTTTTTATGCCTATGTAGCCTTTTCTCATTTGCCTAAAATTTCACTTATATTTTGAATAGTAACAGTACATACACGCCTAGTGTCTCTGTTCCTCAAATGAATTTTTTTTTAAGGATTTTATTTACTCATGAGAGACACACACAGGGAGAGAGAGACAGAGAGAGAGAGAGAGACAGAGACACAGGCAGGGGGAGAAGCAGGCTCCATGCAGAGAGCCCAATGTGGGACTAGATCCCAGGTCTCCGGGATCAGGCCCTGGGCTGAAGGTGGCACTAAACCGCTGAGCCACCCAGGCTGCCCCCTCAAATGAATTTGAAGACAAGATTTGTTTTTTAAGTCAATAAATAGTACCTCTTGGATATTCAAATTGCCAAATGATGATGAGAAGTAAACCACACTGGGAAACAACAGGAAAATAATTCTTCTTAACTGATTACAATCACTCAGAAAGAAAATTAGCTGGGTTTTCTAGGATGTAAACATTTCATTGCAGATATTAATATCTCCCAAACAACCTTCCCCAAACCACATACTGGTTTGTTTTTTTTTTTTTAATACCTTTATTCTTTTTGAAAAACAGCATATCTCAATATTAAAAATAAAAGCTAAAAAAATTTCACTTGAAATTTTACCACCCAGAAATGATCATCTTTGGCCAGGTGAAAATTTTTCTAGGTAGATATATAGGCAGAAAGAAATAATTTTAGGAAAATAGAATCATATATCAAATGAAAAATATTAGACTTAGTTTCAGGAAGATGTGTAAGAGACACACTTTCCCCTATTCTTCCCATTTAGTGTAACTAAAAACCTTGGGATAGATAGATATACTTACATATCTGAAAGGTGGATAGAGGGCAGCCCCGGTGGCACAGCGGTTTAGCGCCGCCTGCAGCCCAGGGCATTATCCTGGAGACCCCGGATCAAGTCCCATGTCAGGCTCTCTGCATGGTGCCTGCTTCTGCCTCTCTCTCTCTCTCTCTCTCTCTCTTTCTCTCTCGGTCTCTATGAATAAATAAATAAAATCTTAAAAAAAAGAAAGGTGGAGAGAGGCAGACTGGTAGATCCACTGGCTAGGAATTTAGGGACTCAAGATTGAGTCCTCACTGGTTGGTTCCCTGGGTTTTCTCTTTGCTTCTTATATCCCAAACTGAATACTAAAGAAGCCAGCAATCTAGAAATGCCAATGGGCAGAGACAGAACTAACACTTAAGAAAAGCTGGCTTTCTCTACCTAAGGGAATAGAAAGGGTCAGCCTAGCAAGACGGATACTTTAACACAATAGTCATTCAACTCGGGCCAACCGTCATGGGAAAACTGTGATGGCAATGCCATCTCCCCAGCAAAGGCCAATTAGAGAGCCTAGACTTCCACGCTTGCCAGGCTGTAGTGATGTGTTCCAGCTCACTCCTCACCCCAACCCCTTGCAGGGTCAGTGAAGATGGCAAGAGGAGCTCGGACTTCCACCTGCACCCACCATGGTGTCAGAGGAGGCCAGGTGGACATGAGGACTTCCACCATAGCTCAGCAGTAACAAGGCCACCCCCTTCTCGGCGTCCGTGGAAGCCACATGGAAAGCACTAACAAGATGCTCCACCACTTTCAGGCCTAATGGACAGCCTGAACCCTGCCCCGCATCCCCACCTAGAAGTAACGACTCCTCCTCCCTTCTCCCTCCACTGTCAAAGGAGCAAGAGTAAAAATCCAGGACTTCCACTCAATCTGGCAATAACAAGATGGCACTCCTCGTCACCCACTGGAGTGGTGTCAGAGGTCAGAGGTCTGCGTGTTGTCTGCTAAAGTGCAAAAAAAATTTTTTTTAAAGATTTTATTTATTTATTCATGAGAGACACAGAGAGAGAGAGGCAGAGACACAGGCAGAGGGAGAAGCAGGCTCTATACAGGGAGCCCGATGTGGGACTTGATCCCGAGTCTCCAGGATCACACCCTGGGCCAAAGGCAGCGCTAAACTGCTGAACCACCGGGGCTGCCCTCTCATTACAATTTAAAAAGCATTCATTTTGGGCAGGGGGTGGGTGGTGGTTAAGGTATCTATATGAGTTGAAGGATTTTTTTTTTTTTTTTTTAAGTAAGCCTTAAGTAGGCTCCACAGAGACGTCTGGGTGGCCCAGCAGTTGAGTGTCTGCCTTCAGCTCAGGGTGTGATCCTGAGGTCCCAGGATCGAATCCCACATCGTGCTCCTTGTGTGGAGCCTGCTTCTCCCTCTGCCTGTGTCTCTGCCTCTCTCTCTCTCTCTGTCTCTCATAAATAAATAAATAAAATCTTAAAAAAAAATTAAGTAAGCTCCACAGTTGTAGAGCTCAACATGAGGCTTGAATTCACAACCCTGAAATCAGGACCTGAGCTAAGATCAAGAGTTGGACACTTAACCAACTGAGCCACCCTGACAGGAAGGATGTCAAGTAAATTTATTGTGGTGATTTTTCACAATGTATGTAAGTCAAGTTATTGTGCTCTACACTTTAAGATTATATAGTGCTGTATGTCAATTACATTTCAATAAAACTGAAAAAAAAAAGGGACGCCAGGGTGGCTCAGTAGTTGAATGTCTGCCTTTGGCTAGGGCGTGATCTTGGGGTCCCAAGACTGAGTCCCACATCAGGCTTCCTGCATGGAGCTTGCTTCTCTCTCTGCCTATGTCTCTGCCTCTCTCTCTCTCTCTCTCTCTCTCTGTATCTCTCATGAACAAATAAATAAAATCTTTAAAAAATAAATAAAACTAAAAAATTTACAGATTAAAAAATATATTAACATAAATAAAAAGCTCAGTGGATGACCCAGCAATTCCACTCCCAGGTATATAACCCAAATAAATCAAAACATCAGTTCACACAAAAACTTGTTACATGAATTTGCAGGCAGCATTATTCATAACAACCAAAAAGTAGACACAATCCAAATGTCCCTCAATTGAATGAATGGATTATCGAAATAATGTGTATCTATACACTGAAGTATTATTCATCAAAAGAAATGAAGTCCTAATACATGCTACAACATGGAGGAAACTTGGTAACATTACACTAAGTGTTAAAGAAGCCATACATAAAAGGCCATAAATTATTATTTCATTTATATGAAATGTTCACAAGAGGCAAATCCATAAAGAGTAGATTAGTGGTTGCAGGGGCTTGGGAAGGAGAGGGATGGGGAGTGACTGCTAATGGGTTTCTCTTTAGGATAATAAAACTGTTCTGGAATTTGATAGTGATGTTGGTTGTGCAACTCTGAGTATACTAAAAACCACTGAATTCTACATTTAATTTAAAAATGTTGGGCAGGGGATCCCTGGGTGGCGCAGCGGTTTGGCGCCTGCCTTTGGCCCAGGGCGCGATCCTGGAGACCCGGGATCAAATCCCATGTCAGGGTCCCGGTGCATGGAGCCTGCTTCTCCCTCTGCCTGTGTCTCTGCCTCTCTCTCTCTGTGACTATCATAAATAAATTAAAAAAAAAAAAAGAAATAGTTAAAAAAATAAATAAATAAAAAAATAAAAATGTTGGGCATCCCCGGTGGTGCAGCGGTTTAGCGTCACCTGCAGCCCAAGGTGTGATCCTGGAGACCGGGGATCGAGTCCCACGTCAGGCTCCCTGCATGGGGCCTGCTTCTCCCTCTGCCTGTGTCTCTGCATATCTCTCGTGTGTGTGTGTGTGTGTGTGTGTGTGTGTGTGTGTCTCATGAATAAAAAAAAATATATATATATGTTTTGGGTGCACCTGGGTGGCTCAGTGGTTGAGTGTCTGCCTTCAGTTCAGGGTGTGATCCCGGGGTCCTGGGATAGAGTCCCACATTGGGGTCGCCATAGGAAGCCTGCTTCTCCCTCTGCCTGTGTCTCTGCCTCTCTGCCTTTCTCTGTGTGTCTCTCATGAATAAATAAAATATCTAAAAATAAATAAATTTTTAAAAAAAATTTTTTATTTTTATTTTTTAAAGATTTTACTTATTTATTAATGGGACACACACACACACACAGAGAGAGAGAGAGAGAGAGAGAGAGAGAGAGGCAGAGACACAGAAGGAGAAGCAGGCTCCATGCAGGGAGCCCCATGTGGGACTCCTAGACCTCCAGGATCCCGGGACTCCAGGATGACGCCCTGGGCTGAAGGGAGGTGCTCAACCACTGAGCAACCCAGGCATACTGAAGAGGGGACTTTTTTTCTACTTAGCTGCTTTGATACCTGGGGAGCCTCCCTTTGTTATCTCAAATGCCCTTTCACCAAATCTGCTATTTGCTTTCTCTATGAATACATCTTCTTTCAGCTCTCAGAAATCAAGAGGATTGGTGCAAACAATTTGTGTCAGACCCTCTACCTATGACCCCCACAGTACCTCTTCCACCCATTTCACCCCTAGGCCTCCTTCTTAAGTAAGCAGCTAAACCAAAGATCATACGAATGGTAAGGATGGCTTGCCTTATTCCCAGCTCTGCTTCTTGGACAGAAACTGGGTCTCCACAAGAATATTCTCTACGTCTCCAGTGACCCATCCTTAATATTTTATTTGATTGCTCTAACCAAGTTTATTCCTTTAAAGACTCTGGCACTGAAACACCTGGGTGGCTCAGTGGTTGAGTTCCTGCCTTTGGCCCAGGGCATGATCCTGGGGTCCTGGGATTGAGTCCCTGCATGGAGCTTGCTTCTCTTCTCTCTGCCTGTGTCTCTGCCTCTTTCTCTCTGTGTCTCTCATGAATAAATGAAATCCTTAAAAAAAAAAAAAGACTCTGGCACTTGTGGAAAAGATACAAATTGTTCAAGGTCAAAGAAGTGAAGTGTCAACTTTCAACCCGCACTCTCACAATAGTTGTGACTGTTCTTTCACTGGAGAAGGGAGGTTTCCCTCTATTTAATTATTTTTGTATTTTTAGTGGGTTTTAATAGAGTATAATGAGCAAATATGACTTTATTTCACCATTTCAAATTCAATATGCCATTCGCCAACCCAAATGTTTGGGACAGCCCCTTGTTAGGCATCCGGAATGAAGATGTCTGCCCTCTTAGCTTTCATTCAACCACTTTTCACTTTCAAACATTTTTTTTATTTTTTTAAGATTTTATTTATTTATTCATTAGGGACACACAGAGAGAGAGGGGCAGAGACACAGGCAGAAGGAGAAGCAGGCTCCACGCAGGGAACCTGACGTGGGACTCGATCCCCGGTCTCCAGGATCACACCCCAGGCTGCAGGCGGCGCTAAACCGCTGCGCCACCAGGGCTGCCCAATAAATAAAATCTTAAAACAAAAAAACAAAAAACCTACATCTATCATAAAGTGTTTTTCTAAAAATAGGCTCTCAAAGAAGAATTTTTAGTAAATTTCCCTGAATTCCAGTTCATAATGAAAAGAATCCAAAACATCTTGTTTTTATTTGGTTTGTATGCTGAAAACTAAGAAAAGCAATCCAAATGTTTTCACTTCTTTAAGAAACTGGGGAGAGGGGGGATCCCTGGGTGGCTCAGCGGTTTAGCGCCTGCCTCCGGTCCAGGGCATGATCCTGGAGCCCCGGGATCAAGTCCCACATCGGGGTCCCTGAATGGAGCCTGCTCCTCCCCTCCCCCCCCTCCTCCTCCCCCTCTCTCTTGCGTGCGGGCGCGCTCTCTATGATAAATAAATAAAATCTTTATAAAAAAAAAAAAAGAAACCGGGGAGAGACTTCAGCTAGTGGTACAGGGTTTAGCAGGCAAACACTTCTCGAAGTGTGTGATCTGAGCTCAATACTCTTTTTTAAAAAAATTTTTTATTATTTATGATAGTCACACACAGAGAGAAAGGGGCAGAGGGTGAAGCAGGCTCCATGCACCGGGAGCCCGACGTGGGATTCGATCCCGGGTCTCCAGGGCCGCCGGGTCTCCAGGGCCGCGCCCCGGGCCAAAGGCAGGCGCTAAACCGCTGCACCACCCAGGGATCCCCTCAGTACTCCTATTTTAGATTCATTGCCTGGGTGTTCTCATCTGCAAAGTGGGAGAATGGGGAAAAGCTCTATCTCATAATCTTAAAAGGTGATTGAGTAAAGGATGATTTAGCATAAGAATTGGGATGTAAACAAGGGGCAGATAAGAAGAAGTGTAAACAAGGGGCATCTGGTTACACAAGAGGAGGTACAAAACAACTCGGAAATAAGGGGGCCCTTGGGTGACTCAGGTAAATATCTACCTTTGGGGATCCCTGGGTGGCGCAGCGGTTTGGCGCCTGCCTTTGGCCCAGGGCGCGATCCTGGAGACCCGGGATCGAGTCCCACGTCAGGCTTCCGGTGCATGGAGCCTGCTTCTGCCTGTGTCTCTGCGCCCCTCTCTCTGTGTGTGACTATCATAAGTAAAATAAAATTTTTAAAAAAAATATCTACCTTTGGCTCAGGTCATGATCCCAGGGTACAGGATTGAGTCCCATGTTATTAGGCTCCTACTTCTCCCTCTGCTCATACCCACACACTCTCAAATAAGCAAACAAATCTTCAAAAAAATATTATACTTTGAAATAGATTTTACAAAATATTTCTTACATCTATCTTGCAACTATAAATATCTCTAATTTACCCCAAATTTCAGAATTATGTCATATTTTTTCTTATCCTACCCTTATTTGTTATGATTTATATTTCCTGTATCGTCCTCTCAAAATTTGAATATAAACGTTTTCAGGGGATCCCTGGGTGGCTCAGTGGTTTGGTGCCTGCCTTTAGCCCAGGGCATGATTCTGGAGTCTTGGGATCCAGTCCCACATGGAGCTCCCTGCATGGAGCCTGCTTCTCCCTCTGCCTGTGTCTCTGCCTCTCTCTCTTTCATTAATAAATAAAATCTTAAAAAAATTTTTTTTTTCATTTGAGAGTTGTTTTGGAAGTATTTAGTAAAGTTTCAGTGACCTGTAATAATATGGTTATCCATAGGGTTACATCATTTAGGGATAATATATATTTGCTCAAAGTAATTTTTTTTAAAGATTTTATTTATTGGGGCTCTTGGTTGGCTCAGTTGATTAAGCATCTGCCTTTGGCTCAGGTCATGATCACGGGGTCCTGGGGTCAGCCACTGCCTGCCTCCCTCTGCCTGCCACTCCCAATAGAGAGCACAAGCAGGGGGAATGAGAGAGAGCAAAAGCAGGGGGAGGAGGCAGAGGGAGAGGGAGAAGCACACTCCCCGCTGAGCAAGGAGCCCAATGCAGGGCTCAGTCCCTCTGAGATCATGAGATGAGCCCAAGGCAGACGCCCAACTGACTAAGCCACCCAGGCCCCACCTGGGAAGCATTTTAAACTGGGCAAGATGGCACTTCAGTAACTACTGGAAGACATAGTACAAGACAGGAGTGGCTCTGACCCTGCAGCTTAGACTTTCAACTCTGCTTTTGTTTAATAAGAGTTTTATTTTACTGTCAATGTAAGTACCATTAAATCATAGCTGGCTTGAATCAGGTTTTTTGTTTTGTTTTGTTTTGCTTTTTGCTTGTTTTTTTTTTTTTTTTTTTTTTTAGTGCGGAATGGAGCTGAAGTTTGGATTCCTGAATTTTTTTTTTTCTTGTAATAAAAATCCATTTTGCCATGCCTGGTCAAATCAGTCCTTAGTATCTACATTGACTAAACCCCATACATCATACCTTTATTAGTTAGGTTCATTTCCCTTATGCTTATGCTGTGACACTTCAACTTTTTTCTGTCATTTTGGTTATAGGTATATTAACAGAGTAACTGCCAATCCTCCCAATAATTATAACAGAAGTGTAATGTGTGACTTCATAATCTTGGGCAATGGAGCCAAAAGAAGTAATGATTGGGGCACTTGCTGGCCCAGTGGGTTAAGTGCCTGATTTATTTATTTATTTAATTATTTATTTATTTATTTATTCATTCATTCATTCATTCATTCATTCATTCATGAGACACAGAATGAGAGAGAGAGGCAGAGACAGAGGCAGAGAGAGAAGCAGGCCCCATGCAGGAAGCCCAATGCGGGACTCTGGGGACCATGCCCTGGGCGGAAGGCAGACGCTCAACTGCTGAGCCATCCAGGCATCCTAAGTGTCTGATTTCGACTCAGGTCATGATCTCTGGTTCCTAGGATCAAGCCCCATCTAGGGCTCCCAGTCCGAGGGGAGCCTACTTCTCCCTCTCCCTTTGGCCCTCCCCCTGCTGGTGCCCGCCCTCTAATAAATCAAATCTTAAAAAAAAAAAATGACTTTCTCAAAACCTTTGTCTATCCAAGCAAACACTAGCTTCTGAAGATACAGGAACTGATCTGTTATTTATTAAAGAAGAATATTTATAACAAATCCTTTTTTTTTTTAAGATTTATTTATTCATGACAGACACACAGAAAGGCAGAGACACAGGCAGAGGGAGAAGCAGGCTCCATGAAGGGAGCTCCATGTGGGACTCTATCCCAGGTCTCCAGGATCACACCCCCTGGCTGAAGGCGGCGCTAAACCGCTGAGCCACCCAGGCTGCCTTATTTATAACAAATCCTTAATAATTTAAAACAAAAGTCCTGCTGGAGCAATGCTGAATACAGAGGAAAGCAAGAAGCTTGTGGATCATTGCATATATGCTGCAATGTCCTCAGGTGAATGTGCAGACTGCTGGAGGTCCCAGGCAACCAAGAGCTAACCATGATCCAGCTTTAAAACAGAACCAAATTAACTGTGGAGCTAAAGGATCAACTTTAGAATGGTAGCATTCTGGGATCCCTGGGTGGCTCAGTGTTTTAGCGCCTGCCTTTGGCCCAGGGCATTGACCCTGAAGTCCCAGGATCCAGTCCCACATGGAGCTCCCTGCATAGAGCCTGCTTGCTTCTCCCTCTGCCTCTGTTTCTCATGAATAAATAAATAGAATCTTAAAAAAAAAAAAAAAAAAGAATGGTAGAATTTTCATTTTATTCCAAATTCCAATTCTTATACGGATGGTTGGTTGCCTGATAACTCTTTTGGAAACAGTAGCTCAAAGGTTAAACATTCATCTCTTGGAAGCATTTCCAACAGCCAAGTAAGTGACTGCCTTCTGAGTTTGCAAAGCTGATAAAAACCCCGGAATAAATAATAGATAGATTTTGGAAATGGCCTAAGTGTACCCCAAGGCTAGCGTATTTTATACCTTAAGAAGAATGGCTCAAAGTAGGTTTTAATTAAATATTTATGTTATAGCCAGAAACAGCAAGCGGTCTTTGTGTGGCCAGGGCCAGGATTTCAACAGGTCTATCTCAGCAAGGAGATGGACATAAAATATTTATTCTATACATGTTAAATGTACTCTGCTCTTTCCCTGCCTGAAGGAAGATAAAAAGGCTAGAGATAACCAGTGAGCTGCATTTGGAAGTACAACCTTATTTTAAAAATAAAAGGAAGGTACTTTTCACTCTGTGTCTCTGCCTCTCTCTCTCTCTCTTTCTGTGTGTGTCTCTCATGAATAAATAAATAAAAATCTTTTAAAAAGGGGGGGTGGTGGGCAGCCCGGGTGGCTCAGCGGTTTAGCGCTGCCTTCAGTCCAGGGCCTGATCCTGGAGACCCAGGATCGAGTCCCACGTCGGGCTCCCTGCATGGAGCCTGCTTCTCTCTCTGCCTCTCTCTCTCTCTCTGTGTCTCTCATGAATAAATAAATAAAAATCTTAAAAAAATAAAATAAAAGGAAGGGACGCCTGGGTGGCTTAGCAGTTGGGTGCCTGCCTTCAGCTCCATGTGTGATCCTGGGATCTGAGATCGAGTCCCACAGGAGCCTGCTTCTCCCTCTGCCTGTGTCTCTCCCTCTCTCTATGTGTGTGTGTCTCATGAATAAATGAATAAAATCTTTAAATAAAAGGAAATGTAATCTTTTTAAAATTTTTTATTTATCCATTCATGAGAGACACAGAGAGAGAGAAAGAGGCAGAGACACAGGCAGAGGAAGAAGCAGGCTCCATGCAAAGAGACCCATGTGGGTCTTGATCCTGGGACTCTGGGATCATGCCCTGGGCCAAAGGCAGATGCTCAACCACTGAGCCACCCAGGCGTCCCAAAAGGAAATATAATCTTTTTTTTTAAATTTTTATTTATTTATGATAGTCACACCCACACAGAGAGAGAGAGGCAGAGACATAGGCAGAGGGAGAAGCAGGCTCCATGCACCGGGAGCCCGACGTGGGATTCAATCCAGGGTCGCCAGGATCGCGCCCTGGGCCAAAGGCAGGCACTAAACCGCTGTGCCACCCAGGGATCCCTGGAAATACAATCTTATAAAAAGCCTGGGAGGCCAGGTTCAAGTAGGAAGGAGATCTGAGATTTTACTAAGGTGACATGATGTGAAGTATTAAACCTTTTTATCATTTCCTTGAGGACCATAAAGGAATAACTTTTAATTTTCTGGTTGTGTTTTCTCACCTTTAGGATGGGGAAAAGAACATGATTTTTTTTTCCTGCAGCAATCAATAATTGTTAAAAAAAAAAAAAAAAAGACAACAGGGGGCACCTGAGTAGCTCAGTTGATTGAGTGCCCGACTGGATTTCTTTTCTTTTTTTTTTTTTTAAGATTTATTTATTTATGATAGAGAGAGAGAGGCAGAGACACAGGAGGAGGGAGAAGCAGGCTCCATGCCAGGAGCCCGACGCGGGACTCGATCCCGAGACTCCCGGATCACGCCCTGGGCCGAAGGCAGGCACTAAACCACTGAGCCACCCAGGGATCTCCCCTGACTAGATTTCAGCTTGGGTCAGGATCTCAGACACGGGAGATTAAGCCCTGTGTTGAGCACCCTCCTCGAGCCCCACATTGGGCACCACACTCAGCAGGCAGTGTGCTTGAAGATTCTTTCCATCTGCCCCTCCCCACTCATATAATTTTTTTTTTTTTTTAAGATTTTCTTTGGCAGAGAGAGAAAGAGCACATAAGCAGAGGGAGCAGCAGAGGGAGAGGGAGAAGCAGGTTCCCTGCTGAGCAGGGAGTCTGACAGGGGGCTTGATCCCAGGACCCCGGGATCATGACCCTCCGACTACCAATTGAACCACCAGGTGCCCTAAATAAATAAATCTTTAAAAAAAGATACAATATGCCCAAAATGGAGTCATCTGTGCTAAGCCCACATTAACCAAACCAAGACATAATGCCTAACTTCAATTAGAGTTTTAACCTCTCCCAGGAGTAGAATCTTAAACTATTCAAGCTGGAATTACCTGGACAACTCTACTGAGGTAATCAGCTTGTTAGAACCTTGCCATCCCCTAAAGGAAGGTCACCTTGCCACAAACAATCCACTCTGCTAAAAGGAGCTTCTTTGTCCTGCCCGCAGCTCTTTAGAGTCCTTTTTATTCGCTAGTTGGAATGCTGGCCAATTTATAAATCCCTGAATAAAGCTAGTAGAATATTTGAAATTTACTTGATTTTTAAAAAAAGTTTTATTTGAGAGAGAGGGAGAGACAGAGAGCACGAGTGGGGGGGAGGGGAGAACAAGGAGCAGACTCCCTGCTGAGCTCCCGATATGGGGCTCAGCCCCAGGACCCTGGGATCATGACATTACCGGAAGGCAGACACTTAACCTACTGAACCACCCAGGCACCCTGAAATTTGTTTTTTTTAACACTACTAACTGCTATATCAATTCTCCAAACTCTTATATGACTGTTGCAAAGGAGAATTTGTCATAGCAAACTAATCTCAAGACTAATTTGGTTTTTATCTTAAGTCAGAAAATTTAGAATATTTTGTCTCTTTAGATGTGAGTTTTGAAAAAGTTTTAAACTCCAAGATCAATATTACAATAACCTCTATTAAATGGCTTTCTATGTATTACACTTCAAGTTATTCCCTGCCCATACAGTTGCCTGGCTGGCTCAGTCAGAGAAGCATGTGACTTTTTTTTTTTAAATTTTTATTTATTTATGATAGTCACACACAGAGAGAGACAGAGAGGCAGAGACACAGGCAGAGGGAGAAGCAGGCTCCATGCACCGGGAGCCCGATGTGGGATTCGATCCCAGGGCGCCCTGGGCCAAAGGCAGGCGCCAAACCGCTGCGCCACGCAGGGATTCCAGCTTTTTATTTTTTTAAAAAATATTTTATTTATTTATTTATTCATGAGACACACACACACACAGAGACACAAGCAGAGGGAGAAGCAGGCTCCATGCAGGAAGCCCAATGTGGATCTCGATCCTGGGACTCCACGATCACGTCCTGAGACAAAGGCAGAGATGCTCAACCGCTGAGCCACCCAGGCATCCCCTAAAGTAGCTTTTCAAAGTACATACCCTGCAGGTTCCTAGACTTGCTTATCCAATGAAGAAATATCTACCCCTACAAAAAAAAGCCCAAATTGCTCAGATTATCTAAGACAACTGCTACTTTTCTTGGAATTGTTTTGCTTTTAAAAGATTTTTTTTGGGTTGCCTGTGTGGCTCAGTCGGGTCTTGGTTTTGGTTCAAGTCGTGATCTCAGGGTAGTGACATCTAACCCCATGACAGTCTCCATGCTGGGCCTGGAGCCTATTTAAGATGCTCTCTCTCCCTCTCCCATTATTCTCTACTTCTAGTAGCACACAGTCTTTCTCTCTCTCTCAAAGCAAATAATATATTTTAAGTAATCTCTACCTCCAACATGGGGATCAAACTCAGGGCCGTAATGAGTTGCATGCTCCACTGACTGAGCCAGCCAGGCACCCCTCCTGGAGTTTTTAAAATCACATATTAAGGAGGGAAACCTGTTATACATACCTTAGTCAAGAGGATGTTTAAGCTTGTTAACCTAGGAGAGCAGCAGGTACCTGATGACTTGTTAGAAATGCAAACCCAGGCCCCACCCCCCAGACCTTCTCAATCAGAAATTCTGGAAAGTAGGCTAGGCAATCTGTGTGTTAACAAGCTTATCAAGTAATTCTGCTGCCTAACAGTTTGCACTTGATCTTAAGCCAAAAGGCCGAGAAGTGATACTGCTGCATACCAGTTTGAAGAACCACTGCCTTAGTTTAGGCATAATGATCACATTCAAACTCCATCATTAACGGGGCTCAAAGAAGGAGCTGACTCGGTACTTTAGTACCCTATTTTCACTATCTGATACATGTCCTCCATATACACAAGAAAAACACTTTTATGGTCAAAAGTAGTTGGGGCGAAATCTTCATTCATGTATAAACCTGAGGCTTGTTTTTAAACTGGTAAACACCAAGAGCAGGTCAATGTTACCCTCAAAATGAATACTAAGTAGGCAATAATCAGTTTGACTTAGTCTTGGTTTATACCCAATATCTTGGCTTAATTATCCTTGGCCCCCTCTTTTCAAAGAAGTTCCTAGTTTAGACAATAAAAATTATGGTCTAAATATCACCCACCTCTATTAATAAATCATAAAATAAGGCAGTGAAAAGTGTCTGATTCTTGAAACATTCTCATTCCATTAAAAGCTCTAACAAAAACAGTTTGTGACGATATTCTTAGATGTTAATTTTAATTTTCAAAATAATCGGAATACAAAATTGGAGTAGGAAGGAAACATTTTTTTCATGGAACCCACAAACATGGCAACTAGTTTTGCAGTTAAAGCAAGAAATGTGCTGCACATTACATGTCCAATAGAAGCTTTTATGGTGCCTCTAATTACTGTGTTCACTTCAATTGATTAAAACCAACATGTTCTTGAGAGGGAGAACATGTGCAAGCATGTGGAAAGGAGAAGGGTGGAAGGAGAATGAGAATTTTTTTTTCTTTTTAGATTTTTTTATTTATTCATGAGAGACACAGGAAGAGGCAGAGACAAAAGCAGAGGGAGAAGCAGACTCCTTGCGGGGAGCCCAATTTGGGACTTGGATTGCAGGACCCCAGGATCACACCCTGAGCCAAAGACACTCAACCACTGAGCCACCCAGGCATTCCAGAGAGTGAGAATCTTAAGCAGGCTCTGCAAGAGTGTAGCTCAACTTGGGACGTGATCTCATGGCCCTGCTGACATTATGACCTGGACCAAAACCAAGAGTCAGATGCTTAAGTGACTGTGCCACCCAGGCACCCCACCAGTACATGTTTTCTGTACTTATTTTGACTTTACACTCACTAGGAGCAAACCTACAGGACTTCTGACAATGGAAACCTCAGGTTATCTCAGACCCAAATAAATATTCAGTGCCATCTCAGAGTTAACTTTCAGACTTGCAAAGGTCTCATGAGAGGAGTCTGCTGGGTTAGAAAGGTCACCTGGAAGGAAGTAGGGAAGGAGCGCCCCTTGTGCACTGTCAGAGTGCTCTGAAAGCCTGTTATAGTAGTATGTCAAACCATACGTATAGTCCCCACTCTAGTAATTTTGATAAATTCTAGTCAGTATTTAAGAGATCTAAAGAGCCAAGAGAATTCAGGCTCTGAGCAGCCTTTCTTTTTTATTTATTTATGATAGTCACACACACACACACAGAGAGAGGCAGACACAGGCAGAGGCAGAGGCAGAGGGAGAGGGAGAAGCAGGCTCCATGCACCGGGAGCCTGACGTGGGATTCGATCCCGGGTCTCCAGGATCGCGCCCTGGGCCAAAGGCAGGCAGGCTCCAAACCGCTGCGCCACCCAGGGATCCCCTCTGAGCAACCTTTCAAGGGTCAAGTATTATCTGGATCAGGGACAATTCACAAAGACTGGCCTGGATCCAGCCAACCACAGAAGATATGATTCCTTTCCTGGTGAAAGGTCAATAATTCTATCTACTCATCCATATTTAACATATTCCAAATTTATTTAGCAGAAAATGAGAATTTTTTTTTCCTACGTAAATATTACCAGAAAGAAGTGACCACGTCTGTATTAAGGTTCAACACAGAGACTCCTGGGTGGCTCTGTGGTTGACCATCTGCCTTTGGCTCAGGTCATGATCCTGGGGTCCTGGGATTGAGTCCAACAACAGGCTCCCTGTGGGGCTTCTCCCTCTGCCTATGTCTCTCATGAATAAATAAAATATTAAAAAATTTTTTTTCAACACAATTACACTGTCACTATGGCAGAAATCCCGGTTTTGTCCTCCTTATCTCAGGTAAGACTCTGAGTTGTGGCCCAGAAACTAAGGCACTTGAAATTTTTCTACTTCTAAACTGAAGCGTAGGGGACGTTGAGACTTGTGGGACTGCCATGGTCTTTGGTCCTGTGTCCAAGTTCATATGTCCCCACTAGTGCTAATTTTTTTTTTCCGCTAGTGCTAATTAAGATTTACCAAAACTGTAAAAGCATCAAGTCTTCCTAAGTCTACCTTTGGCAGTCTCCAAAGCTTGACCCCTCAACAAAGGTACACTCCATATCCTCTACACTCTAAGGGTTCAGAGAGAATGGCCCAGGGCTGCACAATTGATGGAATATTGAATATTCTCTGCAAGTCATGCATGTGTGCAGAGGTTGAGGTGCAGTTATACAGTTAAGATATGCAGTGCTACTCTAAGTGCTCAGGATGCACAAGAGGGCAGATGAAAAGGACATCAGCTAAATCTACTCCACTTAATCCTGCTCAGTAAGTACAGGGTCTTTTCATGTTTGTTTTCTACTTATACTAAAACAGTATTTTCCAAGTAATTACAATTGAGGACTAAATTATTTAGGTTTCACTCTGCTAAAACATATGAAAGGTACAGTGGAAGAGTCCTATGTTAGCTCTTCCTAACTCTGCCACGATGAGTTCTGGAATTCCAACTATTTATATAAGCTGAAGTCAATTATATAAAAATATTTTAAACCTATAAAATTTGATGTCATCCCAAATCTGATATTAGATGAATGCCACAATCACCTCTGAGATTCTTCAAGTCTATCAAGTGATTTAAATGTCAGTGAGCAGTTAATTATGACTTTATATAGATTTATTTGTGGGGCACTTGCATGGCTCAGTTGGGTTAAGTGTCTGCCTTTGGCTCAGATCATGATCCCAGGATCCTGGGATCAAGCCCTGTGGCAGGTTACCTGCTCCATGGATGTCTGCTTCTCCCTCTTCCCCTGCTCATGCTCTCTCTCGCTCTCGAATAAGTAAATAAAAATCTTAAAAAAAACTGAGAGTGAAAGAGCGAGCAGGTGTATGGGCTTGTATATGAGTAGGTGGGGAGAAGGGGCAGAGGGAAGGAATCTTCAGGCAGCCACTGAAGGCAGCCAAAGCTAAAAGCAGACACTTAACCAACTGAGCTACCCAGATGCCCCCAAAGAGGAATTTAGAACAAAAATTGGTTTAAAAAAATTTCAGGTATTTTAATCTATTTCTTAGTAAGAGCCATGTGGATTCAATTTGGCTTACGGCATGCGTAACATGGCACTTATATTTTCATATTAATGTATTTGGAACACCTACCTATTATTCTAGCAAATAAAGCAAAATGAAATAAAATAAATCCTAGTATGGCATGTATTTCTATGACAGAGAAATAGTCCAGTAATGGTTATTTAAATACAAAAAAACTTAAGTCATCTGCTAAAGATGTGAGTCAGTTTTCACTAGTGTTATTTCAAAGACATGTCATTTAGGAGTGCCTAGGTGGCTCAGTTGGTTGAGCACCCAACTCTTGGTTTCAAGCTCAGGTCATGATCTCGGGGTCCTGGGATCAAGCCCCACTCGGCAGGGAATGTCCTTGTCTCCCTCTCCCTCTGCCCATCCTCTGTCCCCGACATGCACATGATTTCTTAAATAAAGAAATCTTAAAAAAAAAAAAAAAGATATGTCATTTAATCCTTAAAAAGAAATGATTATTTTTGTTTGTTTAGGGAGGCTTGGCATCCAATGTGGGGCTTGAACTCAAATCCCAAGATCAATTCATATATTCTTGGGGTGCCTGGGTGGCTCAGTCAGTTGAGTGTTCCATTCTTAATTTTTTTTAAAAAAGATTTTATTTATTTATTCATGGAAGACACACACAGAAAGGGTCTCCAGGATCACACCCTGGACTGAAGGCGGCGCTAAACCGCTGAGCCACCGGGGCTGCCCTAAGATTTTATTTTTAAGTAATCACTACACCCAATGTTGAGCTTGAACTAATAACCTCAAGATCAAGGAGTCACATGCTACCAACTGAGCCAGCCAGGTGACCCTCCTATAGTTCTTTAGACCAGAGTTTCTCAGCTCAAACACTACTGACATTTTGGGGTGGATAATTCTTATTGTAAGCTTTTATTTATTGAGAGAGTGTAAGTGGGAGAAGGGGCAGAGGGAGGAGACTCCCTGATGAGCAGGAAGCCCAATGTGAGTCTGATCCCAGGACCCTGGGATTATGACCCGAACTGAAGGCAGACACTTAACTGACTGAGCCACCCAGGTGCCCCTGGGTAATTCTTTCTTGTTGTGGGGCTGTCCTATGCACCGTAAAATGTTTAGCAACATCCTTGGCCTCTGAAAACTAGATGCCATAGCATTCACTCACCCAGTTGTGAGAAGTGTCTCCAGACATTGCTAAATGTCCTCTGGGGCAAGTTCACCCCCTGTTGAGAACCACTTGCTTTTAGAGTATATCATGTTTTCTACCCTTTTTACTCAACAGTTAATCAACTCTCAAGTATTCACTAAAATTCTGAAGGAAGTACACACACTAATAAAAAAATTATTTTTAATTAAAGAAGGCTTAACTTAAGACATCATACTGACATCTACTGGCTTGGTGCTAAACTGTACATTTGACATATACTGCATTTTTAAAAACCCTCAAAATTATAATATAGGTGCTATTTTGGGAAAGTAGAACAATTAAATGAAAGCAGTAACATTAACATTAGTACTATTTGTTTTTTGCAAAGTCTAACATATATAATAACAATGGTAATTGTCTTACTTAGTTTTTGGTGTACTATCTTTTGGATGACTTGAATTTTTAATGAATAGTTTAGAGACTGATAATTAGAGGGGATTTTTTTTAAGACAAGTAAAAAAGTTTGATTCAAAAAACTTGCAAAAAATTAAGCAGCATGCTATTTTATGATTTATACTGAAATTTTAAAAGACTAAAAATTTTTTATAAAAACCTAATAATGATAATTCTATAAATAAAACTGCAATTTTCTAAGTATTTTAATAAAAGACATTTGGTAATTAAATACTACTATCAATTAAACTGATGAACTTTATTGGGGTTAAAACTATAACAAAGTTCATCCTAAAACATTTTGCAATGCAAAATTATTTCACTCAAGGAGTGTTTAATAATTTGAATGCCAGGAATTACAAGCAATTTTCAAAAGCAGACTCTTCACATTCATAAAACTTTATACATCATTTGAACTAACATATTTATACTACTAAAATCAAACATGCATCACTTTCAAACATTCTTGTATCATGATTTTATATATTACATTATTTAACACCATTCCTCATCACTACACGTATTTTATCATACACTTGCACCATTCTCCTTGGATTTCTGATCTTTATCTTCATTCTTGACATTATCCTGTAACACAACAGACAAGGGAAAAGTGTATTGTATTAGATTCTCTTAAATATAAGTTTAAAAATAGACAGTCAACAGACTCTCCAGATAGCTCATTTTGCCATCTAAAGAAAACTGACACTGGGAAAGTAGAAAAGAACCTCTCAATTCTATGCAGAACAGTTTCTAGTATTTGAGAAAGCTATTTAAGTCCTGAGAAATGAGAGGTCCCTAGGAACAATAGTTCCCTGCACAGTAGTAAAAATTTTCACCCCTCGTTCTGAGTAGACTGAGGATGTAGAATGTCTCAATTATTCGAGTTAGTTTATAATGGCATGGAGTTACAGATTTTTTTTTTTTAGTGACAAAAAATAGTGAGGCGCCTGGGTGGCTCCATATGTTAAGTGTCTGCCTTCATCTGAGGCCCTAATCTCAGGGTCCTGGGATGGGGCCCCACATTGGGCTACCTGTTCACAGAAAGCCTACTTCTCCTTCTCCTGCTTATCCTCTTTTTCTTCTCTCTCAAATAAATACTATATTTTAAAAAACTAATAAATTGATTTTGATAGTGCCAAAGGGTTTCTTAACTCTGCCCAACAATAAATAGGTATAAAAGAAGTAAATGCGGGCATCCCTGGTGGCTCAGCGGTTTAGTGCCTGCCTTTGGCCCAGGGCGTGATCCGGGGGCCTCAGGATAGAGTCCTGTATTGGGCTCCCGGCATGGAGCCTGCTTCTCCCTCTGTCTGTGTCTCTGCCTCTCTCTCTCATGAATAAATAAAATCTGGGATCCCTGGGTGTCACAGCGGTTTAGCGCCTGCCTTTGGCCCAGGGCGTGATCCTGGAGACCCGGGATCGAATCCCACATCGGGCTCCCGGTGCATGGAGCCTGCTCCTCCCTCTGCCTATGTCTCTGCCTCTCTCTCTCTCTCTGTGTGACTATCATAAATAAATAAAAATTTAAAAATAAATAAATAAATAAAATCTTAAAAAAAATAAATGCTTTTATTTCCCTCAAATTCAATTCACTCTATAGTTCTAAAAAAATGCAAACAAAATTTGCTTTAAGTCTACAATACATAAACCATGTTGACATTCCAACTAAATTCTCGAAAAATATAATATTTTGGAAATTTCTTTTGATTAATCTGACAAAGGACAGAATACTACTATTTGCTCTGAGAAAAACTAAGAGATTAAAGACATTAAAATTTCCAAACAGATTTAAAAGTTAAAATAAACTGAAAAATGAAACTACAAAATCGCTAACCTTCTTCAGAACAGTGTGGATTTCATCCATTACTGTAGATAAGTTTCTGATTGTCTTATTGAGTTGGTTTTCAAACTGCAAATTCATGTTTTCTGAAATCTTTAAGTTTTCTTGCAACTGACTAAAGTCCTTTTTAACTTCTCTGAGTTCACCTGAGAGGCTCTTGTTGGAATTTTCCAAATTTAATATGGTTTTTTCATCTTCATCTGTTTAAAAAAAAAAAGAAATTCACCATTTTACCCCTTTAAAATCTCTAATTTAACTTTGAGATTACAAATATTTAAGGAAGCAGTGCCTGGGTGGCTTAGTAGGTTAAGTGGCTGGCTCTTTATTTTGGCTCAGGTCATGATCTCAGGGTCCTGGGACTGAACCCTGCATTGGGGTCTGTGCTCAGCAGAAGTCTGCTCTATCATGCTTTCTTTCTCTCCCTCCCCCCACTTGTGTGCGCTCTCTAAAATAAGTAAATCTTAAAAAGAAATTTTAAGGAAAATAAAAAAGTTATTCCTTAAAATAGCCACAAATGTCACAGTTAAAAAGCATTTAAATTAAGTTTTACCCAAGTATTACTTCTAAACCCAGGTTCCATTTTTAGATGAGTATATGGATTAGAGAAAGCAGAAACTGACAACTAAGTAGAACTAGGGAGGATATAAAAAGTGCAAAAGAACAAGTGAGGAATCTAAGAATTCACATGAAAATCTAAGATTAATTCTTATAAAGCTAAGCAATTTTATAGTTTTTAATGGTCAAAAGTAAGTTGCATTATGTGCCTAGACTAAAATGCAAAGTATGGATATGTGTACACAGGTATGTATATACAGGTATGCATAAGTGGGTACAATTTTCAACAGGCTTTTCAAAGTACCAAAATACCCAATGCTGTTCCTTACCCGTTTTTTCTTCTAGCAACTGCAGCTTTTGTTCTACTTCAGCTCTAACTTTTTCACTCTTTTCCAATTTTTGCAAGAGGCTTCCTACATCTACCATGGCACCATTGTACACGATAAGACCAACATTTTCTTCCACATCCTTTGATTCTTGTTTTACTGTTGGTGTTGGAAGTAACAGCCTGTTCCCTATAAAAGAAAAGATCACTATTTTATTATTTTTCTTTTTTAATAATTATAATAAAAATAACACAACCTAAGAATAATATACTCAAACCTAGCATATCTTCCTGCAATGCTTCAGATTCTTCATGGTTTTCTTCATCTTTTGAGGTGTCTGTTAATTTCCGGTAAAAGCAAGATTCACGGAGTACTACTTTATTAAGAAGCTTCTTTACCTGTTATGCAAGCAAATGAACAAGTATAAAATGAGAATACATTTTTGATTCTCCTTAACTGTGTTCTAATTTTCACATGTGATTAACAATGGCATCTATATTCTCAGGTATACTTTCCCACTCAAGAACACTTGTGGGTTGTTGGTTTTAAAATATTTTATTTGGGGTGCCTGGTTGCTCAGTGGTTAAATGTCTACCTTTGGCTCAGATTGTGATCCCAAGGTCCTAGGGTCCTGGGATTGAGTCCCGCATCGGGCTCCCTGCATAGTGCCTACTTCATGCTCTGCCTATTTCTCTGACTCTCTGTGTCTCTCATGTATAAATAAATACAGTATTTTATTTTATTTGAAAGAGAGCAAGTGTGCGTGCACACACAGATGGGAGGAGTATAGGAAGGAAAGAATCTCAATCAACTCCCCATTAAGCACGGAGCCTGTGTTTAATCTCCTAATACTAAGATCATGCTCTGAGCTGAAATCAAGAGCTGAATGCTTTAACCAACTGAGCCACCCAGGTGGCAAAATTTTTTTCTTTTTAAAGATTTTTCATATTTTCTTTTTTTTTTTTCATTTATTTCTTTAAGGGAGAGAAAGAGGATGAGCAGGGAGAAGCAGACTCCTTGCTGAGCAGGGAGCCCAACTCAGGGCTGGATCCTAGGGCACTGAGGGTCATGAACTGAGCCAAAGGCAGAGGTTTAACCGACTAGCCACCCAGGTGCCCTCCTTCTGTTTTTTTTTTTTTTTTTTTTTTTTTTAAACTGTCTTCTCTGGGAAGCCTGGGTGGCTCAGCAGTTTAGCGCCGCCTTCAGCCCAGGGCCTGATCCTGGAGACCCCAGGATCGAGTCCCACATCAGGCTCCCTGCATGGAGCCTGCTTCTCCCTCTGCCTGTGTCTCTGCCTCTCTCTCTATGTGTGTCTCTCATGAATAAATAAAATCTTTAAAATAAATAAATAAATAAATAAATAAATAAATAAATAAATAAATAAATAAAACCTAAAATTCAGATTATCACTTGAAAAAATTTTTGTTAGTAAAAACCACGTAACGCTGATAGAAACACTAATGCATAGATTAAGGTATATGTACTGCTTGGCTTAGTTGGAAGAGCATGTGATTCTAAATCTCAGGGTTGTGCATTCAAGCCCCACACTGGGCTTGGAACCTACTTTGAAAAGAGAGGTGGGGAGGGGGACCCTGGATGGCAAAGTCGGTTAAACCTCCAATTTTTTTTTAAGATTTTATTTATTCAAAAAAATTTTATTTATTCATTCATGAAAGACACAGAGAGGCAGACACATAGGCAAAGGGAGAAGCAGGCTCTATGCAGGGAGCCGATGTGGAACTCGATCCCAGAACTTCAGGATCACGCCCTGAGCCAAAGGCAGATGCTCAATTGCTGAGCCACCCCGGCGTCCCTAAACCTTCAATTTTTGCTTTCAGCTCAGGCTCTAATCTCAGGGTCTGGAGATCAAACCCCACACGGGGCTCCACATTCAGTTATGGAGTCTGCTTAAAAGATTCTTCCATTCTGACCCTTTCCACATCCCTTTGTGTACACACTCGCTCTCTCAAATAAATCTTTATAAAAACGGTGTATGTACAAAGATATTTATTACAGCATAATCTATAATTCTAAAAAATGAAAACTGCCTAGAGGGTTTTCTCAGCTCAGCTGTTGACCAGTCAGGTCATGATCCTCACGTCTTGGAATAGAGTCCCGCATCAGGCTCCCTGCAGGAAGCCAGACCCCCTCTCTCTTGTCTCTCATAAATAAATAAAATTTTCAAAAACCAAAAAACTGAAAAAAGGAAAAAAAAGAAAAGAAACTACCTAGCAACTGAGACTATTCAAGGCAATTATGGTACATCTATATTACAGAATGCTTTACAGTCATAAAAAGAACAAAGTGGGTTTCTATTTTCGTGGTAGAATGATTATATATTGTTAAATGAAAAGAATTGTCCAAAGGCACCAGCCAGTTCAGCTGGTACAGCATGGGACCCTGGGGATTTATGTTCGAGCCCCACACCGGGTGTAGAGATTACTTAGAAGTAAAATCTTTAAATAAATAAAAAGAGGGATGCCTGGGTGGCTCAGCAGTTGAGCACCTGCCTTCCGCCCAGGGGTGATCCTGGAGTTCTGGGATCAAGTCCCACATCAGGGTCCCTGCATGGAGCCTGCTTCTCCCTCTGTGTCTCTGCCTCTCATGAATGAATGAATGAATAGAAAAAAGAAATAAGTTATCTATCTGTAATGTGTAAAATGATTTTATGTATATATTTATACACATATATTATACATCCTTATACAAAATGTCACATATACACACATATGAGTTACTTACAAAAAGATCTAGGAGATTACATGAGGCCAGGAAAATATAACTTTGGAGGGGACTTCCTATTTTTTTAAAATTTTACACATTTCAGTATTTCTTGACTATATCACTATTAACTCGTATTACTCTTATATTTCAAAAAGATTGAAAAGATAGTTAATTTTCATTTTAAACATTCATAAGACAGATTACCTGAGCCCGAGAAAGATGTAGTCCAAGAGTATAAAGTATTTCTTCCAAATCCTTTTCAAGAAGATAACCACAATGGCTTTGATCAAAATAAACAAATGCCATTAACAGATCCCTGTTAATAGTGATCATTTGAGTCTTTTCTTTTTCCTAAAGAAAATGTGGAAGATAATAGTACATAATCTTTACCCCTGAAATGTGAGAAATTGACACTGTGTTCATACAACAAAAACATGGAATGACCTTTGCCTTATCTTACAAGTTAAAATGAGTTGATCTGGTTTATATGTATCAGAGAAAGGAATAAGACATATTGCTTATCTAACGTAAGCACAAATATCAAAAAATAATTGGCTGAATTTTGCACTGAGTGGTAATATATAGATATACAAGGACTTAAACTTCATAACTATGTTATGCCTAGAAGCCTGGATTGTATGAGAAATGGAAATTATTATATTGTAAAGAATAGAGTACTCAATAGATACCTTATCTTTAGAGGGCCTCTCCTTGCAGTACCTGTTGATATCTCTTTTGTCATCTCGTTTGTTTATTTCTTCCTCATCTCGATCTATAAAAGCAACACAACAGCAACAAAATACTCATTAATATAGATATTTTCTATTACTGTAGACATAAAAAATAGTTTTCTATTACTGATCAGTTTTCAAAAGACACAATGGAAAGAAATAGCATATGAATAAAAATGGTTTGGACTTTAATGGGGTGCTGGCTGGCTCAGTCAGTAGAGCATGTGACTCTTGATTTTAGGATTGTAAATTTTAGCCCCACATTACGTGTAGAGATTACTGAAAAATAAAATAGTAAAAAAAAAAGGGCGGGGGGATCCCTGGGTGGCGCAGCGGTTTAGCGCCTGCCTTTGGCCCAGGGCACGATCCTGGAGACCCAGGATCGAATCCCATGTCGGGCTCCCTGCATGGAGCCTGCTTTTCCTCTGCCTAGGTCTCTGCCTCTCTCTCTCTCGCTCTGTCTCCCTCATGAATAAATAAAATAAAATCTTAAAAAAAAAAAAGAATTATAGTTTTATTTTTTGTTTTTTAGAGAGGAGGGGGAGAGGAAAGGGAGAACGAGAAGATGGGAGGAGAAGCAGAGGAAAAGGGATTCAGAGAATCTCAAGCAGACTCCCAACTAAGCACGGAGCCCAATGTGGGGCTTAATCTCACAAATCTGAGAATCATGACCTGAGCTGAAATTAAGAGTTGGCTGCATAACTGACTGAGCCCCTCAGACACCCCAGAAATGAATTATAAAGAAGAAAAGGAAGAAATGTATAGAGACACTAGAAGGAGGAAAAAATTTTACTTTATTAACGTATCTATTCCATGAGTAAGTTGCACATTTAAAAGTAGTGAATTTTGGGAAGCCTGGGTGTCTCAGTGGTTGAGTGTCTGCCTTCAAATCAGGGCGTGATCTCGGGGTCCTGGGATCAAGCTCCACATCCAGTTTTCTGCAGGGACCCTGCTTCTCCCTCTGCCTATGTCTCTACTTCTGTATCTCTCATGAATAAATAAAATAAAATAAAAGCAGTGAATTTTGTAGTATGTATCAGCACTTAAACGGTTAAAAAAATTGTGTCCTTGGAATGGATTTTTCTCATATATACTAAGTATAGAATAGTTCAGCTGCACTATAGATTTATTATTGTGGATAAATTAATTTAGCATTAATTAATGCTAAGAGCCTGTTTCTTCCATTACAAAAATAGAGAAAACAACAGCCTCTGAGTAGAATTATAATTACAAGTTATTTTTATTGAGTATACCATATACTAAACAAAGGTTAAATTCCTTTATTAACATTTTATAGACATGATCCACCTTATGTGACTTCAACTTGAAAGCTGTTATTTTCAAAACTTTCTCTCTCTTGGAACATAGATTTTTTTTTCCCCCAACACAACTATCCACATGAAACATTTAAAGGAACAGGCTCCTGGGGCTCCTGGGTGGCTCAGTTGGTTAAGCATCTGCCTTTGGCTCAGGTCATGATCCCGGGGTCCTGGATGGAGTCCCACATCAGGTTCTCCGCTCACTGAGGAGTCTCTTCTTCCTCTGCCACTACCCTGACTCATGCTCTCCAAGATAAATAAAATCTTAAAAAAAAAAAATAAAGGAACATGCTATCTATAAAAAACTACTTTGTAATCTTTTTCCATGTCATTAATCCTCCAACAGTTTCTTCAAGAGCTGCACAGAATTTAATTGCATGTCTACAGCAAAATATATTTAAATAATTCTCTATTATTAAACATTAAGACAGGAGCACCTGGGTGGCTCAGTCAGTTAAGCATCCAACTCTCATTTTGGCTCCCTCATGATCTTGGTGGGGGTTGTAGGATAGAGCCCCAAATCAGGTTCCCCTCTCTGGCACCCCCCAACCTGCTCTCTAAAATAGACAGATCTTAAAAATAAATAAATAAACAAACAAACAAATAAATAAATAAAATAAATAAATAAATAAAATAAAATAAATGTTAAGACCAATTCTGATTTTTGCTTGTATAGACAATATGGAATGAACATCTGTGTTGGTATTTTATTTATTTTATTTTTAAAAATATTTTATTTATTTATTCATGACACACACACAGAGAAAGAGAGGCAGAGACACAGGCAGAAGGAGAAGCAGGCTCCATGCAGGGAGCCTGACATGGGACTCGATCCCGGGTCTCCAGGATCAGGCCCTGGGCTGAAGGCGGCACTAAACCGCTGAGCCACCCGGGCTGCCCTGTGTTGGTATTTTAAAGGATACAGTCATTAACATTGTCAAATTTCTGTTCAGAAAAAGTGTAACATTTTTTTAAGATTTTATTTGAGAAAGAGAGAGAGAGCGCATGAGCAGAGGGAAAGGGAGAGGGAGAAGCATATTTCCCAACAGGTCCTGGAATCATGACCTGAGCCAAAGACAGATGCTTAACCAACTGAGCCACCAGGTGCCCCAATTAAACTGACTATAAGAAATAACTCTTCTATTTAACCTTGTCAATTGTTAAACTGCATCTTTTATTAAAAACTTTTTGTTAAGAGGCAGCTGGGTGGCAGTTGAGCATGTGACTTGTGGTTTCAGCTTAGATTATCATCTCAAGTGCCGTATCAGTGTCCACGCTTATGGGAGCCTGCTTAAGACTCTACTTAAAGATTTTATTTATTTATTCATGAGAGAGATGGAGAGAGGGGCACAGACATAGGTAGAGGGAGAGGCGGGCTCCCCATAGGGAGCCCGATGCGATGCAAGACTCAATCCAGTACCCCGGGATCACACTCTGAGCCAAAGACAGATGTTCAACTGCTGAGCCACCCAGGCATCCCTTAAGACTCTCTCTTATCGGGATCCCTGGGTAGCGCAGCGGTTTGGAGCCTGCCTTTGGCTCAGGGCGCGATCCTGGAGACCCGGGATCGAGTCCCATATCGGGCTCCCGGTGCATGGAGCCTGCTTCTGTCTCTGCCTGTGTCTCTGC
The DNA here is from genome assembly GCF_905146905.1 of Nyctereutes procyonoides. Classification (NCBI taxonomy): domain Eukaryota; kingdom Metazoa; phylum Chordata; class Mammalia; order Carnivora; family Canidae; genus Nyctereutes; species Nyctereutes procyonoides. The sequence continues at coordinate 68,199,794 of NW_026575046.1, forward strand.
CTCTCTCTCTCTCTCTCTGTGACTATCATAAATAAATAAATTAAAAAAAAAAAAGACTCTCTCTTATCCTGCCCTGCCCCTGCTCTCTCAAATAAACAAATCTTAAAACAACAACCACCTTTTTATCAAATTGATTGGTAAAAATACTCATTGCAATATGCTCCCCTGATTACTAAGAAGATACAACATGATTTTAGACATGAAATGGCATTATGTTTTCATTTTTTAAAAAATCACCATTCTACTTTATTTGAAAAAGAGTGATCTTCAAGTAACTTGAGAGGATAATGAAATACAAAGTATGGTGGGGGAAATAAAGGAAAACTATGAAAATATTGAAGCAAGCAGCAACTGGAAATACCAGGGAAACCAAATGAGAACTATAATCGATCACCCTATTTGGCTTTGTTGTTTATGATATTTGTTCAAGTTTCTATTTAAAGCCTATTTGGATATTTAGACAGCTCCAGGAACTTGCATATATATCAGCAAAAAGGAGAGAAAAACTCCTCTTTCTCAAGATTTTAAATTTTTTTTTAAAAAATTTAATTTTTGGGATGCTTGGGTGGCTCAGAGGTTGAGTGTTTGTTTGCCTTTGGCTTGGGGCATGATCCTGGAGTCCTGGGATCAAGTTCGGCATCAGGTTCCCTGCGTGGAGCCTGCTTCTCCCTCTGCCTGTGTCTCTGTCTCTCATGAGTAAATAAAATCTTCAAAAAAATACAAAAAAAAAAAGTTTTTTTTTTTTTATTTTTTATTTTTAAGTAATCTCTGTACCTAGCGTGGGGCTCACACTTATAACTCCAAGATCAAGAGTCACATGCTCTACTGAGTCAGCTAGGTGGTCCCCAAAGTACTCTTTTCCTTATTAAGAGCTTATATATATTCAAGTGGGAAAAGACAGAAAATAAAATAAGTAGTATAATAGAATAGCTTCTGAGTTCTGTGAGTAGAGCAGAATAAGAAGGGATTCTGAATGTGTATTGGTGGGGAAGATTGCAATTTTAAATAAAAGTGGGGGCAGAGCAGGTCTCACTGAGAAAGTGACTGCTGAACAAAACTTCAAATTTGAAACCATCAGGAAGGTAGATCTCTTGCAGTTTGCATGCAGAAGGAATGGCCCTAATATAGGGGCATACATAATGGGTTCAAGAAAGTCACAAAGTCTTAGGTGCAAAAGCCAAGTAGAAAGAGTGGTAAGAGATAAAATTAGAGACTTGATGTGATAAAGTATTAGAGGTCACTGGAAACACTGACTTTTCACATAGAGTGGAATGGAGAGCCACTGAAGCAATCTAAGAACAAATGAAAGAAATCAAACAAATAAATGACTTAAATTTTCCAAATGTTATTCTGGTAATTATGTTAAAAAGAGACTTTAGAGAAGGGAGTAAAAGCAAGGAAATCAGCTAGTAGGAGGTTTTTATGTATTTTTAAAGATTTATTTATTTATATGGGGGCGGGGTGGCAGAGACATAGGCGGAGGGAGAAGCAGGCTCCCGGATCCCAGGGCCATGCCCTGATGTTGTATGTAGAGATTATTTAAAATCAGTCAATCAATCAATCCTCTCCTCTATCATACACAGACGTCACAGGGCAGTATTTAAGGGTCTATAGGTTGCACTTATATTGATAGAAGTTTGTTTGTTTGTTTTTTAAGGATTGAGTACTCCACACCGCAGAGTAATTCCTCCTAGAGTTTTAACGGTTTTATTTTTAAAACCAGGTCCAATGAGCTTTCTGAACAGCTGTTGTAGCTATAGAGAAAACAGCTTCCTTCAGAGAGCAGTACTTTGGGTGGAAAGGATGAAATCCCTTCACATTTGCACATTTTTTAATTGCTTATCTATTGTATTCTGCAGTAGGGTCTAAGTACAGATAAGCTATCACCTCAGATGGGAGCTTAAAAAATTTTTTTCCTCCTCAACACCATGGTTCCTTTAACATGTTTCCAATATTCCCAGGTAGCCCACAGTGTCCTACAAAAAAACTCTGGGTTAGACATATGGGGTTCTGGGTAGTGTTAACAGAAGAGGGCAGAACTGGTATAGCTGATCATGGAGAAAGCTGACCTGGCTGGTGTGGTAAAGAGAAGCCAGCTTGTTTACATGCTCATTCCAGGACTGCTCGCCTTAAGCAGAAAGTGCCATTCAGGATCTAGTTTTGGAGGTTTATTACATATGTCTAGTTCTCAATTCCAACAGTTTAGTGAAGATCTAAATAAAATGCTATGTTCTACCTTAAACATAGCATGTTCTCATCTATTAATAAAACAATATAAACAGATTTTTACTAAACCGTATTTCACCGTTTCTATTCTAAAAAAGAAAGAACATTAGAATTATAGACTGCAATTATACAAAGTCACCAAACAAAAAATGTATTTTTTCATCCTAAGGAGAAATAAGTAAATTTGAATCTTACCATCTTCTTCATCCTCAGCTTCTTCTGCTTCCATTGGATCATATTCATCTTGATTATTATCTTCTTCAGTTTCATCATCATCTTTAGAATCCTCTTTTCTTTTATCTTCTTTCTGTAATTTAAAATGCCTTAAAATAAGCAAAATATCTGACCAAACGTTAAACGATTAAAACAAAACAAAAAAACATAAATTTATTAAATTTACTTGAAATAGAATCATATTTTAAAATTCTCTTAACAATATACTTTAGGGGATGTCTGGGTGGCTCAGCAGTTGAGTGTCTGCCTTGGGCTCACAGCATGATCCCAGGTTACTGGGATCAAGCCCCGCGTTGGGCTCCCCACAGAAAGCCTGCTTTGTCTCCTCTGCCTATATCTCTGCCTCTCTCAAGAATAAAATCTTAAAAAAACAAAAACAAAAACCCAAACCCAATACATTTTAAAAGTAAACTACCATTCACAATATATGTAAATAAACCATTATGCTGTACACCTTAAAATAAAAAAAGGAACAAATTACCAGAAAATGGTTCTAGATATTTATATAGCCTTAATTTGAAAAATTAAATTTCTAATAATACACAAAAATCTTTTAGTTTGGCCTTTATATTTTGCTATCCAATGGAATCCATCATCATTTGTTACTCTAAAGACTAAAGGAAAACTTCTAAATAAGGTTGCTGATGTAATGGAAATAATTACAGACCTTCCTTTCATCTCTATCTTCTTTTTTATCTTTATCATCGCCTGATTTTCTCCGTTTGGGTTTTGGCTCATCAGTTTCATCATCTCTGTCTTCTTTTTTATCTTTTCTCTCATCTTTTTTGCTTTTCTTTTCCTTTTCTTTTTTGTCCTCTTTCTCAGGAAGAGATAATAATGATTTGTATATTCTGACACCAAAATCTCTTTGAAGCATTTCGTTGAAAAGTTCTGCAAATAATGAAACCTATAAAAAGATACCAACAGTAACTCAGCTAACTTAAATAGAAAATTGAATAAATCCAGCATAATAATTCATCAAATGACTCGCCACATCTAACAATATGCGCTAACAAGAGAGTGATAATAATTGATGTCAATGATGTTGATCTTCAAAAGACTCAAAAAACTCTCTTGAAGATATAAATACTGTTTAGCATACTTTTGGCCAAATTTTAGAAAGAATAACAAAACTGTACCACAAAAATTTTGAAATCAGTATAAAAAAGGATTTCTATTTTACACAGCATTTAATCTTCATGATAAATATTTTTATTTACTCAACGAGTTTTTCTGAAATGCCTCCTATGCTACCAATTTTTCTAGGCATTGGGAATACAGCAGTGAAGAAGATAAAAATCAACTCTAGGGGCGCATGGATGGCTCAGTCAGTTAAGCAGCTGCATTCAGCTCAGGTCACCATATCAGGGTCCTGGGATCCTGTCCTGGAATACGCTCACTGCTCAGTGAGTAGCCTGCTCCTCTCCAACCCCACTGAGGTTCTCTCTCAAATAAGTAAAATCTTAAAAAAAAAAAATACTGACTCTAAGTGCTAATGATCTAATGGGAAGAGTAAAAGATAACCAAAGCACCAGCAAATTTTAAGAAGAAAAAAAAGGGGGGCGGGGGGAATTCCTGGTGGCTCAGCAGTTTAGTGCCTGCCTTCAGCCCAGGGCGTGATCCTGGAGTCCAGGGATTGAATCTCACATCGGGCTCTGTGCATGGAGCCTGCTTCTCCCTCTGCCTGTGTCTCTGCACCCCCGCCCGTCTCTCATGAGTAAATAAAATGTTAAAAAAAAGGAGGGGGGATAAACTCAGAATAACAATAAAGTGCAGTGTAGTCAAAGAAGATCTCTCTGATTAGATGACATCAGAAAAGTGACCCATGGGTAGGCTGGGTGGTTCAGTGGTTTAGTGCTGCCTTCGGCCCAGGGTGTGATCCTGGGGACCAGGGATCAAGTCCTACGTCGGGCTCCCTCCATGGGGCCTGCTTCTCCCTCTGCCTGTGTCTCTGCCTCTCTCTCTCTGTGTCTCTCATGAATAAATAAATAAAATCTTTAAAGGAAAAGATTGCAAAAGAAAGAAAGAAGAAAGAAAGAAAGAAAGAGAAAGAAAGAAAAAGAAAAGAAAAGAAAAAAAAGGAAAAGAAAAAGAAAAGTGACCTGAAAGTGGCAAAGAAATGGGACATATTGATACCTAGAAAAGCATTTCAGGCAGGGGACATGAACTGAGAATTCTAAGAAGGGAGCATGCATTATTACTATGCAAGCATCCACAGACAATGACATACTCATGAACCTAAAATTATACACTGAATTTTCTATATAAATATTTCTAAGTACGGGGTGCCTGGCTGGCTCAGTCAGAACATGCAACTCAATCTCAGGGTGGTGAATTTGAACCCCAAATCAGGTATAGAGGTTACTTAAAAATAAAATCTTAGGGATGCCTGGGTAGTTCAGCAGTTGAGCACCTGCCTTTGGCTCAGGACAGGATCCCAGGTCTGGGAATTGAGTCCCACATCAAGCTCCTTGTGAGGAGCCTCCTTCTCTCTCTGTGTATGTCTCTGCCTCTCTGTCTCATGAATAAATAAAATTTTTTAAAAAGATTTTGTTTGTTTGTTTATTTATTTATTTATTATTTATTTATTTATTTATTTATTTATTTATTTATTTATGAGAGAGAGAGAGAGAGAGAGAGAGAGAGAGAGAGAGAGAGAAAGAGAGAAAGGCACAGGGAGAAGAAGACTCCATGCAGGGAGCTGGACGTGGGACTTGATCCCGGGTCTCCAGGATCACACCCTGGCGACACTAAACCACTGGGCCACTGGAGCTGCCCTAAATAAAATCTTAAAAAAAAAAAAAAATCTTAGGGCAGGTGGGTGGCTCGGTAAAGTAGCTGACTCTTGATTTCAGCTCAGGTCATGATCTGAGAATCATGAGACTGAGCCCTGTGTTGGGCTCTTTGCTCCCCACGCTCTTCTATGAGTGGGAAGTCTGCTTGAGATTTTCCCTTTCCCTCTGCCAACTCCTACTCTCGCTCTCAAATAAATAAATAAAAATTTAAAAAGAAAACTTTAAAAAAAAATCTTAAAATTTTATTTCTAAGGCTATTTCCAACAGATTCAAAGGGTCCAGAACTTGAAATGGTTGACCACAGCTCTAAAATACATAACCTTTGGGGCACCTGGGTAGCTCAGTGGTTGAACATCTGCCTTTGGTTCAAGTCGTGATCCCAGGGTCCTGGGATCGAGTCCTCATCAAGCTCATTACAGGGAGCCTGCTTCTCCCTCTGCCTATGTCTATGCCTTTCTCTGTCTCTCATGAATAAATAAAATCTTAAAAAATAGAATAAAATACATAATCTTTGGCAGTGTATTCAGAGTATTTAATAAATTTTAATCAGACTATTTTCCTTATCATAAAGGATAATGTAATGTATTAAAATTGAATTTGTGGGACGCCTGGGTGGTTCAGCAGTTGTGGGATGCCTTTGGCTCAGGGCGTGATCCCAGAGTCCTGGGACTGAGTCCCACACTGGGCTCCCTGCATGGAGCCTGCTTCTCCCTCTGCCTATGTCTCTGCCTCTCTGTTTCTCTCATGAATAAATAAAATCTTTATGAAATTATTATTTTGGAATAATTTACATCTTTTTTTAAAGAATGAACCAATCACTTCTTTAGGGATAAAAATATTCATTTATTTTTAAAAATAAACTACATGTTGTAAATCTGTTCTATGATAATGGTAACAAAGAAAGAGATTCAAGTTGAAAAATAAACATCAATTATTTTATCTTCCACCCCAATCAATCACCAAGTATAATTTTAAATCCCACTGAATGGTATTTTAATTCTAGAGTAAATAATAAAGCATTACCTCATTCCCCAAACAGGGAATTACACATTATGTATCATGTGTCTCCTGATATTCTGATAAAAAAACCACAGCACTACTTATGAATTATTTCTTTTAAATAATAATTAAATCAGAACCTGATTAAAATCTTTAGATCCAACTATCAATTTACAGGAAATACAGAGGCCAGAGTAACATTTAAATGATACTACAGGAATGCAATCACAAAAAATGAATCTTATAGGAAAAATCAGCTGGTGTACCCCCCCAACCTTCAAAAATAAATTGCAGGAAAAAAAAGCAAATTCATTTTTTATTTAAAAATAAATTGCAGGGGCAGCCCGGGTGGCTCAGCGGTTTAGCACCGCCATCAGCCCAGGGTTGAGTCCCAGATCAGGCTCCCTACATGGAGCCTGCTTCTTCCTCTGCCTGTGTCTCTGCCTCTCTCTTCTCTCTCTCTCTCTCTCTGTGTGTCTCTCATGAATAAACAATTAAAATCTTTAAAAATAATAAAAAAAACTGCAGGAAAAAAACAAAAACACAGAATCCATGAAAAAGCCAAAGAGATTTAAGAGCTATATTAACCATCAAAATGTGTGTACCTTATATTTAGATCCCGAACTTAAAATATTACCTCAAATGAATGTTCTTTATTATCCTCTAATCTGTAGTCCAAAAGTACACTCAAAGACATAATGCTACAGTCAAACTTTCCACTTTTTGCAGCCCAGTTTGGATGTACAATGATGGCTGGTTCATCAGGCAAAATGTATCTTCTTTCCCGCCGCTGGCGTTCCATTTCCTCTTGACGTTTTCTTTCTTCTTCCTACATATTTGAAATTTTAAGTAATGTTAAACTGCCATGCAAAATATGTATATATCAAGTGTACACTTTGTGACGAAAAAGGGCAAAATTCCCATGACTCCTTTTAGTGATTATGCCAACCATAAGGGCTGGAAAGAAAGTTCAAATTTACTAATGAAGATAGCAGTTTTTATGGCTTCTGCTTTTCTCTTTTGGGATTCCCAGTACAAGAAACTGCCTTCTAAAGAGGAAAAAAAAAATCTGTGTTAACATATAAATCAGATTCTGGAAAATAGTGATAGAGCGTAGTTTCTAGATCTTCCTGAATCCCTACATAAAAAGGGAATAATCTAGACACCAATCCATGTACATTTACAACAAAACAAGGTGAAAAGGTATCCCCATAAACCCCAATACACAACTGAATATGAAAAAACCACAACAACCAGAAGACCTATATGTTAATGGCATCTTTGTAGAGGGAAAAGTAGAAGGAAACAAATAGGGTTGTTTGCTGGATCTAAGAACAGGAAAACCACAAAGCAGTCAATAGACATTCACTGGAAAGTGTGGTCAATTTCGTAACAGCAGGCAACATTTTACTACCAACAACAGTGCGTACAAGGAGCCCATCTTAACATCTGAAAGGACCAAGAACATTCTAGTCCTATGAACTTGCAAAGTTGAATTACCAATCCATCTTTCCAGCACAGGGCCTCATACTGAGGAGAAATTTCTGAAAGCAGAATCAGTCGTGGGCAGGACAGCAAAAACAGAGACTTGGGAGGAAAAGGTCCCAATGAACAGTGACAGAAGAGCAACAGGGGGTTATCTGGGTGGTTTAGCCATTAAGTGTCTGCCTTAGGCTCAGGTCATGATTCCAGGGTCCTGGGATCAAGCCCCACATCAGGCTCCCTCCACAATGGGACGCCTGATTCCCCTCTCCCTATACCCCTCCATCCCCGTTCAAGTTCTCTCAAATAAATATATTAAGTCTTAAAAAAAAAAAAAAAAGAAAAATGGGTAATAACATATTCAAAATAGTCAAAGAAATATAAATGGGAATCAAAGATTTTATATTCAGCAAAACTGACTTTTAAGTACAGTATAGTCAAATTGTTACCAATATACAAGAACTTATATATCGCTACCATGAGTTCTGAGGAACCTCCTAGAGATGAGCTTCAGAGACAATGACAAAAGGACTAGTGGTGAGCATTAGATAATTGTAGAACCAAGACTGAATGAGAATTAAAAGAATACAATATGTAATGATGCTACATGCATCATGCATCCTACATGCTAGGATGATATACTTATAGACAACATAAAAACAATGGGGAGAAAATAAGAATAGGAAATGCAAAAATAATTTTTTAAAAATTTCAGCAATAATCTTGGTGGTATACTATTAGTCCCACATTAGTGTTGTGTCTCTCTATATTTTCCTACCCACTGGACAAAAAAAGACAATTTGAGCTTTAATAAGGATAAGAATTAAAACCCATCAAATGTGTTTAAATCTATAAATTCGGGGCACCTGAATGGCTCAGTTGGTTGAATGTCTGCCTCTGGCTCGATCCTGGAATTGAGTGCCACATCGGGCTCCCTGATGTGGGGAATCTGCTTCTCGCTCTCCTGCCCCTTTCCCCTACTTGTGCGCTAATAAAAAATCCTTAAAAATACATAAATCTATAAATTAATAATGATGTTTACTTTTTAAAGATTTGATTTAGGGATCCCTGGGTGGCGCAGCGGTTTGGCGCCTGCCTTTGGCCCAGGGCGCGATCCTGGAGACCCGGGATCGAATCCCACGTCAGGCTCCTGGTGCATGGAGCCTGCTTCTCCCTCTGCTTGTGTTTCTGCCTCTCTCTCTCTCTGTATGACTATCGTAAAAAAAAAAAAGATTTGATTTAATTATTTATTTGAGAGAGAGTACTAGCAGGGGGAGGGGCAGAGGGAGAAGCAGGCTCCCTGCTGAGGAGGGAGCCCGATGTGGGGCTAGGTCCTGGGATGATCTGAGCTAAGGAGGATGCTCAACCAGCTGAGCCACCCAGGCACCCCATAATGATGTTTAAGAACAAACAGGTAACCATCAGAAGATGACAGGGAAGCAATTCAGTATCTTGAAAACCAGATAAAGGACAACACTGCTTACTTTAGGAACACATATAATAACATGATAACAATATAAAGATTAGCAAGGATCCTGCATGAAGGTTCATTTTGAAGAAGTGTTCTATATTAAAAAAAAAAAAAAAAGAATCAAACATTGATACTGCTTACTGTATGAATTTACCAATAGGTAAAACTATACAACCAAGTAACCAGAGAACAGATGAGGAAAATGTGGGACAACAAAATGGTAAGAATTATGACTATTTTTCAACCCCAATGGGTGCTATCATCAAAAATTAAAAACCAGGGGCAGCCCCGGTGGCTCAGCAGCTTAGCACCGCCTTCAGCCCAGGATATAATACTGGAGACCTGGGATAGAGTCCGACATCAGGCTCCCTGCATGGAGCCTGCTTCTCCCTCTGCCTGTGTCTCTGCCTCTCTCTCATGAATAAAAAAAAAAAAAAAAAACTTATCTGATTATTCTCTCACAATACTTCATAAATGATGATGTGTACTCCACAATGTACTAGGAAACAGATAATGTTGGTCTGTCCAATTACTGGGGTTCTAACATGCTTCCTATATTCCTGTATTTAAAATTCAGAAAACAGGGGATCCCTGGGTGGCTCAGCGGTTTGATGCCTGCCTTTGGCCCAGGGTGTGATCTTGGAGTCCTGGGATCGAGTCCCACACGTCGGGTTCCGGGCATGGAGCCTGCTTCTCCCTCTGCCTGTGTCTCTGCCCTCCCCCCCATGTCTATCATGAATAAATAAATAAAATCTTTAAAAAAATTTAAAAAAAATTCAGAAAACAAATTACAGGCTTATACATCCAAGAGTTATTCTAAGGGCATAAGATGGCTTGAATCTATAGTCTCAGAGTCTTAAGGACTGAAATGCAATCAAATACACAGCTATAGAAGCAGCAAAATTCTGGGACAAGCACTTCACTAGAACTCAATCTCTAAACTTAATGGCTCTGTCAATCAAATTTTCTCTCATTTTCTGTATCTAAGATATAAGGAGTAATTTTTTAAAGTAAACTCTATGCCCAATGTGGGCCTTGAACCCATGACCCCAAGATCAAGAGTTGCATGCTCTAACTGAGCAATCAGGCACTGCAAACATGAATAATCTATTATTCATTCTTAAAAAGGAAGATTAAAAATACATGACTTGGAAATAACTCAAATGTATCTCAAATGGAACTAATAAACTGTGATACGTTGATACTATAGAACGTTATTAAGCAATAAAAAGAAAACAAATTAGTGGGGCGCTTTGCTGGCTCAGTTAGTTGGGCATCGAACTCTTGAATTTTGTCTCAGAGTAGTGGAATAGGTTCCTAAGACAGACTCTACACTCAGCATAGAGTCAGCCTGGGACTCTCTCCCTTTCCCTTTGGCCCCACCCACATGTTCCCTCTGTAAAATAAATGAAAGTTTCTTAAAAAAGGAAAAAATTAGGGGTGCCTGGGTGGCTCAGTGATTGAGTGTCCGCCTTTAGCTCAGGTACTGATCCTGGGGTCCCGGAATCAAGTCCCGAATCAGGCTCCCAACAGGGAGCCCGTTTCTGCCTCCCTCTCATAAAATCTTAAAAAAAAAAAAAGGAAAAAATTAGTGATATGTACAAAATGGGTGAATCTCTAATGTATTATTAAGGTGACTCAATAGGTTACACGGTTCCATTTACATGATATACTGAATAGACAAAACTATAGCAAACAGGTCAGTGGCTCCCAGAGGCTGGCCTCGGGGACAGAAGGTGCACATGGAGACAAGAAAATGCTTACAGGTGAATGCAGAGGATTTTTAGAGTGGTAGACCTGTTTTATGTCTTAATTGTGGTGGTGGTTACATTAACTATATGAATTTGTCAAACCTGCAAAACTGTTCACTATAAAGGTCGAATCTGAAAAAAAAAAAAAAAAAAAAAAAAGGATCCCTGGGTGGCGCAGCGGTTTGGCGCCTGCCTTTGGCCCAGGGCGCGATCCTGGAGACCCAGGATCGAATCCCACATCGGGCTACCAGTGCATGGAGCCTGCTTCTCCCTCTGCCTGTGTCTCTGCCTCTCTCTCTCTCTATGTGACGATCATAAAAAAAATTAAAAAAAAAAAAAAAAAAAGAAAGGTCGAATCTTACAGTTATGTAGTTACATGCTTTTCTTAAAAAAAAGATTTTAGAGAGCGAGTGAGTGAGTGAGCAGGGGGAAGGGGCCCCAGCAATTAATTTTTTTTAAAGATAGATTTATTCATTCATTCATTCATTCATTCATTCATTCATACATACATACATACATACATAGAGAGAAAGAGAGACAGACAGAGAGAGAGGCAGGCAAAGACACAGACAGAGAGAGAAGCAGGCTCCACGCAGGGAGCCCGACGCGAGACTTGATTCCGGGTCTCCAGGATCACAACCCAGGCTGCAGGCGGCACTAATCCACTGCGCCACCGGGGCTGCCCTTAAACCTTAATAAAAGTATACACACACATATTTCAAGAATTCTCTATAAACTAAAATCATATTTAGTATATACCTCTTTATCATCTTCAGATTTCCTATCATCCTCTTCTTCCTCTTCTTTTTCTGATTTCTCTAATTCCTTTTGTTCTTCTTTTTGCTCTTCTACTTTAAGCTGTTTTGTCAATCGGGCTATTAACTGGGATTTTAATCCTTTAGAACTAAGAGCTCGACTTTCTAATTCTTTCCGGAGATCATTTACCTAAATATAATGAGCGTAAAAACAGAGAAGAAGAAAATGAGATATTGAAATAGGGAACAAACTATGCAATTATCTTTTATCTGATCTTTAAAATGTTGGTGAAAAATATACTTGTATAGCTCAGAACATGTTTGTGAAAATGCAAACTGTCAGAATATTTTTGGGAAATAATTTGTAACATGTTTTAAGATGCTTAAAGAAAAGTTAATGCTCTTTGACACAGTACTTCTAATTTCTGGGAATTTACCCTAAAGAAATATTCCAAACACAGAGGGGGAAAAAAAACCCACAAAAAACCTTTTTGTATTCCTTTGTTAACAGTCCCTTCCTCAAAAACATGACGATTCTAAATATCCAATAAAAGAATAATACCACATCAACTAGATGGGAGGAATACAGAACAATTAAAATTAATTAATGGGGGGCACCTGGGTGGCTTAGTCAGTGGGGATCTGCCTTTGGCTCAGGCTGTGATCTCAGGGTTCTTTGTGAAGCCCTGTTTCAGACTCCCTGTTCAGTAGGGAATCTGCTTCTGGCACCTACCCCGTCCCCCACCTCCCACGTGTGAACCCACAGATACTCTCTCTCGCTAATGAATAAAATCTTTAAAATAAAAATAATTACATGGGAAACACCAACATTAATTGAAAAGGATGAGACTGCAACTGTTTTATACATAATCAGAAACCAGCCAACAAACCATAAAACTTGTACCCCCCAAAAAAATAATGGAAAAAATATCAAAAATATAATAGTGGTTGTGTTTGAGTTTATAGGCCTGAGTAACTTTTATCTTCTATTTTTTACATATATTCTAGTTTTTAAAAAAAAACATGCAGGCAGCCCGGATGGCTCAGCAGTTTAGTGCCGCCTTCAGTCCAGGACGTGATCCTGGAGACCTGGGATCGAGTCCCATGTCAGGCTCCCTGCATGGAGCCTGCTTCTTTCTCCCTTTGTCTGTGTCTTTGCCTCTCTCTCTCTCTGCTCTCATGAATTAAAAAAAAGCATACATTATAATCAAAAGAAATACAAGTTTTAACATTAGAAACTGGTAAAGCCATCAGTTTGATAAAAAGTCCTGGGATACAGGTTTAATCTAATTACCTGTATGTTCTGAATCCACAGTTCTCTATATGAAACCTGACGTTGATGACAACTTGAGGCAATACAAAAATAAACATTTTTATGATATATATTCTCTACTTAGCAACGTGGTTTAATAAACTAGTTTCATACAAAAGAAGAAAATGCTTTTTTGCTGTTAACAGATAACTTTTTTGCTGATAACAGAATGTGTTAAAATAGGCTGCAAAAGCATGAGCAACCAGCTTCTGATCTTCTGATATATGTAGAATGTACATATGCAGAATGTATGGATCTACATTCACATTATAAATTCAGAGATGAAAAAGTGTAGAATGATAATAGGTCCAAAGACATTGGGGAACAAAGAAAAACTAGTACAGGTTAACCAAAGAATTTCAAAAGAGGTTTTTAAATTATTTCCTTCCCAGTTCAGATGCGTATCGGTCTACTTTTTAAATTTTATTTTAAAAACTAAAATAATCTTGGTAATCCTTTTCCTGTTTCCTCCCTTTTCCTTGAATATAAATTACTTAAATGCAGAAATTCTGCCTTCTTGGTCAGTTCCCAAATCAAAAAATGATGTTGCTCACACTATAGGCACTTGTATATTACATTTGACAGATCCTGGCTGCAGTGAGACTTATGAAGTCACCTTTTATTTAATCATTACACACACACAAATACAATATAGAATATTTATATAAAACCTGTGGGAAAAAAAAAAACCTGTGATTTTTATTTTTAATGGTTTTATATGATAAAACACTGATCTCATTCTCTATTCTTATCAGAGATTTCAAATTAAATACCATCAATTTCAAAGTTACCTTCATTGTCTTTGGATCAAGTTTAGACCAATGGGTAGGAGTGGAAATTTCTTTAGCTTCACCATCATCCTTCTCTTCTTCATCCTGATATACAAAGTTAAGAACATAATTACTATTCTGAAACCTTAATATAAAGGTAATTTATTTTTAAAAGTCTGTTGCTGATCTGTGCAAGGTCACAAATGTTTCAGATTGTCTTCTCCTAAAGTTATTTATTATTTAGGCAAGTCCACGTACATACATTCTACCACTTTTAACTGATCACAAAGACACTCATCAGCCAATCAAAGCCAGATCTGTGAAACACAAAAGGGTGATAAATTACAACACAAAGGATATCAGGGATGCACAAACACTGCCGGTCTCCACTAACCACACAGTGTGTGATCTTGCCCCAATTTTCAAGCCACCCAAAGTTAAGACTGATTTAGTCAGACCTTTCAAATGTACCAAAGACGATGCCACATAGCCTGAAATGTCAAATCTCTCAGACTTGTGGTTGTCCAATTTCAAATATCCATGACTAGAACTGATGACCGTGAAAGAGAAAATTTTTAAAATTTTAGAAAATGGCAAAATGTTTAAAATGGCTTAATACTGAATCTTGCTCAACAACTGGTCCCAGATTCCAGCAACTAGACCTATGATAAAAACAAAATTCTGTGCAATTTAAGCACAACTTATTTTCCTTTGAGGTCTCAGCACTCTTAAACTTAACAAACTAGACAGATTTTTTTTTTTAAAGGAAAAGAAAATACAACTATACTGCTGAAAGCTGGATTACCAGTCGCTGTTACCAGTTATGTTCCTCCATGTGTGTTTGTTATGTAGTGTGTGGTGTGCATTTGTGCCTGTGTTCCTGTGCCTGTGAGAAGCGGAAATAGAAAAAGGGATTAGCGTTCAGTGCCTGTTCTCCATCAGCCTCCTTGCGTTCACCCTGAAGCTTCTCGACCAGCTGCTGCTTGTATCCTCGGGAGAGGGTTTCCCACTCTGAGCGGGTGGGAAGGCAATGCCAAACATCCGGGAAAAATAAAACCACTGTCTCCACATGAGCTGGAACTGTACGCCCCTTGTGGGTCTCCTCAGGGCGATGGTAGCGAATCTCTGCAAAACGGTACCTGTTGCAAGGGAAGAAGCATGTTGGAAAAAAAATTCTAAAATACATTTTAAAGACCCTAGTTCACTTGTAGCACATCAAGTAAAGAAATTTTGCTGCAAGAACTTGAGGTTGGTCTAAAGAAAAAAAAATTATAGAAGCCATAGTTCCTCTTTTGGTACATTTGTACAATATTTTATGGTTAAAAGAATATGTTTCCCAAAGCATTTTAAGTTTGATTATAGAGCTACCCATATTTTAGAGAATACCTGAAGAAGCTGGATAGCTGTTCAGATTTCATGAGCTAAAAAAAGAATATTCTCAATTAAGTCACAAGAAATATACTAAAATACAAAAGACAAATAAGCCTCAAGAGAAAATATGGCTGAACAAAAATAATCAGCAACTACATCATTTTATAACAAAAGAATTATAATGAAATGAAGTTCTCTCTCTTGACGATCTTCTCCAGCTATGCATGAAATGAAAAATATTTTCAACATACATCCAACTTCCGAAGTAAAGCATAACAAAACATTTAAATAATTTTCAGTTTATTTTGATTAGTTCTTAATTCTTTTACCCCCCAAACATTTTTGGCACCAAATAAACTTTTGCTACAAATGGGGATTTTCCTTTGAGATTACCTGCATGATCAAGGTTGCTAAAATAAGGGGAAAGGGGTGGCTGACAGATAAGAACATCTATATAAACTAAGAAAAAACGTTTCTAATCAGGAAATGAATTAGTACTTACCATTGTGTGCATACACTTAGATCAATGCCTGTCAGAGCCTTACAACAACGAATAGCAGTCTTAATCAACACAGAGGGGTCTTTTTCTGGGTCTGGTCCATCCAACGAAGGAGACCAGTGGCCTCCAATGGCCATGGCTTCATCCTTGCCTTTCATGCCCACTAAAAACTAATTCAAAACAAAAAATCATTTACATATATAATGCAACTTGTCAAATTACAAATAAGATACTTGAAAAGGAAAGGTACAAACCTTTCCAATATCATTTTTACTACCTCTGGTATCTGTGAGTCAAGGAAGAGTTCAGTTCATCGTGTTCCACACTGCATTTCAGCAATGGAATAGGATTTATACATCATAACTCATCCTTCTAAAATATTTCTTCAGATAAAGAATTCTTTAAAGAAACAAGCTATAATTCACACTTTAAGAGAATCCAAAGATACACTAATAAATCCATTACCACTAAGATTTTACTGTGCTATGAATATAACACCAAAATGACAGCTGAACACTAGTGAAATACAAATAAGATATACCCACGATCTGCAATGAAAAAGAATCTACATTATTAAATTCTGAGTGCCTTAACAGTAGAAAAATTAGTTATTAATTAGTAAGTTAAATGTATTTTTAATTTTACACACACACACACACACACACACACACACACACACACACACACACACACACACAACTAAGCAAAGCAAATATACGCCTGAAGTTAAAATAAATGTTTCACTTTACCTTAACAAGTCTAGCAGGATGTTGAAATCCATCTCGAAGTTCTTGTGGGTCTTCAGCAAGAGCACATGACTTATGATACAAATCTTCCATACTAGGACTAGCCATCAGCATTACCTATTATAGTCAAATAATTCAATCCTGTCAAAAGTCTAAAGTAATGTAAAAAAATGAGAAGCACTACTAATTACCCTTACATACTAGATATCCAAAAATTTTTTTATAAAAATGGAAAGTATAACGCTACAGCAGAAATGGTATTAGATACTTCATATTAATGATAAGAGTTTTGTCAAGAAATGTTTCTTGATCAATGTTCTATAATAGCCAAAAACGATCCAACCATAAGCAATATACTGAATGTTACCCTGAAGACTAACATATATAAGGTATTCACCAACATTACATTTTATCTGAAGGTACCAGAAGTCACAGAACAGTCCAAAAAGCTCAGTAAAATCAACTTCACCTTCATGTTTATGAGTTTCGAAATGTTAAAGCAATAACCATAAATTTTACAGCTTAAGAGGCAAGACACACTCTTACTATGAGTAACTGCTCAGAAATTTTAGCTGTATTATCACAGAATACAAACCTTTGCACTGTATAAATGGTCAGCATCTGGTGGATCAAGAATGGCCATATTTTTTTCTAAGGACTCTACTTCTCTGTGCATTACATAGAAATTGCAGTAATTTCCCAGCTGAAATGGTCTTGACAAAGGGAAAGCATCCACCCATGTAAACTGAGCATCAAAAAAGTCACTAGGTATATATAAATTCTGATAACGGCGCCTTAGTTCCATCATGTCACAACTAGGACTGAAAAACAGACATAAGTAGTGAATAAATAGCCTTAATATCAAAGATTATACAAACATTCACTCCATTCTGCATCGAAATATATAATCTGACATGGTTAAAAGCCAGCTGAAAATGGTCAGAGTCAATTATTAATGAGCTACAGATTTGCAAAGAGCCATAGGAAACCTTATTTTCACAAATTGTCTAGTTACAGCTTTAAATAAATAACTGGTACCTAAGTGTTACCTTCATTTCTTTCCTTTTTGTGTGTAGCTTAAAATTCATTAGAGACCTGCTGAAGTAACTTCAACACCAGCTCCAGAGAAGATAGGAACAAAAAGCAGTTCTACCTCAGTTGAAACTATGCATTTTTTTAGAAAATTAGAATTCATACAGAATGGATAAAAATAAGGGACAAGAATGGTACCAAATGATGAGTATCCTCAATCAGTTTAATACAATGTGGAAAAAAAAAACTTTATTTTATAAGTAATATCCTAGATCAAATATATTCAAAATTAAGTGCAAAAATCCACATGAAAGCTAAATCCAAATGTATTTTGGATTATCTAGCACCCCTCTACTTCTATCTCTCTGTTAATGAATAAGATCTATACCTGGTTGTTTATTATGTAAAGAAGTAAGTTTCATGCCTTTTAAATCTGGCATACTGATTTTTTTTTAAAAGGATGATTTCCTTTTTGCTAAGAAGCAGGGCTTTTAAAGGAAAGGAACTCAAAGGTAAATCAATCTGGTAAAAGAACAAAGGATTTCTATTAAAAGTATAACAAAAAGGGGAAAACAATTTGTAAGATGAAAAGATAAATACATTATCCTTTTTATTACCTACTTTCTTCAATTGTGTTTTTTTAAAAACAAGGGTATAAAATATGACTTAATATATTTGTAGGGGTATCTTTTTACTTGAAGCCTAAAAATAACAAATGTATAATAATAAACTTGTCAGGTACATTTGCTAATAAGGTAAGATTCTGCTGTTAAAAAAGAAAATGTGTAAAGTAGGTATTAGAGGTTTGTGTTTTTTAAGTGTTGCAAACAGAAAGTGTAATAGTTTCTTAGTTTTCCATCACTAGTTGTGTTTTACCAGTATTTCCATCACTAGTTGTGTTTTACCAGTATTAAAACTACAATAAAACAATGTACAAATGAGTCATTTCTTGGCATACAGTCTTTTTTAACCACATTATGATAAAACAATCTTGATTTCTACAACTATCAATGAGAAAAGGTATTGATATTTTAAAATGATTTTTTTTGTAATGGGTTGATTTGATATTCTAGGAATTTATTTTGAAGTGATGAAATGAAACTGAAGGTCTAATTTGGAAGAAGATAGATAACTATTGAATTTATAACCTATCCATGACAATTCTCCCCAAAAGTAGCATTCCATACTGGAACAGTCTAGAGCAAAGATGCTCTCTCTATTCAATATCTTTGGGACTGGAGAAGTGTTTTTGGCTCTAATAAGGTACTCTGATATATGTAGCCTAGATATTTTAAAAATACAAGTAAACAGGAATAACAAGAAAAATATAAATTTGACCACACGACTAAATGACCATTAACTATATAACAAGCAAAGTTACTAAGCAAGATTATTTTTTGGCACTGAGTAGCTTAAGTAAATTACAGTGTTTTACCCAACTTACAAATGAATATACAGAAATTTAAATTTTTGATAGGTCAGTATTTTGAGTAATAATTACACTATTCTTTGTTGAAACACACTAATACTTCCTCAGGAGACTGAAGTGCATATAGTTATTTGTTCCCATGCTAAAGAGCTTTAAACACTGCTTTTAATGATTCTTTTTTTTTTTAATGATTCATTTTTATTTTACTATTTGTTTTCTCTATTAATTTATCTCTTCACAACTGCCACTCCCAGGGCCTTTAAATAATTCTTCCTTTCCCTTAGACTAAATTAGTCATTTTATCAGTTTGCCTTTTTATGAATTACAACTTTGAAGTTATTACCTGGCCATGACATCTCACCACCACCATTAATTATGGAGTATCTACAACTGCTAAGATTGGATAAAGTGCTCTATATATATGAATTCAATTTAACCTTAGTAATTCAGCTAGTTGATAAAATTCCCATTTTGCAGGTTAAAGTAAGAAACTCTTATTAACTTGTCCATTACCTCTGACTCCAAAGGCTAAAAAATGTATTTATGCACATGTATTTATGTTCTTATGTCTGTGACAGCATATGTACGTCTTTGTTGCTATCATGGCACAGTGTCACAACTAACTTTAAATAATTGGTCCAGGGATCCCTGGGTGGCACAGCGGTTTGGCGCCTGCCTTTAGCCCAGGGCGCGATCCTGGAGAGCCAGGATCGAATCCCACATCGGGCTCCCGGTGCATGGAGCCTGCTTCTCCCTCTGCCTATGTCTCTGCGCCTCTCTCTCTCTCTCTGTGTGACTATCATAAATAAATAAAAATTAAAAAAAAAATTAAAAAAAAATAATTGGTCCATTTCATCATACACAATGGACTACCCATGGATTTAATAAAGTTATCAATAAATCTGGACCTTAAATGACTAACTTTAAGAAACAAATTAAAACAAGTTCATTACAGAGCAGCTGTCCTTTTTAATAGCTGTTATCTTTAATGAATATATGAAAATAATACGCCCTTGCAAAAGACTCAATTCCTACTTCAAACTGCATTTCTGCCCTATGTAAACTAAAGATCACGAATGAAAGTTCTAAGAAAAATATCTCCATATATCCTACTAAATTAGACAAAATTACAGAGTTGGAAACTCAATAAAAACAATGAGGGAAAAGAACTTACCAATCTAAGGAAAATTTTGAAAACTGAACTGTGTAACGTGGAACAACACGTCGAACTCTCCGAGGTGATCGTTCTCTCTCTCTTCGAGGAGATCTCTCCCGGGAACGCTTTCTTTGAGGAGATCTTTCTCTGGATCTACGTCTTTCTCTCTCCCTTTCACGACTTAAAACAAAATTTCCTAAAATTACTAATATTGCCGGCATTACCGAAGAGTTCTTTGATAAAATAAATATAATAGATAATATAAGCAAGATTCTCTAATATAGTTTAACAACTTCTAAAAATAGTACAATATGTGATACACAAACTCCCCCCATAACCATTTTGAAACATACAATTTGTGGCATTAAGTGCATTCACAATGTGCAACCATCACCACTATCAAAAGTATACTTTAAAAATACCTTCGGTCATCTTTTCTGTTAGGCACCTGATCCCCTCTATCATTCCTTCCTGAAAATCTGGAAGGTGGATCTAATCTTCGTGCTGGTTGTGGCTGTGAAACTATACGGACAGGAGGCTGCAATAAACCAGCTTTAAAAGACAGAGAAAAAAATATTTTAGCTCAACTAAAAATATTACCTAGTTGAGTTTTATTTATTTTTTTAAATATTTATTTATTTATGATAGTCACAGAGAGAGAGAGAGAGAGGCAGAGACATAGGCAGAGGGAGAAGCAGGCTCCATGCACCGGGAGCCTGACGTGGGATTCGATCCCAGGTCTCCAGGATCGCGCCCTGGGCCAAAGGCAGGCGCCAAACCGCTGCGCCACCCAGGGATCCCCCCTAGTTGAGTTTTACAACTAGAAAACTGGCTAGTATCTTAAGCTTTGTGGCCAGGTAGCAGACATCACTTTTATATTTGTATTTATTTTTTACAATCATTTAAAAATGCAAAAGCCATTTGTAGCTCAGGCGTCATGTAAACCAGCCATGGACCAAATCAAAGGGCTATAGTTTGAAATCCTTGATCCATAAACAATAAACCAAAGATTGCTGTACAATGAGGCATTCACAGGCTGCCAAACTATCATCCAAAGATTACCTATACATAAAGAACTCCTTATAATGGAGAGATCTCTACTCTGACCTAGTAATCACATTTAGCATCAATTAATGGAAGAAGTTCACATATACCTCCTAGTATCATGCAATAAAATTACAAAACATCACCTATAATGTGTTCTACCCAAAGCCTTTTTTTTTTTTTTTTTTTTTTTTTAAGAGAGAGTGCACAAGTGAGTTATGGGTAGGGACAGAAGGTGAGGAGAAGAAAATCTTAAGCAGGCTCCTGAAGATAACATGCCCCAGAGAAATCCAGGCACACTGCCCCTAAACAAATACACAAGGACATTTATTGCCGCATCTTCTGAAACCAAAAAACTAGAAACAATCCTAATGTTTACCAGGGAACAGAACTGTAAATAAACTGTACAATATTCATACATATAATATTATCTAATAATGAAAATGAATGAGCCAGAGAGAAAAAATAGTATGAAAAACTTTTAGAACATAATGCTGAAAAAATTAAGTCCTACACAACAGTTTATATAAATGGAATCACACTATGTAAAATTCAAAGATAGACAAATCTAAACTGTATTATGAGGATGCATATTTAGAGAATAAAACTATCATAAAAGTAAACTAGCAAAACTGTATTTTTTTACCCAAGTATTGATTAGATAGGTGTTTAGTAACTCATTACACTGTAATCTTTTTAATCATTTTGTTATAAGTATGCAATTATTTTAATATAAGAGAAAATGCAAATTAACACTTTTAAAAGTACTAATTAGGGGTGCCTGGGTGGCTCAGCCAGTTAAACATCTGACGCTTGATTTCAGCTCAGGTCAAGATCTCATAGTCATGACCCCCTCCATAGGGCTACACATTCAGTGGAGTCTGCTTGAGGTTCTTCCTCTCCTCTCCCTTTCCCTCTACCCTTCTCCCTATTCCTGTGCTAAGATAGATAAATCTTAAAACAAAAACTAGAAACAACTAATTAAGAATGCTTCTGTTAAGCCAAGGCTATCTTGTTAATGTTATTTCAATAAAAGTGTCCATAGTTTCAAATAATTTGCAAAGGAAAACGTAAAATACAGTTCATTTATGTCGTGCACTATAATTCCTCAAATAATTTAAAGTTCTATTACCAGACAATATATATGTGAAATACCTGAGGTGGCCCAGTAGGTTATGTGAGCAACTCTATAGACTTTTGCTCAGGTCATGATCTCAGGATCCTGAAATCGAGCCCCACCCAAATTGGGCTCACTGCTCAGTGGGATGTCTGTTGAAGATACTCTCTCCCCCTCTCTGCCATTCCCCCCACCCTCAAATTAAAAATAAATGAATAAAATGTTATATTTATATGACATTTTCTTCCATTACAGGTAAGATACCTAAAAGGACTTGGGATTAACAGTTTTGATTTTTAAGTTCACAAAGAGCATGTCTTTATATAAGAGCAATAATATAAAAATACTTCCAAATAGCTACAGAAGTAAAAGTGGTATACACAAGATAGTTAAACTTCCTTTCAACTATTCTGGAAATCCCTGCCCTTTATAATTAAAAGCATATTCTCCTTATTTTTAATAACTACACAGCTGTAAAAGTTATGTGTTAATCTGGAACAGAAAAGACACATTGTAAGTAATACCTTTTTGCTGTGGCTGCTGTAATAAAGGCTGCGGCTGAGTCTGCAATAATGGTGTAATAGAAGCTGCTGAGATCTGGGCCTGCAGCAGGGACTGGGGCTGGGGCTGAGCTTGAACACCAAATGTTGTCTGTGGAGCAATTGGCTGAAGTACAGCAGGAGGAGTCTTCAGTAAGGGTTGAGTTTGGGATTGATTCTTAACAAAAACAAAAACCAACCAAACAAAAAAAATTTAAATAGGAAGAAAACACTTTGAAAATTAGAAGACTGAATCACCACATTTCTAAAACACCTAACTCAGTATTTTAGATACCTGATTTGGTAGCGTTTGAATTCTTTGTGCATTCCATTTAAAAGGCATATTGGGATTATATGTAGCTTCAACCAATACTCTGTCACCCACTTGAGGGGTTTTCCCTTTGACAGCACTGGAAAAAAAGTTAAGTTAAATATACATATAATTAAGAGATTACTAAAAAAAAAAACAAACCCACTTATATTTGTATTTTATCTAATGTAAACTATCTGAAAAGGAAATCTAAAAAGCCCCTTTAAAAAGTAGATATACCTCCTAGACTTCTTTAAAACTCACGTTTCACCCTCTCTAAAAAGAACAGGGTTTGAAGTAGAAGAAATAACTTTGCACCCCATATTCTACCAATATTGTGTCCGTCCTTCTTCAGTACTTTCTAACTTTAATAATCCAAGTGTAAGATTGATTTCCTTTGGGCTGTGGAGTGATAGGAGAAATGAAGATGGAAAACAGGAGACCCATTTTTAGAAAAAATTCATAATAATTAAATTTCCCAAAATGAAGTACTTCTAAGGCAGTTCATTAGGAATATAGTTGAAACATCCAAGGAAAATCTTTTTATGCAACCACCATTACAGTAACAAAATACTATTCTGAATGTTAGTCATTAATCATTCAATCCTACTCATTATTTTTTCAAATAAAAGTGCTTTTTTAGTATATAGTGTCGTTAGATATGTCAAACAGAAGATTAAATTTTAAAAGGCACAGAACTATTTCAATCTCTAATCTGTTGCCCATAAAGAGTTGGAAAAATTAACTCACTCCTATGAAACATGTATAAAGAATTCACCATAATTACTTTATTCAGTAACCAGAAGATATCTTCACTCATAATCTCCATCAAAAAAGGCTAGATAAAAATTAATACTAGATGATTAAAACAAAAAATTATACCAAAAACACAATCCTATGCCACAATTAGGCCTCATCAATATATTTCATGCTAAATACAGGCAGCATTTGCCAACACCTAATTAAGTTACCTAAGCTGAAAGAACACATCTTCATCCACAAATCCAAATGTATCATGTAGTTTTGTAACTACGCCTGTAAAAACACGTTGTTTCTGAGGTTGGGTTTGTTGCTGACTGGATCTTGGTGTGGGATATGATACAGTTATCTGTGCTGCAGGCTGAGGAGTAGACAGGCTAAGGCTTGTAGGCAGTGCAACCGCTGGCTACAAAACAAAATCAAGATCAACTTAAGCTAGTGATATGACAGACTCTAGAAATTAAAAATGACTGCTCTAACTCAAAATGCTAAAAGTAACTTTTTTTTTCAAGATTTTATTTATTCATGATAGTCAGAGAGAGAGAGAGAGAGAGAGAGAGGCAGAGACACAGGCAGAGGGAGAAGCAGGTTCCATGTACCGGGAGCCCGACATGGGACTCAATCCTGGGGTCTCCAGGATCGTGCCCTGGGCCAAAGGCAGGCACTAAACCGCTGCACCACCCAGGGATCCCCAAAATACTAAAAATAACTTATTTGAAGTTAGGAAACACACACGTACACCTTGAAGATGAAAATCAAGTCTCAAAAAAGCTTTTCTTTCCTTTAAATCTACCTCAACGTTAAGTTCCTTCAAATGTTTTCACATATTATTCTAGGAAAAGAATATATACCACAGTGAAATGAGTTTTAAAAATACTGCAGGGAGCATCTGAGTGCCTTCATTGGTTGAGTGTCCAACTCTTCGGCTAAGGTCATGATCTCAGGGTCATGAGATCAAGCCCCACATTTGGCTCTGTGCTCAACAAGGAGTTTACTTGGGATTCTTTATTCCCTCTCCCTTTGCCCTTCCGCACTTAAGCACAAATACACATCCTCTCTCTAAAATAAATAATGCAGGGGCACCTGGGTGGTTCAGTGGTTGAACATTTGCCTTTGACTCAGGTCATGATCCCAAAATCCTGGGACTGATTCTCGTATCAGGGTGCCTGCAGGGAGCCTGCTTCTTTCTCTGCTAATGTCCCTGCCCCTCTCTCTGTGTCTCTCATGACTGAATGAATAAATAAAATCTTAAAAAAAATTAAAAATAAAATAAAATAAAAAGTGCATATTGGGTGGCCTGGGTGGCTCAGGCAGTTAAGCATCCGAACTTCATTTCTCAGGGTTGTGAGATCGAGACCCTCATCAGACTCATGTGCTGCACATGGAGTCTGCTTACGATTCTCTCTCCTTGGGCAGCCCGGTGGCACAGTGGTTTAGCACCACCTGCAGCCTGGGGTGTCATCCTGGGGACCCAGGATCGAGTCCCACGTCGGGCTCCCTAAATAGAGCCTGCTTCTCCCTCTGCCTGTGTCTCTGCCTCTCTCTCTCTCTCATGAATAAATAAAATATTAAAAACAAGAACAAAAACAAAAAACTATTCTCTCTCCTTCCTCCTGTGCTGCCCCCCCAAAATACTGCATATATTAGAGGTGCCTGGCTGGCTCACTCTTGGTCTTGGGGTTGTGGGTTTGAGCCCAAGATGGGAGTAGAGATTACTTAGAAAAAAGGAAAAGCATGTGAATTTTAGTCCCCTCTTAAATTTTTTTTTTTGTTTTATTTATTTATGATAGGCACACAGTGAGAGAGAGAGAGGCAGAGACATAGGCAGAGGGAGAAGCAGGCTCCATACACCGGGAGCCCAACGTGGGATTCGATCCCGGGTCTCCAGGATCGCGCCCTGGGCCAAAGGCAGGCGCCAAACCGCTGCGCCACCCAGGGATCCCTAGTCCCCTCTTAGAAATTCAAAACAATAGTGGCATAATACTCAGGAAAGTTCTGTATATGTGAAGTCAGAGAAAGACAAATATGTATGATCTCACTTACATGTGAAATCTAAAAGACAAAAAATTCACAGAAACAGAAAACAGATTTGGTGACTGCCAGAGGCATGGAGGGAGAAGAAATGGGTGAAGTTGGTCAAAAAGCACAAATTTCTAGATAAGTAAGTTCTATGGATGTTATATACAGCATGATGACTATAATAATACTGGATTGTGTATTTTTTTTTTTTTTTAGATTTTATGTATTCATGAGAGACACACAGAGAGAGGCAGAGTCATAGGCAGAGAGAGAAGCAGGCTCCATGCAGGGAGCCCAATATGGGACTCAAACCCAGGACTCCAGGATCATGCCCTAGGCCGGAGGCAGGCACTCAACCACACTGAATCACCCAGGCATCTCTGTGTTGTATATTTGAAAGCACTGACAAAGTAGCTCTTAAAAGTTCTCATCAGGAAAAAAATCTGTAACTATGCAAGATGACTCATGTTAACTAAACTTATTATGGTAATTCATTTTACATCATATATATATAAATCAAATTATGTTGTACATCTTATATTAATATAGTGTTATGTATCAATTACTTTCTATAAAACTAAACAAATGAGAAAAATGTTACTTTCATTTCTTTTCTGGCACAAACACAGCATATTACTGATGAAAACTGCTATACGTAGATAGAAATAAAACCATTAAAAAAATAATCATCTGACTCTTCAAGACAAAACATGATGTTTTATGCTTGCCCAATAAATCAAGTCTCTTAATTTCTACAATTAAAAAAAAAAAAGCCAAATCCTATATATAGTGAAAGGACTCAACATTTCTCAAACTATGACCACACAATTATTTACTCATAAAATTTCTTTAACATCCTGACAATAATGATTTATGAGCACACACTAGGAAATGTTATTCTAAGAAAAGACTAATTTATTTTTTTGAAAAGATTAATTTTTATAGTTTTTTTACTTAGTTTGGAAATTCTCCCATTGGGAGATTAAAATTACAAGATCAGTGTCAGCTGATTTTGATTCCTTAACAAAACCAAAGTGAAGTTGACCTCCCAAGTGAAATTTTACAAAAATAACACATTAAAGACTAAAATTGTATGAAAGGCTATAGACTACAAAACTTGTGTTCCTCAGCTACCTAAATTCTCTACCCATGGGACAATCACCAGTTATTATTACAGGTTCTGCTTCCTTTTTTATCATTTTCATAATATTTCAATTTAAGTCAGTAAACCATGGCTCTTTGGTCAAATCCAGCCCATAGCTTACAATTTTGTGATTTTTGTATAGTGTGAAATTAGGGATGGTTTTTCAAACTCTATTTATTTATTTTTAAAGATTATATTAATTTATTTGAGAGAGCACGAGCAGGAGACTGGCAGGGGAAGAGGGATAAGCAGACTCCTTTCTGAGCAGGGAGTATGACACGGGGCTCAATCCCAGGACCCTGAGATCATGATGTAAGTGGATAGTAAGACTCATACCTGACTGAAGTCATCTAAGTGACCTGTTTTATACTTTAAAATAATTGTTACAAATAATAAAACTTGCAACAGAGATTCTAAGTGGTCCACAACCTAAAGGAGCACTACACAGGGGCACCTGGGTGGCTTAATCGGTTAAGCCTCTGACTTGATTTTGTCTCAGGTCATGGTTTCAGGGTCAAGGATCGAGCCCCATGTCAGGCTCTACACTTAGCGAAGAATCTGTTTGTCCCTCTCTCTCTCTACTCTTCCCCCCCACATGCTCTCTTTCAAATAAATATATTTTTAAAAAAGTTCAAAAACATTTTAATGCTGCTAATGCTGGAAAAACTAAGCTAATAATGTAATACAACAGCTTCACCAACTAAGGTCAAGTTTAAAAGATATAACACCTAAAAAAAACTTTCCTAAAAATATCACCAATAATGAAAGTATAAATGCCAAAATCAGAATTAAGTTTAAAATAAGACCTCATATGTATTCAAACTAGATCACAACTGGATCTGCAATCAAAAACATTAAATACAAAACAACAACATGCATTCCATCTTTAATTCCATGTATTGTTAAACTAATATGTGAACCAAACCAATATTCATCTTCAAACCCTGAAAGAATTACTTAACAGGAATAAAATTTTTTGGTCTATTCTTCATTCAGATATCCAAAAGGAATAATGTAATGCCAAACTAACCTGTGTTAAAAGAGTCTGCTGAGGTTGCTGTAACTGAAAATAGAATAAACAAACAAAAACAGGGAAGAAAAAGAAAAAGGTCAATCAAAATTGTTTCATAGATGCTCTCATTAAAAAAAATTCCTATTAAATGGGTACTTCATTTCTAATTAAGAAATATGGTGGAGGATGCCTGGATGCCTCAGGCAGTTAAGCATCTGCCTTTGGGTCATGTCATGATCCCGGGGTCCTGCAACCCAGGCCCGAGTCTTCCCTGCTCAATGGGGAGTCTTCCTCTCCTTCTCCCTCTAGCCCACACCCCCCGCTGATCCTTTCTAACAACAACAAAAAAATCTTAAACAAAAAAATATATACATCTATGGTGAAAGTAACAGAAGTGGGGTGCCTGGATGGCCCAGTGGTTGAGCATCTGCCTTTGGTACAGGTCGTGATCCTAGGATTGAGTCCCACATCAGGCTCCCCATTGGGAGTCTACTTCTCCTTCTACCTATGTTTCTGCCTCTCTGTGTCTCTCATGAATAAATAAACTTTTAAAAGAAATGATAAAAAAAAAGGTAACAGAAATAATTATAGCCATTTCCTAGAAGTATTTCTGATTGCAGACCTGATATATAACTAACTTGTTCAATGGGGCACCTGGCTGGCTCAAGTCAGTAGAGCATGTGACTACTATTCTCTGTGCTGTGAGTTTGGGCACAGAGATTATTAAATATAAAATATTTTTAAAAAACCCAAAAAACCAAACTCATCCAATAAAAAAATTGATGTTTTATCTTCTTTCATAGGGATAACACACACTCAGACACACACACACACACACAAAATCAACCAAGTCCCTAGATGGGAAAATTTCCAGTACTGACATTTTAGTCACCATGCTGCAAATGATTATCATCAGTATGCTATTTGCATCAAAAATATCATTGGGGAGGGGCTCCTGGGTAGCTCAGTCGTTTGAAGTGTTTGCCTTCTGCTCAGGTCATGATCCCAGGTTCTGGGATAGAGCTGCGCATCAGGCTTCCTGCTCAGTTGGGAGTCTGCTTCACCCTCTCCCGGCCTATTCACTCAGTTATACACTCTTACTCACTCTCACTCATGCTCTCTCAAATAAGTAAGTAAAATCTTTTTTTTTTTCTTACAGATTTTATTTATTTATTCATGAGAGGCACACAGACAGAGGCAGAGACATAGGCAGAGGGAGAAGTGAGCTCCTTGCAGGGAGCTCAATGTGGGTCTTGATCCCAGAACTTTGGGATCACGCCCTGAGCTGAAGGCAGACGCCCAACTGCTGAGCCATCCAGGCATCCCAGTAAATAAAATCTTAAAAAAAAAAAATCATTGGCTCTATAAATGATATATCCAATTATGTGATTAGCACCAAAATATATAAAGAACACACAAAATCTTATATCAAAAAACAAACCAATTAAAAAATGGGCCAGGGGCACCCTGGGTGGCTCAGCAGTTTAGTGCCACCTTTGGCCCAGGGTGTTATCCTGGAGAACTGGGATCGAGTTCCGCATGGGGCTCCCTGCAGGGAGCCTGCTTCTACCTCTGCCTGTGTCTCTGCTTCTCTGTCTCTCATGAATAAATATTTTTAAAAAAATTAAAATTAAAAACTTAAAAATGGGCCAGGGGGCGGGGACCTGGGTGGCTCAGTGGTTGAGCGTCTGTCTTTGGCTCAGGTCATGATCCCAGGATTCTGGGATCGAGCTCCACATCAGGCTCCGTGCTTCTCTCTCTCCCTCTGCCTCTTCACTCACTTATGTACTCTCTCTCAAATAAATACAAAAATAATAAAAATAAAAGTAAAAAAAATCATTGGCTCTATAAATGATAGTCAATAAGAGGTTAAAACCCAAATTATAAAGAAAATATATAAAATCTTACATCAAAAGCCTCTGTGTATCTCTCATGACTAAATAAAAATCTTAAAAAAAAAAAAAAAAAGGCCAGAGGAACTGAATAGACACTGTTCCTAAAAAGACATACAGATGGGAAAAGAGAAACATGAAAAGATGCTCAACATCATGCATCACCAACGAAATGCAAATCAAAACCACAATGAAGCACCACCTCACACCTGTCAGAATAGCTAAAATCAAAAACACAAGTAACAAGTGTTGGTAAGAATGTGGAGAAAAAGGAAACTTAATGTACTTTTGGTGGAATGTAAATTGGTACAGCACTGTGGAAAACAGTATGGAGGTTCCTCATAGAATCAAAAATAGAAATACCATATAACCCAATTAATACCACCATTGGAATATATGGACCCCTATGTTTACTGCAGCATTATTTACAATAGCCAAAATATGGAAGCAACCTAACTGTCCATCAGTAGACAAGTAGATAAGGAAAACCTAGTGCATACACACACACTCTGGGAGATTACACTATTACACAGCTATAAAAAGGATCAGATTGTGCTATTTGAGACCACAGAGATGGACCTAGAAGGTATTATGCTAAGTGAAATAAGACTGAGAAAGACAAATGCCATATGATTCCACTCATAAGTAGAATCTTAAGAAAAACAAAATGGATGCCTAGGTGGCTCAGTTGGTTGAGCATTGGCCTTTGGATCACATGAGATCTTGGGCTCCTAGGATCCAGCCCTGAGTCAGACTCCCCACTCAGCAGGGAATCTGCATAATCCTCTTTCTCTGAATCCCCATAAAATCTTAAAACACACACACACACACACACACAGTAAAAAATAAAGATTCACAGAGCACCTGGCTGGGTCAGTCAGCAGAAAAGTTTTCAATTAGCAATAATCGCACCTTGGATAAACCTCATTGGCTACGATACTGCCACTGCGCAAAGCTGGGTCAGTCAGTAAAGCCTGTGACTCTTGATCTCAGTGTTGGGAGTTTAAGCCCCACACTGGACGGAGAACTTACATTTAAAAAACTTAAAGATTAAAAAAATAAAAATAGGGTGCTTGAGGTGACTCAGTCAAGAGTTGATTCTTGATTTTGGCTCAGGTTATGATCTCAGGGTCCTGAGAATGAGCCCAGCCTCGGGGCCTCAGGCTCCAAGCCAGATGTGAAGCCTGCTTAAGAGTCTCTCTCTCTCTTGGGATCCCTGGGTGGCGCAGCGGTTTGGCGCCTGCCTTTGGCCCAGGGCGCGATCCTGGAGACCTGGGATCGAATCCCACTTCAGGCTCCCGGTGCATGGAGCCTGCTTCTCCCTCTGTGTCTCTGCCTCTCTTTCTCTCTCTCTGTGACTATCATAAATAAATTTAAAAAAAAAAATTAAAAAAAAAAGTCTCTCTCTCTCCCTCCCTCTCCCCACCCATACACACTGTCTTTCTAAAAAATAAAATAAAATAAAGGCTCAAAGCCAATGACCTAACTAGAGTTAAAGCTTCAAATGGGAAAAAGGATCTTATAATTTCCACAGGTGATCTAGTACAGCATAGTAGAGCTATATGTTCCAGACAGAACTGGGCCATTCACTGTATTCAGTAATACAGTAATTCTTTCTAGGTTATCCTCTGCATGCTTTCTTAGAAACATGTAACGGGGCACCTAGGCAGCTCAGTAAGTTAAGAGTCTGCTTTTGGGGGATCCTGGGTGGCTCAGCGGTTTGGCGCCTGCCTTTGCACCAGGGTGTGATCCTGGAGTCCCGGGATCAAGTCCCACATCAGGCTTCATGCATGGAGCCTGCTTCTCCCTCTGCCTGTGTCTCTGCCTCTCTCTCTCTCTCTCTCAGTCTGTGTCTCTCATGAATAAATAAACAAAATATTAAAAAAAAAAAAAAAAGAGTCTGCTTTTCGCTCTGGTTGTGATACCGGGGGCCTAGAATCGAGCCTCACATGTGGCTCCCTGCTCAGCGGGGAATCAGGAGGGAAGTCTGCTTCTCCTTCTCTCTGTTCCTCCTCTCTGCTTATGCTTGAGCAAGTGCACATCTCTTACTCTCTCTCAAATAAATGAATGAATCTTTAAAAACAGAAACAAACAAACATGTGACAAAGACTGACTGCTACTTGATGATTTGGGGTTTTAGGACCTCTCTTCTATCTTCCTTTTACTTGGAGACCTTCCTTTTTGCCTACCTCATTTAGCCCACCTCCAAATAATTCAAATCATACATTACTATACCTGACAGGAGATGAAATCTATATATATTGAATCTGGGACAAATTATTTTCTTTAAATCACTTTTTAAATATAGAATATATAAACTAACCTGTTGTTGCACACTATACAAGGCCTGCTGAGGTTGTGAATATTGCTGGAAAAAAAAGATTTTTCAAAGAAAAGTATGGATGTCAGTTTTATTCATTTTCAAGAAGTGATATATATACATACAAAAACATAAAAGTCACATTTAACAAAGAACTTTTCTGGAACTAATCTTCACCAAAAATAAGCAAAATAGTGATTTCTTACACTCTGGGATTCATGAAGAACTGAATTTTGTTCAAATAATTTAAGGTGTAAGAACTGCCTGTTTTAAAAATTTAAGAATTTTGACCATGCAATTGCACTGTTCTATATGTCTTAGGCATATATAGTTCCTATTACCTATAAAAACAATAAGCATAATAAAAATACACAATTATTGGGGCACCTGGATGGTATAGTCAGTTAAGCGTCTGACTCTTGGTTTCAGCTAAGGTCATGATCTCGGGGTCCTGGGATCCAGCCCCACCTCAGGCTCTGTGCTCAGCACGCAGTATACTTCAGGTTGATTCTCCCTCCCTCTGCCTCTCATTCTGCTCATGCGAAAACATGTGCACTCTCCCTCCCTCTAATAAAGAAATCTTAAAAAGAAACCCTAAAATTATTAATTCTTAAAAATTATTATCTGGCTACTCAGATAGGACAGTTTAATATACACATCTTGAAACTCAATAAAGACTCACCTGTTGCAATGCAGCTGCAGCAGCTGCAGCCTGTTGCTGCAAGGCTGCAGTCTGAGTTAACTGATAGTTTGCTGGAGTTTGTGTGGTCAGGCCTGCTGCTGCTAATGCGGTTTGCTGTGTATAAATGGTAGGAGATGCTCCAAGGAGTGATGGCTGTTGGACACCCAATGCAGCTAAAATGAGATTAAAGAGAAAAAAAGCATTATTTGGATCTAGTCTAGGAATTTTCCGTAAGTGCTTAGCTATAAATTATGTTCTGCCATTGTTTAGTAAAAACCTAAAACAAAATTCCAGTAATGCTTGTTAAATTTAACTGATTCATGTACCTCCCTAGATCCCAGTGGCTTTATTTTATTTTTTAAAGATTTTATTTATTTATTCATGAGAGACACAGAGAGAGGGAGAGGCAGAGACATAGGCAGAGGAAGAAGCAGGCTCCATGCAGGGAGCCTGATTCAGGATTCGATCCCAGGTCTGAGCCAAACGCAGATGCTCAACCGTTAAGCCACCCAGGTATCCCGATCCCAGTGGCTTTATACTAAATGTCCTAACAGATACAGAAAAACACTATTTTATAAAATTAAACTACATAATGACCATAACCAACCTTACCTAGACCAAGAGCCTAAATTGCTCTCAAGAAGTATTTTTAGGGGGATGCCTGGGTGGTTCAGCGGTTTAGCGCCCACCTTCGGCCCAGGGCACAATTCTGGAGTCCCGGGATCAAGCCCCACATCAGGCTCCCTGCATGGAGCCTGCCTGCTTCTCCCTTTGCCTGTGTCTCTGCCTCTCTCTCTCATGAATGAATAAATAAATAAAATCTTAAAAAAAAAAAGTATTTTTAGGAAAAAGCAGAAAATAAATGGTCTTATTTTAATAATCTAGAATTTACTGTCTTATCTTCAAGTAGATGAGAATCCTATATTGAAGACAGTGTTGCTGAAAGTGATCTACCCTAAAATCTTCCACTGGACAATATTTTCATATACTTCTACTCTCCATTAAAAATTTCAAAACTGGGATCCCTGGGTGGCGCAGCAGTTTAGCGCCTGCCTTTGGCCCAGGGCGCGATCCTGGAGACCCGGGATCGAATCCCACATCGGGCTCCCGGTGCATGGAGCCTGCTTCTCCCTCTGCCTGTGTTTCTGCCTCTCTCTCTCTCTCTCTCTCTCTCTCTCTCTCTCTCTCTCTCTCTCCGTGTGTGTGACTATCATAAAATAAAAATTAAAAAAAAAATTTCAAAACTGGGATGCCTCGGTGGCTGAGCCACGCCTGGGTGGCTCAGCAGTTGAGCATCTGCCTTCAGCTTAGGGCATGATCCTGGGTACAGGGATCGAGTTCCGCACTGAACTCCCTAGGAGGAGCCTGCTTCTCCCTCTGCCTGTGTTTCTGCCTCTCTCTCTGTGTGTGTCTCTCGTGAATAAATAAACAAATAATCTTACAAAAAAAAAATTTCAGGGCAGCCCAGGTGGCTCAGCGGGTTAGTGCCGCCTCTGGCCCAGGGCCTGATCCTGGAGACCCGGGATCAAGTCCCATGTCAGGCTCCCTTCATGGAGCCTGCTTCTCCCTCTCCATGTGTTTCTGCCTGTGTCTCTCATGAATAGATAAATAAAATCTTGAAAAATATATATAGGGACGCCTGGGTGGCTTAGCAGTTGAGCGTCTGCCTTCTGCCCAGGGCGTGATCCTGGAGACCCGAGATCGAGTCCCACATTGGGCTTCCTGCCTGCTTCTTTCTCCCTCTGCCTGTGTCTCTTGCGAATAAATAAATAAAATCTTTAAAAAAAAAAGAAAAAATATAAATATGAATAAAAATTTTTTAAACTTGAGGGGTAGCCTGGGTGGCTCACTTGGTTAAGTGTCTGACTTCGGCTCAGGTAAGGATCTCAGGGTCCTAGGATAGAGCCCCACATCAGGCTTTCTGCTCAGTGGGGAGTCTGCTTCTCACTCCCTTGGAGCACTTTTCCTCTCTCTCTCTCTTTCTCCCCCTCTCAAATAAACAAAATCTTAATAAAAAAAAAAATTGGGGGGGACTCCTGGGTGGCTCAGCGGTTGAGCATCTGCCTTTGGATTAGGGCGTGATCCTAGGTCCAGGGATTGAGTCCCGCATCAGGCTTCCTGCATGGAGCCTACTTCTCCCTCTGTGTCTCTGCCTCTCTCTCAGGATCTCTCATGAATAAATAAGATCTTAAAAAGAAAAAAAAATTTTTTAACTTGGAAACAGACCAAATTTCAAAAAGTTTTGAATTTTAATATACTACTATATGGGGCAATGAAACAAAATTAACCAGTGACTTTAAATTATAATTTCATTAAGCCAAATTGGGAAAGGATTCAGAATGACAGATTTCGGTATTTAATGCTTAATGTATGCTTAAACAGAATTAAAAAGCTTAAGAGAACATGAGAAAGATTTTGCTTGATGTTTTTATACAATTCGACCAAATGCAAAAAAGCAATCAACTAAAAACTGTGTGTAGCACTACCGTTTCCAAAACTGGATCTCTTAGAATTATGACTAGCTTCCCAAGACATAAAGTAGGAAAACAAAACAAAAAAAGGTCCAACGTTTAAAGCTAAGGAGAGAGGGGCGCCTGGCTGGCTTTGCTGGTAGACCATGCAATTCCTGACCTCAAGGTCATTGAGTTTAAGACCTATGGGCATAGAGCTTACTTTGAAAGTTTAGGAAATAGCTAATTAAGTACATATTTTTACTGCAGTATTTCTCAGAATCTTTAATACGCCAACTAAGCATTCTAAATCTTAAAAGATTGCCATAAAGCAGTATTTACACATGAACACTCCCTTTTCCAAAACACCTGCTTCTATCTGAAAATAACCTGAAAAAATGCGGCTCTGTAATTACTAGTTAACAACCTTAGAGAAAGAATATTTTGTTTTACAAGAATAGAACAGAGAATGTAATGAACTAATCAAAGCACCTAGTCTAGAATATCCCAGAAAATCTTTATAAGTGTGAGGTCTGGGACGCCTGGGTAGCTCAGGGCGTGATCCTGGAGTCCTGGGACAGAGTACCACATTGGGTTCCCTGCACAGAGTCTGCTTCTCCCTCTGCCTATGTCTCTGCCTCTCTCTCTCTCTGTCTCTCATGAATAAATAAAATCTTTAAAAAAAAAAAAAGTGTGAGGTTCATCATCAGTTGTTTAAAAGTTCAAACTAAAAAAAAATGAAATAAAAAGTTCAAACTAATTTTGCTTAAAGACAAAACAAACCAACAAACAGTTCAGTTCTTGTAAATTACAAATTACTGGGATGCCTGGGTGGCTCAGTGGTTGATCGTCTGCCTTTGACACAGAGCATAATCCCAGAGTCCCAGGATCAAGTCCGAAGTTGGGCTCCCTTGCATGGAGCCTGCTTCTCTCTCTGCCTCTGTCGTGAATAAATAAAATCTTTAAAAAAAAAAAATTACAGGGGGATCCCTGAGTGGTTCAGCAGTTTGGCGCCTGCCTTCGGCCCAGGGCGTGATCCTGGAGTCCCGGGATCAAGTCCCACGTCAGGCTCCCTGCATGGGCCTGCTTCTCCCTCTGCCTGTGTCTCTGCCCCTCCCCCCCCCTCTCTCTCTCTCTCATGAATAAATAAATAAAATCTTTAAAAAAGAAAATTACAAATTACTCCCTGCAAAAATACTGATTTTTTCCTAAGTACTCATTTTTAAAAATTAAAAGAGAGAGGGAGAAAAGGAAAAGTCTAAGGTGGGCAAAAAATTTCTGTATCTCCTAAGTCCTTACCACATTAATCTTTTCTTGTTTTTACAGTAAGTCAGATACCACAGATGGGCAGAAAGAAGAAACCAGGACTAACTAAATGAATTTAAACAGAAAAAGTGGAGAATCTCTTAATACCAGCATAAGTTGAAAATGATGTTAACTGCAACGAGAGTAAAGAAAAAGGTACTGAAATCTAGGACACAGGGTCTCATCAGTGGATCCTGTTATCCTTTTAAAATGGTATGCAAAATTGCAGATGAGATAGTCTAAAGCTTTTATTAGTTTTTAAGAGAATTATGGACCCAAAAAAGTTAAGAACCACTATTCTAGGAAAACAGAAGCAAAATATTCATCAAACACAAGATCGTAGAAAAAATTATTAGTGTTTTAAATTAAGATTGGCAGATTATACATTTGACAGAAGTAGCATCCATGAATCAAATATCATACCCACAACCTTCATCCACCTGAGCTCTGACCTCAGATCTGCTGTTTCATTCTGTTAGTACCAATCTTCAGAATCCTGGAAGTTGCCACAGCAGAAGAACTCAGAGCCAATATCCCAGAAAGTCTATCTTTTTTCTTATTACATTTTTAGATGTTCTGAATCCTGGCATCATACAGCAGCCTCGCGTTAAGTAGATAGGATGCCAGACACATTACTCTACTATTTAGTCAGTGTGATGAATTAGAAACTATAAAAAAAATTACAGGTGACCCCAGAACAATGTGGAAGTTAAAGGTGCTTGACCTCCCTACACAGTTGAAAGTTGAAATATAACTTTTAAATCCCCCTAAATTGGGATGCCTGGGTAGCTCAGCAGTTGAGCGTCTGTCTTCCGCTCTGGACGTGATTCTGTGGTCCCAGGATCAAGTCCTGAATCGGGTTCCCTGCGTGGACCCTGCTTCTCCTTCTGTGTCTCTGCCTCTCTCTCTCTCTCTCATGAATAAATATATAAAACCTTTTATAAATAAATAAATCCCCCCAAATTAACTACCAATAGTCTAATGCTTTAGATAAAATATTCCTAATTAAAGAATGTACCAATTAGTTGATCTGTAGATGGCATTGTTTTTCTAGGACAATATAGTACTATATCTATGTAAACCATTCACACACAGGCAAGCATATACAAGCTTTCAGACCATAATGATGTCTTGATGACTAAAAAGAATACAGTGGCAAGGGCACTGAGGTGGCTCACTCAGCTAAGCATCCAAATCTTGACTTCAGCTTGGGTCAAAGGATTGAGCCCCACCACTCAGTGCTGACTCTACTCAAGATTTTCTTTCCCTCTGCCTTCTGTCCTCCCTGTGCTCTCACTCACTCTCTGAAATAAAAATCTTAAAAAAAAAAAAAAAAACAAAAAAAAACAAACAAACCACAGGGGTACCTAACAGGCTTTTTAGTCTGTAGAGCATGCAACTCTTGATCTCAGGGTCATGAATTCAAGCCCATTAAGTGTAGGATTTACTAAAAAAAAAATTCCATTCACATGTATTAGCAGTTAATGACTGAATTTAGTCATAAGAGTTTTTCATTTATGTTTTCTATCATTTCTCCCCCAATTTTGCATTGTAATTATTATTGTTCAAAGATTTTTTTTTTTTTTTTTATATTTTTTATTTATTTATTTTTATTTATTTATGACAATCACACAGATAGAGAGAGAGAGGCAGAGACACAGGCAGAGGGAGAAGCAGGCTCCATGCACCGGGAGCCCGACGTGGGATTCGATCCCGGGTCTCCAGGATCGCGCCCTGGGCCAAAGGCAGGCGCCAAACCGCTGCGCCACCCAGGGATCCCTGTTCAAAGATTTTTGAAAGAAAACTGAAAATAGTATAAAGTGAAACACTGAGTAAAAAGAGAACTACAGTAGCATAGAAAAAACATAAAGCTCATTAAAAAAAAATAGATTTTAGGGATACCTGGGTGGCGCAGCGGTTTGGCGCCTACATTTGGCCCAGGGCGCGATCCTGGAGACCCGGGATCGAATCCCACGTCGGGCTCCCGGTGCATGGAGCCTGCTTCTCCCTATGCCTGTGTCTCTGCCTCTCTCTCTCTCTCTCTGTGTGTGACTATTATAAATAAATAAAAATTAAAAAAAAAAAGATTTTATTTATTTGAGGGATGCCTGGGTGGCTTAGTGGTTGAGCACCTGCCTTGGGCCCAGGGCGTGATCCTCGAGTCCTGCGATCAAGTCCCACGTTGGATGCCCTGCATGGAGCCTGCTTCAGAGCCTTCCTCTGCCTATGTCTCTGCCTCTCTCATGAATAAATAAAATCTTTTAAAACAAAATATGCTATTTATTTGAGAAAGAGCAAGCGAGGGAAGGGGCAGAGAAACAAGGAGAAACCCACTTCCCACCGAGTAGGGAGCCCGATGGGGCTAGATCCCAGGACTCTGAGATCATGACTGGAGCCAAGGCAGACGCTTAACGATCTGAGTCATTTAGGCACCCTGTTTTTGTTTTTGTTTTTAATTAAAGTAAATTCGGGGGTGGGGGGGCTGACTGGCTCAGAGAAGTATGCTACTCTTGATCTCGCCAACATGACTTCAAGCCCCACATTGGGTCTGCAGAGGTTACTGAAAGAAATAAACTTTTTTTTTTTTTTTAAGATTTTATTTATTCATGAGAGACACACACAGAGATAGAGAGGCAGAGACAGAAGCAGAAAGAGAAGCAGGCTCCCTGCAAGGACTCCAATGCAGGACTTGATCCCAGGACCCTGGGGTCATGCCCTGGGCTGAAGGCAGACGCTTTAACCACTGAGCCACTCAGGCATCCCAGAAATAAATAAACAAAAAAACCCTCAGGATTGACATAACTTACCAGATTTTAGAACATTTACTTTAATGGCATATATATGTCATTGAAAATTTAGATCCTGCATCATATTTAAGACTTTTTAAGAGAAAAACGTTATAAGAAATATTACCTAAACATGTGGCTTGCTCAGTATTCAATTGCAAGTTTTCATTCTTGGACTTTGAAAATAAACAGTAATATTTATGTGAATCAGACTAAGTGGCTTTCCATTTTTACAACTCCACTATACCTTGCCCTTGGATTTAGAAGGGAAAATAAAATACCTCTAGGACACTTGCATAGCTCAGTCAGTTAAATGCCCAACTCTTGGTTTCAGCTCACGTCATGGATCTCAGGGTTGAAAGATAGAGCTGGCATCAGGCTCTGCCCTCAGTACAGACTCTACTTGTCCTTCTCTTTCTCTGCGCTTGGGCATGCACCCACACTTTCTCTTTCATAATTAAAATATTTAAAAACAAACAAACAAAAAACCACTAACAGCCAACTGTTGACTGGAAGCCTTATTGGAAATATGAATAGTTAATATATTTTGTATGTTATATGCATTTTATAGTCTTTTTTTTTTTTTAAGATTTTAACTTATTCATGTGAGACACAGGGAGAGAGGGAGAGGAAGAGACACAGGCAGAGGGAGAAGCAGGCTCCATGCAGGAAGCCCAATGTGGGACTCGAGCCCGGATCTCCAGAATCACGCCCTGGGCTGAAGGTGGCACTAAACCACTAAGCCACCCAGGCTGCCCCCCACTTCCCCTCCCCCTTTTAAAGTATGCTCCATGCCCGGTATGGGGCACAACATAGGACTTGAACTCATGACCCTGAGATCATAACTGAGCTGAGATCAAGAGTCCATGCTTAACCAACTGAGCCACTGAGGAGTCCTATATCCTGTTATTTACAATAAAGTAAGCTAGAGAAGAGAAAATCATAAGGAAAATACATTTACAGGACAGTACTTATCACCCGCCCCCAAAAAAAAAATCTCAGTAAAAGTGGACTCACACAGTTCAAACCCATGTATTCAAGGGTCAATGCATGTTGATAATGAAGGGTTCAACTGCTAGGTGAAATTCACAGGAAAGAAATTTACATTCTACTAGTTGTGTCAAACCACGAGTTAGTTAATTCAAATTTTGTGAAATCACTGTGCATGTGGTTGTGGCTTCTATATACCTGCAATACAGCTCTTGTAAAAATCATTCATATTTGAGACTTTTACTCTCAAAGTTTATTTCATTATTAATATCCTTTTTTTTTGTGGTTATCTGAGAAACTATACTTGAATTTTTCTAAGTAGCATTCTCCATTCTTGTGAATTATAATCAATATTCTGCAAGATAATTCTATAATTTACAAAGTACAAAGGTATCAATCCCTGACTAAATCTTTCCATCCAAGTGGCCAAACATTTGTCAGCTAGAGATCTTTTTCCAATTATGCAAAGTACAAGAGTCTGATTTATTTAATTCAATGATTGCTGAAGGTCTTCTGACCCTTCTGAAACAGATTTGTTTATGACTGTGTATCAATACTTCCACAAACCTATGAAATGAGCCCTAAATGACCATAGGCTACCAGTAAACAAGTAAACTCAAGGGCTACCATTTTTTAAACCTTTAAGGACAAATGTAAATATCATTTTCTAAAATGTAAAAAAACTGGGATGCTGGGGTGGCTCAGCGGTTGAGTGTCTGCCATAGGCTCAGAGCATGATCCTGGGTCTGGGGATCAAGGCTGGCATCGGGCTTCCTGGGAGGAGCCTGCTTCTCCCTCTGCCTGTCTCTGCCTCTGTGTATCTCATGAATGAATAAATGAATGAATGAATGATCTTTAAAAAGAAAAAGTAAAATCACCTTTATATGACCGAATCACACTCGTGTTATGATACAGTAATAGTATTTACTGAATACCAAGAAACCCACCATTAAAACACAAAAGAAAGGGCAGCCCCAGTGGCTCAGCAGTTTAGTGCCGCCTTCAGCCCAGGGCCTGATCCTGGAGACCCAGGATCGTGTCCCATGTCGGGCTCCCTGCATGGAGCCTGCTTCTCCCTCTACCTGTGTCTCTGCCTCTTTCTCTTTCTCTCTGTGTCTCTCATGAATAAATGATAAATAAAATCTAAAAAAAAAAAAAAAAAACCACAAAAGAGAAACCTCTCCCTTTTCTGTTGTCCCTTGAGCTTATCAAACTCACTGTTAAACTTATTTTTTTTTCCACTGTTAAATTTAAAACTCATTACCTTTAAACCTTGGTGCTCTATCTTTACTAAGGTAAGTCATCCTGAAATAAAATTCAAACCCTCAAACTGATGACAGAAACTTCATTTTTTCACCTTCTGCAAAAGTAGTTAAAGCATTGATCAAATAATACTTTCTCATTTGAAATTTCTACTACCAACACATACTCAAAAAGTAATCTCAGGGACGCCTGGGTGGCTCAGCAGTTGACCGTCTGCCTTGGGCTCAGGGCGTGATCCCGGGATCTGGGACTGAGTCTCACATTGGGCCATTGGGCTCCTTGAGGGGAGCCTGCTTCTCCCTTGGCCTGTGTCTCTGCCTCTCTCACTCTGTGTCTCTCATGAATAAATAAATAAAATCTTAAAAAAAAAAAAAAGTCAATCTCACTGTTTGGAGAGGAAAACAAGATGTGAGGGATTTTCTTCATAATTTGTGATTTTACTAAAGTACTTACAAACCCATGTGGGTTTTTTTTTATTTTTTTAAGAAGATTTTATTTATTTATTCACGAGAGATACACAGAGAGAGGCAGAGATACAGGCAGAGGGAGAAGCAGGCTCCCCGCAAGGAGCCTGATGCAGGACTCGATCCCAGGACATGGGATCACGCCCTGAGTCAAAGACAGACGAGACGCTCAACTGCTAAGCCACCCAGGTATCCCTAAATCCATGTTTTAAATCAAATGAGTAAGCGTCCTCTAAATGTCATCGTCTCAATATCCTTTGAAGATCAGATTTCACACAACTACAAAACCTTTGATGCTCCCATGCACAGATAACTTTCTTACAATCAGATAACTCATTGGTCGATGTACTGCTCGTTTGCAAGGTTCTACTGTAAGCCCATAAAAAAAAAGAAATTAAGGCTCAGCATATTTTAAATATAACATATTCCAAGTATTGTATCCTTCTATAATTGTCTTGTTTGACACACTAGCCACCAGACATATGTGGCCATTTCAATTTAAAGGAGTGAAAATTAAATAAAACTAGAAATTCCTCAGTCACAATAACCACATTTCAAGTGCTCAATAGCCCCATGTTGCTAGCGGGTAGCAAATTAGACAATGAAGACATAAAATACATCCATCATTGCAGCAAATACTTCTCAGTGGACAGTACTATTCTGTAACAAAGAGGCAAAGCCTTAACTAATTATTAATTATCTGTGTTATATGGAGTTCTTACAATCTCTATAAAGATTAACATCCTTACAGAAGGGGATCCCTGGGTGGCTTAGCAGTTTACCTCCTGCCTTAGGCCCAGGTTCTCCCTCTGCCTCTCTCTGTCCCTCTCTGTGTCTCTCATGAAAAAATAAATAAAATCTTTGCCAAAAAAAACCACAAAAAACAAAACACATCCTTACATAAGATAGCTCTTCCACTCTCTTAAAGTCCCATGGATGTGATAACTAATGGACCTGGCTATAGTCTCTCCTAGCTATTATTCAAATAATTGATCAACTCTCCCTTTCAGGCAGATGAAGACACTATTTGTAATGTTCTAGGATTTCTTCTATCCTAATTGCCTCTGTTATGCATCCAATTTTTGGCCCCATTTCTTTCAGAGTCTTGTACCACCCGAAGTTAATATTCAAACTTTTTTTTTTTTTAAAAAGATTTTATTTATTTATTCATGAGAGACACACACACACACACACACACAGAGAGAGAGAGAGAGGCAGAGACACAGGCAGAGGGAGAAGCAGGCTCCATGCAGGGAGCCCAATGTGGGACTCGATCCCAGGCCTCCAGGACCATGCCCCTGGGCCAAAGGCAGGCGCCAAACCCCTGAGCCACCCAGGTATCCCAATATTCAAACTTTCAATGTTACTTCCAAAACATTTTCGGCTATAACAGATCAAAATTATTTCCCTGATCTGAGGGAATCTGAGCTGAGTTGGGAGCCCAATGTGTGGCTTGGTCCCAGTACCCTGGAATTGTGACCTGAGCTGATAGCAGACACTTAAGCTGACTGAGTCCACCTAGGCACCCTGACTAAATCGCAGACTTTTTCAAAGCTGGATGGTATCTGACCTATTTTTTGTCTCAGCAACTTTCTGTAACAGATAAGGAATTTGAGGTCCAGAAAGGTGAAGAAATTTGTTTAGGTTTTACAGATGGTTACAAAGGAGTTAATGTTAGGACATCGGAATTGTGGTTCTTTATCTTCCATTATTCTGAGTCATCTGCTAAAA
The DNA here is from genome assembly GCF_905146905.1 of Nyctereutes procyonoides. Classification (NCBI taxonomy): domain Eukaryota; kingdom Metazoa; phylum Chordata; class Mammalia; order Carnivora; family Canidae; genus Nyctereutes; species Nyctereutes procyonoides. The sequence continues at coordinate 68,243,649 of NW_026575046.1, forward strand.
TATCTTTGAGGATTTTAAGAATTCATTTCAAACTCCTTGGGATGGTATTCAGGTTGTTCTGCCTTTCTAGCCCTATATCTCATTTCTCCTACCTTAAAATAATTGTTCTTAATATTTCTCCCTTTTTTCTCTCTTCTAGCTGAAGTCCTATGGTATATATTGAGTGACAGTCATATTTTGTTTTAGAACTTTTAGGTCTGAAAATTTAACAGTTCAACAAGTAGTAAAGAGACATTAAGAATGAGATAGCCAGTGAATCTTTAGATTTTGTTTTTTAAGATTTTATTTATGGGGCACCTCATATGCCTCATTTATGGGGTAGCTCAGTGGATTACGAGTCAGCCTTTGGTTCAGGTCATGGTGCTGGGAGCAGGCCTTACATCAGGCTCCCTGTTCGGGGAGTCTGCTTCTGCCTCTTCTCCTGCTTGTACTTTCTCGCTCACTCTCCTCAAATACATAAATAAAATCTCTTTTTAAAAATTTAAAAAGAGATTTTATTTATTGAAAGTGTGTACGTGAGAGTGGTGGAGGAGCAGAGGGAGAGGGACAAGTAGACTCTGCTGAGCACAGAGTCCAACCTACAGCCCAATCCCATGACCCTGAGATCATGATCTAAGCTGAAATCATGCGTCGGCACTTAAAGTGACTGACCCACCCAGGCAGACCATGACTTTTTTTTTTTTATTTATTTTTATTTTTTAAATACTAATTAAAACTCAAACTCATAACCCCAAGATCAATAGTTGAATGCGCCACTCCTGAGCCAGCCAGGTGCCTGACTGATTGAATCTTTTACCTTAAGATTAATTATATTGACTAGATATAATTTAGTCAAATTTAGATTTGATGAAAAAATCTTTGCATTTGTATCTGTATATAATCATAATACTGAAGTATGAGAAATGATTTAGCATATTCTGACCTATTTTCTCATCTATTTCTTTGGACCATTTGTAAAATGACTGCATTCTGGCCATAGAGAAACATGAATTAGTTTAGGAGTTAAGACTATAGTGATAATGTGCTTTCCAACAGGCGACTGAAGCTAATACCAATCCAGTTGTTTTAAATATGACTTCATTTTTCCTACCTCTGTTTTGGCCCAGGTGGCCCTTAAGGCTCATTGTTAATACATCCTTTTTCCCCTCATTCTCTTAGTATTCCTTATTTTTGCTCTGATCCAGTGAGGGCTGTATTAACATCAAACTACAGGCGTCCCTCTTCCTGGGTGGGTTAGTCCTCTAAGTATCTGCCTTTGGCTCAGGTCATTATCTCTATCAAGGTCCTGGGATTGAGCCCCGCATTGGACTCCCTGCTCAGTAGGGAGCCTGTTTCTCCCTCTGCCACTTCCCCTGCTCATGCTCTCTCACTGTCTTAAAAAAAAAAAAAAAAAAAGAACGAACTAAAGAGTAATACCATCCACCAAGCGAAAGATGGGAAAAAGAGCTTCCTGACTTAAGGATCCACGGTAAGCACTATGGATTAGGTTTGGGAAAGGCAAGGAAGACCCTTAAAGTTAGGTGAGAGATTTTGGAACGTGAGTTTTAAGCAAGAGAAAGCTGCTACTGACAGTTATTCAAAAAGGAAGTGCCCAGGGCGTAAATGCAAAATGGAGCATACCTGAGGCATTTTCAAAGGGGAAAAAAGTCAAGATTTGATATATGACTGAATATGGGGGTTAAAGGAAAAGAAAATCAAAGATGACAGATGAGGACACTTCTAAGAATTCAAAATTAACCCGAAACAATTCAAATATCAATCTTAAAATTTACAACAGATTTCAGCAATATATTGCTAGCATGCATGCTTTTTTTTATTTATTTATGATAGTCACAGAGGGAGAGAGAGAGAGGCAGAGACACAGGCAGAGGGAGAAGCAGGCTCCATGCACCGGGAGCCCGATGTGGGATTCGATCCTGGGTCTCCAGGATCGCGCCCTGGGCCAAAGGCAGGCGCCAAACCGCTGCGCCACCCAGGGATCCCAGCATGCATGCTTTTACTAAAGTTTTTAATATTATCTAATTTTTAGGGTTATTTAAGTACTCTCTACACACCTAACGTGGGGCTCAAAATCATGACTGAGATCAAAAGTCGCATGCCCTTCTAAGTGAGCCAGCGAAGTGCCCCCTTTATATATTTTGCTTTATTTTTTGTTTTCCCCCTTTATATATTTTAAATAAGTCAGCTGTGTGAATGCAGTTAAATTTTCTATCACTGTTAGTTGAGAATTTTCAAGGTTAGTACAAATGAAAAATATCTTTGCTAGAAAATAGAACAGCAAACATTTTAACTGAATAAAACCATGTTAAGTTATATACAAAAGTAGTAATTTCATACTGCTCTCAAGACAAAATGAGTCAGAAATATAGGCACAGAAATCAAAATATTTAATTCAAGCTGAATTATTCAGTTAACCTTTTACTGTTCCACGATCATTTGATTGATGACTGGCCTCTGATACTAATATGCCAGGCATATTTTCAAAGGGTGCATTTTTTTTTTTTAACAGAGTAAAAAACTGGCACCTACACTATTATCCCAATTAAGTCCTTATATGTCCTTTGTTGAAATTTATTGAATTGAACTTGAAGCTGCCAGGAGAAAACCTGAGACAATAAAATTAGGTTAGAATGTTCTCCATTTAGGGTTGCGTGGCTGGCTCTACCAGTGGAGCATGTGACTCCTGATCTCAGAGTTGTGAGTTCAAGCCCCATGTTGGGTGTGGAAATTATTTACAGTTAAAAAAAAAAACTAGGGGTGGTGGAAGGGGAGGAGGGCGGGGGGTGGGGATGAATGGGTGACGGGCACTGAGGGGGGCACCTGACGGGATGAGCACTGGGTGTTATTCTGTAAATAAAGGTAAAAAAAAAAGTTCTCCAATTAAAGGAGATGTAAATAAAACACATTTTAAATGCCTCAGGATTGAAAATTTAGCTTTTACAAAAATTTGTGTGGCTCTCAAAATCAGCTCTATTAAGAAGAGATGATTAATCACAAAAAAGGGTTTTAAGATGAAGGTAAGAAAACAGTAAGCTTTCAGGAAGCAGCCTAAAATATAGCACCTGGAAATGAAACATTTTACTAAAAAGAGTATCACTAGAGTTCCATTTAGAACCTACTCCAGGATTGTTACAAAAAAGCTAAAGGCAGACAGAGGCTAACAAAACACCTTAAAGTCATGATACGTCAATAAAATTTGATTTTGAAAAACTCTGATTAACAAGGTCTAAGAAAACCCACAAATAATTTCCTATAGCACAAATAGAATCTCTGTTTACACAAACCGCATTATTTATATTTGGACTCTATGGAAAATATGGAAAGGGAGACCGATATTTACTATTGACTTTGGGTTTAATAATTTTATAAACATCTGATGTCTTCACTAGTTTTTAATTTTTTTTTTTAAGATTTTATTTATTTATTCATGAGACACACACAGAGAGGGGGGGGGGGAGCAGTGACATAGGCAGAGGAGGAGCAGGCTCCATGCAGGGAGCCCAATGTGGGACTGGATCCTGGGACTCCAGGATCAGGCCCTGGGCCGAAGGCAGTTGCCAAACCACTGAGCCACCCAGGGATCCCCTCAGTATTAAAAAAAAAAAAAAGTGTAATATGAATTTAATTATAATACAAATGTTAATAACTACAGATAACAGGCTTCTGCCATTAAGAGCTATTTTACTGAATAACACAGATATAAATTTAAAACAAATAAAAAAATAAAAAATAAAACAAATTATTATGCAGAAAAAGCCAGGTAAACTATGTTTAGTTTACCAAAATACAAGTACGTAGCTCTTGGGACACCTAGGGTGGCTCAGTGGTTGAGCAACTACCGTTGGCTCAGGGTGTGATTCTGGGGTCCTGGAATCAACTCCTCCATCAGCTCCTTGCAGGGAGCCTGCTTCTCACTCTGCCTATGTCTCTCTGCCTCTAGGTCTCTTATGAATAGATAAAATCTTTGGGGGAAAAAAAAAAGTATATAGCACTTGCTTCTGGACACAGAGTAACTGCTAATAATTCCCATTTCATCAAAACTAAATCAATACCAGAGTCCCCATTACTTAACATAAAATAGTACCTAGATCTGAATTAAATACAATCTATTTTAATTATTTCATAATATCTTCAGTTGCTTACAGAACCAATCATTTAACTCCCCAAATGAAGAGTAACTAAAATAAAAACTCAGAAGCATCCATTTCTTTAAGGAGAAAGGTCACCTACTTAAGTTAATCATGTCCACCAATTTTAGAACACCCAAGCCAGAAGATCATTGTGTCTCTATAACCTTGAATTACTAAAATTGACATTTTAAGTAAAAGGCAGTAAAGAACCAGTATTAGAGATGTCATAAATAAAAAAATATACTCAAATTAACAGAATAAACTAATTTTACTGGGTACTTAAACTGAAGTTCATTCTGTAGAATCTTTGGGAAAATTATGTAAGATTCAAACTGTAAGTCAAGAAATGGGAAAAAAATTTTTCCCCCTAATTAAAAAAAAAATCTCTTCCGGAACACCTGGGTGGCTCTACGGTTGATGAGCGTCTGTCTCGGCTCAGGGTGTGATCCCGGGGTCCCAGATCAAGTCCGACATATTGCTCCCTGTGGAGAGCCCGCTTCTCTTTCTGCCAACGTCTGTCTCTCTCTCTGAATAAATAAATCTTTAAAAAGTAAATAAATAAATTATCTTCTTAAGAAGCAAAGGGAACACTTTCAATGGCACATTTTTGTTGACCTTTTGAAAATGTTAACATTCCTTTGCTCCTTTTACATCTATTCATCTTTTTCCTTTGCTTAATAAATTCTTTAGAATTGGGCTTTTCACTTTAAATTCAAACAACTGAAAGCTAGTCATATATAATTTTTCATAAAACTTAAACTTTTAATATATTACTTTTTAAAAGTAACTTGTGACTACTGACACACTAACGTGCCAAATGAGATAACCTCTAATCAATGAGTGGCTGCTAACCTAATTAAATCAAATAAAAGTTAATCAACTTAATGTTCGAAAAACTATACAAAACTATCAAAACTGTGTGAAACAGACGTTTTGCTGGTTGATCCAAGAATTTTTAAAAGCTTCACAAATAGAAGATACATCATTTGCTAACATTCTACAATATCACACAGAGCCTGATTCACATAGTTGTAACATGTCCTCCCCCCATCCCCCAAGTTTACAGTACATGTGTTCAGGAGCCTGACCTGGCTGAGATACCGCAGTGGCTGTAAACTGAGTAGCCCATGGCGGATTCTTCTGTCCTCCAAACTGAGCCATGATGAAAGGGGGGTAAAAATCTTCACTTGTTTGTCTTCTATAGCAGCGACCTATTAAGAAAAAGAATCCACATTTTAAAGCTCAAACTGATAAATATCGTGAAAAGTACTGTTAAAGAAGTGTTTTTGTCAAGGACATCTCCGTAGATCGTTGTTGCATAAATAACAAGGTATATATACGAACGTCCTGATACGCAGCAAAAAACATTCTACATCAAGTGGCTCGCCAAAAGCACCCAATTTCAACATAAGAAACGAGGAGTCGACTTACAGGAAGGGCACTTCTTTCCGAAGACTACAAACTGTCATATTTAAACGGAAGACCATGTGCTGTTATCTACCCAATTCTTAATAAGTACACAGCTCCAGGTTCAAAGAAAATAGAGCCTGCGTGTTTCTTTCGGCGATGTTGGGGGCTGAAAGTGGCGAAACCAATAACGGAAACTGGGGATGAAAACACTCAATAAAGGTATTTAAGGCCACCATTTAAATAACGTACATCTCCTTACTTTCTTGGGCTGGGGAGGGCCGAGGGGCTCCTTTTCTCTCCCCTCCCTCGAGGGCAAAGACAGTTGAAATAACGGATGCCCCTGAAGAACCATCGCTAAGACCCCTCCCCCCCCCTAAAAAAAACAAGTCAGAAAAGGCGAAGATCTCAGCCCGCGCACCCCCTCCTTCCCCCGGCGACTCGCAGGGGCCGGAGCTCAGCCATCCATCTTCCTCCAGCCCCAGCTCCTCCCGGGACGCAGACCAGAGAAGGCGGAATCTCCGTCTCACGAGACTGGGCGAAGCGCCAAGAGAGGACTACTGAAAGCCCTGGTCCCCTCGGCCCGCCGGGCCGGGCCAAGCCTCCGTCCCCCCACCCCGCGCCGCCGCCAGCCGCACGACGCCCCGAGCCGGCGGCGGGGAAGCTGAAGCTCGGCGGCTCCGGAGTGAGGAGAGACCGCAGACCCGCGCGGCGGAGGAGCGCGGGAGGCACCTGAGGAGCCGCGGAGGGGAAGGGGAGACGACAACACAAGGCGGTGGGGGAGGGGCCTGCCGCGCGGGGCCTGCTCCGACCCGCACAAAAGGGACCGCGTCCCTCCCGCCCCAGTCCCACGAGAGCCCCACCGTCGCCGGCCTACGGACGCCGTGCTACCGAAACAGCCGCTCACGGCCCTTCCGCGGATCCGACAGGACGTCAGGCCCCCGGCTCCGCTGCCCGCTGCTCCAACCGCGAGGACCAGACCTTCACCTGAGTCGGGTCCCGGCTAACACCGAGGCCATTTCAAACCCGTCAGCGTCAGGCGCATGCGCCAACTTCCCCCTCTTCCTCCACGCCTTCCCCCCCACCTCCGCGAGGAACGGCGCTTACGGGCTGACGTCGTACGTGCGCGCTCCCCCGCCCGCCTTCAATACGCCCGCCGCCAGCGCTACGCAGCCAGGACTGGAGCGCGCCTGAGGAAACTTACCTGAGCTTCCCACAACAATGAGCGGGCCGTGTCTCCGCGCCAGCTCCGAAGAGACGCCTTCTCGGAGGGTGGGCAGGGAAGAACCGGCGGTCACGTGACCCGGTCAGCCCGCCGCCATTTTGTACTTTTTCGCCTTTTTTTTGTGTGTGTGTGTGTGTGTGTTTTTTCCTTTTAGATCAGGTACTTAAAAGAGTGGATATAGCCTGTACTGTCTTCCTGGGTTTTTTTTTTCTTTTAATTGAGATAAAATTCACTTACCGTGTAATTCACTGTCTTAAATATTTTGTACAGTCCAGGGACCAATTTTTAGATTTTTTTCCAGTGGCCTTTATACAGTCCTAAGGTTCTGCAGGCCATCGCCACCTCAACGCTTAAAAGAACCACCTTACCCAGTAAGCAGTCGCTCTTTATTCCCTGCTACTGCCATGCCGTCACAGGCACTAGGCGGCTTTGTCTCCGGATGTGTATTTCCTAGGTACTCCGTGTTCATACAGGGTCTTTCGTGTCTGGCTTCTGTGGTGTCTACACGGAGCGTCTCTGGATCGGATTGCACCCCCCCCCCCCCCAGCCAAACATGGAGCGACCCCTTCCGGCGGAAGCCGGTGGCGCAGATGGTGAAAGACTCGACCGAGGCGGAACAAAGGAAATGGAAGTTTCTTACCGTCACCTCAAGGGAGCGACCAGCAGGACCCCGAAGGAGAGTCTCTGCAAAGAGGCAGTGGGTGGGGACTGTTTTTAAAGGGGGTCAGATGAGGATTATGGCCACCTGCAGAATTCTCCCGTGTCTGGTATCTGTGACTAGTTGTAAGTAGCCCGTTGGCCGGTTAGGGCCTATGGATGCGTAGTTGAAGGTAGGTCCCCCTGTAGCCCAGCCCATCTGTATTCAGGTGGCCTGGTGGGCCTTTCTGAATTCCACTGCTCTGGCCCGTTTGCCTAAAAGTGGCGTCTACAGCCTCTTTGACTTACTGTTTCTAAGTTTCATGAAGCAAGCCTCAGTACTTAATTCCATTTCATGGCTAAAACGAATCCTTCAAATGGCTATCATCACATTTGTTTATCCATTTGTCCTAAGACGATCGCTTAGGTTGTCTTCACTTTTTGCTGTTATGAATAATGTGGCTGTGAATATTCACATACAGGTTTTTGTGTGTGTGTGTGTGTGTGTTTTGAACTCTTGTTTTCAGTTCTCTTAAGTATATGCACAAGAGTGGGATTCCGAGTCACGTGGCAGTTTCATACTTCAGTTTTGAGAAACTGTCAACTTGTTCTCACAGTGGCTACACTAATTTAATTACCATACCCAGGGACGCCTGGGTGGCTCTGTGGTTGAGCGTCTGTCTTTGGCTCAGGTCGTGATCCCGGGATCATGTCCCACATCGGGCTTCCCACACAGAGCCTGCTTCTCCCTATGCCTGTGTCTCTGCCTCTCTCTGTCTCTCTCTCTCACGAGTAAATAAATACAATCTTAAAAAAAAAAAAATCTTGAGACACAGAGAGAAAAGTAGACTCCCTCCAGGGAGCCCCATGCAGGTCTCCATCCCAGGACCCAGGACGCTCAACCACTGAGCCACCCAGGTGTCCCATAAATAAAATCTAAAAAAAAAAAAAAAAGAAAGTTATCGTTATAGGTGTGCATGGGTGGCTCAGTCAGTTAAGTAGTTTTGGCTCATGTCACAATCACCTGGGTAGAGAGATCAAGTCCCATGAAGGCTCCATGCTTAACAGGGAGTCTGCTTGAAGATCCTCTCCCTCTGCCCCTCCCTTTACTCTTGCATGTGTGCGTGTGCTCTCTCTCTCTCTCTCAAATAAAGTACTTTTTTAAGATTTTATTTATTTATTTGACACAGAGAGAATGAGAGTGCACATGCAGGGGGAGCCAGTAGAGAAAGAGGGAAAAGCAGGCTCCTCACTGAGCAGGGAGCCAGGTGTAGGGCTCTATCCCAGAACCCTGGGATCATGACCCAAGCTGAATGCAGATGTTTAACCACGGAGTCACCCAGGCACCCCTAGAATAAATATTTTAAAACAAAACAAAGTTGTTCTTATAGTATCCTTGTGTGTGAAATGGATTTGACTAATATCCCTAAAGACTAGCAAAGTTATCTTATTGACCATTTGTCTATCTTCTTTACAAAAATGTTTATTCACGTCCTTTGGCTCCCCCTCCCGAACCTTGGTGATTTTTGTGTGTGTGCAGTAAAAAAAGATATATATATGAACATAAAATTTGACATTTTAAACATTTCTAGAAGCGTATAATAATACGATGGCATTAAGTACATTTACAGTGTGGTACAACCATTACCTTTGCGCAATTTTAAATTTGGTTGTCTTTTTGACTTAGTCGAGTTCTAGTTCTGCATACTATATCAGAGATATGTTTTGCAGATATTTTCTCCCATTCTGTGGATTATCTTTTCACTTTATTAGTAGTATCATTTCATGCACAAAACACTGATTTTTGTTGAAGTTGAACTTAATCTATATTTTTGTTATTTCTGTTTGGGAGGACAAATTTTCTGCTACACTTGGAGATTATTCTCACTGATCTAAGAATTAAACGAAGATGAGATAGATTAACAGATTAGATTAAAAAACAAGAAAAGTCAAATTTAATTACATAGATGTGGGGCATCCACATAAACATTAGAGATTCCAAAGATAGTCCAGCAAAATGAGGTATATGTGTCATTCTGGATTAAGGAGAAGGAGGTAGGGGTCAGGGGCTTGAAAGGAAAGGAAGGTAATTCATAGGAAGAATAGAAAGAGTAAATATTTGGTAAATGTTTGCTGGGCCAGGGCAGCCCCGATGGCTCAGTGGTTTAGCGCCACCTTCCGCTCAGGGTGTGATCCTGGAGATCCGGGATGGAGTACCACGTCGGGTTCCCTGCATGGAGCCTGCTTCTCCCTCTGCCTGTGTCTCTGCCTCTCTCTCTGTGTATGTCTGTCATGAATAAATAAATAAAATCTTGGGCAGCCCCGGTGGCTCAGCGGTTTAACACCGCCTTCAGCGCCATGCGTGATCCTGGAGTCCCGGGATCCAGTCCCATGTCGGGCTCCCTGTATGGAGCCTGCCTCTCTCTGTATATCTCATGAATAAATAAATAAAATATTTAAAAAAATAAAAAAATAAAAATAAATAAAAATCTAAAAAAAAACAAAATTTAAAAAAATGTTTGCTGGGCCATCCAGAAACAATGGGGCAAAGAGATAAAAAAAAAAAGTCTTACTAATTTCCTCCCTAAGGGCACTTGGGTGGCTCAGTGGGTTGGGCATCTGCCTTCAGCTCAGGTCATGATCCCAGCCTCCTGAGATCAAGCCCCATGTTGGGCTCCCTGCTTAGTGGGGAGTCTGTTTCTCCCTCTCCCTCTGCCCCTCTCTGTGCTCATTCTCTCTCTCTCTCTCAAATAAATTAATAAAATATTAAAAAAAAAAAAAACACCCAACATGAGGCTCAACTCACAACCCTGAGACCAAGAGTTGCATGCTCTTCCAACTAAGACAGCTAGGTTCCCCAGTAGTTGGAATTTTGATAGGGATTTCATTGAATTTGTAGACCAATTTAGGGAGTATTGCCATCTTAACAATATTATCCATTTCATGATTAGAGGATCTTTTCTCTTTAATTATTTAATTATAAAATTAATTACAAAATTAATTAAATTTAATTGTACAATTAAATAAATTTAAATTTTTTAATTTTTATTTTTAAATATATTTTACTTATTTTATTATTTTTTTAAAGATTTATTTATTAATGAGAGACACAGAGAGAAAGGCAGAGACATAGGCAGAGGGAGAAGCAGGCTCCCTGTGGGGAGCCCGATGTGGGACTCGATCCTGAATCCTGGATCCTGGGATCAGGCCCTGAGCTGAAGGCAGATGCTCAACTGCTGAACCACCCAGGTGCCCCTATTTTACCTATTTATTTGACAGAGAGAGCATACAAGTAGTGGGTGGTTCTGAGGGAGAGCAAGAGGGAGAAGCAGACTTCCTGCTGAGCATGGAGCCTGAAGTGGGGTTCTATCCCAGGACCCCAAGGTCATGACCTGAGACCTAGTCAGATGTTTAACTGGGCGGACCAGGTAGTCCATTCATCATTGTTTTTTTATTCCTCAAATTTTAATTATTTTTTTATTATTTTAAAAAGATTTTATTTATTTATTCATGAGAGACAGAGAGAGAGGCAGAGGGAGAAAGCAGACTCCATGCAGGAAGCCCGATGTGGGACTCGATCCCGGGTCTCCAGGATCAGGCCCTGGGCCAAAGGCAGCACTAAACCGCTGAGCCACCCGGGCTGCCCATTATTTTTTTTAAAGATTTATTTATTTATTCATGAAAAACACAGAGAGAGACAGAGACATAGACGGAGGGAGAAGCAGGCTCCTCGAAGGAAACCTAATGTGGCACACGGTCCCAGATCATGCCCTGAGCCGAAGGCAGATGCTCGACCACTGAGCCACCCAGGTGTCCCTATGTAGGCCATTAAAAAAAAAATCTTTTTTGGGGCAGTGCTTGGATGGCTCAGTTGATTTAGCATCCAACTCTTGATTTCGGCTCAGTTCATGACCTCCTGGGTCTTGGAATCAAGCCCCACTTTGGGCTCTGCAGTTGGCAGGGAGCCTATTTGAAGATTCTTTCCATTTGTTCCTCCCTCCACTGGCTTTGACTCATGTGCGCGCGCGCTCTCTCTCTCTCTCTCTCTATCTCAAATAAATAAATAAATCTTTTAAAAAACCTTTTTTTTTTTTCTTTTTAACGAGGTGCCTGGCTGGCTTAGTCAGTAGAGTGTACAACTCTTGATCTTGGGGTTTTTGGCTTGAACCCCACGTTTGGTGTAGAAAATACTTAAAAATAAAATCTTAAAAGGAGTGCCTGGGTCACTTGGTTGGTTGAGGGTCTGCCTTCAGTTCAGGTCAGGATCCCCGGAGTCCTGGGATAGAGCCCAGTGCTTCCCTGCTGAGTAGGGAGTCTGCTTCTCCTTCTCCCTCTGCTTGTGCATGCTCTCTCTCTCTGTCTCTCAAATCAATAACTAAAATCTTTAAAAAAAAAAATAAGATCTTAAAATATCTTTTTTTTAATGGAAAGAAGGATTTATTTATTTAAAGTAGGCTCTACCGGGATCCCTGGGTGGCGCAGCGGTTTAGCGCCTGCCTTTGGCCCAGGGCGCGATCCTGGAGACCCGGGATCGAATTCCACGTCGGGCTCCCAGTGCATGGAGCCTGCTTCTCCCTCTGCCTGTGTCTCTGCCTCTATCTCTCTGTGACTATCATAAATAAATAAAAATTTAAAAAATAATAATAAAGTAGGCTCTACCCCCAAAGGGGGCTTGAACTCATGACCTGTAGATTAAGAGTCACATGTTCTCCCAACTAAGCCTTGTGTAGGGGATTTTTTATCTTTTTCACTCAAGCAGTGCTGCAATAAACAACTTCATACTTAGGTCATTTCTTTCATAAAATTATGTCAATAGAATATATTCCTATAAGTAGGATTGCTTGGTCAACAGATCGTGTGAATTTACAATTTTTAATGCATATTGCCAACTTGACTTCCATAAATTTATACATCTTTACACACCTACTAGCAATGTATGAGAGCGTCTGTTTTCCCCTACACTTGCCAATAGTATATTTTCAAACTTTTAAGCCTGCTCACTGGTGAATAACACTGCTTCTGTTATCTCTTTCTGTGTAACAAACTGTCACAAAATGTAGTAGCTTAAAATAACAGCTTTTTTTTTTTTTTTTAATTTATTCAAGAGAGACAGAGAGAGAGAGGCAGAGAGCCTGGAGCCTGACATGGGACTCCATCCCAAGTCTCCAGGATCACACCCTGGGCTGAAGGTGGTGCTAAACCTCTGAGCCACCGGGGCTGCCCAAATAACAGCTTCTTTATATCTGTTGGCTCTATGGGATGATGGACCTCAGCTAGATGGTGATGGCTTAAGGTCTCTAATTTGCTTGCAGTCGGATGGTAGCTGAACTGGAGTCATCTGATAATGGCCTGTCCAAGGTGATTTCTTGGTTCACACATCTGGGACTAAAGTGCTCCTGTACTCTAAGCCTCTCTAGCAGAGCAGCCTGGCCTTCTTTCATAAGAGCTCAGGCCCCAAAAGTAATGAAGGGGATAATGTCAGCTCAGTTTGAATGAGGTGGAAGAAGAGATGTCAGCTTTCAATGCACAAAGAGGGGGGAAAGGGGATGATGGCCTTCTTTGGCATCCTAATGTAGTTTTGGTTAGCATTTCTTTCAATATGAGTGAGGCTATCTTTTCTTTTTTTCAAAAAATATTTTATTTATTTGAGAGAGAGAGGGAGAGAATGAGCAGTGGGGAGAGGGAGAAGCAGATTCCCTGCTGAGCAGGGAGCCCCAAGTGGGGCTCCATCCCAGGATGGGATCATAATCCAAGCCTAAATCAGATGCTTAACCGACTAAGCCACCCAGGTGCCCTTTCCTTGAGCATAGGTTTAATTTTTTTTAATGATTTTTATTTGTTTATTTTCATGAGAGACACAGAGAAGCAGAGACATAGGCAGAAGGAGAAACAGTCTCCCCACAGGGAACCTGATATGGGACTCAATCCCAGGACCCTGGATCACGACCTGAGTCAAAGGCAGAGACTTGACCACAGAACCACTGAGGCGTCCCTTCCTTGAGAATCTTAACTGTCTTGATGTTAGAGGCAAAAGGTAACCGCTTCACATTAGCCGGACCTCCAAGATCCTGTAAAAATCTCTTTGGAAACTTCCTTTTTCTTCACCTCCTACCCCCCAAAGATGCAAATTAGCAATCATCCTCCAAGCTTATGGCCCCTTGATATACATCTGAAGGGTCTCATGACTAAGATTCTACTAAACAGAACTAAATGAACAACAGCTAGCCCCTCAAGGTCCTAGAAACCTTGCCTGCAAATTCCTTAGAGACTTACACTATCCCTAACTTCCTCTCAACTTGAAAGTATGTAATCAGCCACTCCTCATGTTCTCAGTACAGCTCTTTCTGCCCATAGGTCCTGTGTCTGTGCTTTAATAAAACCATCCTTTTTGCACCGAAGATGTCTCAAGAATTCTTTCTTGGGGTGCCTGGCTGGCTCAGTTGGAGGAGCATGCGACTCTTGGTCTCGGGGCCATGAGTTCAAGCCTCATGTTAGTTGTGGAGATTGCTTAAATAAATAAAACTTAAAAAAAAAAAATTCTTTCTTGACTTTTGCTCCAAACCTCAACATTTTCAGATCAGTTTGTTTTGGAATTCTGTTCTGTTCTACCGATCTGTTATTCATCACACTAGTACCATATTCTTTCAATCACTGTAGCTTTATAAAATATTTTATATTTGTAATATTGAGTAGAATTACTCTCCCTTTTCCCCTGACCCCTGGATATTTTGGGCTATATTTATCTATTCCATACGAACATTTTTTTTTAAGATGGGAGGAGGAGGAGAAGCAGATTCCCTGCTGAGCAGGAAGTCAGATGCAGGGCTCATTCCCAGGACCCCGAGATCATGACCTGAGCTGAAGGCAGATGCTTAACCAACTGAGCCACCCAGGCAACCCTCATATGAACTTTAAAGTTAAGTTTGTCCAGTTCCCTCCAAAATATCCTGAAGGTGGTATCTTTATCAGGATTTCTCTAAATGAATAGCCTAAATTAGTGATAATTCATTATCAGCCAGCCTTGAATCCAACCACCAGTGATATTATATCCTTTATACTCCAACTTTTGGGGGATCCCTGGGTGGCACAGTGGTTTGGCGCCTGCCTTTGGCCCTGGGCGCGATCCTGGAGACTAGGGATCAAATCCCACGTCGGGCTCTCTGCATGGAGCCTGCTTCTCCCTCTGTTTGTGTCTCTGCCTCTCTGTCTCTCTCTCTGTGACTATCATGAATAAATAAATAAAATTAAAAAAAATTTATACTCCAACTTTTTTTTTAAAACTTTATTTATTTTTAAGTAATCTCTATCCCCAAGCGGGCCTCCAATTCACTACTCTCCTGTCCAAGTACTAACCAGACCCAACCCTGCTTAGCTTCCGAGATCAGAGGAGATCAGGTGCGATCAGGGTGGTATGGCTATAGACTCGAATTCACTACTCTGAGATCAAGAGTCTTATGCTTTTCCAAGTGAGCCCGCCAGGCCTCCCATTATTCCAAGGTTTTTTGTTTGTTTTAGTTTTTTATTTTTTTTAAGATTTTATTTATTTATTCGTGAGAGACACAGAGAGAGAGAGGCAGAGACACAGGCAGAGGGAGAAGCAGGCTCCATGCAGGGAGCTGGATGCAAGACTCTATCCCAGGAC
The DNA here is from genome assembly GCF_905146905.1 of Nyctereutes procyonoides. Lineage (NCBI taxonomy): Eukaryota > Metazoa > Chordata > Mammalia > Carnivora > Canidae > Nyctereutes > Nyctereutes procyonoides. Next base: position 68,258,689 of record NW_026575046.1, read on the forward strand.
CCTGGCATCATGCCCTGAGCCAAAGGATGATGCTCTGAGCTACCCAGGCGTCCTTTGCACACATGCAAGAGAGCACAAGAGTGGGGGGAGGATAAAGAGAGAGAATCTTTCAAGCAGACTCCCCACTGAGTGCTCCATCCTCTCTACCCATGAGATCATGATCTGAGCCAAAAGGAAGAGTGGGCTTCTCAATCAACTAAGCTACTCAGGCACCCTTGAAATATAATTTTTTGTTAAAGATTTTATTTACTTACTCATGAGAGACAGGCAGAGACAGGAGAAGCAGGAGCCTGATATGGAACTCGATACGAGACTCTGGGATCATGACCTGAGCCAAAGGCAGCCACCCAACCGCTGAGCCACCAGGCATCTGAAAACTTCTTTTTATTTTTTAAAGATTTTTATTTATTCACCACACACACATACACAGACCTGGGATCGGGTCCTGCATCAGGCTCCCCGCATGGAGCCTGCTTGTGTCTCTGCCTCTCTCTCTGTGTCTTTCATGAATAAATAAAATATTTAAAAAATAAATAAATAAAACAAGATTATACATTTCCACAGATCTTCGGAATGATCATAAATTCTAGTTGCTTAGATGTGTGTAAATAATCATTTTTTGAAAGTGATTGTGACTGAAGAAAGAAGAAATGGTGGTGCTAGGAGAGAGATGTAAAGGCTGAAGAGCCATTTCTTATCTGTTTTATGATGCCAGAGACCTAGAATCTTTTAAGATTTTATTTATTAGGGATCCCTGGGTGGCGCAGCGGTTTGGTGCCTGCCTTTGGCCCAGGGCGCGATCCTGGAGGCCCGGGATCGAATCCCACATCGGGCTCCCGGTGCATGGAGCCTGCTTCTCCCTCTGCCTGTGTCTCTGCCTCTCTCTCTCTCTCTGTGACTATCGTAAATAAATAAATAAATAAATAACCTTTAAAAAAAAAAAAAAGATTTTATTTATTAGAGAGAGAGAGAGAAATGTCTCTCTTTTTAAAAAAATATTTTATTTATTTATTCATGAGATACATACACACAGAGAGGGGCAGAGACACAGGCAGAGGGAGAAGCAGGCTCCATGCAGGGAGCCTGATGTGGGACTCATTCCTGGGACCCCAGGATCACGCCCTGGGCTGAAGGCAGGCACTAAACTGCTGAGCCATCCAGGGATCCCCAAGGGACTAGAATCTATTTAAATATTGCTAAGGAGGATCTGTTATTGAGATTGAAGTTACAGGCAAAGAAGAAATAGCTCCCTCCTGAAGAATTGAAGTCCCTGAGAAAGCTAGATGGGACAGAGGCAAGAGTTCACGTAAAGGGATTAATCTTTGATTGGAAGAAGGACATTTCCGTCATTGGAATGGGAAGCAGAAGGTGGGTTCAGGTGCAGATAGATTCATAAGCTATAAAAAAAAAAAAGATTCATAAGCTATAGATGGGAAAAGGAGAAGATTTTTGGTCTGTGGCTTCAACTACTCTGAGGAAAAAGGCAGTCAATGATTGAGAACAATTGGGGTTCAAAGGTGTACACAGATTGGATGGTTTAGAAAAACAATATTGTAGGCCTCATCAACACTGGCAATTGTGACTCTGTGATGAAGTGGGGATTCTATAGCATGCCAGGGGACCTTTGCATCACACAGCCTCGGGAAGTAAAAAGGCTTCTTGGCCATATGCCATGTGACTGTGCTTTCTTTACCTAGGAACATATGGAATTAATAACCTGCAGTAGGCAAGCAAGGCCTAGGTTGTTCTATTTTTGTGCAATAATTTACATGTAATAACCAAAGAAAGAGCACAAGAACATAACATTTTCCTTGGAACTTTATACTATGCGCTAGGTCGTGACAGTTTTGGGGTGCCTTGCATTATCTGTTAAAGAATAGAGAAACTCAGGACACCTGGGTGGCTCAGCAGTTGAGCTTCTGCCTTCGGCTCAGGGTGTGATCCTGGAGTCCTGCATGGGATTTCCTGCAGGGAGCCTGCTTCTCCCTCTGCCTTGTTGCCTCTTTTCTCTCTCTTTCTCTCTCTTTCTCTCTCTTATCTCTCTCTCTCTCTCTTTCTCTGTCTCTCATGAATAAATAAATAAAATCTTCAAAGAAAAAAAGAATAGAGAAACCCCATCTTTCTGTGGCCCAATAATAAAGGAAGGTTGCATATGATCACCCTTCCTGAGCATAAAAGACAAAGGCCATCACAAAGTGGAGAGAGAGTGACCAAATCATCTGACAGAGTAGCTCCCTTACTCTGAATCACTCAAGATGGGGCAGGCAGGGGTGGTTGGAGGAAAGCAGAAGTTAGGAGTATAGGCTGAGGAATCAGAATGCCTTGGTTCAAACTTGGCTCCTGCTCTTAACAGCTGTGGTAATGCTGGGCATGCCAGTTACATTTTCTGTGCTTTCTTTCTTTCTTTTTTTTTTTTAATTTTATTTATTCATTCATGGGAGACACATACACAGAGAGAGGCAGAGACACAGGCAGAGGGAGAAGCAGGCTCCATGCAGGGAGCCGGCTGGACTCGATCCCAGGTCTCCAGGATTTGGCCCTGGGCTAAAGGCAGCACTAAACCGCTGAGCCAGCCAGGCTGCCCTGTGCCTATTTCTTCACTGAGGATTACATGACTATTACACATGCTGTGGTTTATTTATTTTTAAGATTTTGATTTAGGGGCAGCCCGGTGGCGCAGCGGTTTGGCGCCGCCTGCAGCCTGGGGTGTGATCCTGGAGACCAGGGATTGGGTCCCACATCGGGCTCCCTACATGGAGCCTGCTTCTCCTTCTGCCTGTGTCTCTGCCTCTCTGTGTGTGTGTGTCTATGAATAAATAAATAAAATCTTAAAAAAATAAAAGTATAAATAGTCAATGTGGGAGAAAACAAACATGATTTAAAAAAAAAAGATTTTGATTTATTCATGAGAGACACAGAGAGAGAGGCAGAGACATAGGCAGAGGGAGAAGCAGGCTTCCCTGAAGGAGCCTGATGTGGGACTCAATCCCAAGACCCCAGGTTCATGACCTGAGCCAAAGGTAGATGCTCAAACACTGAGCCACCCAGGGGCCACATGCAGTGGTTTAGAGGAAAGCACTCAGAAGAGTTTTGGCATATTAGAAAGTTTTTATAATCTAATCCATTTCTGCTCAGATACACAAAACAGTTCAGGGAGAGCACTTCATTACCAGAGGGCTGGGAAACCAGTGTGTATAACATCTGATTATGATTTAAGCTTATCTTTAGTAGAAAATTCTGTCTTATAGTCAATAAAGCTTTGTTAAATTTAAAAAAAAATTTTGTCTTCACATGGATGAATCTCAAAAGCATTATGCTAAATGATATAAGCTAGCTATTTTATTTTCATAGCATTCTGAGAAAGGCAGAAAATATGAAGGAAAGAAATCTGACTCGTCATTGCCAGGGGCAACCAGGTGGGGAGGCAATTTGACTACAAAGGATACCTGGGTACGCTTGGGGGCTATTGGAAATAAAATGTAATCTGAGTCATCCAGTATACAGTAGTCACTAACCACCTGTGGCTATTGAGTAATTGAATTGTGACTGGTGCAACCAAGGAATTGAACTTTTAGTTGTTTTTAATTTAAAAGACTTTTTTTTTTTTAATTTTTATTTATTTATGAGAGAGAGAGAGAGAGGCAGAGACACAGGCAGAGGGAGAAGCAGGCTCCATGCACCGGGAGCCCGACGTGGGATTCGATCCCGGGTCTCCAAACCGCTGCACCACCCAGGGATCCCAAGACTTTTTTTTTTTTTTTTTTTTAAAGTAACTTCTAAACCCAACATGGGGCTTGAACTTAGAACTCAGAGATCAAGAGTGGCATGCTTGGGATGCCTGGGTGACTCAGCGGTGGCTCCCTATGAGGAGCCTGCTTCTCCCTCTTTTTTTTTTTTAGATTTTATTTATTTATTCATGAGAGACACAGAGAAAGAGGCAGAGACACAGACAGAGGGAGAAGCAGGCTCCATGCAGGGAGCCCAATGTGGGATTTGATCCCCAGTCCCCAGGATCACACCCTGGGGCAAAGGCAGGCGTTAAACCACTGAGCCATCCAGGGATCGCCTGCTTCTCCCTCTACTTATGTCTCTACCTCTCGCTCTCTTTCATGAATAAATAAATCTTAAAAAAAGAATGGCATGCTTTACAGACTGAGCCAACAAAGCACCCTAAGTTTATTTAATTTTAATTAACCAACATTTATTTATTTATTTTTTTTATTTTTTTTTTTAATTTTTTTTTGTTTTATTTATTTATGATAGGCACACAGTGAGAGAGAGAGGCAGAGACACAGGCAGAGGGAGAAGCAGGCTCCATGCACCGGGAGCCGGACGTGGGACTCGATCCCGGGTCTCCAGGATCGCGCCCTGGGCCAAAGGCAGGCACTAAACCGCTGCGCCACCCAGGGATCCCTAATTAACCAACATTTAAACTTAAAAACTTATAGATTCAATTATTGGAAAGTTTTTTTTTTTAAGATTTTATTTATTCATGAGAGACACACAGGAAGAGAGAGAGGCAGAGACACAGGCAGAGGGAGAAGCAGGTCCATGCAAGGAGCCCGATGTGGGACTCGATCCCGGGTCCCCAGGATCACACCCTGGGCTGCAGGCGGCGCTAAACCACTGCGCCATCAGGGCTGCCCTAATTTTATTTTCTAATTTAACTTTTCTTTTATTTACTTACACTTTTTTAATAAAATTTTTTTTAAAGATTTTATTTATTCATGAAAGACAGAGAGAGAGAGAGAGAGGCAGAGACAGAAGGAGGCTCCATGCCGGTAGCCCCATATGGGACTCGATCCTGGGTCCCCGGGATCACCTCCTGAGCCGAAGTCAGACGCCCAACTGCTGAGCCACCCAGATATCCCTCTTTCTTACCTTTTTAATGTGACTATCCTATATAAAGTTTTAATTACAAATAGAACTCTCATAGTTTTTTTTTTTTAAGTAGATTTTATTTATTTATTTGAGACAGCATGAGCTTGCGGAAATGAAGAGGGAGAAGAAACAGACTCCCCACTGAGCCAGGAGCTTGACATGGGGCTCCATCCCAGGACCCTGAGATCATGACCTGAGTTGAAGGCAGACACTTAGCCATCTGAGCCATCCTGGTGCCCCCCTCAATTAGTTTTCTATTGGACAGTGCTATTCTATATCTTGATTATTGTTTTTTTTTAATTTTTATTTATGATAGTCAGAGAGAGAGAGAGAGAGAGAGAGAGACAGAGAGGCAGAGAGGCAGAGAGGCAGAGACATAAGCCGAGGGAGAAGCAGGCTCCATGCACCGGGAGCCCGACATGGGATTCGATCCTGGGTCTCCAGGATTGTGCCCTGGGCCAAAGGCAGGCGCCAAACCGCTGCGCCACCCAGGGATCCCTATATCTTGATTATTGTTACAGAACTATATACATTTGTCAAAACTCAGAGGACACATGTAAAGGGAAAATTCTCTGTATGTAAATTATGCCTCAATAAACATTTGTTTTAACGGTTGCCTGGCGATCTCAGTCAGTAGAGATGTGACATTCAATCTTGAGGTCACAAATTCTAGTCCCGGGACGCCTGGGTGGCTCAGTGGTGGAGCCTCTGCCTTTGGCTCAGGGCGTGATCTCGGATCTGGGGATCGAGTCCCACATGCTTTCTGCATGGAGCCTGTTTCTTCCTCTGCCTGTGTCTTTGCCTCTCTCTGTGTGTCTCTCATGAATAAATAAATAAAATCTTTAAAAGAAAAATTCTAGTCTAATGTTGGGGATAGAGATTACTAAAATAAATAAATACATTTTTAAAAGATTTTATTTAAGAGAGAGAAAGAGTGAGAGAGAGAGAGAGAGAGAGAGAAGGAGCAGGGGAGAGGGGCAGAGGCAGAAGCAGACTCCCCCATGAGCACGGAGCCTGATGTGGGGCTCAATCCCAGGACCCTGAGATCATGACCTGAGCTGAAGGCAGATACTTAACTGACTCAGCCACCCAGGCACCCCAATAAATAAATATGTTTTTTTTTAAATATGTTACTTTTTAAAAAGATTTTATTTATTCATGAGAGACACACAGAGAGAGGCAAAGACACAGGCAGAGGAAGAAGCAGGCTCCTTGTGGGGAGCCTGATGCAGAACTTGATTCCAGGACCCTGGGATCACACCCTGAGCCAAGGGCAGACCTCATCACTGACACCCAGTGTCCTTAAATTAATAAATCTTTTAAAAATGTTTGAAAAGGGCAGCCTAAGTGGCTCAGCGGTTTAGCGCTGCCTTGATCCTGGAGACCCTGGATCGGGTCCCACATCAGGCTCCCTGCATGGAGCCTGCTTCTCCCTCTGCCTGTGTCTCTGCCTCTCTCTCTCTCTCATAAATAAAATTTAAAAAAATGTTTTAAAAAAAATAAAAAATAAAAAATAAAAAAAATGTTTGAAAGAAAATAAAAATCTTGTTTGAAAAATGCTTTTGAATACCTGTTTCTTAAAATTCTTTTCATTCACAGTCTTATGAAATAGCCTGGTAACAAATTTGGTACCTGGCAAGGAGAGGGGATTTTCCTTGATCTTTGGCCACTTATTTTTCTTTAAACTGCCAGAAAGGGCTGATTAGAAACAGAATGTAAAGTGTTGGCAAGAGAATTATTGAAATCAGGAAATAAGCCAGAGAAGGAAAGATTGTATATGAGGAAGGATCAACGGAGACTCTAGTGAGGTAGAAAAAGTGCTGTGGAAACAGCTCCCAAACAGAGCAGATAGGAGGCTGAAGTCATGATGTGAGATATTTGAGCTAATGATTTTGGAAGGGATGATATATTCCATTCTGTGACTGGAAAAAGGAGGTTCAAGTGAAGGAGAGAGAAAGTGCCCAGATAAGATCAAGGAACTGAGCACTACATATTAACTAACTAGAATTTAATTAATTAATTAATTATTATTTTGAGATAGAGAACAGGGGAGAGGGGAAGAGGGAGAGGGAGAGAGAAACCGAAGCAGACTGCGTGTGAGCACAGAGCCCCATGTGGGGCTCGATCTCACAACCCTGAGATCACGATCTGAGCAGAAACCAAGAATTGGGTACTTAACCAACTATTCTACCCAGGAACCCCACCAACTAGAATTTAAATAAACATTTGGAAACTAACTAACTAAATAAATAAATATTGGTATCTCTGAGTGTAGAAAAAAAAAGATAAGACATTTGAGCTGATGTGAGAACTACAGGAAGGATCTAGCCATGTGAGAATCTGAAGGTAGGGATGAAGCAAAGGTACAAAGGGTTTGAGTTAAGAGTTTGGCCTCTTCAAGGAACTATATAGCTCAGGGTGGCTGGAGCCTGGTAAATGAGAGCAGACAGATTGACAGGAGCTGGATTCCCAGAGCTTTACAGACTAAGTAGGGAGTTTGGTTTTATATTAAATGCAATGGAAAGCCATAGAGGTCTTTTAAGTAGAGAAATACCATGATCTGAGATCTGTTTTTATTTTTAATTTACTTTAAAATTTTTTTAAGAAAAGATTTTATTTATTCATGACAGACATAGAGAGGTAGAGACACATGCAGAGGGAGAAGCAGGCTCCATGCAGGGAACCTGATGTGGGACTCAATCCCAGAACTCCAGGATCACACCCTGAGCCAAAGGCAGATGCTCAACTGCTGAGCCACCTAGGCATCCCATTAATTTTTATTTTTTAAAGAGATTTTTAGTTATTTGACAGAGAGAGTGAGACAGCACAAGCAGAGGGAGCAGCACAGGGAGAAGCAGGTTCTCTGAGCAGGAAGGCCGATGCAGGGTCCTGGGAGATCATGATCTGAGCCTAAGGCATACACTTAACTGATGAGCCACCCAGACACCCCTATTTTTTATCATTTTAAAAAAGATTTATTGATTTATTTGAGAAAGAGAGAGAGAGGGATGCCTGGGTGGCTCAGTGGTTTAGCGCCGCCTTCAGCCCAGAGCCTGATCCTGGAGACCCGGGATCGAGTCACCCATTGGGGTCTCCTCAGGGAGCCTGCTTCTCCTATGTCTCCTCTCTCTCTCTCTCTCTCTCTCTCGAATAAATAAATAAATAATCTTTTTAAATTTTTATTTATTTACGATAGTCACACACAGAGAGAGAGGCAGAGACATAGGCAGAAGGAGAGGCAGGCTCCGTGCGCTGGGAGCCCGACGTGGGATTCAATCCCGGGTCTCCAGGATCGCGCCCTGGGCCAAAGGCAGGCGCCAAACCGCTGCACCACCCAGGGATCCCTCTTTTTAAAAAATTCAAAAGTTGATTTAAAAAAAAAGAGCACACCCAAGGCGGGAGAGGCAGAGGGAGAAGGAGAGGGAAACTCGAGGAGACTGTACCAAGGGCAGTGCCTTGGTGGAGCTCCAACTCACAACCCTGAGATCAAGACCTGATCTGAAATTAAGAGTTGGTCTCTCAGGGTGCCTGGGTGGCTCAGTCAACTGAGGATCTGCCTTTGGTTCAGATCATGATCCAGGGTCCTGGGATGGAGCTCCAATTAGGGCACCCTGCTCAGTGAGGAGTCTGCTTCTCCCTCTCTCTTACCCTTCCCCTGCATAAGCTCTCGATAGCTGTCTCTTTAAAATGAATTTTAAAAAAAGATTGGTCTGTCAACCAACTGAGCCACCCCAGCACTCCTGAGATTGGCTTTTAAAAGATTACACAAATCTTGGGAAGCCTGGGTGGCTCATTGGTTTAGTGCCGCCTTCAGCCTGGGGCATGATCCTGGAGTGTCGAGATTGAGACCCAGGTTCGAGTCCCACATCCAGCTCCCTGCACGGAGCCTGCTTCTCCCTCTGCCTCTCTCTCTCTCTCTCTCTTTAATAAATAAATAAAATCTTAAAAAAAATTACACAAATCTTTTAAAAGATCTTGGATGGCTTAGTTGGTTTAAGCATCCTACGGAGCCAAATAAATAAATAGGCTGTTGTCTAGAGAGTATTAAGATAAAGAATCTAGAAACTGTCACTAGAGGAAAGAAACAGTATATTTGGCCTGAAGAGTAAAAAAACATGATACTTGTCTTGTGAGGTGGATTTTTAGTTACAACATTCATTGAACTGTTTAGCAGGAGCAAAATAATAGAAAAGAATACTTTTGTGTAAAGACAAAGTTGATAGGTGGGTAGGGAGAGTAGGTCATCCTAAGTTGAATTTCTTGTGTTTTGCTGTTCTGACATTACTTAGTGTGATGCCCATGTTTGTATGGTCAGCCTAACTCACATATCTGCCTTTTTTTTTTTAAAGATTCTATTTATTTATTTATTTATTTATTTATTTATTTATTTATTTATTTATTCATGAGGGACACAAAGAGAGAGAGAGAGAGAGAGAGAGAGGCAGAGACACAGAGGGAGAAGCAGGTTCCACGCAGGGAGCCTGACATGGGACTTGATCCCAGGTCTCCAAGAACTCACCCTGGGTTGAAGGCGGCGCTAAGCCGCTGAGCCACCCAGGCTGCCCCATATCTGCCTTTCAACCAGCCAGGAATAAGGTGGAAAATGTAGTCTCTAGGTGCCCAGGTAAACCTGAGGAGGAGATCTGGTCGGGGAGGGAGTTGTTCCCATTACTAGAAGGAAGAGAAATACCAGATGCTACATCAGGGGAGTTGGGTTTCAGATCAATCAATTAATAAATTTTTTAAAAGATTTTATTTATTTATTCATGAGAGACACAGACACACACACAGAGAGGCAGAGACACAGGCAGAGGGAGAAGCAGGCCCCATGCAGGGAGCCCAATGTGGGACTCGATCCGGGGTCTCCAGTATCACACTCCTGGCGGAAGGCAGGTGCTAAACCACTGAGCCACCCAGGGATTTCTAATCAATTAATTTTAAACTCTACACCTAACATGGGACTTGAACTCACAACCCTGAGATTAGGAGTCACATGATCTAGCTATTGGACCAGATTACATGAATTTAAAGTAATTTATTACATTGTGATATTTGCTATAATATCACTAAAAGCCTATTAATTTTTTTTCGCTTCAGGTTTTATTAAATACATTAGGATGTGAACTTTAAAATACTGTTAGCATACTGTGTTCAGAATTGTTTATTAAAATAACAAAAAATGTATGGGAGGGCATGAGTTAGTCTAGATCCAAGTTGATTTAAAGCTTTGACAATTCCTAGGTTAAGCTTCAGAATTAATCTGTAAAGTGAGGTTGGTAAAAGTCTTTATTTAATAGCATTACTGTGGGAGTTAAATAATTTATATAAAATTCAAGGGTTTTGGTACAAAATAAGGGTTTTGTTTTTTTTTTAAAGATTTGACATTTATTCACGAGAGACAGAGAGAGAGAGAGACACACACACACACACACAGAGAGAGAGAGAGAGAGAGAGAGAGAGAGAGAGAGAGAGAGGCAGAGACGCAGGTGGAAGGAGAAGAAGGCTCCATGCAGGAAGCCTGACGTGGGACTATCCGGGGACTCCAGGATCACGCCCCAGGTGGAAGGCAGGCGCTAAAGTGCTGAGCCACCCAGAGATCCCAAAATAAGAGCTTCACAGGGGTGTCTGGTTGGCTCAGTCAGTAGAGCATGTGACTCTTAATCTCAGGGTCATGAGTTCAAGCCCCACATTGGACATGGAGCCTACTTAAAAAACAAAAAAAGACCCTCCAAAGTGTATCCATCTTGATTTTATGTTGGGCATAATCCACACAATTGGACATCTCCAAATGTTAAATCTCAAAGTCCTTTATAGTTAAAAATGTGTGATTTTTATTGGATATTAAAATTTTAAAATATTATTTTGAAGAGGAAAGAAAAATTAGACTACCAGGTGCAAAATAGAAGTATAAAATTTATTTAAAACCACCCACAAAGTTCTGTGTAATCAGGAATGATACAATTTGCAATAGTTTTTTTTAAAAACTCATGACAAAGATTTAAAATATAATTTCAATTACAGTATTCATTTAGCCTTATTCAGTTAGAACACTTAAAAAAAAACTTTGTGCTCTAAATAAATGAGACACAAGGAAAATATAATAGACAATTTCCACAACTATCTTTACATGTATGTTTCAATACTAGTACATTTCAATGCATTTTGCTACATAAACATGAAATCATGTACAACTGCTGTGCACCAAAATTTAGCTTAATTAGGTCTTTCAAGTAACATGCAATTCCAACTCACAAGTCTTCAAGTACTGCTAGTAAGTGTTCCCTTGTATGCAGAGCACTACATCTTGATCCTGAATTGAAGTCATCATAATTAAGACTACTCTTTCCCTTCTGCATGGTGAAGTGCTTTTTCTTGAAACTGTTTCTCCCATATATTAAGAACCCAAACCAGATTTTATGGAGTTTTAAAATCTTTCCCTTACTAACTTATTTCATTATATGGGATATTTCATACAGTAGGACTGCAATAGGTAAAAATAAATCCCCCAAAGCAAGAAAATCAAAGGTACAAAATAAATAGTAAATATACTCAAAGGAGAGAAAAAGTCACCTAGAGACAGGAATATTAACTTGTGAAATTGGTATTTCTCTATTGAAAAGTCAATGCTACTCTATTTCCCCATAATGAAGAATCTGAGAATATTTTACACCCACTATTGATACTCACTGTCTTCTCCTTTGAGCCAAAGTATTGATATACACGTGAATCTACACGTGATATAGGCCACCATATAACACAAGAGAAAATAAAGAAACTAGAAATTAATGCTTTTCTTTCTGCCAAATAGTTTTATGAGTTTCTCTTCAGGGAACACTTCATGATTTCTTAGTAACTCAAAGATGACTATCCACCCATACATCACAATGCAAAAGCTGCCCCCCCATTTACTATAAAACCATTTCTGGAAAAATATTTCTCTTAAAGCACCTATCACAATGTTATCTGTTATAGAAGTTTAAAAAAAATGACCATACATATTAATAAAATATTTAGTCTTTGTTTTGTTTCTTTTTTTTTTTCTAAGAGCTGTTTTTGTAAAGTCCTATGTTGTCAGCCATTTTATAATATCACAAACAGGCATTAGTGAGGATAGGCAGTTACTGAACCAAATCATCAAATGTGGAATTTATCTGATTATTTAGGTAAGTTTGGGTTTTTCATTAGTACCCCAAAATGTACTCATGGAAATGCCAAAATATCCCACCTCTTTATAGTTATAAAGAGCTTACCCAAAACTTTACAAATACATCTCATTATTTTTCTTAACTCTCTGGGCAAAGGTATGTTTAAACTTTGGACACTTTACGTGGCTGGAAACAAAGCAGAACAAAAAACAAAACAAAACATTTAAATAAGTGGGAGACAGTACTTACTATCTCTTAGAGATGCCAACAACTTTACATTTTTACCACGGGGGTCTGGGAACTAAGTCAGTTTACCCAGCACATTCCCTTCTAGAAACCTGCATTTCAATATAACAAATACATTAAACTTTGATTATGAGTTGCTGATCTCAGTTTTTAAAAAAATAATATTTTTAGACAAATATTACTGAGGTTTCCTTTTGTTTTAGCAATACAGGGACATTCTTCATTAAAAAGCTTACTTACAAGGGGAAAACTACAGCTTCATTAATCTAAGCCCTAATGCAGAAGTCCTGGGAATTTGGGGAGACCTTCCAAAGTATGCATTCAAAAATCACTGGCTAAATAAATAATGGAAACAAAGTTGAGAAGCATGTTTTGCACACAATAAGTAGGTTTTGCATTATTCTTAGATCAGGTCTGACAATTTCTGCTCAATAATACTCTGTAAGTCATAGTTTATGGTGCAGAAATGCATTTAGCAGTCAGTCTGCAGAATTGAAATGGTTTGATCTCAGATGGGTGGACTTGCTCTGTGACTGGAGCAAGGCATTTGCTATTCTTGCCAACCTGCAGGTTCTTTACCAGTAAGAGGAATATTTGGACATCTGTCCAACCCTCCGTGTTGGGGAGAAAAAGAGAGCACACAGTGAAAGCAGTTTGATAACCTAAAACATTATAAAGTCTAGGGGTTATAAGTTTTCTTACTACCATATTTACATTCACAATGGTTCCTCATTTTTTTTTCAGATAAACTGCTACAAGGTGGGAAAAGCTATTCCAGTATGTTTTAGTGTTGAGATGGTGGAGTGAACCTGCAGATTGCTGATAGGAACACAATTCTCCCTTCTTCCTGCACCTTAACTTCCCCCTAGTACATTCACAACTCCAAATACCTGATCTATCCCATCTTTAAGAATTCTCAAAATACTTTCAGCTCATTTTTTAAATCTTTCTCACCCAGATTATAGAATAGTTCCTATTATCACAAAAACCCAAATTTCGAAGGGGTAAATTTACATTGGAGAGTAAAGACCATCCACAAAACTGGGCTGGGGGATAAAACATGTGAAAAAAAATTGTCTACTGTATAAATCAGACCCATTATTAATTCAAAGCCACTGGTCAAACCACTAATAATTAGTATGATGCATTATAGAGAAATAGCAAAGCTATATAGGAATAGTGCTAGAATATTTAACTTCTGATACAAGTTCTTGCAAAACACTCAAACACCAAGAGACATGTTGAGAGTCAAACATTGTTGGGATTGTTAAAAAGTGGATGCTCACCTGTGGTCTCATGACCACTATACTCCTAAAAACTGAATTTGCCTCCAACAGAAAATGACTGAATAAAAGATTGTGATCCCTTTTGGTATTATTCCACAAAAGATTTGTGAATCAGGATTTTAGAAAGCAGGAAAAGACAACTTGACCAAGATGACTGCTGTTCTTAACAAGAACCATGTGTATTTGTGTAGGGACACGGGGAGTGGATGCAGAATAGAGAGGGGAAGCGACATAGTTTTAATTTAAAGAAAATCAGAGGAAAGAATCAAAACTAGAAAAAGAAAGTACATTTAGTGACACCATGGCTTCAGTAAAATGAAAAAAGAAAAATAATAACAAGCAGAGTTTCTGGTCAAAGATGGTTAAGTTTATACCTAGCCAAATGAAGAACAAATGAAATTACTTTTCAACACTGTTTCTCCAAAAGCGAACGTTTCTGACAGCTGCAAGATTTTTTCCTGATGAACAAGACAAGAGAGAATGCCTTTCATCACAGCTGCTAGGGACAAAATTTCTATTTTTAGGAAAACTAGGTTTATACCGTTAAACAAAAGTTTCCCAAGTTGCACTCAAACATAAATCAGTTAAGTCAGGTCATATGTTTAACATCTGATAATAACATCCCTACCTTAGACAAAGTTTTGCTTTAATTATAGCAAGTTATATTACATCTTTGCATTACCTGAAGGATTAAAATATATGCTTTTCGAAGTGAATAATAGTATTTGATTGGGTGCCCAGAAGGAACAGGAATTGAATGAAAGTCATCCAGATATACTGGAAAGCAGAGAATTCAAGTTTGTAGAGTTCAATGTGGACAAAAAGCGAGGTCTTACATAAAAGCCAGTTTTACCATCTCCAAAATTAACAGAGGACTCTTATTTTACAAAAGAGAAGAAAGAAAGCCAATAAATCTCAGCACATTCCAAGAAAATACACAAATTTAGTTTCTGACACGCTGATTTTTTGACTTGCATTCCAGAACCATGAATGGCCTCATTTCCTAAATCTATTAGAAGCACAATGTGGAGCACAATTTGATTTGGGTAAATCCAGACTCTTCAGGAATCAGGACACTGTATCACCTAGTTGAAGTGTGCCTCAACTGTTGATGTTGAAGTTACAAGTTCAATACACTTACAGGAAAGTTTCGGAGCTGTGCACAATAAAACAGTATTCTAATATATGTAGACAATCACATCAAAATTAACTATGCTAGGACTTAATTGTGAAGCCAATTGGCAAGAGGTGTGAATAGACTGTACAACCATGGCTAGGTAGTATATACAATGGGTATACTTTCCCGAACCCTTTCAATCATTCAATTTTTTCTACCTCCTTGTATATGCATATTTCCAGGAGAAATAAAAGCCTGTACTATGTAAGTACCTGGTGTGTGTGTATATATATATATATATTTGAAATAGCTTATTCAGGCTACTGCCACATTTTGTTGGATGAGTTAACAGGATAGCTTCATAGGTAAAAGCTAGATTTCCCACACAAGGCCCACAAAACTCTGCAGGCAGGGGAATCTTGATCCAACTTCATTTGACTGGTTTTCCAGAATTTCTCAGAAAAACAAAAAGCAAGAAAACCCAACAGAAAAAAAAAAAGCCTTTTTAATCTTTACTTGTACCACAATAAGGTTATTTCCCAGGGGTAAGATACTCTCTGGGTGAGCAAATACAGTTTGTTTCCTCGAGTGGCATAAAGTGGCCTTCCTTTGATTGTTTCAATTCTAATTATAAACATAAGTACACATTGACATTAACATCTCCTCTCTGGGCCCCAGTGATTGAACTATATGACTTCTAAGGTGTCTTCTAGAGCTGTGAGAGGCCACTACCATATTATTTCACAATTCTCATCATAAATCTTTACAGAAGGTCAAAATTCACAGTTATACTAAATGTAGACAAAAAGAAAATTTCCATGCATCAAGAAGTTGTGAAATAGAAGATAGCTATATATTATTAAAAGTCATATACAGCCACTGATTTACTCGGCACATTCAAAGGAAATCCTGTGCCCACTATTGGTGGAAGTTGTCATGCAATGCCAAAACTTTGTCGCAGATAAAAAAGAAATATCAATAGGATTTGTTTTAACGAATAAACTTAAGTAGTTTGAGTTATTTTCATACATGCTGGTGTGGAATAAATGATAATCAGTTTGAGTCCACTTAAGTAATAACATTAGGAATTAGGTTACTTTGCATGAATTATTATCTCATTTACACAAGGGTATGCATTCAATTAATTATGTATTGGGGTTATGTCTTAAGTAAATTGCTATGGATCTCATCTAGTTGAAATTCTATATTTAACAAATTAAATTATTTCATCCACATGCAGATTGCATAACAAAGATGTTGGAAGGTTAAGGCTGCAAACATTTTGCTAACATGTAAAAATTTACCTACAGTATACATTTTCAGCAAGCCTCACTTTCAGTTAATATATTTCAGCTAAGTCTATGACATGATGTAGTTGGTACTTTGTGGATGAATTGGAAAGATGTAGGTAAGGCTGATAAGCAGAAATTTTTTTCAACCACGGCTGAGAGCCATTAGAAATGGGATTTTGAAAGGCAGTGTGATATTTTTGTAGGATTCTAAAATAGACAGCTCATTGTAGTTAGTAAGTTTGTAACATAGTATAGACAGGTCGGGTTAACTGGGGGTCATGTATCAATTAATTAAATTATACCATGAACAAGGGCAGAAGATTGAAAAACTCATTTTGAGTACTGTAAGATGGGTAAAGCCAAAGGTGATCGTTCTAGTAAAACATAATAAAAGGTGCAGAAATAATGTTAGATGACCAGTTTTCTGAGTGAAAATGTCATTTCAAACAAATTTATTTCCTTGCTTCATAAAAGCATTCTAAAAGCAGTGTCACTAGCATACAATCACAATTGCTGGAGAACATTGAATAAGCATAAGCTTAAAAAAAAAATCACAGGGCAGACAATGGGAGGGTAAACTGTTTAACTTATGAGAGTCCAACAAAGTAGGAATCACAAGTGGTTCCCACCATGGTGTTATCAATTGAGACAGGACATTGACGGTGTCAATTATAATAATGGAACATTTTATAACATTTCAGTTGAGAAGGGATATTTTCATGTACTTGCTTTGGGCAACTGCAACCAACTTCACAAATCCCAGTATTCTCCTAAATAACAATGGTGGTTCAAGTTTCTTAAGAAACTTACTCAACGGTAGTGACACTGATTTGAACTGCTGCAGATATATTACAATGGAATCCTTCATTCTTTTTGTTTTTACAATTTTAAATAGACTCTATGCCCAAGATGGGGCTCGAACAAGACCTGAGATTAAGAGTCACTTGTTCTACTGGCTGAGCCAGCCAGGCGCCCCTACAATGGATTCTTTTGAAGGAAATTTACTGTTTCTTTGAAAAAAAAAAGGGGGGGGATAAAAGCATCTTTTTAAGATTTTAATTCTTCATGTTTACTGTGTCATGGGTGGCAATTCAAAGAAAAACAAAAGCTAATATTTAAATTCTGCAGACGTTCAGTAAGTGTTGAAGGGAAGAAAGATGGGTGGATGGTTAAAGGGTCTTAAAACTTGATTCATTAAATCTGGTGAGGAGATAATTTCTAGTGGGAGCTAAGGCCTAATATCTAAAACGAAATATCACAAGGGTGTATTCCTGATAGTCTAATACTAGTAAATATCTTAAGGAAGCAGCTGAAATAATAAACAATCACTTATTTATATACTTATATGTATAAGAAACCTTAGGCTCACAAAAATATACATGTTTTAAAACGGAAATCTAAGGCACACAAAATACTAAAGTCAATGAATCACCCTACTTTACATATTCAAAAAGCAGAAATCTACTTGTACAAGATGATGGACTACCAATGGATATTTGTTATATACAATCCCTTCATATTCCTTCACTTGGATTAGTCAAAAGCTTGAAACTGATACTTTGCACCATATATTATTTTAATATAAGTTACAATGAGTTTTTCTTTAGAGCTTGCTGGAACTGTTTGCTTTTGCACCAAAATTGTTGAGTATTAGCAGTTGTGGGCTTCCTATGGCATTTCCAAGGGAGAAGCACCATTATTTAGGTTTTCCACACTCCCAAGGTATCTGACACTTTGAATGTTATAGCACCTCTGCATTTTAATAGAATCAAGTATTTCATTGAAATTTCTTGTTCTAAACATTTTGCTTGGGCAATCCCTTTTGTTTTGTTATAAAATGAGTCAATAAGTAATGGGAAAAAATAATGGGAAGGCTAACATAAACAGAATGCCTATTTTCCTGTTACCTAGAACATAGGCAATTATCAGAGAAGATGAGTTTTTTCCCTAAAACTAATATGCTTAGATAAACTACTTTGGATTAGCTCTTAATGGACAATACCCTACTTTGAACACCACTCCTACTGTTTGGGATGTGTGGATATATGATGACATTAGGGGATTTCTTTTCAAAAGATTTCTATGGGAATTTTATTCTTACTCTACCAGATTGAGTTTCAGAACAAATAAGGCAATTTGGGATGGGTAGGGTTCTGGCTACTTAATTTTTAAATTTTATCACCTTGAAACTTTAGAAGCATTTGACTCTTCTGAATACTACTATGTCCCATCTCCTTTTGGAAAAACCTTTCATGATTATATTCAGAAAGCTGGAGTTAAAGTAAATTGGGGCCACTGTTGCTTGATAAATCAGAAGAGACCACGCTTACTTAGTTCCAAATAAAATGTTAACAGATATTGGTGATATGCTTCCTAATTCCAATTTTAGAGAAAATTAACAATTTTTGCATGTTCTAACTATTTTATAGAAGTAGCTAATATTTGCATGAGAAAGGACAACATTAAAAAAAACAACAAACCATATACATGATTAGAATACATATTGCAGTTAACAAGATGGAACTCTACACAGCAAGAATAAATGATTTCTCTTGTATGCAAATATGCACAAACAATAAACAATAAGATTCTTATGCTATACTATTTCAAGTTACTTTTAAAAATAGAAAGTGCTTTTAAAATATATATTTACAATTTATGAACAGCCTCCAACCATTAACAATATTGAATTATTTTATTTAGGAGATATTTTGAGAGAAAACATTTCATTGGTTTATTTCAAAGGAATATGCCGATTTTCTAGCAATGATTGGAAGATGTTGGAACGATGGCACCATGACATAGTAATGCAGCTTATTTTTAACTGTTGATGTGGGTAAGCACCAGGAGCTGTGTAGAGTTAACACTGTATCTTGATTTTATATCATAGCACATGAACCTGTTAAAATCCTCTAAAAATGACTCTTGTTTCATAGTAAACAGACTTAATTTAAAGCACCAAACTGAGTGATTCTATCAAGGTTAACACCTAACCAAAACATTTCTTTATGTATTTAAAACTATAAAACTTTTATTTTTGCTTAAAATGTGCACCTTCTACCAATTGTCAAAATATAGTCACAGTTAAGAAACACCCACCCCATTTTTGTTGTTTTTTTGTTTTTTACCTCAGCCTTCAAATGGGTGAGATGAAGATAAGTAAACGACAACATGACTTTCTTTTAACAGCACCTTGAAAAAATACACTGCACTAGCAAAGGCATTAAGGGGAGAAAAGCCTTCAGACCCAATGGTTATAGGGCCCTGCAACATGTGTGAGAGCATAAGGGGACACGGTGACAATATTGTCATGGGTTAATGTTAACGCTTTATGAGAAGGAATTTGGTTCAATTCATTAACTTCAGGGGACAGGTCAGGACCCTCATTAGCTGCCTGGTCTTTCTGCTCTGAGGCCTTAATTTTCTTATTCTTAGCTTCTTTAGCCTCGAACTTAATTTTGTTTAGTTCAAAACCATGTTGGGGCTTATTCAGGTTTTTGTGCTGGTAGAAAACAAGGGAAAGGCGTGTGGGATGATTCCGGTTTGGGTGTTCAACAGGAGTGGTCGCATGAAGTTCTCGCCGGGCGCACTCAATCAAAACGGAGCCGTGGGCAGGTGCTATTGCCACCCCACCAATGTTGGCATCTAAGAAGATGTGCTCACTGTCTGACCAATACTCATCGATGTGGGGCAATTTCTCCTCAGTAGGTGACAGGGGGTCATCTGATAGGGGGTCATCTGATAGAGGCTCATCTGCATCAGAATGCTGCTCATCTTCTTCCACCAGAGAGGATGTAAGGTCATGAGAGGTGGTGAATGGGGCTTGCTGGTTTGGATGATTAGAAGGTAGCTGTTCAGATGGACCAGTGGAAGGCTCAGAATAAACCAGGGACTCTGTCATGGGAGTAGACAAGGTGGAAAGAGCAACTACTTCACCAGGCTGTGCAATTCCAGTGCATTCCCCAGCAGCTGCATTAGCACCACTGTGTCTCGCAGAAGGCATTGTGCAGTGGGGATTGCTACTTCTTTCTGAAAACCCGTAAGAAACTGACACATCATTCTTAAAGGGAGCTGTTGTGGCTGATGTGGTCTTAGAGGACCAGGAGAAACCTGGAGATATGTTTGCCTCTTTCAATGTGTGAGGAATGGATGGGGTCAGTGAGTAGGTTTTAGTGTTGTCCGAACCTTTGAAGATAAAATGGGGTTCAGTTTCACTTTTTATTTCAAGTTGCAAGGCTTCGGTTTTATTCCCTAAACAGAGAAAAGGACACCAAATGCAAAGATAAGTACAATACTGCTTTGGGTAGTTGTCTCTAAGGAATATCTTAACACAGAAATACAAAGGATAATATGACAAAATATCGATGATGGTGAGCTTGGTCAGTTTTGTTCTATTGACTTTAAATCAAACACACAAGCAGGCATTAAAAATTGCATGTAGTTTAGTATGCTTTTTCAGCCAATTATTTTCCTTAAAGAACTCTTCTCTTTGCAAATAATCATAAATAAGCACACAGATTTAGCGAGAAGGATGTCCATTGCTTAAAATAGTAAGAGATTAGAAATGATCTAATTGGCTATGAAATAAATATTAAAATCATACAGTAGAATACAATGCAGGTGATAACACAATCTAGAGCAGTATTTCTACCCAAAGATGCTTAGATACATTTTAGATACTGCATAGTCTCATTTTCAAAAAAGTAAAAATAAGTAATAGTTTATGAATATTTCTGGGTCATGAAAACATCATGACCAGCAAACTCAATTATTAGGCAAAGGGAAATCACCTAAAAATTTTTAGTTGAAATAAGTCATTTGTGATCCTCAAGAGCAAGTTCATTTAAGCTTTGTTTCTTTCTCACTAATTAGGTAGATCTCTATTATCACATTGGCTCTTGTAGGCAATCTATTCTGACAAACCACACAAACCACATATCAAATGGAAACATTTTCTTTCAGGATATTCTCCATGTTTTGAAGTTCTAAAAAAATTTTTGGAAGTGTGAAAGCAGCTGATTTTAGGTCAAGTAATAGAAAAGGTAAAATGGCCATGTTTTAAAATAATTAAGAATATAACAGCAACCATTGACCTAATCCAATAAAAAAACTATCAATAAATAAAATGTAAAAAAAAAAAATGAGCAATTTCACCCTCAAACAATACAACCTGGAGACAAGATAATTCCTTCTCTTCCTTTTTTTTTTTTTAAATTTTTTTAAATTTATTTATGATAGGCACACAGTGAGAGAGAGAGAGAGAGAGAGAGAGAGAGGCAGAGACACAGACAGAGGGAGAAGCAGGCTCCATGCACCGGGAGCCCGACACGGGATCCGATCCCGGGTCTCCAGGATCGCGCCCTGGGCCAAAGGCAGGCGCCAAACCGCTGCGCCACCCAGGGATCCCTTTCTCTTCCTTTTTTTAAACATGGAAAGCGTAGGGCACCTGGGTGACTCAGAGGTTGAGCACCTGCCTTTGGCCCAGGTCTTGATCCTGGGGTCCCGGGACGGAGTCCCACATCTGCTCCCTGCATGGAACCTGCTACTCCCTCTGCCTATTTCTCTGCCTCTCTGTGTCTCTGATGAATAAATAAATAAATCTTTTTATAAAAAACAAACATGGAAAGCTTAAAAAAATAAATAACTTGGAGCACGTCACAAATGCCCTTGTGCAGTGGGCATGCTAATCTTTTCTGTATCATTCCGATTTCAGTATACATGCTGCCAAAGCCAGTATAAATGAGACCGTTCTCATTTTTATTTTACTTTTACCTTTTTAGAGTAATCTCTACACCCAATGAGGGACCAAAATTTACAACCCTGAAATAAGAGTCTCATGCTCCATTGACTGAGCCAACCTGGTGCCCCAGTTCTCTTTCTTTTTTAGGGGAGTGGAGAGAGGGGCAAAGGGAGAGGGAGAGAGAATCTTTTTTTTTTTTAGGGAGAGAGAATCTTAAGTAGGTTCTAGTCCCAGAGCAGAGCCCAACTTAGCGTTTGAACTCACAACGCTGAGATCATGACCTGAGCTAAAATCAAGAGTCCAAGGCTTAACCAACTAAGCCACTCAAACACACTGCCTGGTCTCACTTTTAAATAGTTAAGGAGTATTTCACTGAAATGGATAAATCTATTTAAAAAATTATGGGTCAGATTACAAAAGGACAAGGAGTTGTAAGACAAGTATTGTGCAGAGGGCTACTAAAAGGATATATATTATTATAAAGATGCTATTATGGAATGACACAAAGATTGAATATGATAGGAATTTTTAGAGGCAGCATAGAATCAGGTAAGTGAATCTTAAACATACTAAATTAAGTATAAAATGGAGCTACAAGCAAAAAATAATGCTAATTCTCCCTGCCTTGCCTCTCCACTATCTCTTTATTGAATCTTTCCTAGCATTACATAAATGTCTGCCCAGTCATTTCTCTCATTTTACAAAAAACAAATAAGGCAACTCTCCTGGCAAATATATAAAGAAAAAAAGAAAGAAAGAAAGAAAAGAAAAGAAGAAAAAAAGGAAAGAAAGTTAAGGAATACCCTGTAATTCTAAAGTTGAATATCAGTATAAATCCAAGGTGTATTTTTTTCTTTGGACTCCGTGGAGAGATGGCTGAATTTATATATGGGGCAGGATTATATAAGATGAACCTAGAACATCTTGTCAAAACAGCAGCTAAGGAAGAAACTATCAGAGACAATTGGGGTCATGACAAAATTAAGTTCAGAAGCCAGCATGATGGGTTTCTACCGATTAAAGATGGCACAATTTGAGGATTTTTAAAGCATTTTCATATATAATTCGGGGAAAGAAGCCCAATTAATGTGCGCTGAAATATAAACTCTAAGTAGTAATAAATACAGGGGTGTCTGACTTGATAGGACGAGCACTGGGTGTTATACTAGATGTTGGCAAATTGAATTTAAATAAATAAAAAATATATATAGGGGTGTCTGGGTGGCTCAATCGGTTAAGCAACTGCCTTTGCCTCAGGTCATGATCCTGGGGTCCTGGGATTGGGCTCCCTGCTCAACATGGAGTTTACTTCCACCTCTCCTTCTGCCCTGCTTGTGGGCTCTCTCTCTCTCATGCTCACACTTTCTCTCAAATAATTAAAATCTTTTAAAATAATAAATACTATCAATAAAATAATAAAAAATATAAAAAGCATGAGATGAAAAATGACACTAAATTTTAAAAAACTGAACATACTAGAAGATGCCTAGGCACTAACTTTTATTCTGAAACTGGTGAATAGAATCAAATTGCGAAGCATTTATTCTAATTTCTCCGTATGAACCATACCTCAGAATTAACATGTTATTGATCAGGACAATATTTCTTTTGAAAAGCAAATCAACTAACAAATGGAAAGAAGAATGGTAGACTTTGTTACTTCTAATGGAACAATGAATACAGAACATGATAGTACATATTTTTAAAACCAGGAGATAAAAGACTCATGCTGACAACACGGGTACCATGGATCAACCTTAAGATCACAAAAAGAGATACCATCAGACACTGTGCTTCCTCATGTGAAGAAACAAGAATGTAGAATTCAGACAGTGGCCTTGCCATATCAAGTGTTTTTTTGTTTTCTGGTATGTTACAGCTGTTGTCGTTTTGGTGAACTCTACACTCAATGAGGGACTTGAACTCACCACTTCAAACAAGATTAGGAGTCATATGCTCTACCTTCTGAGCCAGTCAGATGCCCCCATAGTTAAGTGTTTTTAAAGTTGGAGCTGAATTTGTCTCTATAGGATAATGGTTTCTACTATATGTAAAAAAGAAAAAAGGAAGAAAAATAGGAAAAAACCAAGATTTAAATAAGAAAAGGTTTAGGAGACAAATCAACTAACTATAATGGGCACCAGAGTTGAGCATCTGCCTTTGGCTCAGGTCGTGATCTCAGGGTCCTGGGATCAAGTCCCTCACTGGTCCTCCCACGAGGAGCCTACTTCTCCGTATGCCTTGGTCTCTGCCTCTCTCTGTGTGTCTCTCACGAATAAATAAATAAAATAAATTTTTTTTTAATTTTTATTTATTTATGATAGTCACACAGAGAGAGAGAGAGAGAGAGAGAGAGAGAGAGAGAGAGAGGCAGAGACACAGGCAGAGGGAGAAGCAGGCTCCATGCACCAGGAGCCCGATGTGGGACTCGATCCCGGGTCTCCAGGATCGCGCCCTGGGCCAAAGGCAGGCGCCAAACCGCTGCGCCACCCAGGGATCCCCAATAAAATAAAATCTTAAAAAAAAAATGTTTGAGGGGCAGTCTGGGGGGGCTCAGTTAAATAAACGTACACTCTTGATCTCAGGGTGGTGAATTCAAGCCCCATTGCTTCACACTGGATGTGGAGCCTGCTTTAAAAATACAGAAAATTTAAAAAAAATCATTACGTCTAGCCTACATCTCTTCTCTGAACTATATATTCTTAAACAATTCTTTTCCTAACAGTTGTCTGACAGGTGCCCTGAATTTGACATGCCCCAAATCAAGCTTCTGATCTCCCTCTGTATCTTTCCAAATCTATTCTTTTCTCCCCATTTCTCATGACCTTTCAGTGATTTCTCCAGTTTTCCAGTTCCTTCGGACCAATAACATGAGGATAAACACTGACACTTCGTTTTGTCCACACTCCAGATTTATGAGAAATTTTGTTGTCTTTGCCTTAAAAACATCCAGGACGGGACATTTCTCATATGCTCCTCATGAGCCAGTCTGGTCCAAGCTCCATCATCCCTCTCCTGAGTGGTTAAGATAGCTTCTTTACAATCACCCTATTTTTCTTTACTCTGCCTAAGGTTTCCCAGTTTTGTTTATTTTTTTTTTTTTTTAAGATTTTATTTATTTATTAGAGACAGAGACACAGGCAGAAGGAGAAGCAGACTGGGCAGGGAGCCTGATGTGGGACTCAATCCCGGGTCTCCAGGATCACACCCCAGGCTGCAGGCGGCGCTAAACTGCTGCGCCACTGGGGCTGCCCTGTTTCTCAGTTTCAAACCAGTAAACAGAACGTTAGGTTTGAATTAGGTTATAGTCCTCTCTCTTTTACAAAACCTGGGGTGAACTTTTCAAACATCCCTTTTCCTTCTCTGATCTATCACTTACTCTTCTTCCCATTTCATGCTCTGCTTCAGCCACACTGGCCCCCTTGCATGCCTCAAGGATTCCAGGTTCTTGCCTCCTGACCTTTATATTTGCCATTTCCACTGCCTGGAATACTGTTTCTCCAAATAAAGACACTGATGATTCTCATTGGCTTGAGGACTTGACTGAAATGCCACATTCTCAGCAAATCATTCTCTGATAGCCATATGTGACGGTATTCTTGCACAGGGTTCCCTCTCCTCTTTCACCGCTACATTTCCAACACCCACAACAGCACCAAGTGGTGCTTAGTAATACCTGTTGACTGCATTACTTAAACTGATGCTAAAGTTGACTGAGGAAGACATCAAGGAAGTGATGTTATTTCATGTATGCCAAGAAGGAGGAGTAGGACTTCAAAACGGAAGGGAAACAAACAATAAAAACATATTTAAAAAAAGAGAGAGAGTATAAGTGGAAGAAATACCAAGAAACATTGATGGGTCACTTTCTTGTTGACTTTAGGTTTTGGCAAGTATGTAGAAATTGTTTCCATGTATGTAGTCAGTGTCTTTTTTTTTTTTTAAGATTTTATTTATTTATTCATGAGAGACACACAGAGAGAGGTAGAGACATAGGCAGAGGGAGAAACAGGCTCCCTATGGGGAGCCTGATGTGGGACTTGATTTCAGGACTCTGGGATCAAGACCTGGATGAAGGTAGTTGCTCAAACACTGAGCCACCCAGGTGCCCCCAGTGTCTTACTGTGAACTCTAAACCAATCTGTATTAAAAATAAACGCAGTTTAAGAACAATTATCTAACTTAACTGATATCTATCTAAAGTTGTGTTGTCTTTTTAAAAAAATTTATTTATATGGCAGAAAGAAAAAGAGAGAAGAGCACAAGCAGGGGCAGAGGGAAAGGGAGAATCAAATTCCCCACAGAGCAGGGAGTCCCCATGAGGGGCCCAATCCCAGGACCCTGGGATCATGACCTGAGATGAAGGCAGATGCTCAACTGACTGAGCCACCAAGGTGCCCCTTTTCTCCCCCCTGCCCCCATAATGCCACATTCCTAAGAGAGCAGCAAAGAGAAAGGAGAGGGGAAATAAGGTGCAAACTCAAGTCCTAACCCTTCAGCCACTGGAAGTTATGCACAAAAATTCAGCAGTATCCACAGGCCTCACCTAAAAGCGGCAGCGACGAAGTCTTGCTATTGTTTGTTGTTGAGTTGTTCTTCCGTTTGACCCGAGGGACGAATTTTTTCTCCACAGCTCTTATCTTATGTGCAAGAACTTCTGTCATCATTGCTGCCCTCTTCTTCCCAGAACGAGGTACGGGCTGAGTAAAACGTTTTCTTTTTTTACGACAGGGTGTGAGCACCTCAATGGCCCCAGACTTGATCTTGGCTTCCATTCCTTCTCTAGAGCCAAACTCATCTGTGTCTGAGAGTTTGTAGAGTGGTAGCACATGCAGCTGCTCATCTTGAGGGATAACCCCCAAGGAGCGGTTATCTTCTCGTGTTAAAGTACAAACCTGACAGAAAGAAAACACGAAATAGGTCCTACACATTTATCATAGTTTATTTCTACCTTCTAACTGTTGCTATTGTCAAGAGGATCTGTGTTCCTATTCTATTTTCCAGTGGTTACTGATGGATAGTAATTCTGGATAAACTACCATATAATAAGCCACTCAACACTCTTCAATTCTGGTAATTTATCAGTTATTTATAAGCAGATCAGTATAATTTTGAGTTGAAATGATAAGTAAATGATATTATACATGTTTATGTATTTTATAATATTTTTAAAAAGTAAACTGTATCCCTAATGTGGGGCTCAAACTCACAATACCCCAAGGTCAACAGTCACATGCTGTTCCAGCGAGGCAAATCAAACCCATATAATATTTTAAACATTAAACCTTTTTGTTACATTCCATTGTACTTCATTGTCTAAGTTAAGGAATGTCTGCAGGATTGTCCAAAGCCTTCATATTAAATATTAACTATTAAGAAGACATTATTTTAGCCTATATATTGCCCTATTTTTAAAAAAGATTTTATTTATTTGAGAGAGAGGGAGAGTGAGAGACAGACCGTGAGCAGGGGAAAGGACAGAGAGAGGAGCAGACTCCCTGCTGAGCACAGAGCCCAAAGTGGGGCTCCATCCCCAGACCCGGGGATCATGACCAGATCCAAAGGCAGATGCTTAACTGACTGAATCACCCAGGTGCCCTATTACCCTATTTCTTAAGTTATGTCACATTCTTTGGGTAGAGGGGGATTGATTATTAAGAATTTTCTATTTGCTGTATTTTCATTAAGGGTTTTTCCACTTCTGCTTAGAAGTGGAATTTATTGATAGATCTATAGATATTTTTTTTTCCTTCAATCCCTTTCTCTGCCTGTTAAGAGTGATTTTTCTTTCCTCATTAAATGAACTGAACCGGTATTAAATAAGTTAAAGAAGAGGCACAAGAGATTTCTTTTTCTAGCAGGACTCATGTTCTAATAGTTTTTAATTTATATTTTATTATTTTAAAAATTATTTATTTAAAAAAATTCTAATAGTTTTTAAAAGTTAAACATTTCATTTTGATAAATTTTCTCTTTCTGCTTCATGTTGCTTCTGCTTTGGTTAGGAATATACCAGTAAGCTCTACCTACCTACCTTTCTTTCTTTCTTTCTCTCTTTTTTTTTAAAGATTTTATTTATTTATTCATGTGAGACACACGCAGAGAGAGAGAGAGAGAGAGAGAGGGAGAGAGAGGCAGAGACACAGGCAGAGGGAGAAGCAGGCTCCATGCAGGGAACCTGACATGGGACTTGATCCCGGGTCTCCAGAATCATACCCTGGGCAGAAGGCAGCGCTAAATTGCTAAGCCACTCGGGCTGCCCCCTACCTTTCTTTTGAATGTGAAATAAGACATTTAAAGAAAATTCTCTCTTGAATATAACTTTATCTCAGTCCTTATTCTTTATTTTTTTCCCTTCTCCTTACTTTAAAAGCTTTTATTTTTATTCATTATAGAAAGAAAAAACAGAACTACTACTATTCCTGACTTTAATACCTAATATTAAAAATTAAATTAAATATTAATATTAACTATTCTTCATAGAATAGGATCTTAATGGTAATTAATTTGCAAGTTATCATTAAGGATCCACCAAAGATATATCCTTACTTTAAAAGCTTTTATTTTTATTCATTATAGAAAGAAAAAACAGAACTACTACTATTCCTGACTTTAATACCTAATATTAAAAATTAAATTAAATATTAATATTAACTATTCTTCATAGAATAGGATCTTAATGGTAATTAATTTGCAAGTTATCATTAAGGATCCACCAAAGATATATCCAATGGATAATTTGGATTTTTATTAAAAACATTTCTTCTAGAGCTGAGGGGCTCTTTCTAAGCCAGTAGGCTGGAAAGAAAGAAAACTGCCTGATTATAAGGTTGATAGAGTTGATGAATACAGATGATAATGTAAGATAAGCATAAAGTTTTAAAAATCACACTATTTTCACATATTTACAGTCACATTTAACAGGAATACTTTAAATATTGAATTCTCTGGGTTGAAAAAAAAAAGAATTCTCTGGGTTGTAATTTGTCAATAATTTAAAAGCAATCATGTTAAAACCTAGACTCTTCCACCAATAAATATTTACTTTAATCAGTTTATTTGTTCACAGGGAGAATAAGAAAAGGACCAGGACCTGATATGAGGAGCATAATTAGAAAGACTGAGGCAGCAGAAAAGAATTGGCAGCTGAATTTTAAGAATTCAGGGTTTTCAGAGACGGGGAAATTTGGAGTTATGTCAAGTTCTAAGTATGAGCCTCATGGCATGAGCAAGAGCAGTGGAGAAGAGGCATCACTGAATAATACACAAGAAAAGATGAACCAGAATTTGGTTTGACACTAAACCTAATTCAGCCTGATGATCTATAATGAAGCAAATAAGGTCAAACGTACTAAGCAATGACGACACGTTGGCTAAGATTCACCCGGACAGATTTATAATATTTCAACATTTGAAAATTACATTGGTCTCAAAGACTACAGTATACGGCAGTGGAGAAGAATGATATCAACAAAAAGCAAAAGAAAAAGAAAGGCTCCTTAATCTATCACAAAGTTTATTGGCCAAACGAGGAAGGAAGGCTGCCTTTTGATGGCTTAGACTGTGTACTTTCAAGATCCCATAGCTATCTTTTATATGGGGCCAACCAAACAGACTGGTGTAGTGCAAAAAATAGAGCGGTATGTTTTACTAAATAAGAAGACAATTACTTGAAGCAAACCCATTTCTTTTTTCCCTTTCTTTCTTTCTTTCTTTCTTTCTTTCTTTCAGCAAACCCATTTCACTTACAAAAGGTTTAATTGCACGATTTTCCCCAGGCTCTTTTACCTAATTTAAAATATCTTCACTGATTTCATGCTAGGGGCATGTAATTCTTTTCATGGCTGTAAACCTAAGCATGCATTTCTAAATGCAAATATTTCTGATGATTCTGGAATAGTAATGTAACATACATATATACTGGCATTAAGAACAAACATGCACAAAAAACATGATAAATTTGGCATAGTTCCTTCACAAAAACCCTGAGGTACACAGAAGGCAAAACCGAAACCAAACCAAACAAGAAAACCAGTAAGTTGTTTAACTTTCCAACTACCAGTCTGATAACATAGAACTGTACTCCTATCTCCTAGCAAAGGTAACCACAATGATTCAAGACTTGCAACAAAATATTCAAGGCCAGTCCTGTAACTTCGACAGTAAACTTAAATTGTATTGATATATACTATGAGGGACAGAAAATAAAATAGGACTTTGAACAATAATCATGTTTCAGGACCTCAGCCTAAGAAAGCCATGGATCTTTTAGAATCAAAAGGCACCCAGGTACATACCACAGTGCTTCCATTATTCATGTTGTGGATGTCCCTGTGGGGATGGGCACAGAAGTCTAGGCAAGCAGTGACCCCAGAGAAAGGACGCCCTTCTTTGCTGCCAAGCCGACATTCTCGGGCAACATGTTCATATTCTACCTAAATGAGAAATGGGTAACACACAGCTTTAAAAGGCAGGAAGAATCACCTTTAGCAAAGAGTAAAAATTACTTCCTGACAAAGTTCTTGACCTAATTACACTTTGTAATTTCAATAACTTCTGCCTACAGGGTGGTAAATAGTGGATGTGTAGCTCAGAAACATTCAGGAGGAAGAGTCTTGAAGATTGAGACATGAAGTAAAATGACAATGACTGGATGTGACTAATGGTAGGGTGACAACAATACCAGCTGGTGGTGAATAAACAAGCAGAAGAAGCTTAAATTATCCCATTAGGAAGAGAGACTACTATAGTGCATTAATCACATGTAAAGAGTTTTCAATGTCTATAAAAAGTACGCATACATAAATACCTATGTTCATCAGCTAATATAGAAAGTGAATTTTAACTCTTTAAAAATGAAAATTTAGCAATTAACAGAGAGCATGCTATTCATGATAATACAAATAAAGATTTAATTAAGAAATCTCAATTCCTCACTTCATAAGGATGATTTTGTGTGTGTGGTGGTAACATTTTAGATTCTTAAACACTTTTAAGTATATAAATAGTATTGTCAATTGTAGTCCCCATGCTGTGCAGTCAACAGATAAAATCTTATTTATCTTATACCTGAGAGCTCATACCCCAATCATCCTCTCATTCCCCCATACCTCATTTATTTCTTGGTGATGTCCTTTGAAGTACAGAATTTAAAACTCTTGCAACCTATTTTATCCTTATTTTTATTTTTGGATTGTCTATTGATAATAGATAGAAACATAGGGCCTCTACATAATGATCTTGTATCACGAAAGCTTGCTAAACTCATTTATTAGCTTGAATAGTGGGTGTGTATGTATGTGTGTTCCTCAGTAGTTTCCACATAAAGGATCATACCAGTCGCTAGTAGAAATTATTTTATCTCCTTTTGTAGTCTGAATTTCTTCAACTTGTTCTTAATAGAACCTCCAGCAAAATGTTTAATAGAAATGGTGAGAGTACATACTGTCTTGTTCCAAATATTAAGTAAAAAATTTTTTGGTCTTTAATTGTAATTATGATATTTTCCGTGGGTTTTTATAGATGTCCTTTATCAGGCTGAGGCAATTCCCTTCTATTGCCATTTTCTTAACTGTTTTAATCATGAATGTGTTGAATTTTGTCAAGTATCTTCTATCTATAAGGACTTTTGTTTTTATGGTTTTTGTAATGTTTTATCAATGTAGGTAGTATACTACATTGATTAATTTTCTTGTGTTGAACCAATCATGCTTAAATTAAAATGCATAAATTCTAAAAATGCATAAATTACATTTTTAGAATTAATCAGAACTCTATCATTCTGGAGTTTTAGTTTAATTGTCATAATAAGAAGTCTTTTAAAAACAAGCTAAAAGGGGGGGCCGGGGAAAAAAGGGGGGGGCAGGGAAAAAAAAAAGCTAAAACAATCAGGTAAACCCAGGCTGGATAATTTAAGCTGTTCTAAAAGTAGATATATACTCAAGTTGAAATTTGAAGGTTTTCTATTAACAATGATGCTAACATAGAAATTTCAACCATGTTTAAGAGCACTGTATATGGTCCCAAAACGTACCTGGTTTTGGTAAGCAACTGGAGCATACTGCTTATAAATTGGAGCTAATCGTGTAGCCAAACTCTGTAAATTATCTTCAAGGTTTTTTTCCTACAGGAAAAGACAGTCCATAAAAGTTGTTTCATAATGACATGAGTTTTAGGTATGAAAATGAATCATAAATCATTGCTGATATATGGTTGATGCACAAAGCATACTTACCCTAATAATAGGCTACCATAGAAAATAACAGATTTTTTTAAAAAAAATCTAAACTATTGGTCATTGTTATGCTTTAATTTAGTCTTTTGAAATTCAAGTTCTATGTTATAAGCTAACTAGAAATCTAAAGGTTGTTAGAAGTAAGGTGTGAAATGGGTCATGTTGCTAAATACAAGAACCCTATTTTATATTTATTCAATAGTACTGGGCACTTGAAATAAATCAAGACAGGGTTCCTATTGGCAAAAAGAGTTGTTGAAGTAAAGAACTCTGACACAGTGCAGCAAGTTTCTATAACAAAAATGGGAGAACAAACATAATACGTATACTACAAATCAGATCCTGTGCTAATAGCTTCAAATATAGCGAAGTGGTCAACAGTTGTCTAAAACTAGGGTTTTCTTTGTCACATTATAATGGCCACAAATTGAGGAAGACTTAGTGGGATAGTAATGAGCCTTGACACCATTATCAAGAATCTGGATTGCTACTTATAGTAGAAACATTTTAAGACTCCTTTTTAAGGAGAACAGTTATGACAAATGTCTCTATTACAAATAACACTGAAGTTTCAGTTCAGGTCATGATCTCAAGGATGTGAGATTGAGCCTGGAGTTGGGATCCAAACTCAGAGCCAACTCAGCTTGAGATTCTCCCCACCTGGCCTCAAGCTCTCTCTCTCAAATAAATATATAAAATCTTAAAACAAAAACTACACAAAACAAAACAAAAACCCACTAAAGACAGTATAAGGTATGCAGCAGATAGGGTAGATTTTGGAAACGATAGTTGAAAGACCACTGTGATAATTTTTGAGAAGATTGTATCCTAAATAAAATCAAAGACTCGATAAATGATCAGTCACACCCAAGGGAGACTAAAGAAGGGGAACTGAGAGCAAGGATGAGACACTTATGAAGGCTTGATGCTTCTGCTTCATTTGAGATTTGGTGGATGCCAAGAACACTGAAACAAGACCTTCATGTGGATTAGTTCACTATGATTTGCAGTAAATTATTATAAAACCAAAGCCACATGCAATGTAGACATAGGAAGTTCTTTCTTTCTTTTTTAAAAAATTTTATTTATTCATAAAAGACACAGAGAGAGAGGCAAAGATATAAGCAGGCTCCCTTCCGGGACTCCAGGATCATGCCCTGAGCCAAAGGCAGACATTCAACTGCTAAGCCACCCACGCATCCCAGGAAGTTATTTCTTGAGCACATTTTACAAAACCCATTTGGGCAACTGTAAAGCATCAGTGATAACCTTGTAGTGTCCCACAGATTTAGGTTCATGTGCTCATTGAAGAAGAAATTTATGGACATCAGGTCTATATCTAGATTACTCTGTTCCTTTTATCTGTCTTACATATGTATCTGGTACTTAATATAGTTTCATAAATATAGCCAAGACAGTCAGGACCTTACTTTAGAAACACTTCCTAACTATACTCACCCATTAATTATTTATTTGGGGAAAACTTAACATTTGTGATTTAAGTACCTACTGAAAATATTATGATTATGGTTCCTAACACTTGAAATATTAGGTGGAGTAGATATTAGGAGTCGTCTTAACGATGACAAGATTATGAACCATCTGGTCAGCCCGAGTAATGAGGCATCATGAAATATCTCTTTTAGTGTAGAAATGTTGAAATAAAGTACGTACATAGAAGCAAATGAAATAAAGCTTGAGAGCTGACCATTGGTATCATCTTACAAATTTAAGTCTCATTAAACATAATGTAAATATACTGACTTTCTAATTGTCTCATTAGAATGAATGTGCAAGTTAGATATAAAAGTTTCTTATCAGATCTTTACCTATTAGGGCTCAGGCCTACATTCCCATGCTCTTCTCATCCTATACCTGATCCCTAGGATATAGTGGCATATATCCACTACCTAGACCACAAATCATAGCTATAGGGACGCCTGGGTGGCTCAGCAGTTGGGTGGCTGATTTCAGCTCAGGTCGTGATTCCAGGGTCTGGGGTCAAGTCCTGCATCCAGCTCCTGTGAAAAGCCTGCTTCTCCCTTGTCTAGGTCTCTGCCTCTCTCTCTCATGAAAACAAACAAACAAACAAACAAACAAACAAAAAAACCCCACAAATCACAGCTACAGTTACGACCTAGATCACAAATCATACTTGAGCTTCTTCTTTTTATTATTTAAGATTGATTTATTTATCAGAGAGAGAAAAAGGACACAAGGGGGGAAGGAGCTGAAGGAGAGAATCTTTAAGCAGACTCCTCACTGAATGTGGAGCCTGATGTGGGGCTTGTTCTCAAGACCCATGAGATCATGATTGAAGCTGAAACCAAGAGTCTAATCCTCAACTGACTGAGTCACCCAGGTGCCCTCAGATTCTTATGATTAACCTGATATCCCCATGTGGATTTTTTAAAAAAGATTATTTGACAGAGCAAGGGAACACAAGCAGGGGGAGCAGCAGAGGAAGAAGAAGAAGCAGGCTACCTGCTGAGCAGGGATCCCAATGTGGGCCAGATCCCAGGTCTCTGGGATCGTGACCTGAGCTGAAGTTAGATGTTTAACAGATTGAGCCACCCAGGCACCTGCTGCAAAGGATTTTATAGAAATCTCTCATCTAGTGGTTCCAAAATGAATTTATTATCTGCCCTTTTGAAACTCAGTTCTAGTTCCACATACTCTTATATATCAAGCCATAGCACTGTCATCTAATAATTAAAATCCTTCCAGACGAACCACTGCCCACCATTTCCTCCCTCACAGCCATATTTTAAGTCACAATTATCCTTTGTCTGTACTATTCTTAAGGCAGGCTCATCTTGGGAAACACATTCTTACGAACTCCAATCCATTATTCAAAGAGAAGTCAGAGAGATCTCTTTCAAAGACAAGTATAACTGTATTACTCTCATCAAAATCCTTCAATTATCTTCCATAATGTTTGACATCACTTAGAAGGCCACTGCATTCACCTTACTCTCCCTTGTCTGCTGAGTTTCAAACTGGCCTTCTGTCAGTTTCTGTAATGAGAAATGCTTCTTTCTGTATTATAAGCACTACATAGATGTTACTCAATATTTAAAATGACCAGAAACAAAATCTGATTTGATACTCATTATTTATATATTATTCTGTTGTAGAATAAAAATTTAATGGTCATATAAATATTACTAGTAAATTTATATATTGTTAGTTTTATAATATAATATTTGGAAAGAACATTTAACTGATTATTTTAAGGGAGAACGGATATCACATTACCAAGTGTTCTTCTGCTTGAACATAGCACCTTTTCCATTATCAGGTGTTTTATATGTACTTTACTCAATTTTTAGTTTTCTCCCTAAAGGTCTAATACATACCCTCTTTTAAAAATGTAAGCTCTACACCCAACATGGGGCTTGAACTCATGACTGAGACCAAGAGTTGTACATTCTACCGACTGAGCCAGTCAGGCACCCCTAACATACTTATTAGAATTCTTCTACAGTCCATGATCTGCAAATGATAGTTCGCTCTCTGGAATCATTTCCTTGTTTAATTGCAGTAGATGGCAACTCTAGAAAATGTTAAATAATTCTGATTATCTCTTTGCAGGGATTAATATTAATTCTGAGTTTCTCGAAAGATGTTATATTTATTGTATTATATAGTTGGATTTATTCCTATTTTATTTTGTGCTTCCTATTTATCTTGCATTTTTATGATTTTTAAAAACCCTTTCAGATTGTCATCTTTTATAGACTTTTTTCCCCACTATTTCAAATATAAAAATTCTATTTTTGTTGATTTAAAAAAACCTTAAAGCATACACTTTCTCTCTCAAATATATGTTTTTCTAATAACATCTAGAGCAGTGTTTTCCAAGCTGTGGGTCATGACTCATTTGTGGGCCATGAAATCAGTTTAGTAGGTAACAACTAACATTTAATGAAAGAAAATGAAATTTTATATAAAATATTATAGTGAATCATAGTAATCCTTAGCAATAGCTAGACCGGATATTAATTTTTTAATATTTTAATATGTTCTCTTACATAGAAGCTGAAGTATTATTTTCTGATGGTTTTAATTATTCACTTACATATACCTATTATATAGCAGTTTGTAAATATAAAATGCTTTTTATACTTGGTCATAGCTCAAAGTTTGAAAAACACTGATCTTAGTATCTAAATCCTCCCCACTCCAAACAAACCATAAAACATACCACACTTATTTCCTCTGGGTGCCCCACCCCCTCCCAGTGCCTACCCACCCTTGAGTTGATAAGAGTATGGAATTATAGTTATTGGTTGTTATTTTAATTTAAAAAAATGTAAGTACTCAACTTATTTAAACTTAACAGTAAGGTTGACTAATTTCTTTGCTCACCATGGCCTCGTGTCCCGGACAGATTGGTTCCGGTTTCATATATCTTCTTTCTGGATTACGTCCTTTAGTAATTCTTTCATAGTAGTTCTGTGGGTAGTAAACTTTCTGAGTCTTTCAAATGTTGGCAAATGGCTTTATTTATTCCTCCTACTTTGGCTGGATATAAAATTCTAGGTTCTTTTAACAATGATTATCTCTGGGGTTAAGGGAGAAGGAGGAGGGAACCAGGGATAGTTGGAATTTGGGTTGGTAATTGAAGACTTTACCTAATTTATTGAGAATTTTAAACTATTTACATATATATATAAATATATATATTCTTATGGGTTTTTTTACTACTTTTTAAATATTTCACTGTTTTACTATTTAGAAAATATTTTAAGGAATGTACTTATAAATTTATTGTGTAATTGAAAAGTAAAAAAGAACACTTACATGTAAGGGAGAGCTTGGATCAATTCTAAATCTTCTGGGCTTGGGCTTCTACCAAATTTACATCCATTGAAATACATACTCCATGAACAGCCAAAAGAGAACGAAGCTCCACAAGTCTCTGGATCAATTCCTTGACATGTACAGGTACGACTGTAAGATTGCAACGGAATGAACTGATAAAGCAGGCCAATGCCTTAGACAGAACATTTCAGATTCCTGTAACTTTAGAAGAATAGATGGCTAATAAACTATTTTAACATTATTTTATTACTTATTTTATCTTAAGTAGTATTAATAACCCAAAGCTACCTGTCCTTGAATATAAGCAAGTTTTTAACTAAATTGTTCAAGATTGTAAATCCAAATAAACAGTAATAAACTATACAGAAGTACCCATAATTTGATTTGGATATGCCTGAGAAGAAAGAAATGGTCTGCATTTTACTTATTTTATTGAGAGAGAAAGAGAAAGAGAGAGAGAGAGGCTCTTAAACAGGCTCCACACTCAGCTAGGAACCTGACCTAGGGCTTAATCTCGCGACTCTGAGATCATGATCTGGGCTGAAACTAAGAGTTGGGTGCTTAACTGACTGAGCCACCCAGTCACCCCAAAGAATCTGCATTTTAAATCCTGGATCTGTTCCCTATCATAAATGAAAATGAGAGTATCTCATTACCTCTCTGGACTTTAATTCTATTATTTATAAACTGATATTGATATAATCCTCTGAAGATTAATAATGGATAATACATATTTAATGTGAAATTGCTTTGTTAATTTTAAAGAAAGCCTTTATTAAGGTTATAAATGGAAAAACTGAACTGAAAGTTTGTTTCATTAAGGAACTTGGTTATTTTTGCACATTGGGGACATTTCTGAGGCCCCAACATACATGATAGTAAGGATGACAATGGTTAGAATATCCGTAATAAAGATAAGAAACCAAGGGAATAACATTTACTCTGTGGTTTCCAATCCCATAATACTTGAAACTTCTAATATTATGAATGTGCTATTTACATAATGATTACAAAACACAAAAACTCCCATAATTAAAAAAAATCTGTAAATGAAAAATACATAGAAATTGTGATATCAAAACTAGTAGTTTTTAATTGTTAAAGTAAAAAAATACGTGATATTAAGATAACACTGAATACGAAAAAATAAATACATTTATATAATTGAAATGATACATGGTAAGGAAAGAAAAACATAGTTTAACTAACAGCTGACAGTTATTTAAACAATGGAATACATAGGAAATGTAGAGGATTCTGAGACCTAGAAGTTTTAGCAGATTTTCTGAAATCAACATCACTGATAAATAGGACAAATGAATAAAAAATAAGTCCTAATATTATGGAAAAAAGTGTATACCAGTAATTCCTCAATTTAATTTAATTAGTCCTTAAAATTTTATTTATTTATTTATTTATTTATTTATTTATTTATTTATTTATTTATTTGAGAGAAAGAGAGGCAGCAACACAGGCAGAGGGAGAAGCAGGCTCCATGCAGGGAGTGCAACGTGGGACTTGATCCCAGGTCTTCAGGATCACACCCTGGGCTGAAGGCGGTACTAAACCACTGAGCCACCTGGGCCGCCCTACTTTATTTTTTAAAAGAACATCTGCTGGAGGCATTACTGCCTAGCTCGGTCAGTAGACCGTAAGACTTGTTCTTGGGATCGTGAGTTTCAGCCCCACATAGAGAGTACTTAAAAATAAAATCTTAAAAAATATCTATATATATGCTAGGATAGACACTGAGTGAAATAGAATAAAACTAATGCTATTGGATTCTTGGGAAGATAAAAATAATATGTATATCTTTAAAAGCAGTGCCTTCATACAAAAGTTATGATTACTGTGCATCCACATACAAAAGAATTAGCAGACATTAAAAATAGTTTGCATATTATTGGCATTGGAGAGAAAATAATGTAATAAAATGATGACAGAAGAAAAAAAAAAAACAAAAAACCCACACCCATAAAACGATGACATAAACATAAAGGAATACTCTTAAAGTCTTGTGTAGGGATCAGAGAGGGAACAATACATATGTTTTGTTTATATTTTGTATAATGACATCGTTTTTTCCTGTTTAAAAAACATCTTCTTTTTTCAAGATTTTATTTATTTATTTGACAAAGAGAGAGAGCATAAGCAAGGAGAATAGAGGGGAAAGAGATAAGTAGACTTCCTGCAGAGTATAAAGAATACTCTCTAAGTTTGCCTGGCTGACTCAGTCAGAAGAGCATGATCTCAGGGTCTGACTCTTATTTTATTTTTTAAAAAGATTTTATTCATTTATTAATAATAAACACACAGAGAGAGGTAGAGACATAGGCAGAGGGAGAAGCAGGCTCCCTGTGGGGAACCCAATGTAGGACTCGATCCCAGGACCCCGGGATCATGACCTGAGCCAAAGGCAGATGTTCAACCACTGAGCCACCCAAATAACCCCCAGGGTCTGATCTGGAGATAGTGAAAGCTTGAGGCCCAGGTTGCATGTAGAGATTAAAAACAAACAAATAAGAATACCCTAAAAAGTCTCAACTTGCTATGAAACTGAATTTCTTTTTTTAAAAAAAGGTCATTCTTTAGTTTCAGAATACCTAAAATTCTATAATATGTATAACTGATAGTTAACAATTTAATGTTAAAATAATAGAGGTCTGAATGAATGGGAAAGCAGTACAAAACAGATTTGATTACTTTTCATTGAGCGTGCATCTTCGGTCTGTGGGATGACCATTGTATGACTTTAGGTTTTCAGTAAGCTCCGTGTACAATCTGTCAGCCATGGGAAGAGGAATGCCGTCCCATACCATGATGAGCACCACCATCACAGCAGTTGGACAGTGGTGGCCTGTACGCTGCCGAACCAAACAAAGGACTTTCTCTTCATCACTGCCTCTTCTTAACACCTGGAAAAGTGGAATGCATTTATTTACAGAAAACAAGAAACCTAGAGTTGAGTGCAATGGATATTGTTTAAAGGTCTGTGTCATTGCATTTTAGGTCTTTTAAAACGTGTATTTCTCAAAGGGTTGAAGCTTATAGGACATTCAATTTTCTGACTAGCTGCATACACACAATTCATCAGAGTATCCCAGGTTACTTGACTAACCAACAATAGGCAGAATAGAAGTCTGTGGTATGTGGTTGTTATTTATAAGAGTAGACCAAAGCAGTTTGTTTTATTTCACTGTTGATACAGTATTGCAAAAGAGACAACACAGGATCTCCTGGAAAAGCGCCTATTCTGCTCTTCCACAAATGCCATAATAGGACAAATCTAGCTACATGCAAATTACCAAGGACTCCCACTATGAAAACTGAACTTCAGCACTGAAATTTAGCATCTGTGGAAAGTTACAGATCTTTTCCTTGGGTGAATGGTTTTATTATACAGAATAATTAATATACAAAGCAATGTTCTGCAATTTCTGTGATTTTTCCATGCTATCACATACCCGTATTTATTATTTATCATACCCACATTATCATAAGATTAAGGTGGTTCAGTTGACATGGTAAATGCAAAATACAACAATTAATTTTGAATAGTGATTGATTTATCTTACACTGCATCATACCCATAGGGTGCTAAAAAGGTCTCAAAATACTTAAAAATATTGCCTAGTGGACTCATTGCATACAAAAAGAATTACATAAAAATCTTGACAAGACATAAAACCAACCAATTCTGGTTAAAACTCTCTCCATTTATCACAAATTAACAGAGCAAAGACACTGACCACATTAATCAGTATATAATCAGTAAATGATAAAGGTGCCCACCCCTGTGACCAAAATGGAGCAACCAACAGCATACTTAAGATTTCAATTTTGTTGCTATAATAATATTACATAAACTTGAGATGAAACTTCTTAAGATGTTAGTTACCCAATATCACTTTCTTCTGTCACTCCAGATGGTTAACAATCATTGCTACCAAGGCATCCCTTGAGTAGAGTTGGCTTTAGGACCTTCCCCCTAAACACAATTATTTATATTAAAATTTTTTTCTATATTTATATGTCCTTTTACAGCCAAATAAGAATACATTTGCTTTCAAATAAGGTCAAATACAAAATGATATATATTGTATCAAACAAAATTATACCAGATACTTTTTAAGTTATCAAACAAAGAACAAAGTTACATTGATCCAGTCTTTGCATGGGAAATGCTAAAATGCTATTTCTTAGGTATCTATGTTTTCCCCAGATTTTTCAATATCCATTAGGGAACGTCAGAAAATAGAGCATAATTCAGATTTAGGTTCAATAAACACCTTTAGTATTGCCTTGGTATGGATATTTGTGACCACTCAAAATCCATATATTAAATCCTGAATCCCAATTGTAATGGTATTAGGAAGTAGGGCATTTGTGAGATAAGTAAATTATAAGGGGGAAGCTCTCATCAGTGAGATTAGTGTTCAATGCCTTCAAAACATGTGCAAACACAAAGAGAAGAGGGCCCTCACCCAACCATGCTGGGTCCCTGATCTAAGACTTCCAAACTCCAGAACTGAGAGAAATAAATTTGTTGTATTGAAGCCACCCAGTCTGGTATTTTCTCATAGCAATATAAATGGAGGAAGACAAGTATTAAACCTGTATAAATAAGACCTATGAAAACTATAAAGACATTAAAAGAAATTAAAGATGACATAAATAAATAGAAAGAAGTACCATTTTAATGGAATAGACACTATATAATGCTGTCAATTTTCCCAAAATGGATATCTAGATTTGACATAATTTCAAACAAAATCCTATCAGAGTTTATTTTGTTTTGGGTGGAAATTAACAAAGTTATGCCAAAATTTATATGGAAATGCAAACGACCATTAAAGAGCAAGAAAATGAACAAAGGCAAAGTAGTTTACCAGATTATCAGTATTTATTGTAAAGCTATAGTAATTATAGTCTAGTTTTGGTGCAATGACAGATAAATAGATTAATAGAATAAAGAGTACAGGAGATGCATATACATATGGCCATTAGATTTATGACACAGTTGACATTGTAATATAAAGTAGTCTTTTCAAAAAATGGTACTATGTAGATATCCCTATGGGAAAAATATGAATCTTGACTCCTACTTCACATAAGTAGCTTGGTTATATTGTTGATCTAAATATGAAAGTTAAAACAGTAAGTTTTTGGAAGAAAACATCTTAATGATCTTGAAGTAGGTAAAACAATTTTAGAATAAATTGTCAAATTTAATCATTATAAAGGAAAAAGTTAAAGAAGTTGGATAATAGGGGTGCCTGGCTGGCTCAGTTGGGAGAACATATGAGTCTTGATCTCGGGTTGGAAGTTTGAGCCCTATGCTAGCAGTAGAGATTACATAAAAATAAAATCTTAAAATCTTAAAATCTGGATTATTATAACTAAGAACCTCTGTTCATCAAAAACATTAAGTAGCAAAGGATCAAGAAGCTATGAAGGTTGGGCAGCCCGGGTGGCTCAGTGGTTCAGTGCCACCTTTAGCTCAGGGCATGATCCTGGAGACCCAGGATTGAGTCCCACATCAGGTTCCCCACATGGTGCCTGCTTCTACCTCTGCCTGTGTCTCTGCCTCTCTGTGTGTCTCTAATGAATAAATAAAATCTAAAAAAAAAAAACAAACCAAAAAACAAAAAGCTATAAAGTCAAGCAATACAGTAGGAGAAATATTTGCAGTACATATAATTGACAAAATATTTTTACCCAAAATATCTTAAAAAAAAATTTCTCCAAGTGAGCAATAAAAACACAATAGAAAACTGGCCAAAAAAATCAGATAGGCTCAATACAAGAGAATATCAAACAGATGATGAACATATGAAAATATGCTCCATATTACTAGTCATGCAGCAAGTAAAAAAAATTTTAAAGCACCACATATGTTGGTGGATTATAAAATGGTACAACTGCTATACAAAACAGTCTGGAAGTTCCTCAAGAAATCAAAAATAGAATCCCCATGTGATCCAAGATTTAACTTCTGAGTATACATCCAAAAGAACTGAAAGCAAGGACTAAAATAGTTATCTGCATATGCATGTTCATAGCAGCACTATTCAAAATAGCCAAGAGGTGGAAGCAACTCAAATGTCCATTGACAGATGAATGGATAAATAAAATGTGGCATATACATATAATGGAATATTATTCAGATGTAAAAAGGAAGTCCTGTTAATTGCTACAATATGGAGCAACCTTAGGATATAATGTTAAGTGAAGTAAGCCAGGCACAAAAAAGCGAAGCTGTATAATTCCAGTTATATGACTACTACCTAAAGTAGTCAAATTTATAAAACATAAAAGTGGAATGGTGGTTAATAGTGGCTGTGATCGTGGGGAAATTGGGAGTTATTTAATGGGTATAACGTTTCAGATTTGAAAGATGAAGTAGTTCTAGAGTTCCAGCTCACAATGTGACCATATAACATTCCTGATCTGTATACTTAATATCAAAAAAAGAGGAAAGAGGTCTTAAAGAGGTACTAATACTAAGTAGAATGTCTAAAATGACAAAGAAAACAACCAGCATTAGTAAGGATTTGGAGAACTGGAACACTTGTACGTTACTTAAGTGAATATAAAAAAGGATAAACACTTTGGAAAACTACATGTTACTATCAACCAAAACTGCACATATGCACACGCTGTTCCCCACCGCCTGTCCCATTTCTAGGCAATTCCATTTCTAGGTATATATCACACAAAAATGTATTCTTATAATTCCCAAAGACAGCATCCATAGTCGTATTTATCCCAAACTGAAAACAACTCAAATGTCAATCATCAGAAGAGTAACTCAATAAATTTTACCTATTTATGATAATGGAACACTACAAAACAATGAGAATTAGAATGATATACAATTACAGAAAACATAAATTAATCTTACAATTCTAATGCTGCATAAAAGACAAGACAAGAATAATGACTTTAAGACTATGTATAGAACATTCAAATCAGACATGATTAGTCCATAATGTTAGAAGAAGGAGAGAGAGTACTTTTAAGGGGTAACAGGAAGGGGGTAGAAGAGTGCTTCTGAATGAAGTGCTAGTAGTTTCAGTAGTTTCAGATGCCAGTCACACAAAGGTGTTCACTTTATTTTTTAAAAGGTGTTCACTTTATCTATCTATCTATCTATCTATCTATTTATTTTTAAGGTGTTCAATTTAGAAAAATTCTGTGACCTTAGGATTTCTACAGTGTTCTGTATGTACGCTATAGTTAATTAAAAAGTGTACCTAACCCTAAATT
Source organism: Nyctereutes procyonoides (assembly GCF_905146905.1). NCBI lineage: Eukaryota > Metazoa > Chordata > Mammalia > Carnivora > Canidae > Nyctereutes > Nyctereutes procyonoides. The sequence goes on from NW_026575046.1 coordinate 68,302,726, forward strand.
GAAAAACACAAACCTGAAATCATTTAGTCAATTTACTGCATCAGGATTTAGCAAGTGTCTTAACTTTTCTATAATAGCACAGAGCTAGGTTCTTAATAAACATTAGCCACTATTTTATGTCTTTTGGTTTTATTACTGCACACATGGCTTCTGAGCACAGAATTCAGCTCATCAAATAAAAATTTGTTGAATAGATGGGTAAAAAGCACAAAAAACTAATATGGTTGCATTTTATGAAAATTTCAAAAATGTAAGTTACATTATTAAGTTGAAAACTCATTTCAAAAAAAAAAAAAAAAAGATTTTAGGGATGCCTGCGTAGCTCAGCAGTTGAGCATCTGCTTTCAGGTCAGGGCGTGATCCTGGGATTCCAGGATCCAGTCCCCCCATGGGGAGCCCTGCTTCTCCCTCTCCCTAGGTCTCTGCCTCTCTCTGTGTGTTTTGAATGAATGAATCTTAAAAACAACAACACATTATTTTGTAGCTGGAGGGTGTATTAATTTGTAAACTGTTGAATTTATGACCACATGGCAATGGCAATCACATTAGATGGTAAATGATGCATATAAAATTCTGAGTAATGTCTGTGACTACTTTTCTATTATTTAAAAATATGTATTTGTATAATTTCTATTTCATATTATGAAATTATATCCTAATGCAACATCATGAAGCATTCTTATGTTAATCATGTTAACTAAAAACATACAGAAAATTGAACACGTTGGAATAAAAAATGTTTTAAATAGTTTTTATAAGTATAGTCCACTTGTCTTTGATATCAACTCAACTGAAATATAATTTCAAAATCATAAAGCCCATCCTTTTAAAGTAGGGAATTTAGGGGTACCTCGGTGACTCAATTGGTTTAAGCATCCAACTTGATTTTGGCTTAGGTCATGATCTCCGAATACTGAGATTGAGCCTACCTTGGGCTCCCTATTGGGCTCCACACCAGATATGGAGCCAGCCTAAGATTCTCTTCCACTCCCCACTACCCCCACCTCATGTGCTCACTCTCAAGGAAGAAAGAAAAGAAGAAAGAAAGAAGAAAGAAAGAAAGAAAGAAAGAAAGAAAGAAAGAAAGAAAGAAAGAAAGAAAGAAAGAAAGGAAGGAAAGGAATTCAGTGGTTATTAGTTTACTCAGAATTGGTCAACTATTACCACTATACAATTTTAGAACATTTCCATCCCCCTCCCCAGTCCTTAGAAATTATGTCACATTTCTCCCTTTTCTGACTTCATCAATTTTCTCTATTTATTCATTTTACTAATTTGGACTACTTTATATATATGGAATCCTCTAAATCGTGGCCTTTTATTTCAGGCTTCTTTTTTTTTTTAATTTTTATTTATTTATGATAGTCACACACACACAGAGAGAGAGAGAGAGAGAGAGAGGCAGAGACACAGGCAGAGGGAGAAGCAGGCAGAGGGAGAAGCAGGCAGAGGGAGAAGCAGGCTCCATGCACCGGGAGCCTTGTGGGATTCGATCCCAGGTCTCCAGGATCACGCCCTGGGTCAAAGGCAGGCGCCAAACCGCTGTACCACCCAGGGATCCCTTATTTCAGGCTTCTTCTACTAGATTTGAACTTTTATTTCAGGCTTCTTTTACTTAATGTATGTTGATTCATATTTGTTGCACTTATCAGTACTTCATTCCATTTTACTGCCAAATAAAATTCCATTGCATGGACAGGCCATTTAAATTTATCCATTCATTGGTTGATTGTCACTTAGATTGCTTCCACTCTTTCAATTGTAATTTATTCTGCTAAGAACATTCATGCAACAAGTTTTTCTATAGACCCATGCTTTCGTTTCTCTTGGGTATATACCAAGGAGTCGAATTGCTTGGTTATATAGTAATTATGTTTATACTTTTAAGGAACCATCAGACCATTTTCCAAAGTGGAACAACTATTTTACAACCACATTAGGTATGTACAAAAGGTTCCAATTTCTTTAGATCTTCCACAACACTTGTTATGGTCTGTCCTTTAGTTTTAGCCATTCTAGTGTAAAGAGGCATCCCATTTGGAGTTTGATTTGATCAATGTTGAACATATTTTCATGTGCCTATTGGCACATATACAGATGATATCCTCTTCTGAAAAGGACTATTCAAATACATTGTTTATTTTTAGTTTAGAATGTATATTTTTTAAAAAAGATTTTATTTATTTTGTCGTGAGAGACACACAAGAGAAGCAGAGATGTAGACCGAGGGAGAAGCAGACTCCTTGGTCAGGGGTCAACATGGGGCTTAATCCTAGGACCCTGGGATCATTACCTGAGCTGAAGACAAATACCTAACTGATAGCCACCCAGGCGCCCCATAAAGATTTTATATTTTTGGTGGGCTCAATTGTTCATCACCTGCCTTTGGCTCAGGTCGGGATTCCAGGGTCCTGGGATTGAGTCCTATATCAGGCTCCCAAGGGAGCCTGCTTCTCCCTCTGCCTGTCTCTGCTTTTCTGTTCTCATAAACAAATACATAAAATCCTAAAAAATAAATAAATAAATAAATAAATAAATAAATTTCCCCCATTTTTAAGGTGATCTCCAAACCCAACAGGGGACTCAAACTCACAACCCTGAGATCAAGAGTCATATGCTCGGCTGACAGCCAGCCAAGGGGGCCATACAAGCTCTTTATTAGACATTTGATTAGTACATATTTTCTGTCATTCTTAGTTTTCTCAGACCTTTTTTGATAAGAGCCTTTGAAACACAAAAGTTTAAATTTTGAAGTCCAACTTAAATTGTCACCTGTGCTTTCAGTGTTCAATCTAAAAAAAGTTGCATAATCCAAGCTCACAAAGATCTACAGCTACATTTTCATCTTTTGGCTAATGATTTCATATTTTGAGCTCTGACATTTGAATCTATGATCCATTTTGAGTTAATTTTTGATGTGGTATTTGATAAGAGCTTAAATTCATTCTCCTGTATATTGATATCTAGTCATCCTATCATCTTGTTGAAAGACCTCTTTTCAAAAAAAAAAAAAAAAAAAAAAGAAAGACCTCTTTTCTACAGGAATAGTCCTGCAATTTTATTGAGAACAATTCACCATAAATGGCTCATTATTATTTTTTGAGAGAGAGAGAGAGAGAGAAGAAGGATCCCTGCTTAGCAGGGACCCTGATGTGGGGCTCGATCCCAAGACCTGAGATCATGACCCACGCTGAAGGCAGATACTTAACTGACTGAGCCACCCGGGCACCCCTTGTTATTACTTTTTAATTACTTATATTTATATAATTATAATATATAATTATTTATATTTAATTATTTTTAATTATTAAAAAGTAATTTGTAATTACTTTTTAATTATGCTCCATACCCAGCGTAGAGCCCAATGTGGGCTTGAACTCACAAACCTGAGATCAAAACTTTGCATTGCACTGAGATCAGAGTTGGATGCTTAACAGACAGACTGAGCCACTCAGACACCTTGAAATTGCTTATTTCTTGATATTCCACTAATCGATATGTCTATCTTTATGCCAATAACACACCTTATTGGTTACTTTAGCTTTGTATACATTTTAAAATAGAGAAGTTTTGAGTCCTCCAACTTTGCTCTTCTATCTCAAGATTATTTTGGGTATTCAACATACTGTATTGTTAAATCAAGAAAGAACACTTAAATGCTGAGAAAATAAAAGCATCATAAAGCAAAAACTGCCAGTGACTGGACAGTCATATGCTCTGAATACTTATCCCCATACCTAATTATTTCTTTGCTACATTTCCTTTTTTTTTTTTTAAAGAATAACTTTTTTAATTTATTTATGATAGTCACACACACACAGAGAGAGGCAGAGACATAGGCAGAGGGAGAAGCAGGCTCCATACACCGGGAGCCTGACGTGGGATTCGATCCCGGGTCTCCAGGACCGCGTCCTGGGCCAAAGGCAGGCGCCAAACCGCTGCGCCACCCAGGGATCCCTACATTTCCTTTTTTTTAAAAAAAAGATTTTATTTATTTATTTATGAGACACACACACACATACACACACACACAGAGAGAGAGAGAGAGGCAGAGGCAGAGGCAGAAGCAGGCTCCATGCAGGGAGCCCAACTTGGAACTCAATCCCAGGACTCGAGGAGCACGCTCTGACCCGAAGGCAGACGCTTAACCACTGAACTACCCAGGTGTCCCTGTTTGCTACATTTCAACATACTACAGAGAGAAAGAGGCAGGATTTCAACTACAAAAAAAGTAAGTCCTTCTTATTAACTAACGTATTAGATATAACTTTTCATATTAAAATCTCTATTTATAAGTCAATTCTACTGTTATCACTCTTCATATTTCTGTATTTTTCCTATGTTTTAAGATTGCATTCTGCTATTATAACTCCAACTATTAAAAATATTGGTGCCAACTGTATGGTTTCTGTGATTTATAAAACCTCCTTTATTAAATTATTATACATAGTTGGTTCTACTTCTGGGATCTCTGACATTAAGATGATGAATGCTCTGTATATAAGATTTAGCTCAAGGGTCAATATACCCCCAAAGTCCTTCCTGGACCCTCACCTCCAAACATCACCCTTAGGTCTGCTCCCTGCTCTCTCTATATGCTAGTCAGAAGCAGGAAAGTGGTAGGATTTCACAGTCACTAGAATGCTGGTGACTGCTTAAGGCATGGTCATAAATAAGGCTCACCCAAGAAGACTTATCATATAGACAGGGTGATTAAAGAGCTGAGGAGTGATGGGGGAAGCTGTGTTATAGAAGCCAAGCAACACATGAACTTCTCAGAGGAGGGAGTGTAACCAATAGTTTGAGCTGCTGAAGAAAGGTTATGAGGACCTAGAATTATCTTTGGGAGTTAAGAAATTGGTTGATCATTGGGATAGCACTTTCAGAGAAGAGGTAGAGAAAAATAGATCACTATGATTCTCATTAGGAAAAGATTTCCTAGCAAATCTAAGACAGAATTCCCTTATCCCAGGTTATAAATTATGCTGCCTTAAAAGAGTATTTATAAATAGCTCTGAAAAGCACATAGTAAATTTATTGTCTGAATACTTGATCCAGATGGGACAACTCATTGAAATTCCCCATGAGAAGCTTGGGAACCCCCTAAGGCAGGTTAGGCCAGGATCAAGAGCAATAACCTAGAATATTCTTTTTTTTTTTTTTAACCTAGGATATTCTAAATAATAATCTGGTCTAGGATGGTTTAGGACAAGTCATTACTATGTGTATAAAAACTGGTTGAGAGAGGGGTGCCTGGGTTGCTCAGTGGGTTAAGCGTCTCACTTGGGCTCAGGTCATGATCCCAGGGCCCTGGACTGAGCCTTGTATCAAGTTCCCGGCTCAATAAGGAGTCTGCTAGTCCCTCTGTGCACCGCACTTGTGCTCTCTCACTCTCTCAAATAAATACATAAAATCTTTAAAAAAAAAAAAAAAAAGCTGGTGCAGGGAAGACTGTTCTGAAAAAACTAAATTACTTTTTTAAAATTTTTATTTATTTATGATAGTCACAGAGAGAGAGAGAGAGAGAGAGAGAGAGAGAGAGAGAGAGAGGCAGAGGGAGAAGCAGGCTCCATGCAGGGAGCACGACATGGGATTCGATCCCGGGTCTCCAGGATCGTGCCCTGGGCCAAAGGCAGGCGCTAAACCTCTGCGCCACCCAGGGATCCCTGAAAAAACTAAATTATTATTACAATTTCTAAAGAGGCAAATGTAAGGTTAATACTATTTTCATATCCTTAGGGCATAGAAAGAAACTAAATGACTAAGAAACATTTCTACTAGGACAGGCAAATTTAGCCTCTAGTCATATTTATATAGGCAACAGAAAAACAATCTGTTTAAAGCTGTTTAAATACAGCTGTCTAATCTCCCTATTTCCAAAAAACAGACTGTTAAGTGTTTAAGTTTTTTTTTTAATGCATTGGCCTTCTAAATTTAGAAATTTTCTTTAAAAAAAAAAAAAGAAATTTTCTTTAAAGTCAAAGCAAAGTAGTATATGCCTAGCAAAGTTCTGCTCTAATGGGTTAATGAGCAATGTCAACAAAAAAATGGACATGTAGAAAATGAAGTGGAACTTTAAATCAATGAAAAAAATGTCAAATTAACTACTGGATCTATATATAAAATTATTATTATTTTTAAAATATGTTATTTATTTATTCATGAGAGACAGACAGACAGACAGACACAGGAGGAGGGAGAAGCAGGCTCCATGCAGGGAGCCCGACGCGGGACTCGATCCCAGTTCTCCAGGATCACGCCCCGGGCCGAAGGCGGCGCCAAACCGCTGAGCCACTGGGGCTGCCCTATATATAAAATTATGAAAACATAGGAGACACTATTTTTATAATAGTAGGGTAAGGAAAGGCTTCCATAGCAACATGAAAAACGCAAAATATTTGGTGACATAGATTTGGCCTGCTAAGAATGTAAAGCTTTTGTACAAACATAAGTCAAGCACTAAAACTAAAACAAAACAAAACAAAAAACCCTAGGATTAAACAATGGCAAACTATATAATAGAACTTTATTTAAGAAAAAGATAACCTAAACAAAACAAGATGGTTATGAAGAGTGACTTCGTGGAAGAAATACAAATGATTAATAAAGATTTAAAGGAAACTAAACCTTACTAGTCAAAATGCAAGTTCATTCACAACATCAATTTTTACTCACTAGGTTAACAATGAGGAAATAGATTAACTATTAGATGTATTTATGGGCACGAGAAGAAGTGAAAGGGAAAAGCACCTTCTCCTTGAGCAGGGAGCCCAATGAGGGGCTTGATCCCAGAACCCTGGGAACATGAGCAGAGCCAAAGGCAGCCGCTTACTTGACTGATCTACCCAGGTGCCCCTAAGCAAATAATTGAGTACACTATTGTTTAGCTTTTTTTTTAAATAAGTGAGTTTTCAGATGCCTTCTTTATAGTTTTTTTTTTTTTTTAAAGGTTTTATTCATGAGAAACAGAGAGGTAGAGACAGGCAGAGGGAGAAGCAGGCTCCATGCAGGGATCACGCCCTGGGTCAAATGGGTTGCTAAACCGCTGAGCCAAATAGGGTGCCCTTCTTTATAATTTCTGATACTGCTTCAAAACTACACACAAAGATTCCCATTTCGATATGTAAGGAGGAACAAATACTCTTGACTAAATTCTGCTCTAAAATAATCCCATTCTTATTTAATCAAGTAAACTTTTCCTGAAATTTAGAAAGTTGTAGAATAATGTTGTTGTTTTTTTAAAAGACTTTATTTATTCATGAAAGACCCATAGAGAGAGGCAGAGACATAGGCTGAGGGATAAGCAGTTTCCTCCCAAGGAGCCGGATGGAGGGAGAGGAATCTTAAACTGACTCCATGCTTGACATGAGGCGGGGCTTAATCTCACAACCTTGAGGATCAAGACCTGAGCCCAAAACAAAAGTTGGACACTTAACTGACACACCCCACACCTCTGAAAGTAATAGACTTTTAAGCAAAGGAAACAATCAACAAAATTAAAAGACCATCTACTGAATGAAAGAAGATACTTGCAAATTGCATCAGATAAAGGGTTAAGTACCCAAAATATATAAAGTGATACAACTCAATACTCAAAACCCAAGTAATCCAATTAAAAAATAGGCAAAAGACATGAACAGAAATTTCTCCAAATACATACAGATGGTCAACAGACATATGAAAAGATGCTCAACATCACTCATCATCAGGGAAATGCAAATCAAAACCACAAATGAGCTATCACCTCACACCTGTCAACATGGCTAAAATAAAAAAATACAAGAAACAAATATTCATAAGGATATGGAGAAAAGGGAACCCTCACGTATTGTTGGTGGGAATGCAAACTGCTGCAGCAAGTATGGGAAATAGTATGGAGGTTCCTCAAAATATTAAAAATAGAAATTATGATCCAGTAATTCCACTACTGGGTATTTACCCAAAGAATATGAAAACACTAATTCAAAAAGATATATGCCCCCCCATGTTGATGCCATTATTTACAATAGCCAAATTATGGAAGCAGCCCAAGTGCCTATTGATAGATAAATGAATAAAGATGTGGGGCATACACACACTGGAATATTATTCAGCTATAAAATGAAGAAAATCTTGCCATTTGCAACAATATGCAGTAAGATAGAGAGTGTAATGCTAAGTGAAATAAGTCAGAGACAGACAAATGCCATATGATTTCATTTATATGTGGAATTTAGGAAATAAAACAAATGAACAAAAGAAAAAAGAGAGAAATCAAAAGACAGACTCTTAACTATAGAGAACAAACTGATGGTTGCCACAGGGTAAGTAGGTGGGGTATGGGTGAAACAGGTGAAGGGGATTAGGAGTACACTTGTTTCGACCAGTGCTGTAATATATGGAATTTTCGAATCACTGTATTGTATACCTGAAACTAATATAACACTGTTTGTTATCTATATTGGAACTTAACTTTTAAAAATAGAGTTTTATTTTTTAAAGATTTATTTATTTATTCATGATAGACATAGAGAGAGAGAGGGAGAGACACAGGAGGAGGGAGAAGCAGGCTCCATGCCGGGAGCCCAACGTGGGACTCGATCCTGGGACTCCAGGATCACGCCCAGGGCCAAAGGCAGGCACTAAACCGCTGAGCCACTGAGTGATCCCAAAAATAGTGTTTTAAAGCTTAATTTTAATATAGAGCTTTCCTTTTCTTGTCTAAAGATTTTACTTATTTATTTATTGGAGAGAGAGCATGAGAGCACCAGCAGGGGCAGAGTAGAGGGAGCAGCAGGCTCCCTGCCGATCAGGGATCCAGATGCAGGGCTCAATCCCAGGACCCCAGGAACTCAACCTAAGCGGAAGAAGGTAGATACCCAACAGACAGAGCCACCTAGGAGTCCCGAGCTTTACTTTTTATTCTGCTTGGATACGTCACGTCTTGATTTTATCTTTAAAATTTATTTATTTATTTATTTATTCATTCATTCATTCATGAGAGACAGAGAGATAGAGAGGCAGAGACATAGGCAGGAGAAGCAGGCTCCATCCAGGGAACCCAATGTGGGACTCAATCCCGTGATTCCAGGATCACTCCTTGAGACAAAGGCAGACGCTCAACCGCTGAGCCACCCAGGTGTCCCTGGATTTAATTTTAAAGTTTTAAATTTAAAAACTTTAATTTAATAATTGCATAAATACATAGAACTACCTTAACTCTCTAACGAAACAAAACAAAAAACAAAGCAAAGCAAAGAAAATAAAAGTCCTTGTAATACAGTCTAGGTTGTAAAGATGCCAGGTGAGTAGGGATCTACATCAGCTCCACAAAAGATCTGGGACTAACAGAAGGACTGGCTTAGTATCACAGCTAAGTATGGGATATATTACTAAGGAGAGATCATTTTTGAGTTTATCAATAATCATGTGGGAGACAAAGTAGAGCCCAATTTTCAACATAAAATGATGGTGGCCACCCAAAGATCCCGTTGATTAAGATCATTTAAATCTACATACATATATGTGATGAAATTATCTATATATATATATGTATAATATATCATAAAGCCTATATGTATATGATAAAATAAACTTTGACCTTTGGGGGATAATGATTGGGTTCATCTTGAGGTGGTAGCAATAATTTATTTCTTGATTTGAGTGTTGATTACATCGGTGTGTTTACTTTGTAAAACTTCACTGGGCTTTACACTTAAGACTTGTGTACTTTCCTTTATGAATATTATACCTCAATAAGTTGCCTTAAAAAATGAACTCTGGGGATCCCTGGGCGCGATCCTGGAGATCCAGGGTCGAATCCCACGTCGGGCTCTGGAGGGACGCCTTGTTGTACATGTATATATCCAGGAAAGATCATTTGAAAACTATTGGATACTTGGTTTACCCCTTTCCCAAAACTCTGGACATCTCAGACCAGAGTAAGAAAACATTCACTTATATATATTTTATATATTCATTGCCACACCTGTCCTACTGATCAATAAACAATCCTACAGAGGAGAATCCATGAACTGATCCCCGGTGTGAATTTATCAGGCACTGAAGCCATCTGGGGAGACTACTGTTTGAATCTTCTCTCTAGGGATCCCTGGGTGGCTCAACAGTGTGGCGCCTGCCTTGGGCTCAGGGCATGACCCTGGAGTCGCGGGATCAAGTCTCACATTGGGATGCCTGCAGACATAGCCCCTCCCTATGCGCCCCCACCCCCGTGTGTGTCTCTCATGAATAAATAAATACAATCTTTTTTTTTTAATAAATAAAATCTTAAAAAAAAATAAAACACAACTTCTCCCTACTCCTGCCACCACCCCAGAGGCTCAACTGTGGGGTGCATGCATGTGTGTGTGTGTGTGTGTATAAGAGAAAAGTGGGAATTAGTAGTATAGGGAGTTAATCGAACCTAGTGGACCTGGGATCCCTGGGTGGCGCAGCGGTTTGGTGCCTGCCTTTGGCCCAGGGCACGATCCTGGAGATCCTGGAGATCCGGGATCAAATTGCACGTCAGGCTCCCGGTGCATGGAGCCTGCTTCTCCCTCTGCCTGTGTCTCTGCCTCTCTCTCTCTCTCTCTCTCTGTATGACTATCATAAAAAACAACAACAACAAAAAAGAACCTAGTGGATCTAATAAACTGCATCCTTTCCTTCGAAAAACTACATCCTTTCCACTAAAATCTACTGAGAAACCGGATAACTAGTCCCTGACAAGACCCATAGTGACAGCAGAGAGCCAGAAATGTCTGCTGAAGGCTAACAATTATGGGGGAGCTTAATGACTGCCTGGCACAGAAAATTCTGTTAAGAGCAAAGGCAAAACAATGTCAGAATGGCTCAGAAAGTTGTGCTGCCCAGATAGAACTTGCCGTTAGGGTTTTTGGGTGTGACCATTAAAAAAAAGAAGCCAAAAAAAAAAAAAAAAAAAAAAAAAAAAGCCAAAAAAAAAAAAAAAAGAAGCCAAAAGCCACACCCTCTCAAGCAAAAGAGGCAAGTGTAGCACAATAAAAATATAGAATTCAATCACCATGAACAAATAAGTCTGCATGTAGAGTTAAAAAAATTTACACAAAACCAGTGTTTGATTTAGGTTACTGCTTAATATCAAATACATGACAAATGTACATTGTCCAAAATGAAAAATAAATTTGGAACAATCCATTAGCTAATTGTTTACTGGATTCCTTATTATAAAATGATTGATGGAGGGCAGCCCCAGTGGCTTAGTGGTTTAGTACCGCCTTCAGCCCAGGGCCTGATCCTGGAGACCCGGGATCGAGTCCCACATTGGGCTCCCGGCATGGAGCCTGCTTCTCTCTCTGTGTGTCTCTAATAAATAAATAAAATAAAATGATTGATGGGACGCCTGAGTTGACCGCCTGTCTTTGGCTCAGGATGTGATCCTGGATCCCCCGGTTTCGAGTCCCACACATCATGCTCCCTGCGTGGAGCCTGCTTCTCCCTCTGCCTGTGTCTCTGCCTTTCTCTCTGTCATGAATAAATAAATAAAAATAAAAATAAAAAAATAAAATGATTGATCTTCCTCTTACTTCATTCCTGCATAAAACATCCATATAAGACTTAATTTTGCTAGTGCTATTCAAAATAATCTATGAAGTCCTAAAAAGTATGTAGACTATGGAGACCTAATCTTTTCACTCAATTTTTATTTAACCTCTATCCAAAGTTCAATTTTTTGATAGGCAACTTTATCAATTTTAACACTCAATGTTCTCATGCTTCAGAAAAGAGCCAATAATGAATACCACAGCAAAACTATTCTAAGATACCAATTCAAATTCAAAATATACCATATTCTAAATCAGTCCTATTAAAGCTCTATATTCAATCACTCAACAAAAATTTATTCAGTGTTGACTGCTGGGTAGCACTTCGGGCATTAGCAATGAACATATGAATATTTTAGGTAAGATAACTTGTAAAGCTTGGAAAAAAGGAAGTTGGATTAATACTTTGATTTTTCTAACATTTAATCATTTATAAGTCCTAGCTTTTCTTTTTCATAGATATACAAATACAAAATCAGTTCTTGGTTTTGTTATCAAGATTATACTTTTGCAAAAAAAAAAAAAAAGATTATACTTTTGCCTTGTCACTAGTAGATATCAAAATTTTCATTAAGTTGCTTAGAAACTGTGCTTTACTTCATTCCTTATCTCTGGGTTGTTTTTGTATTTGCGAAAAGTGCCAGATATGTATCACTGTGTATTGAAATGTTCTATTTATTCTGAAAGAAATATTGCAATAGGGAAAATAAAAACTAATTTTGCTACCACTGATTCATGGAAAATACTTTTTTCTACCTAAGAATCTTTGAAGACTAAAATCAATAATGGCAACAGGAAGTAACTACCAAAATCTTTGAACTATAAATTTCATATTTGCCTTCATTAGAAAAAAAAGATGTATATACTAAATTCTATCAGTATAATGACTATTACATAAGAGAAGGTTTGAAAGGCAAGGAGGAAAAAAAAAAAAAGAAAAAGAAAGGCAAGGAGGAAGGATCTTCCAAAATCCCACCACTTAACCTAATTACATTGTTCTCATTTGGATCACTTACTCTAGGGAGAGCCAGCTGCCACATCTTAAGGATATTTTTACCCTTTGCTACTTAATGGGCAAGAAAGGAAAGGATTCAGAAATATTTAACAGATATAGATCAATGACTCTATGTCAACTATCAGTGCCAGATATTGGGAACTAATCTCTATTTCAGCATATGTGTAAGGTACTATGGAAGGGCAAGATAAAATGAACAAAGCAAAACAATACTACACTGTTAGGAAACACGTATGTGGAAGAAAAAGGCAAGAATATTTTTTAAGATTTATTTATTTATTTGAGAGAGAAAGAGAGAGAGCCCGAGTGTGTGAGAAGGGGGAAGGGCAGAGAGGGAGCCTGACAAGGTGCTGAATCCCACAACCCATGCACAAAATCATGACCCACGAGATCATGACCTGAGCCAAAACCAAGAGTTAGAAGCTTAACTAACTGAGCCACCCAGGCACCCCAGAAAGCAAGAAAATTACTAACACAAAAGTCAGGATGGGAACTTCTTAGGGCTTCTGGGAATCTAAGAATGCTCTATTTTTGTGCACTGGGTAGTTACTTCATGAGTATTTATAATTAAAGGTAAACTGTTCATTTATGTTTTGTGAATTTTTTTGTTGATATATTACATAATGAAAAATGTTATTACTTTACAGCATTATTTTGTGAATAAAGATGCACAAAGGACTTGCCTGATGCAGGACTCAATCCCAAGACCCCGGGATGATGCCCTGAGCTGAAGGCTGACACTTAACCACTGAGCCACCCACACGTCCCAGATGTACTATATATTAAATATTAGAGATTGGACAAGGCTAAGATATACTTTATGATGCTAATGTAGTGTCTTTAACTTTGATATTTTTAGTGAAAAAGAGATATGGAATATTGTGGTAGCCATCTCCAGGGTGTCCCCAATGACTGCCACCACCTGGTATTGGGACTCATGCAGAGAACCTATCTACACTGAATAGGGCTCACTTGTGTAGAACTTCTAAGGCTAATGTCATAAAAGACATTGTGGTTTCTTGCTTGTTATCTTTTCATTGACTCACTATGGGGAAAACTAAGCTGCCATGACATGTGGAAACACTTTAGTACTATGGTAAGGGATGCCTAGGTGGCTCAACGGTTGAGTATGTTCCTTTGGTTCAGGGCGTGATCCTGGAGTCCTGGGATAGAGTCCTGCATCGAACTTTCTGCATGGAGCATGCTTCTCCCTCTGCCTCTGTCTGTGTCTTTCATGAATAAATTAAATCTTAAAAAAAAAAAAAAGTAGTACTATGGTAAGAAATTGAGGTTTCTAGCAAACAGACATCAAGGAAAACCCTTCTGCAAATGACCTGGGTAGTGATCCGTCCAGCTCCACTACATAGTCCCCAGTCAAATTTTTCAGATGATGGCAACCTCATGATCCTCTTCCAGAAGCACTCTGCTAAACTGTTCTCAGATTCTTAACTTTTTTGGGCTTGAAGTACCGACACAGAGATTAAGAGTCACATGCCCAGGGGCACCTGGGTGTCTCAATCGGCTAAAACACAGCCTCTTGATTTCGCCTCAGGTTATGAGATTGAGCCTTGATTTGGGTATGCACTCAGAAGTCTGAGTTTTTTCCCTCTGCCCCTCTTCCAGCTCGCTCATTCTCACATGTTCAAATAAATAAATAAATCCTAAAAAAAAAACAAAAACAACAACAAAAAAAAACCCTTGCATATTCTACTAACTGTGCCAGCCAGGTGCCCTGACTGTCATATTCCTGACCCATAAAAACTCTATGAGATAATAAATGCTTATTGTTCAGAGCAACTAAATTTGAGTACCTATTAATTAGCAACAGATAACTAATAGACTGTCAATTAATTCTTTAGAATGCTCTTTATGAAACACAAACCAGATAGATAACACAACCCTAACCGAAATACTTTAATGCTTCATGTTATTCATGTACTAAAACCCAAACTCAGAACACTATGGTATACGAAACCATTCATGCCCTGGTTTCTGCCTATACCTTTTTACCCTCACCTAGTTCCATTCTCCACAAACTCAAAATTATTGGACTCCTCTGAGATTATGTCCCTCCTCAGAGAGGCCTTCCCTGATGACCCAGTCATGAGAAAGCCCTGGAAAGTTCCCACTAATGAGAGGAACAAGATAAGGAGGTCATTATTTAAAGCAATATAAAACTAGAGTTAGTCTGTTTGACTAACTATATTAAATGAAATAAAGAAATTAATAATATAAAATTTAGAAAGGAGAATATAAATTTGTCATTATGGATTACACAATTGTACTTCCAACACACAAAAAAATAAAGTGAAAAACAAGCAATATGTCATATTTAGGAACAACACTTTAAAACACCTCTGCACCTGGCTGGTTCAATTGGCAGCGCATATGACTCTTGACCTTAGGACTTGGGGTTTTCTACATGTTGAGTGTAGAGATTCCTTAAAAAAAAAAAAAAAAAAAAAAATCAGGGACATCTGGGTGGATCAGTGGTTAAGCATCTGCCTTTGGCTCAGGTCGTGATCCTGAAGGCC
Source organism: Nyctereutes procyonoides (assembly GCF_905146905.1). Lineage (NCBI taxonomy): Eukaryota > Metazoa > Chordata > Mammalia > Carnivora > Canidae > Nyctereutes > Nyctereutes procyonoides. The sequence goes on from NW_026575046.1 coordinate 68,317,836, forward strand.
CGGGATCAAGTCCCACATCAGGCTCCCTGCGTGGAGCCTGCTTCTCCCTCTGCCTGTGTCTCTGCCTGCCTCTCTCACTCTCTCATGAATAAATAAATAAAATCTTAAAAAAAAAAAAAAAGTAAATTCTCCAAGTTTTCTGTGCAACATGGTTCCATTATAATACCAATAGGACTTTATTCTTGCAACTAGTTAAGATGATTATTAACTTATGGAAAAATCAACAAAGCAAGAATTGTCAAGAAATTTCTGAAGAATTAAAAGGAGGAATTAGCTCTATCAGATATGAAAACATAAACCCTAAATAATTAGAGTAATTTGATGCTTATATCGGAGATACATAACATGAGGGGAACAGAACTGAAAATCTACTAACACAAACAAATACAAATCAGAAGAGAAAAGATGAACAATTAAGTAAGTGGTTTTGGCTGGCTGGGTAGTCATCTGAAAAAATATTGTTACTAATATTCTACACACACAAAAATGAATAAAATAGTTAAATGCAAAGAAACGAAATCATTAAAATACAGTAAAAAGAAAATGGAAAGTTTTTTTAATAATCTACAAGTGGTAGATTTTTCTAACTAAGATACAGTACACTGGGGTGTCTGGGTGGCTCAGTTGGTGAGGTGGCTGCCTTCCGCTCAGGTTATGATCCCAGGGTCCTGGGATTGAGCCCGCATCAGGCTCCCTGCTCAGTGAGGAGCTTGCTTCTCCCTCTCCCAACCCCCATGCTTGAGCTGTCTCTCACTATCTCAGTCTCAAATAAATAAATAAAATTTAAAAGGACATAATACACTAAAATCACAAAGAATAGGTGAAAAGTGTTTTTCATCTTTAAAAAAAACTTTAATGTAAAAATTTCATTTAAAAAACCCAGATGTTAAAAAAAAAAAACCACCCAGATGTTAAAAACAATGACAAATTGTGGAAATCCATCTGCAACTCCTATCACAAACATCAATTTTTTAAAGGGGCTCCTTTAAAATCAATAGAAGACTAATAATCCAATAGAAAAGTGGGCAATCTATACATTATTTCCTACTTTAAAATGTTTTGAATCAACTGTATTACTTTTTCAAATGAATGAATAAAACAAAAAAATAAACCTCATCACTCTAGCTGTTGTTTACATACATCTTCACCCAAACTGTTACACCTAGAGACAGATATGAATGTTTTGTGGGGGACTGAGAAAAGGCTGTACCTTCATAACTGAGTTAACACAGTGTGAAAACCAGTGCATGACAGGACAATAGACTGATCCACGAAATGAGGAAATAGTAATTTAAAACTAGTTGGGGAGCATTTTAAGGAAATTTTATTTAGTTTTTGAGGCAAAGTGACCCTAGAAAACAAATGTGTTCCTGGAGGATAAATTGTAGTCCGCAAGTCTAGTCTCACCCTGGCTGATAAAACTGGGCCAGCTTCTGTCCATCTACAAAATGAAATGCCTGGTAGATCTTATTCATGTTTGCCTCCTCCAATATCTAACCTAGGGCCTGGCAATCAATAGAAAGTACTTAATGTTCACAAGTTTCTTCACTTATTTTTTGCATTCTGAAATGTTTTTTTCTTCCAAAATTCATCCACACTTAACAAATTGAAGACAATTTACCTTAATTGGTACTTACTTGATTTTATTTCATATCACAGAAAACTCACAAATCACAGGTTTTAAATAAGCCACAAAAAATTTTTTTCCCCTCTAATATTAAATAAATTCAGATTTAGGAAGGGCTAAGGTTGGTTTGGCAACTCTACTGGTATCACCAGGGACTCAGGCTCTTATCTTTCTTCCCACTAACTTAGCACATATCTTCCCCTATCAAGTCAATTTAAGCTTCCAGATGGCTGTTGGAACCCCAGCCATTAGATCCCTGTTCTATGAATGTTGAGTGAAAAGAGACACAAGAGAGCATATACTCTATGATTCCAGTTATGTGAAGTTCATTAAAAAAAAAAAAGATATGAAGATAAATATCAAAAGAGTAGTTATCTTTATGTGGAATCATTGGCTGGGACAGGCCATGCGGGAGCCTTCTGGGTGGTGAAAGTGATTGTATCATTATCCAGGTAGTGTTATACACATGAGGAATAACCTTGATATGTACACTTACGATTTGTGGACTTTACTATATATGTAGGATAACCGAACAAGGTAAATTCCAGGTCTCCGAGCCTATGTGTATTTTGACAAGACTAAGTGCTCCAAACAGATTGAGGAAACAAAGCATTCTAAAGTAGTTAGTGTGGACTATACAGCTCTTGTGCTTGTAACTGCCAGTCATCTCCCAAAGGTTGAAAAGTAACCAAGAGAAAGTCTACCTCTAGAGTAGCTATGGGTGTGCCAATTGTCTTGCTTTAGGAATACCAGGGTTTAAATCCCATTGCCATTTTGCTTTTAATGTTCTTAATTTCTCCAAGAGGTATGCAAATAATGACCTTTACCTTATTCAAAATCATAATGGAGCCCCTCTGTGAGGATTTATGAGGCAAATGTTAGTCAAATTCTTAACCTAGTGCCTGATGTGTAACAAAAGGTAATTGCTATCATTTTATTATTCTTACCACCATCACCATTTAAAAAAACATTTTTTTAAACCATCATTATTAACAAATGATAGAACAGGGATCTCAAATGATTCTATGTTCAAAAATTCCAAATCCACTGATTAATATCCTTGTGGATATGAATATTTTATTGAATATACACATTTGGCTATGAACTTATTTTTCACTTGACAACTTCCTAAAGAAATTGAATCCAGTTCTTATGGTTCTGCATTTTTTAGAAAACTCAAAGTCATGGAAATAGTTTTGGCGGTATGTCATAAAAAATTAATTTTGCTTTCAGAATAGTAGGACTCTCATTAAGGTGGTCCTATGGATAATACTTGGAAATAATTACAAAATACAAAAACAGATGAAAGATATAAAACACTGTATAGTTTAATACCATTTACTTATGCTATCCAATTATAACTGCATTAGAAGATCTCGAGAAGTACACAATAAACTGGTAAACATGGGGACCTTGGGGAGATGAAGGTCACTTGGTAATAACTGTAAACTTTTGTTCATTTAACATAAATTGCCCAGGCTAAGACAGACAGCTTCCTTATTATTTCCTAGGGAACAATGACAGTGGATACTTTTCTAGTCACTATTTTCATGGAAAATAAATTGATTGATTTTATATGTGGAATAAATTCATGTTTGAAAAACGTGTAAGTACAAAATACTTACCCACTTAGCAATTGGACACCCATGAGAGCTTTTTCCTTCTTTCCCCGTATACACTACAATTTCTATTCTTATTGCGTTTCCTTTTTGACCATACCTGAGTACAAAGCACAGTGAAGGGAAAATAATTGCAAATGCGATACATCCTTTAACATCTGAAGGTACAGAAGATATAAATTTACGTTAAGTACAGAAATCAAATACCCTGTTCATTCAAATTTACATTTGTTAAAAAATTGCTTTTGTGTGGCAGATATTTTTGTTATCCCGTTCTGTTTACTTATCCTTAAAAATCACTTCTTTAAAAAAAATGGACTGGCTCAAAGATAAGCATAAGGAGTGTGAATGCAGTGTTGATGGAGGTAATTTTAACTATTTCTACCATTATACAATGATATAAAAATTAAGTATTTCTGGATTTAACAAAGGCAGCCTTGCTTTATAAATGTCTTGTTGAGTGCCCAAAGGCTTATGTGATGAGTGACTCAGCAGGGACACCAGGATGCTATTCTTTTCCTGGGCCCTAAGAAACATCCGACTTATACTCTTGAGTTTGCCATTTACTTCTCATTTGTTCCCGGAGATGGTCTCTCTACATTGAGTCAGGTGTACAATAATGAATGATTTTAACAGGGAAGGATATTTCCTCACCTATTCTCCATGATTTCCCTGACAGCAGCAACACTTGGTCCTGCCCCAAGGTGTGTATAATATGGGCCTTTGTCTTTTTGTATAACTCGATCTGTGGAAGGAATAAGATTATTAGACCCAAAGACCTTTACAGAATTGCATAGGGGCAAGGAGGAGCTATTTTTATTAATTCTTTTTTTTTTTTTTATCAACTCAGAACAATTTATCTTGACAAGGTTTTGGTAAACTTTAATAATTAAAGTCTAGGACAATAGGCCCTAGAATTTAACTTGTTCCTTTCTTGCGGGCACTATTTCATGCTTCCTCTAAGCGTCAGAAGAGGAAAAGAAATATTTAAGATGTGGGTCATATTTATTCTATCTCCTGCTTTGAAAGAAATCTATTAATAATTGAAATGCAAAATTAAAACTTATCTAAGAGCAATACATCTTTAAAAGCTTTGCTCAGAATCCTATTAAAATTGAGCCCAGCAACTGCACCACTAAGAATTTATTCTCCTATACAGTCACATAATTATATATTTATGATGCAAATGTACACAGGAATGTTCTTTGTCACAATTATTTGTAATACCAAAAAAAGAAACACACTTAGCATCTGTCACTAAATGATAGGTTGAATAAATTAAGGGATGCTTATATAGTGGAAAACAATAAAACCGTTAAATCAATATTTACAAACATTGAGCACCTAGGTGGCTCAGTTGGTTAAGCATCTGCCTTTGGCTGAGGTCATGATCTCTGGGTCCTGAAATAGAGCCCCAGGTCAGGCTGCCTGTTCTCTCCGACCCACCCTGCTCCTGCTCGTCCTTTCTCTCTCTCTCTCTTTCTGGTAAATAGATAAAATCTTTAACATTGTTATCATTTAAAGATTTTAATTTTAAGCAAACTCTACACTCAATGCGGGACTCAATACCACCCTGAGATTACAACTCTAGATCGCATGCTCTACAGATTGAGCCGGCCAGGCACCACTGTACTACTTTAAATTTTGTATGAATTACGAGTTTCTCAAAAACAGTATTTTTAACTTGGCCTCTTAGAATCACGTCTAACTAGAATCGCTGATGAATGCATTTCTTGCCATGGTGCACCTATAACGAAAGGTGATTATTTAACCATTTTGACTGATTATCAGCTACAACATAGGATTACTTCTGTGGCTTCCTAAAATACACTGAACAGATTTTAACTTATTAATGATGATCTAGAGCAGTGGTTCTTAACCAGGGGCAATTTTTCCTGAGCGATCATTTGGCAAATATTTTTGGTTGTTACAACTGGGCAGGTGTGTGTGTGTATTTACTTGTATCCAGTGGGTAGAGGGCATGGATCCCACTTAAACAGGCTAGGATGCAGACAACAGTCCCCCTACACATCAAAGCATTACCTTATCTAAAATGCCAATAGTGCTCAAATTGAGGAACCATGATCCAGAGCAGAGGTTAAGCACTCTTATTTTGCTAGAACACAATACATCCATGGAAATCTTGTTTTTAATTAAAGATTAAAGAGAGAGCACATGCACGAGCAAGGGGAGAGACAGATGGAGAGAATCTCAAGTGGACTCCACACTCAGCATGGAGCCGATGCGAGGCCTCAAGACCCTGAGATCAAGACCTGAGCCACATGCTTAACCGACTGAACCACCCAGATGTCTCTCCATGGAAATCTTTTAGATATGATCATTCCACTTGGGATAATTTCTGAGTGAGTCTGCTTTTTTGTTGTTGTTGTTTTAAAGTAGGCACCATTCCAAGTGTGAAGTCCAACATGAAGCTTGAACTCAGAACTGGAGATAAAGACCTGAGCTGAAAAAAGAGTCGGATGCTTAACTGACTGAGCCACCAAGGCACCCCTGCTTTTTTGTTTTTCTTAAGTTCCTATTTCTATACAAAAAGCATAGTAACCTCACATGCAAAGATTACAGAAAAATATGTGACAATGCATAAAACAATCACAGGTCCACTGCAGATGCTCAATAAACTTTAAATGCCTGGGTGTCTCAACTACTACATGGTGACTATGTACATTATTATGTAATATATAAGGAAAAAGTCTTGAAACTAAACAATTGTTCTGATATTATGCACACAGTAAAATAAGACTAGCTCAGGTATATAAATTTTAATGGCATTTTAAATTAGAGATCTTTTTTTCCATTTGTAATGATATTTAGAAAAATACTGTCCCTTTCTTAATTCAGATTTTTGAAACCAGAGCAAGAAGAGTACAAACATAGGCTCTGAAGTTGAGACTACTGTTTTGAATTCCAGTTTAATAATTTACTAGCTGTGACTTCCCCTGTGACTTAGTTTCTTCACTTGTAAAATGGAGATAACACATCTTCCCTTTGTAGGCATGTTCTGAACATGACAAGTCAAGGTCATAGTACAGTTTCAGACTTGCATTAAAGATCTGGAATAGGAGGAGTCATCCTTGCTACACTCTTCTGTCCTTGCTCCAGGAAACTCCCATTCTCCCAGTTGAACCCCACTCAAGCATATTATGAGATATGCTTTTCATATTATGAGATCCTTCTAAGAAGAGCATATCCCTGGGGCCTGGCATGTAGTAGGCTGTCATAACTGTGATGAATGATGAGTGGAGAAATGGAAGGATTGATTTCAAAGTATCACTTTAGATAATCGAGAGCAAAAGGTCACTGCTACACTTCACTATTTTTTCTCCTGTGATTTAAGAAAAAATGATATAGTTTATCCTTTCAAATAATCATTTGCCCATTTTGCAATGTACTTATGAAACACCTACTTCAGGAAAAAAAGCTTCCAATGTTCAAGGCAATCTTAAATCTTTCTGATTTGGAGCTATATTTAAATTTTTTTTTTAAATAAGACTTTTAATAATTAACCTATTTTGAACCCAAATAGGTTTATTTCACAAATTCTGTCCTCAAAAATCCTCATAATAAAGCTGAAATAATGAGGGCATGAGCAGCCTAACAAACTTTAATGACACAATCTATTTAATTTCCCTATTACAGCTACATTAGAGTAAATTAATTCTTTTATTTGAGCACTTACATGAAATTTTACCATAGACAGTGACTAATCAGTACAAGGTTGAAATTCAGCATTTCTTGTGTTCCAAATACTGAGCAAATTTCTCATAAAGCCTGTCTAGGGGATGCCTGGGTGGCTCAGCGGGTGAGCATCTGCCTTGGGCTCAGAGCATGATCCTGGAGTCCTGGGAGGAGTTCCACATCCAGCTCCCTCCATGGAACCTGCTTCTTCCTCTACCTGTGTCTCTGTCTCTATCTGTGTGTCTCTCATGAGCAAATAAATAAGATCTTAAAAAAAAAAAAAAAAAAGAGCCTAAGATTTTCCCAGGACTTTTAACACAATAAAAATTCTAATTATTAGTTCCTGGATGTTCATTTGCAATAACTCCTAAGGCACAAAATAAATATCAGTTATGAATTGTTCCATAAATCAGCTAGTTGCATATGCTTATTTGTTTTTTATAGACAATCGATATTATACAATTTCATATTTTAATATTTCAAAAGGTTCACAAATTCATCAATGGCCAGGACTAGGGATTTTTTTCATATCTAGACATCCTTTGTATCACATAGCAGAAAAGCACTGTCATTGAAAAGAAAGAAACCATTTCCAGTTTTTGCATAGGGTGGCAATTATAGATATTTTTATAGTTATTTGTTAGGCTGCACATACATTTTATATTCTCTGTATGTATTTTATATCTCACATAAAACTTTTTTTTAAACAAAATGCTTAGAGGTTGAAATTTTTTTTTTTTAGAGCAATCTTTTTTTTTTTAAATTTTTATTTATTTTATGATAGTCACAGAGAGAGAGGGAGAGGCAGAGACATAGGCAGAGGGAGAAGCAGGCTCCATGCACTGGGAGCCCGACGTGGGATTCGATCCGGGGTCTCCAGAATCGCGCCCTGGGCCAAAGGCAGGCATCAAACCGCTGTGCCACCCAGGGATCCCGGTTGAAATTTTTTTAAATATAGGATAGATAATAAAGGAATTCATTCTTATGATATGTACAATAAATAACTTAGGAGACATTTAGCTGAGAGAAATTAGCAAATTTTCCACTTGTTGAAGTTTCGAAATTATGAGTTAAACTTCCTAATTATTTGAGCAAAAGTAATCAAGGTCCCCCAGAAAAATGGGTATAGAATCTACTCCATTTTAGCTAGGATATGAATGGGGCAAAGTTGCCACATGTAAAAGATAACCCAAAATTGACCTGGTCACAACGAGGCAATTAATGGAGGTAAACAAAGCACACACACACACACACACACACACACACAAACATGCAGGTGCACATGCACTCAGCTATATGTGCACACACTTACCAAGACAGTTGCAGGTTGGCAAATCAGAGTCTTTTGTTGTGGACACCAGGTTTTTTGTAGGATTGGTAAAGAAGTTCATGGCATAATCATTAAAACTTTTCTGTGCACTGTCTACTGGGGAAAATTCTGATGCTCCAACACTAGATGAACAGACGTCCTCCTCATTCTTGGTAGAAACCACTGTAATTCCACCTGAACATACCACATTTACATTCCTGAGAATGTGTGCTGGGTCTGGTAAGGGGGTTTCATGAGAGATACCAGGCAATGTTGGCAGTCTCTGATGCATGAGTGGGTCTTGAACATCCCGCTGGAATTGTGTTTGGTCATCGCCGGTCATTACATTAGCACACTGGTTAGTTGGAGAGGAGGGCTGGAGTAAAGGATGGGCTTTCTGATTGACATTCCCTGTTGGCTGTACCTGAGAACTATATACTTTTTCTGTAAACGCTTGCCCATTGGACTCTGTTTTTAACTGGCATATTGGGAGAGAATCCAACGGTTCAACCTTCATGTTTCTTTCCTGTGCTAATTCAGGATAATAACGCTCAAATTTTATCTGAGTGAGTGGAGGAAACAATTTTTTGTGTTCTAACACTGAACTCGTTTGAGCCAGTGGTTTCCATACTTTGGTTAAAGGAGGAATTTTTCCCAACAGAATGGGAAAATCATGTGGACCGAATTGACCAAATCTTTGAAATTTAGATGCTATCCAAATGTCATGTAATTTACTATACTCATATGACAACTGTTCCTGCTTTTTCTGGTCATTTTCTCGACAACTTATGACTACTGGCTTCTTTTTCCGCCGATCTCTTGATGGGGTAGCTCTTGTCTTTTTCTGTGTTGTGTTCTTTTGCTTTGTCAATAATGAGCTATGATTGTTTTGTACACTGGAAGGTGGTTTCTGTTGTATTGTGGCCTTCTCCTGACTACATTTTTGCTGTACACTATATGCAACAAGGCTTGTTGGTGTACTCTCAACCTTTTTGTCTTCTTGTTTTATATAATTGAATTTAATTATGGACGCAAGTTGTGTTAACTGTGTTGCAACATCTTCCTCTATTTTGCTGTGTATTGTATTTGGACACGATGGATCGTCTTTTAAGTCTATCTTTTTACTGCTGGCCAGTGATTGGTTACAATACCCCAATTTATCACCTGCTGGTGGCAACTGATGCAAATTCTTAGAACTCTCAAGAGTAATTCTACTTTGAGCAACATTTTTATTGGTGTCAATTTTAGATGAATTTGAATTTGGTATAAAAAGAGTTATTGAATTTGTGGCTTTTGAACATTCCTGTGACTTGGTAGGTGCCTGGTTAGCAGCTGAGTTGTGGTGTGACTTGGAAATGTTTTGGCCATTGAACACCACCGTGTTGCATGAAGTCTGCTTTTCCAAAGATGGATAGTGATGAAGGCTTTCTGGCTCCCCTTGCAGGTTTGGGTCCTGGAGGTCTTTTCTTACAGAATAGAGGATAGCTTTACAGCTATTAAGCAAACTTGCTGTTCTGTGTTCTGTTTCTTCATCCTTCTCTGACTTTGATGGTGAGGAATTTTCTGATGGAGCTTCTGACAGTTGAGTCAGAGCTTCTATGGCCACCACTTGCTCCAGTGTTAATCTCCTATCTTTCATCAGGGATAGAAGACTTGGCTGAACTGGAGATCCATCTTTTGGGTCTTTACTTGGTATATTATCTAGAGATTTGGGTTGATCACTTTCATTGTGTGTATGACTAGTATGACTAGTATGACTATTTAAGTTGAAAGTTGTAGGATCTGGAAAAGACTTGCAGTTAAAGCCAGGCTTCTGGAAGACTGAAACATTATTTCTCCCCTTGAGATGATCACAGCTCTCACTAGTAGCAATGGAACTCATGGCATTATGGTTGGCAGTGTCTTTCAGGAATTTATAGGAGTTGTTTTCAAATGCCTTGCCAAATTCTTCAATATTGAATTTTTTAAAAGACACGTTTGTTTCGGTTGGTAAATAGTGTGCATTTTTAATGCCGTTTCTTATAGTTTGTGCAAACAATTTCTGAGGCTCAATTAAGTCAGTAAGGAGGACTTTTTTCTTGTCATCTTCAGAATTTTTAAAATTTTCAGCTTCTGTCACAATTGCCTTAAATTCGCCTTTGACATGATCGGTTAAATGTGATTTCTTGTTTTGCGTCCACTTCTCCACTTCAATACCTGTCATACTTTCTTCATTTTTGGTTACATTTTCGAGGGGAGGTGGGTTTAATTCCAATCTGTGTTCCCCCCCATAACTCCTCCTGTATTCCATGGATTCTGACTTGAGGCCATTTACTGATTTGTTGTCAAAATCTGCCTACAAAATAAACACAGAAATATCTCATAATATTTATGCAAATATTGGAGTAAGAGCCACAGGAACTTTATAATTTACAGGAACTAAATGTAATGCCCCTGAAAAAGATACTACTTTTGCTTTTTGTTTTCAATAAAATACGAAAAGGAGTGTGTAGGGGGGAAAAAATGAAGTACAAACTATCATTAACTCATACCTGGTAATATTTTGGCATACATATTTGTTTTTCAAAATACTTTTTTTTTTAGAGAGAGAGAAGAACAAGTGTAAGGGGGGGTTGGGGGGAAAAGGCAGACGGAAAAACTTAATAAATAGTATAGGCAGATTTATTTTTTTAAGTTTAAAGCTTTTATTTATTTGACAGAGAGACAGCCAGAGAGCACAAGTGGGGTGAGGAGCAGAGGGAGCAGGAGAAGCAGGGAGTCCAATGGGGGACTTGATCCCAGGACCCCAAGATCAGGACTCTAGCCAAAGGCAGACACTTAACCAACTGAGTCACCCATGTGCCCCAGAGAGAGAATCTTAAGCAGAGTCCTTGCTCAGGGTAGACACTGATGCAGGTTCAATCTCACGACCCCAGAGATCATGACCTGAGCCGAAATCAAGAGTTGGATGACTGAGCCACCCAGGCACTCCTCCAAATAAATCTTTAAACTATTTTTATGTTGGTACCAATCAATAGGCAATATCTATTATCTTAATGCAAGCTGTACTGAAATACATAATACACACAGAAAAGCGTACAAATCCTAAGTGTATAGCTTATTGATTTTTTCACAAATGAACCCCTAAGCACCCAAGTTCCAGCCAAGAAACTCCCATCTAGTCATCAGTCCACTGGCAAAGGGTTGCCATTGTTTTGACATCTACCATAGATCTCTTTTGCTTATTTCCAAACTTTAACTGACTTCCTTTCACACTCAAAACTATATTTGGGGTTCATTCATGTTAAGTGTATTTGCAGTCCATTGATTCTTATTGTTGTATAGTAATTCATTGATTGAATATACTATAACATGCTTATTGATTCTACTGTGGATGGACAGTTGAGTTAATTCTTGGTTTTTGAGTATTCTAAGTATACCACGATAATATACTATTGCTATCGTTTGGTGAACATATACACATTGGGTGGACTGGAAGTACTAGGTCATCAAGTGTGTAAGTGTATGTTATCTTCAGCTTTAGTAGAAAGGCCAATGAATCTTCTAAAATGGTTACCAACATACACTCCCACCAGTAATTATGACAGTTCTAATTGTTGCACATTCTTATTATCAGTTAGTATGCTCTGTCTTTTCACTTTAGCCATTATCTTTAGTGGAACAGTATAATTCCTTTTAAAAAATTTTTAGATGAAATACCCATAAGATTAACCATTTTACCATTGAAAACTATCCATCAGTGGTTTTTAAGCATAGTTACAATGTTATGCAATAATCACCTCTATCTAATTCCAGAACACTTTCATCAGCCCTGAGAGAAACCTTGTATGCATTAAGCAATCACTGTCTATATTCCCTTCTAATCCCTATTTTTAAAACCCTGAAACACCTCATCCAAAATTACAACATAGGAACTGAGACAGTAGTGGCATTTCCAACTCCTGTCAGGAGCAAATGTAAAGATAACCTACACCTCCTAATCTTTAATATGGCTGTGGACATTCTAGTTAAAACCCCAGGAAGAGAAAAAAATATTAAGATTAGGAGACTTCTTATTCAATGAAGATGATATACCTGAGTCCATAGACAAACCTGAAGTATTGATGGAAAAACTAAATCAAAGCACAGAATAGCTATAAAATGTGTAAGCGTTACCCAATTCTAAAGTTAAACATTAAATAATCTTTTCTTGCACATTAAACAATCTTAGTAGAAATAAATTATTATCTAATTTCTCGATCAGGAAACACAGGTTACATAGGTTATGTTCAGTTTGTCAAAATTCATCAAAATATACAATTCTCATATATACATTCTCTGTATATATTACATTTCAATAATAACTTAAAAAACTGGGATGCCTGAGTGGCTCAGTGGTTGAACGTCTGCCTTAGGCTCGGGGTGATCTCGCCGTCCTGGGATCGGATCGAGTCCCACATTGGGTTCCCCGCAGGGAGCCTGCTTCTCTCTCTGACTGTGTCTGTGGCTCTCTCTGTGTCTCTCATGAATAAATAAATAAAATCTTAAAAAAAAAAACTAAACTGAAACAATTGTCAATTTTTTAACATACAGGTTAATAAATTAACAAATAAACTTTTATTATTAAAATGGCATTTCAAAGCAGTGGAGAAAGTGTCAATTTCTTAAAAATGACAAGGGTGATATGATATTTTAATATATAACAAAAATTCCAGATAAATTAATAATTTAAATATAAAAAGATAAGACAGGGATCCCTGGGTGGCGCAGCGGTTTAGCGCCTGCCTTTGGCCCAGGGCGCGATCCTGGAGACCCGGGATCGAATCCCACATCAGGCTCCCGGTGCATGGAGCCTGCTTCTCCCTCTGCCTGTGTCTCTGCCTCTCTCTCTCTCATTCTATGTGACTATCATAAATAAATTAAAAAAAAAAATTAAAAAAAAAAAAAAGATAAGACAATTTAGAAAGTAGGGAAAATATTCCCAAGCAAGAGTAAAGTGAGAAACCATAAAGGAAAAAAATATTTTAACTACGTATAATATGAACAATTTTTAAAGCAAAGACACCATAATGTAGTTCTTTGCAAACTGTTGATCATAATCTAGAAGTTCCAATACCAACTTAGTGCTTTGTAACAAGTGGTTTTTCTTAACAAAATTATACAGAAAAATACAAATACACTACATTTAGTAAAAATAAGTATTACAATGTAAATCATTTAAAAACAAATGTTTTATTCATTTAGGTAATCCCTACACCCAGGGTGGGGCTTGCTGTCATGACCCCAAGATCAAGAGTCACATGGTCTTCCAACTGAGCCAGCCAGGCAATCTTATAATGTAAATCTTTTATAGGGCAGCCCCGGTGGCGCAGGGGTTTGGCGCCGCCTGCAGCCTGGAGTGTGATCCTGGAGACCCCACATCGGGCTCCCTGCATGGAGCCTGCGTCTCCCTCTCCCTCTGCCTGTGTCTCTACCTCCCTCTCTGTGTCTATGAATAAATAAATAAAATCTTTTAAAAAAATAAACAAAGAACAAATCTTTTATATAATGTGTATGTAAAAAATAATAATAATGTGTATGTAAAAAAATAATAATAATGTGTATGTATGTGTCCGTGCACTGAATCAGGATGTAAAATGTATTGACTTCTTCATACCTATATTTGTCAAAAAAAGGGAGGAGAAATATTACCATAAAAAGGTAAAAGCAAAGGATAGTCTAGGAAAAAATTGATACTACACGTAGATAGTTACTTTTCGTAATATAAAAGAACTTCAACAATCAACAAGAAAAGGTAAATGACTCAGTAGAAGAGTGAGAAAAAGACAGGAATGTGTTCTTTGCTTAAGTGGAAATCCACAGGTTCAAAAGCTGTTTGACTTTCCTAGAAGACAAGCAAATGAAAATAAATGCAACTTTTTAATCTACACAAATACCAATCAAAACTAAAAATGCAGAAATGTGCGCAAATTATCATGGAATATAATATTTATACTAGAGAAATAAATGCACATTCATATTTTGAAATAATGTGCAGCTATCACTCACACATATCAATCTACTGATTGCATGGCAACAGATCCAAAATATATTAACCCATATAAACAAGTTGCAAAAAGCTGGTAGGTAAAACATTACTATTAGTTACCACTACCGCTGGGAAACATATGTGAGGAAAAGAGGTTTTTTTGTTTGTTTATTTTACTTGATTTTATAAATATGCATATCTAAGACACCGGAACTTCAATGTACACATTCCTCTAGAGAAGATGTTGAGTAACTTTTAAGATTTACGTGCCACAACATAGGACATTCTCATTAACTAATGAGCTTCATTAAAAACTGATCTTTATCTCCTTTAACTTTTCTTTTTAGGAGGCAGGAAGGGGCAGAAGGAGAGGAAGAAAGGAAATCTTCATCAAGCTCCAAACCCAGCACGAAGCCTGAAGTGGGGCTTGATCTCACAACCTTGAGATCATGACCTGAGCCAAAATCAAGAGTCAGACACTCGGGGGGCCTGGGTGGCTCAGGCTATCATCCTGGAGTCCTAGGATCAAGTCCCACATCAGGCTCCCCAAGGGCTATCTGTTTCTCCTTCTGCCTATGTCTCTGCCTCTCATGAATAAATAAATAAAATCTTTAAAAAAGTCAGACAACTGACTGAGCCACCCAGGTGCCCCTATATCTGATATGGCTTTTTAAAAATAAGGTGTTTGAAACATGGGGTCTATAAGTACATGAGAACATGCACTACACACTGCCAACTACTAAACCTAACCTATAAGAAAACAATTTAATAGATTACATTTCAGTAGGGCTGGTAAGATTTTCTGTTTTCAGGAATCAACCTGGCTGAACTCTTATGTACTGTTAAATGTGATTATAAGTGTATGTGTATGTGCATAGGCGTGCACACTGAGAAAATGGTTACTCTTAGTTTAGTTTCACTTGATGTTCCTAGTGAAACTAAGTGGCCAGAACAAACTGATTTACCACTATGGGGTGGGCTGAGGGGCTGGGGGGGGGGGGTTGGGGTTATCTGATCCAAAGATGCCATGTAGCCTGAACTTTAGTGTCCTTTTTTAAGAGGTCATGTATATTGTGATGGGGGTTCAATGAGACCCTATGACCAAAGTTATTAGCTCAGTAAGGATGAGGTATCAGTTAGAGAGAACACTAACAATTTCATTATAAGAGGTATAATTAAAAGAATGTTGGCTATATTGTAATACACTCTTTACTGCAGGAACTCATTTGATCTTCACAACCCTAAGTTGTGGACCCTGTAAAAGGGGATCAGGGTTAAGAAAAATGCAAATCAAAACAGCAAAGATAACATTTTTCACTTATCAGAATAGCAAACATCAAAATGTTTGACCACCCAGACCCTTGGAGTAGGTTGTGGAGGATATATACCCCCATCTAATGCTGGTGTAGTGCAAAATGGTATCAAGCCTATGGAGGGGAATTTGGCAATAATTATCAAAATTACAAATTCAACCTCTCCCTTGACACAGCATTTTCACTGCTAAGAATTTATCCTATTTATACTTGCCCTTAATTATATGTTTTGACAACTTTGCATATTTTATTTTTTTAACAGATTTTATTTATTTGACACAGACACAGCACAATCAGGGGGAGCAGCCGAGGGAGAGACAGAAGCAGGCTCTTTTCTGAGCAGGGAGCCTGATGTGGGGCTCAATCCCAGGACCTTGGGATCCTGACCAGAGGAGATGGCAGATGCTCAACTGAATGAGCCACTCAGGAGCCCCAGTTTTGTATATTTTAACAAGTAATTCATAATACCTGAATGTCCACCTGTAACAGACTAATTCAACTGTGGTATATCTACATACCTTGCAGCTATAAAAATAGAATTCCGTTACTAAAATGCAGATGTCCAGGATATATTATGTTCATTAAAAAAAAAAGAGGATCTAGAACCTGCATTTACAATGTTTTCTATTTTAATAAAAAGTATGGGGAGTTAATACATATATTCATATTTACATAAAGAAACTCTAGAAGAAAACAAAAACTAATATGAGTGAAGAGCAGAAGGAGGTCAAGAACGATACAGGAGCTTGGGAACTATTAAACCCAGACCTGACTAAATACTGTTTTGATTTTTTATTTCCTTTATATTTAAGCCAAAATTAAAGCGGTCTATGGAAAGATTTCTAGTACATAGGCGAAAAAAGCTAAAAGGTTATGTAGTACCAAATTCCAAACAAATTAGAATATAAAGAAAGGGTGTGGAGTACCTACACACTTGTTAATATTTGCTAATATTCAGGAAGGCCATGCAAGATTGTCAACATTTGTCGTATAGAAACTGTACTCAGTAGAATACTAGTTAATAACAATCACCAGATTGGGAACTGAGGAAAAGGAAACACTTTTGCAGGGTAGGCCAATTTTTGTGGTATAAATACTTCCACCATAGTGGATTGTAAATTATCAGTATGACACCTGAGCCGGAGTTAGGAAGAAATGCACTTAATTACTGACCTGGAAGGAGGGGACTCCATCCTACCACCGAGTGTACCATCCCGAACTACTACATGAAACAGGCTCCAGTAACTACATCATGAATTTTTATTTTTTACTGAAGATTTCCTTGACTTTTAATCAAGGAAAATCTGCTTAGATGTGGCGTATTCCCGAATAACCACTTTGAATCTCAAAATATTTGTTAACATCTACCTTTCTTAAAGAGATGCCATCTCTCTGAAGGAAGTGAAGTGTTTCACAAATATTGGAATGGTGGCTGTTTCACTCCCTCAAGCAGCATATATACACTCTAGTGACCCAAACTCATGCCACCTGCCACTGGTGTCTCATCTCTTCCTCCTCTACCACCCCAAAAGTGCCCAAGGGTATCATTTAAAGGACACTAATTCAACATCTCCCAGTTCTCTGTGTGCACTCTATAGTAGTCACAAGGCTCTATGTTGCTCTGGGCCTCTCTTACTCCTTCTGAACCAACAGGAATGTTGATCACCTTAGATCAGATCTGGGTCCAATAGTTGACAAGCATCCTGTTTTCTCATTTCTCCACATTCTTATCGTAGTGATACTCACACCCACTCTTGAATGAGCTCAAATGGTATTGAGCAAAGTGGTATTTTTTTTTTTAATTTACGATAGTCACAGAGAGAGAGAGAGAGAGAGAGAGAGAGAGAGAGAGGCAGAGACACAGGCAGAGGGAGAAGCAGGCTCCATGCACTGGGAGCCCCACGTGGGATTCGATCCCGGGTCTCCAGGATCGTGCCCTGAGCCAAAGGCAGGCGCCAAACCACTGCGCCACCCAGGGATCCCCAAAGTGGTATTTTTATTCTGAAACGCTGAGTATGCCCTTTGTACAGAATCTGACTGTCGTCTCTCCCAACACTCACATTCCATACATGTTGTATTTCCTGTGTCAAGAAACAGCTGCTCAGATCCCATGGAAAAGCCTTTCAAAGCATGTACAGAGGCATATGGTACATGAGACTAGACCTTTACTGCAGGCAGATCAGTTTCTCAACTTGTCTTTCCTTTTTTTTTTTCCTTTCTTTTTTTTACAGTCTCCACCCCAGTAATCTTTTTTAAAACTTTTTCCCTAATAGCCCTCCCCAGGAAATTTTAATTCCAGAGATATAGTATGTGGTACCAACATAATAGCTAAATTTTTTTTTCACCCTCTACTCGCAACCAAGGACCAATCTTCATCACCTTTGAGGATTTAGAAAAACTAACATGTAGAAGGGCTGCCTGGGTGGCTCAGTGAGTTATGCAAGTCTGACTCTTGATTTCGGCTCAGATCACAATATCTCACAGTAGTTAAGATCGAGCCCTGTGAGAGACCAGAAAACTGGCTCCTCGTGGACAATAAAGTCTGCTTCTTCCCTCTGTCCCTCCCCCCACTCATTCTCGATCTCTCTCAAATAAATAAATAATTAAAAAAAAAAAAAAAACCTAACATGTAAAAGACAAGGAGCAGCCTGCAAATCATACCTGATTAGAAGTGACACCTACAGGACCTTATATTCTCAACCTGAAAATTAAGTGTTTGGAGAAAAAATTCAGGAGAACCACTGGTAGCTCCATTCATGTTGACTTTGATGATGCAATCACTCCAGATACAGTATTTGACCTCCCACATTCCCACAGATGCATGCAGGTCAGCTCCTGCTCTGCACAACTGCTTTCGAACAAACCCAAACTGAAATTTAAAAAAAAAAAAAAGATAAACCAGCCATTCACCAAAGCTAAAATAAACTTTTAACACACACACAAATCCTCCCTCAAAGGGGATTTGCAAGTTACCTTATATTCCTACAGCAGTAAAATTTTTTAGTTCTTTTCCTTTTTTAGGCATAAAGAGCTCACATACCCTACCAAGTTTGTAGCCCTAATATTTGAGCTTTGCCTCTGTTCTGCTTCTCCAGTTTGCCTATATCTGCCCTGTAAGATGTTCAAAGTTCATAAACAAGGCGGGCATGGGGTGGGGGTATCTAAGGGACTGAGTCTGCACTTGTCCCACTTGTCCTACCTTGGCGCCATAAAACCTCATGGCTCTTCCTTGCCTGGGCTGAAGAAAAGCCATCCAAGAGTCCTTAAGAGTTGCTTTCCGCTCGATCCACCAGATTCAGCCTTCTTTTCTATTCTAATTTTTTTACTCCTATTCCCCAACAAAAACTCCACCCTCATTTGGCCACAGGGTCTCAGAATCCAAATTAAATCCTTTAACTTGAGGGTGGGGCAGAGGAAGGGAAGCATATTATTAGAGGGAGGGACAACTTCTATTTAATCCAAAAACTTGTTGATTGTAGATTGGTTCTGAATGTATACAAAACTGACCTAAGAACCATACCTCTCTAGTCTCAGGGGTCCTTGCTCCTAACGTCTTCCTCCGGAGCTTTGAGCCAGTACAATTCCTTCTGAGTCAAAAAGGCTAAAAAAACCCTCTCAGACCCCCAATTTGCCTCAAGCAATCATCCTATCAGATTCCCTCCTCATTCAAACATCTTAAATGGCTAACTCAAATCCCATCATTCCTTAACCTGCTCTTTCTTTTGTAGGCCTCCAAAGAGAGTCTCAACTAAAACTCTAAAATCTGGGACTCCCTTGGTACTCCCTTCTTCTCTGTCTGTCCCCAGGTGGTAGGTATGTCCCCCTGAGCCTCCAATTTAGAGGATTCCAAAGTCAAACCCACTGCCTATTCATTCTTCACCTTTTCCATGAACAACCTTACCCATGCTTGAAGTTCATAACCAACTCTTGTGAACAGAGTAATTTCTTCTTCATACTTTTTGAATACCTTGTTTCCTATATTTCTCAGAATGGGGCTTTATTGGAATCAGAAAAACCTTGGCTACTTTCCCTGTTCCATCACTTACCAACCATGTGGCCTAGAGTAAGTCCTTGCTCTATGAAGCCTCCTTGAACCTCAGTTCTCTTAAATAAATCAGGACTAGAAAGCAAGTTTATTGTGAAGAATAAATGAAATAAGGTATTTATACACATTGTTGGGCCTTACTACATGTGGAAATGAACTATTGACGGGGTAAAAACCTATTAGGTAGTTCTTTTTTGCTACAGGTCCTTCAACATAGAGCAAAACCTACTAATTGCAGTCTCAAATTCACAATTAAGAAAAAAGAATATTTATTAGTAGCTATTATTCATATATTGAGCATTGACTACTTAAGAGGCATTATCATTAACATTTTATCAGAATGCTCTCCTTTGCTTCTCCTACTAAGTGTATGAGTATTTCCATTCTCCTGATAAGGTTTAGAAAGATTAAGTAACTAGGCAAAGTCAAATCAATACTCTCAGAGCCAGAATCAAACCAGAGGTGTCTCTTTCGAGAACTTAGTGTTTAACCCCAAGGCACTGCTCTTTAGTAATTAACATTTATGATGAATTCCATTTGTTACTAATTTTTAGTAATGTTTACTGACCTAAGATTACCACAGATGCTTAAAACATAAAAGAACAACTCAATTCCTATGATTGTTTCTTTTCTTAGACTATGTGAATTATTGTTTTTCTGAACCCACTGGCCTACTTTCATTCACCTATTTTTAAGTTGTAACAGTATAGCATTGCTATGCAAAATACTACCACCCTTTGTGCAAATTCAGTATGTGTACACAGGGTTCATACCAGGTTATGAAGGAGAGGTGAAATTAGAATCCAATTTACAATCCAACTCTTGAGGATATGATCAGAGGTCACTATTTTCTCTCTAAATGTTCCCTAGACTATAAGCCTCCTTACTTTTAGATAAATCAGATTTATCTTTTTCCTAACTTTTTATTCAAAAATTTCAGTTTCATATCACTAGAAGGCTCATTGAAAACTTTTTTTTTTTAATTTTAAGTAGGCTCCATGCCCAATGTGGGGCTTAAACTCACAACCCTGCGATCAAGAGTTGCATGCTCTAACTCAGCCAGTCAAGTGACCAAAAACTTATGGGTATCAAATAATACCCCAAAGTGAAGTTCCACATTAACTTTTAAAAAATAATGAAAAGAATACAAAAATTGCCAATTATCTAATTCAATCAGACAAGAGTCAATCACACTAATTTTACAATTGCAATTTATATGCACTCACAACCTGTCAAGTTTCATGATGGAAGGTAGGCTCCAAATACCTTTTTTTTAGGGCATTTAAATGCTCAAGATTTCAGGAGCCTGGTCTTATGACAAATCTTGTTTTCCACTAGGGTTTAGCCTCTATCAAGTCATTTTGCCTGGAATGCTCCCTCATGATCAAAGATAAATTCAAGGACTTTGCCTTACCCACCTCCATCCAGGAGGCCATCAGATAACTAGTTAATTCATGATTCTACAAAGTACTAATAAAGATTTCAATTTTCATTCTTTCTTTCTTCTTTTTTTTTTTTTTTTTTTTTCCAATTTTCATTCTTTCCAATATTGCTCATGTGACTTTGGCTCTCTAGTCCTTTCCTCAATGTTTCCCTTTAAGGAGAAAAAATAAGGGCAGCCTGGGTGGCTCAGCGGTTTAGCGCCTCCTGCAGCCCAGGGCGTGATCCTGGAGACCTGGGGTCGAGTCCCACAACAGGCTCCCTGCATGAAGCCTCCTTCTCCCTCTGCCTCTCTCTCTCTCTCTCATTAATAAATAAAATCTTTAAAGAAAAAAGAAGCGTCTATTTCTGTCTAGGCTTTCTAAGAACATTAGCTCCAAGGATACTGAGTATTTATTTAGCACTTAGCTGGTGATGCTATGCACAGAGATATTTACACATTCCTAACAGAAAAATCAGTGAACATTCTGGAGCCAAAGTATCAAGATCTGTAAATCTTTCCCTTCTAGCTGCCTCCCCACAGGCTATAACAAACTCCTGTCTTTTCTATCTAAAGGAAACAAAACCCTCCATCCCTCCATAAGTATTTAGCTCTCACCCTCTATCTCACTGCACCATTTTACAAAAAATGACCTTCAAATAATTGTCTGCAATCCCTATCACACACTCTTCAGCCCACTATAATTAGGCTTCTGCTGCCACCACCTCATTGAAACTGCCCAAGCCTCACCAGTGAAGTCCCAATTGTCAAATTCAATGGACAGCCAGAATATGTTCTGATACTGTTGCTCACATCTTCAAGCTTGTCCCATCAATTCTCAACATATAATTTCCAGTCTCCTTTGCTGGCTTCTCTGCCCACTTATACCATGTTTTCTTTTGCCTTCTCTCCAGGCTCCCCACTAATCTACAAGTAGGCCTCCAGTCTACACCTATTTGCTGATGATTCCCACAGCAAGTCATTCACCAACTGGACATCTTCATTAGACAATTAAAACTCAACCACATTTATTTTATTTTTTTTTTAAATTTTATTTATTTTTATTTATTTATGATAGTCACACAGAGAGAGAGAGAGGCAGAGACACAGGCAGAGACACAGGCAGAGGGAGAAGCAGGCTCCATGCACCGGGAGCCCGACGTGGGATTCGATCCCGGGTCTCCAGGATCGCGCCCTGGGCCAAAGGCAGGCGCCAAACCGCTGCACCACCCAGGGATCCCAAAACTCAACCACATTTAAAAGTTAATGAGTTATCTCTACTTCAACCCTGCTTTAACCCCAGAACTCCCCTAACATATTAACTCAGGCATCTCCTTGTTAGCTTCCTACATTCAACATCCAAATTCAGCCAATGAATTTAGCGGTCTTACTTGAAACCTCTTCTTTTCATCCTGTGTTCTTCATTCCTACTGCTTTTGCCTCAATGTTCATTCTACAAATATTTATTTACAAGAATATCCATAACATGCTGTAGGCATGGTTAATGGGAGAGTTAACATGAGAGGTACCAGTTCTTATGAACAG
This sequence comes from Nyctereutes procyonoides, assembly GCF_905146905.1. Lineage (NCBI taxonomy): Eukaryota > Metazoa > Chordata > Mammalia > Carnivora > Canidae > Nyctereutes > Nyctereutes procyonoides. The sequence goes on from NW_026575046.1 coordinate 68,340,417, forward strand.
TACATTTTTAAAAATCGTATTAATTTTTGTGAGGCAGAGAGAATGGGAGGGGCAGAGGGAGAAGGAGAAGTGGACTCCCTGCTGAATGGGGGGTGGGGGGGCAGCCAACTAGAAGCTAGTTTCCAGGATCCTGAGATCATGACCTGAGCTGAAGGTAGCCACTTAACTGACTGAGCTACCCAGACACACCTGGATATCACATTCTAATAAATGTTAGGTAATAAGCATTTTCAGAACCTAATCTTTCACCTACTTCTCCTAGGGGATTAACCTCAGAATGGGACTGGTTTCTAGTCTGTAGGATTCCCAAACCATCATATACTGTAATTCTAAGGAAGCACTGTCTAATGGAAATACAATTGTGGGTTACAGAATTAATTTCAAAAAGTGTTTAGGAGGTATATTTCTTAAAAGTAAAAAGAAACAGGTGAAATAAATTTTAATATATTTCTTTTTAGGCCACAATATAAAAATATAATTTCAATATGTAATATAAAAATTAATATTTTGCTTTTTTTTAATGTGTTATCAGTTCCTGTTTCTTTTTTTATTTATTTATTTTTAATTTTTATTTATTTATGATAGTCACAGAGAGAGAGAGAGAGAGACAGAGAGAGAGAGAGAGAGAGAGAGAGAGAGAGAGAGTGAGGCAGAGACACAGGCAGAGGGAGAAGCAGGCTCCATGCACCGGGAGCCCGACGTGGGATTCAATCCAGGGTCTCCAGGATCGCGCCCTGGGCCAAAGGCAGGCACCAAACCGCTGCGCCACCCAGGGATCCCTATTTTGCTTTTTCTATATTAAGTCTGAGAAATGCAGTGTATATTTTATACTTACTGCAAATTAATTCAGTTAAATTTTCAATGGTTAAAGAAAAATGCAGTGGTAACTGAAGCAAAGCTGTGTTTGATAAAAAATATTTTACTTTAATTCGGTTTTAAATTTTAAATCCATTAAAATTAAATAAAATCAGTTTCTTAGCCTTAACACCCAAATTTCAAGTATCAGATTTGCAGTTATACAGAGATCATTTTAAATGCAAATCTCATTGCTTTAGGCTGCATTCCACAAGCACCTGGCTAAACATCAACATCACCTTAGGAGTTTTTAGAAAAGGAAATTCTAAAATAGCCCCAGCAAGGTTTCCTGAGTCTGAAGGTAGAAACTCCATTAAGAATCAAAGAGCAGTGTGGTAAGGGAATTGGAACCACTAACCACCAGAGCAAAATTCACATTTTTCAGTACAACAAGGAATCTGTCCAAGATCCTACCCTTGGCCAAATTATACAGAATGCATCTTGCAACAGCAGTATCCTCAGACCAGCCCCACCCCCAGCCTTGCTTCCCCCAAGGCTATTTTGAACTGCCCAGTCCTTTCTTGAGCAGCCGCTTGAAGGTAGAATGCCCTTTCGCCCTACAACCTGCCCCACATCGTTTTTGCCCAAAAAACACCTAGAACTAGAAGAAAGGTATCTGTAAGAAAAAAATCAACTATTTTTAACAATTCCCCAGCTGGTAGACTCAAGTATTTCTTATCCCCTAGCCAGGATCAGATAAAACTGAACACTCCTTCCTTTACTATCTAGGCACAGATATTGATCATAGCAATTGATTGTACCTACTTATCTGTTTGCAGTACTGTCTCTTCATCCTGGACTTTAGTCCTCAGAGGAGAGATCTTGGTGATTGTTCTCTAGGCTCACAGTTGTGTTTTATTTTGGGAACAAATGGGAAAATCTAAGTATACACTAGATATTAGATAGTATCAGGAAATCTTAATAATGGTATGATTGTATGGTAGGATTAACCTTAAAGATGATAACCTGCAACTTTCCAATGGTTCTTGTGCACACAAAATGTCAAATATTGGATTATGATAATGGACATAGTGGTGTTCATTGCATTATTTTCTCAACCTGTTTTCTGCTTAAAATATTTATTTAAAAAGCTGGATGATTATCATAAGAATAAATAAGTATACAAATTAATTTAGAAGAAAAAACAAAACAAAACAAAAAAAACAAAAACAAAAAACCCAAAAGAGAAAAACCACAGGGTGGTTTAAACTGAGTTTAATTGACCAATTTAGATTTATTGATTTGTAAATATTATTTTAGAATAAAGGAATAGTTCTTCCTTTCTAAATGCTAAATTTTCAAATGCTTGTTTTCAGAAGGTGGCTCTTCTAGAAAGAGATACCTCAACTGCCAGAACTGGTTAGGAAAAGTTAATTTAGATAAACTTGTTCTAGTTTTTCCTTGCCTCCTGCAAAACAGTCTCCAGGACCTCATGTACACCTTTCTCCTTAACCAGAGCTCTGGTATTCTACTACCTTATGTCTCTTTTTTAATTTAAATTTATTTTTCTTAAGATTTTATTTTTATTTAATTGACAGAGAACAAACAGGGGAAGCAGCAGGCAGAGGGAGAGAGAGAAGCAGGCTCCCAGAGGAACAGGAAGCACAACATGGGGCTTGATCCCTCATATCATGACCTGAGCCAAAGGCAGACACTTAACTGACTGAGCCACACAGGTGCCCCCTTACTCCCCTATTAATACATGATTCAGCCTTGGCAAGTCAAGAAGAGAAACCCATTATTATTAATAAATAAAATTAAGGACCTAAATTGATTTTTTTCCCCAATGACTACAATGGAGATGGACAACAAGTATTGAAGAAGTGCTAATCATTAATATTATTATTTATTTATTTTTAAGATTTATTTATTTATTCATGAGAGACATTGAGAGAGAGGCAGAGGGAGAGGCAGGCAGGCTCCCTGCAGGATCCTGATGTGGGACTTGGTCCCAGAAATCCAGGATCATGCCCTGAGCGGAAGGCAGATGCTCAACAACTGAGCCACCTAGGTCCCCCCTATTATTATTATTTTTTTAAGTAGGTTCCACAACCCTGAGGACCCTGAGAGATTTAGACTCAGATGATCTACCAGCTGACCCAGCTAGGTGCCCCAGTGCTAATCATTATTAACCATCACAGAAATGCAAATAAAAAAACAAAATGAGATATCACCTCCATGAGATAGCAGCATTATTCACAACAGCCAAGGTAAGGGAACAACCTTAGTGTCTCTGGACAGATGTAAATGTGTATGTGTATGTATATGTGAATACATGTATACACACACACACACACACACACACACAGGGATATTGTTCAGTCTTATAAAAGGAAATCCTGTCATTTAAAACAACATGGATGACCCTTATGAGTATTATGCTAAGTGAATTTTGAAAGAGAGAAAGACGAATATTGCATGGAAACACTTATATTTGGAATCTAAAATCTTAAAATGGCAAATTCACAGAAACAGTACAAAAGTGATTGTCAGGGACTGGGGGGTAGAGGAAATAGGGAGAGGTTGGTAAGAAGGGTAGAAACTTTCAGTTATAAGATGAAAAAAGTTTGAGGATCCAATATACAACATGGTGACTGTGATTGATAACACTGCATTGTATAATTAAATTTGCTAAAGGAATAGAATTTAAATATTGTCACTAAAAAAGAAAAAAAAAGTAAGTTTGTGAGGTAATAGATGTGTTACTATGATGGGGGGAATCCTTCCAGAATGTGTACATATACCAAATTACTAAACTACACACTATTTAGTGTGTAGTGTTTAGATATTTATCATACAAAACTGTCAATTTTACCTCAATAAGGCTGAAAAACAAACCACAGTGATAATTTTTAAATTAAATTAATATAATCAATTTAAAAATTAGATTGACAATAATAATAACATCTGGTTGTATGTGTTAATGTGTGTGTTTAAGATTTCATTTATTTATTTAACAGGGATAGAGAGCATAAGCAGAGGGAGCAGCAGGAAGAAAGAGGGAGAATCAGGCTCCTGCCCAGGTGCTCTGAATCTATGTCTTTTATTTTTTTTAATGTCTTTTAAATTAATAGAGGAAAAGAGAATAAAATAGAAAAATAACCCATTTAGCCTGCCAGCACCAAACATTTATTATTACAATGTGTCTAATAAAATATAGTCACTACCTAAAAGAAATGCCACAGATTATGTAAATAAAACAAAGTCTAAATTAAATAAGGGACAACCCTAAAGGAAAGTGATTTGAAACTCAAAGGATGGGCAAAAATATTCCAGAGAAATATAAACAAAAATAGGATGGATATCCTTCTATTTTAAATTTAAATTTTTAATAATTATTTCCATCTACAAATTAAAAAATTGAACCAAGAGTAACAAGTTTATCACATCTAGATATTATTGGGGTGCCTGGGTGGCTCAGTCAGTTAAGTGAGTGCTTTTGACTCAGGTTATGATTCCAGAGTCCTGGGATTGAGCCCCTGCAATGGCTCCCACGCTTCTCCCTCTCCTCCTGCTTGTGCTCTATCTCTCTCTCAAATAAATGAATATAATCTTAAGAAAAAGACATACACTCTATCTTAAATACACTACTGAGTCCCTTCATGGCTTTAAATATTATTCTTAAATCTATATTTCTCAATTTATTAAAATCACAATGGAGATTTACATAAATTGACCCAAACAGGATATATTAATATGAAAAGAACCAAGTTGCAAAGAAGCAACATAAGAGGGTGGCCCTGGTGGCTCAATGGTTTAGCACCGCCTTCAGCCCAGGGTGTGATCCTGGAGACCTGGGATGGAGTCCCAGGTCGGGCTCCCTGCATGGAGCCTGCTTCTCCCTCTGCCTGTGTCTCTGCCTCTCTCTCTCTCTGTGTATCTCTCATGAATAAATAAATAAAATTTTTAAAAAAGAAGTAACAATAGTTAATTGTTATAAAATAATAAATGTTACTATAGTCATAGGACACTTACCATATAAGACAGTTGTTAGTAGTAGATCTATGTGGATGAGCTAGGGAGAAGTAAAAAAATTGTCCACTACAATTAAATTTACAGTTAAAGAAAAAGACAATTTTATTTAGAGCTTGAACTCATGGTCCTGAGATCAAGACTTGCATGCTCCTTTGACTAAAGCCAGCCAGGTACTTCAAGAAAGATACTCTTAATCTTAATAAGTGTCTAGAAAGTGATCTATGTGGGGGCACCTGGGTGGCTCAATTAGTTAAGCATCTAACTCTTGATTTTGGCTCAGGTCATGATCTCAGGGTTGTGAGATGGAGCAGGTGTATGGCACCTAACTCAGCCAGAAGCCTGCTTGAGATTCTCTCCCTCTCCCTCTGCCCCTCCCTGGTATGCAAGGATGCGTGCTCTCTCTCTCAAATAAATAAATAAATCTTAAAAGAAACAAAGAATGTCATCTTCTTTGACACATTGTTTGGAATAAAACCCCAGCATGACTGTTATCATCGTTTTATGTATTTCATAGTGGAAACAAAATGTTGCAGAAAAAAATGAAGGAGAATGCTCAAATGTCTCAGTGGTTGAGTGTCTGCCTTCAGTTTAGGGCCAGATACCGGGATTCTGCATTGGGCTCCCTGTGGGAAGCCTGCTTGTGTCTCTGCCTCTGTGTGTGTGTGTGTCTCTCATGAATAAATAAATAAAATCTTAAAAAAAAAAATGAAGGCATTAGAAAAAACTTCATTGACGTTCTAAGTCATTACTACCTTAAGGAAGAAGGCACTTCATTTCCCTCCATTCTGTTATGTATCTCTTTGACAGTCACCACACGCAAATTCAAATCTGGGACTATATTACCTTTTAATTCTTCATAAACACCTTAAACGTCATGGAATACAAATCCAATTAAGAAACACAGGAATAGGGACACCTGGATGGCTCAGCGGTTTAGCGCCTGCCTTCGCCGAGGGCGTGATCCTGGAGACCTGGGATCAAGTCCCACATCGGCTCCCAGCATGCAACCTGCTTCTCTCTGCCTGTGTCTCTGCCTCTCTCTCTGTGTGTTTTTCACAAATAAATAAATAAAATCTTAAAAAAGAAAAAAGAAAAGAAACACAGGAATAGTGGTGTCTGGGTGGCTCAGTTGGTTAAGTTTTTGCCTTCAGCTCAGGTTCATGATCTGAGTCCTGGGATGGAGCCCTGTGCCCCTGGGCTGCACGGGCAAGGAGTCCGTTTCTCCCTCTCCATCTCCTTGCACTCATGCTCTCTCTCACTCTCTCTCTATCAAATAAATAAATATAAATCTTTAAAAAAAAAAGAAAAGAAACACAGGAAAAAATATAAATCATCAAAAAAAATATATATATATATAAATCATCAGAAAGGGACACAGTTCCCAAAAAACTGGTGTCATACAATAAAACAGAAAATTGCTACACTTTAATATCGTACAACTGAGGATGGCTGTAAAGACTGACAGAGCTGAGTATAAGGCTTTTAATAAAACTAAACAAAAATAACACCAGAAAAAAGTCTGCCAGTCTGAACACTGAGATCTCTTACCGCTGAATTTTTCTCACCTCTCTTTTATGAATTTCAAAGTCACAACCTGACCTTAAAATACCGCTCTTCTGTACCTTGCTGGAAAGCTGCCAGGGAAACTTTTGTGGCCTGTTCTTAAAGCCATTTTGATGCTTTGCTAAACCAGCAAATGAGACGACAGCCATGGAAACTAACAGGACTTTTGAAAACACGAGGCTCCAGGCAGGAAGAAGCCTCAGCAGATGTTGTTATACATTTGGACATTAATAATTAAGCAATTCCTACAAGGCCCCTTGGTATTATACTTGCAAAACTGATTGAAACAAATCAGCTTGGGAAGGAGCAATCACTGGAACTACAAGCTGGATTAAATATGGTAAACAAAGGATCCTTGGCAGGAGTGAGTGTACTTGGCCAGTAAAAACTGAAATAACATCTAAGACCTGCTAACTCTAACAATTAATTGGAAAACACAGAAAAGAATAAAGTTTGGGCCAGTAATAAATTTATGACAATGTTACAAGTTACTACAAGGGAAGAAAATTTTGACATTCTAAATGAACAAAACAATGTGGTAATAATTTTACAATATATCAAATAACCATGCTATACACCTTAAACACACAGTGTTACATGACAAGTATATCTCAATTAAGGTGGAGAAAAAATAAATTTGAAAAATTTTGAATGAAGTTCAGTATTTTTTGTATACTAAAATAAATATAAGAACATAAAATGAGTTTGTTAAAACTATTTTATTGTTTCATGGAAATATTTCAGAAACCATGGAAATAAAGACAACTATCAAATTCATTTGAAAAAAATAAGAATGCCTGAAGAGTAAAGGCTAAAATTCTAGGAAGAAGTGTTGAAATGATTTTAAATGCAACAGGCAGCAAATCTTAAAACAATACAACTATTCGACCAGCACATGCAATAATCTCCTTTACACATCCCAAGAAAAAGTCACCTTGAGATAAACTTACACAACATTATGTTTAGTCCTAAAAAGTAAGAACTGACAGGTCTGCCATTTTTAGATTATATACATTGAAGTTCCACACACCTTACCCTTTTGCCTGGGATGCTGGCTGAGTTTTACAAATTATGCAACGGATACACCAGAGGCTAAACATGCTCTGATATAAAACTCTTACTATACAAGCTTAGTAGTTAAGTAAGCTATGAAGTGACCATCTGTGTTTTCTGCTTAAGCAGATGAGAGGATCTCAAGGTTAGAAGAGATCTTCAAGGGCATGGAATCCACTTCCTTACACCAGGACCAATCTCTGCATTACCTCTATTAAGTGATTCATCAACCTTTGCTTACATACTCAAAGTGACAAGAAACTAGACAGTCCAATATGCTGTCTCTTCCTATCCAACACTTATCAGTCTTATTTTTATGCTTGGAACCTGACATGGCAAGTCTTCCTTAACCCTTCAGTTAACCATTAGTAATGCATTGTAACTCATAGGATAAAATAAATAGCTCTGAATCCATACTGATATAATAAATAATTGAATTAATAAATAAGAGGGGGAAGAGGAACAGTGCTTTCTTAAAGTACAATTTCCATTAATAGATGGAGAAGGATGGTAGAAAATGGCCATTTTGTAAGCAACGTACTAATAATTGTTCAAAGCAAGAATTATGTATGAATACTAAAATTAGGAGGTACAGGTGCCTGGGTGGCTGGCCCAGTCAGTTAAACATCCAACTCTTGATATTGGCTCAGGTCATGATCTCAGGATTGTGAGATCGAGCTCTGTGTTGGCTCCCACTGGGTGTGGAGCCTGCTTAAGATTCTCTCTCTCCGGGGATCCCTGGGTGGCGTAGCGGTTTGGCGCCTGCCTTTGGCCCAGGGCGCGATCCTGGAGACCCGGGATTGAGTCCCACGTCGGGCTCCCGGTGCATGGAGCCTGCTTCTCCCTCTGCCTGTGTCTCTGCCTCTCTCTGTGTGTGTGACTATCATAAATAAAAAAAAAGATTCTCTCTCTCCTTCTCCCTTCACCACTCACTCCCCTCTAAAACATAGTGTCCAAGTATCTCCCCATAAGATACTTTTTAACTACAAAGGGAAACAGTAATTTTACAGAGAAGAATCCTGACAGACACTTAAGCCAAGAGATCAAAGTTAATTCAGACATGAGACCTGATATGATACACTGAGAAAGGCACAAAGCTTCTGTGGCTTCTTGCCAAAAATGCATATCTTGAATTTAATCACGAGGGAGCATCACACAACCTAATACAAGCAATATTCTACAAAATAACTGAAAGGGATTTTTCAAAAGTCGCAATGCCACAAAAGACTCTGAAACACTATTACACTCTGGAGACTAAGGAGATACGACAACTAAATATGATGAAAGATCTTAAATTGAACCCTGAAGCCCCCCAAATAAGGACATTAGTGGGGAAACTGGACAAATTTGAATTAGGTCTTCAGAACAGTAAATGATATTCTGTAAATGTTAATGCCTTTGTTTTGATCCAGGGTATGTAAGACATTATCATTTGGTGATGTTACTCAACATCATTCATCATTAGAGAAATGCAAATCAAAATTTCAACGAGATACCATCTCACATCTGTCAGAATGGCTAAAACCAAGACTACATGATACAACAGGTGTTGGCGAGGATGTGGAGAAAATGGAACTCTGTAGTTCTATTGGTAAGAATGCAAACTGGTACAGAGACTGGAAAACAGTAAATTAAAAAATAGAACTATTCTACAATCCAACAATCGTGCTACTGGGTATTTACCAAAAAAAAATACAAAAACACAATTCACAGGGAAGACATGTGCCCCTGAATTTGTAGCAGCATTATTTACAATAGCCAAATTATGGAAGCAGCACAGGTGTCCATTGATTGATGATGAATGGATACAGAGGATGTTATATAAATACATACATACATACAATGGAATACTATTCCCTCTTATAAAAGAATGAAATCTTTCCATTTGCAACATGATGGAGCTGGAGTATCATGCTGTGTGAAGTGCATCAACAGAGGAAGACAAACACTATATTATTTCACTCATGTGGAAATTAAGAAAGAAAACAAATAAACAAAGGGGGGAAAAGAGAGAGAGACAAACCATGGAACAGCCTCTTAATTATACAGAACAAACTGTTGGTTTTCAGAGGGGAAGTGAGTGGGGTGGGAGGGTTAAGTGATAGGGATTAAAAAGAACCCATAACATTTAGCACTTGGTCATGTATAGATTTGCTGAATCACTGTATTAGACACCTGAATCTAATAGAACACTGTATGTTAACTATAATGGAATTTAAAAATGAAACACTTGGGGAAGTTGATAAACTCTGTACCATTTTTGTAATAGTCTTACAAATTAGAAATGACATTTAAATGAAAAGTCAAAAAAAAAATGTACTTGTCATAGCTTAGAGCCCATTCTCTTCTCCCCAAGACTTTTTTATACCCTCAAGGCTTTACTGGAAATTTACACAGAAGGAATTGTTTTACAATGTTTCGAGTGCTACTCACTGCTCTTTAATCACAATAGAAAGGTTTGCAATTTTATTTTAATTAAAATTTCTTTGATTTTTAGTATATTTTCATTTCGTGGCAGGGGAGGGAGAAACTGGCAGATAGGGAAAATGAGAAGAAAAACACCAAATCATTTACTCAGGTAAAACTAATATGTAGTCTGTGAGAGCCCTTTTCCTGTATATAAATATATTTGATGGACTGTACTTTTATTTTTTATCAAAATTTTTTTTCTTTATTTATGATAGTCACAGAGAGAGAGAGAGAGAGAGAGAGAGAGAGAGAGAGAGACAGGCTCCATGCACCGGGAGCCCGACGTGGGATTGGATCCCGGGTCTCCAGGATCGCGCCCTGGGCCAAAGGCAGGCGCCAAACCGCTGCGCCACCCAGGGATCCCCTGGACTGTACTTTTAAAAGAAAAATGAAGGGATCCCTGGGTAGCGCAGCGGTTTGGCGCCTGCCTTTGGCCCAGGGCGCGATCCTGGAGACCCGGGATCCAATCCCACGTCGGGCTCCCGGTGCATGGAGCCTGTCTCTCTCTCTCTGTGACTATCATAAATAAATAAAAATTAAAAAAATTTTTTAAACAATAATAAAAGTACAGTCCAGGGATCCCTGCGTGGCGCAGCGGTTTGGCTCCTGCCTTTGGCCCAGGGCACCATCCTGGAGACCCGGATCGAATCCCACGTCAGGCTCCCGGTGCATGGAGCCTGCTTCTCCCTCTGCCTGTGTCTCTGCCTCTCTCTCTCTCTCTGTGACTATCATAAATAAATAAAGAAAAAAATATATAAAAGAAAAATGAGATCTATAGCATGTCATTTTGTAACCTATTTTTTTCACTGAAAAAATACAATTACATCTCCCTTCTCTTAAGACTGAAAGCAGACATGCTTACTTCTAAGACTCTAAGCCAAACTGCTCTCCAGAAAGAGAGTACCAATTTACTTCTTTTTTCAGTTACCAAGTGTCGCATTTTAATGCAAATTTCTCATTATTTACTAATCTTGTCCTTTTACCTATCCAAATTCATGTATATAAAAAACAAAAACAGAATCTTTTTTTTTTTTTTTTAAACAGAATCTTTTTTTTTTTTTTTATTTATTTATGATAGGCACACAGTGAGAGAGAGAGAGAGGCAGAGACACAGGCAGAGGGAGAAGCAGGCTCCATGCACCGGGAGCCCGACGTGGGACTCGATCCCGGGTCTCCAGGATCGCGCCCTGGGCCAAAGGCAGGCGCTAAACCGCTGCGCCACCCAGGGATCCCTAAAAACAGAATCTTAATGTAAATTTTCAAAGTATTGTAGAGGTTGATCATTGAAAAACTATTTTTTGAATGTTTATATTCCTTCTTTTGTGATGTTGACCACTTAGTAAGTTTTTCCCTTATTTTAAACCTCCAGACAACTCTTTCATTCTCTATGACACCATAAACATCACTGATGTGATTTGGGTTCCCTTATTTCCAAGTACCATCATTATTATGGGTTGCCATAATATCTTAAGCAGAAATTTTAATCCTTTTTAAACGAACTATGAGGAAAATTTTGTACACTATCATCAGAAATTCTCAACTTTGGGGATCCCTGGGTGGCTCAGCGGTTTAGCGCCTGCCTTTGGCCCAGGGCGTGATCCTGGAGTCCCAGGATTGAGTCCCATGTCGGGCTCCCTGGATGGAGCCTACTTCTCCCTGTGCCTCTGTTTCTGCCTCTCTCTCTGTGTGTCTCTCATGAATAAATACATAAAATCTTAAAAAAAAAAAAATCCTGAACTTCAATTCCTCTTTTGGATGTTCTATCTACATTTTAATACAATGATTAAAAGCAAATGGCAAAAATACAAGGTAGGTCCTGCTTCCTCTATGTAGTTACCAAAATTCACCACCAATGTTTAGAATACTAATAATTTTTAAAAACCCACTGAACTGCACTATTTTTCTTCATACTATTATTACATATTCAGTATTATATGATGGATTATATACCTTTATTTTTTAAAAGATTTTATTCATTTATTCATGAGAGGTACAGAGAAAGGCAGAGACACAAGCAGAGAGAGAAGCAGGCTCCAAGCAGGAAGTCCAGTGTGGGACTGGATCCTGGGACTCCAGGATCACGCCCTAGGCCGAAGGCAGGTGTCCAATCACCGAGCCACCTAGGTGAGGCATCCCAAATGAATTATACACCTTTAAAAATCTGTGTTTAGGGGCACCTGGGTGGCTCAGCAGTTGAGCTTCTGCCCTCAGCTCAGGGCGTGATCCTGGGGTCCCAGAATCCGGTCCCACAACGGGCTTCCTACATGGAGCCTGCTTCTCCTTCTGTGTCTCTGCTTCTCTCTCTCTGAAAATACATGTCCATCAAAAAGCCCTTGTATAAAAATGTTCATTAAAAAAAAAAAGAATATCCATTAACAGCTTTTTTCATAAAAGCCCCAAACTGAAAATAATCAAAATGTCCATCGGTGAGAGGATGAATAAACAAAGTGTGGTATATTCTTACAGTGGAATACTATTTAGTGATAAAAAAGGAACAAAGGACTGATATACACAACGTGAATGAAATTCAAAAATATGAGAAGTCCTGAGACAATTCAAGGGGGAAACAATCTTTTCAACAAATAGTGTTGGGACAATTGGATATCCAGTTGCAAAAGAATGAAGTTGGGACCCTGCATCACACCATATATAAAAAAAATTGAATTAAAATGAATCAAAGACTTTAAAGTAAAGTAAAAGCTAAACCAAAATCTCTTCAAAGAAAACATGTATATTTTTAAACTTGGATTAGGCAACGGTTTCTTAGATATCACAACAAAAGAACAAACAAGCAATAAAAAATAGATAAACTGATCATCAAAATTAAGAACTATTGTACTTCAAAGGACACATCAAGAAAAAGATAACCCAGGATGCCTGGGTGGCTCAGCAGTTGAATGTCTGCCTTCAGCTCAGGGTGTGATCCCAGAGTCAGTGATCGAGGGGATGAGTCTCCCCACGGAGAGCCTGCCTCTCCCTCTGCCTATGTTTCTGCCTCTCTCTGTGTGTGTCTCTCATGAATAAATAAATAAATTCTTAAAAAAAGAAAAAATAACCCTAAGATTAAGAGAAAACATTTACAATCATACAGCTAATAAGGGTCTTGAATGTAGAATACATATATTCGATTATAAATCAACAATAAAAGTCAAATAACCCATTAGAACATGTAGAGATTAAAAAAAAAAAAAAGAACATGTAGAGATAGTTCTCCAAAGAAGACCCACAAATGGCTAATAGGCATATAAAGAGATGCTTACTATCATTAACGACGTGAAACACCACCACTTCACCTACCCACTAGGAGGGCTAACATTAAAAAAGGACAGACAATAATGAATGTCAGACAAAATATTGAGAAATTGGATCTCTTCGTACAATTCTAGTAAGAATGTAAAATGGTGCAGCTGCTTTCACAAAGTTTGGCAATTTTTCTAAAAGTTAACCGTTATGTTAACATATAGCTCAGCAATTCTACCCATGGGTCTGTACTCAAGAGAAATGAAAGTTTTTGTCCCACACAAAAACTTATATATGAATGACCATAGCAGCATTATTCATAATAGCCAGAAAGTGGAAACTTCTCAAATGGCCATCAAACGGTGACTGGATGGGCAGCCCGGGTGGCTCAGCCTTCAGCCCAGGACCTGATCCTGGAGACCCGGGATTGAGTCCCACGTCGGGCTCCCTGCATGGAGCCTGCTTCTCCCTCTGCCTGTGTCTCTGCCTCTCTCTCTCTCTCTCTCTCTGTGTGTGTCTCTCATGAATAAATAAATAAAATCTTAAAAAAAAAAAAACACGTGACTGGATAAATAAAATGTGCTATATACATACAATGGAATATTATTCAGGAATGAAGGAAGAAATTAAGTATTGATACATGTTACAATAATAATAAACCTTAAAAAATATTACACCAAATAAAAGAAACCAGCCACGATGATTATATGAAATGTCTAAACAGGCAAATCCATAGAGATAGAAAGTAAATTACTGGTTGCCTACAGCTGAAGTGGATGACGAGGTTGGGAGGTATCAGCTAAAGGGAACAGGGTAATTCTCTGGGATAATGAAAATCTTCTAAAATTGATTGTGGTAATCCATGTACAACTGTAAATATACTAAAAGCCACTGAATTATACACTTTAAATGAATGAATTGTGTGGTATATGAATTATATCTCAATAAAGCTATTTTTTTTCAAAAAAGCTGTTTAAAACAAAACAAAAAAAAAACAAAAACAAAAACCCAAAACTAAGGATGTTCATATCTACCTACCTAGTTCTGAGTAAAAGAAGCCAATTTATTCTCTATAATTTCATATGTAAAAAAACAAAACAAAACAAAACCTAACTTATGAGGTCAGAAAACAGATCAGTAGTCGCTGGACTGAGGGGAGGGTAATATTGGCTAGGAAGAGGCACAAGAGAACTTGTGGTGACAGAAATGATTGATGTCTTTCTATGTATTCATCAAAATTCGTTGGGACACCTGGGTGGCTTGATGGCTGAGTGTCTGCCTTGGACTCAGGGTGTGATCCCAGAGTCCCAGGATCGAGTTCCACATCAGGCTTCCTGCATGGAGCCTGCTTCTCCCTCTGCCTGTGTCTCTCTGCCTCTCTCTCTCTCTCTCTGTGTGTGTGTGTGTCTGTCTCTAGTGAATAAATAAAACATCTTTAAAAAAAAAAAAACTCGTTGAATAGTGTATATAAGACCTGAGTATTTCAAAGCATATCAAATATATTTCAAAAAATAATCACTATTAAAAAATGAGTTGATACATCTGTATAAATATAATTCACACACGGGACTGGAGGTGTATGTATAGAGACTATATCTGAAAATACAACACATGATTACAACATATGAAAATACAACATATGATTAAAATCATTAATGACCTTTGCATTTTTATTTGACATAATTAATTTTGACTACACTTTGATGTTTCCATCAGATCATTAACTGTACATAGGATTGCAGTATACTTTTGCTATTAGTACAACTTACTAACTTCAGTCAGAGGTAAATTTATGAGTTTTGTTTCTAGTATATATCCTGAAGAATCTTTAATGTAATTTGTTTCTGATCTGGTTCATAAACAAATCATTTTTCTTTTCTTTAAAGCTACTTGGTACTCAATTGAGGGAGTAGGTTATCACTGGTTGATTATTGTCTACTTTACTTTGTCTCCATTGAATTTCTGAGTTGGGCTTCTTTCTTTTGTATTAACTTCTTGGTAAGATAGGGTTGTGTGGAAGATAAGAGGTGGAAAGAGCAAGATAAAAAAGGCAAGATAAAGAAGGAATGAAGTCTACATCACATTCCCTTGGAATTCTATGCCTAGTTAGCCTCATCATCCTGATATTTGCTTTTTCTCCACATTCCAGATACTATACCTGCATTTTACCACATAGTAGCCTGAATCCAACATTCTCAACCAAAATTAACCATTTGCCTACAATGTACAATAGGACATTAAATAGAACCAAAGGCAGTTTTCGTTACTAGTAAAAGTTGTATTCATTTAATCTTTAGTGCTTTAAATTTTTAAGTTCAACTTTTCTATGACTTCCAAAAGTCAAGGTGCCTTAAAGGTAATAAAATATAAAAGATTGTTTAGGTTAAAAATGGAGTGCATAATAATATTTCATTCAGATAAGAATCATGAATGGATTCTAAAAATCAATGAGAAGAAAAAATACTGACATAGTCCTAGAGTATCTCAACATAATAAATTACAAAAGGTAAGAATAAACTATTACCTGTCAGATACTACCTTAATCAAGTGACCAGTGTTAAGATCATAGTAATGGAACAAATTGGTATGATGTGCCTCCAAATATAATCCACTGAGAAGAACACAAACTCACTTTCGTGGCATTCTAGTTAAAAAAGCATAACCTAAATCTAATCAAGAATAAACATTGAATAAAATGAAAACAAGTGATATTCTACAAAAATAACTGAACTGCATTCTTTGAAAACATCGGATTGGCAAGATTTCTCTCAATCAGAGAAAGACACTTATCATACAACCTCACTCATATGTGGAATTTAAGAAACAAAACAGAAGATCATCGTGGAAGAGGAAAAAATAAAACAAGACATCAGACAGGGAGACAAACCATAAGAGACTCTTAATCATAGGAAACAAATTGAGGGTCCCTGGAGGGGAAGGGGTCGGGGGATAGGGTAACTGGATGATGGCCATTAGGGAGGGCATGTGAATTAATGAGCAATGGGTATTATGCAAGATTGATGAATTACTGACCTCTACCTCTGAAATTAATAATACATAATATGTTAATTAATAGAATTTAAATTTTTAAAAATTCAAAAAAATAAAATATGCGACCTTAAAAACATAAACTGCTTAAGTTTAATTTTTTAAAAGTTGTTAATTTAACTATTGATTTTTTTTCTTCTTAATATAATCTGTAGATTCTTTTGGATTTTTGTATGTTATGTCATATTCATCAGTTTTACTTACCCTTTTATAATGTCTGTATCTTTTGTCTCTTAGCTTATTGTACTGGCTTATAACTCAAATATAGTATTGAATATACTTAGTGTTAGCAGATATCTTCTTAACTTTCACAGTCTTAGTGTATAATTTTTCAGTACATAACCATTAAGAAAAATGGCTGCTTTAAGTGTTTTTTAAATAAAATATATCAAATTAAGACAGTTCCATTTTATTCAAAATTGTCTATGTTTTTAAACAGTTTTAAGTGTGGGCTGAATCTATCAGATGCCTCTCATGCATCTATTGAAATGACCATTTGAGTTCTCTTTATTCTTCTAATGAGGTAAGATGCAATGATTGATTTGAATACTAAACCAATTTTTCATTACTGTAATAGGTCCCACTTGATCATAATATATTATCTTCCTTAAATATTACTGGAATTTATTTGAAATATTTCATTAGACTATATGCATGTATGCATGCATGTTCAGATATAGAAAGAGATTAACTTATAATTTTCCTTTCTGTAATATTCTTATGATTTGATATAAAAATTATGCTGGCCTCTAATAAGTATTAGTGTTCTGTTTTTTGTCTCAAGAAAAATGCTTGTAAAAATGACATTTTGTTTTTGACCTTAACTATTTAGAAAAATTAAATAACAAAATTATATGAGCTCTATTTTTTTGAGGAAAGGGTTTTTCAGAGTTTCAATTTCTTTAATAGATATATAAAATTTTGAATTTCAGCTTGTCTCACTTTGAGGGAAGAGATATATGTAGTCATAAAACTATGCATAATAAAATATTACCTTTAACATGACAAAAAGATTGAAGTGAGAACAACTGAATGCAATGCATGATCTGAGATGATCTTTTGATATTACTACATTATTAAGGACAATTGGTGAGATCTGATCAATAGATTAAATAATGATAGTATTATATCAATGTTAATTTACTGACTGATCTTAGTACTAGAATTATGCAAGAAGAGGTCCTTGTTTGTAAGAAATGCACATTTTAGTGTATGAAGAGAGATAAAGCAAACAAGATAAAATATTAACATTTGGGAAAACTCAGTGAGGGGTGTTTGGGAATATTTTGTACTACTCATAGCTTTTCTGTTGTTTGGAAATATTTTTAAAATTTTTTTTAATTTTAATGAAATTCACAAGAAAGTAGGGGGAAGACCAGAAGCTTTCTCATTTCAAAGTTGAACACATTACACTGCTTGACCTATGAATCTGACTGAGTATTCTGACTGAAATGTCAAATTGGAAAACATTGTTGTCTTTTTCTTTCTGACCATGGTTAGAAATTAAACTAAATTAATCTTCACAGTCAATTTTTACTAGAAAGTATATGGAAGAATGTTAGCCTCTCAGGGCCTCTATTAACTATTGTGTGTCATAATGCATAGGACTTTAGAAAATGTGGCCCAGGTAACTCAGCTTTCTGATGATCCTAACTTGTTTTAGTGAAGAGATCAAATATCAGAGGCTTTAAATAAACTCTGGACAGCTGGATTAAATTTCTGATGAAACGTTCTAACCAGCAGTGCAGTTATTTTACACCATCCATTAAGTGAGGGCATAAACTAGATTTCATGGGTGGAGTGATAAAATTAACATTTTGAAATAGCTTCTATTTACCTTAATCAAATGAACTTCAGATTTTTGTAAGGTTCATCAAAACCCTTACTTCAAGCCAATATTACTTTTCTAAGTCCTTCTCCATGACTATAAATATCTCTAGTTCATTTTTTATTTATTTCAGTGAGCCAATAATCAAGGTATCCCTTTCTCATCCATTCCCTATTACCACCAGATGTAGATGCAGAAGATCAGTTTAATCTCTGAGTTTACACTTACATTTTTTTTCAATCTGTTAACCTCTCCTAATTAGAAATTTAGGACCCAATCCAGGAAGCATTGGACAGTCTCCAACAGCTAAATGTGGATTAGACAATCTACCCACAACCTGAAATTTACTGCCAGTTACCCAGATTTCTTGACTGTCAAATAAGAAGATTAAAAAAGTAAGAAAAGATGAGTAGTGTTCAAACTCATCAGTCAAGAAAGATACATACACACACACACACACACACACACAATGGTAGGAAAACCAGATAATAGATCAAAGAGACTATGCAATGCAAGATGTGATCTAAGACTGGATGCTAAATCAGGAGGAAAACAACTAGAAAGGATTTTTAGGGGAGAGGGAGGACAATTGAAAAAAATGTTTAAATGAACAGTATTTTAGATTAGACTGAATTAATATTAAACTTCTTTAGTGTAATAATTGTATTGTGGTTACATAGAATATTCTTATGAGAGGCATCCTGAAATATTTACAGATAAAATGGTACATGGTCCAGCAAAAAAAAAAAAAAAAAAAAAAAAAAAAAAAAAAAATATATATATATATATATATATATATATATATATATATAAAAGAATATATATGTATTATTCTTTCAACTTTTCTGTAGGTTTAGTTTTTTTTTCAAGTAAAAATTAGGGGAAAAAATCAAATTAAATTAAATTTATTAGACATGTATCCTGATTTCCATAGCAATTCATCATTACACAGACTACTCAGGTCTGGCCAGATGATTTGGGAAAACACAGTTTCTCTTACATACCAAGATGTCAGTATAGTAATTTCTACAGTTCTGACCCAACTGACAAATAGGCCACATGTATCAATTCAATCATTCATTAAACTAACATTTATTGACTTGTAGGTGTAAGGTATTACATTAAGACACGATGCGGAACACAAAGTTGACTGCTGCTCTAAAATAAAAGGTTAAGGTTGCCTGGGTGGCTCAGCGGTTGACGGTCTGACTTTGGCTCAGGGCATGATCCCAGATTCCCAGGATCGAGTCCCGCATGGGGCTCCTTGCATGAAGCCTGTTTCTCCTCCCTCCGCCTGTGTCTCTGTCTCTCTTGAATAAATAAAATACTTTTTAAATAAATAAAAGGTTTACAATCTAGTTTAAGGAATATTAAAAACTCAAAATCTAAACACAATATTCTACAAAGGATTTTATTTTATATTAACAATCATAACAAAAATGATGATGGTGAAAGCTATCATTTATTGAATATATACTACATGAGATAAATTAAGTAAATTAAAAATTATACATGCTACCAAACAACCCTATCGATTGGTTACTGTTCCCCTTTTACAGTTTTACAGATAAGGAAAATAGGTCTCAGAGTTCACTTAAACTTCTTTAGGTCATACAATAAATAGAAGAAACAGGGTTAAACCCAGGACTATGACATTAAAGGTCATACATCTTCTTTTGTATATTGCTGATACCATAGGAAACATGGTTCAAATAAAAAATGAAAAATAATAAAAAAACATTAAATATTTATATCAAAATTTAGATGCTTAGAAAATTTCAGATATATTTTTCCTATTTTTTCAGAAGGAAGTTTTGTCTAAAATAACATTGTTTATTTCAAAAAGAGATAATTTTTCTTTTCCAAAGTGAAATGAATACATAGGATATTAAGTGAAAATATTTCTAAGATAAAAAATGCCTTCAGATATTTAAGATGTTTTTTTGATAATTTATGTATTTATTTATTTAATTTATTTATTTTTTAATGATAGTCACAGAGAGAGAGAGAGAGGCAGAGACAGAGGCAGAGGGAGAAGCAGGCTCCATGCACCGGGAGCCCGATATGGGATTCGATCCCGGGTCTCCAGGATTGCGCCCTGGGCCAAAGGCAGGAGCCAAACCGCTGCGCCACGCAGGGATCCCCTATGTATTTATTTTTTAAGATTTTATTTACTCATTCATGAGAGACAGAGGGAGAGCAGGCTCCTTACAGGGAGCCCAATACGGAACTTGATCCCAGAACCCCGGGATCATGCCCTGAGCCAAAGACAGACGCTCAACCGCTGAGCCACTCAGGCATCCCCTTCTTTTGATAATTTAGTGAGAACTTTATTATGTGATTTTTATCTGGAAGAAATGAGATTTAATATACATAACCTGAAAACATACTAAAACTTGTATTCTCTTCCAGATATGTTCATGTCCATCTACCTTTGTCTTTGTAACGAAGTTCTGTAATTCAAACTAACCATTAATTGTGAGATTGTATCATCATATTCTAGTCTTTATTATAGAATAGTTGATTCTATTTTTTATATATGTGTATACATACATACACATACATAAATATATACATATATTTAAGAGGGAGATGGGAGAGAAACTTAAGTAGGATCCATGCCCAGCACAAAGCCAGATGTAGGGACCAATCTCATGACCCTGAGATCATGATCTGGGCTAAAATGAACAGTCAGATGCCCAACCAACTAGGTCACCCAGGTGCCCCTATAGGATATTTATAAATAAAAGGGAAAAGAGAAAAATTTAGTACTTTTAATCTTTAAAATCTTATTTCTGGGGGATCCCTGGGTGGCGCAGGGGTTTGGCGCCTGCCTTTGGCCCAGGGCACGATCCTGGAGACCCGGGATCGAATCCCACATCGGGCTCCCGGTGCATGGAGCCTGCTTCTCCCTCTGCCTGTGTCTCTGCCTCTCTCTCTGTCTCTCTGTATGACTATCATAAATAAATAATAAAAAAAATAAAAATAAAAATAAATCTTATTTCTGATATTCCTCATTACAAAAAGCAGAAGTGGAATTTTTAAAAGGAAAGAAAAGGGTTTCTGGAATATAGGTTTATATTTTTCAAATAGAGCAATTAAGTGAATATACTGCTAAGAAAATCACATTTTCTGAAAAGTACACTTAATATTTTTAGTAACATATACTACATCTTTAGATATAATACAGTAATTGAAAAATTACTATATGCCAAGCTATCTTAACCATTTTACATGTATCAAATAATTAACTATACAATAAGTCTGTGATCTTCTGTAGGTGCGTTTGTGTACTATATTTAACATTAAGCACATGTGAAATATAATAAATAATTTAGTTATTTAAAATAAAAAAGTTCTGGGCACCTAGCTGGCTTAGTCTGTTAAGCATCTGCCTTTGGCTCAGGTCATGATCTCAGGGTCCTGGGATGGAACCTTATGTCAGGCTCCTTGTTCAGCCTGCTTCTCCCTCTCCCTCTGCCCCTGCCACTGCCCCTGCTTGTGCTCTCTCTCTCTCAAATAAATAAATAAAATCTTAAAAAATTTAAAACAAAATCGAAAAGTTCCTATAAGTTTAGTTTAACATTTGGTTCCTTAGAATCATGAAAAGAACATGTGCTTCAATCAAATTCATGTGACATCAGCAAATTTTAATCATAGATGATAAAACTATAGCATCTCTTCTCTTAAAATTTGTCACATGCAGAGACTCCTGCTTTTATTTCAAAAAAGATTCAAAGAGTTAGTATTTAAAAAATAAATCATCAGAACAGTTTTTTAAAAATTCTATAATCTTCATTCTATTTCATTGGCCACTGTGCCAGAAAATTTTGTCATCAGATCTTTGAAACAATGGTTTTAATAACATATTTTAGACACTGAAAGACATTCCATTATTATTCCAATTTTACTATATGTGCTGCCGAAGTGAGCACAAGACATTCCATTATTAAATTAATTAAACTTGAAAATGAATTAAGATACCAGTAAGGTTTCAACAAAAATTTATTAACATTTCTTATTTAGCTCTTTTTATCTGCTCTTAGGGATACATTCTAGTCCAACACTATGAACACACAAACACAGTATCAAATGATCATTAAGTATTCAAGACAAAAGGTATATATTCTTAGCTAGGAAGAATTCAACAGATTTTTTTTTTTTTTTTTTTTTTTTTGGGTAGCTTGAATGAAAGTTTCCTCACGCCCATTCACCCCACTTGGCTTCTATTCACTGATACTCTGGGATCATTCCTAGAAATTGCAGAATGAACATGGGTCTTGAGTCACTGAAAATGTACGTGCTCCAATAATAAATGAATGATTTTTGACTGTGCGAGCTGGCTTAGTGAGAACCTAGCCCTGAAATCAGTCTGATCATCTTTGGGCAAAAGGAGATATTACAATTTCTGGGTATGCAAACCAGAAGCTCCATGTGTGCCTTTGATCATGTGAATAAACACTGATGGATGAACACAGATCTTTGACAATTTTTGCCAGTTTATGACATAATGAGGAAAATAAGGACCATGTGTTGAACCATAAAACTAAATAATTAAATTTATATGACCTTCGGGTATTCTGAGATTATCTTCTTTGAATTTATTTGTTTGTTTGTCTGTTTTTTAAAGTTGGTATTGCGGGGCACCTGGGAGGCTCAGTCACTTAAGCAGTTGCCTTTGGCTCAGGTCATGATCCCAGGGTCCTGGTGAGCCCCGCATCAGGCTCCCTGCTAGATAGGCAGCCTGCTTCTCCCTCTCCACTACCACTTGGCTCTCTCACATGCTCTTTCTCCCTCTCAAATAAATAAATAAATAAATTATTGGGGGGGCGGGAAGGCGCTGTTATTGCTTTCTAGGTACTCTCACTACCCACTCTGAATTTTTTCCCCACTAGTCGGTTATACTCAGAAGTCTGGGATTCACTGCATGTGACCATGAAACACTATAAAAATGGTATGCTTCTTTTCCTGAACAATGATCAAGCTCTGTATTTGATCTAGCGCTGAAATTTGCAACATGTTACTATGAATGATGGAATGTTACATTATACCCAGAGTTAAAAGTTTATCCCTTTACCAATGTTTTTCTTTTCTTAACTGAAACAAAGTTGTAGATAAATGTGCAGAGAAAAATGTTTAGTAACTCTGTTTAATCTTCCACTTCTTGCTTAATGGGTTTTAAAAATAAACAAGGTAACTCAATTGTATCTAATTTGGTAGTTTTTAGTCAGAGCTACTACATGTAACAATTTTTTAAAATTTTAAATTGTAACATATACAAAGGAACAGCTCTCAAAGATATGAAGTAAATTTCCCCAGCTTGGCACTTTTTTGTTTCCTTCAAAGAATATACAGCAATTTGTAATTTATTCATTTGTCTTTTAATTGTTTTGCCTATCATTCCTAAGCAAGTTAATCTCAATGAGGGCAGAAATCATTTTGGTCTTGTATACCATATAGTTCCAACATTTAGTATATGCTAAAGAATATATATTTATTGAATGTAAATGATTGTTGTTCAGGAAACTGAGCTTACTGAGCATTTACTATGTGCCAGGCAATGATGGTACTAAATATTCTGAATGTCACCTATGTCATGCAAATCAAGATCATGTATAAATATGATTTATTTATGATTTAATTCTCCTTTTAAAACATATTTCAAAAAACCATGTAAGTATGCAAGTGTCTTCTGTCCTGGTGAGATATATGTCTTATGTCCCCCATCAGGCCCCAGTACCACTTGTTCTTCTCCTTTATCAGCATCATCAAGGAAGGAAGGAAACAGTGAAGAGCAGGGTTGCCAGTGCAGAAGCTAGCAGGAAGATCACTTAGCTTTCATTTTTTCTTTTCTAAATCATCTGTAGACCATTTCCTGCTTTAATATCCACTGACATTCTTTATATTTATTCATTCAGTTCTTCCAAACACTACTTTGATGATATTTTATAACCAAATAGCTAGAAAATATCCTTTACTGGCCTAGAAAGAGTGTCTCTAATTACAGAATGTATAAATATGGTCCCTGCTCAGGGATACCCACACTTTTTATTTTGAAATGATTTTAGATTTACAACTAATTTCCAAATATAGTATAGGGTTTCTCAAACACACTTCACCCAGCCTTGCATGATGTTATCTTCTTATAATAATGATTCTGATACTATTTTTAACCCCACCATCCCATCCCTGTGGTCACTAGTGATGCTGAATATGTTCTATTTGGGGACGCCTCGGTGGCTCAGTGGTTGAGTGGTTGACGCCTTTGGCTCAGATGGTGATCCTGGAGTCCCAAGATCAAGTCCCGCATCGGGCTCCCCATGGGGAGCCTACTTCTCTCTCTGCCTGTGTCTCTGCCTCTTTCTGTGTGTCTCTCGTGAATAAATAAATAAAATCTTAAAAAAAGAGAGAGAGAGAATATGTTCTGTCTGGCCCTCTAGGTCTACACTCTATCTTCCATACTCTCTTGCATGCCATAGGAGGCAGACTGGCCCCTTTTGGCTTCTGATTGGATCCACCAATGAAAGCAGCAGAAAATTGGAGAGCAGGGTATTTATTTCCATCCCCAGTTCCCTAAAACTTTGTCTCTGCAGAAACATCCTGTTACCAAAGGCCATAACAAAAGCCCCTACTCTGTCTCTTCAACTACAACTATTCTTTCTCTCTGGGTTCCTGCTCCCACTCCCTGGCCCCTTCAGGCCTAGGACTGGTGAGAAATCTCTGCTGTCACTAGTCCTGGGATGCTTTGCCATCCCTAGTTTTTCCCTTAACCCTGCCCATAGCTTTTAAACCATTCCTTTATTAAATTCCCCTCAATGTCCCCAAATGACCATTAATCTGATTTTTCCCAAGACAATGATTGATGACCTACCCAAAGTGGTATTACCTTAAAATCAACATTCCCTTAAGGGAATATATCCTCTTACCCTGACACACCAAGTAGAGAGTATTTACATAAAACTTTCTACCACAATGAGTTCCAAATCATACCATTCACAAGTCCAATTTTATGAATCAATGTCTGGAATTATTTCACACCTTTACCTTACTCAAGGGTCACGGAAACAATTACAGCACAGCTAATAAGGTGCCATGTATATATAAAATAACTCTAGTAATAATCAATAGCACTTGAACAGGAACCTGGTCCTCCAGAACCAGTAGGGACAGGAATTTATGCTGAGCCCACTCCCCAGCCCCCATCATTTGACTCCCATTTGGCCATTTGAGTGCTTTGGACAAAAACTGTCATTTCAGCTGGAGGGGAATTCTCTCTCTTATCAGGGATTTGAGGTCACTATCTGCAGTTTTAAATCTTGAACTACAATAAAATGCATATAGGTTCTTGGTATAGATAATAAATTGCTTAAAATGAAAGGTATGAGACATACCAAGCAATTTCAGCCCCACAACTGGATTCAGTATTTAGTTAGCAGGTTCAGAGTAAGATGGGACAAGCTTCAATTCTGCACCCAATTTCCCTAATCAGACTCTTCACCTGTCCTACTACTTCTTCACAGATGATGAAGATGAAAATCTTTAATCAGGATACCTACAGCATCCACCCTGACAAAGAACAAGGGACCCAGGAGATCTGAAGATCTAGGAGGCTAGAGCCAAAGGAAGCAGCAAAATTTCTGGCATAATGCAAAATGCAAAGGGAGAATTATGAAAGGAGACCACATTTTAACCTATAGACTCCCATTTCTGCTCCCCCAGGTACCAGCCAGCTGACCGCTAAGTCCTCATCCATGAAACCTTAAACCGAAAGTTGTACTCTTCCCCCTGCCCTCCCTTCCCAAATATGGATTTCGTTTTCTTAACATCTCTTTCAGGGTTGTACAATATTCCATATTATATTTTACACCTATCAAACTTAAATCTGAAAAGTATTTTAGCATTTCTACTGTGGAGAACAAAATACATTATAGCCAATAAAAAATTAAACATTTTAAAATGCCAACATCAGGGGGAAAATTATTATTTTTTCCTTTTAGGGCATTTCCCTACTCTTGTACAACAATTGATAACTATAGAGAAAGGTGAGCAACAATTCAATTCTGCTTGCTGTGGCACATGAAATTCAGCCACCCACAGACACTTATTTTAAAATAAGTCAGAGTCCATTGCCATAATTCAAAAAAGCAACACACGGTATATTTACTTCTGAAATTTATTTCAGGTGACAGGACACCCACAGACTAACAAAATAAACATAGAATTAAATAGTATTCCCAAAGCCCAGTTCTACTTCCTAGCAAAGGCAGATGATGATTTAGCTACCAAATTTATTCTATATTAATGTGTCCATGCAATTGACCTCTTTCTCCTATGCCCCCACCCCACCCCCTGGCAAATTTGAGAGCCATATTAACAGTAGCACTAAAATGATTTCTTATTTGAAAATCTGAAGACAAAACACCTTGAGATGGATACACCCAACACAGAAAGTATTAAGAATAGGTTAAGAATTATAAAGCAGGGCTTTTTAATGATACAATTCTATAGTTGGAGAAGGGGAAGGAAGTAAAAGGGGGTGGGTGGGTCAATATTTTGCAGAAGCAAAATAGGAGGGGTTAATTTACCTTGAAAACAACCATTATTCTATTTGTCCAGGCCCAATGAGAATTTGTGCCAAGCAATTTCATTCATTTCACAGTGCCTAGAACATTGATGACTGTGTGGTAAATATTAAACAAATACTTGTTGGTTGATTAAAGTGTACATGGCAACGCCGTGTACACACAGGAAACAGAAACTCAAGGTGGTCAGACAAATTTGAAAGCAATGCAAGGTTTGGTTCTCCATGTCAATAACATTTTCAAGGTACACAACTGGGGAAGCAAATGAGATAAAAAATTTCCCACATCCATAGCTCAACATGTTGTTCCTCTTTGAGTGCTAAAACTTTATTTGCAAAAGAAAAGCTAAGGTTAGGTTAAAATAATATTAATTATTATATATATATATATGATATCATTTTAAAGACCAGTACATTTTATTGCTTAATATGTCTTTTTTTAATTAAAAAGGTTACTTGCTAGGTTGCTTACATTTATAGTAGCAATAGGCCACTTGAAATGTTTAACACATAAGCACTCATTTGCTAAACTAAAGCTAGCCTTGAACTTTTAGTGGTGCCATATGCTTTTAAATTAACCCTTCTAAATACTGTACAAAGCTCATAACCCAGACTGTTAGCTTAGAACCAAATTAGGTTACTACTAAATATTCATTAGGCAAACGACTGAAAATAAAGAAAACATGCATATTCCTACAGCTCTCTGAATGCCAAAATTAAAAATGATACAATGAGAATTTGGGATTAAGCAATGATAATTTGGCTGAGCTCAATGTCTTACATATTTCAAATTGAACTAAAACCTCTAAGGACCTTTTCCTTTGGAAAGCAAAACCACACATTTTAAAATAGTATCTAATGCAAGGTCTATTAAAATCACAATGGATCATAGCTGTCAACTTCAAATAGTGTCTCTCTCCTTAAGAGCATAAGTTTACACACTGGTGCAACACCACAAAGGCAGATGCTACAAAGGGATCTACCAAGAAAACAAATTTTATTCACAACGTTTTGCATATAAACTTTTCCTTCTGCAGACTTGTGTAGAGTTGAAAATAAAGGATGCTAATATGCACATCATGCAGCACATCAAAAAAAAAAAGAGAGAGAGAGAGAGAGAGAGAGGGAGAGAGAGAAAAAAAAACACTTCAGTTGAGTGAAAATTCATTTATCTACTGAAAATCCGGGAGAATTCACATCCACTGTACTCCAAATTTACTCCTAAGTGACAGAAAAATACTCTATGAAATGGCAAAAAAATTAAATATGATTTAATCAATAGCTGATTACCTTTAAAACTTTGGGCTTCTTTTCCCTCTGGGGCCTCTTGTTTTCTTTTATAACCTAAAAAAAATCAGATTGCAAAATGAGCCTCCGTTTAAGAAAAAAAAAATTAGCTCCCACCTCCCCCCAAAAAATTTTTTTTGGCTATTTCTCTATAAAACTCTTTAGACCATTTAAAATTATCAACATGTTTGCTAGGCAGAACCTAAAGAGCTCATGTAAAATGTACACTTTAAAAGTCACTGAAAAAAAGCGTTGCATAAAGATGAAGTAGGGAAATACCCTTTTTTCCCCTTAAAGACTGTCTTAATTAGCCTCTGCATTCTTCACAGCGAAGCCCACGAGGTAGCCATCTTGCTTGCTTCTGCAGAGGAAGCCTCTACAGTGGAACAGTTCTGCAAACTGCTTTTTGGTATTATTATCATGGTGTTTAAAGGCAGCCCTGGCCTGCCAGCACTGTAGACGTGCTGGGCATGCCTTTTGCAAAAACAGCCCCACAAAGAGTGCAGCCAATGGCAATGCAGAGCTTAGCAACTCCAAAGTGATCTTCTCTGCTAGCCTTCCTAGACAAAGGATCTCCTGTGCGGCTCCGCTCTCACCACAGGACACAGGCAGCCACAAGCTGCGACATGGAGTGCGCTGCAGAGGATCTGGTCGCGCCGAAATCACAGGAGGCTTCAGCAAAAACAATGCACACAAATCCCCCAGGTCTCCGCCATCGGATCGATGGCGGAGGCTCCCTGATTAGTAACCTCTTGGCGGCTCCGAGGGCAGGTCTGCGCGGGGGGAGGGGTGCGCGGCTCTGCCTCCAACGTACAGGAGATATAACCGAGCCGAGGGGGGCATTTGGGCTTGCTGAAACTCTGGAAGGTATTGTGCATTTTTACTTTATAAGGCAAGGCTAAATATTGGCGATATTTAAGGCAGGGAGGTTATGTGAGGACAGTGTAGGCTCAGCTGTTGGGCTGCGTGTCTCATTCCCCGGGAACCACACCTCTTTGCAGCAGGCGCTTTGCCCAGAAACACAGCAATTTGATTTCTGTCAATAAATGTCCAATGACAAAGGCGGATTAAAAAACACTAATGAAGCCACTTAAAAGGAAAAGGACAGGATGAGGACAAGGAGAGGGGGAGGAGTTTTCAAAATACACTTGCCACTCTTGAGTGGCTGCAGAGGAAAAGATTTCTCTCTCTTGCTCTGGACATTTCTGGTGACCTTCATTTCCTGAAGAAATCCCTCGGGTCCAGAAGGTGGGTTCACACCTTTCAGACAAAAAGGGGCACCTTTATGGGCTTCTCTGTCTCCCAAGATCATCAACTGTCTCAGAGCATCTTTCTGTGGAGCTGCCAAACAGGTCCCCAGGCGGAGCCAGTCTGCCTACCCGGCTGATGGTCAGACGGAACCACCCACTTCCCGGGAATGGGAGCTGAGCCAGAGGTGGCACAAGCAGCTACCCACACTCAGGC
Organism: Nyctereutes procyonoides; assembly: GCF_905146905.1. Classification (NCBI taxonomy): domain Eukaryota; kingdom Metazoa; phylum Chordata; class Mammalia; order Carnivora; family Canidae; genus Nyctereutes; species Nyctereutes procyonoides. The sequence goes on from NW_026575046.1 coordinate 68,369,780, forward strand.
ACCTGGGCTGCCACCGCGCTCAGCGGGTGGTAGGCACTGGGAGAGCGGGGCACCACAGTTGGAATTTGCCAGACCCTGAGAATGCCAGAGCCAGAGAGTTAAGCTCTCTCCCTGGCCTGGCAACAGTGACAGTAGAGAAGGAACCAGGACAGCTGCTGTGAGCTGGCAGGTCTCAAGGTCACTGCCAAAATGTAGTGCAGAGTCCGGTCACAGTCCCATCACAGCCACCTTGACAGCTGCACAGATCTTGGGAAGAGAGCCTCAGCTCCATCCTCACAGGGCCAAAGTTTCAGCAACACATTTAGGGGATTGGCAGGAGGGCCTCCCTGGCTGCTCAGCCAAAGATGGGTTTTCCACTTGCAGTTGGATTCAGAACAGATTCCCACAACCAGAAATCAGGAACAGAGTGAGGGCCGGAAGGCCTGTGTTTCATCACCCGGGATTCCTAGGCTTTCGGTTGGCCACAAAAGCACGCCTTACTTGTTGGAATGGTAAGTCCAACATGCCCTGTTTTCCCACGTTCAACTACCTCTCCCTCACCTACCCAGCCTCAAAATTTTTAACACATGTAAAAAGCAAGCCTCCTTGTAGCAAAATCAGTGGATTCTGACTTAAACACATCCATCAGGGCAACCTCAAGCACACTGAGCCCACACTGAGAAGCTCTCCCTGGTGAATGAAGCAAAACCATGAAAGAGGTGGAAAAACAGGACCAAATGATACAGCAAGATTTGAAAATGGCCCTGTACTTCTTTTTCTTTTAAGTGTATGTGTGTGTGCATGCATGAGATAAAATAAACATAATATAAAATCTGCCACTTTAACCATTTTTTAAAAAGATTTTGTTTATTTGAGAGAGAGTACAAGCAGGAGGAGCAGAGAGAGAGGGAGAAGTAGACTCCCTGCTGAGCAGGGATTTCCCCATGTGGGGCCTGATCCCAGGAGGTGAGCCCAAGGCAGATGTTTAATGGACTGAGCCACCCAGGTGCCCCTATTTTAACCATTTTTAAGTGTATAGGTTAATAGCATTAAGTATGTTCACAATATTGTGAAATGATTCTCACTCTCCATTTTCAGCACCTTTTCATTATCCCAGATACTCTGTATTCATTCAACAATAAGTTCTCATTTGCCTTCTCTCAGTCCTTGCTACTTTTTATTTTACTTTTGGGGTCTATAAATTCACCTATTCTAATATCTCATATAAGTAGTATCGCATGATGTGTGTCCTTCGGTGTCTGGCTTATTTCACTTTGCATAATGTTTTCAAGGTTCATCAACAATGTAAGATGTATCAGAATATCATTCCATTTTAAAACTCAATAGTGGGACACATGGGGGTGGCTCAGCAGTTCAGAGTCTGCCTTTGGCTCAGGCCGTGATCCTGGAATCCCAGGATCAAGTCCCACATTGGTCTCCCTGCGTGGAGCCTGCTTCTCCCTCTGCCTGTGTCTCTGCCTCTCTGTCTTTCATGAATGGACAGACATAATCTTTAAATAAATAAATAAATAAATAAATAAATAAATAAATAAATAAATAAATAATAGATAGATAAATAGATAAATAGATAAAATAAGACAATAGTATTTCACTGTGTATAAACAACAAATTTGTTTATCTATTCTTCTGTTGATGTACATTTGGGTTGTTCCCACCTTCTATTTTGAGTAATACTGGTGTGAACATGGGTACGAGTATGTGAGTCCCTGCTTTCAATTCTTTTTGATATATATCTAGAAAAAGAACTGCTGTATCATATGATAATTCTGTTTAAATATTTAAAGAATCACTAAACTTTCTACAGTGGCTATATCATTTTCCACTCTTGTCATCAGTGCACACAAGGGTAGCCCTACATTTCTTGCATTTCAATTACACGTTATACTTCTCCCCCTTGAATACCTGAATATAATTTTTAAAAGGCATCAACATATTCCCCAGCTCGATCATTCAATATTTAGTAAGGTGGGTCAGGATATATAATTATATATTTAAAATCCATCTATTACCTGTGTGATCCATGTTTGTCTCAATAAAATAAAATAAAATAAAATAAAATAAAATAAAATAAAATAAAATAAAATAAAATAAAATAAAATAAAATCAAGCTCAGACTGTTAGGTGTACTGAGTATCCAAGTCAGTGAGAAGTCCACTTTTAAAGCCCCATTGACAGGCATTTTCACTGCATGGGATACTCATGAAGCCATACAACGCTGCACTTGGCAAACTAGCAAATATTGCAGGTCTGTGTGCATTGTTCTGTAAAATGAATTAATAAATAAAGCCACAGCTCTTCTCAGCTAAATATGAGGGTTAATTCAAGTGACCAGAGCTAACATTAGCTCAAAATATCCAACTGATACTACACCATGAAGATCTGCACTTGTTCGGACACAGAATAGATTGGTAACCTATATTCGTTATGACCATCTGCTCTAAATCCTATACTTAGCGATTTGATGGTCTCTCAGCTCAGGACTTAGGTGATGGTGAGCTCTGATGGAGAAAATAACCAGACATTACTAGCAGAGAAATTGGAGGGCTGGAAAGCCATTCCCATTCTCTTATTATTTAGGGCAAAATGCATAGAACTAGATTCAGTTGGAAGAATGGCAGATCAGAAACTATGAAACTCTGTGCCATAGTCCGACTTATTCAGAACTTGTTTTTGTCTCTTAAATCTATTTGTTCTTCTCACAAGGAATTATGATTATGAAGTTGCATAAGATGTATTTAATTTTGTAATAGTTCTAGATTATTAGGTTCTTGCAAATATTACAAAATGAGATCTCTTTTCTCTTGAAAATCGCATGATTATAGAACTAAAAAAAGAACATCAGAGAAAATTGAGCCTAACTACATTATTTCATAGGTAAACTAAGGCTTAAAGAGATAGAATTACTTAATTTACCTTATACAGCAAGTTAAAACTGGACTTGAGGAGAGGTATAACCAACCATCTACACTGCTTTCTCTATAACTCCTAATAACCTTTAAGGTTGAAAGGTCTTCAAAACCACACACTTCATTTTTAGAAGAGAGGAGAATTGGCTCAGGTTTCTAGAAGACTGGTATTTAAATGAACCTTATGTTAGGTGTGCTTTTAAAAAATAAATTTTGTGCCCTCGGAAATAAGTTTATGAGTAATTTCACATTCTACTCTTTCTAAGCACAAGCCACTCTGCATCCACAAGAAACTAGACCTACAAACACTGCTTACTAGACCTACAAAAACAGGTGTTTTCTTCTAAGGTAATCTCAGAAGTCATCACGATTCCTCAAACTTGACACTTCTCCAGAACAAAATCCTTCCAGTATTAGTCACACTCTCTTCTCCCATGAAATCCTCCTATATTTCTCTTCTCCCCTATTGCTGGGGGGGTGTCATAACTTTTCCTATGACACCTGGGTAAAGACATATTTCAAGTACCATATTTTATAAATTTCCAATCATTAAGAAAAAGATGGCTCGTTTTTTTCACAATTCTAAAGGAGATCTCAAAGTTAGTTTGGTTTTATTTTCTTAGGAGACTACAGAAACTTTAACTTAACAGGAGATTTTCCTGGGTGATTGGGTAAACAATAATGGTCTGGGTCTAGGGGGCCGATCTCCTCAGGCAGCCTTTCCCTGGCTTCCTTCCCCCACTTCCTTCCCTGTGGCTTATCTGCAATAGCCCTTTTTCCTTCTAAGGGGCCAAGTCTACCTAATGACTACCCCATTCCCTCTAGCCGTCCTGCTTACTTCTGGTAAAAATAACTGCTCTTCAATAACAAGAATTAAGGAACAAGTGAGTGATGGGTCTCCAATAGTTGCTGAGTGAGAACTGCTGACAATGAAGTGAACCAGAGTTAATGCCAGCGACTAATGGGGCTGAAATATCACCTCTCAATTTCTCAACAGTTCTCAGTACTACCTTGAAACCAACAAGCCTACTGCATTACAGTCTAGATTCATAATTTGGACAGAGAAATCTGGTAAGAGTAACTATGGGTTTTTGCCAAAACAAACAATTTACAAAGAATGCTGCTATTTAGAAAAATGTCCCCTTCTGTGAATGATATATTGAAGTTTGCTTCTTATTATTTGCCATTCTGTCCTGTGTGTTTTGTAATCAATAATATCCCTCCTTTTTTTTAAAGGAAGTTCTGTGTCTTTGGGCTTCTTCTCCCTGTCATTCCTGCTGCAGAACTGACACCAGATAGCATTGTATCCTCAGTTGTTAGATAATCTAATAGTCTCACTAAGTCTAATAGCAAAATTATAAGCATTTATTGTTTCACTGAGAAGCTCAAATCATTTTTCACCCACACAACTAATTTCTGAGAAAGTTAGATCTAGTTATCCCGTTTAGCCAAATCAAAATTGTTGAACCTTAAAAGACCTCACATCTAAAAACACTGTTCCCACTTAAACCTTTAAACAACTTAATAATAAAAAATCATAATAAAAACGCATACAAAGACTTAAAAAATATTGGAGACGTCAAGGGCAGCTGGGTGGCTCAGTCGGTTAAGGATCTGCCTTTGGCTCAGGTCATATTCTCAGGGTCTTGGGATTGAGACCCACATTGGGCTCCCTGCTCAATGGGGAGTCTGCTTCTCCCTCTCCCCGTGCTAGTGCTCTCTTCTGCTTGCTCAGTTCTTTCAAATAAGTAAATAAAATATTTTTTTAAAATGTTAGGGACTTCCAATATGCAGAAATGGTGCTGGGCCTGCCACTCCTGAACCTATCAACTCAGGAGAGACACAAACGGACAATCATGATGCAGTATAAAATGGAGATGAGCCCAGAATGCTAAGAAAGGCAGAGAAGGCTTCCCAGAGGAAGCGACATGTCCACTGAAACCCAGAGGATAAACAGGAGTTGGTGAAATTTAGAGAAAGGGAAGAAAGGGATGTGTTCTAGATGAAGGTAAGAGCATGTGCAAGGACAGGTAGTATTGTGGCTAAGGAAAAGTCACACTAGAGTATGGTTGTGAAGAGGCAAAGGGGACAATTCATATAAAAGGCTGATCACTGAGCTTGCACATGAAGAGATGGAATCAGCTTTTAATTCCCTACCATTCCAGTTTGAAATGCTGCTTTTTGTGTTCCATTCTTCAAGTTTCCATAATTAGTCCTTTCAAAAGCCAACAAGGATGCTCTTGTTAAATTGATGATTGCAAATATTAGCAACTTTCTCAGGGAAAAAACTAAGGAGAGGCGATTGGTTTATCTTAGTTCTGAAAATCCTGGTTTTTAAGGTAGAAAACACCCTTGGTATAACTAAATCTCCTAATCAAAGAAAAGCATGTTTTGGAAATGAATGTATGTAAAATTTTTGTTAGGATAGATCAGTTATCCAGGAAGGGTTAACTCCTTTAGTATTTGAACTCATTTGCCAGTTTCACACATTCTATAGAGACATAAACTTGTTGCCAGGTAATGTTATTCTTTCAGCTGAGTAGCTGTACCAGACAGATGCTTTTGATATTTGGAGTAAGGGGTACCCTTTGTTCATTCCAGGAATAGAATAGAGAATACCCACTATATTGGAGGCACTTCTTAATACCTTTTAGATCTCTGATTTAAGAGATCTTTTTTCCATGGAGTCTAACTCAGCTAGAGAGAAGAGAGGAAATATATTTTTCAGAACGAATTAAAAAAAAAACTTGCCTGTAATATTGAGTCTGTAATATTTATAATAATAGAATGCCTAAAGTCAGATTTTCTTCCGAAGTCTGATTTTCCTGACAGCCAAATACTTATTCAAAGGGCACAGTATCTCTTATTTAAAATAAAATAAATAGGGGCAGCCTGGGTGGCTCAGCGGTTTAGCGCCGCCTTCAGCCCAGGGTGTGATCCTGGAGACGGGGGATCGAGTCCCATGTCGGGCTCCCCGCATGGAACCTGCTTCTCCCTCTGCCTGTGTCTCTGCCTCTCTCTCTCTCTGTGTCTCTCGTGAATAAATAAATAAAATCTTTAAAAATAAATAATAAAATAAAAATAAATAGTCCTCAAGTTTCATAGTAGAGACAGTTCTACCTTGCTACCATTTCTGTGTTTGAAGGGGATCTTTTAAAACTTTTGTAAAGTGGGGATCCTTGGGTGGCGCAGTGGTTTGGCGCCTGCCTTTGGCCCAGGGCGCGATCCTGGAGACCCGGGATCGAATCCCACGTCGAGCTCCCGGTGCATGGAGCCTGCTTATCCCTCTGCCTGTGTCTCTGCCTCTCTCTCTCTCTCTGTGACTATCATAAATTAAAAAAAAAAAAAAAAAAAACTTTTGTAAAGCCCTTTAGAAATACCTTGTGAAGTCAGGAGGATATACTTGCCATAACAAAAAACCAAAAAGATTATTTTCATCACAGCTCACCTTAGAAATTAACAGGTATAGGAGCACCTGAGTGGCGGAGTCTCTTGAGTGACCAACTCTTGATTTTGCTCAGGTTATGATCTTCAGGTACTGAGATTGGCCCCCTGCCTGGCTCTGTACTCCGCAGGGAGTCTGCTTAAAATTCTGTTCCTCTCCCTCTGCCCTTCCCCATCCTCCACTTCCCCATGCACTCTCTCTCAAATAAATAAAATTTTTAAAGAGAGAGAGAGAGAGAGAGAGAGAGACACACCTGGGTAGCTCAGTGGTTGGGCCTCTGTCTTTGGCTCAGGTTGTGATCACAGGGTCCTGGGATTGAGTCTTGAATCAGGCTCCTTGCAGGAAGCTGCTTCTCCCTCTGCCTATGTCTCTGCCTCTCTCTGTATCTCTCATGAAAAAATAAAATCTTAAGAAGAAAGAAAGAAAGAAAGAAAGAAAGAAAGAAAGAAAGAAAGAAAGAAAGAAAGAAATCAACAGGTATAGAGCTCAAGATTATAATTGTGCTAACTGCAGATTTAAGTAAAAAACTTGCCTATCTTTATTAGGAATGTTTTAGCATAAACATTATAATGGAGTTTTCATAGATACACTCTTTAAGGATTTTATTTAGTTAGTTTCAAAGATTTTTCTTCAGGATTTTATTTATTTATTTATTTAAGATAGAGAGAGAAAGAGCACACAAGCAAGGAGGAGGGCAGAGGGAGAAGCAGACTCCCTGCTGATCAGGAAGCCTGACATGGGGCTCCATCCCAGGACTCTGGAATCACAAGCCAACCCTGAGCTGAAGGCAGATACTTAACCAACTGAGCCACCCAGGTACCCGTAAAGACTTTATTTTAAGTAATCTCTACAGTCAATGTGGGACTCAGACTCACAATCCCAAGATCAAGAGTGGAATGTTTTAGGGGCACCTGGATAGCTCAGTCAGTTAAGCATCTACCTTCGGCTCAGGTTGTGATCCCAGGGTCCTGGGATTAAGTCCCACATCGGGCTGAGCAGGAAGCCTGCTTCTCCTTCTCCCTCTGCTGCTTGCTTTCTGTCAAATAAATAAATAAAATCTTACCCAAAAAAAGAAAAAAGAAAGAAAGAAAGAAAGAAAGAAAGAAAGAAAGAAAGAAAGAAAGAAAGAAATGTTCTAACGACTGAGCTAGCCAGGCACCCCCACAGATATTCACTCTTAATACCTAGTTAAGAAAATGCAATTTTGGGGACGCCTAGGTGGCTCAGTGGTTGAGCATCTGCCTTTGGTTCAGGTCGTGATCCAGGGATCCGGGATCAAGTCCCACATCGGGCTCCCTGCAAGGAGCCTGCTTCTCCCTCTGCCTATGTCTCTCCCTCTCTCTCTGTGTCTCTCATAAATAAAAGCTCTTTAGAAGAATGCAATTTGCCCCCAAAAAATGTTTGATTTCCCTCACTTCCAAATATTTATTCAACAAGCACATTAGTTCTTGTTTGAAATAAACGATTCTTCTTTTCTTTTAAAGATTTATTTATTTCAGAGAGCATGCATGCATGCAAGAAATAGGAAAGAACAGAGGGAGAGGGAGAAGGAATCTCAAGCTGATGCTGAGCCTGGAGCATCTCAATGAGGGGCTCAGTCTCAGGACCCTGAGACCATGACCTGAGCCAAAATCAAGAGTTGATGCTCAACTAACTGAGCCACCTAAGCACCTCTGATTCTTAATGTTTTACTATCATTTATAAACTGTGAATTTCCCATAACATTGGTTCTTTAAATCACATTATTTGAGATAAGTCAAACTGCATTCACAGATGCTGTAATTAAATCTCTAACTTTGTGAACATATACCCGTATTTTATAGAACTACTTCTATTTCATTATAATAAATGATGTGTTAGTGAGTTTCGGTGGGGAGGGGTGAAAGATTGCTATACCCAACAATTCTATTAATCACTAACTATGCATGTAATAAAAAAACAATTACTTTAGATGTTTTGAAAAGAAAGTTTTGGGGTGCCTGGTTGGTTCAGTTGGTGGAGTATGTGACTCTTGATATCAGTGTTGTGAGTTCCAGCCCCACATTGAGTGTAGAGATTACTTAAAAATAAAATCTTAAAAAAAGAAATAGAGAAGAAAATTTTATTTCCTCTTGGCCTGTCCACTTTAAAATATTATACAACATCATATTACTATTTTAAACAAGATCAGTATGTCCCTGCTGGGTCCAAATCCCAATGATGCTATTAGATATGGAACCTTGAACAAGTCAACCTCCCAAAGACTCAGTGAAGGAAAATGCTGACATTAGTGTTAAATGTTAAAATGACTATGAAGAGTACGACATATGGCACTTCGCTTCCAGGTGCATCCACTGCAACAACGGAGAACTGTGGCTGTCACTAGGTAAGAAAACTGTGTACAAAAAACACTAATAAAAAAGATATAGGGGTGCCTGTGTGGCTCAGTCCATTGAGCATCTGCTTTCAGGTCCTGGGATTGAGCCCCACATTGAGGTCCCTGCTCATCAGGGCATCTGCTTCTCCCTCTCCCTCTGCCCCCTGCCTAATCCCCGCCTCTCCCCTTCTCCCTCAAATTAATTAAATTAAATCTTTAAAAAGGTAAAGAAACAACAACTGTTGGCATGGATGTAGAGAAAAAGGAATGCTCACAGACTGCTCGTGGGAATGCAAACTGGTGCAGCCACTGGTAGAATGCAGTATGAAGGTTCCTCAAAAAATTTAAACTAGAACTGCCCTATGATCCAGTAATTCCACTACTGTGTATTTACCCAGAGAATATGAAAACACTAATTTGAAAGGATATATGCATCCCAATGTTTATTGCAGCATTATTTAATAGCCAAGTTATGATAGTAGCCCAAGTATCCATTGATAGATGAATGAATAAAGATATTATTCAGCCATCGAAAGGAATAAAATCTTGCCATTTGTAACAACATGGATGGACCTAGAGAGTATAATGCTAAGTGAAATAAGTCAGTCAGAGAAAGACAAATACTATACGATTTCACTCATATGTGGAATTTAAGAAACAAAGGTAAAAGAAAAAGACAAACCAAAAGAACAGACTCTAACTATTAAGAACAAATAGATGGTCACAGAGGGGAAGTTGTAGGGAGAGAAGGTAAATAGGTGAATGGGATCAAGAGTATATGTATCATGATGAGCACTGAGTAACATATAGAATTGTTGAATCACTATATTGTACACCTGAAAATAATTTAGCACTGTATGTTAGCTATATTGGAATTTTTTAAAAATGTAATGAGCAATTAAAATTCATTTAATCTAAAGACTCAAGATATTCCAGCACACTATTTTGAGGCATTAGAATTAGAATCACTCCCATATAAATCTAGTATTAATAAGATTTCTGCTAGAGTTGGACATTCTAATGCCATAATTTCATCATATCATAATCTTACATTTATTAAGAAGAATATGAAACTTTTGGTTCATTGATAATAGAATTGATAATTTGGATCAACTATCAACTATCCTGATAAAGACAACTAGAAAGGCTACATAAAATATAAAAACATCTGCTTGGAGGCCAAAAAGAGTAAAAAATTACCATTATTGTGTAGAATTACCATACCAAGATTCAGAGGGGAATGAGGTCTAGGGAGAGTAAAAATATTTTAAGTAAAAATATGAAATGGAGGGGATCCCTGTGTAGCTCAGTGGTTTAGTGCCTGCCTTTGGCGCAGATCGTGATCCTGAAGTCCCGGGATCAAGTCCCGCATAGGGCTCCGTGCATGGAGCCTGCTTCTCCCTCTGACTATGTCTCTGCTTTTCTCTCTCTCTCTGTGTATCTCTCATGAATAAATAAATAAAATCTTTATATATATATATATATATATATATCCTCCATATATATATATGGAGGATAAGAGCTAAAAAGATGGTAAAAGAGAAATGTAACCTTGAAAGTAAAATATAGAAGCAGTGGAACTGGCAAACAGAGAGTTTTAAGATTTGATTCGGGTCAAAAAGGAATTATACTTTTGCAAAAAGAACCTGTAAGACTCTCACACAACATTTCTTTCAAAGTTTCAAAAATCTGAAAGATAGCATATATTCCCTTAAGGTGACTATTCACAAGTCCACCTCATGGTCCCACTCCTCTCCATCCTCTGGGTTCTTCACATTTTGATTGTTGCCCTAGCTCAAGAACATGGTGGTAAAAATGAGCACATACCGTCTAAGCCAAGTGTTCTAATCCCAGATCAACTATGTGGTCTTATATAAGTTACTTGGCCTCTCTATGTTTCAGTGTCTTCCCTCTATGTTGAGGGAAGAATGCATATTCCATAGGATTGTTGTAAGGATTACATCAGAGAATGACTATGTCAGTGCTTAAAATAGTATTGGGCACTTAGTGAGTACTCAAAACATGATAGTTGTTATTAATCCCTTCAGATATCAATGTTTACTGCATACCAGTTCCACATCTATGATTAGTATCATTCAGTTAAACCACCATTTGTGGGCAGCCCTGGTGGCGCAGCAGTTTGGCACCGCCTGCAGCCCTGGGTGTGATCCTGGAGACCTGGGATCGAGTCCCACGTTGGGCTCCCTGCGTGGAGCCTGCTTCTCCCTCTGCCTGTGTTGTGTCTCTGCCTCTCTGTGTGTGTCTCTCTGTGTCTCTACGAATAAATAAATAAAATCTTTAAAAAATAAAAATAAACCACCATTTGTTTGACGGCTACCAAATACCAGGCACTGCATAGAAATGAAGGAAAAGAAAAAAGCTCCAGCCTCTTCAGTCAAGCCAGTGCCATTTCTACAAAACAAAAAGTAAAGTTCAGGGGTGCCTGGGTGGCTTGGTCAGTTAAGCAACTGCCTTTAGCTCAGGTCATGATCTCAGGATTCTGGGATGGAGCCCTGCATTGGGCTCCTTGCTCAGTTGGGAGCCTCCTTCTCCCTCTCCCTCTGCCTGCTGCTCCCCCTGCTTGTGGTCTCTCTCTCTCTCTCTCTCTCTCTCTCTCTCAAATAAATAAATAAAATCTTAAAAAATAGGGACATGGGATTCCTGGGTGGCGCAGCGGTTTGGCGCTTGCCTTTGGCCCAGGGCGCGATCCTGGAGACCCGGGATCAAGTCCCACGTCGGGCTCTCGGTGTATGGAGCCTGCTTCTCCCTCTGCCTATGTCTCTGCCTCTCTCTCTCTCACTGTGTGACTATCATAAATAAAAAAAAAAAAATAGGGACATCAGGTGGCTCAGCAGTTAAGCGCATCTGTCTTCAGCTCAGGGCGTGATCCTGGAGTACCAGGATTGAGTCCCACATTGGGCTCCCTGCATGGAGTCTCCCTCTGCCTATGTCTCTCTCTGTCTCTCTCTTTCTGTGTGTCTCATGAATAAGTAAATAAAATCTTTTTTTAAATCTTAAAAAATAAAGTTCACTTAGAAGTGAATGACAAAATAAAGAGATTAAGCACAGCAAAGAAAAAAATAAAATAAATTAAAAATTTCTATGTTTCAAAGGACCTATCACAACAGTGAAAAGACAACTCTCTGAAACATGTGTAAATCATCTATCTGATTGGGGTCTAACATACAGAACAGATAAAGAACACTTGCAACTCGACAGAAGACAAGCCAGTTTAAAGATGGACAAAGGACTTTGCTATGGTTTGAATGTTTCTGTCCCCCCAAAATCTATGTTGATATCCCAATGCCCAATGTAATAGAAGATGGGACCTTTGGGAAGGTGCTTAAATCATAAGAATGGACCCGTCATGAATAGGATCTGTGCCTTATAAAAGAAGCTCCAGAGAGATCCCTAGCCTCTTCCACAATGTGAGGACACAGTGAGGAGGCACCAACTATGAACCATGAAGAGGGGCCGTCACCAGAATTTGACCATGCTGGTACCTTGACCTTAGACTTCCCAGCCCCCAGAATTTTGAGCTACAGGTTTCTGTTACTCATAAGTAACCAGTCTGTAGTATTTTGGTATAGCAGCCCAGAAGGACTAAAACAGGATTGCAAAGTATTCATAGGAGATATACAAATAGTCAATAAGCACATGAAAAGTAGCTTGACATCCTTAATCACTAGAGAAAGGGCAAATCAAAATCATCATGAGATACCACTTTACACTCTAAAGGATGGCAATAATCAACAAGTCAGACAATAACAAGTGTTGAGGTGAGGATATGGAAAAATTAGAACCCTCATGCATCATTGGTTGGAGTCCAAAATGGTATGGCTACTTTGGAAACCCGTTTGATAGTTCCTTAAATTTAGACAGTTACCATTTGACCCAGCAATTCCGCATCTAGGAATATATACAAAGTAACTGAAAACACATGTCTACACAAAAACCTGTACACAAAGTTCGTAATGGCATTACCAGTAATAGGCAAAAATTGGAAACAACCTAAAAGTCCATCAAATGATGGATGTTTATACAAAATGTGGTTTATTCCTACAGTGAAATATTATTCAGCCATAAAAGAGAACAAAGTACTGATATATGGTACAACATGGGTGAACCTTGAAAACATTATGCTAAGTGACAGAAGCCAGACACAAAAGACCAAATACTGTATCATTCCATTTACACAAAATGTCCAGAATAGGCAAATCCAGAGACAAAAAGCAGATTAGTGGTTGCCAGGAGCTGGGGGAGGGGAGAATGGACTGACTGCTGAGTGGCATAGGATTTCTTCTGGAATAATGAAAATGTTCCAGAATTAGACTGGTGATGGTTGCACAACTTTGTAAACATATTAAAGACTACTAACTTGTGCACTTTTAAAAGAGTGAATTTTATTATGTGAACTCTATCTCAGTTTTAAAAAATGAATTATTTAATTCTCCTTTAATACAGTGAAAAAAAAGTGCCTCTACTACTTGCTAGCCATGGGAAATTAAACACAATTTTTATTATTTTTTTATTTTTTATTTTTTTATTTTTTAAACACAATTTTTAAAGTGGGTTTCTATTTCCCCATCTACATAATTAGTGACCTAACACTTATACTTCATCAATCACTGTCAGGATCGAATACGGTAACAGTAAGCTTTTTATTAGCACAGTGTCTTGCCCATAGTATAGCCTCAATAAATGTTAATTTCTTTCCTCTGCCAGTTCCTGTTTCAAATCAAAGAAGTTTAAATTTTGTCAAAATCTTATGTACCTAATAATGAGCAATGAAGACAGAGTTCCCTTTTTAATTCTTCAAAAAAAAAGATAAAAATTGGGGATCCCTGAGTGGCTCCGTGGTTTAGAGCCTGCCTTCCGCCCAGGGCATGATCCTGGAGACCCAGGGTGGAGTCCCACATGGGGCTCCCTGCATGAGGCCTGCTTCTCCCTCTGCCAGTGTCTCTGCCTCTCTGTGTGTGTGTGTCTCTTGTGACTAAATAAATAAAATCTTAAAAAAAAGAAGATAAAAAGTAAACGCTATTATTTCATTTTCCTTGTTTCATTGATTTTTGTTTGTTTTAACATCTCATAATGCACTAGAAAATGGAAGTGGGTGAATGAAGAAGATATTTTCATTTCTATGATGCCTAGTAGACCAATCTCTCTACAATTTTGTATTAACTCCTAAACAGGTTATTTACTACTGCAAGTATAGAGAACACACACACACACACACACACATTTTCTTTTAAATCTAAACTATACAGACTCCTCCAAAATTTCATGCCTTGCATAAACTGTGGACTTCCGTTGTCTTGTCTTCCCGTTTCCTCTTGCCTTGATCCAAGTTTTGCTCTTTAACAGAAAACTCACCACAAAATGATGTTGCATATGAAATCTGATATGAAAACAAGCAGTGCAGTGTAAATGTCTAGAATATAGCAGAAACACCAAAACCCTCTCATTATACAAAGGCAAGAAAATAACTGTACAATTGTCGTCTCACTGGAAACCACAACTATAATTCTCTATCACATGGGAACAGTGAAACCAATTCATTCATAAGGCATCTTAACCCTCCAGCAAGAAAAATGCTTTTGCAGATGTTGCAAAATGGTATGTACTTGCTACTTCTGAGGACTTCAATAACGTTTCTCTAAATAACATGAATCAAGTGGAAGGAGGGAAATGGCTGAAAGTAATGAAATGAATGAACAAATCTCTTTAAAGGTATAACAAGCATCACATGTAGGCATCTAGGATGTAGCAGGCACACTGCCAGGCCGTAATAAACAACATCACTTCTGCTCCTCATAGCAGTCCCTATTCCCCAAGTCTGTCACAACGTTACAAATAGATCCATTCTCACACTGATGGCCACATCAAGGAATATCAAAACTCGGTATAACTGGTTTTTCCTTAACCATAGGAATAGTTGTCAGTTTCATTCCTCCAAAATCTTAAGGGGGTTGTGTGATTCTCTTACTTGGTTTTCTTTTGGGGAATTGGAGACATGACTTATATTTCTATTAAATCTAATAAAGGGCAGCCCGGGTGACTCAGCGGTTTAGCGCCGCCTTCAGCCCAGGGTGTGATACTGGAGACCCAGGATCAAGTCCCACATCAGGCTCCCTACATGGAGCCTGCTTCTCCCTCTGCCTGCATCCCTGCTTCTCTCTCTCTGTGTCTCTCTCATGAATAAATAAAATCTTAAAAATAAATAAATCTAATAAAAACTACAGACCATCTCTCCAGAAAAATGCATATAAAAACAGTATGTTGCAAACTTAGATTAACACTTATAGTATGTTAACTATACTGGAAAAAAAATATATACATGTTGCATAAAATTTTGAGGTAATGGGATCACAGAATCCATCCACATTAAAAAAAAAACACATTAAATTAAAAAAACCATCCACATTAAAAAAACCTCTAATGAAAAAAAAAAAAAAACCTCTAATGTAGGGGCGCCTGGGTGGCTCAGTTGAGTGGCTGGCTCTTGATTTCAGCTCAAGTGAAGATCTCAGGGTTGTGAGATAGAACCCCCTCCATGGGGATACCGCTGAGAAGGGAGTCTACTTCAGTTTCTTTCCATTTCTTCGAACCCTTTCTAAAATAAATAAATAAATCTTTAAAAACCCTCTAATATATAAGTTCTATTTTTATGATCATTGAAATATTGTATGAGCGTTGGAATCTTTTTTTTTTTTTTTTTTTTAAGATTTTATTTATTTAGGGACTCCTGGGTGGCTCAGCAGTTGAGTGCCTGCCTTTGGCTCAGGGCATGATCCTGGGGTCCTGGGATTGAGTCCACCATTG
Source organism: Nyctereutes procyonoides (assembly GCF_905146905.1). NCBI lineage: Eukaryota > Metazoa > Chordata > Mammalia > Carnivora > Canidae > Nyctereutes > Nyctereutes procyonoides. The sequence goes on from NW_026575046.1 coordinate 68,385,309, forward strand.
GACTCCCTACAGGGAGCTTGCTTCTCCTTCTGCCCCTATCTCTGCCTATCTCTGTGTGTCTCTCATGAATAAATAAATAAAATCTTTAAAAAAAGATTCAGCAACTACCTAATCTGATCTGGTCAGTCATTAGTTAGGAGATATGCTGAAATGCTACTTCAATCACCATCTTTGAGAAGACAACTAAGATGTGTTAACTAAAAAGAATGTAACAGAAACTTCAGTTTCTCAGGGTGCCTTGGGTGGTTTAGTCAGTTAAGCAACTGCTTTTGGCTGAGGTCATAATCTCAAGGCCCTGGGATTGAGCCCTGCATTGGGCTCCCTGCTGAGCAGGGAGCCTGCATCTCCCTCTCCCTCTGCCTGCCACTTTACTTACTTGTGATGTCAGTCATTCTCTCTCTCTCTCTCTCTCTGTCAGATAATTTTTTTTTTTTTTACAAAAACACCAACTTCAGTTTCTAATTTTCAGAGAAGGAAAGAAACATGATTTTCCAAAAAAATACCTGTACTATAAATACAGACCTCAAGTTTCTAAAAATGGAAAAGATTTAGAAACCATTAGGCAGTAGTAACTCATTAGAAAAATACTAAATATTTTGGTTATGCTAAAACTTTTAGCTTGAAATAAAGGACTAATGATTCCATGTCAAGAAAATAATCTGGGGATCCCTGGGTGGCTCAGCGGTTTAGCGTGGCCTTCAGTCCAGGGCATGATCTTGGAGACCTGGGATCGAGTCCCACATCAGGCTCCCTGCATGGAGCCTGCTTCTCCCTCTGCCTGTGTCTCTGCCTCTCTCTCTCTCTCTGTCTCTCCTGAATAAATAAATAAAATCTTAAAAAAAAAAAAAAAAGAATCTGAAATGGAAACCAAAATTTATCCTGAAAATCGTTAACTGCCATACAAAAAATTAAGAAACTGAAGCATCCACAAATGAAAGATAATTTAGTAAGGTTATGTTCATTTACCTTAAAAAGTATTTTTTTAAAAAATTGTATTTATTTATTCATGAGAGAGACACACAGAGAGAGAGGCAGAGACATAGGCAGAGGGAGAAGCAGGCTCCATGCCAAGAGCCTGATGTGGGACTCATCCGGGGACTCCAGGATCACACCCTGGGCGGAAGGCAGATGCTCAACCACTGAGCTACCCAGGCTTCCCTAAAGAAGTATTTTTGCATACTTTTTAAATCTTTACAAAATGTTAATTACAAGGGAAAATGTAAAAACAAGGAAAAGGGGGATCTCTGGGTGGTGCAGCGGTTTGGCGCCTGCCTTTGGCCCAGGGCGCGATCCTGGAGACCTGGGATCGAATCCCACGTCGGGTTCCTGGTGTATGGAGCTTGCTTCTCCCTCTGCCTGTGTCTCTGCCTCTCTCTCTCTCTCTCTGTGTGTGACTCTCATAAATAAAAATAAAAAAACAAGGAAAAGAAAACATTACCTCATTGACTTCCAGAATGTCACTTTTTATTTTTTTATTTTTATTTTTTTTAATGTCACTTTTTAAATGCAGAAAAAATACTGGAAACAAATATGCCAATATATCCATGAAGGTTGTCTCTAAGTAGTAGAATCATAGTTTACTTTTTTCCTGCTCCTAAACTTTCTAAATACAAATTATATTACTTTGATTTAGTAAGCTGTATTACTTTTTAAAGTAACATAAACTGGGATCCCTAGGTGGCGCAGCGGTTTGGCGCCTGCCTTGGGCCCACGGCGCGATCCTGGAGACCCGGGATCTAATCCCACATCGGGCTCCCGGTGCATGGAGCCTGCTTCTCCCTCTGCCTGTGTCTCTGCCTCTCTCTCTTTCTCTCTCTGTGACTATCATAAATAAATAGAGATTAAAAAAAAAAAAAAAGAAAAAAATAAAGTAACATAAACTTAATATATAAAAATTCAAAACACATAGAAAAAATTTTTTTTCACATAGAAAAATTTAAATACAAATTTTAAATCATGAATTTCTTAATATGCCCTTCCTCCATTCAAAAAAACCTATCCTTAGAGGTAAACACAACGGTTTTGTTTGGTAGATATCCTTCTAGAATTGTTTTTCCATTTACAATTAGAAAAATACATGATTTTGAATTGTTCAAACTTTGTATCATGGTATCACTCACAATCACAAATGCTTATGCTAGTAATTTTAAGTAACTTAAGTAGCAGCTTTTTTTTTTTTTTAAAGATTTTATTTATTTATTCATGAGAGACACACAGAGAGAGACAGAGACATAGGCAGAAGAGAAGCAGGCTCCCTGCAGGGAGCCTGATGGAGGACTTGATCCTAGAACCCTGGGGATCACAACCTGAGCCAAAGGCAGATGATCAGCCACTGAGCCACCCAGGAGCCCAGGTAGCAGCTTTTTAACACATATTTTAAAAAGTGCTGTCAAGGGATGCCTGGGTGGCTCAGCAGTAGAGCCCGTGCCTTCAGCCCAGCATCTGATCCTGAAGTCCCAGGATCCAGTCCCACATCCGGCTCCCTGCATGGAGCCTGCTTCAGAAGAGGATATATTAAGTACATATAGGATGCAATGATGATTTAGTGTGCTTTTTTAAAAGATACATTAGGAGCTGGCTGGGTCCATAGAGGATGGGACTCTTAATATCAGGATTATAAATTCTAGCACCACACGGGGTATAGAGGTTACGTAAAAATAAAATCTTTTAAAAAAATAGGGATGCCGGGTGGCTCAGCAGTGCAGTCTGCCTTTGGCTCGGGGCGTGGTCCCGGCATTCCCGGAAGGAGTCCCACATTGGGGTCCCCTTGAGGAGCCTGCTTCTCCCTCTGCCTATGTCTCGGTCTCTCTCTCTGTGTCTCTCATGAATAAAATAAAAAAATAAAAAAATAAAAAGAGGGGCAGCCCGGGTGGCTCAGTGATTTAGCGCCGCCTTCAGCCCAGGCTGTGATCCTGGAGACCCGGGATACAGTCCGCGTGGGGCTCCTTGCATAGAGCCTGCTTCCTCCCTCTGCCTGTGTCTCTGCCCCTCTCTCTGTGTCTCTCATGAATAAATAAATAAAATCTTAAAAAAAAAAAAAGAGTCTGACTTGATTTTAGGTAGGGTCATGAGATCCAGCCCCACATTGGACTTTATGTTAGGATCTATGCTGGGCATGCAGCCTGCATAAGATTCCCTCTCTGGGGACGCATAGTTGGCTCAGAGGTTGAGCGTCTGCTTTTGGCTCAGGGTGTGATCCTGGAGTCGTGGGATCGAATAAAAAATCTTTAAAAAAAAAGGAAATAATTAAATCAGAAAAGGGCAAATTTCCTTGTTTTTTTTTTTTTTTTAAGATTTTATTTATTTATTCACAAGAGACACAGAGAGAGAGGCAGAGGGAGAAGCAGGCTCCATGCAGGGAGCCTCACCTGGGACTCCATCCCAGGACTCCAGGATCACACCCTGAGCCAAAGGCAGACGCTCAACCTCTGAGCCACCCAGGCGTCCCTTTTCTTTTGTTTCTTTCATAGCAGACAGGAAGAGCAAATGATAATTAGCCAAGACTTTCTGGATACTCATGACTCAAGCACTGAGTCTCATAATCAAGGTAATGATCTGAATTGCTTTGATTAGTTTGATTCATTTGCTAGTTGTATCTTATTTTAATATGAAAATAATGCAAAAAGATAAGATTTCGTCTTCTTTCCTTCCTGGTAACACCTGAGCCACATCCATCATAGTGCAACAATGACTGACTATAAGAAGAATGACTGTTGCAGCTTTGAAACCATCAACTCTTGAATACTACTCTAATTAAAAACAAACAAGAGGTTGACCAACAAAAAGAGATATGGAGTTCTTTTTTGTTGTTGTTGTTGTTGTTTTTAGATATTATTTATTTATTTAGAGACAGAGAGAGAGATAGGCAGAGGGAGAAACAAGCTCCATGCAGGGAGCCTGACGTGGGACTTGATCCGGGGTCTCCAAGACCACGCCCTGGGTTGAAGGCGGCGCTAAACCACCGAGCCCCCGGGCTGCCCTGGAGTTAAGTTCTATGGCAATGTAAATATGTATCATACTGTGGCTCTCATTATTATATAATAGTATAATTTGGATCATGCTAACACTAGATAAAGGCGTTAGCCAGTTTCACACATTTTCCTTCTTGGATAAGATGATATACAGAAAATGGCAAGGGAAGATTTGAACCACATTGACAAGATTCCAGAAATTAACACTCATAGGTCAGAATCAATCAAGGTTAGCATGGTTTTGTTGACATATTTGCAGTTTACACATGCAAGGATCCTAGACACCAAAGGGCTTTTTCCCCCTATGGTCAGCTCTGCGGTGAGGCATGCTACTGAAGTCTCAGTAGTGATCCAAAGAGATTCCTTAAAGGCATATTTAAGGACATATAACATCTGCCCTCAATTGAAGGAGTTGGTAGCAAAAATTTGTTCCATATGACATACACAACCTAAACCAAAATGAGATCTAACTGTTTAAAAACACTAAAAAAGCTGTGTCCAGGGGCGCCTGAGTGGCTCAGTTGGTTAATGTCTGATTCTTGATTTCTGTTCAGGTGATGCTTTCAGGGTCATGGGATTGAGCACCGAGTTGGCTCCATGCTTAATGTGGAATCTGCTTGTCCCTATCCTTTTCTCTCGGTCACTATCTATGCACACGCAAGTGCATGAACATGCACTTTCTCTAAATAATATTTTCTTAATAAATTTTAAAATAAAAATTAAAAAAAAAAGCAGTGGCCAGGAGAGGCTTATCTTGCCCCACTCCCACTAAAATGGATAAAATAAAATAAAAACAAGATATCATTTTGAAATGATATCTCTGGAACTAGACTGTTATCACACTATTCATAAAATAGTGAACAGTCAGTGGTTCTATTAGTATCGTACACTACTACTGAACTTTTAGTTTTTCAAGCACAGATTTTGGAGATATTGTTATTTTCCAGGTAGAATTTGCATAGCTCAGAAGATACCATGGTAACAATAGCACACTTAACAGTGTTTTCTAGTGCACTACTATTTAATCTCACCAAACAGGTGTGCCTGGCTGGCTCAGTCAGTAGAGCATGTGATTTCTTTTTTTTTTTTTAACGATTTTATTTATTTTCATGAGAGACACAGAGAGAGAGGCAGAGACATAGGCAGAGGGAGAAGCAGGCTCCATGCAGGGGGCCCAAAATGGGACTGGATCCTGGGACCCCAGGGCGTGCTGAGCCCAAAGCAGACACTTAACTGGTGAGCCACCCAGGCGTCCTTGAGTATGTGACTCTTGATCTCAGAGTTGTAAGCCTGAGCCCACATTGGGTATAGAAGTTACTTAAGAATAAAGTCTTGTGGGCAGCCCGGGTGGCTGAGCAGTTCAGTGCTGCCTTCAGTCCAGGGCATGATCCTGGAGACACGGAAAAGAGTCCCATATCAGGTTCCCTGCATGGAGCCTGCTTCTCCCTCTGCCTGTGTCTCTGCCTGTCTCTCTCTGTGTCTCTCATGAATAAATAAATAAAATCATTAAAAAATTAAAATTCAAAAAAATAAAATCTTGAAAAAAAAGAGGGGTGCCTGAGTGGCTCAGTCGATTAAGCATATGACTCTTGGTTTCAACTCAGGTCATGATCTCAGAGTTACGAGATAAAGCCCCATGTTGGGCTCACACATTGGGCATAGGCATGGGCATGGGCATGGTGCCTGCCTGGGATTCACTCTTTCCCTGGCTCCCTTAGCCCCTCTGTCATTCACATTTGAGAGTTCTCTCTCTCTCTCTCAAAAATAAATAAAGAATTTTTTAAAAGACAAAATAGGGGTGCCTGGGTGGTCAGTTAGTTAAGCATGTGCCTTTGGCTTGGGTCATGATCCCGGGGTCCTGGGATAGAGCCCAAGTTGGGCTTCCTCCTCAGCAGGGAGCCTGCTTCTCCCTCTCTCGTCTGCTTGTGCTCTCTTTCTCAAATAAATAATATCTTTAATTAATTAATTAATTAATTAATAGTGATAATAATAAAAAATAACCTTCAGTATGTTGGGAAAAAAACATTAACTAGAGTAAATATAGATGTTTTCACTTTGGCAACCAACTCAGCAACTGCTCATTTAGCCATTTGATTAATTTTTTAAAAGATTTTATTTATTTATTTATTTATTAATAAGAGACACAGAAAAAGAGAGAGAGGCAGAGACACAGGCAGAGGGAGAAGCAGGCTCCATGCACCGGGAGCCCAACATGGGATTCGATCCCGGGTCTCCAGGATCGCGCCCTGGGCCAAAGGCAGGCGCTAAACTGCTGCGCCACCCAGGGATCCCCTCATTTGATTAATTAAATATGTGATGTAGTATATACCCAAATCATTAAGCTACAGATATATAATTCTTTTTTAAAAAAAGATTTTATTTAATTATTCATGAGAAACACAGAGAAAGAGGCAGAGACATAAGCAGAGGGAGAAGCAGACTTCATGTAGCAAGCCCGATGTAGGACTCGATCCTGCACTCCAGGATCACACCCTGAGCCCAAGGCAGTTGCCCAACCACTGGGCAGCCACCCAGGCATCCCCAGATATATAATTTAATACGTTGCCCTCAGAAACATATCTACAAACAACTGCATTTTGTTTACTTTTTTTTTAAAGATTTTATTTTATTCATGAGACACAGAGAGAGAGAGAGAGAGAGAGAGAGAGGCAGAAACACAGGCAGAGGGAGAAGCAGGCTCCATGTAGGGAGCCCGACATGGGACTCAATCCCGGGTCTCCAGGATCAGGCCCTGGGCTGAGGGCGGCGCTAAACCGCTGAGCCACCTGGGCTTTTGTTTTTTTTTTATACACACTACAAATTATTTGCAAAAGCGTAGCCTGATTTTAAACTTACTCTCTATATCTCTAAAAAGCACCCCTTCCTTTATTTTCACTTCTAACCTTACTCAATAAATAGGAAAATAATCTTATATGACTTAAAATATATCTTAAAATGCTAAATTACAAATATATTTGAGGTATGTCTAGCCAAGAGCAAATTCCTAGATGCCTATGAGTCATAAAGTTAGTGGCTTTAATTATCTGTATTTTTTAATACAGAGAAAGTAAGCTGAACTAAACTTGGCAGAAAAATACCATTTTATCTCTTGGCCAAAAGATCTCTCTGGGAGGACTATCTAACCACCTAGACAAACAAATTTAAAAATTCTGTTTTTGTGGGAGACAAAAATGTAATCTGTGATTAAAAAGGCAAGTAAATAATTGTTTTTACGTCTCTCAGACATCAGTAGTTAACTTTTTGAGAGATGGCATATGCTAAGTATATTTTAGAAAAAAAAACTTTAACAGTTCTGTTTGAAAATGTACATTTGTTTAGCATAAACATTAATGAAAATATCAACGTTCTAGGGGCTCTTGGATGGCTCAGTAGGTTAAGCATCTGCCTTTGACTCAGGTCATGACCTTGGGGTCCTAGGATTGAGTCCCTCATTTGACTCCCTGCTCAGTGGAAAGTCGGCTTCTTCTTTTCTCTTTCTGACCCTCCTCCTCTCTGCTTGTGCCCTCTCTCTTTCTCTCTGTCTCAAATAAATAAATAAAATATTGAAAAAATATATTAACTTTTTTTTTAAAAGATTTTATTTATTTATTAATGAGAGAGAGAGAGAGAGAGAGAGAGAGAGAGAGAGAGAGAAAGAGAGGCAGAGACACAGGCAGAGGGAGAAGCAGGCTCCATGCAGGGAGCCTGACATGAGACTCGATCCAAGGTCTCCAGGATCAGGCCCTAGGCTGAAGGCGGTGTAAACCAATAAGCCACCGGGGCTGCCCTACATTAACGTTTTAAAACTATAAATGTGGGCAGCTCGGGTGGCTCAGTAATTTTGCACCGTGTTCAGCCCAGGGCCTGATTCTGGAGACCTGGGATCAAGTCCCACGTTGGGCTCCCTGCATGGAGCCCGCTTCTCCCTCTGCCTGTGTCTCTGCCTCTCTCTCTCTCTCTCTCTCTGATTAATAAATAAATAAAATCTTAAAAAAATAAAATAAAACTATAAACGTATATTCTGTTTCTCACTCCGACTCTCAATAAGTAAAATAATTCTTTTTTTTTATTTTAGTTATAGATGAAATGATCTTTTTTTTAAATATTTATTTATTTATGATAGACATGGGGGGGGGGGCAGAGACACAGAGGGAGAAGCAGGCTCCATGCCGGGAGCCTGACGTGGGACTCGATCCCAGGACTCCAGGATCGTGCCCCGGGCCAAAGGCAGGCGCGAAACCGCTGAGCCACCCAGGGATCCCCTCAATAAGTAAAATAATTCTGATGCAAGGAAGAAATAAATACAAGAAACATATTTGCTTAGCAGTATTAGTTGTCAAACTTAATGGCCTTCAATCATTAATACTAGCATCAAATAAAAAATTTTTTAAGATTTTTATTTATTTATGAGAGACACACACAGAGAGGCAGAGACATAGGCAGAGGGAGAAGCGGGTTCCTCAAGAGGAGCCTGATTTGGGACTTGATCCTGGAACTACGGGACCACACCCTGAGCTGAAGGCAGACGCTCAACCACTAAGCCACCCAGGTGTCCCTAAAATAAATGTTTTTCAAAACTATCCAGTATCGTGCAGCCCGGGTGGCTGAGTGGTTTAGCGCCGCCTTTGGCCCAGGGCCTGATCCTAGAGACCGGGGATCAAGTCCCTAGTCAGGCTCCCTGCATGGAGCCTGCTTCTCCCTCTGCCTGTGTCTCTCCCTCTCTTTCTCTCTCTCTCTCTCTCTGTGTGTGTCTCTCATGAATGAATAAATAAAATCTTAGAAAAAAAAACCCATCATGTATCTAGGGACATATCAAACTCCTAGGGAAAAAAATATCAAATACGTAGGAATAAAATAAGTGAAATAAATCTTTATTGAAAACTACAAAATATTACTGAAAGAAATTAAAGGACATATATATAAAGATATACCATACTCATAAACTGGAAGATTCAATATTGTAGAAATGTCAGTCTTCCCAAATTATGTATAAGTTCAACATAATCACAGTAAAATCACAGAGTTCTGATGGAAATTTACAAGCTGATTCAAAATGTTAATGAAATGCAAAGAATAATAAAAACAGCCTAAATCAGTATTGAAGAACAAAGCTGACAGACTTATACTACCACTTAATGATTATAAAGCCTACAGATAATGAGTTTAGACACAAGGATAGACAGAAAGACCAATGAAACAGAGTCTAGAAATAACCCCGAAGGATGCCTGGGTGGCTCAGCGGTTGAGCATCTGCCTTCAGTTCAGGTCGAGATCCTGGGGTCCTGGAATCGAGTCCCACATCCGGCTCCCTTCATGGAGCCTACCTCTCCCTCTGTCTATGTCTCTGCCTTCTCTCTCTCTGTGTCTCTCATGAATAAATAAATAAAATCTTTAAAAGCAAAAGAACCCCAAAACTAATCAGTCACTTGATTTAATGACGAGATTATAGTAACAGGGAAAGGATGGTCATCTTAGTAATGGTTCCAGTCAATTACAAATTCATAGAAAAAAATAATCAACCTTAACTCCTCACACTGTACACAGAAGTCAACTCCAGCTATACTTTACACCTAAATGTTAAAGGTTTAAAAAAGTAACTTTTAAAGAAGGAAGCAAAAAAGAACATCTTCATGACCTTGCAAATGGCAAAAAATAGACAAAATTTTCTTAAACAGGATATAAAGAAAAGCATTGGTAATTGGATATTGAAGCTAAGATTTTCTGTTCAGTAAAAAGCAGGATAAAGTGAGGGCAGCCCGGGTGGCTCAGGGGTTTAGCGCTGCCTTCCACCCAGGGTGTGATCCTGGAGACCCAGGATAGAGTCCCACGTCGGGCTCCCTGCATGGAGCCTGCTTCTCCTTCTGCCCGTGTCTCTGCCTCTCTCTGTCTCTTATGAATAAATAAATAAAATCTTAAAAAAAAAAAGCAGGATAAAGTGAGCAAATAGTTGAGTCATAGAATAAGTAAAGATATTTACAATCATATACTCAACAAAGAATTTTTTTAAATTTTATTTATTTATTCATGAGGGACACAGAGACAGAGAGAGAGGCAGAGACACGGGCAGAGGGAGTAGCAGACTCCATGCAGGGAGCCCCAGGTGGGACTCGACCCCAGGTCTCCAGGATCACACCCTAGGCTGAAGGCGGCGCTAAACCGCTGAGCCACTGGGGCTGCCCTCAACAAAGAATTTATATCAATAAAATGTTATGAACTCTTATAAACCAACAATGAAAAGGCAGTAAAAACTATTTAAAAATAGACAAAGACAATATCTAAATGACTAAGAAGCAAATAAGAAGCAGCTCAATTCCATTAGTCATTGAGAAAATCCAGTGTAGTCATGCTGCTACACATCCAACAAAACAATTCAAGTAAAACAAAACAGAAAATAACTTCAGAAGGACGTGGGGCTGGTGGAACTCTCATATACTAATGATGAAGAGTCTTAATTGGAACAACCACAGCTGCTGAGTAATATCCTTGAAAGCTAAACATACGTATACGTATTCTATGACCCAGCAATTCCACTCCTAGGCATCTACTCACTAGAATGCACACCTATATTCACCAAAAGACATTTATGATAATGTGTACATTAACAGTAGAATGGACTAATGTATTGTGTTATAAACATACAATGGAACAATATACTGTATTAACAATGATTATATAAGCAACATTTTTGATGAATATTAAGCAAAGAAACCAGAAACAAGAATATAAAACTGTTCTTTGCTCTCTTGGAATGAATTTCCTTCAGAGTAGTGTTCCCTGTGTTCTCCTCTGCCTCTCCATGAACTTTTGGACGGGTAGGTCTATCTGATCCCAGAGTTCAGTATAAGGACAACCTAATACATTCTGCAGAATCAGCCTTGTAAATGATAAAAGTGATCTTTTGGGGGACACCTGGGTGGCTCAGTGGATTGAGCATCTGACTCTTGATTTTGGTTCCAATCATGATCTCAGAGTCATGGGATCAAGCCCCGAATCAGGCTCCATGCTCAGTAGGGGGTTTGCTTGAGATTCTCTCTCTCTCTGCCCTTCCTCCACCGCCCTCACCTTTCTCTGGGTCTCTCTCTCTCTCTCAAAAAAAAAAAAAGAAAAAGAAAAAAAAAAGAATCTAGGTTTTATATATACTTGGAAGGCACAAAAAGCTCTTCTCTATTTTTTAAAAAATTTTATTTATTTATTCATGAAAGACACACAGAGAGGAAGAGACATAGGCAGAGGGAGAAGCAGGCTCCCTGCAGGGAGCCTGATGTGGGACTCCTTCTGGGATCCAGGGATCATGACCTGAGCCAAAGGCAGAGGCTCAATCACTTGAGCCACCCAGGTGCCCCTCTTCTCTATTTTTGTTTTGTTTTGAATGAGATATATCACACATAGACAAGAGCACTAAATGTATTTAAGTAGGAGAATCATCAGGGCTTTAGAAAGAAAACTTGAACTGCGCTTAAGAGGTTGTTCAATATCCTGACTTCTCTTCTAGCTGGTATACTTACAACTACATCCCCAGTGCACAAACCCGAATAGAAGTACAGTAAATACTTACTGATAATACAGAGAACACTGAAAGTGTCCCAATAAGGAATAAAGGCCTCAACGATAGAAGTGGCCAAGAAAATGGAGAGCTAGGAGTGCTCAAATTTCAGAATAAGAAATCAAGAAGAGTGAGAGGAAGGCATGAAAGATGGCCGGATTTTCCATTTTGGGCGACCATGTAGATGTAAATTAAACCAAATATGTAATGCAAAAAAAAGGACCAGGTTTAGGAAAAAAGAAAACAAATTTGTTTCTACCTATTAGATAACATGAGTACTTTTCAGCAATGATGCCGCTTGGCAATATTACAAATAGGAACTTACAAGGGAGGTCTCTCTGCTACAAGATATTGCTGCTAGTGTTTTAGATGTATGTTTGTAAACTATTAAGTTGGTGGCCACTTCGTGTGAAGTGAGGAGTAAAAATTTTTTGTAATAACAATATTTTAGAAACACCCCAAATGCCCATTAATAGGTGCTCAGTCAAAGGTTCGATCTTGTTGGCAATGGGGCAGTCAAATAGAAAATCAGCATTTTTGGACAGATAATTTAAGAGTGAAATAGAAAAGAATGACTAAGTTTAAGTTCACAAGACTTTTAATCTATTCTACTATACCTGTATTCAGAGCAGACACAAAATAAGCATAACTTCGCATGAGTGACCTAAAAATCTGAACACCATAGTTGGCATGTATTTCAAAGGTCTGAAACATAAGTTTAAGTATTAACCAAGTTCCATAAAATCCTTTAAATAAAGTCTAAGCCAACCAATATTTTTAGTACATAGGCTCAAGAACTGTAATAATGAGGACAGCCCAGGTGGCTCAGCGGTTTAGCGCCTGCCTTCAGCCCGGGGCATGATCCTGGAGTCCCGGGATCGAGTCCCACGTCGGGCTCCCTGCATGGAGCCTGCTTCTCCCTCTGCTTATGTCTCTGCCTCTCTCTCTCTTTCTCTGTTTCTCATGAATAAATAAATAAAATCTTAAAAAAAAAAAGAACTGTAATAATGAGAATTAATGTATCACTTTGGAGTTTACAAATGATTGTGAAGTTCTGATGATCCTAACAACCACATGAGATATGTAGAGCAGGTAAAATCACCTGCCAAAAGTTGAGAAGAAAGCTTTATCACTATACCTTCAAGGCAAAGTTTCAAAATTAAGGATACCGTTTTATCCTTTTTTTTTTGTAAAGATTTTACTTATTTATTCATGAGAGACAGAGAGAGAGAGAGAGAGAGAGGCAGAGATACAGGCAGAGGGAGAAGCAGGCTTCATGCAGGAAGCCCGATGTGGGACTTGATCCCAGGACCCCAAGATCATGCCCTGGGCCAAAGGCAGACTCTCAACCACTGAGCCATCCAGGTGTCCCAGTTTTATCCTTTCAAAAGAACAGAAGTTTAATTTCACTGGTTCTTCAAGCTACAAGGGAGTTCATGAATTTATTCCTCTCTTAATTTAAATTTGAGTTAAATCTGTAACTTTCAAAAAAGACACACAACTAGCCAAAAGAAGGCATAGTGGAAATCTTTGCAAAACCACATTTCATGCCATTTCCCTGTCTCCATCAAATCCCATAATGGAAAAACTTTATGTTCTAGTTTTCTGAGACAAATTCTAAAAATAAGCTAATGCATCACTGCACAACACATGCTTCAGGTAGATCCACAAATTGTTATAGATAATATAAAATTTTACCAAAGTAAAAGGATGTAATTCTGAATCAACTTGTCTCCGCACAGAAGCTCAATGGAGCTTCACAGGCATCTCCGAACCCTTGAGGGTTTACTCACCTCCAAAGGCACAATGACTGATGGTTTCTTTTTCAGCTCCTCACATTTTCTCTTCTTACAGATCTGATGGCTGTTCTTTCTGTTCTTGCAGTAAGTACATTCACCACAATTGGTCTTCTGCTGGCAGGGCTCACAGACCCCACATCGCTTTCGTTTCTTCTTTTCCAAAGTAGGTAGCAAAGTTGTGAAGGAAGAAGAGGGAGTACTGGCAAGTGACACTGGCCTAGACACCACTTTAGTGTTGATGTCAACCACACTGGTCACGCTGACCTGGGAGCTCTCTCCTTCCAGTGTGCTGGGACCAGCCTGGGAGAGTTGGGTAATGCCCTGTGAAGCATGGAGAAGGAGTCCTCGCTCAGGGGCTAATGTGATCCCCTGAATGTTAGCTGGCAGAAAGCTTATATGAACCTGCTTCTCATTTTCTATATTGCTAATAGTCATTATTGGAGGTACCGAACTTATCTCTGAGTTTGATGGTGGCTGAGGTGTGTGACCTGAGCCCAAAGGCAGAATCTGCACAGCACCCTGGACCTCAAGTCCATATGAAACAGTGCTCTGGGGCTCAGGCCATTCTGGGGGAACATTATAGGTAGCAATTGGGTTTAGAGGAGGAAGAAACATAGGTGGGTCTGAGGCAGTACCACCACCCATTCCAAGGATTTGTTGATCTAGGATAGCACCAAAGACCTCTCCTTGGACTGAAACAGCACCAGGCATCTCTGGTGGGTCTAGGGTCTCATCCAGAGCCTCTCCATGAATTATGTTAGCACCAGGAATTTCCCATCGATGTGGGACAGCACTAAAAGCCTGTCCTATGACAGGGTTGGTATCAGGAATTTCCTGCTGATCTGTGGTAGCTTTGAGTATCTCTCGATGATCTGGTTTAGCACCAAGGGTTTCTTGTTCTGAGCTTGCCAAGAGGAGTTTTATTAATGAGGTAGGATATATTGACCCATCAATGGACAAACAGTTTCTAAGGTCCAATTCAGGTATAATCTTATTAAAGCTGGAGGTGGGGTAGCAGTCATGTTCACTTTTGATAGGATCCGGGTAAGAATCAGATAGCTTAAGAGATTCCACTCGTGAACCCAAATCTTCTAACTGAATGCTAGAATTTCCTTCATAAGTAACCTTGAGAGCTGCTCTTTGGAGCAAAGGAGCACACAGAGTGTCCTGAGCAAACATTCTGGGGGAATCACTGATATCATTCAATGTCTCTTTAGAGAATAATCCTTCACCACCACGTGTCCCTTCCGATGACCCAGAAAGGCTCTCTCCTGCAGGACCACTGTGAGTGGAGATATTTATTTTGGAATCGTCGACCCTTTGGGACCAAGACTGGGCTATTTCTTGGCTCTCATCTTTAATTAAAGATGCATTTTGTACACCAATTAGATTCTCTATTTCAGGAGTGATTAGGGGAACTTGCGTTGGAACTGAATCATTTTCTGCGTGTTTTACTCCCATGTCAGTAACCACATTATAATCACATTCATGTTGCTTTTCTAAATTCTTAGGAGGTGAAACTTTCTTGGGTTTGGCTATGATCACTGGAGGTTGGGAGAGTCGCCTGCTAAGAGAGGTGCTTCGGAGAGCCATTGTAAACCCATTGCAAGTTAAGGATTCTGGGTTCTGAAAAAGAACCTCAGTCCTATCCAAATTCATTCGTGCTGCTCCAGCTCTTGTTAGAAGGCTTCTGACTGGCATAGGTGGTTTGGGTTCAATTTTTTTCTTAACATCTCTTTCGTGAATTAATTGCTTTAATTTTCCAGGGCTCACAGTCTTGACTGATGCCACGTTTTTGTTGGCCGCCTTACATGTCTTCTTCAGTTGGGTGCTTTTCTTTCTGTTTAGATCTTCCCTCCTGACTAATCTGGAAGGCCTTGCATGGCGGGATCGAGACATAGCTACAGAGTAGGATAAAATGAAAGGGCACAAGGAACAGAGTCATTGGGCCTTTGGAAAGTCTCAGTTCTGAGGAGAATCTGGATGCACCATGGTTGAACTCAGTGGCACAGGATTTTGGTCTGAAATAACAAAAAAAAATCGGAAAATAAGTCTTTTTCCTGTGTATTCTCCCATTTGAAATGAAATATCTAATAACAATTATTAATCACAATTAGAGCACTGAGAATGTTTACTGCAAAAGAAAAATATGATAAACAAAAATAATAAAGTATCCTTTAAACCCTGGATTCACAAATTAAGCTGCTGTAATTACTGTGACAACGGATTTAGTTGATGAAGTTCTATGCATGGCATAAGCATGAGGGTTATTCTATATTAGAAACTACAACTGAAAAAAAAAAAAGAAACTACAACTGTTGTAGTTAACATGTAGTTTAAAGATCAAATCCCAATCTTTGCAAATTTGGATACTTAAAAAATTATCTCCTAATCTCTTTCCTCAGCACATCACCACAGAGGTAGAGGGGTCACGTGTTGGACAGTAAAGCTAGTAAAACTGGAGGAAGAAGAGGCTTATATAATTCAAGAAACTCTACTTGGGGATGTCTGGGTGGCTCAGTGGTTGAGCATCTCTCTTTGGCTCAGGGACATGATCCCAGGTCCAGGGATCGAGTCCCGCATTGGACTCCCTGTGAGGAGACTGCTTCCTTTCTCCTCCTAGGTCCCTGATTCTCTCTCTGTGTCTCTCGTGAATAAATAAATTTTAAAAATCTTTAAAAATAAGAAAAGAACCTCTACTTGGAGATCCAATAATATTAATACCACATTTCAATTAACAATCTACAAATTCTGAGCTTTACACACGCACACAAAAATAGCAATAAATCTGAGGAGTTAGTATTGATAGATTAGGTTACAAGTAAGACTCACAGGTCCAACAAATATCTGTTGAGTACCTACTATGTATAAGGAAGACATTGTGGTGGGCACTGCCCACACCCAGAAATGATGTCCCTCTTTTCTCTTTCACCCGACTTAATCCAAAGACTGCTGGTTCTAAAATCCCTTCTACCAAGGGTCTCAAAAGTCTCATGATGAATGCCTAGGCAAGGAAATTGGAAATAAAGAGAAAATGAGATAATTAGAACAGTAAAGCATACTAGGCAAGCAACTATTATTTGAAAAGTAAGCAAGAAAAAAGAAAATGAAAGGGAACTAAGAGCCATAATTAATGGTCTTTTGGTCTCCTCAGATTGCTTACTCTAACTCAGAATAAGACCAAACTATGAACAAGAATAAAGCTCACCATACACAACGTATCAATATATTCTCTAAAGATTACGGAATCAAGAGCGGTACAACTGAGTGGGTGAGTATTCTTTACCAGCGGACGGGTTGTTGGATTTGTAAGAAAGCATGGTGTAGTATAATAGTTACCGAAAACTGATCTGCAACCAAGTGATCAGCATTCTGTGGCAAAATCAGAAAAAAAAATAGTATCAAAAGTTTTTCATAAAGTTGAATTTATTCATGTAAACAACTCTTCATTACTCTGAAATTATGCCTTCCAGTTTTGTCTCGTTAAAATGTCCTTCCTTGGGGTGCCTGGGTGGCTTAGTAGGTTGAACAACCAGCTCTTGATTTCCGCTCCAGTCAGCTAAGTCATGATCTCAGTTCAGGGGATAGGGCCCCACTTCCGGCTCAGAGTTCAGGGGGAATCTTCTTGGGATTCTCTCTTCTCCCTCTGCCCCCTTGCCCCCCTCCTTACACTCACTCACTCTCTTTCTCTCTCAAGTAAATAAATAGGAGTGCCTGGGAGGCTGAGTTGTTAACTCAGTTCAGGTCATGGTTCCAGGGTCCTAGGGTCCTGGAATCAAGCTCCCCTTCCCCCAAAAACAGACTCCATAGTCAGCGGGGAGTCTGCTTCTTCCTTTCCCTCAGCCCTCCCTCTATTCCCCACTCATGCTCTCTCTCTCTTAAATAAATAAAATCTTTTTAAAGTAATAATTAAATAGGGGTGCCTGGGTGGCTCAGTCGGTTAAGCATCTACCTTCAGCTTGGGTCATGATCCCGGGGCCCTGGGAGGCCCTGGGATGAGCCCCACATCAAGCTCCCTGCTCAGTGGGGAGCCTGCTTCTCCCTCTTCCCCTGCTTGTGCTCTCTTGCTTTCTCTATCAAATAAATAAATACAAATCTTAAAAATAATAAATAAAACCTTTTTAAAAAGATGTTTATTTTTTTTAAAGATTTTATTTATTTATTCATGAGAGACGTAGAGAGAGAGAGGCAGAGACACAGACAGAGGGAGAAGTAGGGTCCATGAAGGGAGCCCGACGTGGGACTCGATCCCCGGTCTCCAGGATCATACCCTGGGCTGAAGGTGGCACTAAACCACTGAGCCACCGGGGCTGCCCAAAGATGTCATTTCTTAAAAAAAAGGTAGTAAAAGTCCTTTCTTTTGTAAAAAGGTAGGGATAGGTTTGTTTTATAATGTTATTACCTGGCAAAGTAAAAACTTGACAGATCTCTATCATTCTCAAATTGTGCATTTGTTTTTGTTGTACTGATCTGATCCAAGCAATCCTGGGACATACTGGTTGGTTTAGTAGCTAGAGATGTGTCCATCAGAAAGCTATGAGTTTGAATCTGTGATCACCAGCTATGTCCCTCCACAATCTATTTCACCTAGTCAAAGGTTCTGCATCTGAAATGAGGTTGTTTTGAGCTTTCATTGAGCTCCTACAGGGAAAGCCTAATGGCTTCCCAGTGATATCTGAGGTTGAGGGGGAGTGAGGGAAGGTAAATTAAGAAGGACTTTGGAAGTAGGCAGACTCAGGTTCAGCTTCCAGCTCAGAAACATTACTAGCCATGTGATTCTGATAAATTCCTTAGTCTCTCTATACTTCAGTCTCCTTATGTGTAATAGAATAGGAAGCATAATAGTACTGACCTCATTGGGTTACCATGAGAATAAAATGAAATGACATGTGTAAACACTTAGCAGAGGGCTGGCATAGAATAGGTTTTTAATAATAAATGGGAACATAAATAAATAAATAAATAAATGCCACTTATACTTCCAAAATACAAAGAATAATAAGAGAAAATTAGCTAGTTGGTGGGTATCATTATTATAGAACCAGTTTAACCCACAGTCTGCCATATCCTCCAAAACAAGATCTAGTTCTTTTGTTTCTGTTATCACCTAACACATTGTAAGCCACACACTATACAAAACGATCCCAGAACGCAACATTTAGTCAAAGCATTGTGCCTTTAAGACAGACTTTTTAAACAGACATTAGTGATAACATTAACCACGAGAAAAATAAGTTTGCTAAATCTGTGCTAAATACAAACACTAGACCAGAGAATACATCATTTGAGTTCTTGGCATCTAAGCTTACTGCTTTCCCTCTTTTCTTAAAAAAAGAAAAAAAAAAAGTTTCTGGCTTGCACTAACTTTTTGGCTGTGAAAAACTCTAGGATATTTTCTCCCAAGACCACTGCTCTTTGTACCAGTATTTTTAGAAAACAAAAGACATTCCAATTCTAATCTCCAGAAAGTCTTTATAAGGATTTTTTTTTCAGATAGCAAAAAGCAATCCTTTCCATTGTTTAAAAATTCAACAATATCAGTATAAGCTTGCTTTATCTCTTGTATCAAGATTACATTGCTAAAAAATTATTAGGAGCATATATAATCTAGGTATTGCAATCAGCCACGAAAATTAAAATTCACATATGTAGGCAAGTAATCTGGAAATGCCAGAAGGTGTCATGGGATCTGCCTTTGAAAGTAGTTTATAAATTGATCTCTGTCTCATATATTCTTTTATATTTTTAAATTAAAGTGCTTCAGAAATTCAGACTTGTAATTAAGATAATGTTTACCATTCAAACCTTATCTCCTGAAAAAGAGCCTGCCAAGGAAATAGAAAAGGTATGAGCAACATGGATTGGGAAGATGTGGCCTCTTTAAATGGTAACAGCCTTTTTATGAGATCGTGAAAGAGGCCAATGACCCCTGAAAAACCCAACTGCAGGGGAGAAACCACTGGGTACCACCCAGCCAAAGAAACAGACAATCAGAAACAAAATAAGGGCTCCCACAAGATCCTAATTTTATCACCCTTGGCTCCACTGATGAAATGTGACTTTCTTTTGTGATAAACTAAGTTATCCCCAGGGCTGAACTCTGGGAAGAGAGGCAGCAAGCTTTTTTTGAAATTTGTGGGAAACAAAAACAATGTAGTTCATTCTATTAAATAGGCCCATATTTAAATATGGAATTATCCTCACAGATCTCCTGGTATTTATTTTTCTTATTAATCTGTAAACATTATAAAATGCTCCATTTCCCTCTTTTTTACTTTTATTTATTATAGAGTACTTAAGTCATACAAAAAGATATATTTACAATTGAAAATTAATTCCACTTCCATTTTCATTTCTGATGAATATTGCCATTTCAATATTTCTCAAAATCAGTTTTATTCTACCCTAGAATATATTCAAGAGTCTGAGTGCTATATAGATAGCTATAGGACAACATGCTCAGAGCAGAAAATAAGAGAATAGTGTTCCTGTTATTAAACATATATCACAGGCTCTAATTATCTGCAATTAATTGATATTATTTTGTGGGTTACTTTCCTGGAAGAAAAAACAAAATGAAAGAAGCAAACAAAAATCCAACCATTGTGGGATGCAAAATCATTAGTCAACAAGTCTTTTCACCAGAGGACATCGAAAATAAAATTATGTGTCCTAAAGTGTCCTTGTGACACAGAGTATGAAATACAAACATTATAGGCCAGGAGATAAGAGGCCAACATATAATTCAAAACACAAAAAGACATGATGCCAGCCTAAAGTAAAGAATATAAAGCTAAAGACGGAGGGCGGAGGGCAGAAGTGGCAGGAGCAGGCCCCAGGGTGAATATGATAAGCACTGCCTCTGTAAGGATCTGCTAATTATTCACAAGTTATTTAAACTTGCCAAACCAAATTGGTCAACAAAGAGGATTGGTATCTTTGTCAATATATTTAAGCCTACTAGGTATTCAATCTTTCCCAGCGGGCTTTATAAATAATTATTGAAGTCACCCCCTTGCCTAGAAAATAAAAACTGACTTTCTAAACTGTATCAGTTGTCTGTAAAGGACAATGTTGACAGCACCACGTCAGAAAATCCTCTCCCACCTACATCCCTCCTCCTTCTGGATCTCCCAAAGTCCCCTGGGCAGGAAGTGGCTGAACTGATGTAACCATACAGCCCGCATGTCAATTTAAAATTATATTGCAACCCTTCCCAC
The DNA here is from genome assembly GCF_905146905.1 of Nyctereutes procyonoides. Lineage (NCBI taxonomy): Eukaryota > Metazoa > Chordata > Mammalia > Carnivora > Canidae > Nyctereutes > Nyctereutes procyonoides. Next base: position 68,405,842 of record NW_026575046.1, read on the forward strand.
CACCAGCAGTGGCCAAAAAAGTGGGGAGTATTCTCATCCATAGGGCTAGAGGAAAAAGAAGCTGATTTCATGGTCACTCCATTCAGCTCTTTAGAATTTAAAGGCTACTGCACTTGGCTGAGAAATACAAGACTTAAAACCTTTCTTTTAAAAGGCACCACCTGACTTAGTTTCCTCCAGCCACTAGTAAGTTCTACATCTAAAGGAAGAGGAGGTGGGTGGGCTGCTTGCAGTTCCTAGATAGTCTTCTACCACAGGAAGTGTGAGAGAGAGCCCTCCGCACAAGGAAAGGCTGTTCGGGAAAACTCACTAGAATGCCAGCAGATTTAGTCAAAGGCTCCTTCCATATGTAAAACACCCCTGCTGCCCTGCAGAGAGCAAGGGGAAAAAAAAAAGACCTAAGAGGGCCACAGAAAAAGGAAGGGAGAAGTTAAAATGGAGCTAGAATGACTCTTCCAAAAAGAAAAACATAAAATATGTTGAGAATAATAAAAAGCCTAAGGAAGAAAATGTCTAAAGGGGAGAAATGGAGCAAAAGACAGAGTAAGGGGAAGAAATTTATAGTAATAAAGGTAGAATATAAGAAAGATAACTGGGATCAAAATGCTTAAGACTAAAGGTAGAAAGGGAGGGGTTAAGTGTGCAGGGACAGATAGATGCAGAGAGAGAGTGGGGGAGGGGATGAACAAACCAGATAAAGAAGATTGGAGGGGGCAAGAGAAACAAAGAACAGGAACAGTGGTGATCCAAACCTCCAACCCATCAGTTCTGGAAAACCAGAGCTGAGTGTGATAGTTAACTCTCATTAAAATGGTAAATGGTGGTTGAAGAGTTGTAAATCTGGGCTAGGAGTCTTTGCAAAGAAAAAGGGAGAATATGTGCTAATGACTCCTCTAGATCTTGATTCTGAAGTTTAGCTGAGGCTTACGAGCAACCTATTTAAGTTCCCTTAATTGGGGGGGGGGAGGTTTTAACTAGTGTAACCTAAAACTTATGAAAATCAGGAAACACACCCAAAGCCACAGTACTGAAATCTTTTAGTTCTTGTAAACTATGCGGACTAACCTCCAAACGTCTCCTTATCTAGGTACCTACCTGCGTTTACCGTAACTGTAGTTTAACTGTAGTCATAGATTCCTGATACTCAGTAAATTACTCTTGCCCTAACTGGTTAACAAGCAAATACGTACATACACACATACATACGTGTGTGGTGTTCGGCATCCCGAGGCCTAAAGAAGCCGTCGTCTATATTTCACTAAATCCACTTTACTAAATATTGTTCAGAGGTGGAGAAGGGCAAGTGAGCACACTTCGGTTCAGGGCCGACCCGAGGCTGCTGCCCCACAGCGCCGCCCTGCAACCCATCCCGGTGCGGCGCGCAGCGCACCCCGCCGACACTGGACGGTGCACCTTATCTTTAACTCGCTTCGAGTATTTCTTCATGAGCTGCCCATCACCATGTGTTGCGCAGCCCATTTGGTGCCGGAGAGTGGAACCGGGGAGGAGAAGTGTGGCACCGGAGTGACCAGGGCGAACCAGTGAACTGGGGAAGAGGACGAGTTGGAGGCGGGGGTAAGTCTCCTAGTTCCTGCAAAGTTTGTTCTCTTGGCAATACATTCATTTTTATCGGGCCAGAAATGCGCCATTTGGGTTCCCGGTTCAAGTGGAAAGACTCCTGGGGCTGGCCGGCAACTTCCCGACCGCTTTGTGCAACTGTATGGACTGAATACGAGCCCTTCCCGAAGCTCGGTCAGTTGGGGGTGCGGGTGAGAGGGAGGGAGGAAGGAGGAGAGAGGCGAGGAGAGGCGAGGAGAGGGGCCGAGATCTGGCCCCTGCCCCCCCCCCCCGCGCGGGAAGCGCCTGCGGCCCCGGCCCCGGGCTCCCGCCGGACTCCCGCCCCCGCGCGGTCCGCAGCCCCGGGCGGCGCGCACCTCCCAGCCCCGGGCCGGCTCCCGGAGCCCGCGGGTAGGGCCGACGCGGCCCCAACGCCAGCGCTCTCGGCGACCTTGCTGGCGCTCACAAGAGGTTTTAAAAGGCCATTTGACAGAACACGAGTTCTACGCCCTGTTCCCTTCTTCCCGGATCGGTGTAACTCCGGGTCACCTCGGGTCAGACTCTCCCGCTACCTCCATTCTCAAGTCTCATCCTTGGAGTCCCCTCCCCGAAGTGCTCAGGGAGGGAAGTGCCAAACGTTTCCCAGCGAGTCCGTCCCCTACCCGAGCACGGGGGAGGGAGAAAACCCGCCTCGGGGTGCGCTGGGTGCCGCGGCAGGACGCGCGCCGCACCCGCACGGTGCCCTCCCCGCTGCTTCTCCTCCTGAGGCCGCGGACCTCCAACTCTCCCGGGCGGCGCGGGGCGGCCGGCACCTCCAGGGACCCCGAAGGCGCGCTCGCCCTCCCCCCGCCCGGGCTGCCGCGGCGCTCAGGGTCCGAGCCCTCGGCACCCCCGCCCCCGCCCCCCATCCCGCGCTGGAACTGGGCCTCCCGGGCAGGCGGCCGCGTCCTCCGGCCGGGGGCATTGTTTACCACCCGCAACAAAAGCTCCCCGAGCGGCTAGGGGCAGGGGTCGCCGCGGGGAGTGGGCCCACCCCTGCGCCCCCCGAGGGCCCGCGGACGCCCAGCTCCGGCCCTCACCCGGCCCCGGCCGAGGCCCGCCCCTCGCACCCCCTTCCGGCCTCGGCGTGAGGGTCCCCGCACCCCTGCCCTCTGCCCCGGCCCCACTCGCCGCTGGCCGGCTCAGGCTCGGAGGGCAGCGCGCGTGCCCCCGGTCCAAGCCCGCACCGGCCCTCGAGCAAACTTTCCACCTCGCGCGGGACCCCACAACTTGGGAGCCCAGGGCCCCGGCGGGCGCGAGGAGCGTGAGTGGGCCCCGGGCGGACACCTACCCGCGGCCTGGCAGGGTCAGGGCCCGAGCCCCCGGGGTGGGCGGCAGCTTCCCAAAGGTCCGCAGAGGAGAGGCAGGTAGAGTTGCATGACTGGGGCGGGGCAGGGGGTTGTCCCAGGGGGCAGACCCGGGAGCGGAGGGCCCGGCGGCTGCGCGCACAAAGCGGTGCGGGAGCGGATCGCGCCGCCACTCCCCGCCAGGTCAGCCCCCCGGAGCAGTAGGGTCTCCCCAGGACGGACCTCAGGGAGTGAAGCAGGGGCTCTCTCTGCCTTTGCTGGACCCTGCACCACTGAGCTAGAGTCAAAACGCGCGCTGGATTTACCCAAACTGGAGCTGGACTCCCCTCTCGACCCTTACCCCTCCCCTTCACCCTCCTGTCTCATAACACCTTTTTTTTTTTTTCTTTTTTTAAGGTCAAAGAATATCGGACAGGAAAAGAAGTGTCAAGGTTTTCTTGTCATTGTCTTTTTTTTTTTTCTGAAGGGTTCTTGGGCTGCGAGGCAGATTTTAGGATTTCTAAATTCAATGTTTGTTTATAGATAGATCAAGGGAATGCCAGATCAGAGATGACACAATTGAGCAATGTCTGGGTTGCAGATGATGGTAAACTGCCCTTAACACCAAAGAGCAACGGGAGGAGGGTTGTGTTCCCTTGACTCTACACTTGATGTCGGAAAAGGTCGTCGGAACATTTTTCTGAGCTATTTGACCCTGTATGTTGAGGGTGGTCATATTCACTTTACGGATGAAGCAATGAAGGCACCAGAAGAAGTAAGTTTTTAACATGAGAAGGAATAACCAGTGGCTTTATGCCAAATTAAGACTGAGTGGGACATTGGAATTTCTCCCTAAATGTTTGATGGCTATTGCTTCTTCTAGCAGTTAGTCATTACACAGATGAGGGAAATCGGATCTTTCATGGGCTCACAGTTGTAAGGAAAATGGTGTTCATGAAACTATCATTCCACCCAGGTTAAAACTTCAGCTGGAGAGAAAGACTCATTCCCATCATTACCTTGAACATGGTAATTTTTATTTTTTTGCACATAATTTTTATTGTTTTGTGTACTTGTTTTAATAAGCATGACCAGATTGTTGGTTTTTTTTTTTTTTAATATTTTATTTGTGTATTCATGAAGGCAGAGAGAGGCAGAGGGAGAAGCAGGCTCCCTGTGGGGAGACTGATGCGGGACTCCATCCTAGGACCTCTGGATCATGACCTGAGCCAAAGGCAGATAGATGCTCAACCACTGAACCACCCATATGCCCCACCAGATTGTTTTTGAGACAGATTCCTAAATTTTCAACCTTTCTCACTGATTGATTCATTCAAATTTATTCCTGAGCTAGGGTATAGATAGATACACAGAGATGAATAAAATTCACCTCTTAAATAGCAGAAACACAAATCCTGGTTTGGCAAACAGAATAAACTAATAACTGCACTACAGTGTTTTCAGTGCTACAGTCAGATAAATACCTTAGTTGGAGAAAGTAAAAAAAATGTGGCATTAGAGATAAATCTTATCTACAATAATGGACTTTTCTCAATGTTTCCAAAGCCTAATTATTAATACCTTTTCAGAAACAATGTCCTAGGACCTAGGTGAAAAGAACGTTGGGAGAGTTTGACTCATAACATGAGCTCCATAAAAAAAAAAAAAAAAGAGAGAGGCACCTGGGTGGCTCAGTGGTTGAGCATCTGCCTTTGGCTCAGGGTCCTGGGATTTGGCTCAGAGTCCTGGGATTGAGTCCACATCGGCTACCTGCATGGAGCCTGCTTCTCCCTCTGCCTGTGTCTTTACCTCTCTCTCTCTGTCTCTCATGAATAAATAAATAAAATCTTAAAAAAAAAAGTATCTGCCTTAGGCTCAGGTCATAATCCCAGAGTCCAAGGATTGAGCCCCACATCAGGGGAGCCCCATATCAGGCCCCCTGCTCAGCAGGGAGTCTGCTTCTCTCTCTGCCTCTCACCCCACTTGTGCTCTCTCCCTTGCTCTCTTTCTCTTCTCAAATAAATAATTAAAATATTTTTTAATTAAAATCTTTAAAAAAAAACATTGAAAGAAGAACAAAGGGGAAAAGATTATCATGAAATAGCAAAATCTTGGCATTTGTCAGTTAACTGAAATGGTTAACTTTTAAAAGTATTGAAATAGAAAAATCACACAAAGATGCAGAAAAATGTCCATGGTGGGCAGCCTGGGTGGCTCAGCGGTTTAGCGCCGCCTTCAGCCTGGGGTGTGGTCCTGGAGACCCAGGATTGAGTCCCATGTCGGGCTCCCTGCATGGAGCCTGCTGCTCCCTCTGCCTATGTCTCTGCCTCTGTCTCTCTCTCTCTCTCTCTCTGTGTGTGTGTGTGTGTGTGTGTCTCATTAATAAATAAATAAAATCATTAAAAAAAAGAAAAATGTCCATGGTAACACTCATTCTCTTCATTCCATAAATGTAGTTGAATCCATACTATGTGCCAGGCACAGTTCTAAACTTTGGGAAAATAGTAGTATCAAAATGAAACCTCTGCCCTTGTGGAGCTTGCATTCCATACTGGAGTGGGGGTGGGGCTGAAAATAAAGAAAGCAAATAAGCAGAACATATATAGCTTGTCATATGGAGATAGTTAATGGGAGGGGGAGAAAAACAGGAAGGGGACAGGAAGTGCTGGGGAAAGTTGCGATTTTAAATATGACAATGAGCTCATTGACTAGACCTGAAAAAGATGAGGGAGGGGGCTGGGGAAGATTTTACATGTAGGAGAAAGCAAGTGCAAAGGCCCTGAAGGTTAGATTGTGTTTGTGGCAACACAATAATTTCAATGAGTTTCACAACAGTAAAACTTAGGAAACGCTATATAAAAGTATAGCTCCCTCCCATTGGCCAAGTCTGGGGCAATTTTAAGTTTGGAAAAGAGATTTCATTTGGAAAAACAAACTTGAAAATCATCAGCATGTAGATGATATTTATTATTATTATTTTATTTATTTACCCAATATAGGGCTTAAACTGACAGATCAAGAGTCCCATACTTAACCAACTGAGCCACCCAGACACCTCAGCATGTACGTGATATTTACATCCACTTTGGTATCTGAGTCTTAAACATCTCACCAAACATCATCAGGTCCATGTGAGGCTATTAGAAAAGGGGTCTGATATTTATAACAGAAACTAAAAGGTTGAACTAATCAATAACATGAAGTGTCTACCCAAGGAGAAGAAAAGAAAGTGAAATTCTTTCCAGAACTCAATATCAAAGAATAAATGTTTAAGCAGTTTCCCACTATCCTTACAACTACTTGCTTCATTCTTCCTTAATAGCAAAGCAAGAATTCCTGTCTTATTCCAATCACTTCTCTAGAAAAGAGATGTATTTACACATATGTGAGTTTACATATGTAAAACTGTGCCTATCTAACTTCTAAAGATATAACGAATTTTATCTTAGCTGCCCTGCTTCATAATTTACCTTAGGCAGTGCCCTAGGAAAAAATATATATACTTTCCTCAAATGCACATACACAGACACATGTGCATCCACACATAGTTTCTTTCCTATAGAATATAATCTCAAATTGGCAAAATTTTTTAAAATTTGGCAATACTGGAAAAAGTCTCTTCAACAAATAGTGTTGGGATGGGATGCCTGGGTGGCTGGGTTGAATGCCTGCCTTGGGCCTAGGGAGTGATCCTAGAGTCCCGGGATCAAGTCCCACATTAGGCTCCCTGCATGGAGTCTGCTTCTCTCTCTATGTCTCTGCCTCTCTCTCTGTGTGTCTTCATGAATAAATAAATAAATAATCTTTGAAAAAAATGGTGTTGGGAAAACTGGACAGCAACATGCAAAAGAATGAAACTGGACCACTTTCTTACAACATATACAAAAATGAACTCGGAATGAATTAAGGACTTAAATGTGAGACCCGAAACCATAAAAGAAGAGCGCTCAGGCAGTAATTTCTCTGACATTGGCTGTACCAATCTTTTTTTTTTTTTTTTTTTTTTCGGATATGTCTCCAGTGGCAAGAGAAACAAAAGCAAAAGGAAACTATTGGGACTACATGAAAATAAAAAGCTTCTGTAGTGCCAGGCTGGCTCAGTCGGTAAAGCATGTAACTCTTGATCTCAGGGTCACGAGTTAAACCCCATATTGGGTATGTATCCTACTTTAAAAAATTAATAAATAGGGCAGCCCGAGTGACTCAGCGGTTTAGACCCAGGATGGAGTCCCATGTTGGGCTCCCTGCATGGAGCCTGCTTCCTCCTCTGCCTGTGTGTCTCTGCCTCTCTCTCTCTCTCTGTCTCTCATAAATGAATAAATAAAATATTTTTTAAAATTAATAAATAAAAATATTTTTAAAGATCATCAACAATGGTTGGCTCAGTGGTTGAGAGCCTGAGTGGCTCAGTGGTTGAGAGCCTGCCTTTGGCTAGGTCGTGATCCCGAGGTCCTGGGAGCCAGTCCCCAGCATCAGGCTCCATGTGGGGAGCCTGCTTCTCCCTCTGCCTATGTCTCTGCCTTGCTCTGTGCCTCTCATGAATAAATAAATAATTTTTAAAATAAGTAAATAAATAAATATAATCAACAAAACTAAAAGGCAACCTACTAAATGGGGAAAATATTTGTAGATGACATATCAAATAAAGGGTTAGTATCCAAAATATATAAAGAACTGATATGGGATGCCTGGGTGGCTCAGCAGTTGAGCATCTGCCTTTGACTCAGGGTGTCTGCCTTTGGCTCAGGGTGTGATCCCGCGGTCCCCAGATTGAGTCCCACATTGGGCTCCCTGCATGGAGCCTGTTTCTCCTTCTGCATATGTCTCTACCTCTCTCTCTGTGCCTGTCACGAATAAATAAATAAAATCTTAAAAAAAAAAAAAACAAAACTGATACAACTCAACACCAAAACCCAAAATAATAGTAAAAATATGGACAGAAGACATGAACACATATTTCTTTGGAGAATATGTGTTCTCCAAAGAAGATACACAGATAGGGACACCTGGATGGCTCAGCAGTTGAGCATCTGCCTTCAGCTCCAGGCATGATCCTGGGATCTGAGATCGAGTCCCACGTTGGGCTCTTTGCAGGAAGCCTGCTTCTCCCTCTGCCTATGTCTCTCCCCCTCTCTCTGTCTGTCTCTCATGAATAAATAAATAAAATCTTTAAAAAAATTTTTAAAGAAGATACACAGTCAACAGACTCATGAAAACATGCTCAACATCAGTCATCATCAGGGAAATGCAAGTCAAAACCACGATGAGATATCACCTCACACCTGTCAGAATGGCTAAAATCAAAAAACACATGAACGAACAAGTTGGCAAGGATTTGGAGAAAAAGGAACCCTCCTGCACCAACAAACTAGTGCAGGAACTGTGGAAAACAGTATAGAGTTTCCTCAAAAAATTAAAAACAGAATAACCACATGATCCAGTAATTCCACTACTGGATATTTACCCAAAGAATATGAACACACTACTTTAAAAAGACATATGCAAAAAATAAATAAAATAAAAAAATAAAAAATAAAAAAAGACATATGCACCCCTATGTTTATTGCATTATTTACAATAGACGAATTATGGAAACAACCTAAATGTCTGTTGATAGAAGAATAAAGAAGATATGGTACACACATACACGATGGAATATTACTCAGCCATGAAAAAAAGAGTGAAATCTTACCATTTGCAACATGGATGGATTAGAGAGTATAATGCTGAGTGAAATAAATCGGTAGTCAGAGAAAGACAAGTATGATTTCACTCATATATGGAATTTAAGAAACAGAATAGGGGCACCTGGGTAGCTCAGATGGTTAAGTGTCTCTCTTTGGCTCAGGCCATGATCTCAGAATCCTAGAACTGAGCCTCTCTTGAGGTTCCCAGCTCAGCAGGGAGTCTGCTTCTCTCACTTGTGCTCTAACTCTCTCAAATAGCTAAATCTTTTTTTTTTAAGATTTTATTTTATTTACTCATGAGAGATACAGAGCGAGAGAGAGAGAGAGAGGGGCAGAGACACAGGCAGAGGAAGAAGCAGGCTCCAAGCAGGGAGCCCGACATGGGACTCGATCCGAGGTCTCCCGGATCACGCCGTTGGCTGCAGGCGGCGCTAAACCGCTGCGCCACCGGGGCTGCCCTCAAATAGCTAAATCTTAAAAAAAAAAAAAAAAAGTAAAAGATCTATGCTGTCAATTTTGCCAGGAGTTCAAGAGAGCAAGAAAAACTTAGAGCAGAAAAGACTCAAGGGAATTACCAGAGAATTTGCAATAAGCAAGTCTGCAGGAATTGGCATTTACTAGTCAATTTAATGGCAGACAAAGACCTAAAACTTTTTTCTCACTCAGGTTTCCAAATTGAATTCAAAGATTGTCAAGAATACACAGGGTCAGGCAGCCCAGGTGGCTCAGCACAGGATCAAGTCCCATGTCAGGCTCTCTGCATGGAGCCTGCTTCTCCCTCTGCTTGTGTCTGCCTCTCTGTCTCTGTCTCTCTCTCTCTGTCATGAATAAATAAATAAAATCTTAAAGAAAAAAAAGAATACACAGGGTCTGGAATGCCTGCGTGGCTCAGCGGTTTGGTGAATTGAATTTGGGAGAGATTAAAGAGAACAATCGATGGGGTGCCTGAGTGACTCAGTTGGTTAACTGGCTTCAGCTCAGGTCATGATCCCAAACTCCACTTGGGAGTACCCCCACTTGACCTTAAGAGCCCTTCTTTCTAGGATCCTCAATCTTTTCTTCAGTACTCCCTCTTTTCTGTGTCCTAGAGGTGTTTATGTTTATCACGACCAGGTCACCCCTTTGCCTGATCTGGCGTTCCCATCTGACTTCAGCCCCAGTGCTTAGTCCAGGACCTGGCCCATAGCTGACACTGAATGGCTCAAGAAATTTTTCTTGGGGTGCTTGGGTGGCTCAGTCATTTGAGCGTCAGACTCTTGGTTTCAGCTCAGATCATAATCTCATAAATCATGAAATCAAGCCCTTGGTGAGGCTATGGGCTCAGTGGAGAGTCTGCTTGAAGATTTTCTCCCTCTGCCCCTCCCAGCCACTGTGTGCATCCTGTCTCTCTCTCTCTCTCTCTCTCTCAAATAAATAAATAAATACATCTTTTTTGAAAAGAGAGACATTGGGTGACTTAGCGGTTTAGCGCCGCCTTCAGCCCAGGGCGTGATCTTGGAGACCCATGATTGAGTCCCACATCGGGCTCCCTGCATGGAGTCCGCTTCTCCCTCTGCCTGTGTCTCTGCCCCTCTGTGTGTGTGTTTCTCGCGAATAAATAAATAAAATGTTTAAAAAAAAAGAGAGCGAGAGAGAGAGATTTTTCTCAAGTGCCTCTCTGAGGTCTTATCTAAACTCTATGGCTACAATCCAACAATTCTATGTTTGCACAACTGAGACTTTTTTTTTTTTTTAAGATTTTATTCTTTTATTTATTTGAGAGAGCGAGAGTGTGTGAGCTGGGGGAGGAGCAGAGGGAGAGGGGCAAGCCAACTGTGTGTTGAGCACAGAGCCCAATGGGGAACTCTATCCCACGACCCTGAAATCATGACCTGAGCAGAAATCAAGAGGCAGACACCTGACTGAGCCACTCAGGTACCCCAAGAATTTCTTGATAAACTTCACGGTGTCATCATACCTTAAACATGATAGTAAATGTAAAGTACCTACAATAGGCTCACAGAAAGCAGGGGTTCTGCAGGTTCCTTTCCTATCACCTCCTCATATTTATAAGAAGAACTTCAAAAATATTTGTCAATGCCTTGAAGATTTACAAGGCCTTTACCATCTCTAGAATTCTATTATATAAAATCCACTGACAACTCAGTTCCTCTGGAAATTGTTCTTGAGCAACTCCACTAAATGTAAATAACCTCTGAATTATCATTCTCTCCTGAGCATTCACGAAGAATAGTGTTGAATTTTATTAATTGTACTCACCGATATGTAATTTTGTCACTGTTCATTGGTATTACATATGTCAACATTTTATTTCCCCAACTGCCCGAAGGCTTCAGGGGAAGACTGTCACCTTCTGTTTCTTTTGGATCTTATCTTTGTTATAGGACCTCATACTATAATACCCTCAATAAATATTGCTGGCATGCCAAATATTGACTTACAGAAGCAATGGATAATATCTCCAAAGTGTTTCCATCTTCTGGTAGGAAAATAGTAAGGAAATCCATCAGTGTTATTATTGCTCAAGTGTGTGAATAGTAATTGCTACTGTTGATGAAGTACGAGCAACATCTTTTTTTATTAATTAATTAATTAATTTATTTATTTATTTATTCATGAGAGACACACAGAGAGAGGCAGAGACACAGGCAGAGGGAGAAGCAGGCTCCATGCAGGGAGGCCGATGTGGGACTCGATCCTGCGTCTCCAGGATCAGGTCCTGGGCTGAAGGCAGTGATAAACCGCTGAGCCACCCGGGCTGCCCCAATAAGTATGTTTTATTTATTTATTTATTTTAAAATTTTTATTTATTTATGATAGTCACACAGGGAGAGAGAGAGAGGCAGAGACATAGGAAGAGGGAGAAGCATGCTCCATGCACCAGGAGCCTGACGTGAGATTCGATCCCGGGTCTCCAGGATTGCGCCCTGGGCCAAAGGCAGGCGCCAAACCCCTGTGCCACCCAGAGATCCCTAATATGTTTTAAATTGCAACTTAAATGCTGCAAACTTCTATCTCTGTAAACTTCATGTCCACTTTTGAGCTCCAGATTATTTCAACTTGGATCCTTCATAGACCTTTTAAACTCAACATTTTTTTTAAAAGGGGGCTTCACACCCAATGTGGAGTTTGAATTCACACTCCTGAGATCAAGAGTCATGTACTCTACTGACTGAGTCAGCCAGGTGACCCTAAACACAACATTTCCAATATTATATTATTCTCTCTCCTCTCTCTCTCTCTCTTTACATTCTTATCACTTCAGGATTTTTTGTCATTTATTTATTTATTTATTTATTTATTTATTTATTTATTTATTTTTAAATTTTAACTTCAGCATAGTTAACTTAAAGTCTTATATTAGTTTCAGGAGTACAATATAGTGCTTCTACAATTCCATATGTTATTTAGCACTTCTCAACCAATACTGCATTATTTTTAAAACACTCTTTTCCATTGGCTTCTATAACTCTTGTTTTTCTCTCTACATCTATAACTACTTCTTTGCCTCCTTTGCCATTATTCTCTAGCTAGCCATTAAGTGTTGCATTTATGTAAGGCTGGGTCCTATGTTTTTGCTTTCTCCTTAGCCTTGATTTACTAATGTTATATCTTCAGCCTAGGGTGCTCCTTATATATTCAACTCTTTAATATCGTCTCTTGGATGTCTCCAAGGCCTCTGCATACTCAATATGTCCCAACCAAGCAACTCATCCTTTCCTCTGTCCTTCCACGTTGCTCTAAACAAATAACAAACAAATTCTCTTTCAGTGATCCCTGCCTTGGTGAATCCATACATTTATGTTAACAGGAACCTAGGAATGATCCTTAACATCTCCCTCTCCCCATTGCCCTTATCGAATCCGTTGCCAAGTCTCATCCATTTTATCAGTTCAGTGTCTTTCCAATCCATCCATTTCCCTCCATTCCTATGGCCTTTAGTCTAGACCAAGCACCACATCTTGCAATAATCTTTTTTTTAAGATTTTATTTATTTATTCATAAGAGACACACAGAGAGAGGCAGAGACATAGGCAGAGGGAGAAGCAGGCTCCCCACAGGGACCCTGATGTGGGACTTGATCCCAGGACCGTGGGATCACAACCAGAGCCAAAAGCAGACATTCAACTACTGAGCCACCCAGGTGGCCCATGTTCTGCAATAATCTAATCATAACTATTTTTGTCCCTATCCCATTATCCAAGCCATGGGCAGGGATCTTTTCGAAACGTACATCTGACCATGTCAACCACAGCTTAAAACTTTGGATTCATGTTGCTTTCAAGATGATGACAATAGGGATCCCTGGGTGGTGCAGCGGTTTGGTGCCTGCCTTTGGCCCAGGGGGCAAGCCTGGAGACCCAGGATCCAATCCCACATCAGGCTCCCGGTGCATGGAGCCTGCTTCTCCCTCTGCCTGTGTCTCTGCCTCTCTCTCTCTCTCTGTGTGACTATCATAAAATAAATAAAAATTAAAAAAAAAAATAAGATGATGACAATACCTCCACAGTTTGCTAGTAGCTATAAGATTTGACCTATTTCTCTATATCATCCTATATATAGTTCTTCCTACAGTGGCTTTCTTCTGTGGTGGCAAACCAATATTTCTGTTTTTGTAAACCAATACATTTCATTTGCAGTCAAGTTTCATTTTATGCTGGACAAACACTTTGATACTTCTCTAGTCTAGCAGCTCCCTCTATTGTCTTATACATTCGTCGTGTAAGTGACCTGCTGATCCCTGGAAGGCATCTGAATTCTTGACCCTTAAAGGACATAGTGCAGTAATGCATTTGAGATTGTGATCAGACCTTTGAAACTACCAAACTCCCCCACAAGAGGCTCTGTTTCCTTTTTCTGGAATGCTTTTTCTTATTCCTTTCCTCAGTTAGACCCTAGTCATCCTCCACCTCTGGGTTCCACATCACTTTCTTTCTTTCTTTTTTAATGAACTAGATTTTATTTATTTATTTATTTATTTATTTACTTACTTATTCATTCATTCATTCATTCATTCATTCATTCATTCTTGATAGAAAGAGAGACGCAGGAGACACAGGCAGAGGGAGAAGCAGGCTCCATGCAGGGAGCCCAATGTGGGACTTCATCCCAGGACTCCAGGATCACACCCTGGGCCAAAGGCAGGCACTAAACCACTGAGCCACCCAGGGATCCCCTCCACATCACTTTCTTAAGGAAGCCTTTTCTAAACTTCTTGGTTAGGTCAAATCTCTGTTTTATGGTTTTATATCACCATGCACTAAGCCTCCTTTTAAAAGTACTTATCTATTTGCTGTCTACAAGAGACTCATTTTAGACAGAAGGACACCTACAACCTGAAAATAAAAGGTTGGAGAACCATTTACCATTCAAATGGTTCTCAAAATATACCCTAAAAACTATAGAACACTTCTGAAAGAAATTGAGGAAGACACAAAGAGATGGAAAAATATTCCATGCTCATGGATTGGCAGAATTAATATTGTGAAAATGTCAATGTTACCCAGGGCAATTTACACGTATAATGCAGTCCCTATCAAAACACCATGGACTTTCTTCAGAGACTTAGAACAAATTATTTTAAGATTTGTGTGGAATCAGAAAAGACCCCAAACAGCCAGGGGAATTTTAAAAAAGAAAACCATATCTGGGGGCATCACAATGCCAGAGTTCAGGTTGTACTACAAAGCTGTGTTCATCAAGACAGTGTGGTACTGGCACAAAAACAGACATATAGATCAATGGAACAGAACAGAGAACCCAGAAGTGGACCCTGAACTTTATGGTCAACTAATATACGATAAAGGAGGAAAGACGATCCACTGGAAGAAAGACACTCTCTTCAATAAATGGTGCTGGGAAAATTGGACATCCACATGCAGAAGAATGAAACTGGACCACTCTCTTGCACCATACACAAAGATAAACTCAAAATAGATGAAAGATCTAAATGTGAGACAAGATTCCATCAAAATCCCGGAGGAGAACTCAGGCAACACCCTTTTTGAACTTGGCCACAGTAACCGGAGAAGGACAAACAGTGTATGTTCTCATTCATTTGGGGAATATGAATAATAGTGAAAGGGAATATAAGGGAAGGGAGAAGAAATGTGTGAGAAATATCAGAAAGGGAGACAGAACATAAAGACTTCTAACTCTGGGAAATGAACTAGGGGTGGTGGAGGGGGAGGAGGGCGGGGGGTGGGGGTGAATGGGTGACGGGCACTGAGGGGTACACTTGACGGGATGAGCACTGGGTGTTATTCTGTATGTTGGTAAATTGAACACCAATAAAAATTAATTTATAAAATAATAAAAAATATGTAAAAAAAATAAAAGTACTTATCTCAGTTTCAATTTTACATTAATTTTTGTGATCACGTGATTAAGATTTGTCTCTCCTGCTAGAGTATAAATTCCCTGAAGGGCGTGGACTAGGTTTGCTTGTTTGTTTTTTTTAAGCTCTTATTTTTTTTTTTTTTTAAATCTTTTTTTTTAAATTTTATTTTATTATTTATTTATGATAGTCACAGAGAGAGAGAGAGAGAGAGAGAGAGGCAGAGACATAGGCAGAGGGAGAAGCAGGCTCCATGCACCGGGAGCCTGACGTGGGATTCGATCCCGGGTCTCCAGGATCGCGCCCTGGGCCAAAGGCAGGCGCCAAACCGCTGCGCCACCCAGGGATCCCCTAAGCTCTTATTTTTAAGTAATCTCTACACCTCACAAACTTCTTAACTGCCTATTATACCTTAGTCATGGAAATCTGATGTCACAATTTCAGAATATATAATATTATTTCTAGACTTGAAAATAGTAAGAATTATGTTTATCTCATGCAATTTCTTTCTTTTTTCTAAAAGATTTTGTTTATTTATTCATGAAAGACACAGAGAGAGAGGCAGAGTCATAGGCAAAGGGAGAAACAGGCTCCCTGTGGGTCACCTGATGTGGAATGTGATCCCAGGAGCCTGGGATCATGACCTGAGCCAAAGGCAGAAGCTTAACCATTGAACCATCCAGGCACCCCTATCTTATGTAATTTCTTAAGATCTAATTACCTAGGGGCACCTGGGTGGCTCAGTCAGTTAAGCATCTGCCTTCTGCTCAGCTAATGATCTCCAGATCCTGGGATTGAGCCTAGTGTTGATCTCTCTGCTAAGTGGGGAATCTTCTTCTCCCTCTCCTTTCCCCTGCTTGTGCACTCTCTCTCTCTCAAGTAAATAATAAATAGAATCTTAAAAAAGAGAGAGAAAGAGATCTAATAACCTTAGGTTGAAAATATAACCAAAGCATGCTTAAAAAAACCTCAAACCAGGGGTGCCTGGGTAGCTCAGTCAGTTAGGTGTCTGCCTTCTGCTCAGGTCATTATCTTGGGTCCTGGGATCAAACCCTACGTTGGTTCACTACTCAGCAGGGAGTCTGCTTCTCCCTTTCCCTCTGCCCTCCCTCCAATCATCTATCTCTCTCTCTCCTTCTATCTCGAATAAATAAAATCTTGAAGAAGAAGAAGAAGAAGAAGAAGAAGAAGAAGAAGAAGAAGAAGAGGAGGAGGAGGAGGAGGAGGAGGAGGAGGAGGAGGAGGAGGAGGAGGAGGAGGGAGAGAATCTTAAGCAGGCTCTGCACCTAGTTTGGAGCTGACACAGGGCTCAATCTCAGCACCCCAAGATCTTGACCTGAGCTAAAATTAAGAGTCAGATGCTCAATTGACTCAACCATCCAGGTGCCCTGAAAATACTACACTTTGTATGTATATAAAAGAAAATGAAGATGTCCAATTTCATGTGAAGTTGCATAGCATCTGGTTCAGTCAGAGGAGCATACAACTTTTGATCTTGGGGTCATGAGTTCAAGCTCTATGTAGGGTACAGAGATTACTTAAGTAAATAAAACTTTAAAAAATATTAAGGGATGCCAGGGCTCAGCAGTTGAGACTCTGCCTTTGACTCAAGGCATGATCCTGCAGTCCTGGGATCGAGTCCCACATTGAGCTCCCTGCATGGAGCCTGCTTCTCCCTCTGACTGTGTCTCTGCCTCTCTTTCTCTGTGTATATCATGAATAAGTAAATAAAATCTTTAAAAAAATAAAATAGGGGATCCCTGAGTGGCTCAGTGGTTTAGTACCTGCCTTTGGCCCAGGACGTGATCCTGGAGTCCCGGGATTGAGTCCCATGTCGGGCTCCCTGCATGGAGCCTGCTACTCTGTCTACCTATATCTCTGCCTCTCTTCTCTCTCTCTCACGAATAAATAAAATCTTTAAAAATAAATAAATTTTTAAAAATAAAAAATATTAAATATTTTAGATTTTGTATAAACTCTGTACTAAAGGAGCAAAAAACATATATTATCTATAGGATAAATTATATATGACTCCAAAGTTATTGAAATTAATAAGGCATCTGTGATATATGATGCTTATTCCTGATAAATATAAATAAATAAATATTAATGATATGTGGTCTAAAAGACTACTTAATAGAAGACTTGAAGATAGCTAATGTCCATGACAATGTTTATTAAAATGGTACACCGAGGGGTACCTCGGTGGCTTAGCTGGTTAAGTGTCTGACTCTTGATTTTGGCTCAGGTCATGATCTCAGGGTCATGAAATTGGCCCCCTGTCAAGCTCTGTGCTCAACAGGGAGTCTGCCTCTCTCCCTCTCTGTCTGTGCCCCCCCTCCATCTCTTGCTGTCTCTCTCAGATAAATAAATAATCTTAAAGTGGCACACACTGATTCCTCCATTTCACGAAATATGGGGGTACATGTGGGGATGGGGAAGTTTTCAAAGAAGGCTTTTTCTTTTTTTTTTAGAGATGGAGTGAGATAGAGTACAAGTAGAGGGGGAGGGGCAGAGGGAGAAGGAGCAAGAGAATATTAAGCCCCACACCTAGCAGGAGTCTTATGCATGGCTTGATCTCAGGGCCCTGAGATTCTGACCTGAACAGAAATCAAAAGTCAGAAGCTTAACCAACAGAGCCACCCAGGTGCCCTACAATGGAGGCATTTTATTATTTATTTAATTATTTATTTATTTTTAAATTTTTAAGATTTTATTTATTTATTTGACACAGAGAGAGAGCACAAGCATGGGGAGCAGCAGGCAGAAGGAGAGGGAGAAGCAGGGTCCCTACTGAGCTGGGAGCCCTATGTGGGCCTCAATCCCAGGACCCAGGGATTCTGACCTGAGCTGAAGGATTGAGCCACCCAGGTGCCCTGAAGAAGGCTTTTTTAGGTGATTATTATTATATATGGTCTATACAGTATTCATATGTTGTCCATATTTTTTTAAAGCTTTAAAAAAAAAAATTTTTTGCCAAAACTTTGTCCTTTGCAAGGGACATCTGGCTAGCTCAGTTAGTAGAGCGTGCTACTCTTGATTTCAGATCATTAGTTCAAGCCCCTCTTCGAGGGTAGAGCTTACTTAAAAACAAAACAAACTTTGACCTTTGGCCAAAGTTTTCATCATCTTTACAGTTGTTTTTTTTTTTTTAAGATTTTATTTATTTATTTGAGAGAGAGGCATGGTGTGTGCCAATAGGGAGAGGTGCAGAGGAGGAGGGAGAGGGAAAGGAAGAGAATCCCAAACACACTCTGTACAGAGCACGGAGCCTCTCTTGGGCTAGATTCCATGACCGTGAGATCATGACCTGAGGTGAAATCAAACTTCCCAGGGCTTAGATGACTTCACCACTCAGGTGCCCCTATACACTATTTATTTTATTTTATTTTTAAAGATTTTATTTATTTATTCATGAGAGACACACACACACAGAGAGAGGGGCAGAGACACAGGCAGAGGGAGAAGCAGGCTCAATGAGGACTTGATCCCAGGACCCCAAGGTCATGACCTGAGCCAAAGGCAGATGCTCAACCGCTGAGCCACCCAGGGGTCCCTACAGTATTTATTTAAAAATTATTTTAGTTTTTTGTTGCTATTGTTTTTGCTTTTTTTAAAAGATTTTATTTTTATTTATTCATGAGAGACACACAGCGAGGGAGAGGCAGAGACACAGGCAGAATGAGAAGCAGGCTCCATGCAGGAAGCCTGACGTGGGACTCCATCCCAGGTCTCCAGGATCACACCCTGGGCTGAAGGCAGGCCCTAAACTACTGAGCCACCCAGGGATCCCTTAGTTCTTGCTTTTTACCTCTTGTCCTTTTTTTTTTTTTTTTTTTTTTTATGATAGTCACACACAGAGAGAGATAGGCAGAGACACAGGCAGAGGGAGAAGCAGGCTCCATGCACTGGGAGCCCGACGTGGGACTCGATCCCGGGTCTCCAGGATCGCGCCCTGGGCCAAAGGCAGGCGCCAAACCGCTGCGCCACCCAGGGATCCCATACCTCTTGTCTTTGTGCTAATATTTCTAACCCTTTTCTGTGCTTTAAACCATTCCCTTTCTGTCTTCCCTATTCTGTTAATACTATCAAGTCTGTTAATCACTCTAGAAAAAACATTTGCAGCAGCTTTGGCTTTTCCTCCATCCATTTCTTTGTATTTTTACTTTGCTTAAAGTTTTATTTGCTTAAGTACTCTCTACACCCAACGAGGGGCTCAAAGACTCACAACCCAAGATCAAGAGTTGCACGCTCTTCTGACTAAGCCAGCCAGGCACCTCCATCCAATTTCTTCTAAGCCACTATCTTTTCTTATCTGGATTATTGCAAAAGCTGTTTAACTGGCTTCCTTACTAAAGATGTGTCACTGTCTGCCTGTCCAAATATTCTATTCATCTCTTCCAAATTAACTTTTCTAAAACAGAACTGTCATCAGCTTCTTATTATCCATTCTCAACTAAGTCTAAACTATTTGGCCAAAAATTCAACCTGTTTATGATATAACCTTGACTTACTTCTCTAAATTGGTCAATGGTCTGCCATGCAAGCGTTGGGGAGTTATGGAGAGGGGGTCAAGGGTCTTAAGATAGGCAACCTGGACAATTATTTGTTTCTGGAACAGATTGAATGTCTTTATTTGTGTGTGTGTGTGTATTAATGTGTGTTTGCCTCGGCCCATGTCAAAGGACAGTTCAAGTACCTCCTTTCTTGATGACTGCTAACAAATGTGATCTTTCTCCTATATCCTCACTTTGGTTTGCATTATATTTATTTTACTATTAGGTTCACATTCATCCCTTTCTTTGAGGAAGAAGATTGATTTTTCTTTTTTTAAAAGATTTTATTTATTTACTCATGAGATAACCACACAGAGAGAGAGGCAGAGACACAGGCAGAGGGAGAAGCAGGCTCCATGCAGGGAGCCTGATGTGGGACTCTATCCCAGGTCTCCAGGATCACACCTCTGGTTGAAGGTGGCATTAAACTGCTGGGCCACCAGGCTGCCCGATTTTTCTCTATTTTCTTAGACTTTGGGTACTGGTTGCTAGATATTGTAAATGTGAATGGCAGAGATAGAAAAGATTGATCTTTGGTGTGCCTGGCTGGCTCAATCAGTAGAAGACGTGACTCGATCTCAAAGTTGTGAGTTCAAGCCCCACATTGGGTGTGGAGATGACTTAAAAACAAAATGTTTTTTTCAAATTTTTAATTTAAATTTTAGTTAGTTAACATAGACATAAAATCTTTTAAAAAATAGAAAAGATTGGTCTTTAAATAGATCTACCATCATTTGTCATCTATTCAGTATCAAATGACATATCCAATCGAAACAGATAATCCCTACTCTCTGGGGATCCCTGGGTGGCTCAGCGGTAAATAAAATCTTAAAAATAATAATAATAATCCCTACCCTCATGGAACTTACATTCTACTTTTTTTTTTTTGCAGTTTTATACCTTTATTTGACAATCAGCGATTAGTTCTCACTCACATTAACAGTCTGTAGATTTTTGAAAGTAGTGACAGGTACGTAGGTAACCAGCGTGTAGAGGTTGTTTGGTGAATCTTCATCCTCCTTACGTTTTCTGGACAACCGCACATGGATATGTGGAGGCCGAGATTAATTAATTAAGGCCATTCCACCTCAGGTTTAGCATTAGCACAAGTATAGCCATCTCAGGCCTCTGTGAATAAGAACTGAACTTCACAGGAAAAACCACAGAACACCCTTGATAGAGACTCCCATAACAGAATGAGAACAGAGCTTAATGCCCTTGACAGAAAGTCCCATATCAGAATGAAAACAGAGCTCAGAATGCCCTTGACAGAGACAGAAAGTCTCATATTGGAATGAAAACAGAGTTTAAGAAATTCCTCCACCCCTTCTGAAAATCCCCTAGACCAGCCCATAAAAACCCAGCTGTAACCCCCCTCGGAGTCCAAGTTCCTGCTCCGCTGTGTCGGGTACACTTGGACCCAAGCTCGAGCTTGTAAATAAACCCTCGTGTGGGGATCCCTGGGTGGCGCAGCGGTTTAGCGCCTGCCTTTGGCCCAGGGCGCGATCCTGGAGACCCCGGATCGAATCCCACGTCGGGCTCCCGGTGTATGGAGCCTGCTTCTCCCTCTGCCTATGTCTCTGCCTCTCTCTCTCTCTGTGACTATCATAAATTAAAAAAAAAAAGGATCTTCTCTTTAAAAAAAAAAAGACTCTATTGTTTGTTTATTTGTTGTGTTTTTTAGATTCCACTTATATAAGTGAAATCATATAGTTTTTGTCCTTCTTTGTCTGACTTATTTCACTTAGCATAAAACCCTCTTGGTCCATCCCTGTGCTGGTAATTTGAAATATTACAGCCAGGAATGGCTTCTCTGAGAAAGTGACTTTGTGTGAAGATCTGAAGGAGAGATGAAAAGGAGGAAAATACATGGAATATTTAGGGGAAAAGCAATGCTGGCAGAAGGAATAGCATGTGCACAGGCCCTGAGGGGAGCTTGCTTGGTGTTTATGAGGAACAAGAAGCCAGTGTGACTAAAGGGAGTCCTAGGAGTTGAGGTCAGAGAGACAATAGGAAACCAGTAGACCGTTGTAAGAATTTCTGTAAATGATATGGGAAGCAACTGAAGGGTTTAGGGATAAGGAGTGACAAGATTTGTTTTAGGTTTTAAAGGATTGGTTTGGAAAAAAAAATAAAAAAAGGGATGCCTGTGTGGCTCAGGGCGTGATCCCGGGGTCCTGGGATTGAGTCCCAAATCAGGCTCCTTGTAGGAGCTTCTCCCTCTGCCTATGTCTCTGCCCCACCCCTCTCTCTGTGTGTCTCTCATGAATAAATAAATAAAATCTTAAAAAAAACATATACACCTGTATGTTTATGTAGCATTATTTACAATAGCCAAATTATGGAAGCAATCCAACTGTTCATGGATAGACAAATGGGTAAAGAAGATGGGCATGCATATATATGCATGAACCACCAGTTTCTTTTCGTATTTAAGACTCTCTCTCTATATATATATATATTCCATTATATACATATTCCAGTATATGTGTATATACATTCCATTATATATGCATCATATATATATATAGGAATATTGCTCAGCCATCAGAAAGAATAAAATCTTACCATTTGCAACAACATGGATGGATCTAGACAGTATAATGCTAAGTGAAATAAGTCAGTCAGAGAAAGCAAATACCATCTGATTTCATTCATATGTGGAATTTAAGAAACAAAACAAATGAACAGAGAGAAAAGAGACAAAAATCAGTCTCCTAAATATAAGGAACAAACCTACTGGAGGTACGTGGGGGAATGAGTGAAATAGATGAAGGGGATTAAAAGTACACTTACTGCGATGTGCACTGAGTAATGTTTAGAATTGTCGACTCAGTATATTGTGAAAAATAAAATAAAATACAGTGGAACCTGATTGGCTCAGTCTGTAGAGCATGTGACTCTTAATCCTAGGGGTCATGAGTTTGAGCCCCATGATAGGTGTAGAGTATAATTAAAACTAAATAAATAAAATATAATAAAATAATAATGAAAAAACCTATGAGTTTATGAGATCTCCTATGGGAGTGTGATTATAGGAGAGACATGCTGATTTCTCTGGAACACTATAACATCTGTAGATTGGGGACTTTTTTTTTTTTAAGGTTTTATTTATTCATGAGAGACACAGAGAGAGAAAGGCAGAGAAACAGGCCCCATGCAAGGATCCTGATTTGGGACTCAATCCTGGGTCTCCAGGATCATGTCTTGGGCTGAAGGCAGTCCTAAACCGCTGAGCCAGCCAGGCTGCCCCAGACTGGGGACTTTAATAGTAACCAGTTACATAGATGGAGAAGAAATAATTGGAGGCTAAAATCATTAGACTTGTCAGTTATCTTTTTTTAAGATTTATTTATTTATGAGAGAGAGAGAGAGAGTGAGCAATCGGGGCGGCGGGTGGGGAGAGGCAGAGGGAGAGAGAAAGAAATTTGAGTAGATGCAGGGTACAATTCCACGACACTGAGATTAGGACTTGAGCCAAACCCAAGAGACGGGTGCTTAACTGATTGCACAGTCATTTATCTTTTACATCAACTTTCCATCCTTCATCTGGATTTTTTTTAAACATTCTTTTTTTTTTAAGATTTTATTTATTTATTCATGAGACAAACATAGAGAGAGAGGCAGAGACACAGGCAGAGGGAGAAGCAGGCTCCATGCAGGGAGCCTGATGCGGGATTCGATCTGGGTCTCCAGGATCAGGCATTGGGCCGAAGGCAGGCGCTAAACTGCTGAGCCACCCAGGGATCTCCTTCATCTGGATCTTTTGGAGTTGGGAGCCATTAACTAACTGATAAGTTATACCTGTAAAGAGCATCTCATTGAAAACAGAAATGGAAGAGAAGAGATATACCAGTATAGGCTACAGGACAGGGGAAAATGTTAGCACCAGGGATTGGAATAGTTTTGCTAGTTAAGTAATATGAAAATACAGGAATTTTTTTTTAAATTTTATTTATTTATTCGTGAGAGAGAGAGATAGAGAGAGAGGCAGAGATATAGGCAGAGAGAGAAGCAGGCTCCATGTAGGAAGACCGGTGTGGGACTATCCCGGGTCTCCAGGATCACGTCCAGAGCTGAATGCAGATGCTCAACCGCTAGCCACCCAGGCATCCTGAAAATACAGGAATTAAATTTTTTTATTTAAATTCAACTAATTAACATATAATGTATTATTAGTTTCAAAGGTAGAGTTTAGTGACTCATCAGTTGCATATAACACTCATTACATCAAATACCCTCCTTAATGCCCTTCACCCAGTTACCCCACACCCCACCTTCTCTCTAGCAACCCTCAGTTTGTTTCCTATATTTAAGGAATGGTTTGTCTCCATTTCTGATTTTTGTTTTGTTTTCTTTTTTTTTTTTTAAGATTTTATTCATTTTTTCATGAGAGACACAAAGAGAGAGGCAGAGACATAGGCAGAGGAAGAAGCAGGATACTTGTGGGGAGCTGGATGTGGAACTTCATCCCGGGACCCTGGGATCTTGCCCTGAGTCCAAGGCAGATGCTAAACCACTGAGCCACTGAGGTGTTCCTGTCTTATTTTATTTCCACTCCCCTTTCCCTATGATCTTTGTTTCCTTTCCTAAATTTAACATAGGAGTGAAATCATTTAATAATTGTTCTTTTTTTTAATTTTTAAGATTTTATTTTTATGTAATCTCTATATCCAATGTGGGGCTTGAACTCAAACCTTGAGATCAAGGGTTGCACAATCTATTGACTGAGCCAGCCAGGTACCCCCAAAATACAGAAATTTTTCCTTTGCTGTTTCATAAAACAAAAAACACGAGGAGCTTTTTCTCTGTAATTTTTATTGTGTAAAATACACTTCGTTTAAATTTACAATTTTACCCATTTTTAATTGTACAATTCAGTAGCATCAACTGCATTTACAATGTCTTACAATCATTTCACTCTGGGGAGGTTTTGATTCCTGACGCGAGACATGTAAAATATAATTAATGATATTATTATATGGGTCTGTATTTTCCGGCAGAAACCAAAAATTGGGAACATGGTGAAAAATAAATTTTATTTCTTATTTTTTTGGTGGAAAAATAAATTTTAAATCTGGACTCATCATCAGTGACTATTTGTGGCTAGAAACACCTTGCAGAAGCCTATCCACAGAAAGAGAAAGAGGAGATCAGTGACAATAATATGATTAAGTATTGAGAAAAATCATAATAGTTTCTGAAAGTGACGATATACGTTCAGAACAAGTTTGGCCATAAAGAATATATTTAGACTGATTTTTCTCCAACCTGGAAGTGATGAGGGCCTCACAGGAAGAGAATAGCTAATAGAGTCTTGGAGTGCAGTGGGGACAGGGAGAAGGAACAGGGGAATTCCTAAGAGTTTATTTAGGGCTGAGGCTGGGGTGGGGGCTTTGGGAGCTAAGCAGAAGGCGGGGACTCAGAGAAGGCCTGACAAGGCCTAAGTACTTGTGTACCTTGTAGGGCCCCAAGGAAAGAACAATCTACTTTAGCAACATTTGACAGACATGATGGGGTAGAGTGCAAGCTGAATAGGTCGTTAGTGAGGCGCTCTGTGAAGGCAGAACTGATTTGGTTGGAGATGATGCAGTTTCGGAGGTTCCTGGAAAGGGCAGCGAGGAGCCTAAGCGTGGCTCTGGAAAGGCTTCATCTGAGGTAGTTCAGAAGACAGCCCCACGGGCAGTTACAAGTCAGCGCGCGGGGGAGAGCTTTCCGAGAGGGTGGGTTTGAGCACGACCTTCCCGGGGGCCTCTTCCGTCAGAACGTGAGGAGGCCTGGAGAGCGAGGCCGGGGGTAGGGGCGCTGGGAGACGCAGCGCGGGGAGAGGCGGCGCCGGGAACTCCCGCCCCCGGCGCACGTCATCAGGCCGCGCCGCGCCGCGCCGCGCTGCCCGGCGTTATTCCGTCCCGCCCGCGCGGCGGCGGGTGCTCTGTCACCGCCCGCTGTGGCCATGGCCCCCGGCCGTGGCTGGTAAATTGGCGACCCGAGTTCCCGACGCGGCCCCGGTCCTGATGGCGGCGGCGGCGGCGGCGGCGGCGGCGGCGGCTCTGGCAGCGGCCGACCCCCCTCCCGCGATGCCGCAGGCGGCAGGAGCCGGAGGGCCCGCCGCCCGTCGGGACTTCTACTGGCTGCGCTCCTTTCTGGCCGGAGGTGGGTGTCAGCCGGGGGGACCCGGCCACGCTCGGGTGGCAGGGCGGGACCCGAGGCGGATACGGTGCTTGCGGCCGCGGCGACATCCTCGGACTCTGCCTGCTTCAGTGCCCGGCGGGATATTTGCCCCGACCGGTTGTAACTCTTTCTAATGATCACTTGACTAGTGGCAGCGGGATCCTGGGGAGGAAGGGCCTCGAGCTGGCGGAGGAGGTGGAGGGACTGAACCAAGCGCCCCTTTCTTCAGGGTTGGATAGTAGGGGAAAGAGCCGAGTCCTTCCTTTACAAAGACTCCAGCGTTTCTGTGAAACATGCTGGGCGCCTCTTTCTTTTTATAAAGACCATGAATGACCCGGTGTAGAATTGGATTTTGCTGTTTGCTTTAAAGAAGGCAAATATTGGAGGTCAGCTTTTTAAGCTGACTGGGAAATTGTGCAAAACTGTCTACAACCAAAACGAGTTCCAGGGATCCTAGTAAGACGTTCTATAGCTACATGACAGGCAGCTGGTGCGGCCCTTCTATCCGAGGCGCTGTGAGGCCACAAAGTTCATAAATGTCTCTCGGAAATTTCCTCTGCCTCCCATAAAGAACTATTTCAATCCCTACCTTCTCGTAATTGATTGTCTGGGTTGTCAACACTTAATTAATTGATTAATTATGAGAAACAGAGAGAGAGGCAGAGACACAGGCAGAGGGAGAAGCAGGCTCCATGCACCGGGAGCCCGACGTGGGATTCGATCCCGGGTCTCCAGGATCGCGCCCTGGGCCAAAGGCAGGCGCTAAACCGCTGCGCCACCCAGGGATCTCCTCTTTTTTTTTTTTTTTTTTTAATTTATTTTGTTCTGATAAAAACGACGTTCATTTATAAGGAATATGAGTGCCTACTATGTGCCTGCTATATAGTGTGTATCAGGGAACAAAACACAGATCCTGGAGTTTGCATTGATTGGAGAGTGGAGGGGAGAAAATAAATAAAATGAGAAAGTAATTTATATAGTATGTTACAAGGTGCTGAAGGCAATGGGGAGAAGTAAAAAGGAGATTGGGGCAAGGAATGCAGAGGCCTAGTGGGCTCGTTGTTAAATAGGACGGTTCTGATAAGTCTCCTGGAGAGAATGACCCTTGAGCAGACTTGAATTAGCAAGTTTAGCAAGTTGATGTCTTAAGAGGAGCATTTCAGGCCTTAAGAAAAACTATGTAAGTTGAAATCAAGTGGTGTTGGTGGGGGGGAAGGAGGTTAGAGAGGTAATGGGGAGTCAAATGAAGGGCTTTCCAAACAATCGTAAAGATTCCAACTTTTGTTTGCAGTGAAGTAGGAACTGCCATACTGTTTTGGAAAATGTCTGTTCCATTTTGTGTCTCCATTATCTTGTTAACACTTGTTAACAGAGTTTGTGTCCTCTGTGTTTGTGTAGGTGTGTGTTGCCCTTTAAATAGGTGTTTAATGGTATGTAATTGTGTTTTTAATTTGCAGTTCCCTGATGACTAATGCTGAATCTTTTCATATTCTTTCTGGCCATTTGTCTTTTACTCGGTAAAGTGCTGCTTCAGATTTTTGTAAAGTGAATAACTTTGAAGGAGTTTCTGGTCCCAGTGATATGAAAAAAGACCTTTGTGCGTACATAGCCTCCCTGTGCCTCAGTTTTTGCATCCTTTAAACTGGGGAAGAAGATTTCTTACCTCAGAAGGTTATAACAATTAAATGAGATAGTACCCATTAAAGCCTTGGCATACTGTCCTCAGATAAATCTCTTAGCCTAGTACCTGGTACAAAGTAAACACTCAAAATTTCTTGACTATTATTGTTGATTAGCAGTGGCCTTGGCCAATATCTTAACCTCGCTTGCTCAAAAGGAAGATCAAAGCTGGGTGACCTAACTCAATGGATTATTATAATAATTAATTGAGTTATAAAGTAATGTGATTAAGTGAGTTAAAATACTATCAAAGGGTGGGGCACCTGGTTGGCTCAGTAAGTTAAGTGTCTGCCTTTGGCTCGGGTCATGATTCCAGGGTTCTGGGATGGAGTCCTGCATTGGGTTCCCTGCTCAGTGGGAGTCTTCTTCTCCCTATCCCTCTGTGCTGTCTCTTGCAAGTAAATAAATACATTTTTTAAAAGATTTTATTTACCTATTTATTAGAGACGCAGAGGGAGAAGCAGGCTCTATTTCACACCCTGACCCAAAGGCAGATGCTCAACCAACTGAGCCACCCATGTGTCCCAAATAAATACAAATCTTAAAAAAAGATACTATAAAGGAAACAAACACATTCTAAATAATTTCATTATATGGTTAAGTCATAATGACTGAAGATAATATTCTGAATCCAAATATACTCAAATGCACATTATTTTTAGTTTATCAATTTTGGTAGCTATCATCATTTTCATTAGTTCAGGTAAGAGAGCTTGATATAGAAACTTATGTGTGGATTTTTTTTTATTTTTAAAAAGATTTTATTTATTTGAGAGAAAGTGCGCAAGCGGGATGAGCAGCAGGCAGAGGGCTGAGCAGGGAGCCTGATGTGGGACTCGATCCCAGGATCCTGGGATCATGACCTGAGCTGAATGCAGACGCTTAACAAACTGAGCCACCCAGGTGCCCCCTTATATGTAGATCTAATATTTAAATAGAAATAGGCATTTTGTTTTTGGATATCTCAGAATATGGATTTTAATTAGCATTATTACATGTTAGGCTATTAAATAAATGTGTGTGGACTTTGAGTGATTTTGTCTTACATTTTAAAAAGTTTATAAAATAAGACTGTACATTCGTTCATTCAACAAGCATTTATTGAGTGCCTATTATGTGCCAGGCCATGTACTAGTCTCTGGGGATATAGCAGTAAAGGCAACCCACAAAACCCAGTCCTCTTGTACCTTCTGAATCAAATATGCAATGGTGAAGAGCTTAATATAATCATAAAAAGACACCAAGACTTTTTACCCATCTTTTAAAAATAAGAGCCTATTTTTTTTAAATTTTTTATTTATTTATGATAGTCACAGAGAGAGAGAGAGAGAGAGAGAGAGAGAGAGAGAGGGGCAGAGGCACAGGCAGAAGCAGGCTCCATGCTCCATGCACTGGGAGCCCGACGTGGGATTCGATCCCGGGTCTCCAGGATCGCGCCCTGGGCCAAAGGCAGGCGCCAAACCACTGCGCCACCCAGGGATCCCCAATAAGAGCCTATTTTATCAACTGTTTATAACACGTAAGATACTTGACAAAATTGTTTTAGTCTGTTTGGTCTATATAACAAAAATATAATCTGGGTGGTTTATAAACAACTTTCTTCGTTCTTTCCTTCCCCCCCTTTTTTTTTTGTAAAGATTTTATTTATTTATTCATGAGAGACAGAGAGAGAGAGAGAGGCACGGACACAGGCAGAGGGAGAGGGAGAAGCAGGCTCCATGCAGGATCACACCCTGGGCTGAAGGTGACGCTAAGCCGCTGAGCCACCCAGGCTGCCCTCCTTTCTTCCCGTTTTATCAACCAGCAAGCTCCAGACATTTATTTCTTACAGTTCTGGAAGCTGGTAAAGCCAGATCATGGTGTCAGCAGAATTTGATGTCTCGTGAGGACCTGTTTCTTCATAGACTGCTCCTTTTCTTTATGTTTTCACATGGTGGAAGGGGCCAGGGATTTCTCTGGGCATTTTAAGGGCATTAATCTCGTTCATGAAGGCTTCACTCTGCTGACCTAGTCAATTCCTGAAAGCCCATCTCTAAATACCATCATACTCAAAAAATAAAGATAAATACACACATACATACATACATACCATCATACTGGGAATTAGTTTTCCACATATGAATTTGGGAGGATACAATCTATACCACAGAGGTTTTATAGGGATGCCTAGGTGGCTCAGCGGTTGAGCATCTGCCTTTGGCTCAGAGTGTGATCCTGGGTCTAGGGATCGAGTTCCGTATCGGGCTCCCTGTGAGGAGCCTGCTTTTCCCTCTTTGTCTCTGCCTCTCTCTTTGTGTCTCTCATGAATAAATAAATAAAATCTTTTTTTAAAAAAGTCTTTATATATTACCATCTTAGAACCATGACATGCTAATAAGGCTGCCCTGTATTCTGACCTAAACAAAAGCCCATGTACACACATTACTGTCATCCATATGTCTGCACAGTGGCATGTGGTAGGGACCAAGTACATGATTGCTGAATATATAAACGAATGACTGAATTTTATGGGTAAAAGTTGGTTATTTCAATGAAAGAGTCATCAAGAGGAGGTTACTTGAAACAGTTGGGTAAATACCTTTAAGTGTCTGTCTCCATAACTACATTTAGCAAGATTCCCAGTGTTCATCAGGTATTAAGGAGAAGATTTACGCTCGTCAAATTTATTTTTAAGTCTGACATACTCTATTAGGTTACAGGGAATGGGGGCCAATCATCTATCTGCATATCCCTGCAACTGGGCAGTTCTACCCGTGGAGATCAAATTAGAAATCAGAAGGTTTGCTGGCTGAACAAATAACAGCTTCCATGTGGAAAAAATGGTATGCAATTTCATCCTAACTGTTTAAAAATTTTTTAGGTATTGCTGGATGCTGTGCCAAAACAACAGTTGCTCCTTTGGATCGAGTAAAGGTTTTATTACAAGCTCACAATCACCATTACAAACATCTAGGTGAGTTAATGGTTGTTAAAGGTAAAAATGAATGAAAATACTGTTCATCTGCTGGCTTTATTTCCAGTTTTGAATTATAGTCAAAAGAGGATACAAAAGGGAGTTCAAGTTTGGGAGCAAATTTTATAGGAGATTTATCTCTTATTTGCTTTAACCTTTTAATTTGCAGTAGTGGTTAAATATATACTAATTTTAGGATACTGATATTCTCTAAACCAAAATCTTGGAATCATTGAAGTAAGTACTATTTGTTTATTGGAATTAAAGAGTCACATTCTTGGGCGCCTGGGTTGACTCAGTTGGTTGACTCAGCATCTGCCTTTGGCTCAGATCATGATTCCGGGGTCTTGGGAGTAAGCCCTTGTGAGAGGTTCCCTGCTCAGTGGGGAGCTTGCTTCTCCCTCCACTCTGCCACTCGCCCTACTTGTGCTCTCTGTCAAATAAATAAATAAAATCTTAAAAAAGAAATAGTCACATCCTTTCTTTTTCTTTTTTCTAAAGATTTTATTTATTCTTGGGAGACACACAGAGAGAGGCAGACACAGGCAGAGGGAGAAGCAGGCTCCATGCAGGGAGACCCATGTGGGACTCGATCCCAGGTCCCCAGGATCACGCCCCGGTCCGAAGGCGGCGCTAAACCGCTGGGCCACCGGGGCTGTCCAGTCACATCCTTTCTAAACACAAACACGATAGCCTGATTTTTAAAAAAATATCCAATTAGTGATGGAGATAAGTTTTAATCCCTTATTTATTTATTTGTTTATTTATTTAAAGATTTAGGGATGCCTGAGTGGCTAAGTGGTTGAGCGTCTGCCTTCGGCTCAGGGTGTGATCCCCAGTCCAGGAATCAAATCCTGCATTGGGCTCCCTGTGAGAAGCCTGCTACTCCTGTGTCTCTGCCTCTCTCTGTGTCTCTCATGAATAAATAAATAAATGTTTAAAGAAATAATTTAGATTTATTTATTTATTTATTTATTTATTTATTTATTTGAGAGATAGCTTGTGGGAGGAGAGAGAGGGTTGGGAGGAAGAGGCAGAGGGAGAGAGGGGGAATCCTGAAGCAGACTCCCTGCTGAGCATGGAGCCCAACATGGAACTTGATCCTGGGATCTTAAGATCATGACCTGAGCTGAAATCAAGAGTTGGCCACTTAACCAATGAGCCACCCAGGCGCCCCTATTTTTCATTTTTAAAATAATCTTTGCACCCAACGTGGGTCTCCAACTAATGACCTCCAGATCAAGAGTTGCACACTGTACTGATTGAGCCAGCCAGGCACCCTATTCCTTTAAACACCTAGTTAAATCTAGAAATCTTGGTGCAGGGGCACCTGGGTGGCTCAGTGAAGCATCTGCCTTTGGCTCAGGTCATGATCCCAGGGTCCTGGGATTGAGCTCCAAATTGGGCCCCCTGCTCAGCAGGGAGTCTACTTCTCCCTCTCTCTCACCCTACTCAGGTGCCCCTAGAGCTTATTTAAAAAAAAAAAATAATTGACTAGGAGCAATGTTCATGATGTATTAGATAAATGAAGACACTATAAAATGGTTTAATCATACTGCACTTTACGTAAATAAATCGGGCACCTGGGTGGCTCAGTGGTTGAACATTTGCCTTCAGCTCAGGTCATGGTCCCAGGTCCTGGAATCGAGTGCCACATTGGGCTCCCCACAGGAAGCCTGCTTCTCCCTTTGCTTGTATCTCTGCCTCTCTCTGTGTGTCTCTCATGAATAAGAAAAATCTTAAAAGAAAAATAAATGAAAAGAACCAATTATTTTTCTAGTTGTGTTTTTAAAATGTGATTTTTCTCAAAAAATGTAATGAATATGTTATAAATTATAGTTCATTTTCTTATCAGTATTTTTAATAGTAAGTCTGTACTTTAAAGAAAAAAATTGCTGCCTTTTCTGTGTCCAACAATGAGCACAGTGTGCTGCTCATATATAGAATCAGACCTTTGAACTTAACTGGGACAGTATATAAAACTGGAAAGGAAGGAATTTATTTTTTTTCATTGTCCACATTAAGGGTAAAAAGGAGATGAATTATGTTACCCAATATCTCAGGGTGTTTACAACAACCCAACATATGAATGTCTGAGCAGGATTGTTTTATTCCTTTAACCTCCTCCCCATGCTGGTTTATGTTGTTTTGTTTCCTGATTTGTAGTCATTAGATTACATATTCACATTAGATTTCACGCTCTACAGGACTACATGCCATGGGTTACAGCATACCCTTACAAGGCATGCAAAATTTGAAGTGGAATTCCCGGAGTGAAACAATGAACTGTTGGTGTAGTATATGGAGTTTCATGTATCTTTAAAACATATAAGCCAAAAAAATTATATATATGACTTTTAATTTTCTTTTTAAATGTTTTTGGGCATTTTATTCTAGATGCCTCTCTTTTTATATGTATGCATAAGGTAATTTATAAAATTTTGTTTTTTAATTTTTATTATTTATTTTTAAAATATTTTATATATTTATTTTAGAGAGAGAGAGCTTGAGCTGGGGCCAGGGAGGAGGGATGGGGAGGGTCAGAGGGAGAGAACCCCAAGCTAACTCTGCGCTGAGCTCAGAACCTGACTCAAGGATCAGTCTCGGGATCCCTGGGTGGCGCAGCGGTTTAGCGCCTGCCTTTGGCCCAGGGCGCGATCCTGGAGACCCGGGATCGAATCCCACGTCGGGCTCCCGGTGCATGGAGCCTGCTTCTCCCTCTGCCTGTGTCTCTGCCTCTCTCTCTCTCTCTGTGTGACTATCATAAATAAATAAAAATTAAAAAAAAAAAAAAAAGGATCAGTCTCAGAACCCTGAGATCATGACCTGAGCTGAAATCAAGAGTCAGATGCTTACCCTACTGAGTCACCCAGGCACCCCAAATTTTGCTTTTTTTTTAATTTTTCTTTTTTAAACATGTATTTTCCCAAAAAAGATGAAAATGTGCTATTGAATAAAACTTCTACTTTAGCTTCTTTTTAAAAATGTGTATACTTCCAAGGCATCAAAAACTATTTTTTTTATAGAAGCAAAATTATTCTAGCCAAATGGAAAACAAGGAGTACAATTAGAATCTTTCTTTCCCCCACTTTGTAGTGTTAGCATAAAGATTTTTTTCCTGCAATGTATTGAAAATCTTTGACTGCCATTCAGCTTTTTACAGTTCAATATGATGTAAAAATAGGTGAATCATAGTGGGATTCTTTAAAAATCTTTACTTTTAATTTTATTGTTTTTACTTTTTTTTTTTAAAGATTTTATTTATTCATGAGAGACAGAGAGAGAGAGAGAGAGGCAGAGACACAGGCAGAGGGAGAACCAGGCTCCATGCAGGGAGTCCGACATGGGACTCGATCCCGGGTCTCCAAGATCAAGCCCTGGACTGAAGGCGGCGCTAAACCGCTGAGCTACCAGGCTGCCCATGTTTTTACGTTTTTATTTAAGTTTTTTTGAATGTGTGATGTCACAGGTTCATAATTCAAAAAGTATAAAAATAAACATCTTGTTATTTCCTCCTTGTAATTAAGCATTTTTACCAGGTACTTCCATTTCCTTTCAGAGCTGATGTTTACATACATCTACAAACATGCTTATATTTTACCAAATGTTAGTTCCTTCTATTCCTAGCTTGATAAAATAGGTAAAGATACAGAGGATTTAAATCACACACAAGCTTGATGTACGAGATACACAGGGAACTTTGTACCCTACAGATAATATATATTCTTTCCAAAACATTTCTAACATTTGTAAGAATTGGTCCAGTGTTGGGGCACCTGGCTGGCTTGGTAGAGTATATAGCCCTTGATCTCAAACTTGTGAGTTCAAGCCCCACTTTGGGTGTGGAACCTACTTGAGAAAAAAAAAAAAAAGTATTCAATATTTTGCCATAAAGAAAGCCTTAATTTATTCATTTCCCAAAGTCAAAATAGTACAGACTATAGGTTGAAGGAGAAAAACAATGATCTATAGTAATCTCTATAGATATTTAAGAGCCATTTGAAAACATTCAATATTGCTCTTTCTCTGTTATTTTGTTTTAGGTAATAATTTTATAAAAAGCATATGGTTAGATATGGACTTTTAACAGAATTTGAGAATCTTTGTCTTTTTTAAAAAGATTTTATTTATTTATTCATGAGAGACACACAGAGGCAGACACAGGCAAAGGGAGAAGCAGGCTCCCTGTGGGAGCCTGATTCGGAACTCGATCCCAGGACCCCAGGACCACTACCCAAGCCCAAGGCAGATGCTCAACCACTGAGCCACCCAGGTGCCCAATCTTTGGCTTTTATTTTTTATTTATTTTTATTTTATTTTAAAATTTTATTTATTCATACATGAGAGACATAGAGAGAGGCAGAGACACAGGCAGAGCAAGAAGCAGGCTCCATGCAGGGAGCCACGTGGGACTCGATCCCAGGCCTCCAGGATCATGCCCTGAGCTGAAGGCAGCGCTAAACCACTGAGCCACTGGGGCTGCCCATTTTATTTATTTATGATAGTCACACACACAGAGAGAGAGAGAGAGAGAGAGAGAGAAGCAGAGACATAGGCAGAGGGAGAAGCAGGCTCCATGCACCAGGAGCCTGACACGGGATTTGATCCCGGGTCTCCAGGATCGTGCCCTGGGCCAAAGGGCAGGCGCTAAACCGCTGTGCCACCCAGGGATCCCTATTATTCTGATTTTTTTGTGTGTGTAATCATTTAATTTTTTTCATTCACCATCATAATGTTTTCTCTTCATTTCTGTGCTTGCTTATATTCTGTCCTCCTGAACAACCTCCCCCACTTTTTTTCCCCTGGATTTCCTTTTTTGAAAGTACTATACGTATTTTACTTCTACTAAGTGATTTCTCTAAAAATTCTTTTTAACAAAATATTTGTGATAATTAAAGAGTTTTAAAGACTAATTTGGTAAACATATGTGGACCCACACAGAGATTCAGAAATAAACATTACTGGTACAGTTGAAACCTCTACTCTCTCATCTTCAGCCTTCCTGTCCCAACTAGGTAACCGTTATTTTAAATTTGATTATTCTTAAATTGTTACAAATACATTTGAATCAAATTAAACAGGGTCTAACCTTTGTCCCGTCTCCTGCAAGAGAATTTTTTTGGTGGTGGGGGAGTATATTTAATTTCATTATTCATGTGTTCTAGGAGAATTTTTACATATACACATATATGGTGCAATGATGATTCAAATCTTTCCCTATGGTGCAATCCATAGATATATATATGAAATAGAATTATTCTTTCTCTTTTTCTAAGGATTTTATTTATTTGAGAGAGAGAGCATGAACAGAGGGGAGGGGCAGAGACAGAGGGAGAGCAGGAAGCTGACTCTCCATGGAGCCCTAGCAGGGGCTTGATCCCAGGATCCTGAGATCATGATCTGGCCGAAATCAAGAGTTGGGCTCAACAATTGAGCCACCTAGGAACTCCTCTTTTTTTTTTTTTTTTTTTTTTTTTAAAGATTGAGGGTTACTTTTTCGTTTAAAGGGTGGAAGTTATAAAAGTGCTTGCTTTAGTTATTTATTTTAAGTTCCCTTTATTTGCTTAAGCCATTTTAAAAAAATTATTTATTCATGAGAGAGGCAGAGACAGGCAAAGAGAGAAGCAGGCTCCATACAGGGAACCTGATACGGGACTCGATCCTGGGACCCCAGGCTCACACCCTGGGCGGTACTCAAGGCAGATACTCAACCACTGATCCACCCAGGCACCCTTCCCCCAAATTTAAATAGTTATAATAGGGGCTGGCTAGGTGGCTAGGTCAATTAAGCCTCTGGCTCAGGTCATTATCTTGGGGTCCTGGGATCCAGCCCCACATCCGAATTTGTGCTCAGCGTGGATTCTGCTTGTCTTTCTCCTTTCTTCCTCTCCTCTCTTTCAAGCAAATAAATAAAATCTTTTTTTTTTTTTAAAGATTTAATCATGAGAGATAGAGAGGCAGAGGCACAGACAGAGGGAGAAGCAGACCATGCAGGGAGCCTCAATCATGGCCCCTAGGATCTCACCCTGGGCTAAAGGTGGTGCTAAACCGCTGAGCCAGGCTGCCCTAAATAAATAAAATCTTAAAAAAAATTGTAATAGTTTTTAAATTTGTTTATTTAGCAATTCCCTTATGTATCTAGGTCAGTCTGGGAAACCTTCCTTTATCCTTCCAGAGTCAATCTGCAGTGTCTGGTCCTTGAATATATTTGTTTATTATTTTTTAGATTACTGTAAGTTAATATAATTTGTAATAATTATAAATCTATTTTGCTATACTGTATGGCTGATTTTTTGTTTTTATATGTTTTATATTTTTATATGAGATGTTTGTATAATTTGGACTTCTGTATTTTAGGTAGGTTTAAATGCTAATCATAAATTACTATTCATGTAATTTCTCAGACAAAATTATATCATGAATGATAGTGTCATCTTTTGAGTGATTGTTGTGAAAATTTGAATTTAGATAGTTTCCTCTGTTTTAATAGGATTTTTCTTCTAAACACTTTTCCAAAAATAGGTGTATTTTCTGCATTGCGTGCTGTTCCCCAAAAGGAGGGATACCTTGGATTATATAAAGGGAATGGTGCAATGATGATTCGAATCTTTCCCTATGGTGCAATCCAGTTTATGGCATTTGAGCATTATAAAACGGTACTTGAACTTTTATCTTGTTTCCTTTTTGTGTCCTTGAATATCATACTTAGTTAACAAGGCATTTGCTTTGGCCTTTAAAATTACTTTGGATGAATGGGTAAAGTAATACCTTTTTGAAGGAAAAAGACTCGTGATAATTTAAATTTTTAAATATAACTTGGTTTTGGAGGTATCTATTTTAGACTTGTTAGTCATTTTTGAGCAAATTGTTTATGTACACACTTATGAAGAAGAGCCAAAATATACCTCAAGTAGATAATAGTAAATTCTTAAAATATTAATAGCTTTTTAATGTGCTTTTTGTTTCTCAGTTCTAGGAAAGGAACATTGTGGCTTTGGATTTTCTTACTAAATAAGATAGTGAAATCATATGGTGAAAGTCCATTTTTGAGTAATGCTATCAGTTAACAACTTTTCCCATCCTACTCATTAATTGATTTTCTCTTTGTTGGACTGAAAGTTTATGCTCTCAAATAACTTAGAAAAAGGTTAAATATGTTAAATTTTACAAGTATCTTAAAAAGAAAAGTAAACAATAGAACATTCTAAGCTCATCGGTCAGAATTGATGCCATCAGTATATCAAGAATTCATTGTCTGTAGTAGCATTTTATTTGTATTATACCATTCACTCTTTAAGTATTTGTGGTCATCAACATGCAACATAGTATATTTGGCAATCCTAAATTAAGATTGTAAAAGTGCAGAACTAGAGCAGAGGCTACAGAGGAAATACCTGAACTGTTCATCATGTGCTAGAACACTGTTCACTTTTATACCATTGCACTTGTTTCACTTATGTTTAATACTAATTTTCTTTTCACTAGTCCTGTAACTTTCTTGAAATGTCTTCATTATGAAACATGGAAATGAGAAGAACTCCAAAATATCCCATTTAATATGATGTTTTTGGTTTCTAGTTAATTACCACAAAGCTGGGCGTTTCTGGTCATGTGCACAGATTAATGGCTGGATCCATGGCAGGTAAGAGGAGTGGGTGTATTTTATTTCTGACAAATTAATTTTCTACTAAAATACACAATTTGCTCTAAGTAATATTTGTGACATTAAGTAGCACACCTTTGTCATCTTCCTATACTTAGCCATGTAAGAAATCATTAATATCCCACCTCAAAAAAAAGTATTTTACAGTAGGAAAAGGTAAGGAATAGTCTAAATGTATAACTCTGTGAACAACATACATCCCTTTTTTTTTTTTAAGATTTTATTTATTCATGAGAGAGACAGAGAGAGAGAGAGAGAGAGAGAGAGGCAGAGACATAGGCAGAGGGAGAAGCAGGCTCCATGCAGGGAGCCTGATGTGGGACTTGATCTTGGGACACCAGGATCATGCCCTGAGCCAAAGGTAGGCAATCAACCATTGAGCCACCCAGGGATCCCCATACATTCCCTTTGACAATTCTACTTCTGGAAATGTTTTTTTCTTTCAAGCATTTAAAAAAATTATAATGACTATAATAATACATACTCCTATACAATGAAAATAATTCTACTCCCTAGAAGCAATAACTATTAACAATTTCTTATATATGCTTTTTTCCAATACTACTCTGTAAGATTAGAACCTTTCTTTTACAGTTATCTCAAGACTGTTTTCTATATCAATACATAGATCTTTCTTATTTTTTTTAAAGACCTGATGTTATTTTCTAATTTATGAATGTATCATGATTTATTTAATCCAGTCCCCTATTGACTGGCATTTGGAATATTTTCAGTTTTTATTTCACAAATAACACATTGTACTTGCTATGGCTGTAGAATAAATTTTGACAAGGGAAATTCTTTTTTTTTTTTTTTAAAGGTTTTTTTTTTTTTAATTTTTATTTATTTATGATAGTCACAGAGAGAGAGAGAGGCAGAGACACAGGCAGAGGGAGAAGCAGGCTCCATGCACCGGGAGCCCGACGTGGGATTCGATCCCTGGTCTCCAGGATCGCGCCCTGGGCCAAAGGCAGGCGCCAAACTGCTGCGCCACCCAGGGATCCCAAGATTTTTTTTTTTTCTTTTATCAAATAAATTCAGATAAATTCAGATTTCTTTTATCAGATAAATTTTTTTATCAAAGGATATGTGCATTTAAATTTTGATAGATTGTCTAGCTGATCTTCATAATGCTTTTTTTTTTTTTAAGATTTTATTTATTCATGAGAAACACAGAGAGGAGAGAGAGACAGGCAGAGCGAGAAGCACACTCCATGCAGGATCACATCCTGGGCTGAAGGTGGCACTAAACTGCTGAGCCACCCGGGCTGCCTTCATAATGCTTTTAATTTCTTTTTCCCCCTATATACCATAACAACTCTGGGTCTTTTTTTATTTTTTTAATAGATTTTTTTAAAAATTTTTATTTATTTATGATAGTCACACCAAGAGAGAGAGAGAGGCAGAGACACAGGCAGAGGGAGAAGCAGGCTCCATGCACCGGGAGCCCGACGTGGGATTCGATCCCAGGTCTCCAGGATCATGCCTTGGGCCAAAGGCAGGCGCCAGAGTGCTGCGCCACCCAGGGATCCCTAGATTTTTTTTTTTTAAGATTTTGTTTATTTATACATGAGAAACAGAGACAGAGAGGCAGAAGCAGAGGGAGAAGCAGGCTCCATGCAGGGAGCACGATGTGGGCCTCGAACCGGGACGGTGGGATCATGCCCTGAGACGAAGGCAGAAACTCAACCCCTGAGCCACCCAGACATGCCAGCAACACTGGGTCTTATCAAATTTTTAATATTTAGAGCAGCCTGGGTGGCTCAGCAGTTTAGCGCCGCTTTCAGCCCAGGGGCCTGATCCTGGAGACCCGGGATTGAGTCCCATGTTGGGCTCCCTATGTAGAGCCTGGTTCTCCCTCTGCCTGTGTCTCTGCCTCTCTTTCTGTGTCTCATGAATAAATATAATCTTTAAAAAAATTTTTTTTTAATATTTAGCAGTTAATTATGAGTAAGGTTCCTCAGCTTTCCAATGTTTATTGACCATTTCTGTTTCTTTAACTTTCAGCCTGAGATGTTTCTAGTTTTTTAAATACTTACTTTTGCTTAAAAAAACTAGAAATTTTTTTTTTTATGAATTTGGGAATTAGGACATTGCTTTTGTTTCTGTCAAATATTGTTAATAGTTTATTTCTCAGTTTTAAATTTGTCTTTTAACCTTGTGATTTTTTTTTTCAAGAAAAATCCTCTAAAATTTTCTTTTTTTTCTTTTTTCTTTTTTCTCTAAATTTTTCACACTCATCCACATACCCACACCCACACCCATAGAAGTTTTTTTGTTTTTGTTTTTGTTTTTCCATAGAAGTTTTACATAGCCAATGGATTAGTCTTTTGCACTGTGGCTTCAAAATTTGTGTTGTGTTTAGAAATGCTTTCTTTAGTTTTTAAAAAAGATTTTCTTTTTTTTTTTTTAATTAAAAAAGATTTTCTTTATTTATCTGGGATGGGGCAGGGAGTGGTGGGCAGAGGGAGAAGGAGAAACAGACTCTCTGTTGAGCAGGGAGCCTGATGTGGGGTTCCATCTCAGGACTCTAAAATCATGACCTGAGCCAAAGGCAGATGCTTAACTGGCTGAGCCACTCAGGTCCCCCTGCCTTCTTCATTCTTTTTTTTTTTTTTTTTTTTTATTTATTTATTTATTTATTTATTTATTTATTAATAATTTTTTTAATTTTTATTTATGATAGGCACACAGTGAGAGAGAGAGAGAGGCAGAGACAGCAGAGACACAGGCAGAGGGAGAAGCAGGCTCCAGGCACCGGGAGCCCGACGTGGGATTTGATCCCGGGTCTCCAGGATCGCGCCCCGGGCCAAAGGCAGGCGCCAAACCGCTGCGCCACCCAGGGATCCCTAAATTTTTATTTATTTATGATAGTCACACACACAGAGAGAGAGAGAGAGGCAGAG
Organism: Nyctereutes procyonoides; assembly: GCF_905146905.1. Lineage (NCBI taxonomy): Eukaryota > Metazoa > Chordata > Mammalia > Carnivora > Canidae > Nyctereutes > Nyctereutes procyonoides. The sequence continues at coordinate 68,446,677 of NW_026575046.1, forward strand.
ACACAGGCAGAGGGAGAAGCAGGCTCCATGCACCGGGAGCCGGACGTGGGACTCGATCCCGGGTCCCCAGGATCGCGCCCTGGGCCAAAGGCAGGCGCGAAACCGCTGCACCACCCAGGGATCCCTGCCTTCTTCATTCTAAGATAAAAACAATTTATCATGTTTTCTATTAAAACTTTATTTTTAGGGTAGTTAGTCCTGGTGGTGCAGCGGTTTAGCGCTGCCTGCAGCCCGGGGTGTGATCCTGGAGACCCGGGATCGAGTCCCATGTCAGGCTTCCTGCATGGAGCCTGCTTCTCACTCTGCCTGTGTCTCTGCCTCTCTTTCTCTCTCTGGAAAAAATAAAAAAAAAAATCTTTTTAAAAAAGACTTTATTTTTAAAACTTTTTTATATTGATCTTTTTAATATTTATATAAATAATAAAGTGGGGATTGAATAAAATTTTTCTCCAAATGACTGGTCACTCATGCCAACATTATTTATTCAATAACTTACCCTTTTTTCTGATTTTTAAGCACTCTATCATATACTAATTTCAGTAATTTTATATTTATTTTAAAATTAAATTAAATTTAAATTCAATTAATTAATATAGAGTGTATTATTAGGTTCAGAAGTGGAGTTATGATTCATCAGTTGCATCTAACACCTAGTGCTCATTACATCACATACCCTCCTTTTTTTTTTTTTTTTTTAAAGATTTTTATTTATTTATTAGTGAGAGACACAGAGAGAGGCAGAGAAATAGGCAAAGGGAGAAGCAGGCTCCATGTAGGGAGCCCGATGTGGGACTCGATCCCAGGTCTCCAGGATCACGCCCTGGGCTGAAGGCAGGCGCTAAACCGCTGAGCCACCCAGGCTGCTCATCACACGCCCTCCTTAATGCCCATTACCCAGTTATCCCATTGCTCCCCTTCAGTAATTCTACTTAAGAGAGGAAGTAAAAATGTGTACAATGGTATTTAGCAGCAAAGATGTTCATTGCAGTTTTATCATACCAAAAGGGTCACTTAAATATGTAGCTATAAAAGAGTGGTAAAAAAAATTCCATGTATCAGACTATCTAAAACTCTTGAAATCTATATGTGTGATGTGGTAGGGAGAGTAGTGGGGACAGATGTACTGACCATGTAGGCCCTAAAAGGCAACAAAAACCATTGGATAGATGTTGGAGACACTATGACTGTAGGTAATCATCTACCTTCCTTGTCATTGAGATGACAGACTTGTTCTTGGATGATGACGGGTCTTAGGAATTTTCCAGATACAGCTTCAGACTCTGAAACCAATGACTCTTCAGCCTCACCTTTGTACCTAGATCTGTAATCCTCTTTTATGGTTTTTGCCTTATCCAGTGTTTGTTTATCTTTCCTTGACTCCTTGTGACTAAACCAAATTAATTAAGTAGTAAAAATAACCAGGAATAATATTCAAAATATTTTGCAACACAACTATAGAGGTACTTAAAAATAAGACAAGTTCTGAAAGTCTCTAATTAACTTGTTAATGACTGAAGCATGAGATAGTATGTGATGGTAGTGACGGTGGGAATTCTGGTAGGGGGAGAGGGCTACCAGGGCCATGGTAAGGATATTAGGGAGTTGGAGCAACAGCTATTTGGCAACTGGTTTAAAAATAATTTCTGTATGTTACACGGGTATGACAGTGCTGGCGAGTGACATTAGCTAACAAGTATTGATTACTTGCTATATACCTTGTCTAGACCTGAGCATTTGATGTGTAATCTTCAAACACTTGACAGGTAGTCCACCTCAAAATGCCATGTGGAAAATGCTATGATTATCTTCACTTTGTAGAAGAGAAATTTTACTAAGATTCTAAATTATAAAAAAAAAAATTTTTTAAGATTTTTATTTATTTGAGAGAAAGAGAACACAAGCAGGGGGAGGGGCAGAAGGAGAAGGAGAAGCAGACTCCCTGGGGGAACAGGGAGCCTGATGTGGGCTTGATCCCAGGACCCTAGGACCATGACCTGAGCCAAAGCAGACACTTAACTTACGAGCCACCCTGGTGCCTCCTAAATTATAAAATTTATGATTTTGTACATTACTTTTTACATTTTCTTTCTTTTGGCAGCCCGGGTGGCTCAGCAGTTTAGCGCTGTCTGCGGCCCAGGGCATGATCCTGGGGACCCCGGATCGAGTCCCACGTCAGGCTCCCTGCATGGGGCCCGCTTCTCCCTCTGCCTGTGTCTCTGCCTCTCTTTCTCTCTCTGTGTCTCTCATGAATAAATAAATAAAATCTTTAAAAAAAAAATAAATTTTCTTTCTTTAAAATTTAACTTTACAAGTGACCAATCAACTTTAATAAAAACAAACAAAAAACACCCCACATGACTGATCAAAATTCTTTCTTTGAAGATTGTGAGAAAGATTAAGTTGGATTATAAATATGAGTTAAATCCTGAAGACTTTGTATTATTTCTGTTTCACGACACTTGATTATTGAATAGCATTGTTCATTGAAACTGTATTTTTAGTTTCTTTTTCTTTTTTTTTTTTTAAGATTTTTATTTATTTAATCATGAGAGACACAGAGTGAGAAGCAGAGACAGAGGTAGAGGGAGAAGGAGGCTCCATGCAGGAGCCTGATGTGGGACTCAATCCCTGGATCCCAGGATCATGCCCTGAGCTGAAGGCAGACACTCAACTGCTGAGCCACCCAGGTGTCCCTAGTTTCTTTTTTCTGAGATGAAAGACATGTTAACATGAAGTTTTCAGTATATATTAAAAACAATAATAACCAAAAGGAATTTTAATTATAATTTTTTAAAAAGATTTTTAAAATTTATTCATGAGAGACACCCAGGTGTCCCTAATTGTATATTTTAACTTTTAGAGAAAAAGTTTTTAGAAATGCTACCAATTACACATAAGACTAGTACTTCCATAATTCAATATTTGTATTTTTATTACCATGTTTAAGTAATTACAATTTATATTTTATTTCTATGATTGTAAATAATTGAAATGAATGTTCTAGTTAATTTTATTTATATCAGGTATCTTTGCTCCTGTACCTTTGATAGCCTTTGAGTGTAAGTTTGGAATTTTTTATATTTGCCAAAATAAAAAATGGTGTGTTTTTCACAATCATTTCAACAGAGCTTATTTTAAAGCTTTTTTGAATTTGAACCTTTTCCCTTGTCCTAGAACTGTAATGCAGTACATGTTGAACCTCGGTTAACCAGAAAAAGGAAAAACTAGGTACTGAGAATCAAGGTTTGTGTATTTAAAAAAGGTCTTCTTTCCTTCTGTGTGTTTCAATTGTTTGAAATCAGTCTTGTGGGACCCCTGGGTGGCTCAGCAGTTGAACACGTCTGCCTTCAGCTCAGGCGTGATCCTGGAATACTAGGATCAAGTCCCGCATCGGGCTCCCTGCACGGAGTCTGCTTCTCCCTCTGCCTGTGTCTCTACCTCTCTCTGTCTCTCTCATGAGTAAATAAATAAAATCTTTTAAATGAAATCAGTCTTGCTTTGCCAGTTCTCATGGAACTAAGAGTGATGGGATAAAGAGAAGAGGAAAAAAAGAGGGAAGAATAGAAACTAGAAATGATAAGCTGGGTTGTATTTGCTGCCTTCTCTGGACTATTACAGTTTGGTATTTTGGCGCAAGACTGGGAAGTCAAATGTATAGAACACTTCCTGGATTCTGGCTGGCCTCCATTACATTATATTGACCATGGGCAGATTATTTAAACCTTCCTTAATTCATTCTCCATTTGTTAAAGTGGAGCTTGTGTTTGTCCAACTCCCTCTCCTTCTGAGTTGTTCTGAAAGTCAAGGAATTGCTATGAAAATGTTCTGAAAGATCTGAGGTCCTCCTTAAATATTAGGGAATGTTATTAAGTCTTCCATGTCAGTGACTTGTTACATGCTCTTGAGCCAACCACCTGAATTCCTTATTCCTGTCTCATTTGTAACCCAGAGAAAATTTTAAATAAAAGTGGTGGGATCCCTGGGTGGCTCTAGTGTTTGGCTCCTGCCTTCGGCCCAGGGCCTGACCCTGGAGACCCAGGATCGAGTCCCACGTCGGGCTCCCTGCATGGAGCCTGCTTCTCCCTTTGCCTGTGTTTCTGCCTCTCTCTCTGTGTGTCTCTCATGAATAAATAAATAAAATCTTAAAAAAAAAAGTATTCAAAATATTTAACAATTAGTATAGCATGTGTAGCAACCAACCAATCAGAACAGAGGCTGGATGTCAGCAGTGAGAATGGCTGTATGGTGCCGTTATTAAATTATTAGAACAGGTTGTGATTATTAGAACAGGTTGCACACTGTTCTTTGGAGAATTTCAGAGACTTGGAGGCACATTTTCCAGATACTTTAATATTTATTTATTTTTAAAGATTTATTTATTCATGAGAGACACACACAGGGGGCAGGGGGGCAGATTCACAGGCAGAGGGAGAAGCAGGCCCCATGCAGGGAGCCCGATGTGGGACTCGATCCTGGGACTCCAGAATCATGCCCTGGGCTGAAGGCAGGTGCCAAACCGCTGTGCCACCCAGGGATCCCCGATACTTTAATTTTATTTATTTATTATTTATTTATTTATTTATTTATTTATTTATTTATTTATTTATTTATTTATTTATTTATTTATTTATTTAAATATTTAAAAGGGAATGCTATTCCCTTGAGTCCTGATCCAGAATCCAGAAGCATATATTTTTGGAGAAATTACTCTTCTGAGATGGTAGTACAACCCTTGATTTCAGAACTTACTTTCTTTAGTTAATAGATTTGAGGCCTGATTTGTGTATAGGATGGGCATGATGTTCAGACCTCTGCTCTGTAGCCCTTTGGCTCTTGGACTTAACATCATGTAGTTATTGAAACATGGTTTCCACCGGAGAGTATTGTACTAACAAGTATCCACAATGACATGTGGTTGTTCCTTTTCGGTATTAATGACTGCAAATGTGGCTCCTGAATATCATAGTTGAATTCTCTCTCTCTCTAGAAGACTCTTTAAGATTCAGAGGTTGCACATAACTATCGACGGTTTATTATATTAGTTATTTACAACTGATATTTAATCATCAGGCTTGAAGCAGTGATGTGGTTCCAAAAGACAGGATATGGTAGAATTGAATGTTCTTGGACATCTACTCTACACCAATTTCCTTAGCTTTATGGCTTATCTTTTATATCTATGATACATGGAGCCCTTCTTTTGTCTAAAGTATTCATTTTGAATCGATGCATTTTTTCATTGAACTTTAATCTCTTTGAATATGTACATGAAGTCTGGCTGCTGCTCCTACTGTGTAGCTTCAGATGGAAGGAAGGTAGTGAGCTAGAAAGGAAGCCATCTCTGAAAACTGAAATCTACTTCCATATTCATTGAGAAGTTAGAGAGGAAGGAGATTAATTGATGAGAGCCTGGATATGCTCCTTTGCTTCAACCCTGTATTATCCAATTTTTAATATATATTACTCTCTTTGTAACTGGGATGCAGGGGTTCAAGAGCACCTGACTTCAGGGTCCCAAACAGACCAGGTTTTGCCACTCACCACTGACACAGTGCAAAGGCAGATACCAGGTGGTGGTGAAACAAGAAAGGAATTTATTTCAGTGAGGCCATCACACAGAAGACAATAGATTAATGTCTCAAAGACTGTCTCCAAAGTGCTGAATATACTTCTAGGTTTATATAAGGAAAATGTGGGACAAAGGTCAGTAGGACATGTAGGTGGGCCATAAGAGTCAGGTCAATAATTGTCTTAGCATCAGTCATGTGGAGTCATGCTGGTGTCAGGGCAGTTGTCATTGTTTGGGTAGTTTTGGTACCCATCATGGGATGCTTTGTTTACTGCATCTTTTGCCTAAGTTGTGAGATAAGCTGGAAAGAAGAACACAAGCATAGAAAGTACAGAGTGAGGTCAAAATGGAAGTAGTTGAAGTCCTCTTTTCAAATCCCCACTATCAAAACACCATTCTTTTTCTATGGAAGAAAGAAGGGATGACAGTCATTTCTTCTATAGCTATTTTCTACTACTATGGGGCAACGTAGGGATTTTGGAATGGAAGACTTTGACAGAGTAGGAGCTTCATTTCTTTTTGCTTTTTTTTTTTTTTAAGATTTTATTTATTCATGAGAGACACACAGAGAGAGAGAGGCAGAGACACAGGCAGAGGGAGAAGCAGGCTCCATGAAAGGAGCCCACTGTGGGACTCAAAACTGGGAATCTAGGATCATGCCCTGAGCCAAAGGCAGACACTCAACTGCTGAGCCACCCAGGCATCCCTGCTCTGGCTTTTATTTTATTTTATTTTATCTTATTTTATTTTATTTATTTATTTAAAAGATTTTATTTATTTATTTATTCATGAGAGAGACAGAGACACAGGCAGAGGGAAAAGCAAGCTCCCTATGGGGAGCTCGATGTGGACTTGAACCCAGATCTGTAGGATCACACCCTGGACTGAAGGCAGTGCTAAACCACTGAGCCACCCGGACTGCCCCTTGCTCTGGCTTTTATTTGTTTTTTTGTTTTGTTTTGTTTTTTTATTTATGATAGTCACAGAGGGAGAGAGAGGCAGAGACATAGGCAGAGGGAAAAGCAGGCTCCATGCACCGGGAGCCCGACGTGGGATTTGATCCCGGGTCTCCAGGATTGCACCCTGGGCCAAAGGCAGGCGCTAAACCACTGCGCCACCCAGGGATCCCCTGCTCTGGCTTTTAAAGAGCAGTTTTGCTATCCTAGCCATACAGATTTGGTCAAAAGGACAGTTGAATTAGGGCAAAGGGTGATCCTGGAGACCCGGGATCAAGTCCCATGTCAGGCTACCTGCGTGGAGCCTGCTTCTCCCTCTGCCTGTCCCTCTCTCTCTCTCTCTCTCTCTGTCTCAAAGAAATAAAATCTTTCTTTAAAAAAAAAAAAAAAAGAATAGTTGAGTTACACAATTTTTCGAGAGACCATCCCATTGTCTAGCTGTTCAAATAATCCTATGCCCATGGGATCCTTTTTTTATTCCCTCAGAGTAATAAGTGCAGTGATTGTCTATACATGGGCTATTGTGGCATTGTGATATTTACCTCAAAATGTCTAGCTTATACGAACAACCAACATTCAAGGACAATCAGAACTGGAGTCTAGGGGATCCCTGGGTGGCTCAGCGGTTTAATGCCTGCCTTCAGCCCAGGGTGTGATCCTGGAGACCCAGGATCGAGTCCCACATCTGGCTCCCTGTATGGAGCCTGCTTCTCCCTCTGCGTGTGTCTCTGCCTCTCTCTCTCTCTCTCTCTCATGAATAAATAAATAAAATCTTTAAAAAAAAAAAAAGAACTGGAGTCTAACGTCCTCAAAGGTGTGTTATTGAAACATTTTTTTTGTCTTTAAAATCACCCTCATTTCCATCAAAGCCAAATTAAGGCCAATTTGTTTGTAAAACAAGTCCAGTTCTAACAAACTTGGCCTAATTATTTACATAAGCACAGCAAGAATGGTGACTATGATCATATTAGTTCTTTAAATCTGCTTTGCTGCAACTTTTTTTTTTTTGCTGCAACTTTTTACAGGGAATTTTATTATATATATATTAAGATTCATTTGTTTATTTATGCAATCTATATCCAATGTGAGAGCTTGAACTCACAACCCTGAGATCAAGAGTTGCATGCTATTCCAACCAGTTGGGTGTCTCTATAAGGAATTTTATTTATTGTTTTATTTATTTAAGCTTTTTATTTATTCATGAGACACACAGAGAGAGAGGCAGAAACATAGGCAGAGGGAGAAGCAGGCTCCATGCAAGGAGCCTGATGCGGAACTTGATCCCGGGACTCCAGGATCACGCCCTGGGCTGAAGGTGGCGCTAAACCGCTGAGCTACCCGGGCTGCCCTAGTTTGAACTTCTAATAGCTTTACAAAGCCAGAAGCCAAGCCTAATTCTTGCCATCAGATTTGCCTGCAGTACCTGTGAATTTAAGTGAATTTCTCTTCTCGGGGTCCCCAAATATCCTGAGGTTCCTGCATCTGCCAGGAAGTGACATTCTTTACTTACCTGGTAAGATTGCTGGAAACTGTGTTAGCAAGGTGTCAGGCCAACATTTCCAAGGGGCTCTATTGACTCCATAAATTTGGCCTTAGGTCCTCAAAGCTGTCTGGTCATACCTGAGTCTGCACATCTTTCTCTAAATATGACCTTCCAGTCAAAGCCTTGGCAAAGTAGCCAATGTTTCCAATCGTGTCCTGTTACAAGGAAAACAGATTCTTATTGAACTTGTGCGACTAATTAAAATTGTCATGAAAGAAAGAATATTCATGAAAGTTTCTGAATTTTGGAGAGTACAGGTAGGCAGAAAAGTTAAATGTTTTAATTTGTTTACAAAGGAGTATTTTATTGTATTTCTTGAAGTCATAGATCTTGAGATAAAAAGTTTCCTTAAATCTGGGCAGCCCTGGTGGCCCAGCAGTTTGGCGCTGCCTTTGGCCCGGGGCGTGACCTGGAAACCCGGGATCAAGTCCCACATCGGGTTTCCTGCAAGGAGCCTGCTTCTCCCTCTGCCTGTGTCTCTGCCTCACTATCTCTCTGTGTCTGTCATGAATAAAAATTAAAAAGAAAATCTGGAAGAGGAAATGTTAGAACCAGCAATGTTTCAAAGAAGGGTCATAAAAAGTATAATTATTTTTCTTAATTCATTTAATCCCATGTTACTAATTTTTATTCTTGAATGCAGCTTTTCCATTAGTCCTGGAAATTCTTACCCAGTTTAGTTTTATGATTTTAAAGATATCAGGGGGGCTCATGGGTGGCTCAGTCATTTGAGTGGCTACCGTCAGCGTGGGTCATGATCCCAGGTCTTGGGATCGAGCCCCACATTGGGCTCCCTGCTCATCCAGAAGTCTGCTGCTCCCTCTCCCCGCACCGCACCCCCTGCTTCTGCTCTCTTTGTCAAATAAATAAATAAAATCTTTTAAAAAAATATCAAAAACCTGTATTTGGTAAATAGTCCTTTTCATGAATCTCCTCGAAGATGAAACACAGTTCAAGAGAGCAATAACTATAAATAACAAAAGACTAAAAAAGGATGGATATGGTTAAAGATTGGACAATAGTTCATTATAGTGCAGTTGACAAGGAGATCCTATTATTTCTGTGATACCCAACATTTCAATAATTAGAATGTGTTTCTTTTTTTTTTTTTTTAAAGATTTTGTTTATTTATTCATAGAGACACACACAGAGAGAGAGGCAGAAACACAGGCAGAGATACAGGCAGAGAGAGAAGCAGGCTCCATACAAGAAGCTGTATGGAGACTCCATCTGGGTCTCCAGGATCGCACCACCCCAGGCTGCAGGCGGCACTAAACCACTGCGCCACCGGGGCTGCCCAATAATTAGAATGTTAAATGATGACCTTATACCAGGACATGTTAAAACTTTAGGGATTTCAGATAATTTCTAGAACAGCATTACAGCATTTATTCATACAATATAACCTAAGAAGATCATCACCATTTATTTGACAGTGCTTCCCATGTAATCGAACATGCCAAATAAGCAAGCCTAATTAGTCAAAAAGCCTTCATTTAGAATTTGAATCTTGGGAAGTTTGTTAAAAACCTCAGGTTTTTTTTTTAAGATTTTTATTTTGGAGAGAGCCAGTGTGAACATGAGTGGGAGTGGCAGAGAGAGGGAGAACAGAGAATTGCAAGCAGACTCTGTGCTGAGTGTAGAGCTCAACATGAGGCTCAGTCTCACAACCTTGAGATCATGATCTGAGTCAAAACAAAAAGTCAGATGCTTAACTACTAGGACACTTTTTAAAAATTATTTATTTATTTATTTGAGAGCGGAGGCATGAGTAGGGGGAGGGGCAGAGGAAGAAGCTAACTAACTCCCCACTGAGCCAGGAAGCCCAACATGGGTCTGGATCCCAGAACCCTGGGATCATTACCTGAGCCGAAGGCAGCCATTTAACTGACTGAGCCACCCAGGTGCCTTTTTAAAATTTAAGTAATTTGTATAGCCAGTGTGAGGCTTGAACTCCCAACCTTGGGATCTAGAGTCACTCCTCCAACTGAACCAGCCAGACACCCCAAATATCTCAGAAGGTTTTAAAGCAGTTGCCATGGGACACCCAGGTGGCTCAGTCAGTTAAGCGTCTGCTTTTGGCTCAGGTTGTGATCCCAAGATTCTGAGATGGAGCCTTATATCGGGCTCCGTACTCAGTGAGGAGCCTGCTTCTCCCTCTCCCTCTGCTGTTCCCCTTGCTTGTGCTCTCTCCCTCTCTGTCAAATAAATAAAATATCTTAAAATAAATAAATAAAGCAGTTGCCTTAACAAGATTACAGATTGTTATAAAACTTAATATTTAATTATCTGTTTAACCAAGGTGGCAATAAAAGATTATAAAGAAGTCTATATAGTTATTAGCAAAATTTAGCTCCTTTAATATTGAGAAGTTTTAACATTTTTAAGTTTTTTTTTTTTTTTTTTTTTTTTGAGAGAGCGCACAAGCAAGGGGGAGGGGCAGAGGGAGAGAAAAGGGAGAAGCAGACTTCCGGCTGAGAAGGGAGTGTAGGACCCCAAGATCATGACCTGAATGGAAGGTAGACCCTCAACTGACTGAGCCACCAAGGCACCCTGAGAAGTTTTAACTTTTTTTTTTTTAAAGATTTTATTTATTTGTTCATGAGAGACACACAGAGAGGCAGAGACCTAGGAAGAGGGAGAAATAGGCTCCCTGTGGGGAGCCTGATGCGCAGGACTCAATCCCAGGACCCTGGAATCACGACCAGAGCCAAAGGCAGATGCTCTACCACTGAGCCACCAAGGTGTCCTGTGTTTTAACTTTCTTAAGTAATTGATGCTGATAATGATAAAACATAGCCCTGGGCAGATAAAGAAAAAGGAGAAAACTTTTTATAATTTCTTATCAAGACCAGACCAACAATCCAAGAAAACTTTGTTGTTTTTTTTTTATTTTATTTTTTATTTATTTATTATTTTTTTGAAAACTTTGTTGTTTTTAACCAAAAAGCCAGATCTCAACCTACACCAATGTACTCTTTATTTTTTTTTAAAGAGTGCACTTTATTTTTATTTATGTTTTTAAAAATAAGCTCTACTTGGGGCTTGAACTTGCAACCCTGAGATCAAGAAGGGGCTTGAACTTAAAACCCTGAGATCAAGAGTCACATGCTCTAATGACTGAACCAGCTAGGTGTCCCTACCAATGTAATTTTAAAACTCATTCATTCCTTGGGGTGCCTGAGTGGCTCAGTTGATTAAACTCCTGACTCTTAATTTCAGCCTAGGTAATGATCTCAAGGTTGTGAGATCAAGCCCTGCATCCGGCTCCATGCCCAGCCTGGAAGATTCTCTCTCTGCCTCTCCCTCTGCTTCCTCCCTACCCTCTACTACCAAAAAAAACAGAAACTCATTCATTCCAATCCTAGTCAGTCCTGAACACACATAAAATGAGTCATAGATATATAGACCAGTCAGCCAGGAGCTTTTGAAAGGGTATAGAGATAGTACTTCCTGTCTTATACATATACTCACAGACACACGAATTCCAACAGAGATCTTCCCAGATGTGTACTTTAACTTCCTGTTTACTCTCATCTTTCCTCTTTTGGTCAGTACCTTCACAAGTTTCAGTGGCCCCTGCCCCAACTCTAAGCTATGCAAGCCTAAACAAAAAGGTTATGAAAACCTGGCAGTGGTTCAAAAGAACCCAACAGAAGGGAAATAAAGAAGTACTGGGTACAGTATGCACTTATCGGGAACTTACCGGGAGCCAAATTTCTAGGGCCTGCTACTTCTAATTAATTTGTTTCACCAGATGTAGGTAAGGCAGTTGGTGCCAGTTCAAGGCAAGGGAGAAAGTCCTCAAAATGAAACAGGTTTCAGCAGCTCCCTGTCTGGGGTCGACTAGCAATAGCTAGCTGACTCTGACCTCTCACAGTCACTAGCTCAGGAAACCAACAGGGAGCCCTGGGCTGCTGCCACAGCTAATTGCTCTATACTGGGGAATCCTGAGGCGGCTGGATAAATGAGAAGTACAGCGCCTGGCTGGCTTGCCAGAATTGCACCGGGGGCTCAGAAGTGCAGGAACACCTGGCTTTGGGGTTCCCAAATAGACCAGGTTCGGCTACTCTCTATGGATAAAATCCAAAGATAGAAAGGTGTATATGGTAGAACAAGAAAGGAATATTATTTCTGTGAGGCCATTACCCAGAAGACAGTGGACACTCTCAAAGAGTGTCTCAAAGGCTGAAAATACTTCTAGGTTTATATAAGGAAAATATGGGACAAATGTTGGTGGGTACATGCAGGAGGGCAGGGAGGTCAATCCCGCCTGGTCTTGCTGGTTCACGGCAGTTGTCCTGTCTTGAGGGATGCTCATAGAATGCTTTGCCCACCTGGTCTTTTGCCTGAGTAAAGAGATAAGCTGGAAAGAAGAACTTAAGCAATTAGAAAGTACACACTGATGTCAAAATAGAAGTGGTTGAAGTCCTCTTTCATCTTTCCTCTACTGCCTCCTCCTTATAGTGGTAGTTCCTTTGTTAAGAAGTTATATATGCTTCTTGCTGGAGCAGAATAAAAATTTTATATTTGCCATATTTTCAGAATATGATCTCTGCAGGTTTTTTTTTTAATTTTTTTTATTTATTTATGATAGTCACAGAGAGAGAGAGAGAGAGAGAGAGAGAGGCAGAGACAGAAGCAGGCTCCATGCACCGGGAGCCCGACGTGGGACTCGATCCTAGGTCTCCAGGATCATGCCCTGGGCCAAAGGCAGGCGCTAAACCGCTGTGCCACCCAGGGATCCCGATCTCTGCAGTTTTAATGACCAGGAATTATCTGTCTTAGGTATCATGATTTAAATATAATTTGCACTCATAGGATTTTTGTATTGTATACAGTGATTGAAGCTTTGCAGATCTGCAAAATTTAATTACTGATTAATGTATGTTCTTGGGTTACCACAATTCCTGGATTCTATGTTAGGGTAAGAATTTAGGGAAAAACAGTAAGTTTGGATTCATCATTAAGTCCTCAATTTCTTGGGATCCCTGGGTGGCGCAGCAGTTTGGCGCCTGCCTTTGACTCAGGGCGCGATCCTGGGGACCTGGGATCGAGTCCCACGTCGGGCTCCCGGTGCATGGAGCCTGCTTCTCCCTCTGCCTGTGTTTCTGCCTCTCTCTCTCTCTGTGTGACTATCATAAATAAATAAAAATTAAAAAAAAAAGTCCTCAATTTCTTGACTAAGGGAAGAAAAGAGAAGTTTGCACATATACAAAAATTGCAGGCACATCTCAACTTGATTGAGTTTCGTTGCTTCCTGGTAGGTGAAGATATACTGCTTTCTGTATTGGATTATGGTTGTAAAATGGGGGAAGAGGAAAACTATCACCACCACTATTTGAGGTAGGTAGTTTCTGATTTTCCTTAATTGTACTTGGAGGATTTTTTTGGCCTCTCTGAAAAGCAGTGCTAGTTAGACTAGTAAGGAAGAGATATGTAAGTATAGAAAAAAGGCCAAAATGGGAGACGCTAGGCTTATGAATTGAAAAATCCCAGTCACCATGTAGATGACTGATACATAGGTCAGTATGATTACTAGCAGTCAAGCTAAGTTCCCACTTTGTTACATATTCCTTCCCAATAATCCCGATTGTTCTTTTTTTCTTTTTGTATTATTATTTTTTAATTTTTTCCTTTTTATTTGAATTCTTGATGTATAGGAAGAGATTGAGAGTGGAAGAATTTGGGTAAAAAGAGAATACAGTTGATTTGGTTCACAAAAGAAAGGGTCAAGGGGATCCCTGGGTGGCTGAGCGGTTTAGCGCCTGTCTTCGGCCCAGGGTGTGATCCTGGAGTCCTGGGATCAAGTCCCACGTCGGGCTCCCAGTATGGAGCCTGCTTCTCCCTCTGCCTGTGTCTCTGCCTCTCTCTGTGTCTATCATGAATAAATAAATAAGATCTATTAAAAAAAAAAAAAGAAAAAAGAAAAGAAAGGGTCAAAAAATGAATAACTTGAAAAAGACTGGGAGAATAATAGCTAACATTTTTTTTAACATTTAGATATAATATTTTGTATATGTTGGGAATTATTTTAAGCCTTTATTTACATATATTAACTCATTTAAGCTTCATAAAACCTAATTTGGGTAATGACTTATTGTGATGTCCGTTTTATAGATTTTGAAGCTGACACCCAGGTTAGGTAACTTGCTCAAGGTCACACAGCTAGTTAGTGGTAGAGTCTAATTTGAACTCAATCAGGCTCAATCTAGAGTCCATACTCATAAGTTCTTTTGACCATTTGATCAGTTTTGATCATAAGTCAAAACCAAATACTTTAAAAATAATAAATTACTGAAATGAGAAAAGTTCAACCCCATGAAAATAATGCTGGTGCTAGATTACTTGACAGGTAGACTACACCCATGCTTAAGTCCCCAGCAAAGCTGGGACTTTTGTTATTTTGAAAAAGGATTGATGCAGTCATTGTGAGGAAAATCAGAACGTAGTTGGATATCCTCAAACTTACTTTACAGTGTAATAGTATTTTTAGTTTGAACAATGCAAGATATCATAATCTTTTTTGTAGTTAGGGTTTGTAGAAGTCTACATCTAGCCCTGTAGAGGGGTTCATAGTTTAATACTTAGAGTGAAGGGTATTTCTTACCTCCCTTTACCTCCTTGTTCTAAAAATAAGTAAACATTTAAAGTCACTAATTAGGGATCCCTGGGTGGCGCAGCGGTTTGGCGCCTGCCTTTGGCCCTGGGCGCGATCCTAGAGACCCTGGATCGAATCCCACGTCGGGCTCCCGGTGCATGGAGCCTGCTTCTCCCTCTGCCTGTGTCTCTGTCTCTCTGTGTGTGACTATCATAAATAAAAAAAAAAAAAAATAAAGTCACTAATTAGTTTTCAAGATTTAAGAGTGCATAATTATTAAAAATCCTCTGCTTACATTCCAGGGTTTATTTATTTATTTATTTTTAATGTTTTTATTTATTTATTCATAGACACGGAGAGAGAGGCAGAGACACAGGCAGAGGGGGAAGCAGGCTCCCTGCAGGGAGCCCGATGTGGGACTCGATCCAGGGTCTCCAGGATCACACCCCAGGCTACAGGCAGCACCAAACTGCTGTGCCACTGGGGCTGCCCGCAGGGTTTAAAATTACATTGAAATCATGAAGTTGTTGGGAGTCCCAACATGAAGTTGTCCATGAGTCCTAGGTGGCTTAGCCGGTTAAGCATCTGCCTTCAGCTCAGGTCTTGATACTAGGGTCCTTGGATCAAGTCTCACGTTGGGCTTCTGGTTCAGCAGGGAGCCTGCTTCTCCCTCTCCCTACTGCTTGTGCTCTCTCCCGAATAAATAAATAAATAAAATCTTAAAAAAAAAGAGAGAGAAATCATTAAGTTGTTTTCAGGATTTGCCTTTGGCTCAGGTCATGATCTCTAGGTCCTGGGACTGAGTGCAGTGTAGGGCTCTTGGCTCAGTGGGGTGGGGAATCTGCTTCTCTCTCTGTGCCTCTCTCCTCTCTCTTGTTTTCTCTCTCTCAAATGAATAAATAAAATCTTTAAAAAAAAAAAACTAACAACAAAACTTGGTGATTTTTATAATCTTGTGTAACAATTCAACTGTAGGGATCCCTGGGTGGCTCAGCGGTTTGGTGCCTGCCTTCGGCGCAGGGTGTGATCCTGGAGTCCCTGGATCGAGTCCCACATCGGGCTCCTTGCATAGAGCCTGCTTCTCCCTCTGCCTGTGTCCTTGCCCCCCCCCTTTCTCTCTCTCTGTGTATCTCAAGAATAAAATCTCTAAAAAAAAAAAAAAAACAAACAATTCAGCTGTAAAAATTTGAGAATCAGATTGGCTTTTTCAACAATTCATGCATTACGCAGCATCCCATCTAGCAAGTAGAAAGGAGATCTGGGGAGCTATGCAAAATGGAAAGCTTTTATAGCCAGTAGAGGGAAGAGATAAAGAAAGAGGGGGGCAAATTCTAAGTATTAAGACTTGATTTGGTGACATGGGCTTAGCACAAGTGACTCCATTTTGGGCCTGTGGTTTCTTTCTTTTTAATTTTTATTTTTTTAAGATTTTATTTATTTATTCATGAGACACAGAGAGGGAGAGGCAGAGACATAGGCATAGGGAGAAGCAGGCTCCATGTAGGAAGCCGGATGCATGACTCAATCGTGAGACTCCGGGATCATGCCCTGAGTCAAAGGCAGATGCTCAACCACTGAGCCACCCAGGCATCCCTCTTTTCTTTTTTGCCTTAAACTTGTTTCATTTTAACAAATGTTAACATGTTTTTTCTTTAGGAAGATTTGATTGATTTTTTTAAATTTAAAAGAAATCCATAAAAACATGGCAAAATAAACTGGCTAAAAAATTGCAAAACTAGATCACAAATTTAGCATCCTGGAACCATTGGCATTATTTTTTTTACCGTTTTCTGATATATAATTAGGTTATGCCAATTCCTCAGTCTGACTCATGGTCCTGCCACTTCCTGTCTTGCAACTTTTAAGCTAATGCCCCCTTTACATTTATAAATTTCTAAGCATACTCATTTTCTACCAATTTATCATTTGCTACTTTAAGTCACAATCATTTCATGTTAAGCCACCTGAAGCCAGTAAGACAACTAGAAGGAAAGAAGAAATAGGGGATCCCTGGGTGGCGCAGCGGTTTTGCGCCTGCCTTTGGCCCAGGGCACGATCCTGGAGACCCGGGATCGAATCCCATGTCGTGCTCCCGGTGCATGGAGCCTGCTTCTCCCTCTGCCTATGTCTCTGCCTCTCTCTCTCTGTGTGTGACTATCATAAATAAATAAAAATTTAAAAAAAAAGAAAGAAGAAATAAATGGAGTGAGAGAGAGCAAGTGGAAGAGGCAAGACCAAAGTGATGCAGGTTAGGGAAGAGAAAAAAAGGAGTTATAAAAATTAATAGCTGTTGTAAAAATGGATAGTGATGAATTGGGAAAATCCTAGCAAAATCTGAATATTAATCAAGTTGTGTTGTGTCAGCACAATCAAGCCTTAAAATGGTCAGCCTTTTGATTCTTTTGTTACACTTCTTAATATGAAATATTCCAAAATAAAATCTTAAAAAAAAAAGAACTTAGTAATCGAATGTTTTGTTTTGTTTAAAGATTTTTATTTATTTAATCATGAGAGACACAGAGAGAGAGAGAGGGGCAGAGACACAGGCAGAGGGAGAAGCAGGCTCTATGCAGGGAGCCCGACATGGGACTCGATCCTGAGTCTCCAGGATCATACCGTGGGCCAAAGGCAGCGTTAAACCGCTGGGCCACTGGGGCTGCCCTGAAAAAAATTTTAGACCAAAAAGTTAAATTAGGCCAAGAGAATGGAAATAACTTTTTTTCCTTTACTTTTTTTTTTTTTTCAGAGAGGGAGACAGGGAAAGAGTATGCATGCACAAGTGTGGGAGAGGGAGAGAGAACATCTTAAGCAGACTCCAGGCCCAGAATGGAGCCTGACTTGGGGCTTGATTTCACAACCCTGAGATTATGACCTGAGCATAAATCAAGAGTAAGTTTTGCTTAACCAACTGAGCAACCCAGGAGCTCCTAGAATGGAAATCACCTTTCAAAAAAATTAATTATTTTATGATTTTATTTACTTATTTGAGGGAGAGAGAGTATGAGCAGAGGAGAGGGGCAGAGGGAGAGGGAGAGGGAGAAGCAGACTCCCCACTGAGCAGGGAGTCCTATGCGGGGCTCAATCCCAGGACTCTGGGATCATGACCTAAGTCCCTGGTAATCACTTTATTTATTTATTTATTTATTTATTTATTTATTTATTTATTTATTTATTTTTATTTATTTATTTATTTATTTATTTATTTATTTATTTATTTATTATTATTTTTAATTTATGATAGTCACAGAGAGAGAGAGAGAGGCAGAGACACAGGCAGAGGGAGAAGCAGGCTCCATGCACTGCTAGCCCGATGTGGGACTCGATCCCGGGTCTCCAGGATCGCGCCCTGGGCCAAAGGTAGGCGCCAAACCACTGTGCCACCCAGGGATCCCCTATTTTTTTTTTTTTATTTTTTATTTTTTCCTGGTAATCACTTTAAATTGCCACTTTTATATTACTTGTTTGCTATTTTGAGTCAAAGTTGTGGCACAAACATTTTATTTTTATTTGTTAAGACTAAGAAAAAGATAAAATTTATCATGTTTAAAAGGTAGTTTGGGGCATCTGAGTAGCTTAGTCCAATAAGTGTCTAGCTTCGACTTGGGTCATGATCCCAGGGTTCTGGGCTTGAGCCCTGGGCCTGTATCAGGCTCCCTGCATTGAGGAGTCTGCTTGTCCCTCTATTTCTGCTGCTCCCTCTGCTTGTGCTCTTGCTCTCTCTGTCAAATAAATCTTTATTAAAAAAATATTAAAAAATATAAGGTAGTATTACAAGTCTATATAGGCATCTGGTTGACTCATTTGGTGAAGCATGTGACTCTTCATCTCAGGGTGTGAGTTTGAGCCCCACACTGGGTGTAGAAATTACTTAAAATCTTAGGGACATCTGGGTGGCTTGGTTGGTTGAGTGTCCAGCACTTAGTTTTGGCTCAGGTAGTGATCTCAAGGGTGGTGGGATTGAGTGCTCAGTAGGGAGTCTGCTTGGGGATTCTCTCCCTCTGCCCCTCCCTCCAGTCACATGCATACACACTCTCTCAAATAAATGTTTAAAAAAAATGAAATCTTGGGGCACCTGGGTGGCTCAGTCAGTTAAGTGTCTCCCTTCAGCTCGGGTCATGATCCCAGGGTCCTGGGATTGAGCCCCATGTTGGGCTCTCTGCTCAGCAGGGAGCCTGCTTCTCTCTCTCCCTCTACCTGCTGCTCCACTTGCTTATGCATGCTGTCAGATAAATAAAATCTTTTTTAAAAAAGCCTACATAAAAAAAATAAAATAAAAAATTAAAAAGCCTACATAGAAAAAGGAAGTCATGACAATACCTTGCACTCTTCCTTTCCAACCTGAGCCCAGAATGGCTCTGCAAAAGAAGGGTGGTGAAAAGAAGGCTATTCTCTTGACCACAAGGTAGTGACCAGGAAACACACCCTTACCATTCACAAATATATCTATGGAGTGGGCTTCAAGAGCATGTGCCTCATCTACTTAGAGAAATCCCGAAATTTTCCCTGAATGAGATGAAAACTCCAGATGTGCACATTAACATTAGACTCAACAAAACTATGTGGGCCAAAGGAATTAGGAGTGTCCCTCATTCTGTATCCATGTGAGGTGGTTCAGAAAACATAATGAGGATAAAGATTTATCAAAGAAGCTATATATTTGTTGGTTACCTATATACTATATAGATAACCACTTTGAAAATTCTGGCACCACTTTAAAAATCTAGCACCACTTTCAAAAATCTATACAATCAATGTGAATGAGAACTGACAATTGAATGTCAAATAAAGTTAAAAAACCACCAAAAAAGGGGAGGGGGTCATATAAGAAACAAGCCAAAATAAGAGAGAATGTTCTTTGTCAATCAAATGCTGGGAAAATTATCCAATAATTGAATATTCTAATTATCTAATATTTAATACTTCTGAGAAGTCAGGAAAATAAGACTTTTTTTAAGATTATGTTTCTTTTACTTTTTTTTTTTTATTCATGATAGGCACACACAGTGAGAGAGAGAGAGGCAGAGGGAGAGGGAGAAGCAGTCTCCATGCACCGGGAGCCTGACGTGGGATTCGATCCCGGGTCTCCAAGATCGCACCCTGGGCCAAAGGCAGGCGCTAAACAGCTGTGCCACCCAGGGATCCCGGAAAATAAGACTTTTATTCTTATGGCTGACATTTATTACAAATTGGTACAATCTTTCTGGAAGACAATTTCTATTAAAAGCTTTATTCTTGGGCAGCCTGGGTGGCTCAGCGGTTTAGCGCCGCCTTCGGCCCAGGGTGTGGTTCTGGGGACCGGGGATCAAGTCCCATGTCGGGCTCCCTGCATGGAGTGGAGCCTGCTTCTCTCTCCGCCTGTGTCTCTTCTGCCTCTCTTTCTCTGTCTCTCAAGAATAAATAAATAAAATCTAAAAAAAAAAAAAGCTTTATTCTTTGCCCTAATAATTCTGTTTTAGGAATTTATCTATAATGGAAATGATGCACAAAAATATTTATCTAAAAGGTCATTCACAAAAGCATTTTTTGCAATTATAGTATCATGTAGCAAATAATGGAGCATATGGCAAATTCGATTAGTCTAAAGTCACCTAAAAGACTAAGGTGATTATTTTAATAAATTAAGTTACATCCAGGTATTGTTTTTCTCACATGGGAAGATGTTCACAACGTAATGTACAGTAGAAAAAATTGACTACAAAATAGAATTATAGTTTTTAAATTTATTTTTTATTTTGTAGTAATCTCTACACCTATTGTGGGGCTTGAACTCATGACCCTAAGATCAAGAATTGAATGCTGTACTGACTGAGCCAGCCAGCTGCCCCAGAATTACATTATTATAAGTTTTAAGCACGTATGTGTTTACATGTGTGTAAATGTACATATATAAAGGTTTGGGATATTATATATTTAGGTGCTTGTTAATGGTGGATAAATATGTGTATGTTTAATATTTTATTATCTATTTTTTTCTAATTTTTCTACACTGAACATACATTTTTTTTTTTGAGAAGTAAGGAAATCTATTTTACAAAAATAGATTTTTGCTACATCAAAACAAAAAGGTTCTGGGGCCCTTGGCTGGCTCAGTGTGCAATACTTGATCTCAAGATTGTGTGTTTGAGCCCCACGTTGGGTGTGGAGATTACTTCAAAATAAAATTTAAGAAAATAAATAAATTGGGGCACATGGGTGGCTCAGTTAAGTGTCTGACTTTAGCTCAAGTCATCATCTCAGGGTCCTGGGATCAAACCCCATGTCCCCACTCAGGGGAAAGTCTGCTTGTCCCTCTGCCCCTGCCCCTTCCCCTGTCCATGCTCTCTCAAATAAATTTTAAAAAATAATAATAAATAAAAAGCTCTGTACAGTGAAGGAAACTACCAACAAAAGTAAAAAACAGGGGCACCTGGGTGGCTCAGTCGGTTAAGCTTCTGCCTTCTGCTCAGGTCATGATCCTGGAATCCTGGCATTGAGCCCCAAGTCATGCTCCCTGCTTGGCACAGAGTCTGCTCCTCCCTTTGCCTCTCACCACACTCGTGTTCTCTGTCTCACGCTTACTCTTGCTTCATCTCTCAAATAAAATCTTAATTTTAAAAAAAGAATGGCTAAAATAAACTCAAGAAACAAGTATTGGCAATAATGTGGAGAGAAAGGTACCCTTGTGCACTGTTGGTGGGAATGCAAACCAGTCATTGTGGAAGACCGTATGGAAGTTAAAAATAAAATTACCATTTGATCCAGTAATTCCACTACTGCATATTTATCCAAGGAATACAATACAAGGAATACATGTTGAATCCCTAAAACTTTAATTCCAAAAAATGTATGCACACCTATGTTTATTGCAGCATTATTTAGAATAGCCAGATTATGGAAGCAGCCCAAGTGGATAAAGAAGATGTGAGAGATACACACAGGACTATTATTAAACTGTTAAAAAAAAAAAGAAAAGAAATCTTGCCATTTGAAACGGCATAGATGGAGCTAGAGAATATAATGGTAAGCAAAATGAGAGAGAAAAATACCAAATGATTTCACTTATATGTGGAATTTAGGAAACAAAACAAATGAACAAAGAGGGAGAATAAAAGAAACCAGAATAAAAAACTACCAAAAAAACCCCCACAAAACCAGAGTCCACTATAGGGAGCAAAAGATGGCTTTAGTGGAGGTAAATGGGGGGGATGTAGGTGAAGTAGGTAAAGGGGATTAGGAGTATATTTATCTTGATGAGCACTGAGTAATGTATAGAATTGTTGAATCCCTATACTGTACACCTGAATCTAATTTAACACTGTATGTTAACTATCCTGAAATTAAAATAAAAATTTTAAAAAGTAAAACTTCTTTTAAAGATAGATGATTTAATTAAAAATAGCTCAGTTGGATAGTTTATGCAATTTGAAAATTATTATATTGATGAAAATCTAGAACTTAATACTAAATTTGCTTATCAAATTTTTATTCCTAAAACAAATTTTTTCTATGACTATGAGCATTTATATTTTTATTATGTTTCATCAACAACAAATTTACCAAAACACTAAAAAGAAAATAATGATCATGCTTTGAAGTTTAGAAAAATGCCTTTATTTTATTTTTATAAGGATCTCTTTGGTAGGTAAAGCATGTCTTCATTTTAAGATTAGAGATAATTAAAAAAAAAAAGATTAGAGATAATAAGTAAAAAGTCAAATATCTTGCCTAGTGCTAGGAAATAGTTTTTCCTTTCTGGTATCCTACCTGGAAATAGACAAGAAATAGAATTTAAAAAGTACTCATGATCCACCTATACTGTACTATTTTGGTATTAATAACATAACTTCACAGTGGGAAGAACTTGGAAATATTTTACAAACTGACCCTTTGCTTACAAGGTTGTTTTTCAGCTGATGGTATTATGATATAATTCTATTAGTAATATCATTTTTTATTTCATTAGATTTTCATCATTGCTATAATTTGAGAGCAATATATATTTATATATTTCCTATCATTAGTAGTATATATATATATTAGTATATATATTAGTAGTATATATATATAGTATACTATATATATTTGTATAGTATACTTATACATTAGTAGTATATATATGTGTATATATATGCATATTCTTTTACATTTAAGTTTCTACTTTTTTTTTTCAGGTATGACTGCAGTTATCTGTACTTACCCTCTTGATATGGTGAGAGTACGCCTAGCTTTCCAGGTGAAAGGGGAACACACTTACACAGGAATTATTCATGCATTCAAAACAATTTATGCAAAGGTATTTCACATTTACTTTTCTCATCTGTCTTGTTTTATTTTTTAATGTAAGCTCTGTGCCCAACATGGGGCTTGAACTCTTGACTACAAGATCAAGAGTCTTAAGCTCTGCTGAGCCAGCCAGGTGCCCCTTTAATGTGTCCTTTTATATTTAAAAAAATATTTTGAATGTTATTTAAACTTTTATTTATGAATGATATTAATGATTATGATACATCTATGTTTCAGGGTGGGTCCCAGAGTAATTTTTTCTATTGTAACATATGCTTTTGCTTTTTGATGTTTATAATGATAAGCACAATGTTAATCTCACTTCTAATTTTTCTTCATTCAAAAGGAGGGCGGTTTCCTTGGATTTTACAGAGGCCTGATGCCCACTATATTAGGAATGGCTCCATATGCAGGTATTTTGAAATTTGGCAGAATCTTTTATTAGTTTTTCCTAATAATGATTTTTAAATTTTAGCATTTTGTATCAAACCCCTATTCCATCTGGATTTGGTTTTTCCCTCCTTAAGGATAAACATTTGACCCAGCACCATTTATTAAATAGTCCCTCCTTTCCCCAGTGACCTATAGTGCTATTTCTAAAAATACTTAATAGAGTACAGTTTTACACGTCTTTATATTTGGTGGACAAGTCCCTTTACCTTATGCCTTTTTTTTTTTTTTAAGGAATGTAAGAACTATAAATATTCCATGCACGGTTTTGATTTTGCACAAAAACCCCATTAGGATTTTTTTTTAATATTTTTATTTATTTATTCATAGAGACACAGAGCGACAGAGAGAGGCAGAGACACAGGCAGAGGGAGAAGCAGGCTCCCTGCAGGGAACCCGATGTGGGACTTGATCCTGGGTCTCCAGGATCACACCCTGGGCTGCAGGTGGCGCTAAACTGCTGCGCCACCGGGGCTGCCCCCCATTAGGATTTTGAATGAAGTTTTTACAGATCTTGGACATTTTTGTTAGACATATTTATAGATACCATTTAAGCTCTGTTGTGTCTTTTGGAAAATTACATTTTCAGTCTATTGCTTGATTTAATTTTATATCATCTTATAGCTAGTCATTATCCTACTTGTTGATTAATTATAGTCAGCCACCGTGTTACTTGTAGATGCTTTGGGGTTTCTGTGTGGGGAATTCATATTCTGTACAAATAATATCATTTTTCTATTTCCATTCTAATCCTTATTTCCTTATTTATTTATGTTTATCTTAGCTACTGTAATAGCTAAGGACCTACGGTGCAGCAGTGAATAGAAGTGATGATACTGGGCATTTTGGCTCCTTAATGATTTTATTTTTTTTTATTTTTTATTTTTTTTAAATTTTTTATTTATGATAGTCACAGAGAGAGAGAGAGAGAGAGAGAGAGAGAGAGAGAGAGAGAGAGGCAGAGACACAGGAGGGGGGAGAAGCAGGCTCCATGCGCCGGGAGCCCGACGTGGGATTCGATCCCGGGTCTCCAGGATCGCGCCCTGGGCCAAAGGCAGGCGCTAAACCGCTGCGCCACCCAGGGATCCCTCCTTAATGATTTTAAAGGGACTGTTTGTAATACTTCTTCACTTAGCATAATGTTCATGTATGGCGTTAAGGAAGTTTTGGTAAGAATTTTTATCTGAATTGGTGTTGAATTTTATCAGACACCCTTTCCTTCATATATGGAGGTGATCATATAGTTTTCTCCCTTAATCTGTTAATACAATTGAAATTAATAGATGTTTTAAGATCAACCCAAATTGGTTATGACATAACGACCTTTTTATATTGCATTGAATCAAGTTTGCTAATTTTTTTTAGAAGTTTTACATCTGTATTCCTAAATGAGATTAGCTTGTTAATTTTCTTTTCTTGTAATATCTTTGTGTGGTTTGGGTATCAAGGTTATATAGATCTCATAAATGAGTTGAAGAGTATTTCCTCATTTTCCATGTTCAGAAATAATCTCCATAAAAAGATTAGAATTATCTGTTTCTTGAAAGTTTTCATTGTGGATGATTTTTATTTTTAAATTTTATTATTTTTTAAGGATTTTATTTTTTTATTCATGAGAGACAGAGAGCGAGAGGCAGAGACACAGGCAGAGGGAGAAGTAGGCTCCATGCAGGGAGCCTGATGGCAGGACTCGATCCCGGGACTCCAGAATCATGCCCAGGGCCAAAGGCAGGCACTAAACGGCTGAGCCACCCAGGGATTCCCAGTGTAGGACCATTCAGGTTTTTCTCTTTTGTGAACCATTTTTGGTAGTTCATACCTTTCTTCACCATTTTCAACTTGACCCTTTGGTATTAGTTTTCAATTTTTTGGCAAAAGATTTCCCTTATTTTTCAAAGGTTTTTACATCTGCTCTATTGTGTCCCTTTTTTCATTTTTATTTGTTTTATCAGTTATTATATTTTGCAAAGAATCAGTTTTGACTTTTGTTTTCTTCTCTAGTCTACCTTTATTTTCCATTTCATTGATTCTTGTTCATTTCTTATCTCCTTCCTCAGTTTTATTCTTCAGTTGGATTCTTGCTTCATTCATTTTCAACCTTTGGGGTTTTTTTTTCCTAATGTAGGCCTTCGCCTCACCCTACCCCCCAAATCCTGCTTTAGCTGCATTACATGAGTTTATTATTTTACTGTTTTTACTTAAAATGTGGAAATTTTCAAACATATTCAAAAGTAGACAATAAAAGAGCCACCATTCACCTAGCACCTACCTTCAACAATGATCAAATCAAGACCAGTCTTGTTTCATCTATGCCCCTAAAAACTCTCCTTTTATCCCATATTGTTTTAAAGTCGTTTTATTTCATCCATAGTATTTCAGGATTCAGCTCTCTATGCTCTTTTTTTAAAGCATAATCACACACCATTATGAACTTTAAAAAAAATTCTCAGTATCATCTAGTATATTATCATTGTTCAAATCCCCACCTCCTCCCCTTAACTCATGATTAGTTTTTGGACATATCCAAGTTAATATTTGCCTAGTATATCTTTTTTCATCCTTTTATTTTCTACCTTTTCATGTCTTTATGTTTTAAGTATTTCTTTTGCAACCATTATGTAACTGATTATTTTTAAAAATCTGGTCTGTAAAATCTTTGTCAATTTACCCACCTAATAGTTGTGATTTTTCATACATTTGTACTTTCTATCCTTTGCTATTTGATTTCTACCTATGGCTTTTCTTTTCATGTTTTAAAATATATCTGTCTTATTTTTCTGAACCCTTCCCTTACCCATTCTTTTATAAATATGTAAATTTATTTTGCTCCCTCCTATGGTTGGTGGCCTTTAATTATGACCCCATTACTTGACCATAATCTCTGAGTTTCAGACCCAGCGATTCCATCTTCTGCAGACCCAGTGGCATGATCCATCTCAATAGCTTTGTGGCTCTTGGCTTCATTATATAGAGTCACTTCACCACTCTCATGGTCCTATATCTCCCAAGTGGGCTCCAGCTTATGTTGTTGGAAGGCTATAGTCCCCGGGTTCTCCTTCTCATCCTTTTTTGCAACAACAATAGCAATGACAAAGTCATTCAGAATACCTAGATTGCCATTATGTTGGAAGCAGAACTCTGTAATTTTTTTGCTCTATTTTCTACTCTAAGTTTTTTGTTTTTAAAATAGATTTTAACCTAATTATAGTATATATATAATTTTATTTCTCCATTTCTCAAACATTTTTCATATATTTGAATACTCTTCACAAATGTCATTTTTATTAGTTGTATCATATTTCACTGAATATTATTCCACATTTAGGTATTTCTGATTTTTCCAACTTACATTTAATTTGCTATGTATTTCCTCACTGTGAGCTTTTTCAAATTTTAGATTGCCTTTATTTTATTTTTTGTTTTTTAAAGATTTTATTTATTTACTCATGCGAGACACAGAGAGAGAGAGAGGCAGACACACAAGCAGAGGGAGAAGCAGGCTCCGTGCAGGGAGCCTAACGTGGGACTCTATCCCGGGCCTCCAGGATCAGTCCCTGAGCTGAAGATGGCACTAAACCACTGAGCCACCCATGCTGCCCTAGATTAAGTCTTTAAAATAGATTTCCCAAATATAAAAGTATATGAATATTCTATAATTGTATGCCATCAATTCAAATATTATATAAGAATTTTGTATAAAGAATAAATGCATATATTGAAGTATTCTCCTCGACTGAATTTTTGTTAGTGCTCATTTCTTGTTAAGTATAGAGCATACTTTAAATATATTTTAAAATTTAATAGGTATCAAGTTACCTTGAGTATAGTTGATAGGATTGCTTAAATTCTATTCTTGATTTTGTGAAAGTAAGACTTTAATGGGTCTATTATAAAATCATGTAAATGTTCACACACCAAGTGCGTGTTATTGATAATTTAATATTTATTAGATTTCACTAATTCATATTGGATTTCGTGATCCAATATGAACATTTCTCTCATGGTCACAACTCTTCATTTGAGACAAAATTAGACACTGAGTTAAAAAAACAATTTCTTTGTCACTTCTGAAGTTTTCACCTTTATCTTATCATGATCATTATTGTAAATATAAGTTGCCATATTTACTTGTAATTATTAATCATGAATTTAACTTTTACTCATGTGAAACCTTGGGAAACTACTTAATTTTATTAATACATAAGATGGCATTTATAACCAACTCTGCCTTTTTATTCAGTAAACTACAGCATATATTAGCGTGTGAAAACCATGCCTATAATTTTTATAGGTAGTTATTTTGTCATCTCTAGGTTATTTATAAACATTAATTAAACCTTTTTCTTTTATATTAAGCCAAACATCAGAAATCAGGAAATGTATAGTTTGTTTCTTGAGTTAATTGTTTATTATGAAGAATGGTGTCTTTTCATGGTTCATGTAATGTTAAAAGCATTCTGGTGTATTTATATTTTGTTTTTCAGGTGTTTCATTTTTTACTTTTGGTACCTTAAAGAGTGTTGGGCTTTCCCATGCTCCTACCCTTCTTGGCAGACCTTCATCAGACAATCCTAATGTCTTAGTTTTGAAAACCCACATAAACTTACTTTGTGGTGGTGTTGCTGGAGCAATAGCACAAACAATATCGTAAGTCTCTTCATCAACTTAATTCAATCAAATTGCAATTTCTCAATCTTGATTTTCAGTGTCAGTTAAATCATTTTATTTTTTCTAATAGATTATTAAAACACAGGATCCCTTGCAAAATATAAGCAGTAATCTAATACATTTTTCCAGATGTACCTGCACTTTAAGCATATTATAAATAATTAGATGCCATGTTGACCGATTAGTTTGAACCTATCAAAATTTTTGTGGATTCATATAAAAGAAAGAGGGCCACTTGGCTGGATCAGCTGATAGAGTCTGCAACTCTTGAGCTTGGAGTTTTAAGTTCAAACCCCATATTGGGTGTAGAGATTAGTTAAAAATAAAATCTTTAAAACAAAAATTTTTTTTAATGAAAGAAAAAAAAGAAAGTAAGCTATAAAGAATTACTAATTCTTCATATTTTCTCATGAATTTGCCTTTATGGGTTTTTGAAATTTGAGTCATTTGTGTGTGTTTGTGAAAGAGAGAGAGAGAGAAAGAATGAGAGAGAGAGTGAAGGAGAGGAGGCACTTTTCTGGCACTAAATCTTGAAGGCCTCCTTTGTGCCAGGCAGTGTAGTAGGCTTTGAGATACTTGCTAAAGGAAAAACAAAGTTATTTTCTCAACAAGCCTATATTCTTAAGACAGTGGCAATACAATGGAGTTATATATTAATATAAGTTGTAGTGGGAATATAGATAAAGGTATTACTATATTTTAATTGGAAAGGTAACTTCCAAGAATTTCCCAGCCCAAGAGAGATTGAGTAGATGAGATAAAAAGAGGCTGGAACACTTGCAGGAGCTTTTCACGAACGTGAAGAAAAGCTTTCTGTGACTGAGGAATATCCTGAGAAACAGGAAGTAATAGTGTCACAAAGACAAAAAAGAGTATCCAACGAAAAAGAAAAGTCAAAGTAAGATAAATACTGAAACATAAGGTGTTTATTGGACTTTACAATTAAGGATTGCCTTTGTGAAACCAGATTCAGTGTACTTGTCTGTAGAAGCAAATCATACTAGGTTGAAGGTAAAGAAGAAAAGGTATGTTGGTTTATTTTTGAAAACCTGGCTGTGGGGAGAGGGGCGGTGGTGGGGCTGGAAGCGCAGGAAGTCCCCAAGTCCCCAATGTAGCCCTCTTGTGAGCTCGCGGTATTTTCCTTAAATGATCGAGCTCCGCTTGGCACAGCTGACTCGGAGCCTGAGAGGATTATGAAAACGTGTGGGGTAAGGTGGGGCTGGGGACCGGGGTGGGGAGGCAGGGAGGCGGGGGTGGTTGGGGAGGCCCTTGCCCCATAGCTGCGAGCCCCGGTCGATGATGACGTGACCACTGCACAATCTGAGTTCTAGGAACCAGATGATGGAGTGGATGCTGAGAGCCGACTGAGACCTGGGGGGGGGGGGGGGGTGTGAAAACCTGGCTGTGGAACCTGGCTCATTTATAGAAACATGATCACTCTCCAGCTGTTCTGATTCTCTTCTTGCTTTTACTGCCTTTTTTCTTTGCTACTCACTTGTAATTTAGATTCTTAAGATCTGCCTTTTTTCTCTCACTTCTTTTCTTAGGCTATATACTATACCTCTTGACTCTTACCAGGTCCAAAGGCTTCCTCTCGGTCCTTTTGCTTCCTTCCAATTGTTCTAATTCTGGGTTTTTTGTCACAGTACCCTCTCTTGGCGATCAACTTTCCCAGCCTTCGCTTTTCAGTTTTCAGGTGTCCTGCTGATTCATGTCCTCCTCTTCCTACCTATCCATGCTGATTTTTTTTAAGGCCCTTGCCTGAGTTTAATCCTCTTCTCTTCCTATAAATATCTAGAATAGTTCATCTATCTTTATGGTTTCAGTGGTCACTTCTGCACAGATAACAAATTCTATTTAAGTCTCCTATTACTGTCTCTCCATTACTTCTCTAGCAGGCTCTTGGATGTTTCTACTTGGACTTCTGCCATCACTGCAAACTTCATAGTTCAGACATTACTTGTCTTTCTCCTGGTGACAATCCTCAGCTCCTAGCTTTACTGTTTGTTACTATAACCATGAACCTTCTAGCCCTGGAAATACCTTGAAATCAATTTTCATATTGTACGTTTTCAATTAGCATTCTGTCTTGTTTTTTACTGTAGAATACTGCCTAGAGTGCTTTTTTTCTTTCTTTCCCATTGTTATTTCCCTTGTACCTGGTCTTCTTACATTCTCTCCTTTCTACTAACCAATTCCTTGTACTCACATACATCTTTTCTCTGAAACTGAATCTTTCGGGTTGAGGTTTTTGTCCCTTAATTCCCATAAAGTTCCTTCCTCTTACAACCTTCATTAAAAAATAATTCCTGGAGATGCTTTTAAAATGTATATGGAACTTCAGTGATTGGTAATGTTATTTCTTAAGCTGTTTGGTTACAAAATGTAGTTTCTTTTTAATTACAACATTTCATTGTAAATATAAATGTATATAAAAGTATTTTACTGTTTTTGTTGTGTATCACTTAGGTATATATTAAGTTACCACGGAGATCTTTGAATAGGAAAGTAGAAAGTAGCTCTGTGATACTGGAGAATGTCTCTAAGATTCAATTTTTTTTTAAGGTTTTTTTTTTAAGATTTTACTTATTTATTCATGACAGACTCAGAGAGAGAGAGAGAGAGAGAGAGAGAGAGAGAGGCAGAGACACAGGCAGAGGGAGAAGCAGCCTCCATGCAGGAAGCCTGGTGTGGGACTCAATCCCAGGTCTCCAGGATCACACCCCGGGCCAAAGGTGGCGCTAAACCACTGAGCCACCGGGGCTGCCCAAGATTCAGTTTTCTTTCTTTCTTTTTTATTTTTTTAAAAGA
The DNA here is from genome assembly GCF_905146905.1 of Nyctereutes procyonoides. Classification (NCBI taxonomy): domain Eukaryota; kingdom Metazoa; phylum Chordata; class Mammalia; order Carnivora; family Canidae; genus Nyctereutes; species Nyctereutes procyonoides. The sequence goes on from NW_026575046.1 coordinate 68,477,537, forward strand.
TTTTATTTTTTTATTCATAGACACAGAGAGAGAGGGGCAGAGACACAGACAGAGGGAGAAGCAGGCTCCACGCAGGGAGCCCGATGTGGGACTCGATCCCAGGTCTCCAGGATCACACCCCAGGCTGCAGGGTTTTCTTAATGGTGGGATGATAGTACCTATTTCATGTAGTTTTGAAGATGGAATGAGATAATTTACATAAATTGTTTAGCACAGAACCTAACACAGGTAGTCAATATTAGCAAAATTAAAGGAATTTTAAAAAATCACCTGGGGTCACACTCCTAAAAAGAGGCTACTTTTATGTATTTCATTTCAGGTAATTTTTTTTACATAGAATTTTCTATCTTCTAAATGCCGTATCTGTAATTGTTTATTTTTGCCCATAAGGAAACATTTTTATTGTCTGCTATATACAGGGGGACTTGCTGAATACTCTTAGAGTAGTGGTTCTCAACTAGGGGTGATTTTGCTTCCAGTGGACATTTATTAATGTCTGGAGACAATTTTGGCTGTCAAGCCGAGGGTATGCTACTGGCATGTAGTAGGTAGAGGCCAGGGATGCACTTAAACATCCCACAGTGCACAAGATAGACCCCCATAGCTAAATATTACCTAACCTAAAATGTCAATGACAAAGTTGAGAAACCTTGTCTTAGGGTTCCAACAATGAAAAATATCCAGTTTAAATCTTCAGAAAGTGGCATTTAATTTGGCCCCGAGGAATGAATAGAACTCTATATTGAAGTGATGAGAGAGAAGAATCATCTAACCAATGGACTCACATAAGCAAAAGCAAGATCTCTGTATTGCTATTTGATTTATTCATGTGCTTATATACTCCTAGATTAGACAATAAAGGCATAGGAATGCATTCTTTCCTAAGGAAATAATATATAGGGCTTTGTAATCAAGAATTGTTGAATAGAACACTAAAAGTCATTTTTAAGTCCTTTTGCCTTTTTCTTCTTTTAGCTACCCATTTGATGTAACTCGTCGGCGAATGCAGTTAGGAACTGCTCTTCCAGAATTTGAAAAGTGCCTGTAAGTTCTCTATGTCATTGATCATTTTCTTTAGGAAATGTAATGCTTAAAGTAACCCCACTCCTGGTACCAAAATAAAATAAAATAAAATAAAATAAAATAAAATAAAATAAAATAAAATAAAATAAAATAATAAAATAAAATAAAATAAAATAAAATAAAATAAAATAAAATAAAATAAAATAAAATAAAGTAAGTAGGGAGATAGGACTGTGGTCTTACCAGTAGTCTAGATATTATTATGAAATAGTGTTGCCAGTGAATGTTACAGACATAATCCAAACAGAATAGATGTATTAATAAGCCAGGCAATTCTGTACATAGTGCTTGTACTTGGAATGAAGTGCTGCTTTATTGTGAATTTTCAGCTTATTTTTTTACACTTTCCTTCCAAAAACTAGTCAAGATGGCATTTTGGCTTCTTTTAGAAATGCTATTATGGGGGCACCTCGTGGTTCAGTTGGTCAAGCATCTGCCTTTGGATCATGATTCCAGAGTCCCAGGATTACATAGGGCTCCTTGCTCAGGAGGGAGCCTGCTTCTCATTATGCTCCTCCCCTTGCTCATGTGCTTCCGCATGTGTGCTCTCTCTGTCTCAAAATCTTTTAAAAGAAAAAACTCCTTTATAAAAAATTAAAAATGGTATTATGGATTTTGAAATTGTCTCTTCATGAGTGGGTATAAAGGTGTCATCATATAACCATTGTCTTTCAGTACCATGTGGGAGACTATGAAGTACGTCTATGGACACCATGGAATTCGAAGAGGATTATATCGTGGTTTATCTCTTAATTACATTCGCTGTGTTCCCTCTCAAGCAGTAGCTTTTACAACATATGAACTTATGAAGCAGTTTTTTCACCTCAACTAAAGAAAATCATGATTTTTTTTTTCCTTAGTAAAATCTCCGAGGGAGAAATAAAATGTTACTTTAATTTTAGGGAGAATATTACTTGAAGGGGGATATTTGCCTTGTCACAGGAACCACTGCTATTTTATACTTGATTTTTTTATTCATCACAAATCAAAAGTGCTTACTGTGCTTTTTGATGCCAAAAGTTATACCTTAGAACGTTGAAAAAATTCCTAAGCTGATGCTGGCTAATCAGTGATGTTATTTGAAACTGTTTTAAAGTGTTATTTGCAAGTAGAACAAACTTAAAATGGGATTCAAGAGCTTGCTATTGGCTTTATCATGCTTTAATTCCAAGCTTTATTTATAATCATGATTTCAAAGACTCTAACATTGGTTATTATTATTATTATTATTATTATAAATAGGCTTGGTTATATTGCAGTAGAATGATGAAAAATGAATTTTTAAGTCATATAAAACATAGCTTAGGGGGGCACCGGGCTGGCCCACCCAGAGGAGCATGCAACTCTTAATCTTGGGGTCATAATTTTGAGCCCACTTTGGGTGTAGAGATTACTAAAATTAAAAAAGAAAGTAAATTTAAAAACCTGTAGCTTAGAAGCCAGCATTGAAGATTATTCTTATCTCTCTTAACTCTGCTCCACTGCATAGAAGGACTGACAGTTTTTCTCTGTTTTTAAATAAAATAAATGTTGTATTTAAAAATTAGTCTTGTAGAAACTCAACAATAAATGAAGAATTTTCAGGTATTGCTCAACTGTTATTTCTAGGTACTATGACTGACTTAAATTTGTTTTTAAAAGTCAATGTATTCCTCAAAGGCAGTAATAATAAATACTGAATATCTTTGCTTTCAAAACAGATTAGCATTATAGATTTGTTTTTGTTAGGTCATTTGGTATACACTAGGAAATTTAAATGGACTGTGAAATATCCATTAATATAGATGTGAATGTCAAAGAATGTTTCTAAGGTATTTTATCATGATACATTGACTAGTTCTTCCATGTAAAATAATTTTAGTGCAATATAAACTTAAGTAGAAACGTAAAACATGATTTAATTGTTATTCTTCATATTAAAATAGTTTAAAATATAAGAATTCCATTTATTGTGTTTAGAACACTTTTTATCTTTTATTGTAAGCATGACAGAAATGGGAAGGGAACAATTATAATTCTGTCCAGAAATAGTGATTTGTAGAATTGATTGTGATTTTTTTTTTGATCAATGCAAACTATTTTAATTGCTCTAACTTTATAATTTTTGTATTGAGGTAAAATTGACATATAACAATATATTAGTTTCAGGTGCACAATGTAATGATTCAATATTTGTATTTACTGCAATATAATCACCACAATAAGTCTAGTTACCATCTAATTGACGTATTAGAAAACTAAGTTGAAAGTGTTATTTCTGCTTCAAATTTTGTCTGCATAAAAGATTTTGTCATGCGTTGGTAAAAATTAGATGAACTGGTTTCATTTTCAAAGTCTTTATTTTAAAATAAATATGTATCTTTGTATGATTTGTAAGTGTACCCACAGGTAGAAATATATGTGTTCTTAAAACTATTTTGTATATTTTCATTCCTGGGCTACATTGTAGCTAAATATTGTTATCAAATCTCAAGATAATTTAAATGTATAAAATAAGTATCTCGGTTATGTTATCAATAAAAAAGAACTGCAAATATTTTTTTAAATAAAAATTTGCATTCTATGTCTGTTATAGAATACATAGGATATTATTATTTTATTAATTAATTAATTTATTTATGATAGTCACAGCGGGGGGGGCGCAGAGAGAGAAGCAGGCTCCATGCACCGGGAGCCCGACGTGGGATTCAATCCCGGGTCTCCAGGATCGCGCCCCGGGCCAAAGGCAGGCACCAAACCGCTGCGCCACCCAGGGATCCCTACATAGGATATTAAAAATAAATTTTAGGGACGCCTGGGTGGCTCAGTGGTTGGGCGTCTCTGCCTTTGGCTCAGGGCATGATCCTGGATTCCCAGGATCAAGTCCTGCATCGGGCTCCTTGTGTGGAGCCTGCTTCTCCTCCTTCTGCCTATGTCTCTGCCTCTCTTTCTGTGTATCTCATGAATAAATAAATAAAATCTTTTTTTTTAATAAATAAAATCTTTAATAAATAAATAAATTTTATTTATATTTTGGCATTCTCTTTTTTTTAACTATTCACATTATTTTTAAAAACTTCACATTATTGAAGTACAAATGCTAAACATAAGTAGTCACAACAGAAGAATATTTAAAATAATGACTATATTTATATCTGATTTATTTCAGATTCATAACCCAAAGTGTATCTTGCTAGGCTATCTTCCAATGAAGATCAACTATTGTTTTAGTATTTTATTTATTCATGAGAGACACAGAGAGAGAGAGAGAGACAGAGACATAGGCAGAGGGAGAAGCAGGAGCCAGACCGGGAGGGAGCCTGATGTGGGACTTGATCCAGGGACTCCAGGATCACGCCTTGGGCCAAAGGCAGGCGCTAAACCGCTGAGCCACCCAGGCGTCTCAAAGATTGACTTTTTCTGTTTTGATTTCCATTGTTACTGTTCCTGCCCTTTGTAGGAATAGTCCTTTGATCTATAGAATGAGACAGTGATCTGGTCTTAGGGATTGGTAAGTGAAGTACCACTCCTAGCTCTCAAGGGTATGGAGTTAGAAAGATATATATGATAGTATCTTACCCTAATACCTCTCTGGATATTCAACATCCATTTATTCAGCACCCATTGTGTGTCAGGCATTATGTCAGCATTATGGAGAACTTACCTTGGGAGGGCTATTAGCTGTGTACTTAGTCTGATTTGTATGTCCAATAGTATCTAACAGCAGGTATTTCTCTAGTAGAGTATGTACTACACTTTATGGTAAACATATGGTATGTTGCCCCAATTGTTTCTCTCAGGGGCAGAGCTCTGCCTTCATATTCCCTATCAGGAGCACAGGGTTTGGCACCATAATAGGTACTCAGTGATGTTTGCTAAAGAAAGATGGCGTGGTTCCTGTTTTTGGAGACTTTATGTTCAGTAGAGAGAAGGCACAAACATTCCCTGGGAAGAGCAATTTGAAAAATTCATTTGGTTTCATAGAAATCAACTGAACACTTTACACAATTGCTCACAGCTGTTCTTTGAATAAGACACTGAGGCCCTGGACATCAATGACAAATAACATATATTTGTCATGTGTATTTCCTGAGGACTTACTATGTTTCATGGTTTGTTTTCTGCACTTTTGTTTTTTTTTTTTTTTTTTTTTTTAAATTTTCTTTTTCTTTTAATTTTTTTTTTTTAATTTTTATTTATTTTATGATAGTCACACAGAGAGAGAGAGAAAGAGGCAGAGACACAGGCAGAGGGAGAAGCAGGCTCCATGCACCGGGAGCCCGACGTGGGATTCGATCCGGGGTCTCCAGAATCGCGCCCTGGGCCAAAGGCAGGCGCCAAACTGCTGCGCCACCCAGGGATCCCTGTTTTCTGCACTTTTGATGCTTTAGCTCTACAACAGCTATAGGATAGGTACTATTTAATATTCCTTTTTTTACGGATGGAATAATGGAAGTCCAACGAGATCAAATAACTTGCTCAAATTCATACAGTAAGTGGTGGATCTAGGATTCAAATTCAGACAGTCTAAACCTATAGCCTACTCTACTAGCCATAATGCTAGTAATGCGTTGTACTTCAATACAGTAGTATCCTATCCAAATGGAATTCTAATGTCAAATTTGAACATGTCTACAAACATAAACTAATAAAAAATGATAATTTATGGAAAGCGCTTATTAAATAAGTAGATTACATGATAAAGAATAATTGTCAGGTGTAAAGACCAGAAAGCTACTTTAGAATGGTCAGGGTAAAGTTTGATATGCTATACTTTAAACTGACACATGAAGGATAAAAAGGAAATAGCCATGCAGAGTTGTGGGGGAAGAATGGCCCAGGTGAAGAGAAGAGCTTCAGACAAGAAAAAGCTTGGCTTGACAGGGAATTGTCAAAAGTCTACTGTGAATGAAACACTGTGAGTGAAGGAGTAGCAACAAGCAGTATTGGAGAAGTAGACAAAGGCCAAGTCACAGAGGGCTCTACATGATATGGTAATCATTTTGTCTTTTATCCTAAATGCCATGGGAAATGCTTCAAGGTTTTCAGCAGGGAAATAAAATTGTCTGATAATGTTTTTACAGAGATTGCTCTACTGGGGCACCTGGGTGATTCAGTGATTGAGCATCTGCCTTTGGCTCAGGTCGTGATCCTAAGGTCCTGGGATTGAGTTCTGTTCTAGGCTCCCCACAGGAAGCCTGCTTCTCTCACTGCCTGTGTCTCTGCCTCTCTCTCTCTCTCTCTCTCTCTCTCTCTCTCTCTCGGTCTCTCTCTATGTGTGTGTCTGTCATGAATAAATAAAATTCGTTAAAATTAAAAAGATTGCTTTGTCAACAAAGTTTGCAGTTAAAACAGAAATCAACAAAATTTAAGACAATAGAGAAAATAACAAACGGCAAAATTGGTTCTTTGAAAAAGATCAACTAATTGATAAGCTCCTAGCTAGACTGATAACTAAAAAAGAACATAAATTGCTAATATCAACTAAAGAGAGGACATCACTTTGGATCCTACAAATATTGAAAAGATAATAAGGAATTTCTAAATAACTCTTTGCCAAAGAATTTAACAACTTAGGTGAAATCGACAGATGTCTTGAAAATTACAACCAAAACTACCATAAATAAAATCTGCATAGCCAATTAAGGAAATTGAATTTATCAAAAATTCTTCCACAAATAAACTCCAGTCTCAGGGCATCTGACTGGCTCAAGTTGGTGGGATGAATGAGACACTTCATCTTGCGGTTGTGGGTTCAAGCCCCACATTGGGTGTAGAGATTATGTTAAAAAATAAAATAAAATCTTAAAAAAAAAAAAAAAAACCTCCAGGCTCAGATGTAAATTCTAATGCACATCTAAGAAAAAAAATAATTGGGACACCTGGGTGGCTCAGTGGTTGAGCATCTGCCTTTGCCTCAGGTCATGATCCTGGGTCCTGGGATCGAGTCCCTTGTCCGGCTCCCCACAGGGAGCCTGCTTCTCCCTCTGCTTCTCCCTCTGCCTATGTCTCTGCCTCTCTCTGTGTGTCTCATGAATAATAGATAAGATCTTTAAAAAAAAAAAGTTTGGGAGATTTGTTTATGCTTTTATATAGTCTTAGATAGCCATAACAGCCATGAAAAACCAACAGCTAGCCCCATACTAGTTGGTGAGATACTGAATGCTTTCCCCCTAATACCAGGTAGAAGGTAAGGATGTCCAGTGTCACAACTTCTATTTAACCAGTGAACATAGGTAAGAAAAATAAATAAAAAGCATAAAGATCAGAAAGGAAGAAGCAAAATTCCCTCTATTTGCAGATTACATGTTTACATATAGAGGGAGATTTTTTTTTTTTAAGATTTTATTTATTTACTTATGAGAGACATAGGCAGAGGGAGAAGGAGGCTCCATGCAGGGAGCCCAACGTGGGACTTGATCCCGGGTCTCCAGGATCACGCCCTGGGCTGAAGGCAGGCGCCAAACTGCTGAGCCACCCAGGCTGCCCTAGAAATTCTTTTTTTTTTTTCCCTAGAAATTCTTAATAGACCTATAGCACAAGTATTAGAAATTGTAAGTGAATTTATATCTTAGGATATAAGGTAAATATATAATTATTTTTTTTTTAAAGATTTTATTTATTCATGAGAGAGAGAGGCAGAGACACGGGCAGAGCGAGAAGCAGGCTCCATGCAAGGAGCCCGACGTGGGACTCGATCCAGGGTCTCCAGGATCACGCCCTAGGTCAAAGGCAGGCGCTAAACTGCTGAGCCACCCGGGCTGTTCAAATATATAATTTAAAATTTTTAAAAATTTTTATTTGCCCCCCCAAATATTTTACTTTTTTCAGATTTTATTTATTTATTTGAGAAAGTGAGAGAACAAGTGGTGGAGAGGGCCAGAGGGAAAGAGAGAGAGAAGCAGACTCCCCACCAAGCAGTAATCCTGACTCAGGGCTCCATCCTAGACTCTGGGATCATGACCTGAACTGAAGGCAGATGCTTAACGGAGCCACCCAGGCGCCCCTAAAAGATTTATTTTTAAGTAATCTCTACACCCAATGTAGGGCTTGAACTCACAACCACAAGATCAAGAGTCACATACTCCACCACTAAGTTAGTTAGGTGCCCCTAAAAAGAAATGCTGGGATCCCTGGGTGGCGCAGCGGTTTGGCGCCTGCCTTTGGCCCAGGGCGCGATCCTGGAGACCCGGGATCGAATCCCACGTCGGGTTCCCGGTGCATGGAGCCTGCTTCTCCCTCTGCCTGTGTCTCTGCCTCTCTCTCTCTGTGACTATCATAAGTAAATAAAAATTAAAAAAAAAAAATTTAAAAAGAAATGCTTTAATGCAACCTTTATGAGATTTTACTTTTAAGTAATCTCTACACCCAAGATGGGACTTGAACTCACCATCCTGAGATCGAGTTGCATGCTCTACTAATTGAGCCAACCAAGCAACTCTGGAAAACAATTTAAGAGCAATTTCATTTATAGGTACTTGGCTGGCTCATTTTGTAAAGCATGCAACTCTTGATCTCAGGGTGGTGAGTTCAAGTCCTATCTTGGGAATAGGATTTACAAAAAAAAAAAAAAAATTTTCAGGAGTGCCTGGCTGGCTCAGTTAGTATACCGTGAAAGTCTTGATCTCTGGGTTGTGAGTTTGAGCCCCACGTTGGGTATAGAGATTACTTTTTTTTAAAGATTTTATTTATTTATTTGACAGAGAGAACATAAACATGAGGACCAGAAGGAGAATGGAGAAGGAGAAGCAGACTGTCTACTGAGCAGGGAGCTTGATGTGGGGCTTGATCTCAAGACCCTGGGGTCATGACCTGAGTGGAAGGCAGATACTTAAGTGACTGAGTCACCTGGTGCACTGGGTCTAGAAATTACTTAAAAAAATAAAATCTTTAGGGGTGCCTGGGTGGCACAGTCAATGAAACGTATGACTCTTGGTTTTGTCTCAGGTTGTGATCTCAGGATTGTGAGATCAAGCCTGCAATGGGTTCCACACTCAGCTCAGAGTCTCCTTGGAGATTCTCTGTCTTTCTCCCTGCCCCTCTCACTCATGCTCTCTTTCTCTCTAAAATAAATAAAGGGGATCCCTGGATGGCTCAGTGGTTTGGCGCCTGCCTTTGGCCCAGGGTGCAATCCTGGAGTCCCAGGATCGAGTTCCGCGTCGGGCTCCCAGCATAGCACCTGCTTCTCTCTCCTCCTGTGTCTCTGCCTCTCTCTCTCTCTGTGTCTATCATGAATAAATCTTAAAAAAATAAATAAATGTTTAAAAAATAAAATAAATCTTTAAAAAAAATCTTTGGGGGTGCCTGCCTGGCTCAATAAGTAGAGCATGTGACTTTTGGTCTTGGGGTTGTAAATTGAAGCCCCATTTTGGGTGTAGAGATTACACAAAACATAAAATAAAATCTTAAAAATAATAGAATAGGGATCCCTGGGTGGCGCAGCGGTTTGGCGCCTGCCTTTGGCCTGGGGCGCGATCCTGGAGACCCGGGATCGAATCCCACATCGGGCTCCCGGTGCATGGAGCCTCCTTCTCCCTCTGCCTGTGTCTCTGCCTCTCTCTCTCTCTCACTGTGTGCCTGTCATAAATAAAATAAAATAAAATAAATTAAAAATAATAGAATAAAACCTTTGAGAAAAAAACACAAAAAATCTATAATAGCATCAAAAATGTAAAATATTTCAACTTAGTCAAAGGTGTGCAAGAGCTCTACACTGACAATTACAAAATATTGCTGAGAGACATTAAAGATCTGTATAAATGGAAAGATAACCCATGTTTATGAATTAGAATACTCTAGAGTGTAAAGAAATTTTTCCAAGTTGATTTATAGATCAAATGCAATCTCAACCATAATTCCCATAGGCTCTTTTGTAGAAACTACAATCTGATTCTAAAATTTATACAAAAATTCAAACACCTAGAATACCCAAAGCAATCTTAAAAAAGAACAAAGACATCACTACCTGACCATATGACTTACTATAAAGCTGTAGTGATTATGACATTGAGGATCTGGCATAAAGATCAACAAACATCAAAAGAACAGAGAGCCGAGAAACAGACCTATACTTATATAGTCATTGGATTTAAGGGTGGCAAAGCAATTCTATGGGGAAGAAAAGTCTTTTTAACTAGTGCTGTTGGAAAAACTGGATATGCACATGGTGGGTGGGGATGATTCAATCTCTACCTCACACCACACACAAATTCATTTGAGATGGATTGTGGACCTAAATGAAAAACAGAATAATGAAAGGCCCCTGGGTGGCTCAGTTGGGTAAGCATCTGCCTTCAGTTCAGGTCATGATCCCGGCGTCCTGGGATAGAACTCCATGTCTGGCTCCCTGCTCAGTGGGGAGTCTGCTTCTCTTTCTCTCTCTGCTGCTCCCCTCTGCTCCTGCTCTCTCTCTCAAAAATGAATAAAATCTTAAAAAAAATAAAAAAGAAAAGAACAATCAAGCTTCAAGAAGAAAACAATATCTTCATAACTTATGGGTTGGAAAAGACTCTTAGGTCACAAGAAGCAAAAAGCATGGAAGAAACATGGATAAATTAGACTTCATAAAGACTTGAGCCTCTGCATATCTAAAGATATTACTAAGAAGATGGGTAAATGGGGTGCCTGGCTGGCTGAGTCAGAAGAGCATGCAACTCTTGATCTCGGTATTGTAAGCTCGAGCTCCATGTTGGGTGTAGAGATTACTTAAAAATAAAATCTTAAGAAAAAAAAAGATGACAAGCAAACCACAGAAGGGAGAAAAAATACTTGCAAACTTATCTGACTAAAGTCTTGTATCCAGAATTATATAAAGAATCTCTGTAACGCAATAATAAAAGAACAATGCAATTTTATTTTATTTTAATTTTTTAGAAGATTTTAAGTAATTTCTACACCCAACATACCACCTGAACTTAAAACCTGAGATCAAGAATCCCGTGCCCTACTGAGTGAGCCAGGCAGGAACCCCAAGAACAATGCAATTTAAAAAAATGGGCAAAGGATTTGAACAGACATACTGCATTGAAAGGTGTAGAAATGATCAAGCATGTCAGATACAAAATCATGTGTACTATATGATTCCATTTATATGGAGTTCTAGAATAGACAAATCTAATCACTGGTGAAAAACAAAGATAAAAAAACAGACTAGTTATTGCTTCTCGATTAGGGCATGAGAGAATTTTTCTGGAGTGATGACAACACACTCTTTATCTTAGTAGGGGTTTGTCTGGGCAGCCCGGGTGGCTCAGCGGTTTGGCGCCGCCTTTGGCCCAGGGCCTGACCCTGGAGACCCGGGATCTAGTCCAACGTTGGGTTCCCTGCATGGAGCCTGCTTCTCCCTCTGCCTGTGTCTCTGCCTCTCTCTCTCTCTCTCTGTGACTATCATAAATAAAAAAAATCACATTTAAAAAGAAAATGAAATATTTATGCATGAGAGACATAGAGAGAGAGGGGCAGAGACACAGGCAGAGGGAGAAGCAGGCTCCATGCCCCAGGAGCCCGATGTGGGATTCGATCCCGGGTCTCCAGGATGGCGCCCTGGGCCAAAGGCAGGCACCAAACCGCTGCGCCACCCAGGGATCCCTCTCATGCATAAATAAATAAAATCTTAAAAAATAAATAAATAAACACGTTTGTCAAAATTTAATAAATGGTACACATAAGAGCTGTGTATTTTTAAATGTAAATTTAAAAATTTTAGGGGCTCTTTAAAAAAATTTTTAGGGGCACCTGGGTGGCGAGTGGTTGAGCATCTGCCTTTGGCTCAGGTTGTGATCCAGGGGTCCTGGGATCGAGTTCAGCATCAGGCTCCTCACAGAGAACCTGCTTCTCTTTCTGTCTATGTCTCTGCCTTTCTCTGTGTGTCTCTCATGAATAAAGAAAATCTTAAAAAAAATTTTTTTACACGTAAAATTTACATTAAATTTTAAAAGTACTGTAAAGAAATGTTGAACTCTAGCTAATGATATAATGATATTCATGCTAAAGTGTTTAGGGATGAAATGAGCTGATGCCTGCTATTTGTTAACACATTTTATTTATTTATTTATTTATTTATTTATTTATTTATTTATTTATTTAACACATTTTAAAAAAACACCTTGAATTCATGGATATATAGAGGTATGGATAGATACACATGTGATAAATCAAAGATAGCAAAATGTTAATTATAAAATCTAGGTAATAGCTATATGGGAGTTCATTTTATACTTTCTTTAAAAAAAGTATTTTATTTATTTATTTATGAGAGACACAGAGAGGCAGAGACATAGGCAGAGGGAGAAGCAGTCTTCCTGCAGGAAGGATGTGGGACCGATTCCAGGATTCTAGGATCACTACCTGAGCAGAAAGCAGGCACTCAACCATTATGCCACCCAGGTGCCCCTCATTATATACTTTCTTATATAATTCTGTACATTTGAGAGTTTTCATGATAAAATATTGGGGAAAGGGACTGAATTGCAGGGAGACAAAAGTGAAAGCACATTTAAGAGTGTGCTGTGGCTTTTTATGTTAGAGATGATGATTAGGTAGTGACTGTGGAAATGGAAAAGCATGAAGATCTCTTCATGCTTACTTTTTAAAAATTTTTATTTATTTTTTTGACATAGAGCACAAGCAGGGGGAGTGGCAGGCAGAGGGATAGGGTGATACAGGCTCCCCGCTAAGCAGAGAGCCCAATATGGGGCTTGATCCTAGGACCCTGGGATCATGACCCAAGTAGAAGAAGGCAGATGCTTAACTGCCTAAATTACTCCAGTGCCCTATGAAGAGATTTAAGATAACTTTAAAGGCTGAATCTATAGGTCTGCCTATGGATTGGATGTGAGTAGTAATAGAAAGGAATCAGGATAACTTCTGGGTTTCTGGCCTTATCTTCTCGGTGAATAGTGCTATCACTGAGAAGAATAGCAGGTCTGTGGATAAAATTTAAAATTCCATTTTGGCCATGTTATAATGAAAGACTCCCCTCGCCCCAAATATTTCTAAGTGTAGATATTAAGTATGTAGTTGGATTTTTGAATTCAGAGGAAAAGCCTTGCCTATATACGTGAATTTGAGAATTGGCAAAAGAGAGATAGTATCTCAAACCATGAGAAGAGATGAAATAACTTAGGGAGTTGGTAGATGGAGAAATTTGTCTGGAACTGACCTCTGAGGACTTTCAACATTTAGAGATTGGGCAGAAAGTGAAGAGACAGTAAAGGAGACTGAGGAGGGCCTGTGAGGTTGGAGGAAAACCAATTGAGTGCGGTGTCACAGGTAGACTATCCCTATCAGAGGCAAGTCTTTTCCATTTTCTTCCCCAAGAGATTTCTCATAAGTTTGATTGAATCAACATGAATGTAAAACACAACTTTTTAAAAGTCTTGTTGTTTTTTTAAAGATTTATTTTTTTAAAGATTTATTTATTTATTTATCCATGAGAGACACACAGAGAGAGAGAGGCAGAGACACAGGGAGATGGAAAAGCAGGCTTCATGCAGGGAGCCTGATGTGGGACTCGATCTCAGGACTCCAGGATCACGCCCTGGGGGGAAGGAGGAGTGCAAGCACTGAGCCACCCAGGTATTCCAAAGATTTTATTTATTTATTTATTTATTTATTTATTTATTTATTTATTTATTTAATTTAATTTATTTAGATTTATTTATTTTAGAGAGAGAGTGTGAGCACCTACACCTGAGCTGGAGGAGGGAGGGCAGAGGGAGAGAAGCAGACTCCCCACTGAGTGTGGAGACTGACCTAGGTTGGATCCCAGGACCCTGAGATTATGATCTAACCTCAAATCAAGAGCTGATTATTCAACCAACTGAGCCACCCACATGCCCCAAAAGACTACTTAAAAAAAAAAAAAAGATTTCTTCATTTGAGAGAGAGAACAAGCAGAGGGAGGGGTAGAGAGAGAGGGAGGAGCAGACTCCCTGCTGAGCAGGGATCCTTATGTGGGATTCCATCCCAGCCCAGGACCCTGGGATCATGACCTGAGCTGAAGGCAGACACTTAACCGAATGAGCCACCCAGACATCCCAAACAAAGCTTTATTTTTTATTTTTTTAAGATTTTATTTATTCATGAATGACACAGAGGAGAGAGAGGCAGAGACACAGGCAGAGGGAGAAGCAGGCTCCATGCAGGGAGCCTGATGTGGGACTCGATCCCAGGACTCCAGGATCACACCCTGGGCCAAAGGCAGGCTTAAACCACTGAGCCACCCAGAGATTCCCCCCAAACAAAGCTTTTAATAAAAATTATTTTAAAATTGGATGATGGGGCACCTGTCTGGCTCAGTCCAAGCAGCATGTGACTTTTTTTTTTAAGATTTTATTTATTTATTCATGAGAGACAGAGAGAAGGCAGAGACACAGGCAGAGGGAGAAGCAGGCTCTCTGTGGGGAGCCCCAGGTGGGACTCGACCATGAAACTCTGGGATCATGCCCCCAGCCCAAGGCTCAACCAACTGAGCCATCCAGGCGTCCCATCTTTTTTTTTTTTTTTTAATTTATTTAAAGATTTTATTTATTTATTCATGAGAGACACAGAGAGAGGCAGAGACATAGGCAGAGGGAGAAGCAGGCTTCCTGCTGGGAACCCAACACAGGACCCCAAGACCATGTCTGAGCCAAAGGCAGACGCTCAATGGCTGATCCACCCAGGTGTCCCTTATTTTTTTAAAAAAGATTTTATCTATTTATTTGAGAGAGAGAAGAGGGAGAGAGAGATCACACAGGAAGAGGGAAAAGCAGATTTCCTACTGAGCCAAGAGTCCCAGGTGGGGCTCTATCCCGGGACTCTGGGATCATGACCCGAGCAAGGTAGACGCTTAACTGCTTAACCCTCTGAGCCATCCAGGCACCTGCAAGGTAACATCTTCTGAAGGTGGGAGATAGGGATGCCTTGGTGGCTCTGTGGTTGAGCAGCTGCCGCTCAGGGCCTGATCCTGAGGTTCTGGGATTGAGTTCTGCGTGGGGCTCCCTGCAGGCACCCTGCTTCTCCCTATGCCTATGTCTCTGCCTCTCTCTCTTTCATGAATAAATACATTTTAAAAAGAAAAAAAAGGTGAGAGATACTGGGCCATATTACAAGCCTGGGAGCAACCCAATAGTGAGGGCCACATTGACTGTACAAGAGAATGTCGAAACAGCTGAAGAAGCAATGCCCTTGAGAATGAGTACAAGTAGGATTGCTCATTCATTGATCAGTGGACTGCTTTTGGCCACTGCAGAAAAAAGTGTAAATAGGTTATGAGACAAGTACAAGTATTAGTACTTTTATATATTTAGTTGTGGCATGATGAGGAAGTCCCTGACAGCTTCTATTTTCTCAATGGGTTTTTCCACTAAAACAAACAAACAAACAAACAAAAAAAAATAAAAAGAGGAGGGGCTCCAGAATGACTCAGTCCTCCAGTGTGGACTTTTGGTTTTGGAGCTTCACCAGGGGCTGGCTCTCTGCTCAGCCTCCTAGCTACTTCTCTCACTCTCACTCTGCCCTTCCCCCTGCTTATGTTCTCTCTCTGTAAAATAAAATAAAATAAAATAAAATAAAATAAAATATAAAATAAATAAAAATAAAATAAAATAAAATCTTAAAAAAATACAAAAGAGGAGAGATTGTTTCCCTCTCCCCAAAAATGGAAAAATCTGCAAGCTAACAAGGGACGCCTGAGTTTGGGCAATTGGTTCTGTCCTCAGGTTGTGTGAGCAAGGGCTGGCACGTCTAGAGACAGGGCGGGAGCATTTAGTCTGGGCCAGATTCTGAAGAGTCCGCTTTCCTCAGCCTAAGGCAAGGGAGCCAAGGCTGCTAACCCCACCCCTCCCGGAGGCGCCCCCTTCGCGCAGGTCACTGGGGACTACAGCGGAAGGGCGCATGCGCACGGCGCCTTACAGCGCGCGCTTCTTTTTTTCGTTGGAGCCGCAGGTTTCCCGGGTTTTACCTGACCACGGTTTGCATTTTCCGCGCCCGACATGGCGCAACTGGAAGAGCTGGGGCTGTTGAAGAAGAGTCTCGGGGGAGAGACTGAGCCGCCGGCGGAGCAGTGAGCGGAGCGGAGGGAGGGAGGGCCTGGGATCCTGGCGGGAGATTTGAAAGGAGGGAGCGGGAGAGGCTGCTCCGCGCCTCCGGGAGCGGGGCCGGGGCCGGGGCCGGGGCCGGGGCCGGGGCCGGGGCCGGGGCCGGGGCCGGGGCCGGGGCCGGGGCCGGGGCGGGCGGGGGGACCCCTGGGCGCGCGCCGGGTTTCCGCAGCTGGAGTTCTCTGTGCCGCCACCCTCGGGGCCGGAGCCCGAAGACTGCTCACCCAGTAGTTGATTGTTTGCTCTTAGTGTCACTTGCCGGAATTCGGGGAGGGCCAGCACTTTAAATGCCTTCATAAAGGGAGATTGCCGCTGCTAGGTACTTTTCTCAGTGTTTAGTCGGAGAAACTTCTCCCAGGAGAACGCTCTACTCTCGACTTGGATTAAATGGTCAGGGCAGCGTGACCCACAATTACGACGTGGAATTATTTTCGATTAATAATAATGATGCTAATTTTTGTTGACGGGTCTGTGCATTTTGAGTTTTGTTCAGCATTATCTTTTGCGAGATCCTTAAGGCATCCCGGCTGCCCTTGGGGAATTCATGGCCTGAGGCTTCCTGGAGTAGGTGAATGAGGGGACCCCCAAGTAACAGAGCCTCGGGTTGGGTGTAGAGAGGTAATGATTTTAGACTCTGTTGTACAGTCACTGACAGGACTGTAGTTAAACTGGAAAGACTATTGTATTGAGAAACTTAATATTTTCTAGAGCCATTAGAGTATCCTGCATAGGGGCACCAGGGTGGCTCTGGTTGAGCATCTGCCTTCAGCTCAGGTCGTGATCGTAGGGTTCTGGAATCAAGTCTTGCATTGGGCTCCCGAGGGTTCTCCCTTTGCCTATGTCTCTGCCTCTCTGTGTCTCTCATGAATAAATACAATCTTTTTTTGAAATTTATTTTATTTTTTATTCTTTTAAAAAGAGATGGTTTATTCATGAGACACACACAGAGAGAGAGAGAGAGAGAGAGGCAGAGACACAGGCAGAGGGAGAAGCAGGCTCCACGCAGGGAGCCCGATCCCGGGTCTCCAGGATCAGGCCCTGGGCCGGAGGCAGACGCTCAACCACTGAGCCACCCGGGCTGCCCTTCACTGAGATTTTAAAGAAGGGTTTTCTTGGGATGTCTGGGTGGCTCAGAGGTTGAGCACCTGCTTTCCGCCCAGGGTGTGATCCTGGAGTCCCTGCATGAAGCCTGCTTCTCTCTCTGCCTGTGTCTCTGCCTCTCTCCCTGTGTCTCTCATGAATAAATAAATAAATAAAATCTTAAAAAAAAAAAAAAGGATTTTCTTCATTAAATAGTAGTTTGGAGTAGGTGATTTCTAAGTAGGCTTAAAGTTTAATAAAATACTGTGGTTCACAGTAGGACTTCAGCAAACCACCCACACTATGCTTTTCCCTAACAAATAGCCCTTTCATTTACTAAAAAAAATAGTGTCCAAGACATTTCCTTTTGCATGTATTTTGGGGAGGTTTGCACCAGTGGTAGGAATTTGCTATTTTATGTTTTGCAATTTATCCTTAATCCTCATGATCATGGATGTCCCACAGAGCTCCTCACTAGAACTTATACAGTATTTGGAAAAATCCGTATCATAAACATGTTTTAAATGGCATTACTTCTGGGAAGTTTTTATTTTTTATTTTTATTTTTTTTTATAATTTTTTTAATTTTTATTTATTTATGATAGTCACACAGAATGAGAGAGGGAGGCAGAGACATAGGCAGAGGGAGAAGCAGGCTTCATGCACTGGGAGCCCAATGTGGGATTCGATCCCGGGTCTCCAGGATCGCGCCCTGGGCCAAAGGCAGGCGCCAAACCGCTGCGCCACCCAGGGATCCCTGGGAAGTTTTTTTTTTTTTTTTTAATTTTTTTTTAAATTTTTATTTATTTATGATAGTCACAGAGAGAGAGAGAGAGGGGCGCAGAGACACAGGCAGAGGGAGAAGCAGGCTCCATGCACCGGGAGCCCGACGTGGGATTCGATCCTGGGTCTCCAGGATCGCGCCCCGGGCCAAAGGCAGGCGCCAAACCGCTGCGCCACCCAGGGATCCCCCCTGGGAAGTTTTTAATCATAGGAATTCTGCTATGCCTTTACTCTCTTAATTTTTACCTATTTAGCTGATGGTCATTGTGATAAGCTTTCTAGAAAAAACACACCTAGAAAATTGAGAAGGTTTGTTTGTTGTTAAAGGAAATTGGATGGCTTCTTATTTCATGCTACAGTAGTTTTGTTTGTATATGCTTTAGATTTCAGAAGCAGACGGAAGCTTCCTTTTCTAAAACAGTTCTGAGCCGAGGAGTGGATAATCGGTACCTGGTATTAGCAGTCAGTATTGTACAGAATGAAGAAGAAAAGCATGAAAAGCACCTAATCATCACTGCTTCCCAGTCACTAGAATATAAAGAACTGTGTATCCTTAGGAATGACTGGTAATTTTCGTGTGACTGGGCACTGATCTGGCTTAAGATTACTATTTTAAAACTCCTCATATGGACTTGTGTGGATGTTGCTATAATTTAATTGTTAATAAAGGGAGAAGATATGAACTTGAACTAATACCATGTAAAAATTGTGCTTATTACCCCAGCATTTCAAGGCCCTTATTCCAAAACTTGATTTTAATTGTCATTTGAAAATTAACTACAAAGGGCCTTATTAAATGACTACTTCCGAAATTTCCTAATACATTTTGTTTTAAGATTGCAGCTTAAAACTCATAATTGTTTTCATTAATAGCAAAATTAATTACAACATGAGAACATTCTTAAATCCTAGATTTCTCTACTCAGCAAAGTATGGTATGTGAGAGGTGAAAGGGAAATGCAGAGAAAGTGGAGGTCTAATTTTGTCTATTAGACTCTTTGTCTAGATAAAAATTATAAATATGATTTTATTCTTAACACTTTGGGTTTGGCATTATGCCTCAAGTCTTAGAGAAGCTGTAGACATGCTACAAGCCTTAACAATGAGAGAATTATTATTGAAACAACCTAATCCATAATTGGAGCTATGTATTAACACTATTAAAGATTTGATAGCTTTTACAGTAGGTGATGCTAATACCAAGCAGTTTTCTTTTTTGATATTTAAGGAAAACCCCTGAGTATTCTCAGGTGTATTTCAAAGGTAGAAAGGAGTAGAGTGACCAGGAGTCATTCAAAAGACTACACCTTGGTATTAAATTTTTTTGAAGACCCAGAAATTTACAAATTTACTATTCCTTTGATAAAATAGTCATTTACTTTTTGACACTTCCTTAATATGTTTAAACATAGGAATCTAAACTATGTATACTTTGCTTTATTTGTAGGTGCTCTGTACCAGTGGAGCCAGGGGACATCATTCATTTGGAGGGAGACTGCCTATCTGATACTTGGATAATAGATGAAGATTTTGGATATTTGATTCTATATCCAGACATGCTGATTTCTGGCACAAGCATAGCCAGTAGTATTCGGTGTATGAGAAGAGCTGTCCTGAGTGAAACTTTTAGGGTGAATAATTTTAACAGCTAATATTTCTACAGGGTTTTAGAGTTAGAGAGTACTTTTACACTTTTTTTTAATTTTTTATTTATTTTTTATTTTTTTTAATTTTTATTTATTTATTTATGATAGTCACACAGAGAGAGGGGCAGAGACACAGGCAGAGGGAGAAGCAGGCCCCATGCACCGGGAGCCCGATGTGGGATTCGATCCCGGGTCTCCAGGATCGCGCCCTGGGCCAAAGGCAGGCGCCAAACCGCTGCGCCACCCAGGGATCCTACACTTTTTTTTAAAAAAGTAAATGCTGTGTACCTATTTTACTGTTCCCAAACATTACATTATTTTGCAAGTATGTGAAAGCTGAGGATCTTTTAAAAGTATAAACATATCTTTACCATACACAATACAATTAACAGTAATTCCCTTAAATTAATATACTGCCTAGTTTATAGTATCTTTTTTATTTTTATTTTTATTTTTTTGATTTTTAGAGAGAGAGAAAATCTCAAGCAGGCTCCATGCTCAGCTCATAGCCACTGGCAGCTCCATCTCATGAGCCAGAGAGAGTGATCTGAGCTGAAATCCACAATCAGACACTTAACCAACTGTGCCACCAGGTGCCCCTTTAATGTCTTTTATTGAAAATATCTTTTTAGAGGTTCCTGGGTGGCTCAGTCGATTAAGTGTCTGCCTTCGGCTCAGGTCATGATCCTGGGGTCCTGGGATCGAGCCCTGTATTGGGCTCTCCACTCTGGGGAGTCTGCTTCTCTCTCCTTCCCTCTGCCCTTCTCCCCTACTCTTGCTCTCTCTCACTCACTTGTGTGCACATGTTCTCTCTCTTTCAAATAATAAAGTCCCCAAAAAATATCTTTGGGACGCTTGGGTGGCTCAGTGGTTGAACGTCCGTCTTCAGCTCAGGGCATGATCCCGGGGTCCGGGATCGAGTCCCACATTGGGCTCCCTGCGAGGAGCCGGTTTCTCCCTCTGCCTATGTCTCTGCCTCTTTCTGTGTGGCTCTCATGAATAAATAAATCTTTAAAATAAAAATCTTTACTTAGTTTGTTAGAATCAGTCAGAATCCAACAAGGTCTTTTCTTTTTATCTTTCTTTTTTAAAAAAGATTTTATATATTTTATTTTTTAAAGATTTTATTTATCTGAGAGCATGGGAGGCAGAGGGAGAGAGAATTTGAAGAGAGTCCACACTGAGAGCAGAAAGCTCATCTTGGGGCTTGATCCCATGACCGTGAGATCATGACCTGAGCAGATACCAAGAGTCAGATGCTTAGCCAACTGAGCCACCCAAGGACCCCTTAAGATTTTAACTAGTCACTAACCCCAATGTGGGGCTTGAACCCACAACTCTGATATCAAGATTTGTGTGCTCCTCTGACTGAGCCAGCCAGGTGCCTGCCTCCAGACAAGGTCTTTGTATTATGTTTGGTTGGTATGTCCACTAAATTTCTTTTAGTCTATATTAGTTCTGCCTTGTACTCACCCTCTTTGTTTCAGTGCCATTTGTTGATGAACCTCGGTTTCATTTGTTAAACGGTTTCTTCCTTTCAGGATATTTTTTAGGATTATATAATTTAAATATATGTAGAAAACCAAAAATACAGCTGAGCAAAAAAAAATAAAGGAAGGAGAAATACCTAAATAGACATTTTCCAATAGTCTTAGTTGTCAATTATATTTATTTATTTATTTATTTGTTTGTTTATTTATGATTCTATTTATTTATTAATGAGAGGCAGAGACACACAGGGAGAGGGAGAAGCAGGCTCCATGCAGGGAGCCTGACGTGGGACTCGATCCTGGGTCTCCAGCCCTGGGCCAAAGGCAGGCGCTAAACCACTGAGCCACCCGGGTTGCCCTATTTTTATTTTTTTTTAAGATTTATTTATTTATTCGTGAGAGACACTGAGAGAGAGAGGCAGAGACACAGAGGGAGAAGCAGGCTCCCCTGCAGGGAGCCTGAGGTGGGACTCAATCCTGGGTCTCCAGGATCACACCCTGGGCTGAAGGCAGTGCTAAACCGCTGAGCCACCCGGGCTGCCAGCTGTGGTGGTTTTGTTTGTTTATTTATTTATTAATTAAATATTTTATTTATTTACTCATGAGAGACACAGAGAGAGAGAGAGGCAGAGACATAGGCAGAGGGAGAAGCAGGCTTCATGCAGGGAGCCCGGTGTGGGACTCCATCCTAGGACTCTGGGATCATGCCCTGAGCCGAAGACTGACATTCAACCACTGAGCCACCCAGGTGTCCCTGTGGTGGTTTAATAGGATAAGTAATAAGTATGGGATCATGTCTATTAATATGTTTGAAACAAAATGTGTGATTTCTTTGAATAGAGCTCTGATCTAGCCACACGCCAAATGCTGATTGGTACGGTCCTTCATGAAGTATTTCAAAAAGCAATAAGCAATAGCTTTGCCCCAGAAAAACTACAAGAATTTGCTTTTCAAACTGTTCAAGAAATACGGCATCTCAAAGAAATGTAAGTAATTACAAGATGTACTGGAGGTACTATTTAATTATAGGACTTCTTTCCTGGAATCTATAAGGTATTGGTTTTTGGACTATTAAATATAAATCAGAGTAATACTAGAATGCAGATCCGGATTTGTAGTACCCCCTGCAGTTCTGTGAAGAGCTTCTAAAATTGCAGAATAGAAACCTTTGAGCTAAAAATAGCTGGATATTCTGTACACGTGCACAGTAGACTCTCCAGCTGCTCTCTGCGAGTGTGAAATACGTTTTGCCTTACTTCTAGAAATGTGACACACTGTAAATTCTATGAGTTTGGGAGTCAGATTGACCTTGTTTAAAATTCTACCTTTACCAGTTTTGGGGTTGAATAGGTTACTTGAAGATTTTGAAAAAGGTGATAATATCAATTTTGTAGACTTTTTGTGACAGTAGAGAGAATATACATAAACCCACAAATGGCTGATCGTTGGCATTTTATGAGTGACTACATGCAGAGGGGTTGGCATATTCTGCTGTTTCTGTTATGACTCCTATTGGAAACCATCTTTTTTCACAGAAATATTTTTATTAGGGGTGCTTGTGTGGTTCAGTCTGTTAAGCATCTGCTTTTGGCTCAGGTCTTGATGTAGGGTCCTGGGATTGAGCCCTGCATTGGGTTCCCCGCTCAGTGGGGAGCCTGGTTCTCCCTCTGTTTCTCCCTTTCCCCCTCCCCTTGCTCATGCTTGTACTCTCACTCTCAAATACATGAATAGAATCTTTTTTTTTTAAGATTTTATTAATTTATTTATGAGAGAGGGAGATGCCTAAGTGACTGAGCCACCTGGGATCCCAAATAAAATCTTTTAAAAATAAAACAAAAGGGCAGCCCCGGTGGTGCAGCGGTTTGACGCCGCCTGCAGCCTGGGGTGTGATCCTGGCGACCCGGGATGGAGTCCCACATCGGGCTCCCTGCGTGGAGCCTGCTTCTCCCTCTGCCTGTGTCTCTGCCTCCCTCTCTCTCTCTCTCTCTCTCTCTCTCTCTCTCTCTCTCTCTGTCTATGGATAAATAAATAAAATCTTAAAAAAATAATTAAAAAAAATAAAACTAAAGAAGAGTTAGATGCTTAACCGCTTAAGCCACTCAGGTGTCCCAAGTTTTTATCTTTTTTGCTCTACCCTCTTGTTAATACCTTTAAAAGTCTAGGCTTAAAGATCCTACCTTTATAATCTCAAGAAAGGCTGTTACATGTTGTTTTGCTGTGACTTGGCTAAAATTAAAAAGGGAGAATTTAATGCAGAAGATATTAAATAACCAGTTATAGACTATCCACTCTGTGAAAACTAGAACACTGGGAAGAATTTACCTAAGGAGATCATGACAATGAAGAACAGCTCCAAGACATTGGAGGAAGTTATTTAGAAAGATTACCCAATTGTGTAGTATTTTTTAAAATAATAAATTATTATTCCTAAAAAGGTTATAAATTTGTCTATACCATATTGTATATGGTATAGAATATATGTTAAGAAGTAAGTCCTTTCTTCCCACATCTTCATTACCTAGTTCCTCTCCCCAAAGGCAACCACTGTTATCAGTTTCTCTTTCTTTTCTTTCTTTCTTTCTTTCTTTCTTTCTTTCTTTCTTTCTTTCTTTCTTTCTTTCTTTCTTTTCTTTCTTTTCTTTCTTTTCTTTCTTTTCTGATTCTATTTACTTATTCATGAGAGTCAGAGACAGAAGTAGGCGCCATGCAAGGAGCCCAATATGGGACTCGATCCTGCGACTCCAGGATCATGCCCTGAGCCAAAGGCAGACACTCAACTGCTGAGCCACTCAGACGTCCCTGTTATCAGTTTCTTGTATGTTCTTTCTTAGAGATTTCAAACATTTATGTGTGACAATGTGTGTGTGTGTATCTACACATATATTTTTTTTTAGGTAAATTGTAGAATACTATGCACATTATTATGCACTTGAAGATTAAATCTTGGTGAACATTCTGTATCTGTACTTACTGAGCTGTCTCTCTTCTTTTTTTTTTTTTTTTTTTTTTTTTTGGAGAGAGAGCTTGCGGTGGGGTTTAGGGGCAGAAAGAAAGGGAGAGAGAGAAACTTGAGCAGGCTCCTCACCCAGCCCAGTGCGGAGCCTGATGCAGGGTCAATCTCAGCTCCTAGGATCATGACCTGAGCTGAAATCCAGAGTTGGACACTCAATGGACTGAGCCATCCAGGCACCCCTGAGCTGTCTTATTATTTTTTAAAATAAATTTTATTTTATTTATTTATGAGAGACACAGAGAGAGAGAGAGGCAGAGACACAGGCAGAGGGAGAAGCAGGCTCCATGCAGGGAGCCTGATGTGGGACTTGATCCCAGTATTCCAGGATCACACCCTGGGCCGAAGGCAGGCACTCAACTGCTGAGTCACCTGGGCATCCCATTATTTTTTAATAATGGCATAATGTTTCATTATATGGATGTACTATAATTTATTTAAGTATCCCCCACCTCTTAAATAAATATTTCATATTATTTATTTAAGTATTTCAATCTTTGCTTTTGTTAGCAATCCTGTAAAAAATACTTTTAGGGGCATCTGGGTGGTGCAGTTGGTTCAGCGTCCAACTCTTGATTTTGGCCCAGGTCACGATCTTGTGGGTTGTGGGCCCATGTGTTGGGCTCTATGCTCAGGGTGGAGTCTGCTTGAGATTCTTTCCCTGTCCCCCTGTGGTCCTACCTCTGCTCATGATCTCTCCCTCTCTCTCCTCTGTTTCTCATATAAGTAAATAAGTCTTTAAAAGAAATACCTTTATACATTCTTTATTTCATAGCTCTAGGGCGTATATCTGGGTTAAAAACTTAGAATTGTTGGGCTAGGGAATATATGCACTTAAAATATTAAAAAAAACTTTATTTGGAAATAATTTCAAATTTAGAGAAAAGTTGCAAGGTTATTTTAGATAATATCTATATATTCTTTCTTTTTTTCTTTCTTTATATATATTTTTAAAGATTTTATTTATTTATTCATGAGAGAGAGAGAGAGAGAGGCAGAGACACAGTCAGAGGGAGAAGCAGGCTCTCTATGCAAGGAGCCTGACGTGGGACTGGATCCCGGGTCTCCAGGATCAGGCCCTGGGCTGAAGGTGGCACTAAACCGCTGAGCCACCCGGGCTGCCCAATATCCATATATTCTTTACTTGGATTAACCTGTTAAATAAGTGTGTGTGTGTGTGTGTGTGTGTGTAGATTCTTCTTCTAATATTAAATAGTATATATCATGGTATATACGATGGGCTATATACCGTGAAGACACTGGCCATAGGCTGGACACAGGCTCAGCAGAGCCCTGGACATCCTGGTGTGCCTTGTGGGCTCAGGAGCCTCCACTGCAGTGGGTAGAGCTGGTCTTGCTCACCTTGCTTTCAGGCTACAATACTTTTGTCTGATCTCCACATTTTTGTCCAATAATGTCCTTTATAGCATTTTTTTCCTTCCAGGACAGGATCCAGTTTGGGTACATCTAAAATTTTGAGAGTGAAAATAAATAAATAAATAAATAAAATTTTGAGAGTGGCCTGACTGGTTCAGTTAGAAAGCGTGCAACTCTTGATCTTGGGGTCGTGAGTTTGAGCCCTATGTTGGGTGAAGAGATTACTTAAATCAATGCAACTTAAAAAAAAGAAAAAGAAATAACATTTTGATAATTATTGTCAAATTACTCTGATAGGCATTGTCCCAATTTATATTTTTGCAATGTATGAATCCTTGTTTTCTCACATCCTTACCTACATCTTCTTTTATCAACTGGAAACAGCCAGATTTCAAGGAGCCTTTTGCAAGGATAGCTTTGCCTCTGGTAGTCTGTGTGATCATTTGGGGCTTTCTGGTATTAGCAGTTGCTCCCTTGGGACGCCTGGGTGGCTTAGTGGTTTGGCACCTGCCTTCAACCCAGGGCGTGATCCTGGAGTCCTGGGATCGAGTGCCACATCAGGCCTCCTGCATGAAGCATGCTTCTCCCTCTGCCTATGTCTCTGCCCCTCTCTCTTTCTGTGTCTCATGAATAAATGGATAAAATCTTAAAAAAAAAAAAAAGCAGTTGCTCCCCTGAGGAATTTCAGCTTCTCTTTTAGCTTGAGGTTGCTACTGTGTTCAGGAGAAAGAATCTTGGCAGAACTAGAGTTGCTAATTTTGTCTTCTCTGGTGAACCAGTTCTTTTGGAGAACTGATAGGGCTGTGCTCTCTTCCATTTTATTTATTTATTTATTTTTCTCTTCCATTTTAATACTGAATAATATTCCATTGTATGTGTACCCCATATTTATAAAATGATTTATTTTTTTTAGTAAACTCTGTCCCCAATATGGGCCTCAAACTTATGACACCAAGATCAAGAGTTGCATGCTCCACTGACTGAGCCAGCCAGGTGCCCCATGTATACATCATATTTTACATTCATTGATTACTTAATGGGTAGCTTGTTTGTTTGGATGTTTTGGTCCTTATTTACTTTTTTCATATTTGTGCTTTCTTGTTTCATCTCTTGTTTTGGCAGGTATCGCTTAAATTTGAATCAAGAGGAGGTAAAACAAGAAGTAGAAGAGTATCTTCCTTCATTTTCTAAATGGGCCGGAGATTTTATGCATAAATACACTTCAACTGACTTACCAAAGATGCAGCTCTCTCTGTAAGAAACTTATTTTGTTTATATCGTGTTCATATGTTCAGATCAGGATTTTATTCTGTACGTTCAGTTAAAGCTTTTTAAAGTTCGAGTTAGTAAAATTAGCTTTTTTTGGCTTATAGTCCTGAGTGTCTTTCTAGAACAAAAAATAAAGAATAGAAATTCTATTTTCATTATACTAAAATATTCTGATTTTTATATATCAGTGTTTTTTAAGATTTCTTTTGGGGATGCCTGGTGGCTCAGTGGTTGAGTGTCTGAGCCTGCCTTTGGCTCAGGGCGTGATCCTGGAGTTCTGGGATCGAGTCCCACGTTGGGCTCTCCATAGGGAGCCTCCTTCTCCCTCTGCCTGTGTCTTTGCCTCTCTCTGTGTCTCTCATGAATAAATAAATAAATAATCTTAAAAAAAAAAAAGAACTGCTAGGTTTTGAATTGGATGTGGAGTGTGAGGGAAAGAATAGTCAGCAGTGATTCCAAGAGAGAAAATGTGATAAGAAGGGTATCAAGAGAGAATGGTAGTGGAGGATTTGGAGACCGAGAGGTAGACAGCTGTACTGAGAGGTTGTTCTATGAGGGGCATGTAGAATGGATTGGTAGCCAGAGGCTTATGTGGGGCTAAGAGAGGCTTGTTGTTGTTTTAAAGATGGGAGATAGGGGATCCCTGGGTGGCGCAGCGGTTTGGCGCCTGCCTTTGGCCCAGGGTGCGATCTTGGAGACCCTGGATCGAATCCCACGTCGGGCTCCCGGTGCATGGAGCCTGCTTCTCCCTCTGCCTGTGTCTCTGCCTCTCTCTCTCTCTTTGTGTGTCTCTCATAAATAAATAAAATCTTAAAAAAATAAGGATAGGAGATATAGTGAGTTCATATGCCAATGGGGAGAATTCCATAGAGAGAGGACAATTCATCCTGAGGGATGGGAGGTCAGCTATGTCTTGAGTGCTGGAGGAGGAATGAGGGCATGCAAGTGGAAGGGTTGACATATGGGACAGTTATTTCTTGGCGTTAAAATCTCAGAAATGGGGGGAATCCCTGGGTGGCTCAGCAGTTTAGTGCCTGCCTTTGGCCTAAGACGTGATCCTGGAGTCCCGGGATTGAGTCCCGCGTTGGGCTCCCGGCATGGAGCCTGCTTCTCCCTCTACCTGTGTCTCTGCCCCCCTCTCTCTCTCTCTCTCTCTCATGAATAAATGAATAAATGAATAAATAAATAAATAAAGTCTCAGAAATGGTCTGTTTCATCAGAAATATTTGGAAATTAAAAAAAAGTGTTTGGAAATTTTACAACCTTTTACATACTGCTAGAATTCTCTGAGAATTTTGTAATCATTTTAGAAGGTTGCTATCATTAAGTGACCTGTATGAGATTTCTTTTTTATTTTTATTTTTATTTTTTAAATTTTATTTATTTATTCATGACCGAGAGAGAGAGAGAAAGGCAGAGACACAGGCAGAGGGAGAAGCAGGCTCCATGCAGGGAGCCCGACGCGGGACTCGATCCCAGGTCTCCAGGATCACACCCCATGCTGAAGGCAGCGCTAAACCGCTGAGCCACCGGGGCTGCCCTGTATCGAGATTTCAATTATTTTTATTTAATTATTATTATTTATAATTCAGTGACTTTCATTGTGTTTGTAGAGTTGTGTAACCATCACCACAATCAGTTTGTCAGGATTTTGATACACATTTTAATAATAGTAGTAGTAAAAAAATGAGGCTTATCTTGCTGTTCAGATTGGGTTTATTTTTCATATTCTTTTTTTCTGTGATGGCCTTAAATTTACCAGTAGCTCTCTCCCTTAAGGAAGAAAAAAAGCTGTAATAAGTGGGTTAAACTTAGAAAATCTGCTTTCTTTGGAGCAGATTGCCTCTGTCTAGAGGAGTGGGTGGGTCTCGGTGCCTTAGTCTTCACTGTGATAAACAGATATGTATTTATTAAGTAGTCATTCTTTTCCTGATTTCTTTCATTGTTTTGTAGTATTTCTGTCATTCTAGTCTCTACTGATTATCTGTAATAATTACAGACTTAATTTTTGTTTTCTGTTGTTCCTATTTCTTTATACTTCGTTACTGTCCCTCAGTATGCACCTTTCTATTTCTTATTATTTACTTTGGAGTCATTTAAATTCGCTTGAGAATTAAAGTTGTAGTGGATATCCTTTTTCCTTTTTTCAGATACTAGCTTTTCTTTTACTGTTTCATTGTTTTAGCATGTTATCTGCGTGTTTTTTCTTTTGGTTATCTATCTATCTATCTATCTATCTATCTATCTATCTATCTATTTATTTATTTATTTATTTATTTATTTATTTATTTATGTTTTAAAAGATTTTATTTATTTACCAATGAGAGACAGAGAGAGAGAGACAGAGACACAGGCAGAGGGAGAAGCAGGCTCCACGCAGGGAGCCCGATGCGGAACCCGATTCTGGGACCCCAGGATTACACCCTGTGCGGAAGGCGGTGCTAAACCACTGAGCCACCTGGGCTGCCCTATCTGTGCTCAGGATTGTGCTAGGTACTGGTATTACAGGGAGACTAAAGCCCTCCAAGAATACTCTAGTGGTAGTAGTTGAAAACAGACCTGGAGGGCATTGCTTAGAGAGGGCATGTAGGGCAATGGGAGAGGCGCAGAACTCTAGCAGGTAGGAGTGTGCTGTGTAATGACAGAGGGAGAGAGGAGAAGAATCCATTGAAGGAGGCTGAGGAGGCTTTTGATGGACTAGTGAGGAATTTGGTAGCCTGCAAGAGGCGTATTAGGAAGCCAGGAAAAGTGTGGGATTCAGAGTTGTCTTTGACCTAAAAGGGATTTGTTTCTGTAAAAAGATTTTATTTATTTATTTATGAGACACACAGAGAGAGGCAGAATACAGGCAGAGGGAGAAGCAGGCTTCATGCAGGGAGCCGTTTGCGGGATTCGATCCTCAGACTCTGGGATCACTCCCCGAGCCAAAGGCAGGCACTCAACTGCTGAGCCACCCAGGTGTCCCCTGAAAGGGATTTTTGAGATCAACTCCTAGATTTCAAATAAGGAGATTGAGGTCCAGTGAGTGGTGTGACTTATCCAGGTTTTATATCAAAAACCGGTGGTGGAGCTAAGTCTACAGTAAAGATTCTTTTTGTTGTTGTTGTTAAAGATTTCATTTATTTATTCATGAAGACAGAGAGAGGCAGAGGGAGGAACAGGCTCCCTGTGAGACGACCGAGAACCCCAGGATCATGCTCTGAGCCAAAGGCAAATGCTCAACCACTGAGCCACCCAGGCACCCTACAGTAAAGATTCTTTTTTTTTTTTTTTAAGATTTATTTATTTATTCATGAGAGACACACACACACACACAGAGGCAGAGACATAGGCAGAAGGAGAGGCAGGCTCTTCACAGGAGCCCGATGTGGGACTTGATCCTGGATCCCAGAATCATGCCCTGAGCGGAAGGCAGCCGCTCAACCTGAGCCACCCCGGTGTCCCTACAGTAAAGATTCTTGATTCCCAGCCCAGTGTTCTCATCTCTGTATCTTGGTGTAAGATTACTTTTGTTTCGTTTATTTCCAAAGGAATCTTTTATGTTTGTTTGTGAAGGAAGCGCTCCTCTGTATTTTAGCTTGTGTCATTTTCACAGCAGTTTATAGCCAGTGTTTTAAAAAAAAACAAACAGCAAAACTTTAGCACATTTGAAGAAACAACCTTCTCACCCATAGGTAGTAAGTATATATTTTCTTCATCTTCATGATAATCATATTCTCCATCAGGTAGTTCTTTTTTTTTTTTTTTAAAGATTTTATTTATTTACTCATGAGAGATGCACACACACAGAGAGAGGCAGAGACACAGGCAGAGGGAGAAGGAGGCTCCATGCAGGGAGCCTGACATGGAACTTGATCCTGGGTCCCCAAGTTCATGCCCTGGCTGAAGGTGGTGCTAAACCACTGAGCCGTCCGGGCTGCCCCATCAGGTGGTTCTTGAAGGAGTTTTACAGCATTATGTTGATTAAAATCATAATAGTTAAATTGAAATACTGTCATTTATTCCACAGATGTAAGTCTAAAATCACATTATTTCATTTTCTAGGGGAATAAATTTTAGTAGCAAAGTTCAATTTCATTATTTCTATTAAATATACATGTGACATTTTATGAATAATAAAGTTTGCTTTATTTCATGGGAGCATATTTGAATATGTAACATGATTAGATAACATTTGGGGAGAAAAGACAAAATAATATTTAAGAAATTTCAGATGAAAAAAAAAATTTCAGATGAGTTGTAGCTTCCCTGAATTCCTCTGTTGTCTTTTTCAAAGATTGCAGAAGTATACTTATATTCCTGGAGATTATATTTGAAGCATCCTGAAATGGCTCTAGGACAGTGGTTCTCTATCTTGAGCATGCATCAGAATCACTTGTAGAGTGATTTGTAAAACAAATTGCTGGGCTTCACCTGCAGAGCTTTTGACTGAGTAGGTCTAGAGTAGAACCTGAGAATTTGCTGTTATTACAAGCTCCCAGGCAATGCTGATGCTGCTCCCATAGGCACCACACTTTGAGAATCACTGCTGTAAGGGTATGTTGATGGTTTCCCATCCCCACATTTTCTGTGTGTAATAGAATCAATACCAGCATTTGAGAAACATGCTAAGTGTTCTTTGTTCTTTTTTTTTTTTTTCAAGATTTAAAAAATTTATTCATGAGAGACACAGAGAGGCAGAGACATAGGCAGGAGCAGGCTCCTGGTGGAGAGCCCAGTGTGAGACTCAATCCCAGGACCCCGGGATCACTCCCTGAGCCAAAGGCAGACACTCAACCCCTGAGCCAGTCAGGTGCCTGTATGCTAAGTGTTCTAATGAAGTATATTTGTGTTTCAATTTTTAGGCCAAGTGATGGTAATAACAATAATTCAACATGTAATATTGAAGTCATAAACTCATTGGATATTGAAGAAAGCATTTGGTCCCCTAGGTTTGGGTTGAAAGGCAAAATAGATGTCACAGTTGGTGTGAAAATACATCGAGGATGTAAAACGAAATATAAGATAATGCCATTGGAACTTAAAACTGGCAAAGAATTAAATTCTATTGAACACCGTAGTCAGGTAGGTATAAATCTTAATAAGAAAATTGTCTGAATATTTGGTATACTTAAAAATGTAGGTTTGCTTTATATATATATATATATATATTTTTTTTTTTTTTTTTAGCTTTATATATTTTGGTTCAATTTGGGTAATTTTTATTTAAGTTTCATATAGTAGTTCTCAATTTGTGATGTATCTAGAGTACTCAGATTTGCTTGTAAGTGTATACATGGCTACAGCAGAAAGTTTTCTCTAGCAAAGAATTACAACAGCTGAATTTGTAAGCCAGTTTTGCCAAGTTTATGCTGCCAAACTACTAAACAGATACCCCTAAAAAAAGAATTCCTTGCTGATAAAAGTTGCAGAAACCAAGTATATTTGGAGACTTATTTATTTATGCATTTATTTATTTATTTTAAAGACTTTATTCATTTATTCATGAAAGAGAGGCAGAAGACACAGAGGGAGAAGCAGGCTCCCTGCGAGGAGCTCAGTGCAGGACTCAATCCTGGATCCTAGGATCACGTCTTGAGCCAAAGGCAGATGCCCAACTACTAGGCCACCCAGGGGTCCCTATTTGGAGATTTCTTTATTTACTTAAAAATTTTATTTATTCATGAGAGACACAGAGAGAGGTAGAGACATAGGCTGAGGGAGAAGCAGCCTCCCTGTAAGGAGCCTGATTGGGACTTGATCCCAGGACCCCTGGATCACGACCTGAGCCAATGGCAGATGCTCAACCACTGAGCCACCCAAGTGCCCCTGTATCTGGAAATTTAATTCATGTTAGCCTATTAAAGTTGATGAGAAATCAGAGTAATACAGATTTGTTTTAGGTATGTTTAAAGCATTTCCAGCATTTCCTAAGCTTAATTTACTATGGAGCTATTTTTTCATGTAACATCTAACATAGGATACTCTTAAGAAACATTAGTCTGCATCCATTGTTTTATTTTTTACTTTTAATATGATTTTTATGATTATTATCTAAAACGAAATATATAGGGCAGCCCGGGTGGCTCAGTGGTTTAGCGCTGCCTTCAGCCCAATTTTTTCTTCAAAAAAAAAATTCAAACGAAACAAAACAAATTTCCTTTTTCCCTTGGAATCTCACACATTATTTCAGATTTTTTTTTGAGGTTCAACAGATTTTTGTTTTAAGATTTTATTTTTTATTTTATTTTATTTTATTTTGTTTTAAGATTTTATTTATTTATTCATGAGAGACAGAAACAGAGGCAGAGACACAGGCAGAGGGAGAAGCAGGCTCCATGCAGGGAGCCCGATGTGGGACTCGATCCTGGAACTCTGGGATCATGCTCTGAGCCGAAGGCAGATGCTCAACTGCTGAGCCACCCAGGCATCCCCCCCCCCCTTTTTTAAGTTTTTATTCATTTATTCATGAGAGGCACACACAGAGAGAGGCATAGACACAGGCAACTTCCACAGATTTTATATAAAGTAATATTTGGATTCAGAATACCGAATTATATAATCAGTGATTAAATATTTGTTTTTTTTTAAAGATTTATTTTTATTTATTTATGATAGACATAGAGAGAGAGAGAGAGGCAGAGGCACAGGCAGAGGGAGAAGCAGGCTCCATGCCGGGAGCCCGACGCGGGACTCGATCCTGGGACTCCAGGATCGCGCCCTGGGCCAAAGGCAGGCGCGAAACCGCTGAGCCACCCAGGGATCCCCCGTGATTAAATATTTGAATTCAGAATACCGAATTATATAATCCCAACACCAAAGGTTCTCATGCAGGCTTTTCTGTTTGGGAATTGGTGTTTCTCCTCTTATCGGGTTTTACAGATATTAGAGGTGGAGGAAAAAATAGGCTTCTGCAATTAGAAGACTCGAGCTTTTCACTTTGGTAATATAGAAATGGCTAAAATGATGAAGTAAAGATTTAACTAGATTAAAGCCTTCTTGGGACGCATAGGTGGCTCAGCAGTTGAGCATCTGCCTTTGGCTTAGACCATGATCCTTGTCCAAGATCAAGTCCCATATCAGGCTCCCTGCATGGAGCCTGTTTCTCTCTCTGCCTGTGTCTCTGCCTCTCTCTCTGTGTCTCTCATGAATAAATAAATCTTAAAAAGTAAGTAAATAAGCCTTCTTGAGGAAGGAAAATCATGCATACAAGAAAAGTTGTTTTTGAAATCAAAGATTTGAAGAAATGTACTCTATGCATAGGAGACTGAAAACTACTTTTTTTTTTAATGACAAGTTTCACAAGCACTGCTGTTTTTTTTTTAAATTGACGTATAGCTGGTATGCAATGTTGTATTAGTTTCAGGTGTACAATACAGTAATTGAGAACTTCATTATGTTATGCAATGTTAACCACAAGTGTAGCTACCATCAGTCACCATACACTGCTATTATAGTGCTATTGACTGTATTTCTTAGGCTGTACCTTTTATCTCCATGACTTACTCATTCCATAACTGGAAACCTGTATCTCTCACTCCCCTTTAGCCATTTTGCCCATCTCTTTACCTCTTTCTGCATTTTGTTTGTTCATTTGTTTTGCTTTTAGATCTTATGTATTTTTTTTTTTTTTAAAGCTTTATTTATTTATGATAGTCACAGAGAGAGAGAGGGAGAGAGGCAGAGACATAGGCAGAGGGAGAAGCTGGCTCCATGCACCAGGAGCCCCACGTGGGATTCGATCCTGGGTCTCCAGGATCACGCCCTGGGCCAAAGGCAGGTGCCAAACCACTGCGCCACCGAGGGATCCCTAGATCTTATGTATAAGGGAAATCCTATGGTATTTGTCTTTCTGCATCTGACTTATTTTACCATAAGACCTCTAGGTCCATCCATGGTGTGACACATGGCAAGATCTCATTTATTTTTAAAGATTTTATTTATTTATTCATAAGAGACAGAGAGAGAGGCAGAGACACAGGCAGAGGGAGAAGCAGGCTCCATGCAGGGAGCCGGACGTGGGACTGGATCCTGGGTCTCCAGGATCAGGCCCTGGGCTGAAGGTGGCGCCAAACCGCTGAGCCACCCGGGCTGCCCAAGATCTCATTTCTTATGTCTGAGTAGTATTCCATTATATATAAACACCACATCTTCTTTATCTATTCATCTATCGGGATCCCTGGGTGGCGCAGTGGTTTAGCGCCTGCCTTTGGCCCAGGGCGCGATCCTGGAGACCCGGGATCGAATCCCACATCGGGCTCCCGGTGCATGGAGCCTGCTTCTCCCTCTGCCTGTGTCTCTGCCTCTCTCTCTCTATCTGTGTGACTGTCATAAATAAATAAAAATTAAAAAAAAAAAGAATTATCTATTCATCTATCAGTGGACACTTAATTGAATTTAAATTTTTTAAAAAAGAAAAAATAAAAAAATTGGACACTTAAGTTGTTTCCATATCTTGGCTATTGTATATAATGTTGCACTGAACATAGCGGTGCATATATTTTTTTCAAATTAATGTTTTTGCATTCTGTGGGTAAATACCTAGTAGTGGAATTACTGGATTGTATATTATTTCTATTTTTAATTTTTTGCGGGACTTCTGTGCTGTTTTCTGCAATGGCTGTACCAATTTGCATTCCCACCAACAGTGTTCCTTTTTCTCCATATCCTTGTGAACACTTGTTATTTCTTGTCCTTGTGATTCTAGCCATTTTAATAGATGTAAGATGATATCTTATTGTGGTTTTGATTTGCATTTTCCTGACACTGAGCATTTTTTTTTAATTTTTTTTATTTATTTATGATAGTCACACACACAGAGAGAGAGAGGCAGAGACACAGGCAGAGGGAGAAGCGGGCTCCATGCACCGGGAGCCCGACGTGGGACTCGATCCCGGGTCTCCAGGATCGCGCCCTGGGCCAAAGGCAGGTGCCAAACCGCTGCGCCACCCAGGGATCCCTCACTGAGCATTTTTTAATGTGTTTGTTGGCTATCTATAGGTCTTCTATAGAAAAATGTCTCTTCAGGATCTCTGCCCATTTTTAAAAATTTAAAAAAAAAATTTTTTTTTATTTATTTATGATAGAGAGAGAGAGAGAGGCAGAGACACAGGCAGAGGGAGAAACAGGCTCCATGCACTGGGAGCCCGACGCGGGATTCGATCCTGGGTCTCCAGGATCGCGCCCTGGGCCAAAGGCAGGCACTAAACCGCTGCGCCACCCAGGGATCCCTCTCTGCCCATTTTTTTTTTTTTTTAAGATTTTATTTATTTATTCATGAGAGACACAGAGAGAAAGAGAGGCAGAGACACAGGCAGAGGGAGAAGCAGACTCCATGCAAGAGCCTGACATGGGACCCAATCCCGTGACTCCAGGATCACGCGCTGAGCTGAAGGCAGATGCTTAACCACTGAGCCACCCAGGGATCCCTCTGCCCATTTTTTAATCAGATTATTTGCTTTTTTGGGTTGAGTTGTTTAAGTTCTTTTTTTTTTTTAAAGATTTATTTATTTATTCATGAGAGACACAGAGAGAGAGAGGGGCAGAGACACAGAGGGAGAAGCAGGCTCCCCTTAGGGAGCCCGATGCGGGACTGGATCTTGGATCCCAGGATTATACCCTGAGCCAAAGGCAGACACTAAACTGCTGAGCCATCCAGGCATCCCTATAAGTTATTTATATATTTTGAATATTACCTTTTTTGGGATATATCATTTGCAGATACCTTCTCTCATTCAGTAGGTTGCTTTTTCATTTTGTTGATTTTTTTTTAAGATATTATTTATTCATGAGAGACAGAGGGATAGGTAGAGCCAGAGGGAGAAGCAGGCTCCATGCAGGTAGCCTGATGTGGGACTCGATCTTGGGACTCTGGGATCATGCCCAGAGCTGAAGGCAGACGCTTAACTGCTGAGCCACCCAGGCACCCCTGTTGATGGTTTTCTTTGCTGTGTAAAAGCTTTTTATTTTGGTAAAGTCATAGTAGTTTATTTTTGACAAATACTACTATTTTTGATAGGAACAAAATAACAAAAATCAATAAATTTGTTTTTTTTTTTTGGTTTTTATAAGCCTGTTTTGGGCACTTAATGATGAATTTATAGATAAAATTAATATATATGCTGCAGATAATGCTATATTAGATTAAATTTATTTAGTTAAAGATATTACTTTAAGTAATCTCTATAGTCTTTATGATCCTGAGATCAAGAGTTACATGCTTTATCTACTGAGCCAGCCAGGTGCCCCATTACATTTTAAATATAGCTTAGAAAACAGTAATCTGGGCAGCCCGGGTGGCTCAGCGGTTTGGCACTGCCTTCAGCCCAGGGCCTGATCCTGGAGACCTGGGATCGAGTCCCACGTCGGGCTCCCTGCATGGAGCCTGCTTCTCCTTCTCCCTCTGCCTGTGTCCCTGCCTCTCTCTCTCTCTGTGTGTCTCTCATGAATAAATAAATAAAATCTTAAGAAAAAAGAAAACAAGAATCTTGTTATAAGTTGACCTACCTAGGCATGTTAATTATAATGACTGGTCTTGGTATTTATGATTTTATGATTTATTTATTTATTTGAGAGAGAGCATGAGCGAGGATGGAGGCGGGAGGAGGGTAAGATTGGGCTAAGCAGGCTCACTACTTGATGCAGGGCTCCATCCCAGGACCCTGAGATCATGACCTGAACAAATGGCAGACACTTAACTGACTGAGCTACCCAGGCGCCCCTGAAATTTTATGGTTTAAAAACATAAATCAGGGGCATCTGGGTGGCTTAGTTGGTTAAGCTTCCAGCTCTTGATCTCTGCTCAAGTCTTAATCTCCGGGTCCTGAGTTCAAGCCCCATATTGGGCTCCACGCTGGGTGTGGAGCCTACTAAAAACCAACCAAACAAAGACATAAATCATTCAACATTTTAACCTTGGAATTCTCTTGGAAAGCATATTATCTTGTTTGTAGGTTGTATATGACTAAATGATTTGCTGTTGTTGCTACGGTGTTTTCATGAACTATAAAGCAGCTGTTTCTAACTTGTCTTAGGTGGTTTCTCTGGAGAGCACCACATACATTTAACGCAGTTAATAGTGACTCATGCTCTGCAAACCCAGTGAACTCTGTAAAGTTAGCCTCATTTAGTTGTCCCAGTAACTATGACATAAATAATATGCATTTTAGCATTTAGTTCACTTATTTAATCAAGTTTTAAAAAATATTTTATTTATTTATTTGAGGGAGAGATAACGAGAGAGCAAGAGCAGGGGTGGTGGGGAGGAAGGGCAAGGGAGAGGGAGAAGCAGGCTTCCCACTGAGTGGGGAGCCTGATGCTGGCCTTGATCCCAGGACCCTGACATCACGACCTGAGCTGAAGGCAGATGCTTAATGGACTGAACCACTCAGATGCTCCTAATTCACTTATTTTAAACAGGGAAAATAGTGTTTTGTTTTGTTTTTTCTAAAGATTTTATTTATTCATTACACACACACACACACACACACACACACAGGCAGAGACATAGGCAGAGGGAGAAGCAGGCTCCATGCTGTGGGCCCCGATCCTGGGACT
The DNA here is from genome assembly GCF_905146905.1 of Nyctereutes procyonoides. Classification (NCBI taxonomy): domain Eukaryota; kingdom Metazoa; phylum Chordata; class Mammalia; order Carnivora; family Canidae; genus Nyctereutes; species Nyctereutes procyonoides. The sequence continues at coordinate 68,515,869 of NW_026575046.1, forward strand.
CCAAGATCACGCCCTGGGCCGAAGGCAGGCGCTAAACTGAGCCACCCAGGCATCCTGAAAATAGTGTGTAAAGACTGTTAACTTCACAATGTAAAATATAGTTCAGTTAATTTTCCTCTTTAATTTATTGGAAACCTAAATATTTACTATCTAAGAAAAATTCAATGTATTTCTTCTTTGTGTAAAATTGAGAAGCATAAACAGTGTTCATGTTGTAGAAGTTAAGTATTTGTCATGGAATTATTGTATTACCTCTGCTAATTTGCTTTATGTTATTTTCAAAATGGAAATAACTGACGTTTTTATTTTTTTTAATTTTTATTTATTATTTTTTTAAGATTTACTTATTCATTTTTAGAGATAATGAGAGAGCAGAGAAAGTATGAGTGTGTGCATGTGTGTTGCGAGGAGGGGGTAGGGGTAGAGGGGGAGAATCTTTCAAGCAGACTCCCTGATGAGCAAGGAGCTGGTCATGAGGCTGGATCCCATAACCTGTGAGATCATGACCTGAGTCAAAACCCACAGTTGGATACTGACCCAACACCCAGGCACCCTGACTTTTTTATTTTAAAATTATAATTATGAAAAAAATATTATAGTTATGTGTTGATTGCTGAACACACATGCACACGTGAAAGTTAAAGTTTTTATTTGACAAAACATACAGTGTTTTCACAGCTTGTTTTGTATACACTGCTGAGCCAAGAGAGGAGAGCTGACCCAGAGGCCGGCCTGCTCCTTTACCTCAAGACTGGCAACATGTACCCTGTGCCTGCCAACCATCTTGATAAAAGAGGTAGAGTTGTTTTTTCTCAATTTACTTCCCTGGGTTTTATTTGTTTGGTTTTTCCTTTAACCTTTAGTAACCTTTAACCTTTAGTAATCAGGTATATATACCTGAAAATCATTCACTGTATTTGCTAGGCCTAAAATAGGTTATAATGTGTGGTTGTGGTTTTATTTATTTGCTTATTTGCTTATTTATGTATTTTTAGTTGTATTTTTTATTTTTTAAAAATATTTTATTTATTTATTCATGAGAGACACACAGAGAGGCAGAGACACAGGCAGAGGGAGAAGGCTCCATGCAGGTAGCCTGACTTGGGACTCGATCCCGGGTCTCCAGGATCACGCCCTGGGCTGAAGGTGGCGCTAAACTGCTCAGCCACCCTGGCTGCCCTAGTTGTATTTTTTTTTCTATTTTTATTTTTTATATATTTTTTATAATAAATTTATTTTTTATTGGTGTTCAATTTACCAACATACAGAATAACACCCAGTGCTCATCCCGTCAAGTGCCCCCCTCAGTGCCCGTCACCCATTCACCCCCACCCCCGCCCTCCTCCCCTTCCACCACCCCTAGTTCGTTTCCCAGAGTTATGAGTCTTTATGTTCTGTCTCCCTTTCTGATATTTCCCACACATTTCTTCTCCCTTCCCTTCTATTCCCTCTCACTATTATTTATATTCCCCAAATGAATGAGAACATATAATGTTTGTCCTTCTCCGATTGACTTACTTCACTCAGCATAATACCCTCCAGTTCCATCCATGTCCAAGCAAATGGTGGGTATTTGTCGTTTCTAATGGCTGAGTAATATTCCATTGTATACATAGACCACATCTTCTTTATCCATTCATCTTTCGATGGACACCGAGGCTCTTTCCACAGTTTGGCTATTGTGGACATTGCTGCTATAAACATCGGGGTGCAGGTGTCCCAGCGTTTCATTGCTTCTGTATCTTTGGGGTAAATCCCCAACAGTGCAATTGCTGGGTCGTAGGGCAGGTCTATTTTTAACTCTTTGAGGAACCTCCACACAGTTTTCCAGAGTGGCTGCACCAGTTCACATTCCCACCAACAGTGTAAGAGGGTTCCCTTTTCTCCGCATCCTCTCCAACATTTGTGGTTTCCTGTCTTGTTAATTTTCCCCATTGTCACTGGTGTGAGGTGGTATCTCATTGTGGTTTTGATTTGTATTTCCCTGATGGCCAGTGATGCAGAGCATTTTCTCATGTGCATGTTGGCCATGTCTGTGTCTTCCTCTGTGAGATTTCTCTTCATGTCTTTTGCCCATTTCATGATTGGATTGTTTGTTTCTTTGGTGTTGAGTTTAATAAGTTCTTTATAGATCTTGGAAACTAGCCCTTTATCTGATACATCATTTGCAAGTATCTTCTCCCATTCTGTAGGTTGTCTTTGAGTTCTGTTGACTGTATCCTTTGCTGTGCAAAAGCTTCTTATCTTGATGAAGGACCAATAGTTCATTTTGCTTTTGTTTCTTTTGCCTTCGTGGATGTATCTTGCAAGAAGTTACCGTGGCTGAGTTCAAAAAGGGTGTTGCCTGTGTTCTCCTCTAGGATTTTGATGGAATCTTGTCTCACATTTAGATCTTTCATCCATTTTGAGTTTATCTTTGTGTATGGTGAAAGAGAGTGGTCTAGTTTCATTCTTCTGCATGTGGATGTCCAATTTTCCCAGCACCATTTATTGAAGAGACTTTTCTTCCAATGGATAGTCTTTCCTCCTTTATCGAATATTAGTTGACCATAAAGTTCAGGGTCCACTTCTGGGTTCTCTATTCTGTTCCATTGATCTATGTGTCTGTTTTTGTGCCAGTACCACACTGTCTTGATGACCACAGCTTTGTAGTACAACCTGAAATCTGGCATTGTGATGCCCCCAGATATGTTTTTTTTTTTTTAAATTCCCCTGGCTATTTGGGGTCTTTTCTGATTCCACACAAATCTTAAAATAATTTGTTCTAACTCTCTGAAGAAAGTCCATGGTATTTTGATAGGGATTGCATTAAACGTGTAAATTGCCCTGGGTAACGTTGACATTTTCACAATATTAATTCTGCCAATCCATGCACATGGAATATTTTCCCATCTCTTTGTGTCTTCCTCAGTTTCTTTCAGAAGTTCTTTAGTTTTTAGGGTATAGATCCTTTACCTCTTTGGTTAGGTTTATTCCTAGGTATCTTATGCTTTTGGGTGCAATTGTAAATGGGATTGACTCCTTAATTTCTCTTTCTAAGGTCTCATTGTTAGTGTATAGAAATGCCATTGATTTCTGGGCATTGATTTTGTATCCTGCCACGCTACCAAATTGCTGTATGAGTTCTAGCAATCTTGGGGTGGAGGCTTTTGGGTTTTCTATGTAGAGTATCATGTCATCGGCGAAGAGGGAGAATTTGATTTCTTCTTTGCCAATTTGAATGCCTTTAATGTCTATGTCTTTTTGTTGTCTGATTGCTGAGGCTAGGACTTCCAATACTATGTTGAATAGCAGTGGTGAGAGTGGACGTCCCTGTCTTATTCCTGATCTTAGGGGAAAGGCTCCCAGTGCTTCCCCATTGAGAATGATATTTGCTGTGGGCTTTTCGTAGATGGCTTTTAAGATGTTGAGGAATGTTCCCTCTATCCCTACACTCTGAAGAGTTTTGATCAGGAATGGATGCTGTATTTTGTCAAATGCTTTCTCTGCATCTAATGAGAGGATCATATGGTTCTTGGTTTTTCTCTTGCTGATATGATGAATCACATTGATTGTTTTACGAGTGTTGAATCAGCCTTGTGTCCCGGGGATAAATCCTACTTGGTCATGGTGAATAATTTTCTTAATGTGTTGTTGGATCCTATTGGCTAGTATCTTGTTGAGAATTTTTGCATCCATGTTCATCAGGGATATTGGTCTGTAATTCTCCTTTTTGGTGGGGTCTTTGTTTGGTTTTGGAATTAAGGTGATGCTGGCCTCATAGAACGAATTTGGAAGTACTCCATCTCTTTCTATCTTTCCAAACAGCTTTAGTAGAATAAGTATGGTTTCTTCTTTAAACGTTTGATAGAATTCCCCTGGGAAGCCATCTGGCCCTGGACTTTTGTGTCTTGGGAGGTTTTCGATGACTGCTTCAATTTCCTCCCTGGTTTTTGGCCTGTTCAGGTTTTCTATTTCTTCCTGTTCCAGTTTTGGTAGTTTGTGGCTTTCCAGGAATGCGTCCATTTCTTCTAGATTGCCTAATTTATTGGCGTATAGCTGTTCTTTTTAAGAAGAATTTTAACAATATACTGTATAATTGAAAACATCTTTAACCTTTTAAAATTTTATTATATAAAAATTTATTTTAAACTTGTCTTGTGGGCAGCCCCGGTGGCACAGCGGTTTAGCGCCACCTGCAGCCCGGGGTGTGATCCTGGAGACCTGGGATCAAGTACCGCGTCGGGCTCCCTGCATGGAGCCTGCTTCTCCCTCTGCCTGTGTCTCTGCCTCTCTTTCGGTCTCTTTGAATGAATGAATGAATGAATGAATAAATAAATAAACAAACAAATAAATAAATAAATCTTAAAAAAATATTAAAAAAAATAAACTTGTATTTAGACACTCTAGATAGCTGTATTTATCCTTAGCATTTAGCTAGAAATACCAGCTTCACAATATTTATCAGTTATGAGATATATGGTTGTTTAAAAGAACTTATCAAGTAAACAAAAATTTAAGGAAATATACACCGAAATGTTCATAGTGTCTAGTGTAATGGGAAATACAAATGTTCATTTTATGTTTTTAAATCTTGAAGTTTTACATGAGAAAGATATATAATAAACTTCACTTAATTCTTAAACACCTCCTTCCCTTTTTTTCCTCACAGAATTATTAAGGCTAAGAAACCAGATGGCATTCTCTTTGTTTCACCGTATTAGTAAATCTGCTATTGAAAAGGAAAAGACAAAGCTTGCTCCTTTGCCACAAATAATTGAAGACCAGCAATCTTGTAAATATTGTTCACAAATTGGCAATTGTGCTCTTTATAGCAGGTAAAAACATTGTCTTTCAAAAGTATTAATTCCAATTCAGTGTTAACTCAATAATAGAATGCCTTTTAAACTTTTTCCAAAAGTGGTTATTTTAATCTTGCTACAAATAGTTTCTGGGGAACTGAAATAATTTTAGGACTTAATCGAATCTGGGTAAGAAAGATGTAGTACAGGGGCACCTAGCTGGCTCATTTGGTGGAGCATGTGACTTGATTTTGGGTTTTAAGTTTGAAAAAATGTAGGGTGTAGAGATAGCTGAAAAATAAAATCTTTTTGTTTTTAAGATTTTATTTATTCATGAGAGACACACACAGAGAGAGAGAGAGAGAGGCAGAGACAGAGGCAGAGGGAGAAGCAGGCTCCATGCAGGGAGCCTGATGTGGGACTCGATCCCAGGTCTCCAGGACCAGGCCCCGGGTTGAAGGCAGGCACTAAACGGCTGAGCCACCCGGGCTGCCCTGAAAAATAAAATCTTAAAAAAGGAAGTATAGGAATTTTAAATATTATATAGCGTTTCTTAAATAAGACTTTAAGACTTCTTCTTCTTTTTTTTTTTTTTAAGATTTTATTTATTTATTCATGAGAGACATAGAGGGAGAAGCAGGCTCCTCACAGGGAGCTCTGTATGGGACTTGATCCCCAGACCCCGGATCTCGCCCTGAGCCGAAAGTAGACGCTCAACCACTGAGCCACCCAGGTACCCTGAATTCTTCTATTTCCTAATTGCTATTTTAGTTTTATGCCTTGTGTAGTTAAAAACAAGAAAATTGGGGTAGCCCAGGTAGTTCAGTGGTTTAGCACCGCCTTCAGTCCAGGGCCTGATCCTGGAGACCTAGGATTGAGTCCCACATTGGGCTCCCAGCATGGAGCCTGCTTCTCCCTCTGCCTGTATCTCTGCCCCCCACCCCCCACTATGTCTCTCATGAATAAATAAATAAAATTTAAAAAAAAAAACGGGGAAATTGGTTCTTTCAGACATATAGTTTGAAATAATTCAACAGACTTGTCTTCCTGTTTATATATGTCTATTTTTCTTTTTTTAGGATTTTTAAAAAAATTTTACTTATTTATTCATGAGAGACATAGAGAGAGAGAGAGAGAGAGAGAGAGAGCCAGAGAGCCAGAGAGAGAGAGCCAGAGACACAGGCAGAGAGAGAAGCAGGTTCCATGCAGGGAGCCCGATGTGGGACTAGATCCTGGAACCCCAGGATCTCGCCCTGAGCCAAAGGCAAGTACCTAATTGCTGAGCCACCCAGGCATCCATTTTTAAGATTTTTTAAGTGATCTCTACACCCAGCATAGGGCTCTAATTTACAATCCTGAGATCAAGAGTTGCATGTTCCACCTACTAAGCCAGTCAGGCACCTATGTATCTATTTTTCTACATAGGGAAAGTTTTTCAGGTGTCATAAAACGTGGTTTGTATTTATACCTTCATAGGTCAGTAAGTGTTTTTAAGGACACAAAAAGTAGTTAGATGTATATATAGAGTAGGAAACAAGATCAAATCAAGACCAAAGTTCCAGTTCAGCCTAAGAATTCCCACAAAGGGGGATGCCTTGGTGGCTCAATGATTGAGCGTCTGCCTTCGGCTTAGGGTGTGATCCCAGGATCTGTGCTTGAGTCTTGCATCGGGCTCCCTATGGGGAGCCTGCTTCTCCTTCTGCCTATGTCTCTGCCTTTCTCTCTCTGTGTCTCTCATGAACGAATAATAAATCTTTAGGGGGAAAAAAAGGGGATGGCTGGGTGGCTCAGCGGTTTAGCACCTGCCTTTGGCCCAGGGCGTGATACTGGAGTCCTGGGATCCAGTCCCACATTGGGCTCCCTGCATGGATCCTGCTTCTCCCTCTGTCTGTGTCTCTGCCTCTCTCTCTGTCTCTCATGAATAAATAAATAAAATCTTTAAAAAAAAATCCCCATAAAGGACTTTTCAAAGTATATCATACAAAAGCTCTTTTAATGCAAAGGCGCATGAACTCTGGGACGTTTGGGCCTATAGGAGAAGCATTTTTTTTTGAAATCTTGTTTTATTCTCTATGTTTTGTATGCTGTCCTATAACACTTGTTTCTGTATAAAAACAAAAATTAGTGCTCGCTTCAGCTGCACATATACTAAAAATTGAAAAATTTACATTAAGCATAATTGATACTCTATGTAATTATCCGTGTTTTTATGTTGACTTTACTGGCACAGAGCTGGATGTACAAATTGTGACTTTGAGAGATGCAGGTGTACACAATGTATAAAATTGCTATAATTATAGGAATGAAAACTAGAGTATACCAAACTTAAGTAGCTATTAGGGTGATAGTCCTTAAAAGCAAAATGTTATACTGGGTTTCGTAAGCATTTTGTTTTGTAAAAAGCTATTTGGCTTATAAAATGTTGAAATGACTTTTTTTTTTAAAGATTTTATTTATTCGTGAGAGAGAGAGGATATAAAAATTAAAAATATTTTATTTATTTATTCAAGAGAGACACAGAAAGAGAGGCAGAGAAGGCAGAGGGAGAAGCAGGTTCCGTGCAGGGAGCCTGATGTGGGACTCTATCCCGGGACTCCAGGATCACGCCCTGGGCTGAAGGCAGGCGCTAAACTGCTGAGCCACCCAGGGATCCCCTGAAATGACTTTTAAAGAAAATTAGGACCTGTGGTTAAAAGTTACAGTGATCATCCCTCTGGGCCCAGTGGTCTATATGATGACCTTTGCTCCGTTTACAGCAGGGTTTGAAGCAGATCTCTTTGTCAGGAACCCTGCCCAAGGCCCTTCTGTTCACACATTCCTGTACTGAATAAAGTGTGTTTGACTCTAAAAAAAAAAAAAAAAAGTTACAGTGATCATCATATATGTATGCTTATTTCAGAAATAACCTCATTTTTATAGCTAGCCAGTGAAATGTTTTATATACATCTTTCTTTAGAGCAGTTGAACAACAGACGGATGACAGTTCAGTCCCGATTGGCATGCTGCCCAAAATAAAAGAAGAAACCCAACATTTAAAGCTTACACACTTGGAGTATTTTAGCCTTTGGTGTCTAATGTTAACCCTGGAGTCACAATCAAAGGATAATAAAAAGAATCACCAACATATATGGTTAATGCCTGCTTCAGAAATGTAAGTGGTTCATCTAATACAGTAAAACTTCAGTAATTTGGATTAGCTAATGGGATGGTATTTAAAATCAGGAAAAATATGGGATACATGATATCATGGCAGAGATGTGCAATTTTGTATATTCATGCCAACTCTAGATGGCTGTCAATGAATTGTCTCTAAGTAGGAGCACTACTATTTTCATTAGGTTAAATATGTCTTGAGTAATCTTATTTTAAAAATTATTAGTCCTTTTTCATCAGTGAAAAGAGGATAAAGTTTAATATGAGGTGAATTTTAGCATCCTAGTACAAATTAATGACGTTTTACTTAATACTTTAAATACTAGTCTTTAAGAAGTTCATATTTTCAGATTCAAATTTTCTAAAATTGGTCCATCTTTTATTTTGTGAGACATATTTTTAATTTTTTTAAATTAAAAAGAATTTTTTTAGTTTCAGAGGTAGAGTTTAGTGATTCATCAGTTGCATACAGAACCCAGTGCTCATTACATCACATGCCCTTCTTAATGTCCATTACCTAGTTGCCCCATTCCCTTACCCACTTCCCTTCCAGCAACCCCCCCGTTTGTTTCCTATAGAGATCTATTTTTTACAAGGTTTTTTTTTTTTTTTTTAAGATTTATTTATTTATTCATGAGAGACACACAGAGAGAGGCAGAGAAATAGGCAGAGGGAGAAGCAGGCTCCTCGCAGGGAGCCTGATGTGGGACTTGATCTTGCATCCTGGGATTATGACCTGAGCCAAAGGCAGAAACTCAATTGCTGAGCCATCCAGGCGTCCCTATTTTTACAAGTTGCTTATAAAGTAATTTTGTCTTTGCGTAGTATTTTTCTTCATGTAATATTTCATTCCATTTGATCCACTTATTTATAACTTTCCAGTATGAATGTTGATTTTTTTTTTTTTTAATATTTTTTTTTTATTTATTTATGATAGGCACACAGTGAGAGAGAGAGAGGCAGAGACACAGGCAGAGGGAGAAGCAGGCTCCATGCACCGGGATGCCCGATGTGGGATTCGATCCCGGGTCTCCAGGATCGCGCCCTGGGCCAAAGGCAGGCGCTAAACCGCTGCGCCACCCAGGGATCCCATGAATGTTGATTTTAATGTAACTTTAGAAATAATTGGACTGTTATTTCCTTCATAGTAAATTTTTTATTTTTGTTTATTTTTATTTATTTATTTTTCCTTCATAGTAAATTTTAACACAAGGAATCATTACAGTGGATAAAATTTAAGTTGTTTTTTTTTTTTTGTTTTTTTGTTTTGTTTTTTATATTTTTTTTAAGTTGTTTTTGATAGACTGCGTAAGTATAGTGACTGTCAAGTGTACATGCCAACAAGCTTTTGAAGTTGTACTTAATAGTAGTGTCTAAAGGTTGTAAATACTTAATACTTATTTCTTAGAAGCAGTGGAATTATCAACTTGCTTGCCATTATTTTAGTAACAATAATTATAAATCCTCTTGTAAATGCTAAAGAAATAGGTACTTATTTTCTTCACATCAACTTCCGGAAAAGCATTACCATTTTGTCTTGTAATGTTACGTGTATCAGCATAGGAAGTGGGGATGTTGTTCAAGCTTCAAAGTGCTGATGCACATGTTTTCAGAGTTCTCAGCCTGTGAATGCAATAAGGTATGTACTCCCTAGCACTTGTCCAGATGTCTTTTGATGAGGGATTATTTTAAAACTCATAGAATGTTTCTTAGCATTTCTGACACTTTAATGTAGATTGTGGAAAGTGTAAAACCGATTGGGTAGGTATTAACATTATAGCTTCCAGGGGCCAGATGAACAAGTAAATTGTGGGAAAATGCAAATTCAGTATTTTTATATATGATGTAAATGGAAGCTTTCTCTCACTGTCTTTCTTTCTGTTTCTTAGGGAAGAGAGTGGCACCTGCATTGGAAACCTGATTAGAACAGAATGTGTAAAGACAATTTGTGATGGACAATATTTACATAATTTTCAACGTAAAAATGGTGACATTCCTGTCACAAATCTAATGGCAGGTGATAGGATTATTTTAAGTGGAGAAGAGAGAACACTATTTGCTTTGTCTAGGGGATATGTGAAGGAGATTAACGTGACATCAGTAACCTGTTTATTGGACAGGTAATGAAATGTCCCTCTGGTGGGATAACAGCTTTATTGATACATAAGTTGCACACTATACACAGTTTATTCATTTAAACAATTATTCATGGTTTTTAGTATATGCTTAGAGTTGTGTAGCCATCACCAAAATCATATTTTGAAAAGAATATTTTCATCACCCCAAAAAGAACCCTTGTGTCCTTTGGTATTCATTCCTCCTACGCCAGGCAATCATGTTTCCTTTTTGATCCTATAGATGTCCCTGTTCTGAACATTTCATAGAAATGGGATCTTATACTATGTGGCCTTTTGTGACTGGCTTTTTTTCCCTTAGCACAATGTTCTTGAGATTCATCTTTATGTAGTAGGATGTGTCAGTGCTTCATTACCCCCCTCCTTTTTTAAGTAATCTCTGTGCCCAGTGTAGGACTTGAACTCACAACCCCGAAATCAAGAGTCCCACACTCCACCAGCTGAGCCAGCCAGGTGCTCCACTTCATTCGCTTTTTTATTTATTTTTTATTTTTTAAGTTTTATTTATTTATTCATGAGAGACACAGAGAGAGGCAGAGACACAGGCAGAGGGAGGAGAAGCAGGCTCCATGTGGGGAGCCCCATGTGGGACTCTATCCTGGGACTCCAGGATTATGTCCTGGGCCGAAGGCAGGCGCCAAACCACTGAGCCACCCAGACATCCCCTTCATTTGCTTTTTAAAAAAAAAAATTGAGGTAGGGTGCCTGGGTGATTCAGTGGTTGAGCATCTGCCTTTGGCTTGGGTTATGATCCCAGGGTCCTGGGGTTTTGGGGTCCTGGGATTGAGTTCCGCATTGGTCTCCTTATGGGGAGCCTGCTTCTCCCTCTGCCCATGTCTCTGCTTCTCTCTGTGTCTCTCATGAATAAATAAATGAAATCTTAAAAAAATTTTTTTGAGGTAATGCCACATAATCTATAATTGACCACTAACCATTTAAAAATGTACAGTTCAGTGACATTTAATACATTCATAGTATATTATGTAAATGTCACTTCTATCTAGTATCATTGCCCTGAAAGAAAATGTACCCATTACGTAGTCACTACCCCTCTCCCCAGCCCCTGGCAATAACCAGTCTGTTTTCTGTCTGTTGGGTTTATCTCTTCTGGATATTTCTTTTTCTTTCTTTCTTTCTTTCTTTCTTTTCTTTCTTTCTTTCTTTCTTTCTTTCTTTCTTTCTTTCTTCTTTCTTTCTTTTTTAAAGACTTTATTTACTTATTTGAGAGAGAGAGAGAGATAAGCAGACTCTCCACTGAGCGGGGAGCCCAACTCTGGGGCTCAATCCCAGGACCCTAACATCATAACCTAAGCCGAGTCAGAGACTTAACCCACTGGGTCACCCTGTACAACATATTATTTGTTTGTTTTGTTTTATTTTGTTTGCCTAGCTTCTTTTACTCAGCATAATGTTTCTGAGGTTCATCTATGTTTTGGCATTTATCAATATCTTATTTCTTTATGGCTGAATAATATTCGGTTATGTGGATAGGCCACATTTTGCTCATCCATTCACCAGCTGATGGACATTTGAATTGTTTCCACTTTTTGGGTGTTATGGTAATGTTGCTATAAATATTCACATACAGATTTTTTAAAAACATTTTATTTATTCATGAGAGACAGAGAGAGGTAGAGACATAGGCAGACAGAGGAGAAGCAGGCTCCATGCAAGAAACCTGATGCAGGACTTGATCCTGGAACTCAAGGATCACACCCCAAGCCGAAGGCAGACACTCAATCACTGAGCCACTTAGGCATCCCTCACATACAAATATTTACGTGAATATATATATATATATATATATTTTTTTTAAAGACTTTATTTACTTATTTAAAGATTTATTTATTTTAGGGAGAGAGAAGCAGATTCCCCTCTGAGCATGGAACCTGACGTGGGGTTCGATCTCAGAACCTTGAGATCATGGCTTGAGCCGAAGTCAAGAGTCGGGTGCTTAACCAGCTGAGCCACATAAGCGCCCCTATGTGAATATATTTTTATTTTCCTTTGTAGAGACCTATTAATGGAATTCTTGGGCTGTGTACTAATTTTGAGTTTAACATTTTGAGAAACTACCAAACTGCTAAACTTTTGCTTAGTATATTCTGTTTCATAATACTAATTGTAGACCTGATTTTATCTAGTTCTCAGGACACATGAATGGCAGGCAGGCTAGATTCCCTATTAGCTGTGAATCTTATTCATAGCAGTGTGGGCACTCACCATTTCATTTTATCCTTCTAAAAAGAACTGTTTTGGGGACCTGGCTGGCTTAGTCAAGCATGCAACTCTTGATCTCAGAGTTGTAGGTTTCGAGCCCCATGTTGGGTGTAGAGATTACTTAAAAATAAAGTCTTTTTAAAAAGAGACTTTTTTTTTTCCAGTTTGTGGTTGTGACAAAGTATATTTATCTCTGTTAAAACAAAGTGAGTTCATTTAAAGAAAAATATTAAATAAATAGAGTAGTTGACATGAAAGTTTGTGGTTGAGACCACTATCCATGTTCACCAATATCTACATTCCCCTCTTCCTGTACTTCCAGCCTTTGTGCATTCAAGTGCAGGCTATGCATTGCCATATTTTAATGGATGGAGATCAGCAGTTGGAATGCAGTGACTTCTGGGTAACTGCCCTGGACTTGTCCAGGGTTCTTCTCTACCAGTCAGTATTTCTAGTTTAAACATAACCAGCCCTAGTCTGGGTTTCATGACATCGGAGTATAAGTCACCTTGTTTCTTTTGTCTGTTAGAGTATCCTGTAGTCCCTTGCAGTTATTTATTTAGTGCCTATCCTGCTTTGCAAAACCTTGAGAAGTTTATAATCTTATGGGTAGACAAACATATTTTTGGTCTAATATGACAAGTGTTTGAATTGAAGAGAACATGGGTGAGAGATGTTTAACCCAATTTTAGGAGGCTCAGAGAAAGCTTTTTGAAAGAAGTCATTCTGGATCTTCATTTGGTGGATTAATTAGCCTGATGGAGCAATGTGAGAAGAGTATGCCAGGCAGAGGAACATGACACATAAAGACATGATGGTGTGATATGCTGTGAAATGGAGTATTCAGGAAACTGCAGGAATGTGAAAGATGGAGAGTGTAGGGGCTCCTAGGTGGTTCAGTCAGTTAAGTGTCTGCCTTTGGCTCAGGTCATGATCTCAGAGCCCTGGGATGGAGTCCCAGTCAAGGCTCCCTGCTCAGCAAGAAGTTTCCTCCATTTCCCTATGCCCCTCCCCCCTCTGCTCTTCTGGGCAAGGGCTCTCTCTCAAATAAATAAATAAAATCTTAAACAAGAGAAGAGTGTGTGATGCGGGAGGTCAGTTCATAGAAGGTCTCATATACCATGTTATGTTGTGACTTTATTCAGATATATTGAAGAGTTTTAAACAGAAGAGTAATAATCAGATTTGCATTTTTCTGTGGATGCATTGTGAGAACTCATTAATTAATAGAGATGACAGTGAAAGCATAGACCCCAGGAAACTTACAGGGTCCAGGCTAGCAGTAATTTCTTTGGCAGTAAAGATGGAGTGACTTCTAGAAGTATTTAGAAAGTAAAATTGGCTGACATTTGGATGCTGATTGGATGTGGAGGTTGGGAAGAGGTAAGGGAATGGGAGAAGGAAGGAATAAGGTAATGGTATGGAGACAAGAGTTATTGACTGGAATCAGAATGGGGATCAGATTCAGCAGGGATGAAGATTTGTTCAGGTTTGAATGTATTGAGTTTTAAAAGCCTGGGTTTTAACCAAGTGATTTGCTGCCTGCTGGACATCCAGACCTGAAGCTTGGGTGAGCAATGAGGTAGAAGAGGAATGTGAGGTCAGGCGTCAAAGTGTAGATTTGGGATTTAGAGCTACATGAGGGCATGGAACCAAAGGAAAAAATAGTAGGGCAGGGGACCAGGGAGGGGACTCTAGGAAACCCCAGAGTTTTAGGAGCTGGGGGAAGAGTGGGAGAAGACATCAGGAAAGATCTTTGTTCCAGATTGGAGGAGAGAGGGACCATGTGCTCAGGATCCTTCTAGGGGTGGTGAGCCCAGGCTAAATTGCAAAGCAAGGCCTAGTGAATTGTGAGCAGGTATTGTAGATTCCTGATTAATTGCTTTGACCTTAGTGTCTCATGCCCTTCCCTACTTTTCCCCCTCTTCTTGCCAATCCACTGTTCTTATATTATCTGATTGGCAAGTATGAATTAGGGCCTGGTAGCCATTTTTTTTTAAAGAATTTAATTTATTTATTTGAGAGAGCAGGAGAGAGAGAGAATGAGCAGGAGAAGAGACAGAGAGAGAGGGAGAAGTAAACTCTCCCCACAGTATGGAGCCCTATGCGGACTCGATCGCAGTACCCTGGGATTATGTCCTGAGCCAAAAGCAGACGCTTAACCAACTGAGCCACCCATGTGCCTCTGGTAACCATTTTAATAGCTATTCTGGCTCATTTACTCTTTTAGGACAGCAGTATGTTTCCTATACAGACCTACTGACCATGTTAAATGAAAAACATTCATGTACACCTGTTTTGCTGTTTTAGGAACGTGTCAGTACTCCCAGAATCAACTTTGTTCAGATTGGACCAGGAAGAAAAAACTTGTGATATAGATACCCCATTAGGAAATCTTTCTAAATTGATGGAAAATACCTGTGTCAGGTTTGTAACAATGAGTGAGTCTGAAATTTACCCCACTTTTCCTAAGGAATGTTATTACTAACAGCATTTCCTTTTCTTTTTAGCCAAAAACTTCGAGATTTAATCATTGACTTCCGTGAACCTCAGTTTATATCCTACCTCAGTTCTGTTCTTCCATATGATGCAAAGGATACAGTTGCCTGCATTCTAAAAGGTATGTGATAATCAGCATGTCTGCTTCCATTGAGTGTTCTTGGTTGTATTTATAATTGAATGTGCATTATTATCTCTCATTTTTATAACTTATTAAACTTGTGATTATAGTTTTTAGACAGATTCTCTTGGGAAGGAGTTTACATTTATCCCTTAATATCACCGTGACATTTTCTTACTTTGAAAAGATGTATTGAAGAACAGAGTTGAATAGAGGCTGCAAGTTTCTTTCTTTTCTTTCTTTCCTTCCTTCTTTCCTTCTTTCCTTCCTTCCTTCCTTCACTTATTTATTCACGAGAGACACACAGAGAGAGAGAGAGGCAGAGACACAGGCAGAGGGAGAAGCAGGCTCCATGCAGGGAGCCGGATGTGGACTTGATCCTGGGATTCCGGGATCACTTCCTGAGCCGAAGGCAGATGCTTAAGCGCTGAGCCACCCAGGTGTCCCGAGGCTGCAAGTTTCTTATAGTTCATTTGCTCACTGAAATCTAACATTCTTTTTCCTATTATTTTTAAATTTAAATGTAGGTTTGAATAAACCTCAGAGGCAAGCAATGAAAAAGGTACTTCTTTCAAAAGACTACACACTCATCGTGGGTATGCCTGGAACAGGAAAAACAACTACAATATGTACTCTTGTAAGTAAGGTTATTATACTTTTGCTTAGAAACTCTTTACATTGGCTTCTCAGTTTGGAGAATGTGATGTTTTCTATCAGAAGAGCTGAATTTTAGATCAAAAGGCTTTATTTCAAATTAAACTTTTAGAATGACATGAGAAATATAAAAGCTATGTCACAAAAAGTTGTAATCATGTTGTAGGTTTCTTGTATTTAGGGTTGTCTGAGATCTCTTTCTGTTGGTGGCATGTATATCATTGTATGCTTTCCTTCCTTTTTTCTTAAAAAATATTTTATTTATTTAATCATGAGAGACACAGAGAGGGGCAGAGGGAGAAACAGGCTTCATGCAGGTAGCCTGATGCGGGACTTGATCCTAGGACTCTAGGATCATGCTCTGAGCCAAAGGTAGACGCTCAACATCAAGCCACCCAGGTGTCCCATCCTTCCCTTTAAAATTGAGAAATTTCAGGACACCTGGGTGGCTCAGCAGTTTGGTGCCTGCCTTTGGCCCAGGGCATAATCCTGGGGACCTGGGATCGAGTCCCACCACATCGGGCTCCCCATGGAGCCTGCTTCTCCTGCCTATGTGTCTCTGTGTCTCTCATGAAAAAAAAAAGGAAAAAAAGATAAAAAGAGGTGGTTGAAATTTTTCTGGGATTTTTTTTTCCACGTCAGTAAATTTCTGTGTTAATCTTAGAATAGCCATAATGTGGCAACAAATATTTATTTATTTATTTATTCATTCATTCATTCATTAGGAGACACACAGAGAGAGAGAGGCAGAGATACAGGCAGAGGTTGATGCAGGCTCCATGCAGGGAGCCTGATGTGGGACTCGATCCTGGGACTCCAGGATCATGCCCTGGGCCGAAGGCAGACGCTAAACCTCTGAGCCACCCAGGGATCCTGGCAACAAATATTTAATTGATTGATCCTGTGTGCCAGGCACTATTCAAAGTTTGTATATACTCAATTTTATCATCACTAATAATATATTATTAACATATCTAATAAGATAATGCCATGTGGGGATGCCTGGGTGGCTCAGTGGTTGAGTGCCTGCCTTTGGCCCAGGGCATGATCCTGAAGTCCTGGGATTGAGTCCCACGTCGGGCTCCCTGCATGGAGCCTGCTTCTCTCTCTGCCTGTGTCTCTGCCTCTCTCTCTCTCTGTGCGTCTCCCATGAATAGATAAATAAAATCTTAAAAAAAAAAAAAAAGATAATGCCATGTTATTTTCATAAAACCTTTTGACTTCATAATTTTGTAAAATGTTACCTTGACTCAGCTCAAAATGATGCTTCCTATTAAGTTTAAGCATGTTAAAAATTATCTGGAATTAAAAGTAATACTATTTTCCTTTCTTTTATTCATTATTAGGTAAGAATTCTCTATACCTGTGGTTTTAGTGTTTTGTTGACCAGCTATACACACTCTGCTGTTGACAATATTCTTTTGAAGTTAGCAAAGTTTAAAATAGGATTTTTGCGTTTGGGTCGGTCTCAGAAGGTACATCAAGACATCCAGAAATTCACAGAAGAGGAAATTTGCAGATCGAAGCCCATTAAATCCTTAGCTCTTCTGGAAGAACTCTACAACAGTCATGTAAGTACAATTATTGCATAATAATACCAATAGTAATTTTTGTAGACAGACCAAGTGGAGAAACACCATTCTGGGAAATTTTGTCACATTGACCAGTTTTTTTATTTTTTTATTTTATTTTATTTTTTTAATTTTTATTTATTTATGATAGGCACACAGTGTGAGAGAGAGAGGCAGAGACACAGGCAGAGAGAGAAGCAGGCTCCATGCACCGGGAGCCCGATGTGGGATTCAATCCCGGGTCTCCAGGATCGCGCCCTGGGCCAAAGGCAGGCACCAAACCACTGCGCCACCCAGGGATCCCTATTTTTTTATTTTAAAGATTTTATTTATTTATTCATGAGAGACACAGAGAGAGAGAGAGAGAGAGAGAGAGAGAGAGAGAGAGGAAACAGACACAGGTAGAGGGAGAAGCAGACTCCATGCAAGGAGCCTGACGTGGGACTCGATCCCGAGTCTCCAGGATCACACCCTGAGCTGAAGGCGGTGCTAAAACCGCTGAGCCACCTGGGCTGCGAGACCAGTTTATTAATTTATAGTTTGTCTTTGCTTTTGAACTGAAATGATGTTTCTGGTTTATTCAGGGCTCCCATCTCCTAGTTTAAAATACCCTAGTTATGGGAAACGCCCATTTCTCTCTACTCACAAGGCTTCTGACACTAGTGGAGTTAGTGCAGATTCCGTAGGTTAAGGCTCAGCTGCTTACTAAGATTGCACTACCCTCTTTATTTCTCAGTTCTTTTTTTTTAAAAATGTTTTTTTAAAGATTTTATTTATTCATGAGAGACACACAGAGACAGAGAGAGGCAGAGACACAGGCAGAGGGAGAAGCAGGCTCCATGCAGGGAGCCCAATGTGGGACTCGATCCCAAGTCTCCAGGATTACACCCTGGGCTGCAGGCGGCGCTAAACCGCTGTGCCACCAGGGCTGCCCCATAGTTCTCAGTTCTCAATTGGGGGCCTCCTGTTCATCTGAACAACCAGGCATAAATCAGGATTCCTATGACCCCATCCTTAGGTTCAATAATTTGCTAGAATGGCTAACAGAATTCAAGTAAGTGCTTTACTTATTATATTACCAGATGTGTTATACAGGATGCAATTCAGGAACAGTCAAATGGAAGAGATGCATAGGGTTAGGAATGTGGAAAGGGGCATGGAGCTTCTATATCTTCTCCAGATGAACCACCTTTCCAGCACCATGATGTGTTCACCTTCCCTAGAACCTTCCTGAACCCCTTTGTATAGGGTTTTCATGGAGATTCCATCATGTAGGCACAATTGATTAAATCATTGGTGGTTGGTGATTAGCTCAATCCCTTGCCCCTCTACCCTTCCCTAAGTAGAGGATGGGGCTCTATCTTCTGGGTAGGGTTGGGTAGGGATGAGGCTGAAAGTTCTAACCTTTTAATCTCTAGATTGGTTCCTCTGGCAACCAACTCCTGTCCTCTCAGCATAAATGCAGGTATTGTTGAAAGGGATTTACTATGAATAACAAAAGATATTCCTCTCACCCCTAACACTCAGGAAATTCCAAGGGTTTTAGGAGCTGTGTCAGGAACCCAGAGGAAGATGAAACATGTATTATTATATTACAATATCATACCTAGAAAACTACTAATAATTAGGATTTTTTAGCAAGTTTGAATTCAAGACAATGGTACATGAATAGTCTAATGATAGGTGTTTCTAGACTTTGAGACTTTCATATAGAACGTAGTTTTTGTTTTTTTAGTTAAGTCTGTATATAGGGACATCTCAGTGGCTCAGTGGTTGAGCATCTGCCTTTGGCTTGGGTCATGATTCCCAGGGTCCTGGAATTTTATCCCCGCATCAGGCTCATTGCAGGGAGCCTGCTTCTTCCTCTGCCTGTGTCTCTGCCTCTCTCTGTGTCTCTCATGAATAAATAAATAAAATATTGAAAAAAAAAGTATGTATACATTTTTCTGGCAAGGTTTTTTTTTTATATTTTATTTTTAAGCAATCTCTGTACCCAACATGGGACAGGAACTCATGACACCAGGATCAAGAGTCACATGTTCTACTGACTGAGCCAGCCAGGCACCCTTCTGTGAAGTTTTTTTTTTTTTTTTTTAAGATTTTATTTATTTATTCATGAGAGACAGAGGAGAGGCAGAGACACAGGCAGAGGGAGAAGCAGGTTCCATGCAGGGAGCCGGACGTGGGACTCAATCCCTGGTCTCCAGGATCATGCCCTGGGCCGAAGGCAGCGCCAAACCGCTGAGCCACCCGGGCTGCCCCCTTCTGTGAAGTTTTAAGTGATATTTTTGTCTTTGAAAAAAAATCATCTAAAATAAATTTAATAGGCTGTTCCTTCAGCTCCTTTGTCTATTATCTATACTGATTAATGAAAAATTTTGAAGTGGCTAAGGTGTATATTTAATTAACTTTTTAAAAATTAAACTTCTTATTTGAGGTAATTATACATTTGCATGCAGTATTAAGAAATAACAGAGAGATCATGTATATCCTTTACCCAATGGTACTATTTTACAAAACTAGTAAAATATAACTGGGATATGAACACTGATACAGTCTGGATACAGAATAGCTCCATTACCACAAGGAGCATTCATGTTGCACTTTTACAACTATACCCCCTTCATTTCTGCCCCACCGCCTCCTTAACCTCTGATAACCACTTATCTATTTTCAATTTTTACAATTTTCTCATTTCAAGAATGTTATATAAATGGCATCATACAGTATGTAACATTTTGGGGTTGGTGTTTTTCACTTTGTAAGTGCCCTGGAAATTCAGGTTGTTGTGTTTATGAATAGTTTGTTATTTTATATTGGTGAGTATTGTTCTGTTGTAGGGATGTTCCACAGTTTGTTTAACCATTCACCTGTTCAAAAACATCTGGATAGTTTTTGGCTATTATGAATAAAGCTGCCACTCTATATTCATGTGCAGGATTGTGTGTGGATGTAAGTCTATGGGATAAATGCTCAGAAGTGGAATTTCTGGGTCATTTGGTAGTTTCATGCTTAGTTTTTAGGGTTTTTTTTGTGGTTGTGGTTGTTGATATTGTTGTTTTATCTCTGTGCCTATCATGGGGCTCAAACCTCACCCCTGTGGAATCAAGGGTCACATGCTCTGCAGACTGAGCCAGCTGGGCTCCCTACATGTTTAGCTTTTTTTTTTTTTAAATTTTTATTTATTTATGATAGTCAGAGAGAGAGAGAGAGAGAGAGAGAGAGAGAGAGAGGCAGAGACACAGGCAGAGGGAGAAGCAGGCTCCATGCACCGGGAGCCCGACGTGGGATTCGATCCCGGGTCTCCAGGATCGCGCCCTGGGCCAAAGGCAGGCGCCAAACCGCTGTGCCACCCAGGGATCCCATGTTTAGCTTTTTTTAAAAAAACTACCAAACTGTTTTCCAAAGCAGCTGTAACATTCTGTGTTACCATCAGCAATGTATGAATGATCCTTGTCTGCATTTGGTGATGTTACTGTTTTTCATTTTGGATATTCTGATAGGTATATAATGATACCTCACTGTGATTTTAAGGTTTTTTTTTTAATATTTTATTTTTTATTCATGAGAGAGAGAGGCAGAGACACAGGCAGAGGGAGAAGTAGGCTCCGTGCAAGGAGCAGGATGCGGGACTTGATCCTGGATTTTGGGATCACACCCTGAGCCCAAGGCAGATGGCAATCTGCAATCGCTGAGCCATCCAGGCATGCCCTCATTGTGATTTTAATTTGCATTTTCCTAATGATGGTAATTGATGTTTTTGTGTGCTTGTTTCCTATCTCTGTATCTTCAGTGAAATATTTCTTCATGTCCCACTTGGATTTTTTTTTTCTGTTGAGTTTTGAGAATTTTTTATATATTCTGGATGTTATTCCTTTAATGAATATATAATTTGTGAATGTGTTCTCTCCGGTTTTTTGTTTTTGTTTTTTTCACTGTCCTCACAGGGTCCTTTGCAGCAAAAACGGTTTTAATTTTGATAGAGTCTAGTATATAAATTTTTTACTTTCATGCATTCTGCTTTCAGTGTCAAGTTAAAAAACTCTACTTCTAGGGATCCCTGGGTGGCGCAGCGGTTTGGCGCCTGCCTTTGGCTCAGGGCACGATCCTGGAGACCCGGGATCAAATCCCATATCGGGTTCCCGGTGCATGGAGCCTGCTTCTCCCTCTGCCTATGTCTCTGCCTCTCTCTCTCTCTCTCTCTCTCTGTGACTATCATAAATAAATAAATTTTAAAAAAATTAAAAAAAAAAGTCTGTAACCACTTTGAGTTCTTGTGTAATTTGTGAAGTTTAAGTCAAGGTGTATGTTTTTGCCTGTTGATGTCCAGTTGTTACAGCAGCACTCCTTGAAAAACCATTCAGCCTTCCATTGAGTTACTTTTGCACCTGTGTTTTAAAAAAACAAAAACCCCAAAAAAAACATGAAGCCTGGCTGGCTTAGTTGGAAGACCATGTGACTCTTGTTCTTGGGATTGTGAGTTTGTTTGAACCCCACATTAGGTGTAGAGATTACTTAAATAAGTAAATATTTTAAAAAACCCGTTGGGCATATTTGACTGATGCACACATTCTCAACAGTATATTCACAGTTAGGATTCAGCAGTGTATTAGAAGGTTTATATACTGTGAACAAGTGGGATTTATTCCCATGATGGAAGGATCATTCAGCAAGAAAATCTATTAATGTGATCCTCCAGCTTTTAATTTTTGACATGCCTATATCATTAAATTTGAAGTGACTTTCTTGTATAAAGTATTTAATTTTTGACATGCCTATATCATTAAATTTGAAGTGACTTTCTTGTATAAAGTATAAAGCCGGATAAGGTTTTTATCTACTCTCCAGTCTGGTTTTTAGTTGTTTTGATCCCTGTCTTTTAAAATGTACATGATAGGGTTGCCTGGGTGGCTCAGCAATTTAGCATCTGCCTTTTGGCCCAGGGTGTGATCCCGGAGTCCCAGGATCAAGACCCACATCGGGCTCCCTGCATGGAGCCTGCTTCTCCCTCTGCCTGTGTCTCTGCCTCCCCCCCCCCCCCCGTGTCTCTCATGAATAAATAAAAAATAAAATCTTTAAAAAATATATTTAAAAAAATGTACATGGTACATATAAACCATTTGCATTCATCATAAATATAGATACATGTTAGGGCTTAAGACTGCCATTTAATTTTTGTTTCATGTCTTCTGTGGTTTTTGTTTTTGTTTTTGTTTTGTTTTGTCTTAGTAATCTCTACACCCATCTTGGGGCTTACCCTCACAACCCTGAGATCAAGAGTTACATGTTCTATCAGCTGAGGCAGCCAAGCACCCTTCTCTCTTTTTTGATTCCGTTTCTTTTTCCTGCCTTATCGATTACTTGAACATTTTTTAGAATTCCATTTTGATTTCTCTATAGTGTTTTTGTGTGATCAATTTGCATAGCTTTTAATGGATGCTCTGTTGTTCTGTGCATTACGTTATATATATAGAACTTATAGTCCATTGATTTTGTCATTTTACTAGTGCTAGTGAAGTTTTGGAAAGCTTACTTCCATTTATGTTCCTTATCTTATCCTATATATGATTGCCTTAAATATTTTCTTATGTAGATTATGGCAGACTGTGTTCTAATTTTTGCTTCAACCATCAAATATAATTTGGAGGAAATGAAAAACCTAATGTGTATTTATCTGTATTTTTTTCTTACTATGTTCTTCCCTCTTGATGTTCCACATTTCTGTTTTTAGGATTCTAATTATGTTGTGTTTCATGTTTTTTTTCCTATTTATCATATTTGAAGTTTTCTCAGCTTATTGAATCTATAGATTTAATATCTCTTGACAGACTTGGGACATTTTTAGCCATGATTGCTTCTAGGAGTTTCATCTCCTTCCTCTTTCTTTTCTTCTAGGACTGTGAAGACAGAAATGTTCAATCTTTTTTTTTTCTTTTTTAAGATTTTATTTATTTATTTATTCATGAGAGACACAGAGAGAGAGGCAGAGACATAGACATAGGCAGGGGGAGAAGCAGGCTTGCCACTGGGAGCCCGATTCGGGACTTGATCCCAGGACCCCGGGATCACTCCCTGAGCTAAAGGCAGATGCTCAACTGCTGAGCTACCCAGGTGTCCTGGAAATGTTCAATCTTTGAATTATTCCACGGATCTGTCAGTCATTGTTCATTCTTATTTTTCTTCAGGATGTTTTCTTTCTGTTAATCAGGCTATGTAATTTATATTTTTCTGTGTACTCAGTTCACTGTATCTTTGCCCTCTCCCCTGCTGTTGAGTATAATTCCATGATTTTAAATTTTTTGTTATTATATTTTCAGTTCTAAAATTTCCATTTGCTTTTTCTTTTATCCTCTATTTTTTTGTTGAGACTTTCTGTGTTTTTTTTTTTTTAATTTCATTTAAGTATGTTTATAGTTGCTCAATGAAACATTTTTATCATGGCTGCTTTAAAATCTTTGTCATATACTAAAAAAAGTAAATAAAAATAAAAAAAATAAAATCTTTGTCATATACTCTTGATCTTGGGGTGGTGAGTTTGAGCCCACATTGGGTATAGAGATTACTTAAATAAATAAAAAGTTTAAAAAATTATTAACTTCCTGCCTCTCGAGTGTTTCAGTTTTTTCCATTTGGAAATACTCAATTTGAGCATTGTAATAGTGTCTAGAAAATTTACTTGATTTTTCAATTAATAGTAAAAAAAAACTAAAATTTTTTTGCATACCATAAATGTTTCAGAATTAAACAATATTGGGGAATTCCTCTTGTTTCAGACAAAAATCTTCATTTTGAACTTTTAATTTAAAAACTGGTGAGTACCTGGCCTGCTCAGTCAATGGAGCACAAAACTCTTTTTTTAAAAAATAAAAAAAAAATTTTTTTTTTTTTGGAGCACAAAACTCTTGATCTTGGGGTTGTAAGTTCGAGCCCTACGTTGGGTGTAGAGGTTACTTAAAAGTAAAATCTTAAAAAAAATAAATAAATAAGGGGTGCCTGGGTTGCTTAGCTAAGTGTCTGCCTTTAGCTCAGGTCATGATCCTGGAGCCCCAGGATCAGGCCCCACATGGGGATCTCTGCTCAGCAGGAAGTCTGCTTCTTCCTTTGCCTCTCATCTAGCTCCATGTTCTCTCTCTCTCTCTCTCAAATAGATAAAATCTTTAAAAATAAATGAATAAGTGAATAAAATATGGGAAAAATAAGTCACATTACTTGGATATGTTAGATAATCCATCTATTTTCTTTCTTTGTTTTTAGCGTATAGTTGCAACAACATGTATGGGAATAAACCATCCAATATTTTCTCGTAAAACTTTTGATTTTTGTATTGTGGATGAAGCCTCTCAAATCAGCCAACCAATCTGCCTAGGGCCACTATTTTTTTCTCAGAGATTTGTGTTGGTGGGGGATCATCAGCAGCTTCCTCCCCTGGTGCTAAACCGTGAAGCAAGGTAATCAGACGTTGAAGTTTTAATTTAATTTTAATTTTTTAAATTTTTTTATTTTTTAATTTTTTTTTTAAGTTTTAATTTTAAATTAGATTCTTCTTATGGGACAGTTTCAGTGCACTGATAAGCCTGAATTTGATTTGTTGACAGAGCTCTTGGCATGAGTGAAAGCTTATTCAAGAGACTGGAGCAGAATAAGAATGCTGTTGTACAATTAACTGTGCAGTACAGAATGAACAGGTATTTGTAAGTGTCAGCTATGAGTGAAATTCATGTTGATTTTTATCTACCAAAACTAAAATTATTTTTGTAATTGCTGTAGTAAAATTATGTCCTTAAGTAACAAACTGACATATGATGGAAAGCTGGAGTGTGGATCAGACAAAGTGGCCAATGCAGTAGTAAACCTACCTAACCTTAAAGATGTAAAGCTGGAACTGGAATTTTTTGCTGATTATTCTGAAAATCCTTGGATGATTGGAGTATTTGAGCCAAACAATCCTGTTTGTTTTCTTAATACAGACAAGGTAACAAAAAAACCCAAATCTGAATATTTGGTTTGGTTTTTTTCTTTTTATCCTGTTATTTAAATTCTTCAGTTTTTAATAGTAAATGCTTTAGTGGAGCATATCAGTAAAAACTATTGTACTTCTTACTTCAACACAAAGAATCTTTTCTTTCTGTAGAGCCAGTGTCTTTGGAAGGAGATTTATTCTGGGGAATAATAGATGTCAAAATTGACTTTTGAAGGAGGAAAGCTAGAAAGTGAACTCAAGTGTATAATTACATTTCTTAGAAAAGAAGTTGGCATTGATATTATCAAAGGGCTGAGTTTAAAATAGAGACTTTATTTTTTAGAGCAGTTTTAGGTTCATAGCAAAATTGAACTTCACAGTACGTTTATTTACTACCTCCTGCCTCCACATACTCACATAAAGACTGTTTAACAGGGGCACCTGGGTGGCTCAGTGGTTAAGCATCTGCCTTGGGCTCAGGTTGTGATCCCGGGGTGCAGGGATCAAGTCATGAGTGAATAAATAAAATCTTAAAAAAAAAAAAAGACCACTTTATAAACTTATTAAATAAAACTCTTCACAAGGACTATAAATGACTTCTTATTTCTAGGAACTAAGTTTTGACCCTGTTATTTCTACAGTTTATCTTATTTAGTGCTTCTCAGAATTGATTTGGAAGTCTTTACATGACTTCAGATAAAAAATAGTGATGAGTTATATGTATGCATATTACTATAAAATAATTATATCTTTTGTTATTATGATGAGTGGTTATTAAAAACAGGTCCCCACTTGCAGGGGAACCTGGTGGGCTCAGTCAGTAGAGCATGTGACTCTTGATCTCAGGATTGTGAATTCAAAACCCATGTTGGGCATAGAATTTACTAAATAAGTAAATATATAAATAAATAAATAGGGCCCCACTCTCTGTGCCATGATGGAATTTTCATTCTCTTGGATATTGCCCTTATTATCATTTCAGGTTCAAGGATTAACAAGTAAGGGCAGGTGGGCACTGGGAAATTTTTCAGTAAACTGACCTCACAAATAGCTGCATTTAGAAACCTTCGTTCTAATGTATTAGTTATCATTTATAATTATTTACCCTGCCAGTGATCACTCAGATTCTATGTTTTTGGTACTTAGATTTCTTCTTTCTTTGCAACAGGATTCCAAATAAAATGTATTTTTTTAAGATTTATTTATTTGAGAGAGAGAGAGCACAAGTGGGTGGAGGGGCAGTGGGAGAGGGAAAAGCAGACTCCCTGCTAAACAGGGAGCCCGATGTAGGGCTTGATCTCAACATGGGGCTTGAACTCAAAACCCTGAGATCAGTACCCCAGCCAAAGGCAGATTGAGCCATCCAGGTGCACCCCAAATAAAATGTATAAAAAATAGTCAAAATTGCAGTACTTGGCTGGCTCAGTCATTAGAGCATGCAGCCCCTGATCTCAGGGTTTTGAGTTCAGGCCCCATGTTGAGTGTGGAGCCTACTTAAAAAATTACAAAAAAATAAAAATTAAAAAATAATAATAACCAAGATTATGTAAGGATTGTGTAGGAGCAAAATAGTCCTTGGAGAGTTTTACCAGGTATGGTAGAACCTGGGGAACTTTATCTGCTCCATTATTTGTATGAACGGCAACAAGAAAATGGAAAGAACACAGATATTAGAGCCAGATCTAAGTTTGGATCCTACTGCTGTGATTTCCTGTGAAGCTTTGGGCGAGTTACTCATCTTTTCTGGCCTTTGTTATTTGTAAATTAGGGGTTCACAAAGTAAAGTACGTGAAGCCCAATGTGTGGTTGGGTCTCAGAGATTTTAATCTGAGCTGTAGGATTTTTAAGATGGGTTGCCTTTGGGTAGCTTTCTGAAGGTGACTAATGTTCTTCATTTTTGTTAATTCTTTCACCTTCCACCTTTTTCTTTTCTTTTCTTTTCTTTTTTTTCTTTTCTCTTCTTTTTTTTCTTTCTTTTCTTTTTTTCTTTTCTTTTCTTTTTCTTCCTTGTACTGTCAACTTTTAAAATAAAAGAATGAAAATAAAATTTTTCATTTGTTTCCACAACTGATAGTATATTCTCTATTATGACAACCTGTGTACTGACCGTACTCTTGACTCTTTTCTCTGTGTAGGTTCCAGCACCAGAACAAGTTGAAAAGGGTGGTGTGAGCAATATAACAGAAGCCAAACTAATAGTTTTCCTGACCTCTGTTTTTATTAAGGTAATTAATTCTAAATTTTAAATTTAATTCTAAAATTTTGAGGGCCAATAAATATTAAGGTGACGCATAATATAACATTAGAATGCAAGGAACTCAAGACCTAGCATTAATCTTCATTCATTAAGATGAGATGACTGAAGCCTAATTGCTTTCATTCTATTTTGAGAAAATTATCTAAGATGTAATCTTTTATAACAGCATTTTGGGTTTCCATTTAGGGTAATTTTTGGTAACATCAGCTAATTCTGATTGTATCAGTATAGGGTTGAGTCTGTGTTTAGGGATTGAAAACTTCAGTGTAAGGGATAGCAGAAAGTGTAATGTGTTTCTTTGTACCTTTTTTGTTTTTGTGTAGCAGCACTGTTCTAGTGGTGTGCAAACCACTATTCTGTCATGAATCTAGAAATCAAGGGAGCAGTGTTTGAGGAAGTTACTTAATCTCAGAAAATATGGATGTAGACTTAGATCAAATTAGTAATTCTATTTACTCCTTGCAACAAGAGGATCTGTTATAAACATTAATCAGACGCATTATGTAAACATGTAATTTAATAATTTAGTAAAGCTTAAATAACAGAAATCAGGATTTTCATTTTCATTGTTTTTCTTTTCTGTATAGGCTGGATGTAAACCCTCTGATATTGGTATCATTGCACCCTACAGGCAGCAGTTAAAGATCATCAATGATTTATTGTTCCATTCTTCTATCAGGATGGTCGAAGTTAACACTGTAGACAAATACCAAGGAAGAGACAAAAGCATCATTCTGGTATCTTTTGTTAGAAGTAATAAAGATGGACCTGTGAGTTCATTATATATATATTTTTTAAATATTTATTTATTTATTTGACAGAGAGAGAAAGAGAGAGCACAAGGAGGGAGAGGGAGGAGGAGAAGCAGGCTCCCAGTGGAGCAGAAAGCCCGATGTGGGGCTTGATCCTGGACTCTGGGATCATGACCTGAGCCAAAGGCAGATGCTTATTAACTGACTGAGCCACCCTGGCGCCCCTTCACTGTAATTTTCTGCTGATTTGTTTGGGACATTTTTTTTTCTTTTCTTTTCTTTTTTTTCAGGTTGTGGTAAAAACACCATGTAATATAAGATTTAAAATCATCGCTGTTTTTAAGTATACAGTTCAGTGGTGTTAAGTGTATGCAGTGTTGTGCAGCAGATCTTTTGAACTTTTTCATTTTGCAAAACTGAAACTATACCCATGAATAACAACTTTCCAGTTCCCTCTCCCTCTAGTCTCTGGCAACCACCATTCTGCTTTCTGTCTTTCAATTTGACTAGTTATCTCATATAAGTGGAATTATATGGTTTACTTGTAAGAGAGAGATAGCAAGAGAGAGCACAAGCAGAGACGAGACAGAGAAGCAGACACCCTGCTGAGCAGGGAACCCAATGCAGGACTTGATCCTGGGACCTCAGGATCATGACCTGAGCCAAAGGCAGATGCTTAACCCACTGAGTCATCCAGGTGCCTGGTATTTGATCTTTTTTTTTTTTTTTTTTAATCTTTTGTAATTGGCTTGTTTCATTCAGCATGGTGTCCCCAAGATTCATCTGTGTTCTAATACGTATCAGAATTTTATACCTTTTAAGGCTGAATGATACTCCATTGCATGTATATGGCATATTTTATTTATGTTTTCATCTATCAGTGGACATTTGGGTTGCTTCTACCTTTTGGCTGTTATGTTTGGGGCATTTTAAACAAATAGAGGCTTCCTTAGATATACTTTTGATTTTATATATAATTTCATTTTGTTTTTTGCATTTTTACCTATTTTTGCATCATTTTTCTCTATTATTTTCTCTATTTTTCTCTATAGATACCTTCTATATGGTCCTAAAAAATATATGTAGCAAGAAGTCTCCTTTCTACCCAGGTCCTCTTCTACTCAGTTCTTACCCTCACAGATAATCACAATTTGGTGTTTTTTCTTTTTAATTTTAATTTCATTATAATTAATATACAGTGTTAGTTTCAGGTATATAATACAGTGGTTAAAAAATTCTGTACTCAGGGCTCATCATGATAAGTGTACTCTAAATCCCCTTCACCAATTTCACCCATTCCCCTACTCACCTTCCCTCTGGTAATCATCAGTTTGTTCTCTATAGTTAAGAGTCCATTTTTTGGTTTGAATTTTTTCTTTGTTCATTTGTTTTGTTTCTTAAATTCCACATGAGTGAAATTATATGGTATTTATCTTTCTTTGACTTATTTCAGTTAGTCTTATACCCTTATATCCATGTTGTTGCATTTGCAAGATTTCATTTTTTCTTATGGCTGAGTAATATTCCATTATTTATATGTACCACATCTTTATCCATTTATCTGTGGTTGGACACTTGGGCTGCTTCTAAAATTTGGCTATTGTAAATAATACTGCAGTAAACATGGGGTGTGTACATCCTTTTGTGGTTTTTTGGTTTGGTTTGGTTTTTGGATTTTTTTTAAAGATTTTCTTTTAATATATTTATTTGAGAGAGAAAAAAATAAGAGAACATCAGGGAAAGGGCAGAAAGAGAGGGAGAAGCAGACTTCCCACTGAGCAGGGACCCCAATGTGGGGCTCGATCCCAGGACCCCAGGACCATGACCTGAGTTGAAGGCAGATGTTTAACCAACTAAGCCACCCAGGCACCCCTAGAGATTTTATTTATTTATTCATGAGAGACACACAGAGAGAGAGAGAGAGAGAGGCAGAGACACAGGCAGAGGGAGAAGCATGAACCTGGAACCTGATGTGGGTCTTGATCCCAGGACCCTGGGATCACACCCTGAGCCAAAGGCCTATGCTCAACCACTGAGTCACCCAGGCGTCCCATCCTTTTGAATTGATGTTTTTGTATTCATTGGGTAAATGCGCAGTAGTAAAATTACTGAATTATATGGTAATTCTATTTTTAATTTTTTGAGGAACCCCTATACTGTTTTCCATAGTGGCTGCACCAGTTTGCGTTCCCTCGACGAAGCACGGGGGTTCCTTTTCCCTACATCTTTGTCAGCGTTTGTTTCTGGGTTTTTTTATTTTTGCCATTCTGTCAGGTGTGAGGTAATTTCTCATTGTGGTTTTGATTTGCATTTCCTTAATAATTAATGTATTTTTTCATGTGTTTTCTTTGGAGAAATGTCTGTTCATGTCTTCTCATTTTTTAATTGGATTATTCAGTTTTTTTGGTGTTGAGTTGTATACAATTTGTGTTTTTTTGGGTAACCTATATAATTCCTTTAGGCATAAACAGACATGAATCATTATTCATATTTACCCATTTTGTTGTTGTTGTTGTTGTTTTGTTTGTTTTACACAGGAGGTAATATATGCACTCTAATGGACTCTGCTTTTTTCTTAATAAAATAGCTTGGAGATCTTTCCATGTCATCACACAGAGACTTGATTGTGTTCTTACAGTTCCATAGTTTTCTATTGTGTATATATATATATATATATATATATGTGTGTGTGTGTGTGTGTGTGTGTGCGCGCGCGCGCGCCATGGTATATTTAACCACTCCCCTGAGTGTCTAAGGCTATTACAAATTTTTTTTTTTAATTTATTCATGAGAGACACACAGAGAGAGAGAGAGGCGGGGGGTGGGGGGCAGAGACACAGGCAAAGGGAGAAGCAGGCTCCATGCAGGGAGCCTGACGTGAGACTTGATCCCAGGACCCCAGGATCTTGCTCTGGGCCAAAGGCAGATGCTAAACCGCTGAGCCACCCGGGCTGCCCTCTCCATAGAATTTTAAATGTGTCAGTGGATCTTTTTTGGAATATATGCTTAAAGTAGGAAAATAGTTCACAACAAACTGTGTTCTTTGCCAGAACAAACTTAAATGTATAAGAAAACCCAAATAACTGAAAATTCTTTCTTTCAGATTGGTGAACTCCTGAAAGATTGGCGACGTCTTAATGTTGCTATAACCAGAGCCAAACATAAACTGATTCTCCTGGGATGTGTGCCATCATTAAACCGCTATCCTCCTTTGGGGAAGTTACTTCATCATCTAAACTCAGAAAAATTAATATCCTTTTTGTGTTGTATATGATCACATCTGTGCTATTGTGACTATTTTATTTATGTTCTTATATAAATTAAAACTTAGTGCCCTGTGCTTTCCATAGGCACATTTCAAAGACCTGATTCTACAAAGGAAAAAGAAAACAATTCACAGGAAGTAATTTTAAGCAAAAAGTGAAATAATGAAGGTGAATGGAAAAGGATAGTTTGTGAGGTGAGAAAGTGATCTCTGCCCTAGGAGCAGGGTGCATGCTTCCTAGAACACACCTGGGAAAAGTGGTACACCTTCTGGTTCTTCTCACCCCAATTTATAATCTTTTTTTTTCCTTTAATCTAGGACAAAGCATTAAAATTTTTTTAAAAATTAAGAGAATTGAAAAAATTGGAGTTATTCTTTGTCATATTGTAGATAATGATTAAAAATCATTTTAAAAAATTACTTGGAGGTCTTAGGCTAAGATATGTAAACTTTATGGTTTAAGTACAGTATTATCCACAGAATGCCATAAAATATTTTTTAGCAGTCTTGTAAATCAAATTACAAAATGTTAAATAATGTCATAAATGTTTTTGTGTAATTCCATTTGGTGTTAAGTATATCTTCCTTAATTTATTTTACATCATGGATCTTCCATCAGAGGAACATGAAAGTCTTTGTCATGTATTGGGTGATTTTCAAGGAAGATAAAGCATTGTTTCCCTTGATTTCTCATACTGGCATAGTTATCTCCTCTAAATATTACCTGTTATTTGCAATTTGGATATGCTATGAAAGCAGTGCCTGGTTTGATTGTGAAGATCATTTTTATCCCAAGGATATGAAATGATATAAATGTTCTCTGTTGAGAGTTCCAGTTTTTTATTTTATTTATTTATTTTTTTGGTATAATCTAGTTAAACACAGTTCTATCACTGTGTAAAATTTAACACACTATTAATTTTTTTCAGTACAGGTGTACCCAAAACTGAAAAGTCTGTTTTATAGATACTATGTGTTTTTGTGTGAGCTAGAAAGAGTTTGATAAGTTTTTACCAGCTTTAATGATAGATTAACTTTTGGAACTGAGGAACTTTAAATCTAAAATTTCAATACTGATTTGATTTTGTAGATTTTTATCATTTTGTTTAAGAGATTAGGTAAAGAAAATTGATTTGTCTTTATCACTTGAGCACAATCTTGTGATGATGAGAAACACGGGTGTGATTCTTTTCTGTGTTTTGAGATCTGTGATTCAAAGACCATTTCGTTGGGTTTTGGTATAATATACATTTTCACTTTGAACCTAGGCTTTTAGGGCAGCCCCGGTGGCTCAGCGCTACAGCCCAGGGCGTGATCTTGGAGTCCCGGGATCGAGTTCCATGTCCAGCTCCCTGCATGGAGCCTGCTTCTCCCTCTGCCTCTCTCTCTCCTCTCTGTGTATTCTCATGAATAAATAAATAAAATCTTTAATAAAATAAACCTTTTAGGCTTTTAAATTATTATTTATAAATTATTTCCAATTAACTTCTTATTCCCCCTTTCTCACTTGTTATTTTGTATTCAGTATTCTATAGTAGATTTTGATATAAAAGAAAATAATTCTTTCCTTTGAGAAATTTTATTTGCTAAACTGATGGCAAATTAGAAAGGTATGTCCCAGGCAGCCCAGGTGGGTCAGCAGTTTAGCGCCACCTTCAGCCCAAGGTGTGATCTTGGAGACTCAGATCAATTTTTCTTCCTCCCTCCCTCCCTCCCTCCCTCCCTCCCTCCCTCCCTCCCTTCCTTCCTTCCTTCCTTCCTTCCTTCCTTCCTTCCTTCCTTCCTTCCTTCCTTCCTTCCTTCCCTTTTCTTCTTTCTTCCCTTTCTTTCTTCTCTTTCTCTCTTTTCTTTCTTTCTTTCTTTCTTTCTTTCTTTCTTTCTTTCTTTCTTTCTTTCTTTCTTTCTTTCTTTCTTTCTTTCCTTTTTCTAATTTCTCTTTTCCTCCCTTCCTCCCTCCTTCCCTCCCTCCCTCCCTTCCTTCCTGACCAATTTTACCTCAGTGTATCAGTCTTTGGGAGGGGGTCATCTCTTTCAAAGTTGTTCTTTCTTTGTTTAAATGAATGTTAAATATGTTAAAATTGTTGCTTCTACCTCATGTTTTAAAAAATTACTTGCAGTTTTTATTAAATAGTTTTCTACTTTTAGACCTGTATGTGTCAGTTATTAATCTTGAATAAGGGCAGCCCGGGTGGCTCAGCGGTTTGGCGCCGCCTTCAGCCCAGGAGACTGGGATTGAGTCCCATGTCGGGCTCTCTGCATGGAGCCTGCTTCTCCCTCTGCCTGTGTCTCTGCCTCTCTCTCTCTCTCTCTCTCTCTCTCTCTCTCTCTCTGACTATCATAAAAAAAAAAAAAAAAAACTAACAACGGGAGGATTTTGGCAGCAAACCGTCAGCCTCCTCAGACACTGACCCGCTATGTCTGACCACTTAAAAAAGGCAGCTGCTGCTGAAGGTTCTGCATGACAATCTCGGAACAGAACTGAGATCCTTCACCGCTCAGACATAATAAGCAGTAAGTGCCCGAGATGACCCTGACAAGAAGGAGACCTTATCTCAAGGGCGCACTCACACACTAGCTTCTTGTTTGGTTCCATAACTTCCTACCCGGTTATCTTCTGTCTTGTCTGGTGAGAGGCCACGTTAATCACGTGGTGAAATGCCACGGAGTCTGAAATCCTGAACCTGCTTTATAATTATGTTAACCTCGCTCCACGACCTAGTAAAGATGACCTTGTGCAAAGACACAGCAGCTGTGTGTGCACATTCAGAGTGTGCTCTGGACTTTGTGTAGACGTTCTATACTTTCTTCTCCATGCATGACTATCTCACAGTGAAGAAACATAATACTATACTGGCCGAGGTGATCAAGAGAAAAACAGCCCAATTTTCATGAAACACACCCGTCTTTCTAGCTCAGCCACTGCCTTAACAATTGCTAACTGAGGTAATAGCTTACTTTTCCTAAACTGATGTCACCCAGTGCCCTCTGACCATGCGGGTTTTCTTCTGCCTGAAATGAGAAAAACAAAACAAAAAACAAACCAAAACCAAACAGCTCCATCTCTACATCCGTGCCCCTTGCTAAGTGCGGCCCTTCCCATAGCTGGTGTATTTACTGTCAAAAGTCGTGTCTGGGCTGCCTAGTTCCAGCGCATCTCTGCCTCCTGGCTCCCCGAGGAGCCTGTGAGGCGTGAAGGGAAGTGGCCGCCGTGCGCGAGGAGCCCGCTGTGTCCGAGTGTCCGCGCGTCCGCGCGGCTGGAGACGTCTGCACGTGGCCCACACCCCCGGCCGAGCGGCCCTGCGCGCTGGCCAAGCCCCGGCTGCGAGGCCCGCGGTCCGCCCAGGGGCCCGCCGGGCTCCTCAGTCGCGCCGTCTGCCTCACGCTGCTCTTCCTTCTCCTTCCGGTCCGGCTGGACGCGAGGAGGCCTGGCGAGGGCAGGTCTGTCTCCTGCCGGCTGCAGGCCCCACGGCCCCCCGCCCCGCTCGCGGCGTCGCGGGACCGCCCGGACGTCCTCCCGCCGCCGGGAGCGCTGTGGGCCGCGGCGGGCCTGCTGGCAGACGCCCTGGCGGCCGCCGCGCGCCTGAGGGGAACTGCTGGCGGGGCCCAGGGCGTCCCCGCCCGAGACCGCGCCGCCGCCGCCATGGGTAAGGGGAGCGGACCAAGAGCCGACCCTGGGCTCTCCGTCCCAGGCTGAAGGCCGCGGCCCGGCGAGGAGAGGGGGTGGTGGTGGGCATCGAGGCCCCGGGGCGCAACTGGGGCCCAACCTGGGGCCGGGGCTGGGCGGGGGCGCCCGGGGTCGCCATGGCAACGCGCGGCCGCCCCGGATTCCTTCAGGTCCCCGCCCCGGTTCTACGGCCTAATGGCCGAGGGCTCGTGGTCCGACGGCTTCCAAGGGGCGAAGACCGGGCCGGCCGGGGGGCTGCTCCCGGGTCGGTGGAACAGTCGGGGACGGGCGATGACTTTTCAGGTTTGGGGGTGGCGGAGGGAAGACGCGCCTCAGGTTTTGGCCTGGGTGCCCGACGCCGCGGGCGGGAGAGGTGCAGCGATGCGGCGCGGGACCCCGGGTGAGCCCTGCGCGGGGGGTCCTTGCGCGCCCGAGCCCTCCGGGGAGCCTTGGTGCGCGGAGGAAGGGAGGCGGGAGGGGGCCCTAGGCCCGGGCGAGATGCGGGGACTGGCCTTTGGCCTTGTTGGGGCTGCAGCCAGCGAGACAGCTCTGCGAGCCTGGGCGGGGCGCGGCCGGAGGGTAATCTCCGCGGGGGCGAAGCTGCTGCCAGCCCCCAGCCCCCAGCCCCCAGCCCCGACCTGCCTGGGAGCCGCTGCAGATGCGCCCTTTGTCTGCTCGTCGCATCGCGAGTCACAGACCGTGATGGGCACCGTTAAGAAAAATGAGAATTAGTACAGATTATGAAACATCCAAGGGTCCCTTCCCCGCCCCCCAAAAAAGAGAGAATTGTACCACCATGCGGATTTGAAGGAATGATGTGTGTGCAGATTTTCCACCGGCTAGCTTGCTCATAGCAGTTGTGGCTGTTTGCATTTTTTTTTTTTAGATCCTGGGATTCCGTTTCAGGCTTCGCCCTTAGCTATCAGCTGAGAACTCGAATGCTAGATCATTGGGAATACTGGACTTTTGTTTAGTGAGGGAAAAACTGGTTCACTGGGACTAGTAAATTTGCCAGAGGTTTATGACATCCAAATTTCTAGGTTAACTAGGGATGAAATTTGTGGGAAAGAGAAAAAATAGATTTTTGTGAATTGAAAATAATCAATTACAAATCATTTATTTATTTACTTATTTTAAATATTTTATTTATTTATTCACTAGAGAGAGACAGAAGAGACACAGGCAGAGGGAGAAGCAGGCTCCATGCAGGGAACCTGATGCTGGACTCAATCCTGGGACTCGATTCTGGGACTCGATCCCGGGACTTCAGGATCATTCCCTGAGCCGAAGGCAGGCGCTAAACTGCTGAGCCACCCAGAGATCCCCAGGTTTTTTCTTTATTTTAAAGTGGATCCGTTAACTTAGTTTTTGACTAAATCAGCTGTGTGGAAGGGTAGGGAACTTAACTGTGAAACGGCTGTTTTTATTTCCTCTGGGAAAATAAAGGTGTTATGCAATACAGAATTACAGTTGCGATGAAAAAACAAGATGGAAAGAGGGTTAAAATGAGCGAAAGAGGGGCACTTGGGTGGCGCAGTCAGTTAAGTGTCTGCTTGAGCTCAGATCAAGATGCCAGGGTCCTGGGAATTGGGACCCACATCAGGCTCCCTCTTCAGCAGGGAGCCTGCTTCCCCCTCTCCCTCCTGCTCCCTCTGCTTGTGCTTTTTCTCTCTCTATTAAATAAATAAATAAAATCTTTTTTAAAGAGGAACTTAAAAAAAAAAAAACGAATGAAAGAATTGAATGGCTTCTCCTGTATTCCCTTATTTTTTGGTGTGTTTTTATTTATCATGTTTATGGATGATATCATAATCTTAGCATTGTAGCTACCTTTTACTGCCATTTTATTCTGAACATTTTTTGCCTTGTGATTTATCCGTAGACCATGCGTGTTGTCTACCTTTTCATGAAACTCTTAAATATGTTGTTTATTACTCCAAACTTATCTACACAAAAAGTCATTTAAAAAAAAAAAAACAACCAAACTCATAATCTCTGAAGACGTACCACTAAAGTAAAACAAATACCAGAAAAGAACCAAGTTGCAAGATCTTGAAAATAATTCATAAACTTTGTCTGGGGTGGACATGGTAGTGTTCTATGGTATGTGTGAGGGAGACCTAAAGGGAAGTTAACCTAGGGGTGTGGATTAGTTAGGGAGACTAATTTGTCAACCAAGGAAAAACAAATCATTGTTGGTTTTATAGAGGAATGAAAGGGTTTGTGTATTTTTCAGTGTCATGTCTTGCAAATGATGTTGGTCTCCTTTCTTGTGCTTTCAGCTACAAAAGACCCCACAGCTGTAGAGAGAGCAAACTTGTTAAACATGGCTAAATTGAGTATCAAAGGACTCATTGAATCTGCTCTAAGCTTTGGCCGCACTTTGGATTCTGACTATCCTCCCTTGCAGCAGTTCTTTGTTGTTATGGAACATTGTCTGAAACACGGTCTTAAAGGTATCATGAGATTTTAAAAAAACTAATTAAGTTTAAAATCCCCCCATTTCCATCTTAAACATCCTTGAAAATGTGATATTTGTTGAGGCCATAATTATTGTTACTTTATGTTTAAAAATACTGGGTGGGGGACGCCTGGGTGGCTCAGCGGTTGAGTGTCTCGTCTGCCTTTGGTTCAGGGTGTGATCCAGGGGGCCCTGGGATCGAGTCCCACATCGGGCTTCCTGCATGGAGCCTGCTTCTCCCTCTGCCTGTCTCTGATGAATAAATAAAATCTTAAAAAAAAAAAAAATACTGGGTGGGTTGGTTTTGGGAGAAAACAGCCTACTGCTTTATGTTTTCTAATTGTCTTCAGAAAATGCCTTGTTAGTGTTTTGTAAAAACATTTGATTTTTCATTTCTTTCAATATACTCTGAACTGATTTCTATTTTCTAGGAAGTTATAGTTATTTAAAAAATTTTAAGCTTAGTGACTCCAATATGAAGTCTTATTACTAGTTTGAACCTCTTGGCACCCTGGCACGTATCTAGAAAGGTTATCTTCTGGACTGGATTATTGTAGAAAAGTGAATGCTCCCTGGAAATTATGATAATATTGGATATTTTCATCTGTACAGTTAATACTGGTTTATCATGTAAAATGTTTATATTAGATTGAGCTATTTAATATACATAGTATAATTGTTCTTTTACTTATTGTAATAACAGTTGTTGGTATTTTGGTCTTTAGTGCTTCTGATCAGCTGTGTGAAGGGCTATGTAAGAGTTTATACTAACTTGACTATTACAAAGCTAAAAGAAACTTGGTTCCTTATGGGTATACTAGAAACCTGGCTAAGTTGGGAAGGCCTAGACATTCTGACTAAGGTACATGAAAATGGGGGTAAATGTAAACAGCACAAGAGGAGATTTACATAAACATGGTTTTTAGGGATCCCTGGGTGGCGCAGCGTTTTAGCGCCTGCCTTTGGCCCAGGGCGCGATCCTGGAGACCCAGGATCAAATCCCACATCAGGCTCCCGGTGCATGGAGCCTGCTTCTCCCTCTGCCTATGTCTCTGCCTCTCTCTCTCATTCTGTGTGACTATCATAAATAAATAAAAATTAAAAAAAAAAACAAAAAAAACATGGTTTTTAAAAAATGTACTTCAAATTTTAATAAAATGTACTGCCAAAGGAGCCTTGGCATCAAAATTTAAGAAACTTGCAAATAGAACTTCAATAAAAACAAATTAAAATAAATAAATAAGTAAATAATAATTTTTAAAAATTTGAGAAATTATGTGATGTTATTAAAGTATTCATTTCTCTTTTTGTTAAAAATTTTAGCTGAGATATAATTAATATATTAGTTTCAGGTGCACAACATAATGATTTGATATTTTTATGTATTGTGGAATGATCACCATACTAAGTCTAATTGATATCCATGCACATACATAGTTAAAATTATTTTTCTTATTATGAACTTTTAAGATTTACACTCTTAGCAACTTACAAAAACACAACAATACTATTAACTGTAGTCATCATGCTGTATGTTACATCCCTATGTCTTATTTTATAACTGAAAGTTTATATTTCTTACCCATTTCCTTTACCCCCACCCTCTGCCTCTGACAACCATCAGTCTGTTCTGTACCTATGAATTTGGTTTTTGTTTTTTAGATTCCACTATTTCTTTGGTTGAAGACAAAGCAATTTTTAAAAATTACAAATAATAGTGAAACCTACTCTTTTTGTACATGAATCAAACAACATAGAAGCACCTAGAGCAAAAACAATTTCCTTCATTGTCTTCCATTCATCTCCCTAAAGGGAATTCTTGTCATTCTTCTGAGGCTCTTTTCCCTTTTTTTTTTTTTTTTTTTTTACTCTGCATAGAATTATGCTAGTATTATTATTCTGTGACTTTGTTTAAAAAAATATTAATGATATGGTTTGGAGATCTTCCCATTTATGTAGAGGTCTTTGTCACATTTTTAATGGCTCTATGTAATGGCATAGTATATGTGTGCCAAAACTTTCTTAATTGCCCTCCTCTTAATGTACCACTAGGTTGTTTCCAATTTTTTACTATTAAAATTGTGCTGTTAAGAACATGTTTGGATATATGTGTTTATATGCTTGTTCTGTAGGATAGGGTTCCTCAGAGTAGAATCACTGGGTCAAAGGATATAGGCAACTGGCCTCTATGAAGGCTTCATGGATTTATCAAATGTCAGTGGATGTAGGTGTGTTTCCCCACATTTTGCCTACTCTTGATACTATCCGTTTCTGCTTTTTTCAATACATCAGGAACTCACCAGTCTGATCTAACAACCTGGAGGATTTTGTTTTGTTTTAGTTTTTTTAATTTTTAAAAACATTTAAAAGATTTTTTCAGTTTTAATTTTTTAATACTTTCAGTTTTATTTATTTATTTTTTAAGATTTCATTTATTTATTTCTTAGAGCACAAGCAAGGGAAGCAGCAGGCCGAGGGAGGAGAAGCAGGCTCCTCACTGGATAGGGAGCCTGATGGCTGGTTCCATCCCAGGCCCCTGGGATCATGACCTGAGTGAAGGCAGACTTTTAACCGACTGAGCCACCCAGGTGCCCCATACCTTGAGTTTTAATTTGCTTTTTGAAAAGCTTTCTATTTAAAAAAAAAATAGCAGTGACCTAAATCTTTATTTTCCCTTAGGCTACAGAAATGGAATTTGCTAAATGATGGCCAAATAGTTCAATTTTAAGCTTTTTTTTCTGAATTTATTTTCCTTTACTTCACAAAATGTCATAAGGCATGTCCTAACAGTCATATCATAGGCTTGTCTTGATGAATCATTATGAAGCCACTTTGTGCTGATTAATTTTTTCCCCCCAAGGGAAAATTGCCTACCTTGTCCTTGATTGGTGATTGTCCTTGAGTGGTACACATAATAGGTGCCCTTGATCTGCAGGAGATCTGGTCAGTATTAAGAAAGAAATGTATAGTGATTTCATGGCTTTATATTACCCAATTCTCAGAATAAAAAGTCACAATTTTTCATGTTAAAAGTAAAATAACTGGACACCTGGGTGGCTCAGTCAAGTGTCTGCCTTTGGCTCAGGTCATGATCTGGGTCCCGGATTCAAGCCCCAAGTCCTGCTCCCTGCTCAGTGGAGAGTCTGCTTCTCCCTCTCCCTCTGCTGTTCCCCCTCTGTTAAATAAATAAATAAAATCTTTAAAAAAATGAAATAACTTTTTATTTGTCCTTGGTTTATTTAATAAACTGATAAAAATCAAACTACTAGGGCTGCCAGCCTTTTTATTTTTGGTACTGGTAAAGAATAAAGCCTGTTGTTTTTTTTTTACTTTAATTATGTGCCTGCATATTTCTGATAGGGAAGAATGGCCAAGATATATTTATGTGTGTGTGTATGTTTGTTTATTTTCTTTTTTTCATATTTTTTTTTTTTTTTTTATTTATTTATGATAGTCACACAGAGAGAGAGAAAGAGAGAGGCAGAGACATAGGCAGAGGGAGAAGCAGGCTCCATGCACCGGGAGCCCGACGTGGGATTCGATCCCGGGTCTCCAGGATCGCGCCCTGGGCCAAAGGCAGGCGCCAAACCTCTGCGCCACCCAGGGATCCCTTTTTTTCATATTTTTGATAAGAAAAAATACCAGGATCCTGATGAACAGGTTCCTGATCAACAGTGCTGTGTTGTGATAGGAGAGGAAGGTTTCTGAATAATTGTATTTTAAATTAGGAATGTTAAAACTAAAAAAAAAAAAAAAAAAAAAAAAGGAATGTTGAAACTAAATATTTAAAAGGCAGTTATTACAACTTTATATATTGAAGTTGTATGCATTATATATAC
This sequence comes from Nyctereutes procyonoides, assembly GCF_905146905.1. Taxonomy (NCBI): domain Eukaryota; kingdom Metazoa; phylum Chordata; class Mammalia; order Carnivora; family Canidae; genus Nyctereutes; species Nyctereutes procyonoides. The sequence continues at coordinate 68,557,201 of NW_026575046.1, forward strand.
TTTTTTTTTTCAGTAAGAAAATCATTTTTGAGTTATAACAAAACAATCTGGGGCCCTTTGGAACTGGTAGAGAAATTGTACCCAGAAGCGGAGGAAATAGGAGCCAGTGTCCGGGATTTACCTGGTCTTAAGTAAGTAATCTTATTGCTTGTTCATTTCTAACCACAGAAGTATATTTGCTGTTTCTTAAAAGTACTTCACACCCTCTTAATCTTCTCTCAGCCTTAGTAGCCTTCTTCCATTCTCTTCTAATAAAATTCTGTTCTTTCTTTATGGCTCAGCTCAAATTTCATTTTCTTTATGAAATTTCTCTTAGTCCCTTTAGCAAGAATTAACTGCTTTTTCTTTTATACCTTATCACTATAGTCACTCCTTTATTATATATCACTGATTTTACATTGTATTTCAAGAAACTACAGGTCCCTTTAAGACAGGATGTATCAATCATGCATTTCTATTTCCTGAGTGTTAAGCTAATTTGCAGTAGTAAGCTAGTAGGCAACCAGTAACTATTTGTTGAAGACTGATTTAGGTTAAATCCAAGGCAAAGGCTCAGGAGATTTGAATTCTCAGATAAGCTATTTATATATATGGGGCTTGTGCAAATTAAATTACTTTTCTTTCTCTTAAAATTGGGACCTATAGTGTTATCTGCCCATTTCACTACACAAATGTTTGTAAAATGTTGTAAAAGCTTAATAAAGATATAAAATGTTAAAGCCAAGTTCTTATGTTTTCCTTTAGTTTATCATAAATCTTGTGAATGAGATAGCCTGTCAGATCTGTTTGCTTTCTCTTAGCTTAATAATTGAGAGTTTTACATGTTATAAGGAATATAATAATGTTTTCTGGTTGTTAATATCCAAATATTTCCAAGTTGAATTTAATTGAATGATAAAAGTAGATGGTTACTATTTATTAAGCACTGTCTCAGGGTAATAAAATAATTGGTTTATGTGAATTATCTCATTTAGTGCTTACATCAGTCTTACAGAATAGAGATTATTATAATAAGTGCATAGAAGTGAAAAATAAAGGTCAGAGGAGTTAACAGTTAATAAGTGGCAGAGCCAGGTTTCAAACCCAGTTTTAAAATTTTATTTAATTTATTATTATTATTTTTGTAAGTAATCTCTCTACCCATTGTGCAGCTTAAACTCATGACACTGAGATCAAGAGTTGCATGCCTGACTGAGCCAGCCAGATGTCCCTCAGACCTAGTTTTTAGAGTTAAATAGCAAGTGATGTTCATATTTATGTTTCTTTTTTTTAATAAATAAATTTTTTTTAAAGATTTTATTTATTTATTCATGAGAGGCCGAGAGAGAGGCAGAGACACAGGCAGAGGGAGAAGCAGGCTCCATGCAGGGAGCCCAATGTGGGACTTGATCCTCAGACTCCAGGATCACGCTCTGGGCCGAGGGCAGGTGCTAAACTGCTGAGCCACCCAGGGATCCCTATATTTATGTTTCTTTTTTTTTTTTTTAATTTTTATTTATTTGTGATAGGCACACAGTGAGAGAGAGAGAGGCAGAGACACAGGCAGAGGGAGAAGCAGGCTCCATGCACCGGGAGCCCGACGTGGGATTCGATCCCGGGTCTCCAGGATCGCGCCCTGGGCCAAAGGCAGGCGCCAAACCATTGTGCCACCCAGGGATCCCCATATTTATGTTTCTTATAATGGTATAGAGGTGTAGTGATTTTTAGCAAAGACAGAAGAAATAGGGAATTATAACTCTCCAAAAGAGAAATATAAGAAGGGGTACCTGGCTTGCTCAGTCCGTAAAGCATAATGAATCTATCTCGGAGTTGTGAGTTCAGGCTCCACATTGGGTGTAGAGATTATTTTAAAAATAAAAATAAAAGAAATATAAGATTTGGTCATTTTAATATGAAAATACATGTTCATAGTGTTTTTAAAAGCTTAACTCTTTAAAAGTAAAAAATTTTCCTTCAAATGGCTAAACCATAAGAAACTCGTTAGCTGTTTAGTAGTGAAGATTGACTTTCCCCCCGTACTACATGCCAAAAAGTTCTTTGTATAAGAAAACATAAAAATGTGAATGATATCTTTCTCTTTGAAAAACCATACATATTCTGTAAAACTTGCTTTACTTTTACTAAATGATGGAACTTGGAAAAGAGGTATGAGATTGAATTTTTTAAGGACAACCTCATAGAGAAACATTTGAAAAATAACAAGCAGCCTGGTGGTTTCTCTTTTTGATTACCAGGTTGTGCCTTCTTAGCTTTGTTATATTTTTAAAATTCAGATATAATGTCAGTTACTTTTTGAAGGCATCATACTGCTTTATTTGATAAATTTTGCATATCCTTTTTTTCCTTTTTTAAACTTTTTTTTTAAGTAACCTCCACACCCAGTGTGAGTCTTGAACTCACAACCTGGAGATCAAGAATCCTATGCTCTATTGATTAAGCCAGTCAGGCTCCCCTTGCATATTCATCTCTAGAGGGGTAAGCCCATTCGGTCAAAATATTTCATGTAGAGATAATCCTTACTATTTAGAGATTCATTTCATCCAAGTCATAAAATGGTACCTAGATGTCCTGTAGGTACAGGTTTACCTTAGAGACTTAAATAGCTTCCAGGAACTGCTTTGCATGGTCAAAGAACTGGCTTCGAACTGTAGAAACAAACTATAGAAACAAAGACAAAACTATGATAAATTGCAGTTTTTCTTAATTAATATGGACCTTGACTGAGAGAGAATATGTAGTCTCTTATAATATATAGACTGGGCCTGTCTTCTGACCTGTTGGTTTTGCTTTTTAGGACCCCTCTGGGTCGTGCAAGAGCATGGCTTCGATTAGCCCTCATGCAAAAAAAAATGGCTGATTACCTGCGTTGCTTAATTATCCAGAGGGATCTCTTAAGGTTAGTACGATTAAATCATGTTCATTTCCATTTTTTAAATCTCATTTATATCCTGTTTTCCAAAAATAATTACAGATGTAGTACAAAAGCATACATAGAATACCGTAAGATGGTATAAAATAAAAGAAGAGCAACAGGAGAGAGAAAATCTTTTTTTTTTTTTTTAAATTTTTATTTATTTATGATAGTCACAGAGAGAGAGGGAGAGGCAGAGACACAGGCAGAGGGAGAAGCAGGCTCCATGCACCGGGAGCCCGATGTGGGATTCGATCCCGGGTCTCCAGGATCGCGCCCCGGGACAAAGGCAGGCGCTAAACCGCTGTGCCACCCAGGGATCCCGGAGAGAGAAAATCTTGTAGGGACATAACATGGATCAGGAACTAGCCTAAAAAATGAGTACCATAAGCTTTGTATTGACCAATAAGAGGGAGATTTATTTATATTTATATTTATATGTTATATTTCTAAGCTAGTTTCATTTTTTACCTGAATTACAGTTGAATATGAGTAAAAATTTGTGTTGGGATTTAGGGCCTTAATTCAACAGGTTTCTTTTTATTTATTTTTTTAGAGAGGAAGATGGGATTGGGGGCAGAAGCAGAGAAAGAATCCTAAGCAGACTCTATGCCCACCATGGAGCCTACTCGGGGCTCAGTCTCACAACCCTGAGATCATGACCTGAGTGGAAATCAGCAGTTAGATGCTTACCTAACTGAACCACCCAGGCACCCCAATAGGTTTCTTTTTAGATTTGGGATGTCCAAACTACAGCTTTGGCTGTATTGTGGGCACTTTTTAAATTGTCAGTTTGTTTGTTTGTTTATTTATTTATTTATAATATTTAGTTATTTATGATAGTCACACAGAGAGAGAGAGAGGCAGAGACATAGGCAGAGGGAGAAGCAGGCCCCATGCACCGGGAGTCTGACGTGGGATTCGATCCCGGGTCTCCAGGATCGGCCCTGGGCTAAAGGTAGGCGCTAAACCGCTGCGCCACCCAGGGATCCCAAATTGTCAGTTTAAATTGAAGGCCAGTGGAGCGCCTTGGTGGCTCAGTGTTGAGCATCTTGCCTTCGGCTCAGGGCGTGATGTCTCTGCCTCTGTCTCTGTGTCTCTCATGAATAAATAAATAAAATCCTTAAAAAATAATAAAATAAATAAATTGAAGGCCTTGAGTGTTGACAATTAAGTGGCACAGTGAAGATGACTGGAAAACATTAACTTGTTTTTGTTAGTTGACATTGTGCTGAGGTTGATGGGAAGTTGAGTTTAGAAATAGCCTGGTCTATGCACTGATTTAGATATCTCAATTTCAGGGATAAGTCTCATCATACGGACCATTCATTGTTTATCTTTGAAGCTTTTTATTTAACAGAATGGATTCATCCTTTTGAAAAATGTAATAGTGAACATAGCTGTGATAACACCCCCATTGAAACTTTTGTTTTCAGTATTAATTTCTTGAGTAAATTGCCTTCATATTGTAATAAATAGAAAGGGGGCCAGATGTTTACGACTTTCAAAGTATGGTAATCGGTTGTTAAAGGGAGTGGCCCACGGCAGTCTCTCCGTTTGCCCTTTTCTCGTGGAGTGCCTCTCTGACGTCCTGGAGAGTCTGGTCATTTTTGATAATAACTTATGACTTTGGTTGTATATCTTGGTTTTCCCACCTGTTAAATGAGAATGACCATACTTTAAGCTCCAGCAATTTCTCAATAATATTGTGAAGGTCAATTAAAGTGATTAAATAATGTACATGGGACTTCTTAAGGAAGACATGAGACAGTGATAATTAGCTCTATGAATACATAATTGTCAAGTCTTAGTTGTTTGGGTTTTTTTTTTTTTAAGATTTTATTTATTCATGAGAGAGACAGAGAGAGAGGCAGAGACACAGGCAGAGGGAGAAGCAGGCTTCCCACAAGGAGCCTGATATGGGACTCGATCCCGGATCCTGGGATCACGCCCTGAGCCGAAGGCAGATGTTCAACTGCTGAACCACCCAGGCGTCCCAAGTCTTAGTTTTTAGACTGTCCTGTTTCTTTCACAAGTCTCTTGTTTGAATATTTTTTAGAATACAGATCTGCGTTAAGTATCTTTAATTGATGATTATTAAGAAAACTACAATATACATATCAAATACACTGATTTGAACATGGGCTTTGGAATATTCATATGTTCATTCTCTGCCTTAGTCTTCATCCCAAGATTCTTTTTTTTTTTTTTTTTTTAAAGATTTTATTTATTTATTCATGAGAGACACAGAGAAAGAGAGAGAAAGGCAGAGGGAAAAGAAGGCTCCATGCAGGGAGCCTGACGTGGGACTCGATCCCGGGTCTCCAGGATCAGGCCCTGGGCTGAAGGGGCACTAAACCGCTGAGCCACCCGGGCTGCCCCAAAGATTCTTAATAAATCGTAGAATTGAAAAGTCAACTGTAACAAAAACTATTGTAATCAAATGAGTGACAGTCACTATGTCTTCAGAGAGTCACAGACATTCCAGGCCTCAGTGATACCTCTTTTCATATATATCTTTTTGCTTCTCTTTTCTTCCTCTCAAGGTTCCTTTTTCCTCTTTCATCACCTTCAGTACCTTTCTTTTACCTTGTCTATATGGATGTTAACATTTCAAAAAGTATTCTTCAGATATAGAAAGGCTAATTTGAAGAGACCAAATTTGTATGGATTCTATGTTTATATTATGGGGCTGAGATTTTAAAATTTAGTGTTTGAAGTAAATTTGTGTTTTAAGGTTTTTATTTTAATTTCTACAGTGAATTTTATGAGTATCATGCACTAATGATGGAAGAAGAAGGAGCAGTAATTGTTGGGCTGCTGGTTGGCCTGAATGTGATAGATGCTAACCTGTGTGTAAAGGGAGAAGATTTAGACTCACAAGTAAGTGAAAGTGACTAATACCAAATACAGAGTGATTTTTAGTTTGCACCGTTCTTCTTGGATCCAGTTTATAACTCTTAAACACTAAAGAAAAATTAAGAATGAAATTCAGTTGCATATTAAGTGTACTTCTAATATTTCTCCCCTTTAACTAAAAACAGCATGATTTACTTTAGGTTGGAGTGATTGATTTTTCCATGTATTTAAAGAATGAAGAAGATATTGGAAATAAAGAAAGGTATGATTTCATAAGTTATTTCACATGTTGTATTTTTTATGTAGCCCTTACCAATTACCATGAGATCCATCTACTGATAATGTAGTATTTTTATTTTTATTTTTGATTATGTAGTTTTTATTTCCCCTTTTTGAGTGTAGTTCCTGTTTTGTTTTGTTTTAGCTTCCACATACAAGTTTTACAAAGCAAAAATCACGTTGAATGAGGCTTTAGTATGAAGTATGGCTTTTGATCACAAATGTAGTTCCTGAGACCCTTTTTTTTTTTTTTAAAGATTTATTTATTTATTTAGAGAGAGAGTGAGGCAGAGACACAGGCAGAGGAAGAAGCAGGCTCCATGTAGGAAGCCCGATGTGGGACTCGATCCCAGGTCTCCAGGATCACACCCCAGGCTGCAGTCAGCGCCAAACCGCTGTGCCACTGGGGCTGCCCTGAGACCCTTTTTTTAAAAAGATTTTATTTATTTATTTGAGAAAAAGAGAGAGATTATAAGTGGGGGGAGGGTCAAAGAGAGGAGCAGACTCCCTGCTGAGCAGGGAGTATGATGCCGAGCTTGATCCCAGGATCCTGAGGTTAGGACCTGAGCCAAAGGCAGATGCTTAACCACCGGAGCTGCCCAAGTGCACCAAGATCCATTTTTTTTTTTTAAGATTTCATTTATTTATTCATGAGAGACACAGAGAATGGCAGAGCACAGGCAGAGGGAGAAGCAGGCTTTTTGCAGGGAGCCTGATGCAAGACTCAATCCCAGGACCCTGGGATAACGACCTGAGCTGAAGACAGAGGCTCAGCCACTGAGCCATCCAGGCGCCTCAACCTAGACCCTTTTTTTTTTTTTTTAAAGATTTTATTTATCTATTCATGAGAAACATACACAGAGAGAGGCAGAGACACAGGCAGAGAGAGAAGCAGGCTCCAGGCAGGGAGCCTGATGTGGGACTCACTTCCTGAGCTGAAGGCAGACGCTTAACTGCTGAGCCACCCAAGGCATCCCAAAAAAGTTCTTAAATACACTTTTTAGGGCAGCCTGGGTGGCTCAGTGGTTTAGTGCCGCCTTCAGCCTAGGGCGTGATCCTGGAGACCTGGGATCGAGTCCCACATCAGGCTCCCTGCATGGAGCCTGCTACTCCCTCTGCCTGTGTTGTGTCTCTGCCTCTCTTCCTCTCTTCCTCTCTGTGTCTCTCATGAATAAATAAATGAAATCTTTAAAAAATAAATAAAAATTTCTAAAAAATCAAAATTCTTTAAAAAAAAAATACACTTTCTAATGGAGGTGCCTGGGTGGCTTAGTTGGTTAAGCATCTACCTCCAGCTCAGATCATGATCTCAGGTTCCTGGGGTCAAGCCCTGCATTGGGCTTCCTGCCCAGCAGGGAGCCTGCTTCTCCCTCTCCCTCTGCCTGCAACTCCTCTGCTTGTGTTCTTTCTTTTCTCTCTCTGTCAAATAAATTAAAATCTTTTAAAAATGTCTGTATAGGGGCACCTGAGTGGCTCAGTGGTTGAGCCTTTGCCTTTGGCTTGGGTCATGATCCTGGAATTGAGTTCCACATCAGGCATCCTGCAAAGAGCCTGCTTCTCCCTCTGCTTATGTCTCTGCCTCTCTCTCTCTGTGTTTCTCATGAATAAATAAATAAAATCTTCGGTAAAAAAACGTGTGCATGTACATACTTTTTAATGGTATTGTTAGATTACTTGCTAATACTAGACTTAAGAAAGGTTGTAATTAGTACACAGCCTACTGCTACATTATTATAGAGATTCTTGAATTTTATTTTCAAGGCAAGATAATGTTTTTTTGCCATTATGGTTTTACAGCAATTTTAGATGATGTAGGCATTTTTTTTTTGGTCATCCAGCAAATACCTTTACAACTGACGCAAAGCTTCTTTTCCTCCTCTTTAGGAATGTTCAAATTGCTGCCATATTAGACCAGAAAAATTATGTTGAAGAATTAAATAGACAACTGAAGTAAGTATTATGGATACTTGGATACTTGTGAATATTGTTTTAAAGGTTTTCTTCACCATTTTCAAGTCAGCTTTATCCTCTTCCTTCCTATTAAACTCCTTTGAGAAAGGGTTGAGGGAGTAGAGAATGGAAATTAAGATACAGAGAATTATTGGAGAGAATTCAGTTTCAGCAAAAAAATCAGAGTCAGATTTTCAGATAGGACCTTTGCAGAATTTAAAGATAGAATTTCTGAGGAGGGATCAAAAAACCAAAGACAGAATTTCAAACTTCTCCTGTACCCTTGAGAAGAAATGACTAGATAGAGCAGAAATTTATATCCTTTGCATGGTTCTAAAATTTATTTTTCCTACTTCAAAGAGCTTCATGTGTAAATGTGGCTGTTGTCTCCAATGGTGGGAGAATTTTCCTTACAGTGTCACCTGGACATTGAAGCTGTCAGTGAATAGTTGGAAGAATTTCTGAGATCTATGTGTAAAATAGTATAATGCAGTTCTAAACTTTTAAAAATTTATTTATTTATTTATTTATTTATTTATTTATTTATTTATTTGAGAGAGAGAGAGAGCATGAGATAGAGGAGGGTCAGAGGGAGAAGCAGACACCATGCTGAATGGGAAGCTGGATGCGCGGTTCCATCCTGGAACTCCAGAATCATGACGTGAGCAGAAGGCAGCTGCTTAACTGACTGAGCCTCTCAGGCACCCCTAGTGCACTTTGGACTAATAGAAGTAGGATGTGAGTCATGTAGACATTTAAAAATTTTTAGTGACCACATTAAAAAGGTAAAAAAAGAGACATGAAATTAACTTAAAAATACATTTTATTCAACCTAGTTTACCCAAGGTATTATCATTTTAGTATGTAATCATATAAAAATTATTCATGAGATATTTTATATTCTTTCTTTGTATTGCCTTTACAATCCAATGTATATTTTACACTTACAGTATATTTCAGTTTGGACTAGATAGCACAGGTATAGGGAATAATATTAGAAATGAGTTAGAATTAGAGTTAGAAATTAGAGTTAGAAATTTCTAACTCTAATAATAGTTAGAAATGGATTGTTCCCATTAATCAAAATGAATAATTAGCAAAAATGGCTTTCTCTGGGTGATGGGCATTATGAATAATTTTTAAATTTTTTATACTTTTCTGATTAAGTTTCATTCAGTCAGAAAATACAATTAAACATTTTCGCATTTTAGAAAATATCTAAGAAGCTGTAAGTTTTGCTTTCTCTGACGTTAGATAGGAAAGATCTTGTAGCATTGTCCTTTTAATCATAGAGTTTTAATAATTGATGTTGTAGGAAATACATGTATGTTTGTTTTGTAACTTTTATTTCTGAGATTATATTTCTAAATGCAACTTTGTATTGCTTATTTACTTTTAATGCTTTATTCACTTTTGGGAACAGGTGATATAATCACATAGTTTAACAAAAGGAACATCGAGCAAAAAACCTCCTTCTTCCCTGATCTCCAGCCACCTGGTGGTTTCCCTCTTTGGGGTTAATAAATATGTTCTTGTGTATGCTTGCAGAGATACTTTATACAACTAGACAAGAATATGCGTATATATTCTTAGAGTTCTCACCTTCCCCTCAGTTTTTTACACATAAAATAGTATAAATTTTATACTATTCTGTACTTCACTGTTTTTGCTTAACAGTTTATATTAGAGTCTGTTCCATTTGCTTCAGAGTTTTCTCATTCTTAAATATATGTATTAAATAATTTACAACAGCACTAGTGCCTTTTTTACATTTTACAGATTTAAAACTGTTTTGTTGTTTTTCTGATTAGAAGGTTTCTGTATATTTAGAGCATTTTAAAAAGTATAGGAAATAGACAAAAAATAGATCTCACATATTATCCCTCATTCAAAGAAAACCGGTATTGAGGATTTATTTTCAAAAGTGCTTTTTTTTTTAAAGGTTTTATTTATTTGACAGAGGGGGAGAGAGAGCACAAGTAGGGAGTGGCAGGAGGTAGAGGGAGAAGCAGGCTCCCTGCTGAGCAACCCTCACTCCCCCCATGGAACCCTGATCCCATGATCCTGGGTTTATGACCTGAGTGGAAGGTAGATGCCTAACCTGCTAAGCACCCCCCGCCCCCCTAAAAGTGCTTTTTTGATTACTATTTTACTGATTCTCGCATAAAGGTAGGACAGGTATTATCTGATTTATAGATAAGGAAATTGAAGCTCAGAAAGGTTTTACAGCTTTCAAGGTGACACAAAGTAGAAAAGCAGGGACTATAGCCTTGGTCCTTTGTCTCTTAGTCCCACACCTGTTATATCTCCCCATTCAGATACCCTGTTGCTGTTTGTGAAAAACTCAAGTTGTTTACCTAAGAATGATTATTTAAAAATGATTTAATATGGGGGCACCTGGGTGGCTCAGTGGTTGAGCGTCTGCCTTCAGCTCAGGGCGTGATCCCAGAGTCTGGGGATCGAGTCCTGCATCGGGCTCCCCTCAAAGAGCCTGCTTCTCCCTCTGCCTGTGTCTCTGCCTCTCTCTGTCTCCCATGAATAAATACATGAAATCTTAAAAAAAAATGATTTAATATGAATGAAAAAATATTTTTCTTGTTTCACCAGTTAAACTAAAATGCCAATATTTATTTCTGAGGTTGGTATAAAATTTGTTTAAATCTATTATAGGTTCTATTGTGATGTAAAATACTATGTTATGAAAGAAAGCTTGAGATAGTAGAATCAAGGCCTTGAAAACAGACTAAAAATGTACAGTAGTGTCCAGTCTGGATCAATTTAAACAAAGATGCAAAAAACTAAGTTGTTCATTCAACTTAACCTGATTTTTAACTATATCTTTGAGAGTCAGGGTGTTTGCTTAGCTGCAGGCTGACCAGGTACTGATGTGAATTTCATATTCACATTTCCCCAACTATGAGTGATGTTAGAGGTCTGTAAGTGATTGTGAAAATGGAGAATGGAAACAGGATGGGGGCTTGTGTTGAAGATAGCTATGAATGCTTGTTAAGCCACGTGATTATAAGGTGGGTATTTAAAGTTCATCCTTTAAAAGATAATTTTAAAATTTTAGTTTTAACAATATTTGAAAGTCTTTGTGTGGAATCCATTCCTAAGTATTACAAGTTAAGTGTAAGAAGAACTCTAAGACAGTAACAAAAAATGATGAGCAACACAAAATGGAATTTTGATAGAAATGATTCTTTTGATCCAGTCTTTATTGCCAAATCAGGTTATTCAACTTAATGAAATATCCCACACTCAAAAATTCAGGGTAATTGGTGCATGTTAGTCATCATGATAAGTCCAGGATAGCATACTTTTTCTTGCCTTTGTGAGTTTGTGTGATTTGAATGAGTTGTTTTTTTTGTTTTTTTGTTTTTTTTTAAATTTCAGCAGCACAGTCAGCAGTCTCCATTCAAGAGTTGACTCATTAGAAAAGTCAAATACTAAGCTGATTGAAGAGGTATTGTAACCCAGCCATAGATAATTGCCTTTCACAGACCAAGTATTTGTGATTCTTTTCCATTTAAGTAGGAATGCATTAAGTACGCATGAGCACATACACACACTTTTTCATCATTATGATGGAATATTTGCAATGTAGTTGTAATTGATTATAAGTTCTAGAGAAACCACATTTTCTCAGGTAAATTCTCAGGTGAATCTGTGAATTGTTTGAAATACTCCTAGAAATGAGCCCCAAAGATGGCACTCATACAAGCTCTTCTGTAAATAAGCTGTGATTCTCATTTTAAAATCTGGATGATCTGTATTTAGATAATGAATCACCTATAGTTAGAAATTCCTGTTATAATGATACTGTCCCTCTTGTTCCACTCTTGAGATTACTTTTATTTACAAACACTGCTGCATGATCATGGCCCCCCTTTCTCCACCCAAGTGTAAACCTCATTCCCCATGCTCTGTTTTCCTGTGCTGTCAAAGTGGTTATCTGGTGGTACCAGACCAGAAATTTATCTCCATTCTCTTTTTAGTACTGTTTGTAAAGTTGCTTTAGATAAGTTTTTTTTTTTAATCTGTCAAACCACAGAATTACTGCTTTCTATTTTCAGAATTATTTAGGCTAGCGGAAGAAATCTGTTTTGAATGCTCTGAATCTGCTTTCTGTGTTAATTAAAATTCTTATTTCTTTTAGAATTGGCCTAATTTTTCCAAACCAGGGAGCACTTAAATATTTGCATGATTGCAAATCCATTTTTATTTTGATAATTTGGGACCATTTGATAGTGGGATTTTTTTGGTTTTGGTTTTGGTTTTTATTATGATGAGTGTACTCTTTAATCCCCATCAACCTATATCATCCATTCCCCCCAGCCACCTTCCCTCTGGTAACCATCAGTTTGTTCTCTATAGGGAAGGGTCTGTTTCTTGGTTTCTCTCTCTCTTTTCCTTTGCTCATTTGTTTCTTAAATTCCACATGAATGAGACCATATGGTATTTGTCTTTCTCTGACTTATTTTGCCTTGCATTAACTGTGTAGCTTTATCCATGTTGTTACAAATGGCAAGATTTCATTCATTTTTGTTGACTGAATAATATTCCATTGTATATAGATACCACATCTTCTTTATCCATTCATCTATTGATGGACACTTGGGCTGCTTCCATAGTTTGGCTGTTGTAAATAATGCTCCAATAAACAAGGATGCATGTATCTCTATGAATTCCTGTTTTTGTATTTTTAGCTAAATATCCAGTAGTGTAATTACTGGATGGTAGGATAGTTCTATTTTTAATTTTTTGAGGAAACTCCATACTGTTTTCCATAGTGACTGAACCAGTTTGTATTCCCACCACTGCACTGAGGGTTCCTTTTTCTCCATATCCTTGCCAGCACCTGTTGTTTCTTGTATTTTTTATTTTACCCATTCTGACAGGTGGTATTTCATTGTAGTTTTTACTTGCATTTCCCTGATGATGAGTGATGTTGAGCATCTTGTCAGTGTCTGTTGGCCATCAGGACCATCTGATAGTTTGATAGATTGAGACCACATTAGAGCTGCTTAATAGTTTGTGCCTCTTCTTGGCCTTAGGTGCACTGTGAAGTTCAAGTTATATCTGTAATGAAGTGTTCAGAAATTTATTTGCAAGTCAACATTGAGAGTGGTCCCTTCTTTCCTTTCCTAGAATCCTTCTTTTCATTCTAGGCCTCAGAACCAAACCACTTAGTTTAACTCTGATGGTGAGAAATGCCTCATATTTGTGATGGTCACTCAGTGTTGTGTATTTCAGAGGATGTCCTGTTTGGTTATCATGAAGGTCTATATCACATTTTCAATGATGGCACAGCCTTCTTTTCTTACAGATCTTTTTATTTCTACACAAGTTTTTTTTTTTTTTTTTTAGAACTTTACACAAGTCTTTACAGACTTATTGTTTCATGACACTTTGTATTCAGAACATATTTAAATCAGATACTCATATGTTTTAACTGACATATTTTGACTAATAAGGAAATACTAGAAATAAGAGTTTAACTTTTTTATTGGTATCTTAGGATAACAGCACTTTTTTCTTAGGAAAGCTTCTGTAGATATGAGACATTTGACTAGTTTTAAGATTTTATATTCTATTGTTTGTAGCCATGAACATAACCTGTAAAGCAAGTGTAAGTAAAGATGTTTAAAATCTTTTTTCTTGTTCCTGTTTCATAATTTTTAGTTAGCAATAGCAAAGAATAATATCATTAAACTCCAAGAAGAAAATCATCAGTTACGAAGTGAAAATAAATTGATTTTAATGAAAACCCAGCAGCACCTGGAGGTAAGTAAGTATGTATGTACTGACTGTAGACTGTCTTGTGTCAGAAATTGCCACCTAGGGAACTTTTGCATACACTGGATATTTATTTCTATGTGTAGTGATTACACAGTAAAAGCTTTATGTTTTCTTCCTAGGTTACCAAAGTGGATGTGGAAACTGAGCTTCAAACTTATAAGCATTCTCGGCAGGGGCTAGATGAAATGTACAACGAAGCCAGAAGGCAGCTTCGAGATGAATCTCAGTTAAGACAGGTAGGTTACATTAGCAAAAATAATAATTATAATAATAATAATTTACTCTTAAGCACCACTTGAAATCTTTTTTTAGCCTTATCACTGTGTTACAGTGTGTGAAATAAATGTATTGTGACCAGCATTAAATAGAATAGAATGATATATTCAAATATGACTAAAATAATATTTAAATTAACTTATTTTGGGGGCACCTTGCTGGCTTAGTCGGTACAGCATACAACTCTTTTTTTTTTTTTTTTTTAAGCATAAAGCTCTTGATCTTGGGGTTATGAGTTCCAGCCCCATGTTGGGCATAGAAGTTACTTAAAAAAAAATTAATGAGGCATCTGGGTGGCTCAGTCTGTTGAGCGTCTGACTCTTGATTTCAGCTCAGGTCTTGAGCTCAGGGTGGTGGCATTGAGGCCTGCATTGGGGTCCGCACTCAGTGCAGAATCTGCTTGGGATTCTCCTCCTCCCTCTCCCCAACCCCTCCCCCGGCTCATACATGCATGCTCTCTCTCTCTCTCACTCTGAAATAAATAAATATAATATTTTATTCTATTCTATTTTTAAAGATTTTATTTATTCATGAGAGACACAGAGAGAGAGGCAGACATATGCAGAGGAAGAAGCAGGCTCCCTTTGTGGAGCCTGATGTGGGACTTGATCCCAGGACTTCAGAATCACTACCTGAGCAGCGGGCAGACTCAACCACTGAGGCACCCAAGTGTCTGATAAATACGATTTTTTTTTTAAGAATATATATATTTTTTTATTTATGATAGTCCAGAGAGAGAAAGAGAGAGAGGCAGAGACATAGGCAGAGGGAGAAGCAGGCTCCATGCACCGGGAGCCCGATGTGCGACTCGATCCCGGGTCTCTAGGATCACGCCCTGGGCCAAAGGCAGGCGCCAAACCGCTGCGCCACCCAGGGATCCGAAATACGATGTTTTAAAAAATTATTTTTTTAATCTTTTAAATTGATACAATACCTACAGAAAAATATAAATGTACAGCTTAGTGGCTAATAACATAAATACCTGTGTAATCATCACCTGGGTCAAGAAGAAAGTATTGCCAGCCTTTCCATCCCTTTAGCTATTTTTTTCTTGTTTTTTTTAAAGATTTTATTTATTCATTCATGAGAGACACAGAGAGAGAGGGGCAGAGGAACAGGCAGAAGGAGGAGAAGCAGGCTCAAGGAAGGGAGCCTGATGCAGGAATCGATCCTGGGACTCCAGGATCACGCTCTGGGCCAAAGGCAGGCACTAAACTGCTGAGCCACCCAGGGATCCCCTATTTGTCTTTAATATTAGTAAACTTCTTTCTGTTTTGATATGAAATTAAAAAAAAAGATTTATTTAAGTTCAGTTAATGTATAGTGTACTGTAATTTTCAGAGTTAGAGTTCAGGGATTCATCAGTTGTGTATAACACCCAGTGCTCATTATATCATGTGCCCTCCTTAATGCCCATCACCCACTTATCCCATCCCCCCACCCCTGATGTAAAATTCTTTAAGAGAAGAAATTAAAACTGTAAAGTGGAGTTTTTGAATTATCTTTGGCTTTCACTTTTATGGACTACTTTATTTCTGTTTTTTTTTTTTTTAAGTTTTATTTACTTAAGTAATCTTTATACCCAATGTGGGGCAGATCAAGATCCAGAGTCGCATGCTTGTCCAACCAACTGAGCTAGCCAGGCACCCCTGGACTACTTTATTTCTTTGATTAAGGAAAATTAATACTGAGTTTATGACACATAAAAATACTTAATTTTTGAATTAGTAAAATAGTAATAATTAATACCTAAAAATGCATTTATTTTCGCAAAATATGCGGTTGAAATATTTAGAATGTTCTGTTTTTATAGGACCTGATTGATTCCTTTTAGTGGGGCTTAAACCTCAAAAGAGTAGTCTACATATTTTTTTTAAAGAGTAGTCTATATATTGAATAGAAGTTCCTTCTTATTCTCATTAACTGTCATGTGTCTGATTTTTGACAACCTGGAGTGTGTGAATTGAGGATATGTTGAAATTGCAGGAAGTGGAAAATGAGCTAGCAGTACAAGTTAGTATGAAACATGAGATTGAACTTGCCATGAAGTTGTTGGAGAAAGATATCCATGAGAAACAAGATACTTTGATTGGCCTTCGGCAACAACTAGAGGAAGTTAAAGCGATTAACATAGAAATGTATCAGAAGTTGCAGGTAAGGATCATTCTTTTTGTTTTTGTTTTTTTAAAAGATTTTATTTATGTATTCATGAGAGACACATATATGTATATAGAGAGAGAGGCACAGACACAGGCAGAGGGAGAAGCAGGCTCCATGCAGGGAGCCCGACGTGGGACTTGATCCCGGGTCTCTAGGATCACACCCTGGGCTGAAGGCGGCACTAAACCGCCGAGGCACCTCGCACTACACCTACACTCATCAACACCTAGCACTCATCATAACCAGGGCCCTCATTAACCAGTCACTCTTGCAGCCCATCTGCCGCTCATCTTCCAGCAAGCCTCAGTTTGTTCTCTCAGTAAGTCTCTTATGGTTTGTTTCTCTTTTTCCTTCCCCCCTTCCAAATGTTTATCTGTTTTGTTTCTTAAATTCCACGTATGAGTGAACTCATGGTCTTTGTCTTTCTCTAACTGACTGACTCCGCTAGGTATAATACACTGTAGCTCCATCTGCATCATTGCAAATGTTAAGATGTCCTTTTTGATGGCTGAGTCGTAATCCATTATGTATAAATACCAAATCTTTATTCATTCATGAGTCAATGGATATTTAGCCTCTTTCCATAGTTTTGATTATATTGTTGATAATGCTGCTCTAAATATCAGGGTGCATGTATCCCCTTCAAATCTATATTTTTGTCTCCCTCTGTCTATCTCTCTGCTTCTTTCTTTCTGTCTCTCATGAATGAATGAATGAATGAATAAATAAATAAGTAAATAAATAAATCTTTTTAAAAAATCTATATTTTTGTATCTTTTGAGTAAATACCTAGTAGTGCAATTGCTGGATCATAGTGTAGTTTTATTTTTAACTTTTTGAGGAAATTGCATACTGTTTTCCAGAGTGACTGTATCAGTTTGCATTCCTGTTGTGCAAGGGGGTTCCCCTTGTGCCTGCATCCTCACCAACACCTGTTTCCTGTGATGTTAATTTTAGCCATTCTGACAGGTGTGAGGTGGTATCTCATTGTGGTTTTGATTTATATTTCCCTGATGATGAGTGATGTTGAACATCTTTTTATGTGTCAGCCATTTGGATGTCTTCTTTGGAAAAGTGGCATTATGTCTTCTCATTTCTTAACTGGATTATTTTGGGGGGGATGTTGAGTTTGATAAGTTCTTTATAGATTTTGGAGGTAACTATCATTCCTAAATTCTTGGAATTTCTTGAGTTTAATGTAAATTGAAAATGACTATTTGTATGAAGGATTTGTTTTTTATTTAATTGTTTAATTTTTATTTACTTTTAAAGGTTTTATATATTTGAGAGAGAGAGGGAGAGGGAAAGAGTGAGCTCGAGAGGTGAGGGGCAGAAGGAGAAGCAGACTCCCCATTGAGCAGGGAGCCTGATGCAAGGCTCATTCCTGGGACTCTGTGATCACGACTTGAGCCAAAGGCAGATGCTTAACTGACTGAGCCACCCAGGCATCCAGGATTTGCTTTTTAACTGGGCCATATTGGTAATAAAAACCAGTGCCTTTTTTTCTATATGGAAGCTTAAGAAATATCTCAGTGGAAAAGGTATCAACAAATCACCTATCTGAATTTCTTTTTTAATACCAAAAGATTAACTATGAAGATGAAATCTTTTGGGAAAATTCAATCTAAATATATAGGACATTTTTGCGAATTCTTTATACAGGTATAGTCCTGAAAAAGATTAATTTTTTTAAAGATTTTATTTATTTGACAGAGAGCACAAGTGTGGGGGAGGAGTGAGGGAGAGGGAGAAACAAACTCCCTGCTGAGTGTGGAGCCCAACACAGGGCCTGACCCCAGGACCCTATCCCAGAACCCCAAGATCCTGACTGGAGCTGAAGTCAGACGCTTAACTGACTGAGCCACCCAGGCATCCCTTTAGTCTTTTTTTTTTAAGATTTTATTTTTTTAAGTAATCTACACTCAACATGGGCTCAAACCTATAACCCGAAGATCTAGAGTCATATACTTTACCTACTGAGCTAGCCAAGGGCTCTGAGAAAGATTTAATTTTGTTTGAAATGTTTAAGTATAGGGGCACCTGGGTGGCTCAGTAGGCAAAGCGTCTGCTTTCTGCTCAGTTCATGATCCCAGGGTCTTGGGATGGAGCCTGCATAGGTTCCCTGCTTGGTGGGGAGCCTGCTTCTCCCTCTTCTTCTGCCTGCCACTCCCCCTGCTTGTGTTCTCTCTCTTTCTTTGTCAAAAATCTTTTGAAAAATCTTTATTTTTTAGGGATGCATGGGTGGCTCAGAGGTTGAGCATCTGCCTTTGGCTCAGGGTGTGATTCCAGAGTCCCCAGATCGAGTTCTATATCAGGCTTCCTGCATGGAGCCTGCTTCTCCCTCTGCCTATGTCTCTGCCCCCGCCCCCCTCTGTGTGTGTCTCCCATGAATAAACAAAATAAAATCTTAAGAAAAAAACCAAACTTTATTTTTTAAAATTTTAAAAAGATTTTATTTATTCATGAGAGACACAGGGAGAGGCAGAGACATAGGCAGAGGGAGAAGCAGGCTCTCCATAGGGAGCCTGATGTGGAACTCAATCCCAGGACCCCAAAGTCAGATTCTCAATTGCTACTCAGGTGCCTCATAAATAGTCTTAAAAAAAAATGCTTTAGTCTCTTTAATCTCTCATAAAGTTACATCACTGCTTAGGTAGATTTGTTGCCAAAAAGCTCTTTAGTATTTAATTTGAAAAATAGGGCATTTTACAAGTTTATTCTGCTGTCTTCCAGAAACATTAAAGGCAGTGTATTTTTATTTTCTTTTTTACATTTTAATTGAAGACTAGTAGTACTGTTGCTTTATATCATAGGAGTATTTTAATGTGCAAATTAACTCTGCTTATTTCAAAGTAAAAATTCTCTAATGAAAGGATATAAAAAACTTAAAAATATTCAGGTTTAAAAATCAAAGCCACTGGGGATCCCTGGGTGGCGCAGCGGTTTGGTGCCTGCCTTTGGTCCAGGGCGTGATCCTGGAGACCCGGGATCGAATCCCACGTTGGGCTCCCGGTGCATGGAGCCTGCTTCTCCCTCTGCCTGTGTCTCTGCCTCTCTCCCTCTCACTGTGTGCCTCTCATAAATAAATAAAAATTAAAAAAAAATCAAAGCCACTATAATATTTTTTCTAAATAGGGTTCTGAAGATGGCTTGAAAGAAAAAAGTGAAATAATTGCCCAACTAGAAGAAAAAACCAATAAAATTACTGCAGCCATGAGGCAGCTGGAGCAAAGGTATAGCATTTCCAGTCTTAGTTTCTTTTTTTCCTTTTTTTTCCTCCCTTTTCTTTATTCAATTCTGACACCTGCCACAAAAACCATTAGGAAAATTTAGATTAGGACTTTTTTTTTTAAAGCCCAGCAGAATTTTGCCTTTTTTGTTTTGGTTGTTGCATGGAATCAAGTTGCTTTATATTAGGCTGATTCATCTGAATTTGCCATTTTGTGGATTGTTTTAAAAGGTTTAATATTGGCAGTTTCATGTGGTTCAAGCTATTACATAAAACAAATACACAAACAAAAACTTTAAAAAAGTGAAAAACGAACAAAATCTATGGTGGAATTATCCCTGATTGATTTCCATGCATATTGATTGTCATATCCTTTGTCATTCACCATCTCTTTATCTGAAATCAAGCTTTGAGTTGGCAGTTTAGTTGTGTTTCTTTGAGCTAGGACCCTCAACCCAAACCAAGAAATAATTTTATTTAAATTGAATTGTTTTATATTGGCATTTTTCACTTTTATTGTTGGAAAATGTAATGTATTTCCATTGACCTGTCATGTTGGTGTCAACATATGTCTTATCATTGCTTTCTTTGAATCTACTTATGAAAAACATAACTATTAATGCTTTATTGACATGAATATTCTTTTATTGACATCCTCTTTCTTCTTTTTTCTTTTTTGTTTTCTTTATCCCCATTTTTACATTTTGGACATCTTTATTACCTTTTTCTGTCTTTGATTTCTGTCCATTCCATTATGAAGTGACAATGATTTGTTAACTCAAACTAGGACAATTGCAATGTCATTGGTGAAATATGCCAGCAGTGACACTCAGGACCAGTACAAGCTGGTCAAAGATATATCTTTCTGAAAACCACTTGTATTTAAACAGACTAAAAGAGAATCAACAATTTTATAATATATTAAATAGAAAATAATTTATGCTCTAAAGTATTTGAAAAGTGTATTAGGAACCCTGTACACTTCTTGATCAGCTGCTGTGGTAATACACTGCCAGAAAGCAGAGTGGTGCACTTGGATTCCAAAAACACAATCCTCAAACCTGGTGCACAAAGGCTGATTTGAGTATTGACCTTTTGGAGGTCAGGATTTTCAAGTGCAGTTTTATCTCTTTAGCTACTTTTTGATGGAAAATATAAACATTGTTTAAAAATAAGTTAACCTTTGGTTTCACAATGTGTTGGCACAAATTTTTTCCCCTTTTGGCCCACTCTTTGCCTAATGGCTCCTTTACTGATTTTTTAACATGTTTTAAAATAGTTTTTTTTTTTTTTTTAACCCAGATTGGCCACTCTCTTGTTCTCTAGCACCTCAGTTCCCCAGTTCCCTCAGCCCTCTTCTGTGATAGCACAACTTCAAGCCCTACCTCACTCTGAGTTTTATTTTAGTTTCTGTAATCTTAGCGAAGTGCTTGAGTCCTCTGTCCCCCTGCCTTCCCTAATATTTTAAATTTCAATTTCAATTTAGAGTTAACTTGAATGTTACTCTCTTTTTGCATAGAAGTGGCATTTATACTTCTGAAATGTGTCAGGTTACCCCACTGGTACGTTTTAGAAAGAAAAGAGGCAGTGTTTTCAGCTAGTTGAGTAGAAATTTTGCCTGTGATTCCCTACAAGGAGTTAATGTCCCTTGAATACATGGGAAATATTTTCTTATAAAAATATTAAAGTTAAATCTAAGAAATCTTAGATGGGAGGCAGGGAGTGGAGCTAAGCACAGGGAGAAGCAATGACTTACAAATAAAAACAGAATAAATGAAAATCACATTTTTTAGCTAATATTTAAACATCAGTGATGAGTAAAAATGATCTCTAGAGAATGTTGCCAACTAATACTATATTCTTTTAAATCTTAACACCTATACACACACACACACACATACACACAAAAACACACAGCTTTTGGCATAATTTAGTGAATGCATAAAGATCCTACAGGGAGGACTTGGCTATTCAAAATAATTGCAGGTCTTTGCTCTAGGCCTTGTAGCACACTTGATTCCTGGCATACACATCCTAGCATAATAAATAACAATGTGGCTTCTTCACCTAGTGTAGACCTAAATACTGTGCTTTTACATGGTTTTGTAAAAAGGCAGTACGCACCCATTATACTTTCAAAGTTGATTCATTCTGCTCTACGTAAGTGGTAAAGGCTGTATTGCTTTGCATTGTTAATTATGAACAAGAAATAAAACAAATTTGAAGATAGTATTTTGGGCATATTATATGTTATATTGAAAAAAAATCACAAAACAATTTCTAGACATTGTGTGGCTCTTTCACGTTTGAGTTTGTGAGTTTCCCCCCAAACTTTGTTTTCATTTAGAAATGTTTCTATTTCCCCATTTTTCTTTTATTTGTCTTCTTCACCCTTTTTACACCCTAGTTCTAGCCTCAGTTTTACCCAAAGTTGATTTGAATTACACCAGATTGCAGCAAGCAGAGAAGGCGCAAATGGAAGCTGAAGATGAAGACAAGAAATATCTACAAGAGTGTCAGAGTAAATCGGACAATCTGCAGAAACAAATCTCCCAAAAGGAGAAACAGCTGTGAGTATTTCACTCTTGGAAACAAATACTTGTGTTAATAATAATCCTACCCCTTCTTTTTGTACATAATAGTAGGATACCTGTATTTTCATTTAGTTAATGATACCACCAGATTATGGAGTTCTCCTTGAGAAGTAAAAAAATTAGCAAACATAATTATGATAGAACTTATGTTTTTGTCCCTTTATTTTTCACAGAGCACTTTCAACGGTCTTGTTATGTTGCTCAAGGAGAATTTTATTCGTTCTGCTGGTATAACATTAATCCGATGGCCATTATATTTCTAGATACTGAGTGTAATAGGCCTTTGTAACTCAAAGGAACTTATCAAAGAACATGGTGTTTTCTGAGAACATTTTTATTAGTACTTCATATGATAGGTCTATATATCTATTACCAAGTAATAAAAGTATTCATATATGTCATTAGACTGAAAAAAAGCAAGTTGCAGACAGTTATGCAAACTATGATCCTATTTTTATAATTAAAACTGTGCATATTTACGAATATATAGAAAAGAGTTTAAAGAATACAGATTCTGGGGAATGATTATCTCAGGGGAGTGATGGCAGATTGACAGGGGTATTTTAGTTTTTATTTTATAAACATCAGTATTTTTTCCCCCTGTAAATATGTCCCATTTTTGTTATTATAATGAAGCAACAGGGGCACCTGGGTGGCTCAGTCTGTTAAATGTCTACCTTGGGCCTGGGTCATGATCCCAGGGTCTTGGGATTGAGCACCACATTGGGCTGCCTGCTCAGTGAGGAGCCTGTTTCTCCCTCTCCCACTTCTGCTCCCCCTGCTTGTGCTCTCTGTGTCAAATAAGTATAATCTTTAGAAAATAAAGCAATGAGAGAAAATAGTTATATATTATGTTTAATGGATCATTAAGACCATATGCCATTTATGATATGTAACTTGCTAAAGCTGCCTTGGGATCCATTGGTTGAGGTGGCATTAAGTCCTTCTTAATTCTTGCTAATTTTCTAATAGTTCTGTCAGTTATTGAGAGGAGATTTATTGAATATCCCAACTATAATTGTGGATTTGTGTATTTCTACTTTTAGTTCTAACAGTTTTTACTTCTTGTATTCTGGAGTTCTTTTGTTTGGTGCCTACACATTTAGGATTGCTATGTCTTCTTGGTGAATTCACCTTTTTATCATTATGTGATATGCTTCTTTATCTGATAATTTTCTTTAGTATTAATAGAACTATTTTCTTTTGATTAATATTGTGTAATTAATAAAACATTAATCCTTGCTTTTATCAGTTGTTAAACTTTCAGCCTGATCTTTATTATTATCATCAGTATATTTGAAGTTTCTTATAGTTCATATATTTTTATCTGTTCTAACAATCTCTTAATGATATATTTAGTCCATTTAAATTTAGTGTAAATGTTGATATGAGTGCTTAAGTCTACTGTTTTATTTTCTGTTTTTTTTGTTTGTTTTTCATTCATTTCTTTTTTCCTGCCTTCCCATGGATTACTTGAATATCATTTGGAAATCCTTTTTGATTTATCTATAGAGTTTTTGAGTATATCTTTTTGTACAGATTTTCTAGTGTTTGTTCTTTTTTTTTATTTTTATTTACGATAGTCATACAGAGAGAGAGGCAGAGACACAGGCAGAGGGAGAAGCAGGCTCCATGCACCGGGAGCCTGACATGGGATTCGATCCCGGGTCTCCAGGATTGCGCCCTGGGCCAAAGGCAGGCGCCAAACCGCTGCGCCACCCAGGGATCCCTCTAGTGTTTGTTCTAGATACTGTCTTGTATATTTGCAACTTTCACAGTCTACTGGTACCAACATTTTACTACTTTGAATGAAGTGTGCTTAAATATTTTCTCTGCATAATATTGAGAACCACATCAGACAATATTAGAAAGTTTTTTTTTTTTTTTTAAAGTAAACTCTAGGGACCCTTGGGTGGCTCAGCATTGAGCATCTGCCTTCAGCTCAGGGCATGATCCTGGAGTCCCAGGCATGAGTCCTACATAGGGCTCCCTGCCTGGAGTCTGCTTCTCCCTCTGCCTGTGTCTCTGCCTCTCTTGCTCGCTCGCTCTGTGTCTCTTATGAATAAATAAATAATATCTTTAAAAAAAAAAAAAGGAAACCTTAAGTCCAGTGTGGGGTTTGAACTCATAACTCTGAGATCAATAGTTGCATGCTTTGTGACTGAACAAGCCATGTGCCCCTATATCAGATAATATTATAGTATGTGCTTCAACCATTAAACATAATTTAGAAAACTCTTTTTTTTTTTCTTTATTCCTGATACTACAAGTTTTCTTTTATGTCTGAAGAACTTCTTTTGTTGTTCTTTTAGGGTAGATCTCTGGCAACACATTCTTTTTTTTTTTTTTTTTTAATCTGAACTCCTGATTTCACCTTCATTTCTGAAGGATATTTTCAGGGTATCTTTAGAAATTTGAATTGACAGTTCTTTTCTTTCAGCACTTGAAAAATGTCGTACCACTTTCTATTGGTTTTCATAGTTTTTGATGAAAAATATTGTCATTTGAATCACTGCTCCTCTACCCAAGATTATTTCTTTGGATTTAGTCTCTTTGAGCTTTGGTCAGTTCTTGAATCTTTACATGTATTTTTACCAAAATTGGAAATTTTTCAGCCATCTTTTTTTTCTAGGTATTTTTCTATCTACTTTCTCTCTTCTTGAATTTTTTTCTAAAATATTTATTTATTCACTTTAGAGAGAGAGAGGAAGCAGGGAGCAGCAGAAGGAGAGAGAGAATCCTAAGCATAGTGTGAAGGCTGACATGGTGCTCAGTCTCACAACCCTGAAATCATAACCTGAGCAGAAATCAAGAGTTGGAGGCCTAACTGACTGCCTCCCAGGCTTCCCTCTCTTCCCTGGAATTCTGATAACCTCAAATATTAGATTTTAAAAAAATAGTCCTATAGTTCCCTGATACTTTTTTTCCCCCAGTTTATTTTTTTCTCTCATTCAGATTGGATAATTTCTGTTGTAGTGTTTTGTATATTTATTTATTTACTTACTTTTTAACTTGGAACTAATTTTATTTTATTTATCTTTATTTAAATTCAATTTGCCAACATATAGTATAACACCCAGTGCTCATCCCATCAAGTGCCCTCCTAGGGCCCATCATCCAGTCACCCCATCCCCCTGTGTTTTGTTTTAAAGTAGGCTCTGAAAAAAAAAATTAAAAATAAATAAATATAGTAGGCTCTGTGCTCAATGTGGGACTTGAACTCATGACCCTGAGATCAAGAGTCACATGCACCACTGACTGAGCCAACCAGGTACCCCTCTGTTGTAGTGTTTTGAAATTCATTCTTTCCTCATCATCATTATTCTCCTGCTGAGCCCATTTAATGAGGTTATTGTATTTTACAGTTCTAAAATTTCCATTTGAATATATTGCCGCCTTCTTCTTCTTCTTCTTCTTCTTCTCCTTCTTCTTCTTCTTTTTTTTTTTTTTGCTAAAACAATATTTTGTGTCAAATGTGTTCTTAATTGGTCATAGGAGCATTTTTATGATGATTGCTTTAAAATTCTTATCTAGAATTATCTGATATGTTGGCATCTGTTTTTTTTTTTCTCATCCAAGTTCAGATTTTCCTTGGGGGACGCCTGGGTGGCTCAGTCGTTAAGTGCATCTGCCTTTGGCTCAGAGTGTGATCCTGGAGTACCGGGATTGAGTCCCATATTGGGCTCCCTGCATGGAGCCTGCTTCTCCCTCTGCCTGTGTCTCTGCCTATCTCTTTCTGTGTCTCTCATGAGTAAATAAATAAAATCTTTAAAAAACAAAAAGATTTTTTCTTGGGTCTTGGTATGACATGTGTTTTTTAGTTGCATTTTGGACATAATGAAAATTACATTATGTTACTGTGTCTTACTTAAATTTTAGTAGCTCTCCACCGAAACCACACCATCAGGGGAATATAGATACTGTTTTTTTTTTTTTTTTTTTTTTTTAAAGATTTTATTGGGCAGCCCGTGTGGGGTGGCTCAGCGGTTTAGCGCTGCCTTCAGCTCAGGGTGTGGTCTGGAGACCTGGGATCGAGTCCCATGTCGGGCTCCCTGCATGGAGCCTTCTTCTCCCTCTGCCTGTGTCTCTGCCTCTCTCTCTCTCTCTCTCTCTCTGTGTGTCTCTCATGAATAAATAAATAAAATCTTATAAATAAAAATAAATAAAATATTATTTATTTATTATTTGTTTATTTAGATTTTATTTTCACAAGAGACTTGACATAGGCAGAGGGAGAGGCAGACTCCCCTCAAGCCTGATGTGGGACTCGATCCTGGTACATCAGGATCATGCCCTGAGCTGAAGGCAGATGCTCAACCACTGAGCCACCCAGGTGCCCCTGATTTATTTATTTTAGAGCACAAGTGGGGTTGGGGAGTTGGCAGAGGGAGAAGGAGAAGGAGAGGAGAGGGAGAGGGAGAGAATCCCAAGCAGACATTGCACTGAGTGTGAAGCCAGGCATGCAGCTCAATCTCATGACCCTGAGATCATGACCTGAGCCAAACCAAGAGTCAGACGCTTAACTGACTAAGCCATGCAGGTGCCCTGACACTGACTATTTATATCAAGTAGGGATAGTAGAATCCTAGAACCATTCTGGGTGAGATGGAGAAAAGTGCCTAACTACTGGGCCAGGATTGAAATCTGTGCTTTCCACTCAGTCTCTACTGACACTGTAGAGAAGAGGAATGATGCTTTGTTACTTTCAGGTAGGAATGGAAGTCCAGGCTTTCACCATGGTCTCTCTGACACCATTCTGGAGGGGAGAGGTAGGGGTACCTCATTTCACTAGGCAGGGGTAGAAATCTAGGCTTCTCATTTGGCTTTCACTGATCGTGTGGGGAAGGTGAGAAATACCTTGTTATTGATTTGGGGTTAAAACTCCAAGTTTTCAATGTGGTCTCCATAAGAGAAGGGGGGAGACACCTCATTACTGCTAGGCAGTAGTGAAAGTCCAGGCTTGCCACTTGGCTTTTTTTGATATTACCACATTGGGGATTGGGAGAGGCATTATTATTGCCAAGTGGCGGTGGAAATCTAAGCTCCTCACTTGGCCTTTGTTGACAGTCATTGGGGGCCTATGTTTTTTTTCTCTGGGTTTTTTTGTTGGTTTTTTGTTTTGCTGGAATAGGGCATTTATCGTTAAAAAGTTTGTATCAGGGATGCCTGGGTGGCTCAGTGGTTGAGTATCTGCCTTCGGTTCAGGGTATGATCCCAGGGTCTGGGGATCAAGTGGCGCATCAGGATTCCTGTGGGGAGACTGCTTCTCCCTCTGCCTGTGTCTCTGCCTCTCTCTGTGTCTCTCATGAATAAATAAAATCTTAAAAAAAAAAAGGTTTATATCAATGCTAAGCTACCTCTTCCCAGTTTTTTAGTAAGAGAGAGCAGGCTTTTCTTGGGACTTTTTTTGCGGGGGTCTGTATCCATCTCATGTGGTGGTCTGTGGGCTTCGTCAGCACCACTCTGAGCTCTATAGGAGGCAAAAAGAAGCCTCAGGGGGCAGCCTGGGTGGCCCAGTGGTTTAGCGCTGCCTTCAGCCCAGGGTGTGATCCTGGAGACCCGGGATCAAGTCCCACATTGGGCTCCCTGCGTGAAGCCTGCTTCTCCCTTTGCCTGTGTCTCTGCCTCTCTCTCTCTCTCATGAATAAATAAATAAAAATCTTAAAGAAAAAGAAGCCTCAGGGTACTCATCATCATGTTATCCTTGGCCTTCTTGGGTTCCTACCTGGACTGCTATGGTGCTAACCTACTCAGTAAGTCTTGGGTACAACTGTAGAAAGAAGATGTTTGTTTCTGCTAAAACCATGAAAATAATTTTGTCTCTCAAATGGTGCCATTTTGGTAGAGCATGAACATGTGAGCAATTTGGAGATCAGGGGAGTCCCTGATGGCTCAGAAAAATTAAAACTGTTTCTGTAGAAATGGGCAGCTGACACTATGTCCAAGAAAAACAAATTCAATTTTTTTCTTGCAAAATGTTAATAACTTTATTGATTTCTAACAATGAAAATATTACATACTGTTGGAAAATATTATGAAAATAAAAGTTAGAGATAAACTTTTTTAACATTTTGATGAATATCCTTTTTTTGGCGTGCATAGATTTTTTTATGTATTTTAGAGAGAGTATCAAAAAAAAAAGAAAAAAAATTTTAAAAAAATTAAAAAAAATAGTATCATACTATATGCTCTTTATTTTTTTAATTTTTTTTAAGATTTTATTTTATTTATTTATTTATTTATTTATTTATGATAGTCACACAGAATGAGAGAGAGAGGCAGAGACACAGGCAGAGGGAGAAGCAGGCTCCATGCACCGGGAGCCCGACGTGGGATTCGATCCCGGGTCTCCAGGATCGCGCCCTGGGCCAAAGGCAGGCGCTAAACCGCCGCGCCACCCAGGGATCCCTAAGATTTTATTTTTATTTACTCATGAGAGAGAGAGAGAGAGAGACAGAGACACAGGCAGAGGGAGAAGCAGGCTCTATGCAGGAAGCCCAACGCGGGACTCCGACATGAGACTCGATCCTGGGTCTCCAGGACCACAGCCTAGGCCAAAGGTGGCGCTAAACCGATGAGCCACCCGGGCTGCCCTAATATGCTCTTTAGTATCTTGTTTATCATGTGTACTATGTCATGGGCAATGTATCCTATCAATTGATATAGGTCTGCACCATCGTGTCAATTAACCTAAAGAAATCGTTAGTCTGAAAAATTATACTTTATTGTTTGAGTTTGCATATTTTTGATTATTGGTGAGATTCTTTTGTATTTCTTAATTTTATGAATTGCCAGCTTATATCATCTACTTTTTTTCCTAGGGTGTTCCCTTTATTAATATTTGTAAGAGTCCTTTACTCTGCATATTTCACATACAGTGAAATATTTTCTAAATTCACTGTTGGTTTTTTTTTTAATTTTTATTTATTTATGATAGAGAGAGAGAGAGAGAGAGAGAGAGAGAGAGAGAGGCAGAGACACGGGCAGAGGGAGAAGCAGGCAGAGGGAGAAGCAGGCTCTATGCACCGGGAGCCCGACGTGGGACTCGATCCCGGGTCTCCAGGATCGCGCCCTGGGCCAAAGGCAGGCGCCAAACCGCTGCGCCACCCAGGGATCCCTTACTGTTGGTTTGAAATTTTGTTCATAGTGGTTTTTTTCATTTAGGCATTTAAAATTTTTAAATAGGTATATTTTTCCTTTTTTGTTTTCCTTTATGGTTTCTGCCTTTGGTGGTCAACATGTATTTTGGCAGTATTTATAATAACTTGCTTTATTTTTCCTTTGCTTTTTCACTTCGTGTTTTTTCTGATTCTGGATGATGAGGCCACTCAAGGCATGCCATACTTTGCTTACTTCAGTGTTAGTAACATATACCTGTCTCTGTATTCCTTTTGAGTTTGTAGTGAAATAGTACTTATCAACAATTTGTAAATTCCATCGAGGGGTATTTTTCTCTTCAACCTGAATAAAAATCTAAAATTTACTTCAGGGGTGCCTGGCTGGCTCAGTTGGCAGAGCATGCGATTCTTGATCTCAGGGTTATGAGTTCAATCCCCATGTTAGGTGTAGAGATTACTTAAAAATAAAAAAATATATAAAATATTAAAAAAAATTTACTTCATAGAGAAATAATGTGGCTATCAATGGAAATGCTAACTTTATGAGGAAACAAAAGTAAACAATATTAACACAAGAATATTAAAATGATGTAATATTGCTTCAATATTATATATTGCTATTAAAATTTAAAGTATTTGAAATTGTAGCATTATTTGTTTATGCCCCTTCCGTTAATACCTACTTATGAGCAATAATCTTCAAAATTATTTCTCTTTGGCATCCTAAAGTGTAGCAATTTGACTACTTTTGTTTTGCCAGATAGCACCTATCAGAATGATGAGGTAGTGCTTTCAAAGGTGAATTGTCATTTCCAGGCAGTATGGACACTAGACACCTTTCTGGTGTCTCTTTGGACTTAGATCTGTCCTGTGAACAATCTGTAAAGTGACACTCTGTACTAGGGTTGATTTTTTTTTTTTAAGATTTTATTTATTTATTCATAGAGACAGAGAGAGGCAGAGACACAGGCAGAGGGAGAAACAGGCATCATACAGAGAGCCTGACGTGGGACTCGATCCAGGGTCTCCAGGATCACGCCCTGGGCTACAGGCGGCGCTAAACCGCTGCGCCACCAGGGCTGCCCAGGATTGATTTTTCTGTGACTGATGTTAAGTTGATTTAGTGGTTGCTGTAATTCTTATATCAGAACAATAGTCTGTTATAAAATTTTGCACATGGCACAGAGATGTAAATAACTAAAACTTCACATTTTTCTTCTTTGTTCCATTCCCCTAATATATAACCAGTTTTGATAGTGTGGTGTATCCTTCCAGGCATTTTCTATGCTTATGTAGAATTTATGTACATAGAATTGAAAAATAACGTAAATTATTGTTTAGCAAGGAGTTTTTGTGGATGGCAAATAAATTATATGTTGGGATCAGAAAACTCTGTGCTGCTGAACTTGTTTACCAAAAAATATGAAAGAAAATACCTGAAGAAATGCACAAAAGTAAAAACAATCAACCAAAAGGATGGTTTTATTAAAGAATACAGACAGCTGTGAGAAATAGCACTAAGCTACTGTATGTTTGTCATTCAAGGGTGCAACTGGAAACTGATCTGAAGATTGAGAAGGAATGGAGACAGACTTTGCAGGAAGATCTTCAAAAGGAGAAAGATGCCTTATCTCATCTTAGAAATGAGACCCAACAAATCATTAGTCTTAAAAAAGTAAATGGTGGTAAAACTTAAAAAATTGTATCTTTGAAAACTAAATTACTTAAAAAAGAAATCGTAAATTATACCAAAGAGACAGAATATACTGGTCATCTTTAAAAATACCAATAAGAAGGAATGCCTGGCTGGCTTGGTTGGTAGTGCATGGGACTCTTGATCTTGAAGTCATGAGTTCGAACCCCCTGTTGGGTGGAGAGTTTACCTAAAAACAAAACAAAACAAAACAACCAAACCATGGGGTGTCTGGGTGGCTCAGTTGGTTGAGTGTTTGACTATTAGTTTCGGCTCAGGTCCTGATCTCAGGGTTGTGAGATCAAGCCCTGCTTTGGGTTCCATGCTCTGTGGAGTCTGCTTGAGATTTGTCTCCTTCTACCCCCCCCCCCCAAATAAATAAATCTTTAAAAAGAAAAGAAGAGAAAACTGGTAAGGAGATTAGATGAATGGAAAATAGGTGATAGTTGATGGAATAGCTATGAAAGAGTTTGGACATAGAGTTCTGTTTTTTATAAAAAGCTAAAAGATATATGTTCCTAATCGTTGGTATGTATACAATGGGGAGTTTCTTGTTTATTTCTTTTAAATTGCATTTTCTGTCTTTTATTATTTTGAAGGAGTTCCTTAACATCCAGGATGAAAATCAGCAGCTGAAAAAAATTTATCATGAACAAGAACAAGCTCTTCAAGAACTTGGCAACAAACTTAGCGAGTAATTTCTCTTTTTTCTTTCATATATGTAGTCATTGACTTTTATAAAGGTAGGAATGTGCCAAGCCAAGTAAGCAGAAAAGTTTATAGAAAAGAAAGATATGAACTATTAAAATCAAAACCAAACAAAAACCTTAAAGCTAAACATACAAGACTGTGGATTGGAGAAATTTTGTTAGAAGTTAAGTTCAGGTTAATAAATTTTAGCTTTAAATGCTTTCCTGTAGATGAAAGTTGACTCTTGTTTAATTTCTTCAAATTGGAGAATTCAGAAGTTCACTTACTGTATCTTCCCCCAGAACCACAGAAACCAAATTTCCAAAATCTCTGGAGAGATCTTTTTCAGACTGTTTTGAGAAGTAGCCAACATTGTAAGAAGTAGAGAGTGTTTTATGCTAGAGTTGGAGCTTAACTTCATATAGTGTGGTTGTTTCTGTTGCAGTCAAGTCTTACTGCATTGCTAGAAAGACAAGAAGGAGAAATGGTGTTCTGTCTTTCTCACCTTTCTCTTTGTTGCATGTGGTCTGTGTTTTGGGTTAGCAGCTTCATCTGTATGCCCTGATTGAACATCCTGTCAAGTATCTGGGATAAGCTCCCGAAGGTTTAACTCAGTATTGAATGCTGCCATGTTAAAAAAAAAAAAAAAAAAAAAAAAAAAGTCACTTTTTTTAAACACGGGAAAGTAAGAAAGCTACAGTGCCCATAAACTCATCACTTACATAAATCCCTTTGATGTTTTATATGGTTAGAAATTCAACTAGCACAATTTCCTCCCTCTCCCAAGTATCAATCCCCAAAGTTAGTGAACCTCATAAGAAATTTATGTGAACATCTCATCATATATATGGATATGATTAGTTATATACACACACCTATATATCATTTGTAACAAACTCAGTAGAAATCATAAGCAGAATGGAGACTTCACTGATTGAGATTCCATTAAGAAGCCTTGAGACCAATTTCCAAGGCCATAAGAAAGAGTAGTTCACTAAATCACAAAAGGAAGTGCTAGTTCTCAAAAAAGATAAAGCTGTTGGGGTGCCTGGCTGGCCTAGTTGGTAGAGCATGCATCTCTCTTGCTCTCAGGGTCATGAGTTTGAACTCCACATAGAGGGTGGAGTTGGCTTTAAAAAAAAAAAAAAAGATAAAGCTATTTTTGTTTCTATAAATTCAAAGAACAGTTTACATTGTGACTCTGATAAGCAAGATTTCGATTCTCATCTGACATTTACCTAGTGAGCACTTTGACCTAGACTCTATGCTAAGTGCTTATTACCTTATTTCCCATTTATTCATTTGACAAATGCTAAGCTTGTTTTATTTGCTAGGCACTATTCCAAGTGCAATGTACAATCCCTACAATAAAAATAATATTTACATTTAAGATCATAAAGGTTTAATATTAAAACAGAATAGTAAAAGGGGTATGGGTATTACTTTCCACCATCTCCCATTCAATGCTAAAGACTGTATAATTTATTAAAGGCATAATCACTTGAATGTTTATTTATTTATTTATTTATTTAATTTAAAATTTTTTATTTATTTATGATAGTCACACACACAGAGAGAGAGAGATAGGCGGAGACATAGGCCGAGGGAGAAGCAGGCTCCATGCACCAGGAGCCCGACGTGGGATTCGATCCCTCCGGGATCGCGCCCTGGGCCAAAGGCAGGCGCTAAACCGCTGCACCACCCAGGGATCCCTTACTTGAATGTTTAGATAGCTGAATTCACTTTTTGAATTTTATTTAAGTTCAAGTTAATTAACATATAGTGTAGTATTGGTTTCAGGAGTAGAATTTAGTGATTTATCACCTTATATCTAACACCTAGTGCTCATCCCAGTAAGTGCCTTCCTTAGTACCCGTCGCCCATTTAGCTCAGCCCCCCACCCACCACCCAGCAACTCTCAGTTCTCTTAACTATAGAGTATCTTATGGTCTGCCTTCCTTTCTGTTCTTATTTTATTTTCCTCCCTTTCCCCTATGTTCATCTGTTTTGTTTCTTAAATTCCATATGTGAGTGAAATCATGATATTTGTCTTTCTCTGACTTACTTATTTCACTTAGCATAATATACTCTATAGAGTCCCTCTTTTTTTTTTAAGATTTTATTTTTAAGTAATCTCTATATCCAATGTGGAGCTCAAACCTACAACCCTGAGATCAAGAGTTGCAGGCCTGGGGGGCTCAGTTAGTTAAGCATCCATCTTTTAATCTCGGCTCTGGTCTTGAATTCAGGATTGTGAGTTCAAGCCCCGCACTGAATAGGCCTACTGTGAAGCCTACTTAAAAAAGAGTGGCATGCTCTACCAACTGAGCCTGCCAGGCACCTCTAAATTCACCCCTCACCTTTTCCCTTTAGTCTGGTTCATTGCAGATTTTAGTTTGCATAAAAATTACTGCTCAAGGTTGGATATACTCAACAATCTATACTGAACTTTACGGGCTATTTAAGAAATTTTCAAGGGTTATGTTCATTGTTTTTTTTTTTAACTAAGTTTTTTTACACATGCCTAAGTTCTTCTGAAGAAGAACTTCAGAAGTTTGTGGGGTTCTTCTGAAGTTTGTGGGGTTTTTTTTGTTTTGTTTTTTGTTGTTTTCGTTTTTGTTCTTTTTTACTTAAGAATATCTTAGATATTTTTCTATATCAGTATATCAAGATATTCCAAGGATGGGTGTCTTTTAATTTAAACTGTTTGTAATTTTTTTTATAAACAATACTGCTTTGAATATCTTTGTATATGTGTGTTGATATATCTTGATATACTTTAATGAGTATATCTGAAGAGTAAGTTCCTAGAGGTGATTGCTGGGTCAAAAAGAATGTGCCTTAAAAAATTCTGGTAGTGCCAAATTATCCTGTCTCCAATAGTAGGAGAGAATGTTTTTGGTAGTTTTTTTTTTAAAGATTTTATTTATTTATTCATGAGAGACACAGAGACAGACCAGCAGAGACACAGGCAGAGGGAGAAGCAGGCTCCATGCAGGGAGCCCGATGTGGGACTCGATCCCGGGACTCCAGGATTCCGCCCTGGGCCAAAGGCAGATGCTAAACCACTGAGCCACCCAGGGATCCCCAGTTTTTGCCAGTTCTAGTTGTTTTGAACATCTATATTTATTTAAGTAATCTCTATACCCAGTGTGGGGCTCAAACCCATGACCCCAAGATCAGATGTCACATGCTCCATGGATGGAGCCAGCCATGTGCTCCTGAGCTTCCATATTTATTTGTGTTCCATTTGTATTTATAGTTTACTGCCTGTTCATATTCTGTGCATATTTTTTGGTTGGATTGGTCATCTTTCCTTATGGGATTTAAAACATTGTACACAGTATACATCTTCTGTTTGCTTTTTACTTCATTTATGATGGTTTTTTCCTTGTTAATCTTTGAATTGTTAAGGCACAGGTTATCCTCTTCTGTTTCTGGGACCATAGTCCCTATATAGGGCCAGCTTTGAGTCAGAACTCTTTTCTTTTTTCTTTTCTTTTCTTTTTCTTTCTTCCTTTCTTCCTTTCATCCTTTCTTAACCATAGTCCTCTTGAGTGGTGAAAATAATTTATCAGGGCTGGAGGAGGGACAGTGGCCCCTGTGAGTGTTGCCCACACCAGTTTATCTGTGAAATACTTTTATTCTTACTCTGCATCCTCCTGCTCCTGTGATTATAAGCTATCAGATTCCTTCGAAGACACAGGGTAAAGAATATCTTTTTAAAAATTTGTTGAAGAGGAGGGACTGAGGTTGGATCAGTACTTTTTAATCTTTGCTTCTAATTTACCAGAAGCCTTTAGGCTTTATTATTTTTTTATTTTTTTGTCTTTAGGCTTTATATAGACCATTTGGGTATTATTTAAAATGAGGAGTGGGAGGATAAAGTTCATTTGGAATAATAAGAACCATATTTAATTTTATTAAAAGGGAAAATGTATGTTTTGGAAAGAACCATTCACAACTATTTTCTAGTTAAGATTAAACTTAAAAATTAGTATTTATTAATATTACTCACAGGAATAAGTATTCCTCTGCCATTTACCAGTTTTTAAATTAGTATTTATTAATATCACTCACAGGAATAAGTATTCCTCTGCCATTTACCAGTTTGTGACTTAGGGTTATTTAACACTTTAAGCCCACTTCTACATTTGTAAATTGGAGAGTTATAAAATCTCCAAAGGGTTCTTTTCCTAATTAACTGAGAATAAGTATGTGAAAACCCCTAGCACAGTACCTTTGCTTATCACAACCAGAATATCCCAGAATATCCATTTTCTTGTCAGATGAGGTTGGGTATGAAAATTACTCTCTAGTGCTCACTTTCAGAATCTGTGATTTAGAATTTATTTTTTTTAATTTTTATCCATTTATGATAGTCACAGAGAGAGAGAGAGAGGCAGAGACATAGGCAGATGGAGAAGCAGGCTCCATGCACCGGGAGCCCGACGTGGGATTCGATCCAGGATCGCGCCCTGGGCCAAAGGCAGGCGCTAAACCGCTGCGCCACCCAGGGATCCCCTGTGATTTAGAATTTAAATGAGAATTTTAACTAGAAAAATTTTAACTAGAAAAATAATTTCACTAATGAAATATTTATTCTTATTGGTTTCTTATTAAAGGATTCTTAAAAAGAATTTAAATGAGAATTTTAACTAGAAAAATTTTAACTTTTTCAGTGTCCATATTTGTGAGTAAAGGCATTTTAACCAGAAATATGTCAACAACCAGTGAATTTTCATAACTATTTCTGTAGTGAATGCCATTAGGCTACTTTGATTCCATATTCAGTTTTTTTTACGTGGCACAGTTACTGTTTTGGCCATTATTCCCACCAGCATTAGTTTTCTTCAGGCACATTTTGTAAATGTGAATTCATCCAAGAAAATTTTACTATTGTGTTTGTATTTTTAATTTGTGTAATTTTACGTTGATTATTCCCACTGTACAAGTATGAACCAGACAGAAAAGTAACATTTTGTTTTCATGTCTTGGGATAAGAAGCACCTGTAAGGGGGGATCCCTGGGTGGCGCAGCGGTTTGGCGCCTGCCTTTGGCCCAGGGCGCGATCCTGGAGATCCGGGATCGAGTCCCACGTCGGGCTCCCAGTGCATGGAGCCTGCTTCTGTCTCTGCCTCTCTCTCTCTCTCTCTCTCTCTCTCTCTCTCTCTCTCTCTCTCTCTCTGTGACTATCATAAATAAATAAAAATTAAAAAAAAAAAGCACCTGTAATATGAAGCAGTTTTCCTGTTCTGCCTCAGAAGTAGAGACTTTAGTTTATGTACCTTTTGATTCAGTAATTTCATTTCTAAGATGTTATCCTGAGAAAAATAATACAAATATTTTGGTCATTCCAATTTTAACGAGCAATTTTGCAATGAGAAATTTGAAACAAGCAGTAGATAATGATACAAAGTATATTTTTCATTACTTAACCGTGTACCATTCATGTCCATTCCGTGTATCAGTCACCATTCATTACCATTTAACTGTAATGATATGGGAGATACTTAATGACAAGTCAGTAGCTCTCAGCCTTTCAGGATATGTTATTGCTTGAAAAGAGCTGTTCATGGAAAACTGTGTAAGTGATGACTCCGTTTAAAATATACATGTACTCGGGGATGGGGTAACTGGGTGATAGACATTAAGGAGGACATGTGATGTAATGAGCACCAGGGTTACATACAACTGATGAATCACTGAACTCTCCCTCTGGAACTAACAATATACTATATGTTAATTGAATTTAAATAAGTTTAAAAAATAATATACACATACTCATCAACATGTAGGTTATCCTCTCTAGGTAATAGGATCACAGATAATTACTGCTATTTATAATCTGCATGTTCACTGATACGTATTTGCAAAAGGTATCACAACTGTTTTCCTTAATATTTCTATTCTTACCATTCTTTTGCATCTGGTAGAGAAATAGTGTACATAAGTGCTAGCACGTGAGCTTCAGCATCACAAAGACCAAGGTTTGAATCCTGGCTTCCCTAGTTACTACTTCTTTGACCTGTTACAAGTGATGAAACCTCATCAGGCTTTACTTTTTTGATACTGATTGATCTTTAAGATAGGTTTTTTTATTTTTAAGATTAAATGAGCATATAGATACAAAGGTCATATAGCGTGATGTCTGGCACACCATAAACTTACAATAAATTATATCTATTACTAATAATACCACAACCACATGAAAATGCCAATATTCTTATATTAAAGCAATTTTTAAATTTAAAAGGACATTTTTGCCTTAAGACATTTTGAAAATACGGGAAAATATAAAATATAATCCTACTAGTCAAAGAAGATCATTAGTATCTAGTATATACAATTTTATATCCTCTGAAAAACCAATACCCTAATAATGAATTGCTAGATATTCTATATTTAATGTATTTACTGAAACATGGAGTTATCTGTAATCTTTTCAGATCAAAACTTAAAATAGAAGATATAAAAGAAGCCAACAAAGCATTGCAGGTGAGTAGAAAGTGTTTCCCTCAAGTAGGAAAGTAGCGATCTATGTGAGTTTCCAATAGAAGATAAAGTCCTGGGGGCACCTGAGTGGCTTAGTTAAGCGTCTGCCTTTAGTTTAGGTCATGATCCTGGAGTCCTGGGATTGAGCCTCATGTCCGTTTCTCCCTCTGCCCCTCACCTCAGCTTGTGTGTGTGCTCTCTCTCTTCACAAATAAATAAAAATCTTTTTTTTTTTTTTTTTTTAAAAAAGGTTAAAGCCCTATATAAATCTCAGGTATTATTACTGAATCCCAAGATTTTTGAGGCGAAAGCACTGAACAGGTAGCTGGGATGATGGAGATCCAGTTCCTCCCTATTATATCTCTAGAATCAATCAGTAATCATGTTGGAATTGACCTTGGAAATAATTTTGTCTACCTTCCTATGAAGTGTGGCCTGATAGAGTGAAACTGTCTTTGAGAGTCTTTCGTTCCTATGCTGTTCTGTTACTTACTAGTTTTGACCGTCAAGTCATACCTTCGTGGAGTTTGTTTCCTCTTCTGAAATGGCTTATGAAATGGGCATATGCATAGGATTTTGCACAGGGTTGCTTTGAACATTGAGGTTAATATGTATGAAAAGTAATTAGTACAGCTTATCAGTATATGGTTCTGAATGCATCTGGATGCAAGAATCCCTTCTACGACATAGGCGAAAACAGTCTGTGAGCACTTCAGTGAGATTGCCTCCTGCCACAGTTTCCCATTGTTTTTTATCAAAGAGTTACATGAAAATAGTTTTTAAAAGTCAGTACTAGAAAGAATTAAAGACAAAATGGTAGCAGTCTCTTGTTCTTCACCCCCTTGTCTCTATCCACTCTAGCTCTGCCACCTGAATGAAGCTACTTTCAATTCTTTGGTTTATACTGGCATTTTTCCCCCTATTTCAAAATCATAGGCAGTGTATATTACTCATTTATTTAAGACATTTTAAATTTTTATTTATTTATTTTTTTTTATTTACGATAGTCATACAGAGAGAGAGAGAGGCAGAGACACAGGCAGAGGGAGAAGCAGGCTCCATGCACTGGGAGCCCGACGTGGGATTCGATCCCGGGTCTCCAGGATCGCGCCCTGGGCCAAAGGCAGGCGCTAAACCGCTGCGCCACCCAGGGATCCCCTAAGATTTATTTTAGACCTGTTTATGGCCTGGTTAGCATAGTAGATGAGTATTCTTTGGCTATTTTTAAATATTGTTCTTTGCTGGACCACATAGTATATTGTGATTATGTTTTCTTTCTTGGACTATTTATTTTTTCCTTGGAAGTTAATAATTGCCTTTCTCCTAAGGCTTATAATAGACTATAAATTAACTAAATTTAATGTTAAAAAAATTTAAAAAAGAATTGCCTTTGAAAAAGTTTTGTAGTAGAGCATCTGAGTTTTCTTATACCTTCAAACACCTCTCCAACATTTTTTTTTTTTTTAAGATTTTATTTATTTGAGAGAGAGGGTGAGCTAGTGGGGCAGGGGTTGGATGGAAGAGGGAGGTTAAGGGACAAGCAGACTCCATGCCGAGCATGGAGCCCCGATGCAGGGCTTGATCATGACCTGGGTGGAAACCAAGAGTTGGATGCTCAACTGACTAAGCCACCCAGGCGTCCCACTCCTAACCTCCTTCTTCTTTTCTTTTTTCTTCTTCTTTCTCCTCCTTCTTCCTCCTCCTTCTTCCAGATTTTATTTATTTATTCATGATACAGAGAGAGAGAGGCAGAGACATAGGCAGAGGGTGGAGCAGGCTCCATGCAGGGAGCCTGATGCGAGACTCGATACTGGGACTCTGGGATCATACCCAGAGCCAAAGGCAGATGCTTAACTGCTGAGTCACCCAGGCATCCCCTGACATGCTCCTTGATTAAAGTTTTTACCATGGTAAAATGAATCCGGTAATTGTTCAGTTCTTTTTTTCTTGGAGTCATCCGTCATGGAGTTCTTTGCCCTCCCGCTCCAGTATGGTCTGGTCACTCCTCTCCTGATATTTTCCTTTGCTACATTCTTAGGTTAGAGCTTAGCTTCTATTACTGGAAACTCTTAACTTTCTGATTTACTCCCTTGTTTTGAGTAATGCATTCTTTAGTAGCTTCCTGGGAAATGCTGAATGAAATGATAAAGGTTTTAAGAATTTATGCATCTGCATATTTACCTTTTATTTTGCTCTCATATTTTTTTGGATAGGTAGGAATGCCTGCCCAACTGTCATTATTTAAGCACTGTAAAGTTTTTTTCATTGTGAAACATACCATGTATGTAACTATATAAATACAACTTAAAAACACTGGTCTCTTCTCTGGTTAGCTTATAATTGAATGTGTGTGCTCTGAATACATTTTCCTTCTTATAGTAATAATCCTCTATTTTGTGTTCATCATTATGCTGTTTTTCTTATAGTTTTATCATTTATGTCTATCTTTAGCAAAATGTGTATTTTTCTGTTTTGCTATATAAACATTGATTTATATGTGACTTGATTTTTTTTGTTCTTGCTATTGGCCAATTGATGGGTTTGGGACAGCTGTCCTATAGAGTTTCTTATATTCTGAATTGTATCTGCTGGTTCCTAGTAGTCTTAGGAATCTGTTCTCTTATTACCTAGAAACTGGAAGTTAAATCTAAAAGTTTGGTTACATTCAGGTGCAACCTTCTGTGAGAACTTTTATCTCTGTTACCATATTTTAATATTCAGCAGCCCTTATTTACTCATTCTTCCTTTTAAAAATGGCATCCTGGGATGCCTGGGTGACTCAGTGGTTGAGCATCTGCCCTCAACTCAGGGCGTGATCCCGGGATCCTGGGATCGAGTCCCCGGATAGGGCTCCCAGTAGGGAGCCTGCTTCTCCCTCTGCTTATGTCTCTGCCCCTCTCATGAACAATCAATCATTCATTCATTCAATCAGTCTTTAAAAAATAAATAAAAATGACATAAAATAAAAAAATGTAAAAATGGCATCCTGCATTTTATCTCTGAGGATATTCATTATAGTTTATTTTTTAAAAATATTTTATTTATTCATGAGAGACAGAGAGACAGACACAGGCAGAGGGGAAAAGCAGGCTTCATGCAGGGAGCCTGATGTGGGACTTGATCCCTCGACTCCAGGATCACACCCTGAGCCGAAGGCAGATGTTCAACCGCTATTATAGTTTCTTTAAAGTTTTCTTTTGCTACTGCCATTCTTTCTTCAGAATTCTCTTCCTGGGTTTGTTTGGCTGAAGTACCTCATGCCTGTTATTCCTTAAATGTTGGAAAATCCCATTTTAGTAAAGGCACAAAAAAGTCTTGAAAGCCCTGTGTGTGATGGTTGGGTAGTTGGGAGTGGATTGTCACAGATGGTAGGCCTCACCATAGAAAAATCTGTTAACTAGCAAACTGTTGGGCACCCTGTACAAGTTATGTTAATATCTACAAGACTTTTCTCTGTGGTGATTTTTTTTTTTTAAACATAGTGGCTTAATTTTTTTTTTAATTTTTTGTTTTGTTTTTTATTTATTTATGATAGTCACAGAGAGGGGGGGGGGGCAGAGACATAGGCAGAGGGAGAAGCAGGCTCCATGCACCGGGAGCCCGATGTGGGATTCGATCCCGGGTCTCCAGGATCGCGCCCTGGGCCAAAGGCAGGCGCCAAACCGCTGCGCCACCCAGGGATCCCTCTCTGTGGTGATTTAATTTCTCCAGAAAAGGATCCTCTAAAATTTCATCTGCTGAGTCTAAGTTGGGTGGCTGACATTCTGGAATTGGGCAGAGAATAATAGCCATGTTTACAGAGCAATAGCTTGTTCCCTTCTAGTTTTGGCTTTGCTTAAAAACAGCCGTTTTCTTGAGAAAGCAACTTCAGCTCTGTGGATAAGTTTTTTTTTTTTTTAAGATTTTATTTATTCATGAGAGACACAGAGAGAGAGAGAGGCAGACACACAGGCAGAGGGAGAAGCAGGCTCGACGCAGGAAGCCCGACGCGGGACTCGATCCTGGGTCTCCAGGATCACACCCTGAGCTGAAGGCGGCGCCAAACTGCTGAGCCACCCGAGCTGCCCTGTGGATAAATTTTCATATTTGTAAAATGGGAGCTGTAGTTACTGATCTCTGAGGTCCCTTTCCACTGACACATTAGGCCTGACCTGCAGTTTACAGCTTTTCTCCTTGGGAGACAGAAGGGTATGTTCAGTCAAATTAAAAGGGGCATCTGGGTGACTCAGTCGGCTAAGCATCTGACTTGATTTTGGCTGGAGTGGTGATCTCGGGGTCATGAGGCGGAGCCATGGGTTGGGCTCTGGGCTCAGCAGAGTCTGCTACTTTCCTTCTACTCCACTGCCCTTCCTGCATGGGCTCTCTTTCAAATACATAAATCTTTTAAAAAAGATAAGTAAAATAAGCCTGGAAGACCAACCAACCCCTGATGTCAGAAAGGTTACTTCTGAACTGATGATGCTGCTTGGAAATTGATGCCGCTTGGAAATCTGCTGAAATCAGGCATTCCATCCGTTAAGGGATAGCTTGGCAGGAAGTAAAGCTGCTTCCACTAAGTGGCTTTTGGACATTTGGGAAGTTGCTTTCCTTTTTAATGGCATTCATCAAGTAGCACTGGATTATCTTTAAGGTCCCATCTTGCTTTAAAAAAAATTCTCCAATTCAGGCAGCCTGGGTGGCTCAGTGGCTTAGCGCTGTCTTCAGCCCGGGGTGTGATCCTGGAGGCCTGGGATCCAGTCCCACGTCGGACTCCCTGCATGGAGCCTGCTTCTCCCTTGGCCTATGTCTCTGCCTCTCTCTCTCATGAATGAATAAATAAAATCTTAAAAAAAAAAAATTCTACAATTCAAGTCACTTGATTCTTTACTAGTATTTGTCTGATATGAGCGATCCAGGTTTTTTTTTTTTTTTTCTTCTGGTTGACTTGATTTTAAGAATATAATAATAATAGTATATGTATACATGTAATACATATACAAAATACGTGTTATTGGTAAGGCTTCTGATCAACAGTAATTGTAATTAAATGTAAATTTGGAAGGATAGTCAATAATTATATGCAGTTTTTTGTCTATGTAGAATTTGGTACCCCTAACCCTGTTATTCACAGGTCAGCTGTACTTGATTCTTTGGCAGCAGCAACATGGCTTAGTCCAGTCCAGGCTGTTTCAAAAGGAAACACATGATGAGATTAATCAGAAGCAATGAAGACTGTTCCTTCACTTAGGTCTTCCCGTTATAAAACTGGCATCATCTACAAAGCTGCTTCTGTAAGGAAAATTATGTTCCTAGCCAGGATCTTGGATGGGTTAAGAATCGGTCAGTTTTAAAATTTCAGGTGTCATGTTAACTCTTTACTTGTTAAAGACTACTTACATACATTTTGTACTCATCTACACAGTAGCCATTAAATTTGTTATGGAACTTAAGGGAAATTAATAGCCGTGTAAGATTTAATATAAGGTGAAGTCTTCTCTAAAATAATGAATTTGAACATCTG
Organism: Nyctereutes procyonoides; assembly: GCF_905146905.1. Taxonomy (NCBI): domain Eukaryota; kingdom Metazoa; phylum Chordata; class Mammalia; order Carnivora; family Canidae; genus Nyctereutes; species Nyctereutes procyonoides. Next base: position 68,600,757 of record NW_026575046.1, read on the forward strand.
ACTTCCAAATTCTCTTCAAATTTTAAGGACTTACTGAGGTATATAGTATACATAATGCCAAACTCCTGCATTTTCATAGTCAAAATGTATCAAGCTTTGTTGGACTAGATAATCTCTAAGGCTTTCAACCTTTTTTTTTTTTTAGGCTCTTTCATCCTTAAAGAGAATTCCCATTAATAGATTTTTAAACATTTTATAATGGCAATGTCCAAACATACACAATTATACAGGGAAAAACTAACCCATTACCAGTATATGGTCGATCTTGTTTTATTTATATTTAACCCCAATCCGTTCTCCCTCACCCAGATAGTTTTGAAGCAAATCCCACTTTATTCTCCAGATGTTTTAGTACGTAAGAAAAGGGCTCATTTCTGATTCATCTCTATTTCTATAAGATGTTCTTGGTTGAAAATATTTCCACATGTAATTTTAGTGTTAACAATTTGAGTATATTCACACTTTTTCCTTCTAGGGACTGGTTTGGTTGAAAGACAAAGAAGCAACACATTGTAAACTTTGTGAAAAGGAGTTCTCACTCTCTAAGAGAAAGGTAAGGGAGATGGGAAATGAGTCCAAAAAATTTGGTGCAAGCGTGCATTCTAACTTTACTCAATTTTTTTGATTTTTCCATTTAAAGCACCACTGTAGAAACTGTGGGGAAATTTTCTGTAATGCCTGCTCTGACAACGAACTGCCTTTGCCTTCTTCACCAAAGCCAGTACGGGTTTGTGATTCCTGTCATGCACTGCTGATCCAGAGATGTTCGTCTAATTTGCCATAAGACTCCAGAACGAAGTCCTTACATATGAAAGTACCTACAATGAATGGTTTATGTATGAACCATGTATATGATGTATTTAGATAGCCCTTCTTAAGCAGCTTTCAGACAGTATTGGTACCAGTTTTATCTTCCACGTATTTCAACTCATGGGAATTAGTAGCTGTAGAATAGCTCCTGTTATTCAAAAAGAACTTTCAACAGGGCATGCTTTAAAGTAACTTTAATTCCTAGTTGATGTAATAGTCATTTAAATTTTAATGCCACTAAAAAGGCCAGAAAACATAGCTAACACACATTTGCCTTATTTTTTAAAGGCCTTCTTAAAAATAGGGGTTCAGATTGTTTTATTCTACAAATTGTTAAATTGGTATTTGATGGTGCCTGTAATTTTAATGCACTTTAAAGCTTCAGAGTTCTCAGATCAGAAATGCATTGAATTTTTTACAAGTATTCGTATTCCAGCTCAACAGACTTGCTAAGATTTCAACCTTAATTACTTGTCCTTTCTGCCCCACTTCCTTTTCCCATTTTGCATTAGAAAAGGCCACTATTTTATCCTATATAATTTCCTTTCCGTCCTTCTCTAATCAGTGTATTTATTGGTATTTTTCAGATATACTAGGTTAAAGTGGTATTATTTTACCTCAACCTTTTCCTTATTTTAGAAGGAAGTTATTTGAAATTATTACTTGCACAGCTTTCCATATGCTACATACACCTGACTCACTAAATTCCTAATTTTTTTAGGGAGGGCTCAACATCTCTATAAATGAAAAAGAAAAAGTGTTTACTAGTAAGGGATTATAGGCTCCTGATTGATTCTCCTGGAGAAGCATTAAAGGAGAAATCTAGTTTGCCCGATAGGACTGAAGTAAAAATTTTTAGATTTCCATTTCAGTAACTTTTAGGAAGCATTACAGTGATCCTCTACTGCACATATGTATACAGTGAAATATTCACCATTTACTGAGTGCCTAGAGCCAGGATCTTGAGATGAAGATGTGGTCTCAGCCCTGCCATGAAATACATGAACTATTTCAAACATGAAAGATTCAATAAACACTAATCCCATTATACCATACTTGTAGCACACCAAGAATATTTAAATATTACCCTTGTAAAGTTAATCCTTTAAACAGCATTACCACTTGGGAGATCACTTTTTCCCCTTTTGGTATTAATTTCAGCCATGCACTTTAAGCCTGTGAACCTTTGTAACAGATCAGATAGGAATCTTTGATTATTCCTAGGAGCATTGTTTTTAGTGAGTTAATCATGGCCACCCTCTTCCCACCTCGAGGTTTGTCTGTAGGATCCTTTCCTCAGAGTATAAATACTTTCAATAGGGTTTAAAAATAATTTTCTAAATTGCCAAAGTATGAAATCAGTATTTTACTTGGATTTATTTTCTTCATATTCACTTAACTTTTGAGGTCTTCAGTTAGAACCGCTGTACAGATTTTTAAGGTGGTCTTTCTTGAATGCTGATGGAAATAGTCGAGATGCATTATATTCTTGAACTGTTTTTTGTATTGATGAGTAAACATTTTTATGATTGCTAAAAATGAGAATAAGCAAATAGGAAATTTCAAATACTAAGTGTTTATTATTGTGCTTATTAGTACAAATTTTAAATCGTGATTTTGCTTAAATTCCAAGGCTGGATTTCGACAAACCATGATTTTCAGTTCCCCTTTAAATTCCTTGCTATTCAAAACTGTTTATCATCATTGGTTTTGGGCTTTTTGTATGCAAGCTTTAATGACAGCAATATAGTTTGCTTCATTTAGTTTGGGCTCTTATTTAAAAGCCATTCATACTAAATTTTGGATTTTGTTATAAAACTTCCAATTTGTATTGTGAACTAATTTTCAAGATTTGCCCTCATAGTATTTATCTTAATGAATTTCACATATCATTCTCTTGTCTAGCCAATACTACCACAATAATGCTATAACGGTGCCAAGGAATTGTGACTGTAATTCTTCTACTCTGCATTGTTTTAAAATGTGAATTTTATAAGCCAAATAAAAGATATGAAAAATTAAGCCTTTTGAAGAACTTGCATTACAACTTTTATACTGTAACTAAACATTTTAATAGGATGGGTCCTGGGAAAATAAAACACAGGATCTTAAAAATAAGTGGTAGAAGTCTAAATGTATAAGATGGATCACTACTTGAGCTAATGGGCTCCATTTAAGCTAACAGTACAAAATCACTACTTAGGTATGTCATTTTGTCTAATAGTCACTTAAGAGTATCTCCTACCAATTGGATTTATAATCAGTAACCGACAAAAAACATTCTAGGACAGATATTATCTCCCACGTTGATATTTATTACATTAATAACATTTCTAGCAAAAACAAGTAACAAGGTCAATAACTGAATTCACATTGACAGGTTTCATTTTGATCCATTAGCCAATTTGGAAAAAAGCCATATTGATCAAAGGGATTAAAAGTAAAAAGCACCTTTTCCTTGCTACATATAGTATTTTTTTTTTTTTTAACACAGTGGCTCTAAAACTCCAAACAGATATCAAATGCAAAATCCAACTTCCAGGACTCATTTTAATTAAAACTATCACATGGACTTGTCTCTTACATTTGTTTAGTCATTTACACAGTTATTAAAAAACAATATGCTTTATTGGGTAGGAAAACTGAAAATACAGCTGAGAGAATTATACTCCATAGTAAATACTTTTGTAGTGAATTCTCATGTCACTGAGAACCTTAACCTAGTCTAAGACATTTTGAGATAACTTACAACTATCACTTTTTTGGAAACATTTTTTGGTACTTCAATCAAGTGCTGAGTGAATTTTATTCTAAAATCTAGGGCTAGAACTTCCAATATTCTCATCCCCAGTAACACAATTATCAATATTCAGAAATCCAGATCTTCAACATTTCAGAGCTATGCCTGATAAATGACATTTGAAAAAGAATGTAGAAATTAGCTGAATTTATACTCCTGAAAACACCTACTCATCTTTAGGATTTATATTTACAGTATTGTCCAGGAGAAAAGAAAAAAGTTACACTATTTTCCAAGTTCTATTTCAGATGTCTGCTTATTAATAAGACTTGTAGTTTATGCAAACGTGAACCATTGTCCTCTAAAATTACACTATACTACTTCTTGTAGAGCTAATAGTAAAATACATCAACCCAAATCTTATGAAAGCAGCACATCCTTAAGGAGTAACTAGTATATAAAAAGTATCAACATCAGTGGTTTGAATATAAAAATTTATTTTTAAGTCAAAGTATGCAACAAATAAAACCTACAGAAAACAGATTTTCCCATCACAATCTGTTGCTTTACCAAATAATATTTTGAAAACACATTCCTTCAGTCATTATAAAGTTCTTAAAATACAAAAGAAATTAAATCTGTAAGAAAGTCTAGTAGACCAGACGCTGTTGTCAGGACTTTTATCTTGGTGGTTATGCTTTAATACATGCCACGCCATCCACCTCCACTCATGCCACCTTGCCCATAGTAACCGCCACTGCCTCCACCACCACGGCCTTAAAAAGAAAAAGTCAAGAACTGTTTTACCAGGAGATAGCAGCACATACTTCATTGAATATGTCTACACACATGGGGCTAACCAATCAAACCACAGTAACCAAAGACACTTACCATAACCACCCAAGCCATCAGGAGTACCATATCCTCCACTGTAATTGTTACCCATTCCCATTCTTCCAACAGATCCATAACCTCCCTGATTATCTTTAAAAAGGAAAAAAAAAAAAAAAAAAAAAAAAAGATTGAGACTGATTGCTAAGTGTATAATTCTACTCATTTAAAAATTTTACCTACCCATTCCATCTCTGCCATAGCCGCCCATTCCAGAACCTCCCATTCCAGAGCCACCTCCAGGAGTAGAATTCAAGAAGAGTTCAATGTACCGATGTTCTTGAAGATAAAAAATAGTAAAAGGGAAGGAATGATGGATCAAATTTATCAAAAGCATAAAAGATAATTAGCTAATATTAATCTGAAATTATGTTTATGGAGACTTCCTAAATCAGTAATAAAAATTAATGCCAGATAGGGCTAAAACCTAAACTACCAAGTTTTGTTCAAACTGTACAATCTTGAACAAGTAAACAGTGGTTGGGGGTCTTTGCTTTCCTTATCTACAAAAAGGGCTGATTATTTCAGAACCAATTAGCATGCTTCTTAAAAATACATTCCATGCCCAAAAAAGTGAATTAGAATCATGAAAATAATGTCCACGAAAACTTATTTTTTACCGAGTACAAAGTGATTTTTTTTTGTCACCAGATTTAGGAAGCATTGGTCAGGGAAAAATTTAATGGTTTGAAACATATTTGATGACATGCAGAAATAATAGCTGGGTTCAAGAGTGGTAAATCTGCAAATGGCACGGGAACTCAGGCAAGTACCAAGTAATACCTATTTTCCCTCTTTAATAACTTAAGCTCAGATAACCGGTTAAGTATGGAGTCTGAATTATCCCTTCAATAAAAAGCCCCCTAGAAAGCCATTAAAGTCTGAACTGTTTTTTTTAAATTAATTTTTATTTATTTATGATAATCACAGAAAGAGAGAGGCAGAGGGAGAAACAGGCTCCATGCACCAGGAGCCCGACGTGGGACTTGATCCCGGGTCTCCAGGATCGTGCCCTGGGCCAAAGGCAGGCGCCAAACCGCTGCGCCACCCAGGGATCCCAAAGTCTGAACTTCTTAAAGGCCATATGGTTTCAGATCCCAGTGACTGCCAAGAGTTACTTAGATCCTGTAACATCTCACATTTGAGGCATTACAAACTATTTTATAAGCAAGCTCACACCTAAGAAATGAAATAGCAAGCCATGGATACCACTTACGCATGTTATTCTTATCTTTAGACATGGCAGCTACAGCATCTTCATGTGTCACAAATTCTACATCTGCTTCTCCTGTTGCTCTGCCATCAGCTCCAATATCAATATGCACTCGTATTGGATTTAGTGGTGAGAAGAACTAAATAAAAGAAAGCACTTATTTTCTATTTACAACTTGTTTCTTACGAATTCTACTTAGATTATTGAAAATAAGTTCAATGACCTTGGTTTTCTCTTATCCATTAAAACCAACCTCTCTACTGCCCTGTATTACAAGGCTAACAAATCAACTACAAAGGTTCTGGGAATATAAGCTTATACACACTTTCTTCACTTCCAAGAAATTTCAAAACTGTTTAAAGGATAAATAGGTCACCAGAGACTTAGAAACATGTGCAGAGAATTAAAATGCTATGATTCAGACCAATGGAATTTGACAAACTGACACAAACTGTATATGGATAGCTCCCAAAATAGATCACTTTCTAATCACAAGTTAACCAGAATGAAGCAATCCTAAAAGGTACCTGGAACTCAGACCAATCAGTTCCCAGTAAGATCTACAGCTGTTTCTTTTAGAGCTAAATAGTAAACAGTCTTGGCTTTGGAAACCAGTGGGTCTCTACTACAACTACTCAACAGGTAAATCAATGGGTGTGACTAGATGCACATGGGCTGAAGTCTGCAGATATGAAACCAACCAGTTTCAAATAAGCATCTACACCCATTATTTTAACACCTTCTGTTTCTAATCATGCCGTGGCTACAAAGCTGAACAACTAAACCTCATGACTTTCTTATGAAAAGGATTTTGATATTAAACTATAAAGAAAAAGATGAGAACATTAAGAATGCTTCAAAATTAGATACCAGGATAAAATACAAAGTCAGCAATAAATTACTAAAATCACTCACATTAGCAATGTCATTTTCAGTTGCACGAAAAGGTAATCCTCTCATATGTACAAAATGTCCACCATGAAAACCTGAACTTGCATCACCAGCTCCACCATAGCCATGTCCTCCCATACCTAAGAGAATAAAATTTCCAAAGATTATAGAAACTATTGATACACGTTAGTAAAGCGTTTCGACAAAACCTTTTTCCCTATATTCTGACAGTCAATAAATCCTTACAGTTGTTCTAAACATTGACTCAACATCAATGTTTACCTGTACATATACATCTGTATAAAGCCCCACATACGTATGCACTAAAATATAAAATATGCTCAAGTTGATTATTTCAATCAAGTCATCTCACCTATTATCACCACTAAATGACTGTAAAATATTAACATACACCTGAGTATGACTTAATTTACCTCTTCCATCTCTCATTCTGTCATCAAAGCCATCGTTTCCATAGCCATAATTATTATAGCCACCATAGTCATCAAAACCTCCATAACCTGCATAATTTAATGAGAAACACATGAATATACTTTCAAGAGATAAATTTCATAATCCAGTAAAAAAAAATTTCATAATCCAGTTTATAAAATCATTTTGTGGTAAGCAGTCTGGTTATATTATTACAAGTTTACAACTCCCAACTTAGTGCATGTGGAAAAAGAAAGCAGTTAGTAACACTCAGTGGAAATAAAAAAAAATCTCAAAAGGACGCATTTAGACATTAAAATTAACTCTCACCCTGATGTCAAACAAATAGTGTCAAAATACGCCAATATCTTCATTCTAATTTCTGTATAACTTATCTAGGTGCCAATATGTGCATCAATCAAGTCCCATAGCTGGCCATGGGAATCCGTATTTTCATGAACAGGTTTTAAAACCCAGTAGGTACTGAAATTACTGCCATTTCTGTATTTCTTGACAAAGTGTCAGGAATATTAAGAAAATGACAACAGAACCTTTGTTCATTAGATACACATACCACCATCATATCCATCACCTCCTCGTCGCATTCTGTCATACATACTTCCACGCCCAGCTCCATAATAACCCCCTCTTCCTCCTATCGGTCTATCATATGGTCCCGGTCGCTGGCCCAGCAATCTTCTTGGTGGATCATAAAATCCTTTGATTTCACTTCTGCTACTTCTGAAGATCTCAATATACCTATTTAAAAATGGTTTAAGGTATAGGTTTCAGCATAAATGTATTAGAATGAATAAGATATTGGGCAAAAATGCAGTAAGTTTTTCTACATCTAGGCACATAACCCAATTTAAATTGCCTAAATACACCATAAATTAACATTTTTTACACCTACAAACTTAATTTAAGTTTTACATAGACAAACTAGTCACTTGAAAACAATTCATATAATATAAATATAATTTTAGCTTGTTTCCTTTAGTACATGATAGGTGTTTAGAAAAAATAGCTGATTAAACAAAAGCATCTATCAACATCCTACAGAGAAATGGAAACAATCTAATTTTAATTTAAGCAAACTATTAGCATTAATTCCCCACCCAAATCTGTAGTTTCCAAGTTAAATTTAGATAATTATCAATTCTTTTAAACTACCCCAGAAAAATGTTATTGTAACCCCCCCATTTAAGCAATAGTGACCCACAACCCCCAAAAATAAAAATTTAACACCATCCCAAACTCTCCATCCCCACCTGTGCCCTATTCTTTCCTTGTGTTTCCCCAGAGCATTTTCTGCTATCTCCTTTGAAGCAAACTGCACGAAGGCCTCCCCTGTGCTTCTCCCCTGGTAGTCCATCGTCAATGTTATCCCATTTGGCACGATTTCCAACCCTTTAACCCAAGGACAAATAACCCCATCAAGGGGAACAGTGTTAAAGGCTGAAACATTCCCATCTGAATCAAATATTTAAAACAAGTCTAAACAAAACAAAACAAACAAAACAAAAAAGCTTAAGTTTCCCATCACCCCATAATACAAGCGGAAGATTTTTTTCAAATATTATTGGATTACATATTTTTTTTGCAACCAGTGTCTTTTTAAATTATGCTAAAAGCTCACCTATGTTACATTTAAAAAGCTAAATCAAATTTAACTATTGCTCCATATGATAATTCATGGTTCATTTCATCATACATAATTACTCTCAAGTTTATTGCACATTAGTTAGGTTTTACATATTCTACACATTCTGTACTGAATATTAAGTGGAGCATATTTCATAACTTAATACATTAACCAAGATATCATACTCAAAAGTCCCCCCAAAAAAATGGGTTTTACAAATTAAAAACTTAGTAGCAATAAAAATATAAAATTAAAATACTACTAAACTTTGACTAATACTAGAGGTACCTTGAAAGAACTGAACTATTTCCTCTTTGCTGCAACCAAATGGCAGTCCACGAAGTCGTACTGTCCCATCACTAGCGTCATTTGGACCATTATGTTTCATAACCCAATCCATCTCAATAACGTTTGATTTAAATGCTATAAAAAATAAACAAGCACATAAAGCAGTCAATCAAAATATACTCTTGCTACAGGTACTGAAGAAACACCACTCAGTGGTGCAAAACAGGAAATATGTGGCTTATTGACAATGCCACAGTTCAAAGGCATGACACTTTCCATTTTGGGATAGACAAAAAGATTGGGAAAAGGGAGTGAAACCCAACTCCTCTGACCAGAAAATATCAAATTTCTAAGAACCAAGTTTTATTTAATGCTGAATCTTAAGAAAACTTCATCTTGATGTCCACTTCAGCCTTTTTCCTTGTCTCTCAAATTTTCATTCACATTTTTTCAGGTTTTACTTATTATTTATTGAATCACTTTGTAAATTCTTTAAAACTTAACTTATTCAAAAGCTGCACACAGCATCACTGTCCACTCACAGTAAGAGGCTCAGTCAAAAGTTCAAGGAGTACTTTGGTTACGTCATTTTTCTAACATCAAAGTCTTAACTTTTTAGATGCATTTTAATTCTAACGCATCAAAATTGTTTTTGAAGGAGGAAAAACTCCTTTATCTATTTTAACTAAATCTAAACACTCCTCAAAAACGTTTTAAAATGAATTAGGGTGAGCTTTAAAACTGAGGTAATCCACTCAAAAGTGAATGCCTTCCAACAGTACCAGTGTTTTTGGAAGCTACCTGTTGGGAAGTTATAGGAGATTGTACATAAAAAAAAAAAAAAAATCAATTCACTGCTTTACTTTTAAACACACACACAAAAAAAACCAAAATACATTCACATTTAAAAAGTATTTTAGGGTACACTGAGAAGCCCTCCTAGCCCTCCAAAAAGAACCCCTCCACATCCAGTTCCCTTCCCAAGAGACAACCATCTTTTCTTTTAGAATTCCAGAACAGTTTATAAAGAGGTTAATGCAGAAGTCCTTCAGCTGCAGAAACTTACCAGACCTTACAAATTTCACTAAACAACTGTAGGAATCCTACTCACCTGAGCATTTCAAACCTTTCCCTCACCACCTCCTCCCCTGTAAACAAAACAGTTTGTTCACTTGATTCCTTTACACTTCAAGATATTGCATAACCATGTTCACTAATATTTGATTTCACACCATCTAATTATATCAGTCCAACAGGGAGAACATCTGCAAGAGTAAAATTTTTTCCCTAGGATCTGTGCATTTAAAATAACCTAAGGTAGAAATTTTCCAAATGTGTTTATTAATCAAATACCTCTGGCATATGAATCACCTTTGATACTTGTTTTGCGGTTTTTAAAATTCTGGGAGTCACTCTAGACAGAGAGGTCCAAAGTGGGAAGACTATGATTTTTGTATCAGACTTTACAACTAATTTTTAGGCACACCAATACCAGGCATGAATTTTTGAGAGAACTGGTTTTGAATCCCTATTCTGCCACTCACTGGCTGGCTGATTTAAGCAAACTTAACCTCTGTATTCAGCTCTAAAATATAGCAGTGGTGCCCATACCTCGCTGGACTGTTTAAAGACTCAAATCATTTATTAATGCTAAGTCTGCAGTATGGTAATCATTCAATGGTAGCCATTCTTACTGGATTTTAAGGGATCCTGTAAAACTACTGAAATATACCACAAACCTTCAAGGATGAAAAACTATCTTGAGTCTTAAAAGGAAATAAAGATAGAAGGCATTTCCAAAGTCAACATAGGCTTAAAGCTTTCAAGTTTCTTAGGACTTGTCCAAGATAGAGGGAAAAAAGGAGGATTTTGGGAAAGGTTTACTAGAACATGTGTTAGGAAGGTAAAAAATACTGTTCTAGAGTAGTCCTGAAAGACGGAGACCCTGAAATCAGTTTGGCAAAAAAGTTGAGACATAGAGTGTATCTACCATTTTCTTAAAGCAAAAACAAAACACCCCCCCCCCGAAAAAAACTTTTTAAAAATGACACCAACTTCAAAAAAAGAAAAAAGAATGGCTTTCCCATAAAAGGTGATTCAAGAATAGAAGAAGGAAAAAGTGGAGGGGGGGTAACTTTTCTGGAGTTAGTAACTCAAGAAAAATTTAAGTATTTTGCAAAACCAATCTAATCTGTTGTGAAAAGACCTTAATGTGTGATGCTTCTTCTCATTTAGCCCATTTCTTTCTTCATTGTAAAGACACTTTGGGGAACAAAAAAGGATGGAAATTGACTTATCTTTTTTTTTTATTGACTTATCTTTACTATAAAACTTAAGCCCTTTCCAAGAAACACTAGCAAGCAAAATAGTTTTTTTTCAATCAGTCCATACCAAAGAGAACTATATAAACATAGTATTAAGTCTATAAATACCACACAAAGCAATTTTAACTTGAGGAAAAGTTCATCAGATTCAAAAGACAAACTATTTTATAGGATGACTCTCCACTCAACATGTATCATGTATTAGAGTATGCATCTTAAAGCCACACTAGACTTCTTCAAAATGAGTCTAGAATTCTAGTTACAAAACAAAACCAACAAACTCTTGAGACATACAAAAGACAATCTGCTCTAATACATTAATAAAGTGTCCCAGAAACTACCTGGAATTTATTAATTATTCAGGATAATCCATCTGAACCTTTCTTTGCAACAGTGTCATGACTAATCTTAATTCTGCTTTAAGACTTCCCAAGTGTTAGCACCAATTAAAAAAAGTTGAACTAAGATAACTGTAGTCAGTTTTGAATGAGACTTTAATTTCCTAAAAGTTATGCTAGGTCAAAGAGACCAGTCACAAACGTCCACATACTGTATGATTTTTAAACAGGTCAAGTTTGTTCTTTGTAACACAGGCATATGCTATCATCTTCTGAAGCATAATACATAAAAGTTACAGTGTGATGCATCAAATAACTTTATAAATGGAAACCCACTCGCCCTAAAAAATGAGAATGAACTTCAAACTCTGGCAAAAAGTGGTAATATGTCTAACTAAAATGAAAAATTTACATCATTTCCCCTTCCCAATGTGCTCGGTCCTTAATTTTCAGTAGAAAAAAGACACTAATAATACCTAAAGGGAGGTGAAGTCTAAACTTACAAAGGAGTTTCTTTCCTAAAACAAAGTAACCATCACCTACTGCAGCTCAGCCACTTGTTTACCCAAATAAGAACACGGTTATTAAAAATATAAAGGCAATTAGCAATCAAGATGGATTTCCAGATTGTGATGCAGATGAGAGCAGAAAAAAGGGTTTCTAGGGTAATCCAATTAGGAAAGCAGTTTTATCATGAACTGTATCACAGGAAACTGGGCTTTTTCAAAGACTACTAAATTCAGACCATCTTCAACAACAGAAAGGCTTTTTCGTTTGTTTGTTTTGTTTTTTTTTTTTTTAAAAGCTGAAAACGGTAGGTAAGAGTTCTTGTAAAGATTCACAGCTGTTACTGGAAACTGTTACTCTCAGGCCTTGCCTGTCACTTTTGTATCCTATTCAGTAGAAATTACCAAATTCTCTCCTAAGGACCAAAAATCATCACCCTACCATATGACTGGGCTTTCGGTTTGTCTTTTTGTTGAGTAGGCTTATTTTCTAGGTCAAAATATTACCACAGTCTTATACCAAATAAAAAAACATGCTCAGCTACCAAAAGAAAAATTAACGCTAACTGAATGTTGGATGTATTTTACTTCTACAACCTCCTTGCACAACGTGTAATCTTTGGAGATTTAATACTGAAAAGCCAATAACTCAATTCCTACACAAATTTATGCCATCACGGATTGTTTTAACCGTCTCCTAAAGGTAAAACTCCTACTTAAATTATAACCCAGTATGTGCCAAACTACACAAAACCATTGCTAAACCACCCACCCCCGCCCAAAAGTTCAGAAACCTCTATCATAATTCACTGGGCCCAGACGACCTATTTGAAATAGGCCCATTTCACATTCCTAGGACAAGTCACCCGCTTTTTACTGCTTACAAAACAAACTACCCATAAAGTCTTTACGTTTAAGATAAACGTCAGAAGGAATAAAAAAAAAAAAACCCAAAACCAAAACACCCTTTGGAAAAATAAGTACGTACTCTTTTCGAAGTTCCAAATCTGGAATATAAGGGCCGGCTAAGCGTCCTTTATTCCTCCCCGGAGACTTTTCGTTTATCTAGCTGCCCTAGAGACCAGAGAGCTAAGGAGAGTACGCCCCTTCCCCCCCTCCCGACACCCCTCCGTCCGGCAGCCAAGCTTGGCTTTAAAACCTTCGCCACCGGGCGGCGGAATTACAAAGGAGGCCGTCTGCCTCCTTTGTCCTGGATTTGGGAGTTGAGCGCCTTCGTCGCCATTGGCTTTCCTCCCCCAGCTCCAGCCTCTCTCATCTTGGGAACCTGCGTCAGAAGTCACTCGCAGTCCCGCCAGCCCTGGTAGCCCAGCCGAGACTGCGGAGGAAGGGAGGCCGCGGTGGGAGGCCAGGCCCATCCGGCGCCATTTCCATCGGGAGCGCGCCCGCCAGCCCAGACCGCCCCCCCCACCCCAAATGCCCAGCCTTTCCCTGCTCGCTTCGCTCCCCACCCTCATCCCTTACGGGGCGCTCTGACCTCCCCCCCCGGCCTTCTAAATCAGTTTTCGGAAGCTGAGGGGCAAAAAGTAGTAAGAGAGGGGAAGGGCGGGAAGCCGAGGTGGCCGCGCCACCGTACCCAAGATGGCGGAGGCCAAACCAGCAGGGAAAGAGGGGAAATGCTGGATGACCCCCCACTCCGGGCCTCAGTTTCGTCCACCGAATTTCACCTGAGCAAGTGTTCCCCCCGCCCCGGCAGGCCGCCCTCCGTGAAGTGGGAGATCGCCTGGGAGGCGTAGCGTGGCCGCCTCCGAGCGGCGACCTCCACACTCCCCCCCCCCCGTCTCTTTCGTCCTTCTCCCGACTCAGCTCTTGAAACCACCAGCCCAACCTACCCCCTTTTACTTCAGATACCCTGTCGGGCAACAGTAACGCCGACTCCGGTGCCCGCGGGGTCGGTCGTGGAAGGAGGAGAAGTCGCTCGCCTCGTGTAGCGCTCACCACAACGGTTCTCCCAACCGTCTCCGGCGGCGGCAACCGCTAAGGGAGCTGCGCAGCAGAGCGACTGGCTTGGGGGGATGGGAGAGAGCGAGCGAGAAGGAGGGGGTGGGGCGAGAGCAACGGAGACCTGCCGGCCCGCTCTCGCGAGACCAGAGAGGCGAGCCCGCCTCGGTGCTGGCCGCTGGAAGCGCGCGTGCGCGCTGGTGGGTTGACCAGTTTGTTGGGGAAAGAAGTGGGGAATAGCGGAGCTAGTCCAATTAGAGACGCGGGTTACCGTAAAACTGTTAAATGCGTAGAGCCCACCTTTCCGCCCCGCTCCGGAGGATGTGAAGTGGCCGTGGTAGTTCTGCCAGTGTGTGTGTTGAAGCGGTGCGGAGAAATTCTCCGAAGGACAGATTCCATAGAGGCCCTACCTACCCTTGCCCCAGCGTCACGTGCGGGGAAGGGATGCCACGTGGTTCGGCGGCCAAAGGCGAAGAGGGCTTTTCTTGGGAGGTTTGCGTTATGCAGTAAAAGTAAGTGTTTCCCCGCTGCGAAGATACAAGAGCGTCCTCCAGACTCTCATTTGGGCTTAGTCCGAGGCCCCTCCTCCTGGCACTAGGCGCCGGCCCCGCCCTCGCCCTCCTCCCCTCTCGGTTTCCCTATAGCTCGTCTCGAGGGAAAGTTACTCGCTTTCTCCTGTGCCTGCCTTCCTGTTTGCTCGCTCCTGCTTTTCAACTCTTCACTTTGTATTGAAGTGTAATTAACGTACAGTGATTATATTACTTCGAGGTGTACAACGCTGGTGGCACAATTCTATACTCAAGGCTCACTAGGAAAAGTAGTCACTGTTACCACAACCCTTTTTTTTTTAATTAAGATTTTTATCCATTTATTCATGGGAGACCCAGGGAGAGAGAGGTAGAGACACAGGCAGAGGGAGAAGCAGGCTCCACGCAGGGAGCCCGACGCGGGACTCCATCCCGGGACTCCGGGATCACACCCTGAGCCAAAGGCGAATGCTCAGCCGCTGAGCCACCCAGGCGTCCCACCATATAGCCTTATAATACCGACTATATTCCCTATTTTGGGCTTTTCACCTCTGTGACTTATTTTGTAACTGGAAACTTATACCTCTTAATCCCCTTTATCTATTTCACCCATCCCCTCTGGCAGCCTTCTCCCTATTGAGTTCATTTGTTTTTTGTTAGTTTCACCTCTCCCACTTTATAACCTCAGTGACAAATTAGGCACCCATGATTGACAAGTTCGGGTTGTTTTCTTTTTTTTTTTTTTTTTATAAATTTTTATTTATTTATGATAGTCACACACACACAGAGAGAGAGGCAGAGACACAGGCAGAGGGAGAAGCAGGCTCCATGCACTGGGAGCCCGATGTGGGATTCGATCCCAGGTCTCCAGGATCGCGCCCTGGGCCAAAGGCAGGCGCCAAACCGCTGCGCCACCCAGGGATCCCGTCGGGTTGTTTTCTAAATAGGGCTTTGCATTCTTGAAAATTGCACGTACAAGTGACACCTAACACCTTTGGGTTGTGTTGTCCCACCGCCAAGGTCCTAAGTGACACCGAATGGCTTTTGTTTGTTTTCTTTTTTTTTGTTTGTTTGTTTTTAAGCCAAATTCCTGTGGGAAGGTTGCAGGGCTGTTCTGTTAAAGAGATCAATGCAAGTTAAAGTGCAAATGTAGGAACCGTTTATGAAGTGCAAGGGAGGAAAGAAAATGAATTTGAACACAGGGATGTTTCTGTAGGTTGGAAATGTGGACGAAAGTAGGATGCAAACCTTTCATTTCCAGCCAAAGACCTATTACAGAGATTGGGAAGCCCTTGAGGTGGGATAAGGTGGGTAACGGGATGTTAGCAGTGGAGAAGCTTGAATAATGTTTTACCCCATGAAATCTCATGTGTAGGGTGGAGGCAGGAGGTCAGTTACCTGCATAAAATGGAAATTTCCATGTCATGGTTTAATTCACCCTCAAACCTGCTTTACACAAGTGTGGGACAGTAAGAATTGTCTAGGTCATAGTGCCCTATTGCTTTTCTTGAGCCGGCTCCCTCAACCTCTTAGAGAAAGGGGGATGGGGCAGTGTGGTCATCATTACAAGACACAGAAAAACAAAATGTAACACTTTGTTACAAAACCATAATGAAACATTGTGGTTCACATTTATTAAGAACTTGCTTAAGCTAGTGCTGTGCTCAATCCACTGAATCCTTAAGATCCTAAAGGAGCATAATTATTGCTCCCATTTTACAGATGAGTTGCCTGAGTTTGAGAAGTACAGAAAGTTGCTCAAGGTCACACACTTAGTGACAGAAGCTAGGATTTGAATCTAGATGGTTCTTACTCCAGGGGCTAAGATCTTAAAGCACTCCGGACCTTCTTTGGGTTGCATATAACTTAACTATGCTTTAAGGGAACAAGCATTTTAGGCAAATTGAAGTTACTTCCCCTAACAAACATTACCAACTCAGGAGACCTGCAGTTAATGGTTCATTGGCTGGAGACTTTTGAACAGGCCTGAAACTTGATGTCCTGATGTCACTGACACCTTGAGCCCCTCCTCCAATTAAAAAAAAAAAAAAAAAGCTATATTAGTAAGATTCCAAACTTCCACACTTCAGATGGAGTTCTTCCCTGGGTTCAAGTTCTATCACTTTCAGCCTGATTTGGTAGATGGAATTCTGTAATCCCTTTCATCCCTTGCCTGAATTCAAACAATATATTTAGTGCCTGACTGAGTTTGGCATTCTTTCCACATACTAATTTGTATGGTTATGGGCCACAATCCTAAAATCATTCTAATGACTTTTCACCCCTGAACTTCAAATTTTCTTTGTGTGATAGCCACAATTCCCTTATATCAGGCACTCTGCTGTTTGCCACAGTGAATGCTTAGGAAGGACTTGAAATTAGGACATGCATTCCTTTTAGTTTTTTATTATTACAGCAAGTAGGAAACTTTGAATTAAAAAATATGCACTAATTTTGGGGCAAACCTAATTTTTAAAAATAATTTTGTTTTTATTTATTTATTTAAAGTAATCTCTGCACCCAATGTGGGGCTTGAACCCACACCTCAGAGATCAAGAGTCTCATGTTCTATTGACTGAGCTAGCCAACCAGGCACCCCAGGGACAAATCTAATTTTTCTTTGGCTTCCTACTTTACTTCTTTTATAAAAAAAAAAAAAAAAAAAAAAAAAAAAAAAAGTCTAACAAGTATTCCCATTTGCAAATTGAATTTTGTAAGTCTTGGTGAGATTGGTTCACCACTGCTCCAGTGATCCCCTACAGAATTGTTTCCAGATTGATCTCTGTGGAATTGTTTCCATAGCGATGGTTAGAACTAAGGGCTCCCAGCTGCTTTCAGGATTTTGTTTTCTCTTTGTCTTCCTTTTGGTCATTTCAGTGCTTCAGTGCTTTCCTATTAGCATAGAGATCAGAGGGACCCTGGAGAGGATCTTCTTAGAGGCCATAATGAGAGAAAAGATGAAAAAGGAGAAGGAAATGGAAGTACACCACCAAGAGAAAAACAAGACAACGAACATGTGATCATGTATTACACCATCAGGATGAAGAGGAGAGGAAAATTCCATGCAGAGCCCAGAGAAAGAGAAAGAGAAATTAAAAGAAAATGCACCCTCCTGGGAGAGGGAAGCACATTCACTAAAAATTAGTTAAAATAGTTGTTTGCATTACCCCACTGGCATTCTAAAATAACATAAAAACTGGGTTGCCAGGGATCCCTGGGTGGCGCAGCGGTTTAGCGCCTGCCTTTGGCCCAGGGCGCGATCCTGGAGACCCGGGATCGAATCCCACGTCGGGCTCCCGGTGCATGGAGCCTGCTTCTCCCTCAGCCTATGACTCTGCCTCTCTCTCTCTCTCTCTCTCTCTCTCTCTCTCTCTGTGACTATCATAAATAAATAAAAAAAAAAATTAAAAAAAAACTGGGTTGCCATAATTTTATTGCCTATATGGAAAGCAAATAAGCTAAAAAAAGGTAACAACTATTTAATTAGTTTTTAACACTAAATTATTACATACTAAGTAAACAAATGGGAACTTAAAAGGAAGAAAGCACCCAACACACTCTCTAATTTTTGAAAATAATGAGAAGTATTTAAAAGATTTTTAAAAATATTTATTTATTCATGAGACACAGAGAAAGAGAGGCAGAGACATAGGCAAAGTGAGAAGCAGGCTCCTTACAGGGAGCCCCATGTGGGACTCGATCCAGGGAGTCCAGGATCACGCCCTGAGCTGAAGACAGACACTCAACCACTGAGCCACCCAGGCGTCCCAAGAAGTTTTTTTTTTAAAAAAAGATTTTGTTTATTTATTCATGAGGGACACACAGAGAGAGGCAGAGACAGAAACAGGCTCCCTGTGGGGAGCCTGATATGGAACTCCATCCCAGGACCCCAAGATCATGACCTGAGCCAAAGGCAGATGCTCAACCACTGAGCCACCCAGGTGCCCTGAAAATAATTAGAAGTATTGAACATTCTTTCTATTCTGGTGGATTGTTGTGAAGAACGGGGACAACAGCTACAAAAGATAGCTGCTTAGGAATTTATTTTTAAAAGATTTTATTTATTCATGAGAGACACACAGAGACAGAGAGACAGAGATACAGGCAGAGGGAGAAGCAGGCTCCATGCAGGGAGCCCGATGTGGGACTCGATCCTGGAACTCCAGGATCACACTCTGGGCCAAAGACTGAACCGCTGAGCCACCCAGGGATCCCCGCTACTTAGGAATTTAAATCAAATTATTGTACAGCTTTTAATGTGTCATAAGCATATTAGTAACTAGAAATAGCACAGATAATAGAGCAACAGACTGTTTCCTGTTGATTTTAAGTTTCTGAGTGGCAGATGAAAATATAGGTTTCATTATATATATACACCTGTGTCTCAGTGTACAAACAATATTGGTAGAGCACTTTAAGGAACTAATTCTTCTTTTTTTTTTTTTTAAAGTAGGCTTCATGCCTAGTGTAGAGCCTAATACGCGGCTTGAACTCATGACCCTGAAATGGAAATCTGAGCTGAGATCAAAAGTCAGATGCTTAGCTGTCTGAGCCACCCAGGCGCCCCATAAGTAAGTAATTTGCAGTACAATCTAGCAAAGTTATTACTTTGGACCAAGAAATAGACCAAGAAATAGAAGAACCAAGATATAAATTAATGCTTTAGAGTTTACAAGGAAAATCAATGGCAAAACTTAGAATTATTTTTATAATCAAGGAGCCAGATAGGCCTTGGTTCCAATCCCAGCTTCAGCACTTCACTATTAGCTGCTTGATTCTGAGGCATTTAGCTTTTTTTTTTTTTTTAATTTATTTATGATAGGCACACAGAGAGAGAGAGAGAGAGAGGCAGAGACACAGGCAGAGGGAGAAGCAGGCTCCATGCACCGGGAGCCTGACGTGGGATTCGATCCAGGGTCTCCAGGATCACGCCCTGGGCCAAAGGCAGGCGCCAAACCGCTGCGCCACCTAGGGATCCCGCATTTAGCTTTTCTGAACCTCAGTTTCATAATCTCTAAAATAAGTGGTTAGATTGTTATATAGGATAGAGATTAGTAGTTGAAATAATGCTAGTCCCATCCTCTTTCATGTATGTTTGTTATGTCATTGTTAGTAAATATGGCTCATTCTTGATAAATTCATTTCAGCAGTGAATTTTTAAAAAAGATTTTATTTATTCATGAGAAACAGAGAGAGAGGTAGAGACACAGGCAGAGGGAGAAGCAGGTTGCCCAACGTGGGACTCGATCCCAGGTCTCCAGGATCATGCCCTGGGCTGAAGGCGGTGCTAAACCACTGAGCCACCCAGGCTGCCCTCAACAGTGAATTAATTAATTTATTAATTAATTTATTTATTTAAAAGAGATTTTATTTATTTATTCATGAGAGACACACACAGAGAGAGGCAGAGAAACAGGCAGAGGGAGAAGCAGGCTCCATGCAGGGAGCCCGATGTGGGACTCGATCCCGGGACTCCAAGATCACGCCCTGGGCCAGAGGCAGGTGCACTAAACCGCTGAGCCACCCAGGGATCCCCTTATTTATTTTTAAAGATTTATTTGTTCATTTATTTATGATAGACAGAGAGAGGCAGAGACACAGGAGGAGGGAGAAGCAGGCTCCATGCCGGGGGCCTGACGCGGGACTTGATCCCGGGGCTGCAGGATCATGCCCTGGGCCAAAGGCAGGCGCTAAACTGCTGAGCCACCCAGGGATCCTCCTCAACAGTGAGGAGAAATTAATAGAATTTTTAAATTAAGTATGGTGTCCTAAGCACTGTGTTGGGAGGCAGCAAATTATTTCGGAATACCTATGAATATGAATACCAAGTGTCACCTCTGGACAGAATTTGTTACATATAAGGTACTGCTACTTTTCTAATATTGGCAGATACAGTTGCTGTAAATAAAATAGAAATTGAGGGCATTACTGAATTCTTAGTAGGTCAGTATATATGTTTTAGTCCACAAAAAATAAAGTACATAAAGTGAAGCTGTCCTTGCATTTCAGAAGCATATAGGTACATTCCATTAAATAAAAATATTAACTATAGCAAGTATTCAAATAAGATAAGCATAGAATGATTTTTTTTTAAATTTTTTTATTTATTTATGATAGTCACACAGAGAGAGAGAGAGAGGCGCAGAGACACAGGCAGAGGGAGAAGCAGGCTCCATGCACCAAGAGCCTGACGTGGGATTCGATCCCGGGTCTCCAGGATTGCGCCCTGGGCCAAAGGCAGGCGCCAAACCGCTGCGCCACCCAGGGATCCCAGCATAGAATGATTGAGGAGCATAGAGTAAAAACAGCACAACTTGGGGCTTCAGAGAAAGATTTCTTTTCTTTCTTTCTTTCTTTTTTTTTTTTTTTCAGAGAAAGATTTCTGAAGGAGATAACTCCTGAGCTAAAAGTTGGAGAATAAAAAAATAAATAAAGATAAATAAATAAAAATAAATAAATTAATGTCCTTTTTCCCAGGATCCTATCCAGGATACTATCTTATATTAGTCATTATGTCTCCTTACTATCTGCTGGTCATGTATTTTGTAGAATATCTTTTTCTTTTTTTTTTTTAAGATTTTATTTATTCATGAGAGACACAGAGAAAGGCAGAGACATAGGCAGAAGGAGAAGCAGGCTTCTCGAGGAGAGCCTGATGAGGGACTTGCTCCCAGGACCCCAGGATCACACCCTGAGCTGAAGGCAGACACTCAACCACTGAACCACCCAGGTATCCCTGTAGAATATCTTTCAACTGGGATTTTTCTGATGTTTTTCTCATGATTATACAGGGGTTATGGGTTCTTGGGAAGATGACCACAGAGGTAACGTGCCATTATCCTTACAGTGTTGAGAGTACATATTATCAACATGACTTATCACAGATCACCTTAGCTTTGACCACCTGGCTGAAGTATTTGCCAGGTTTCTGCCAGGTTAACAAGTTTCACTGTTACTTTTTAAAATTCTCTTCCTATGTTCTACTCTTTGGAAACAAGTCACTGAAGGCAACCCACACTCAAGGGGGCAGGGGCATATAAGTTCATCTCCTGGAAGGGAGAGTAGCTAGATAAATTATTTGGATTTTTCTATAAAAGAAATTTAGCCTTCCTTCCTTCCTTCCTTCCTTCCTTCCTTCCTTCCTTCCTTCCTTCCTTCCTTCCAGTTTTTATGTCTCTACAGACTATTGGATATTAATTTTATACTTTGAGTTATAATCTAATATTACCTTTTTTTAAAAAAAAGATTTTATTAAAAAAAAAAAGATTTTATTTATTTGAGATAGAGTGCAGAGCAAGAGAGCACAAGCAGGGGGATAGGGACAGGGGGGAAAGAAGCAGGCTTCTCACTGAGAAGAGATACGGGTCATGATATGAGCACCCTGGGATCATGACCTGAGCCAAAAGCAGAGGTCCAACCACTAAGCCACCCAGGCATCCCAAACAGAGACTTGTTTTATGATCTAACATATAATCTATTTTGGAGAATGTTCCATGTGTATTTGAGAAAAATGTGTTGTTCACTGTTGTTGGGAGATGCTGTATAGATGTCTGTTAGGTCTAGTTGGTTTATAGTGTTATTAAAGTCTTCTTTCCTGATCTTCAGTCTAGTTGTTCTGTTACTGAAAGTAGGCTTGAAATCTCCAACTATTATTACTAAGTTATCTATTCCTCCAATTCTGCCAGTTTTTGCTTCAGGTGTTTTGGGGTTTTGTTGTTAGGTGCATATATGTTTATAATTATTATATATTCCTAATGAATTGATCCTTTTATCATTATAAAATGTCTCTCTTTGTCTCTAATAACAACTTTTGTCTTTAATGTCTGTTTTGTCTTAGTATGGTCACTTCAGCTCTATTATGCATAGTTAGATCATTAAAAAAAATTCTGCTGATCCCTGCCTTTTTTTTTTTTTAAAGATTTTATTTATTTATTCATGAGAGACACAAAGAGAGAGGCAGAGACACAGGCAGAGGGAGAAGCAGGCTCCATACAGGGAGCCTGATGTGGGACTTGATCCCAGGACTCCAGGATCACACCCTGGGCCGAAGGTGGCGCTAAACTGCTGAGCCACCCAGAGATCCCTAGATCTCTGCCTTTTGATTAGAGAGTATATTCCATTTACATTTGATATAACTGCTGATTAAGTAGGGTTTAATTCTGCCATTTCCTATTTATTTTCTTCATATGTCTTTTTGTTTCTCTGCTCCACCATTACTGCTTTCTTTTGTGTTAACTACATATTTTATGTCTGTATATGAATTTGCATATTACCTATATATCATATATACAACTATATATAAAGAATATGTGTATATTTCTTGAAAGCATGCATTTATTTGATTGGTGCCAAAACCTGGGATTGAATGTAAGCATGCATTTGTAAGCATACATAAAAAGAACAGAAGGGTATATATAAATAGGAAGGCTACACAGTTTTAAGAGTTATTATTTTGTTTACTTATTCAAGAGGTTGTAATAAAATCCATAACATTTAAAAACCCACTACTTCCCACCATTGCTAAAAGTTAAACCCCAATAGTATGTGTATATAGAGAGACTATTTTTCTCTAAAGACTCTGTAGACTCACTTTTACCCATTAATTTCAAGATAGACCAAAATTTCACCCGTGCTTTACAAAGAGATTGATGAATCTTATGAAACTAAAATATAAATTCAGAATTCAAAAATAAATTCAGAATTCAAAATATAAATATGTAATATAGTTGGATCGTCAAATATAGCTTCTTTATAGAACAATAGAAAGAGCCAAAGCAATTTTTGGCATATGTGAGAGTTTTACTACTGCAAACAAAGTACTGAATCATGTTTTTATTACTTAGAATCATAACATCCGTTTATAATCTATTTTCTGTAGTTCATTCTAACTCCTTGAACTTCTTTGGAGGCAGGAATGTGGGTCTCTCTTTTTTTTTAAAGATTTTATTTATTTATTTGGCAGAGAGAGAGCGAGTGCACAAGCAGGGGCAGAGGGAGAGGGAGAGAGAGAAGCAGACTCCCTGCTGAGCAGGGAGCCCCATGCAGGGCTCAAACTCAGGACCCCAGGATCACGACTTGAGCCAAAGGCAGATGCTCAACTGACTGCGCCACCCAGGCACCCCAAGAATGTGGGTCTTATTTTCAAGTAGTCAAAGTATTTTTTAAAAAATTATTTGATAGAGGGCACCTGGGTGGCTCAATCAGTTTAAGCATTTGCCTTCGTTCAGGTCATGATCCTATAATCCCAGGATCGAGCCGCACATTGGGCTCCCTGCTCTGTGGGGAGTCTGCTTCTCCCTCTGATACTCCCCTCTTCGTGTTCTCTCTCTCACAAATAAAAACGTAAAATATTTAAAACAAATTGGTTGATAGGGCACCTGGGTGGCTCAGTCAGTTGAACATTGTACTCTTGGTTTTGGCTCAGGTCATGATCTCAGAGTTGTGAGAATGAGCATTGTGTTGGGCTCCATGCTCAGCAGGGAGTCTGCTTGAGATTTTTTTCTCTCCCTTTTCTTCTGCTCTTTGCCCCTCTCATACTGTTTCTGTCTCTAAAATAATTTAAAAAACAATAGAAATAAAAATTTGGTCAATAGTCATGATGATGAGAGCCATAAACCAACAGAAATGTAGAAATTTCAAACAGTGGGTGTTTGAACATAAAAATAGTTGATGAAATCAAAACCAGGCTATTCTTTTAACAAAATCAGGCTAACATTTTAACAAAGGCAGTGTTCCAGAGGTCTATTGAGTCTGGGAAAATGCACAAAAGTAAACACAAAGTAGTAGAGTGCCATATATAGCTAGATGAAACTAATTTAAACATAAATTTTATTCCAAAATTTTTTTAAAAGATTTTATTTATTCATAAGAGACACAGAGAAAGTCAGAGACATAGGCAGAGGGAGAAACAGGCTTCCCATGGGAAGCCAATTTGGGACTCAATCTTGGGACCCAGGATCACACCCTGAGCCAAAGGCAGACACTCCCTCAAACAGTGAACCACCCAGGCGTCCCTTTTCTTCCAAATTTTGCACTTAGATCTTAGCCAAGAGGCCAAGAAGCTATTTCTTCCAAATTCTGATGTAAAACATTTTACTTAAAATAGTATTTTTAAAAAAAGATTTTGTCTATTTATTTGACACAGAGAGAGAGGGAGAGAGCAAGGACAAGCAGGGGGAGCAGCAGGCAAGAGGGAGAGAGAGAAGCAAGTTCCCCATTGACCAGGGAGCCTGATGTGGAGTTTGATCCAAGACTCTGGGATCATGACCTGAACCAAAGGCAGATGCTTAACTGACTAAGCTACCCAGGTACCCCAAATGTAATTCTTTTTTATAGTTATTTTCTTCCTACCAGCTAGTAAAGTAGACAGTGTTGATGTACACATTGAATGCCAGTACTCTGGTTTTAAGTGTTTACATTTTCAAGAAACTAAACTGGTATTTACTAATGGATAGCCTAATTTTGAGGCAGCAGTTATAAGCAAAAGCTAAGTAAGTTCTTTCGTGCAAACAGGATATAACATGAATCAACTTTCTGTTGTCTCTAGCCACAGGAGACCCATAAACTAAGTATTATAGAAGGACAAATAAGGGGATCCCTGGGTGGTGCAGCGGTTTAGCGCCTGCCTTTGGCCCAGGGCGCGATCCTGGAGACCCGGGATCAAGTCCCATGTCGGGCTCCCGGTGCATGGAGCCAGCTCCTCCCTCTGCTATGTCTCTGCCTCTCTCTCTCTCTCTCTGTGTGACTCTCATAAATAAATAAAAATTGAAAAAAATATATATATATATAAAAATAAGGACGAATAAGTATTAGTGTTCCCAAGCACACCCATGAGCAGGTTAATGACTAAGCTATTTGAACAAGGGAGGCTTATGATTTCTCTACATTTACATGGTAGATTAGAATTCAGTAAAGTATCTATTTTTCTCAAAAATAAACATGATAGACCTCTGGGGAAGGTAGTGGGACAGGGAATTGTCAAATGGGATTTTTGTTTTTTTCTGTACCATCTTATTGTTTATAAGAAGATTATATTCATATACTAAATTGATTATTAAAAACTATAAAAAGTTTTATTTTTTATTTTTAAAAGATTTTATTTATTCATGAGAGACACAGAGAGAGAGACAGAGACATAGGCAGAGGGAGAAGCAGGCTCCCTGCGAGGAGTCTGATGTAGGACTCGATCCCAAGACTGCAGGATCACGACCTGAGCCGAAGGCAAATGCTCAACCACTGAGCCACCCAGGTGCCCCTAACTTTAAAAAGTTTTAAAAAGAGATACAAGTATAGTTGAGAAATCATAAATTTAGATTTATGAACTTGTACCCTCTGGGGGTGATTGATTTTTATTGAAACAGCATTATTTGTTTTCTTTATTTATTTTAAGGACACAACCATAAAGCTTTAATAAGTTCTATAAAAGTATATCTTTTAATAATTGTTTTTATTATTATTGAAATTCAATTAACATATAATGTATTTGTTTCAGAGGTGGAGGTCAGTGATTCATTACAGTGCTCATTACATCATGTGCTTTCCTTTTTTTTTTTTTTTTAGGATTCCATTCATTCATCCATGAGAGACACAGAGAGAGAGAGAGAGATAGAGAGAGAGTCAGAGACATAGGCAGAGGGAGAAGTAGGCTCCATGCAGGGAGCCCGACGTGGGACCCGATCCCAGGTCTCCAGGATCATGCCCCGGGCTGAAGGCTGCGTGAAACCACTGAACCACCTGGGCTGCCCCCATCATGTGCTCTCCTTAATGTCCATCACCTTTTCTTTTTCTTTTCTTTCTTTCTTTTTTTTTTTTTTAAGATTTTATTTATTTATTCATGACAGACACACAGAGGGAGAGAGAGAGAGGCAGAGACATGGCAGAGGGAGAAGCAGGCTCCATGCAGGGAGCCCGACGTGGGACTCGATCCCGGGTCTCCAGGATCTGGACCTGGGCTGAAGGCAGCGCTAAACTGCTGAGCCACCCGGGCTGCCCCTGTCCATCACATTTCACTTCATCTCCCCACACCCCTCCCCTAGCATATTTGTTTTAATGAAGGAGAGTTGGAAGAAAGGCAGGCAGAGACCAGGGGCCCCCCCTCCCTAAAAGGATACCACCCTTAAAAGGATTTTACACCATCCTGGAAGGAACACTCTGCCTTTTCCCATGTGATAGATAGATGACAAAAACCTGATTGGGTGACAGGCTCTTGGAGGGTTAATCAGATTAAACAGTCTGCCAGCAACCCCATAGAAACTTCTAGACTTAGAAATTTCAGTGGCAACCCTCTTGGGTCTCCTCCTTCTTTGGGAGCTCTGTGCTATATAGCTCAACAAATTGCTCAATAAACTTTGCTTTGCTGCCTACCAATCTCTCTCTGGTCTACCTCTTCTTTTTTTGAATCATGACCAAGAACTGTGGGCACCAAAGGAGAAGAAATCCTGTAATGGTTTAACATTATTGAAGGGCATATAAAACCACTCTAGGGGCCCAAATGGAATGTGAGTAAAACTAAAGAAGAAGGGTGCCTGGGTGGCTCAGTCTTGGTTAAGTATCTGCCTTCGGTTCAGGTCATGATCCCAGGGTCCTGGGATCAAGCCCCACATTGGGCTCCCTGCTCAGTGGAGACTATGCTTCTCCCTCCACTCCTCTGCCCCTACTCCTACTCGCTTGCTCTGTCTCTCAAATAAATACTAAGAAAATTTTAAATTATTTTGGTCATTTGAAAAACATCCTGCCTGATACCTGCACATCAGGAGCAGCCATTAGGTTAACCAGGATGCCAGAATTTGTGCAGACCCACTTACTAGGTAAAGAAAAGCAAGCTGCTTAAACTTTACCTGTCTCAATTTTTCTCTCACTGTTTTAATGGGAGGTTATGCTGCTTTTTCCTTACAGAAATGAAATCAAGGGATCCCTGGGTGGCTCAGCGCTTTAGTGCCTGCCTTTGGCCCATGGTGTGATCCTGGAGTCTCGGGATCGAGTCCCACATCAGGCTCCCTGTGTGGAGCCTGCTTCTCTCTTGGCCTGTGTCTCTGCCTCTCTCTGTGTGTGTGTCTCTCATGAATAAATAAATAAAATCTTTAAAAAAAAAAGAAATGAAATAAAAATTAATTTTAAAGGGGAGGGAAGGGAAAAGAAAGACATCTTCAGAAATGAAAATTAGAACCTTGGAATAGAGGGGTATAACTCACTCATGAGGCTCTCTCCTCTTCCTGGGTACTTAGCATTGGAGCCTCACACACAGTCACTGTTGAAGTGAACTTTGGATTCCTGAATCTACAGAGATGAAGACCAAATTGTAGACATTGGCTCCAGGAGATCTTTAAAGCCTCATCTTTACTCTCTCCTATCCTCCTCCCCCCTCTATTTCTGTATCCAATTTACCTTGTCAACTGTCCATGCACTATGCCTAAGATGCCTGTTTCCACCTTCTGGAAATGCCAAACACTTTTTTTGTGTACTTGGACCAACTCAAATGTCATTTCAGCTCTGGAGCTCCCTCTGACTATCCCCTGGGCAGAGTTATTGCTCTCTTACTGTCTTCCTAAGCATTTCAGCTATATATTACTTTCATATTTATTATTTTTATGTTGGTTTTCCCACTAGTTGAGAATTATTTGAAAGGGAGTGACTTGTCATTTTATCTCCGAAGTCTAGAATGTGCTTGGTATTTAAGAAATACAAAGTAATTTTTTAAAAGATTTTATTCATTTATTTGAAAGAGAGCAGGAGCAGGGGTGGGGGAGCAGCAGAGAGAGAGGGAGAAGCAGACTCCTCAGAGAGCAGGGAACCCAACACAGGGCTCAATCCCAGGACCCTGAGATCATGACCTGAGCTGAAGGCAGACGCTTTTTTTTTTTTTTTTTTTGAGTAGGCAGACGCTTAACTGACCAAGCCACCTATACACCCTATGGAAATATAAAGTAATTTTTGAAAAATAAATTATTGTGAGCTCTACCTTAAGCATAATCTGTCACCATAGAGTACTAACAGGATATCAATTGATTAAACAAACAAAAATTCCTTGGGTCGTCTGGGTGTCCAGTCAGTTGAGCATCAGTCTCTTGGTTTCAGCTTAGGTATTAATCTTGGGGTCATGGAATTGAGCCCCAAATTGGGGTCCCTGCTCAGTGAAGAGTCTGCTTGAGATTCTCTCTCCTTCTCTCTCTGTTCCTCACACTTGTACTCTTTCTCTCACTCAAATAAATAAATAAAGCTTAAAAATTGAAGACCACACGAGCAAATGGAAAGATATTCCATGCTCATGGGTTATAAGGACCAATATTGTTAAAATATCTGTAGTACCCAAAACAATCTACAGATTTAATGCAATCCCTGTCAAAATACCAACAGCATTTTTCACTGAGCTAGAACAAATGATCCTAATTTTTTTTTAAGATTTTATTTATTCATGAGAGGCACAGAGGCAAAGACAGAGGCAGAGGGAGAAGCAGACTCCATACAGGGAGCCCGATACAGGACTCAATCCCAGGACTGCAGGCGAAGGCAGATGCTCAACCACTGAGCCACCCAGGCGTCCCATGATCCTAAAATTTTTATGGAACCACAAAAGACCCTGAATAGACAAAAAACAATCTTGAAAAAGAACAAATTTAGAGGTACCACAATTCCCAATTTCAAGTTATATTACAGAGCTGTAGTAATCAAAATGTATAACTGGCACAAAAATAGACACATAAGATTGATTAATGAAACAGAAAAGGGACCCCAGAAGTAAACCCACGATTACATGATAATCATTCTTTGACAAAGGAGGCAAGAATATGTGTAGGAAAAAAACAGTCTTTTTAACAAATGGTGTTGGGAAAACTAGACAGCTACATACAAAAGAATGAAACTGGATCACTCTTTTACACCATACACAAAAATAAACTCAACATGGATTAAGGACCTAAGTGTGAGACCTAACACTGTGAAAATCCTTGAAGAGAGCACAGGCAGTAATTTCTCTAACCTTAGTCATAGCAACATTTTTCTAGGTATATCTCCTGAAACAAGGGAAATAGAAGCAAAAATAAACTATTGGAACTACATCAAAATAAAAAGCTTCTGTACAGTGAAGGAAACGAAATAAAAGACAATCTACTGAATGGGAGAAGATATTTGCATATGACATATCCAATAAAAGGTTAGTATCCAAAACATACAAAGAACTTGTACAACTCAATACCAAAAAACCAAATAATCCAGCTAAAGAGTGAGCAGAAAACATGCACAAATATTTCTCCAAAGAAGACACAGATGGCCAATAGATGCATGAAAAAATGTGCAACATCACTCATCATCAGGGAAGTACAAATCAAAACCACAATGAGATATCACCTCACGTGTGTCAGAATGGCTAAAATCAACAACACAAGAAACAAGTTTTGGCAAGGTTGTGGAGAAAAAGGAACCCTCATGCACCCTTGGTGGGAATGTAAACTGGTGCAGCCACCCTGAAAGACAGTATGAAGATTCTTCAAAAAATAAAAAAAAAAACTACCATATATATTTAGTAATTCTACTACTGGATACTTACCTAAAGAATAAGAAAACACTAGTTGGAAAGGATATCTGCACCTCAATGTTTATTGTAGCATTATTTACAATAGCCAAATTATGAAAGCAGCCCAAGTGCCCATTGATAGATGAATGGATAAGGAAGATGTGATATATATCTCCAAATACCATCATACTTAAACTTTTTGAGCTTCCATATATTTATCTGTAAGATGGGAGATGGGAATTATAGTATTTATCTTATGGGAGTGCTCTGAGAATTAAATGCTCTTAGAACCATGTCTAGCACATAATAAATGCTCAGTAAGTATTGACCGTTGTTATTCTTAGAATTTTGTAGAACAGGATATTAGACTGTATTAATTCCTATTGCTGCTATAACAAATTACCACAAGTGTAGTGGCTAACAACAACACAAATTTATTATTTTATAGTTCTGGTGTTCAAAAGTTCAAAATGGATTACACTGGGCTAAAATCAAGGTGTTGGCAGGAATGGTGCTACAGACTGAATTGTGTCCCCTACCCAACCCCACCCCTCCTACCCCCAATTCATAAGTTAGGGTTGTAACCCCAACTGTGATGGTATTTGGAAATGTAAGCCTTTGGGATGTAATTAGGTTTAGATGAGGTTATGAGGGTGGGGCCCTCATGATGGGATTAGTGCTCCTATAAGAAGTGAGCTTGCTCTCCTTTCTGTCACATGAGGACACAAAAGGTGGCTGTCTCTATACATACATATACATTCATACGTACATATATATGATTCTTTGATGGGGCTGGGCATATTGCCTCTCCAAACAAAATCAGAGTTCTTTTAGGAAAAGTAAAGTACTAGTGTGTTGTGGGTAGAGGATGGGTGGGACTGAGGGAAGTGGTGTTAAATAGGCAAATGATACTGGCTATTAGCCTTTAAGAATCTTTTCCCTTTATTTTTTTTTAAAGATTGATTGATTGATTTATGATATATATATATATAGAGAGAGAGGGGGGGGGCAGAGACACAAGAGGAGGGAGAAGCAGGCTCCATGCCAGGAGCCTGACGTAGGACTCTATCCCGGGACTCCAGGATCGCGCCCTGGGCCAAAGGCAGGCGCTAAACTGCTGAGCCACCCAGGGATCCCCAGATCTTTTCCCTTTAAAGAAACTGTTTCCATTTAAGAACCAATGCTTTAGAAGCCTCATAAAACTTAGTTACAAAATTTATTCTTTTAAACTTTTTTTTTTTTTAGATTTTATTTATTCGTGAGAGACACACAGAGAGATGCAGAGACACAGGCAGAGGGAGAAGCAGGCTCCACGCAGGGAGCCCGATGTGGGGCTCCATCCGAGGTCTGCAGGATCATGCCCCGGGTGAAAGGCGCCAAACCAGTGAGCCACCCAGGGATCCCCTCTTTTAAACTAGTTAAGAAAAGTTCAGAAGAGTATTTAAACACTGTATTTTAAAAACTTGTGGGCAGCCCGGGTGGCTCTGTGGTTTACGGCCGCCTTCAGCCCAGGGCCTGATCCTGGAGACCCAGGATCGAGTCCCACGTCAGGCTCCCTGCATAGAGAGCCTGCTTCTCCCTCTGCCTGTGTCTGCCTCTGTGTGTGTCTCATGAATAAGTAAAATCTTAAAAAAAAAACTTTCACATGTAATTCATGATCACTATGGAAAAATTAGAAAAATCTTTTCAATATATATTTTTTCATCCAACTGAAGATGTAGCTGACAGCTAGGACTAATGAGGCTGAAGTTCAATGAGGTTAAAAATATGCTCCTTTTGGCACACGCATGACTTCTAAAATTGCATTAATTCTATTAAATTGATGAAAACTATGCTTCATTATCAGAACTTTAATTTGTTTTCTATGTTTTCTAAAATAATAAAGACATTCTATAATAAAATTTCCATGTAATTTCATAAATGAACTGTAATTGACAATAACAATGATGCCCCTGAAAGAGAAATGTTGGCTGGCAGATAATTCTATGTTAAGAACTCCTAAGTATTTGTCAACAATATATCAAAGTCCACTTTTGGTGTATGCTCAGTGTATAAATGTACTTAATTAATTCAATAAATATTGTGTGCCAGGCACTATTCTAGGAACTGAGATCATCACAGGAAAAACAAAAAGAGGTTCTGACTTTCTGCTCTATACAGTCTGGTTAGAATAATCCAAGAAACACAAATAAAAACTCAAGATATGTTTTATTCTATCATGTTACTAATGGTGGAACACTTTCATATGCTGTCTAACTTGGTATACTCTTTCTGAAGGTAAGTTTATATGTGTGAGTTAAGGTGTCTATATACTTTGACCTAGGGATTTTGCTTTTAGGAATCTGTTATAATTATAGAATCAGAAATGCAAATGATATTCAACAAGTTTCATCACTACATTATCTATACAAGTGAAAAATTAGAAATAACTTAAATATTCACCAAAGGGGAAATACTTAAATAATTTATAGCCTACCTAAAAGTCTATCGTAAATCTATTAAAATGATGTTTTTGAAGCATTTAGTGCCCTCAAAAATACTCAAGCTATTCTGTTAAGGTAAAAATTCTGATTAAAAAATATATCTAAAATATTAATAATGTTATTGCTTGTAGGTCGAAAGGTTCAGGCTTACTGGGATGCCTGGGTGGTGCCGCAGTTGAGCATGTACCTTTGGCTCAGGTTGTGGTCCCGGGGTCCTGGGATTGAGTCCCACATCGGGCTCCCCACAGGGAGCCTGCTTCTCCCTCTGCCTATGTCTCTGTCTCTCTCTCTGTGTCCCTCATGAATAGATAAAACCTTAAAAAAAAAAGGTACAGACTTATTGAAGATACTGAACTGGGTCAAAAGGTATAACCTTCCAGTTAGAAAATAAATGTCATGGGAATATAATGTACAGCACAGTATAGTTAGTTAGTAACTATAGTTAGTGCACATTTGAAAATTGCTGAGAGTAGATCTTAACAATTCTCATTATGAGAAAAAAACTTTTTTGTAACTGCATGGTTACAGGTTTTAATTAGACTTAGTATGATCTTTTTATAATATACACAAATATCAAATCATTATGTTGAGTTGAAACTATTATGTTCTGTACAGTATACCTCAATTAAAAAAAAAGCTGGCATTTGGCAAGAAAGTTAAGCAAAACACTTGCATAATTAAAAAAAAGGGGGGGGGCACCAGGGTGGCGCAGTTTTGGCTCAGGTCTTGATCTGGGGTTTGTGGGATCAAGCCCTAGGCAGAGCAGGCTCTGCATTCAGTGTGGAGTCTGCTTCAGTTTCTCTCCTTCTTCCAGTGCCCTCTGCACTTTAAATAAATAAATATTAAAAAAAAAAAAAAAAAAAGGAAAGAAAACTAGGCCTGGGAGCTGTCCATAGGGCTGGGGCTGGCAGGTTGTTTATCTTAATCCTCTTGAGAACAGGAAATGTATGTTAGGATTTTTTTTTTTCTTATTCTTCTTTTAAATTTAAACAAAGCATCCCTAATTTGTTGAATTTTTTTAAAGTTCTATAACTTTGGGAGTGACGAATCCCTCCATTGCTCTGAGAAGGCTCATGCTTTCTAGAAAAGCAAAAGAAACACCCTGAATGTTAACATAATTTATCTCTAGGGAGGGGAAGTACAGATTTCCCTTATAATGAAAAACTTTATTTAACAAATGTATATCAGGAGCTCAAAAAAGTGTCTATGTATATAGGTTTATAAAATAACACAAAATTAGTTAAAGCATGAGACTCCTTTACTATGTTAAGCCTTAAAAAAAGCTATTGTTGAGTTTTGTGATTATGGGTTACTTTTTAATTTTCCAAGTTTTTTGTAATGGGGATATTTATTATAATTGGAAAAAAATGCATTATTTAAAAGGATAGTGATACTCATTGGGAGACTATAGGAGTCTATATGTCTAATGAAGGATAGTCAGAAGAAAGGCGGACAGGGACAAGGGGCCCCCACCCTAAGAAGAAACCACCGTTTTTGGGTTTTTTTTAAAAGATTTTATTTATTTATTAGAGTGTAAGTAGGTAGAGTGGCAGGGAGAGGGAGAAGCAGGCTCCCCACTGAGCAGAGACAAACCCCCTCCCCTGCCCCATCATGTGGCATTCTATTGCAGGACCCTGATATCATGACCTGAGCTGAAGGCAGACAGTTAACCAATTGAGCCACCCAGGCACCCCGGGAACCACCCATAACAGGATTTTACACCACCCTGGAAGGAGCCCTCCACTCTTTCTCACATGATAGGTAGATGACAAAAACCTGATTGGGTGACAAGCCCCTGGAGGGTTAATCAGATTAAAACAACCCAGCAGCAAGCCCATAAAAAAACCCTAGACTTAGAAACTCAGGTGGCAAACTTTTGGGTCCTCTCCTTTTTTGGGAGCTTTGTGCTATTGCTCAATAGACATTGCTTTGCTGCTTACCACTCTTCATCTGGTCTACCTCTTCATTCTTTGAAGCAGCATGACCAAGAACCTCAGACACCAAAGGAAAAGAAATCCTGCAATGTATCCCCCTGGATATTTCAAGTACTTCATTAAAAACAAAATTGAAGCTAGTTTGGCTATTCTAAGAAGGAATATGATTATGTTCTTAAGTATATATAGAGTATAAGAATCAAACAAAATTTGAAAATAAAATATTGTATTCATCCAGTATTTTAAAACAAATTCAATTTAAAGACTTAAATATTAGGGGATCACCTATCTTTAAATGTAGGTATATTAGAGTTATTGGTTGACCTGGGTTGTTAGTTGCTTCTGTACACCAAGTAAAACATTAACTTCCTGATTTTTTTCAACAGGTAGAAGTAAAGCTACCTGCAATTTTGAGAGCAAGAAAAATGAAGCTCCCTATTTTCATAGTAGATGCATTTACAGCAAAAGCATTTCGTGGGAATCCTGCTGCTGTTTGCCTCCTAGAAAATGTAAGTACTTGGTTTTGAAGTGCAATACTTGAAATTTTAGATTCCTGTAGAACAAAGTATTTCTTATAAAAACAAAACAAAACCAACCAAACAGACCTGTTTGTCTTTGGTTTGCGGTCTTTGTCAAATGATACCAGCAATGTTAATGTCTGCAAGTTGATTTTGACCAAATTATATGATGAGAATGCTTGCACCCAGCTGCTTTAAGTCTGGAAAATTAATGATTTATGTAAGGAAGTACTAGAGCCAATTAAAAAAAATACAGAGAGTTCTTGTTTAGCCATCGGGTTTTTGTTTAGTGAGCACCAAATGTGAAGATGAGTAACATAAAATATTTTAGCTGGATATCTTTAACCTTACCTATTTCAGATAATTAGAAATTCTTTTCAGGACCAAGCAAAAAACATTTTGCAAGGAATTAAGTAATGGAGTAGAAAGAAGGCATTAAGCTCTAATATAGGGAGAATTCTGTTTCCTGAAAGTCTTATTTTAAAAATGGCTTTTGAGGGGCACCTTGGTGGCTTAGACTCTTGATCTCAGCTCAGGTTTTGATCTCAGGGTCATGAGTTCAAGCCTCATGCTGGGCATGGAGCCTACTTAAAAAAAAAAGGCTTTTGATTAGGATAAGTATTAACAAAATAGTTAAATATTTATTGATCTTAGGTGCTTTATGTTGGTACCTGGCTATTAGGAAAGAAGCCAAGGAGCCCTTGCACTCAGAGCATTTAGTTCAAGAGTAGATTATCTGAGAATTACTCCAGAAATACAGTAAGCAATTGATGATTTTATTTTATTTTATTTTAAAGATTTTATTTATTTATTCATGAGAGACACACAGAGAGAGGCAGAGACACAGGCAGAGGGAGAAGCAGGTTCCATGTAGGGAGCCCCATGTGGGACTCGATCCCGGGTCTCCAGGATCACGCCCTGGGCCGAAGGCAGGCACTAAACTGCCCGCAATTGATGATTTAAATAAGTTTTACTTATTTGAGCAAAGTGTGTTGGGGACTTCCAAGTGCAGTGAATTTCAAGCTGCACATAAAATCACCTAAGGAGCTTTATTTTTTTTAAAGATTTTATTTATTTATTTTAGATAATGGAATGAGGAGCAGAAGGAGAACGAGAAAATCTCAAGCAGACTCCCTGTTGAGCACAGAGCCTGATGCGGGGCTCCATCTCACAACTCTGAGACTGTGACCTGAGCTGAAATCAAGAGTCAGACTCTTAACCTACTGAGCCACCTATGTGCTCCACCCAAGGACTTTAAAATTCCTATGTCAGGGGAACCTGGGTGGTTCATTCATTTAAGCATCTGGTTTTGATGCTTTGGCTCAGGGTTCTGGGATCAAGCCCCACATGGGGCTCCCTCCTCAGTGGGGAGCCGCTTCTCTCTCTTCCCTCTGCTACTCCCCCTGCTTGTGCTCTCTTGCTCTCTCTCCGTCAAATAAGTAAATAAAATCTTTTTTTTTTTTTTAGGATTTATTTATTCATGAGACACACACACAGAAAGAGAGAGAGAGAGAGGCAGAGACACAGGCAGAGGGAGAAGCAGACTCCATGAAGGGAGCCTGATGTGGGACTTCATCCCGGGCCTCCAGGATCACATCCTGGGCCAAAGGCGGCACTAAACTGCTAAGCCACCGGGGCTGCCCAAATAAATAAAATCTTAAAACAAAATAAAACAAAATTCTTATGCCAGAATCTCTGGAGGTGGGATCCAGGTAGGACTGTTTTTTAAAGCTCCCCAAATAATTCTAGTGTGTTCTCAAGATGATGAATGGCTGAGGATTTACTAAGTTGGGTGAACATTGTTGGTTGAATCCTTGGTACACTTATTTTTTTTCCTCAAGCAGAGCAACAAAATGGTGAAGAGTCCTCATCTCACCTTAAGAATACATGCATTATGCAACCTTGCAGCTGGCATTTTCCAACCATAAAATGCAGAAAGTAATAAAGTTAACAGGCTTTATCAAGTAACACAAGAGTTCGGGAGGATTAGTGAGAGAATGATTAACAACCAGATTCTAAATTGTGAACTTTCTTTAGAAACAATCTAAATCATGAACTTTCTTTAGCAACTTTCTTTAGGCAAACAACTTCATGTCAAGGAATTGTGGAAATGACTGAAATTACTTGTCAAGAGTCTTAGTATATTTGTTGCATGTCTCCATGTAATATTCTTGAAGAGTTCTGAAAATAGTTGCAAGTGATTTACATACTCAGTTTTCATCAGATGACAAGAATGAGCATTATTCTTTAGCTTATTCCTTTTACTTCCAGTACATTCACTGCACACCAGAGCCTTTCTCTCTCTCTTCAAATATATTTTATATTATTTATATTTTTGGGAAAACTAGGATATCAAAATTAAGCAAGGAACTTAGCATAGTTCAACGCAATATGCTTCTAAGAATGGAAGAAAGAAAAAGAAAAAAAAAAGAAAAAGAAAATAAGGAAGTCCATAATTCAAGGATGCTCTCTGTAGAGTCTCCCAATTCATTTCCAGGCTTTGGACCTGTGGCACCAGGCTAATTTGGTGGCCTATCA
The DNA here is from genome assembly GCF_905146905.1 of Nyctereutes procyonoides. Lineage (NCBI taxonomy): Eukaryota > Metazoa > Chordata > Mammalia > Carnivora > Canidae > Nyctereutes > Nyctereutes procyonoides. Next base: position 68,638,302 of record NW_026575046.1, read on the forward strand.
GGGAAAACTGAATAGATAATCTAAAGAACAGTTTACTATTTTCCTATTCTGTGGACATGAGAATCCTGTTCTCCTGGAGGCTAATTTGGCATTTTTCCCAATTCATAATCAATAAAAATTCTCGAGTAGGTACAAATTGTGGTTTATGCCATTGGATTCCTTTACCCATGGTTGGACACAGTGGACACCTGAAACACCTAGAGAGAATGCAAGTAAACTTAGGAAAATATCAGAGACAAAAAAAGCGCTAACCTTATCATGTTCCCACAGTTTAGTAGGTGTTTAGCTTGTCATTGCCATATTCTACAAATATTTATTGACATCTACCACAACCCAGGCTTTGGGGGTAGGGATAGGAAGTACAAAGATTAGTAAATTTGCCTGCCTTTAGGTGCTCAAAGTCTAGGGAGAGAAACAGGCATCGAAACCTGATCATCACTTAGTAGTTACCACTGAGGCTAAAAGATCTAATGGTACCGGGTACAATATGGACTCAGAAAACAGAACAATGTTGGATTTTACAGAGGAGAAAATACTTCAGATTTTAAGTGAAGGGCTTCAAAGGAATATTCCTTTTTGTTTTGTTTAAAATTATTTAAAAATTTGAAATGAGACAAATCACAAAAAAATCTTCGTGGACAGACTTAAAGACAAGGCATTTGCACTTTGAGCTATTTGAATACTTGAAAAAAAAAAGAGTTCTTTTTTTTTTTTTTTCTGATAAAAGACTTTTGGAAGGAAAGGAAAGTAAAAAAAATTCTAGGTAGCAACATTCCAAGATCTAGAATATTTTAGTTTGTTTTGTTTTCTAGGCAAATCCATTTTTAAAATTTTCACATGAGTAACATATAACACCAAGCAGAAAATAAAAACAGATTAATGGCTAAATGGAACATGGAAGAGATATTTGAAAAAAATATTTAAAACCTCAAAAAATTGGGGCACCTGGGTGGCTCAGTCAGTGAAGTGTCAGACTCTTGATTTTGGCTCAGGTCACGATCTCAGAATTCTGAAATAGAGCCTGGTGTCAAGCTCCATACTACATGGAGCCTGCTTAAGATTTTCTCTGCCCTCTTTCCCTCCTTGCTCTTGAAAAGAAAAGAAAAGAAAAAAGAAGAAAGGGGAGGGGAGGGGGGGAGGGAATGGAAGGGAAGGGAAGGGAAGGGAAGGGAAGGGAAGGGAAGGGAAGGGAAGAGAAGGGTAGGGAAGGGTAGGGAAGGGTAGGGAAGGGGAAAGAAGGGAAAGGAAGGGAAAGGAAGGGCAGCCCTGGGTGGCGCAGCGGTTTAGCGCCGCCTTCAGGTCAGGGTGTGATCCTGGAGACCCGGAATCGAGTTCCACATCAGGCTCCCTGCATGGAACCTGCTTCTCCCTCTGCCTGTGTCTCTGCCTCTCTCTCTCTCATGAATAAATAAATAAAATCTAAAAAAAAAAAAAAAAAAAGGAAGAGAAAAACCCTTAAAAAATTGATCGTGTTGGGACGTCTGGGTGGCTCAGCAGTTAAGCCATCTGCCTTTGGCTCAGAGCATGATCCCCAGTCCCCAGATCCAGTCCCACATCGAGCTCCTTGCATGGAGCCTGCTTCTCCCTCTACCTATGTCTCTGCCTCTCTCTCTCTCTGTGTCTCTCATGATTATTTATATAAAATCTTAAAAAAAATGATGGTATCCTCAAATGCCTGATGATTAATTTGACCATAAAGATCATGTAGAGACATGAAAAATGTATAGAAACAATATTTTTTAAAAAGATTTTCAGGAGAAGAGGGACAGAGGGAGAAGGAGAGAGAGAATCTGTAGACAAATAAGTGCTAAACCTTATCATATTGCTCACAGTTTGGTAGGTGTTTAGCCTGGTAGGTGCTGGACATAGAGTCCAATGCAGGGCTTGATCTCACAATCCTGAGAGAATGATCTTAGCTGAAATCAAGAGTTGGATGCTTAAGCAACTGGGCCACCCAGGTATCCCTAGAATATATATATTTAAGATTTTATTTATTTGAGAGAGAACAACAGGGAGGGAAAGGGAGAGAGAATCTAAAGCAGACACTGCAGTGAGTTCACAGCCCAATATGGGGCTTGATCCCACCACTGTGAGATCATGACTTGGGTTGATACCAAGAGTTGGATGCTCAATCAACTGATCCACTAGACACACACAGGAACAACATTTTAAAAAATGAAATAGATACAGTATTTTGACAGCTGTTAAAAACTACAAGAACTCATGACTAGCTACCTGAAGAGGTCAGAGGGCTGGGGTAGTGCTGAGGGTTGTTTATTTTTCTTTAAACCAGCTTTATTTTATTTTATTTCATTTCATTTTATATTTTATTTTATTTTTATTTTATTATTCATGAGAGACACAGAGAGAGAGGCAGAGACACAGGCAGAGGGAGAAGCAGGCTCCATGCAGGGAGCCCGATGTGGGACTTGTTCCTGGGTCTCCAGGATCATGCCCTGGGCTGAAGGTGGCGCTAAACCACTGGGCCACTGGGGCTGCCCTATTTTAATTTTTTTTTATGATAGTCACAGACAGAGAGAGAGAGAGAGAGAGAGAGGCAGAGACATAGGCAGAGGGAGAAGCAGGCTCCACGCACCGGGAGCCCGACATGGGATTCGATCCCGAGTCTCCAGGATCGCGCCCTGGGCCAAAGGCAGGCGCTAAACCGCTGCGCCACCCAGGGATCCCAGGGGCTGCCCTATTTTAAAAATATTTTATTTATTCATGAGACACACACAGAGAGAGAGGCAGAGACAGGCAGGGGAAGAAGCAGGCTCCCCATGGGGAGCCTGATGTGGGACTTAATCCCAGGACCCCAGGATCATGATCTGAGCCAAAGGCAGATGCTCAACCATTGAGCCACCCAGGTGCCTCTGTAAACCAGCTTTAATTAGTGAAAATAACATATCAACAGGAGCAGGGAGCCCATATTTATTCTTCATATTCTAACAAAGCCTCAAGTTGTTTTGTTTTGTTGTTCTTGCTCGTGTTCTTGTGCATATGTGTATGTGTATATGTAGGTGTGTGTTTGTCAGGGTGGTGTTTGTCAACAGCAACAGTATTGATATTCTGGACCGGGTAGTTCTATGTTGTGTGAGGCTGTCATGCGCAATGTTGGCAGTATCCTAGGCCTCTGCCCACTAGATGACAGCAGTTTTCCCTTCTATCATGACATCAAAAATTGCCCCCAGTTGAGAACCACTGTTTCAGAGGATCTTTTCTAAAGATTTTATTGATTGATTGATTGAAAGAGTAGAACAGGACAGGGGCAGGGTGAAGAGAGAATCTTCCAGCAGACTCATTACCGAGCATGAAGTGACGCAGGACTTGATTGCAAGACCCTGAGATCACGACCTGAGCTGAAACCAAGAGTTGATGCTTAACCTCCTGAACCACCCAGGCACCCCTCAGAGGATCTTTTATAAACAGCAGTTTATTTTTGGGTTTCCCTGTTAAAATTATCCATAAAAACAACTGTGTTGTGTGTCTAGTGTATACATTTATTCCAATTCAGCTGGCACTTACTGGTCATGTACTATGTGCTGGACACCATGCCACGATCAGACATGATATTCCTATATACGCATTTTTATTCTTTTAAACACTAACCCAATTATTTCCAGTGACAGCAAGGAGGACTGGCTTTGCATTTTTAAAGAGGAATGCCTAGTTTTAGTTCTTAAACTACTTACTGTTCCAGTTTTCCTGGTTAAATTTAGAGGGTAACAAAAGCCTTTTTTTTAAAGCCTCTTTGTAGCTTGGTGTGTTATATAATTTAAGAAAAACGAGCATATAGTAATACTGTGTTCAGTTTCTGCTTTAACTCATTTGGGGAAGCTTTTGATGCAGTGGCCACTTCCAAACTTGGTACCCTTCCATTGAGGATCACTGGCTCTGTGTGCCTACACTGGGTGAGAGGCTCCTGGGGTTTCTAGGGAATTCCAAAGTCATATTTCATTTTTATACCCAGAAAAGGCATGTTAAAGAATGCAGAGAAGATTTTTTCCAGCCATTGAAAGGTTTCCTCTTGCCTGGTATTTGATGAAAAAGATCAATAAAAGGGAGGGGGAGATGCTGATGTGGGAATTTCTACTTCATTGGCTACTACAACATAACCCTCAGCTTTGGGAGCAATAACTTCAGGCAAGTTCAGCCAGATACTGTGCTAAATTGCTTTTTATATATTCTCTCACTTTACCCTTACATCACTCTAAGAGTAGGTTTTTTTTTGTTTTTGTTTTTGTTTTTGTTTTTTGACTAGGCTCCACACCCAGCATAGGTCCCAATGCAGGGCTTGAACTCAACAACCCTGAGATCAAGAGCCAGACATTCAACAAACTGAGCCACCCAGGCACCCCTAAGATCGGGTCTTATTATCCTCATTTTACAGATGAGAAGAAAGAGGCAGAGGCAGGATAAATGATTACCTAGTGGCTGACTTCAGGATCCCACAGCCCATGCTTTTAACCCAACATACTACCAGACTAGATGTCCTCCCCTTTTATATTGTCTCAATGGACTCTTTACTTCCCAGTTGGTAGCATGCATTGCTTTTGTTGTAATTCATTCAATGCCTGTCTTCCTCACTAGACTGCACATTCTATGAAATCTTAACCTATTCTAACTTACTCTATGACACATGGCCTGGCACATGAGAGTCACTAAATAGCTATCTCTTAAGTGAAATAAATCTGTTAATTAAATTATGGCAAGATCCCTTTCTAAGAGTTCTAGCTGACTAACAACTACTGATCTCTTACTGTTATTGGTAAGCAGGGTGTGCAAAGTGGTGGTGAGCTTTGGGTTCTATGATGGAGCTGGAGAACTTAGCACCCATGAGAATCATCAGAAACAAGATGGCCTACAGTTTGAGGGCTACATTGTTGTGGACATAATTTCAAAATAGGAAATCCAAGTGCTTCAGAAGGAATCTCCCATTTCTTCCTGGATGATTTAGAACTTTCTATATCTGGGGTGCCTGGGTAGCTCACTCTGTTCAGCGTCTGCTTTCTGCTCAGGTCATGATCTCAGGATCCTGGGATCAAGCCCCACATTGGATCCTGGGGATTGAGCCCCTGCTCATGGGGGAGCCTGCTTTTCCCTCTCCCTCTGCTGCTTTCCCTGCTTGTGCGCACGCTCTCTCAAATAAGTAAACAAAATCTAAAAAAGAAAGAGAGAGAGAGAGAGAGAGAAGAAAGAAAGAAAGAAAGAAAGAAAGAAAGAAAGAAAGAAAGAAAGAAAGAAAGAAAGAAAGAAAGAAAAAGAAAGAAAGAACTTTCTATATCCAAGTGCTTTTCCTTTGCTGGGATCTATCTACAGCAGAGGGACAAATGATCAAGGACTGATATCATGTTTAGACTGTCATATTTCCAAGTTGCCACAAGATGGGAGTATTTTAAAACTTTGCTCTGATTTTCTCATCATTAATGTTTGTGGGCCATCTGGTGATGAAACCTGTGTCCCAATGCAGCACACTGGAACTCTGAAAAACAAACACAGCTCTGTCTTTGCTGTTGGAAATTTGACTTATGAGATTGCCAAAAGGAAATGGATATTAAATCAAGAGAATTAACAGTTGTTGGTGTGTAACTGTTATGTGCTGCATTTGAAAATAACTGTAATGTAAAATGAAAAGATTATTGCAATGGAAATTCAGTTTTTTGCATGGAAGTTTCTTTTGTTAGAGCTTCCAGAGTTGAAGCTTTAGCCTAATAATTGACCATTATCTTGACCTGTGGTTCCACTGTAGAAATTTGGTTGCTTGTGGTGCATATTGCTACTATCAAACTTTCTACAGCGTTTCTGGTCCTTCAGGCAAAAAGCAAGTGCATCTTAAGTGTCCTGGGACAGAAATTACAGTTTTAGAAATTCAAATCGCAATTGGTGCAATACACCAAGGTAGAGAGGACTGAAGAGCTTATGGTTAGTGAAGTGTGTATACTAGTTGATGTGCAAAAAGCCCATTTGCAAAGAAATCTATTCTATTCAGAATTGATGGTGAGCTTGGCTACAACATGGGATACTTTAGTGCTTTTTGAGACTCTTGTCCTAAAGGTGGAGAGAGAGAAGCAATAGACAGGAAAAGAAGGACAAAGGAGGGAGTTTGGTCAGATTGGAGGAGGAAGGACTGGCAGGCACTCCACGTTTCTGCGGCCATGGTGGCAAATCCAGAAAGACCAACACAGGCTTTTCATTATCACCCCTTCAATTGCCACTGAGGCCTGTGATTGCAGACTCTGCTGTAGGGAATTAATTGGCTCCTAGTTTTTCTCAGGTGTTGTATGCCCAGGCACATGGGCCTGTTTCCACACAGAACATTCAATGAGCCAAGAGACATGCTTCTTAACATAGTTGCTTTGTTGGCTGGTCTGTCCAGCATACCCTCTACCCTCTACTCAGGTGGACTACTCACTCCCCAATCCCAGGGGTGACAGGTATTCATGCCATTTCATTCCTACCATCCTAATTTTCCTTACCTCAGCTCACAGAATCCTAGAGTGTCAAAGATTTAACAGAAAGAGAAGTGAGGTCAAGTGATTTGCCCAAGAAGCATCCCCAATATGAAGCTCTTTGCCCACATTTTCCTGTCCAACTCACCAAAATATGCCCCATTTCTAAGCCCACCTCACAGCTTCATCTTTAAAGTCCTAGATTATTTATTGTAAAAATCTATGTGTCTCAATTACATACCCTCTGCTGTTTCTCACTGTTGCTTTTTGATTCCCTGCCAGATGCTAGGTCCCTTGAACATGGGATTGTATCTTATCCACCAGGGCTTCTCAAACTTTAACGTGCACCCAGATAACCTAGAAATATAGTTTAAAAAAAAAAGGAGAGTCTGATTCAGAAGGTCTGGAGTGGGGCCTGAGACTCTATTTCTAACAAATTCCCTTGGTAGTGGTGCTGGTACTGCTGGCCTAGCACAGCATTTGGTAATTGGCTGATGGCTGCTTTCTCTTAGAAATGCTGCAGGAATCCGTCAAATCTGATAGACATTGGTTTTCCTGTCTGCAGTGTTTTAAAGAGATAATAAAAGTTTGTCTTTGTTATGGGTAGGTAGAGTAGTGTGGCTGGTTAAAGCATGGGTTTCAAAATAAAAGCTAATCTTTACCAAGTACTTACTGTGTGTTAGGCATTGTGAAGAACACTTTATATCATTATTGGATTTAATCTTTGGAAAGAAAAATGTTAAGTAAAACACAAAACCATTGTGTTATGTTTGGGTTATCAGATAATGAAGACCAATTTAAGTCATTTCTCTTTCTCTAGGACTACCGAGTGTCTATAGATTTTGAATACAGTGCTCCTTTAAGAAAAGCTTTGTAAATCCACTAGAATTTTTATATCAGCTGATAGTTTAAAAATCATGACTGATTTCTCAAAATAACCACTTATTTTGTGCCTTATATGAGGATGTGGAAAGTGTTTCAAAAGAATTTGAATCAACTAAAAGATAATGGATGCTTAACCTATATAAGTCAGATAAGTGAATTATGAATTTATTAGTATAAAGTTATACATCTTATTTCTGGGTTTTGGGGTCTTAAGAATAGTAAATTTGGCCAAAGCAAAAATGCATTTGTCTTGAGAATTCTTTAGAATTCAAAATCTAACTAGTAGCAAGCATTTGTTGATTAAAAAATTTATTTTCATTCTCTAAAGGAAAACTCATATTTCTGACCCTTTTTTTCTTGAGTTGAGGAAATGTGTGTGTATGTGTATATATGTATTTTTCTGATTTTACAGTAACTCTTTTGTCTAAGTACTGTTGTCTTCATTTTATAGGTGTGGAAACTGAGGCTCCATGAAATTAAATGACTTGTCCAGTCTTGCACAGCTACTAGGACTTGACCCAGGATACAAATTCACATCACTTTTTAAACCATTTATTTTGAAAAATTAAAAACTTACAGAAAAGTTTTGAGAATGGTACAATGAACATCCATATACCTTTCCTCTTGATTCACTGATTGTTACCATTTACAAAGCCCACATTCTTAGCCACTTTACCATTTATTCAGCATATTGTGACCTTAGAATATTACACAACCTCTCTGTATTTGATTTCTTTATGTGCAAGTAGTTAAAAATATCTATACTGAGTGTTTTAAAAATGAAGATAAAGTGGGGCGCCTGGCTGGCTCAGTTGGTAGAGCATGTTACTCTTGATCTTGGGGTCATGAGTTCAAGCTCCATATTGAACATAGAGCTTATACACACAAAAAAAGTAAAAATGAAGATGTGAGTCCAGCAAATGTTTATTGAGCTGCTACCATTCTAGGAGGAATCCAACCTATAAGCCAGAAAAAAATCAAGATAGCACATTGTATGCCCTCATAAAGTCAGATGTTGGGGAACAGACAGTGAAGGGATACACTGGGCAAATTCAGATGGTCTATGCACTGGGAGAAAACAAAGCCTTTAAAGCAGTCTGGAAGGCTTCCTGGAGGAGGTGACCTCTAACCTGAGGTTTGACTCATGAAAGGGATCGAACCACGTATAGTGGGAGCAGAATGGGCCAGCCTACCCAGAGTGGATGCTGAAGATCTTTTTATTCAACAAGAAAGGGCGATTGTGGAGTTTCCCCTTGTGGGGATTGTTTAAAAGAGAGCACATGCTCTCAGGTAGACTAGATAATAACCTCATGAAAGGGCTGGCCAGTAGGTTTTCCAGAGTCTGTTCTAGCTTTGTGCATCTATAGCTCCTCATAGAGTGCTACAAGCATAGATTTCTGAGAAACAATCTTTGTAAAAATGTCTTGACTTCCTTGGCAATTATTTCCCTTTAAGCTTGTAACTTTTAATACTAATAAGCTGTGTTATTAACTAATGGCAGTTGCTGTCCAAGGAAGTATGATTTGTTTTTCTGGAATCTCAATAAACTTTTGTTTCTAATTTAGAAATTGGATGAAGACGTACATCAAAAAATTGCAAGAGAAATGAACCTCTCTGAAACTGCTTTTATTCGAAAACTGAACCCAACTGACAACTTTACACAAAGTAAATATGCTTTTTTTTTTTTTATTTTAAGCCATTCTTGAACAGTAGCAGAAGCTACTTTTCCAGTGGGGGAATGATATTTAAGAGAGATGCCCATACACTATTTGCATACAGACAGGAGAGAAGGTGGGGAGATTCTAATTTGGTTTTGTTCATCTGGGGGAGCCCTAGGATGTTAAATTTGAAGGTTTCTGCTCCAGATCTGTCACTGGGGAGCCCTAGGATGCTGGCCTAGACTTCACTCCTCCTTCACAGTGTATTTCAGCTATTATTATAGTGAAATATTTAGAAAAGAATAAGAAAATGAAAAGTTTGTGACCCACTTGTATGGGAATGATCTTGTCTCTCTTTGGCTTTCCTCCTGAAGGTTCCTGCTTTGGATTAAGGTGGTTTACACCGGCAAGTGAGGTTCCGCTCTGTGGCCACGCTACCCTGGCTTCTGCAGCTGTGCTGTTTTACAAAATAAGTAATGTGGTTTTCTTTTATGAACCTATAACTGAGCAAATAGCAAATATTTTAAAAAATTGTCACTCTTTGTAATGAATTAAAGTGACTGCTATAAAGACATTGCTGATTCTATTCATGCCATTCATTACACTGAAACAAATATAGCCCCCGAAACTTTGGCCTTTCTGAGTATGTTCCAGGCCTGTAGGAAAGCCATGGTCATTGTTCCTTAGAATGCCATTTTATTTTGAACACGAGCTCTTTGGTGTCTGACCAGCACAGGAAAGGAGCTTGCAAGACCCAATAGGCATCTCACATGATGTGACATTTTGCTCCAAATATGTCCCCACCCACATTCAGATTCATTTCACAAGAGCTTCTTCTTTTTTTTGAAGTAAACTATGCTCAACATGGGGCTTGAACTCACGACCCCAAGATCAAAAAGTCACATGCTCTATGGACTGAGCCAGCCAAATACCCCTCACAAGAGCTTCTTCACTCTGATGTTTAAAGATTCATGAGCCCCGACTATATACATTTTCCTTGTGAAGAAATGAAGCTGCACCGAAATTCTACCAGTTTTCATCTTAGCTACATTTAGTATAATAAAGATCAGGGCTTGGTGGGAATGAGGCAGAAGAGAGATGCCTAGAAACACCTTGTAAGTGGAGATGGAAGCAGCCATGAATAGGTGTAGACAACAAACAAGAACTTAAACAAGGAAATAAATAGGAAGATATGACAGAGTAACTAAGGAGAACAGAGTTGGAAAAGGAAGTTCTCTGGAGAGTTACTTAGATAGGGACAATACTGGGAGGTGTTACAGCACAAGTTTCCCTAGGAAGCACATTGCATGCCAGAAGAACTGTGGGCAGTATTCTTGGGGTCAATATTGAGTAAAGAAAGCTGAATAGAACAGAGGGAGAAGTTGAGCTGCAAAGTGGTAGCAACAAAAAAAGGCCTACACCAAATCCACAGGTAGATCTGAACTGCGAAGATCCTTCAGGTGGTACAGTTCCAAATAGAAACAAAGCTTCAGGCCTTTATACCCTTCATCGACCAGCCCGTAATGCCCAGAATAGCAGCATGAGTTTGGGTAAAGAAGCTCTACTCACCCGAGGGTGATTTGCAGAGTGGGACTCAGCTGAGAGCTATCAGTCATGAACACCCCTGGCAGCTGGGGCAGGGCTGGGTAAAGGAGACAAGGCTTCAGGTTGCACCTGAGAGCAGGTGCTTCCTTTTTTTTTTTTTTTTTTTTTTTTGAGCAGGTGCTTCCTTAAATGTTGCCTCTGTGTTGCCTTGCCTCACCTGGTCCTAGCCTTCAGAGGGGAAGGTTGAGATGCTGGACAGCAGTATCCACTCAACGGGTCCCTCAACGGGACCTTGAGGTTGAAGAATATGAAGCCACCTGTGCAAAGAATTAGAGTGGGAAGAGGAGCATTTGGGCAGAGGCAGTAGCAAATGCAAAGCCCTGAGGTGTAGTCTGTATACCTGGAGTGGCTGGAGCTCCCTGGGGGTGGCTGGCAGGAAATAACATTGAGACTCCTCTACAATGTAATCCATTATATGTCTTAACAAGATAATTTTGGTTTCTGTGGATAGGGGACAGAATGAAGGCAGGCCGCTACCCTGAAATATTGTTTAGGAACTCAGTCTTAAAAAGATTTAACTGAAGTTGGATTGAGTGCCTTTTGAAAACTCCACATTGTTTGGTGTAGGGCAGAGATTTGGAATAATAGCCTTCAGACTGATCTCCCACAGGGTGGTCTTAAGGTTAGATAAGATAAGGTATGGAAAAATGCTTTGCAAATAATGATGTCATCCACCAATTATAATGAGAAAATTTTATTTATTTATTTATTTATTTATTTATTTATTTATTTATTTATTTATTTATTTATTTAATTCATGAGAGACACACAGAGAGAGGCAGAGACAGAGGCAGAGGGAGAAGCAGGCTCCATGCAGGGAGCCTGACATGGGACTCAGTCCTGGGTCTCCAGGATCACGCCCTTGGCTGAAGGTGGCGCTAAACCACTGAGCCACCCAGGCTGCCCTATAATGAGAAAAATTAAACTTTGAGTTTTAAAGTATAAATTTTATATTCAGGGAAAGTTAGTGAACAATGCCAGATTTCCTTGCCTTTTAGGTATGGTTAAGTTTTACAGAAATATTAAGGGGTAGAAAAGACTTAGGTCACAAATCTGTTTTCACTAAAAATGTTACCCACATTGAGATCAGATAAGTGGTCCAAGTTGTATCAGTAACATGAAGGGCTAGTATATCAGCGTTGTGGTCCAGTCTTTTTTTTTTTAATTTTTATTTATGATAGTCAGAGAGAGAGAGAGAGGCAGAGACACAGGCAGAGGGAGAAGCAGGCTCCACGCACCGGAGCCCGACGTGGGATTCGATCCCGGGTCTCCAGGATCGCGCCCTGGACCAAAGGCAGGCGCCAAACTGCTGCGCCACCCAGGGATCCCTGTGGTCCAGTCTTTAAATAAAAATTTTTTGTATAGCTTGGTTTATTCAGGGTAAGCTTGATTTGTTTCTAATAGATTGTTGTTTATAATTTGTATATTCTGTTTGTCATCCCCTTGGCATATTTTAGACTAGTATTATTTATACAATACAGTATTGCAGGTGGGTATTTAAAAATCTGCATTAGAAAACACTATTATATCCCTGTGAGGTAGGTTTAATTCTTACCCCATTTTATTGATGAGGAAATTGAGGCTTAAGGAGGTTAGGTAATTGCTCAGGGGCACAATTAGTCATTATAATAAGGAGCTGGCATTTGAAGCCTTGCAGTATGATGTCAAGTCCAATCAGTTATGTTCTTAGCTCTTAAGTGAGAATCCAGTGAGGGCTGTCTCTACTCTGACCCCAGTAACCCAAACCTGAACCTCTCCTCACAGAAAAAGGCAGCACTGCCAGGGAATCTAAGGCAACACAATAGTGATCAAAACAGATGTACAAATATATAACAAAATTAATTTTCCTATTTCTTGATTTCCTTTCATAGAGTTTTCTAATTTACAAAGTAAGACTCCTTTTTTTTTTTTTTTTTTTGGCCAGAAAATGTGAATAACACTCTAACCTTTGTCACTCTGAGTGGGGAACTTAAGGCCAGAAGAGCAGAGGATGGTATTATCCTGGATCTGCCTCTTTATCCTGCCCACCCCCAGGTCAGCTCTTTCTTACTATTGCCATGAATTGTATTAATGGACAGCTTTCCTGTTTTACAATGGTCTCATCTTTTTTCCTCATCTAGGACTTCCATGAAGTGGAGGACTTGATAAAAGTAGGTAAAAAAGAATTAAACCTAAGCTCGTGTGATTTGGTCACTTGTTTGAACACAAAGATTCAGTACCATTTGGGCACCTGGGTGGCTCAGTTGGTTAAGCATCTGCCTTTGGCTCAGGTTATGATCCCAGGATCCTGGGATTGAGTCCCGGGGTCCTATGATCCTGCAATTGAGCCCTGGGTTGGAGTCCCTGCTCAGCAGGGAGTCTGCTTCTCCCTCTCCCTTTCTCCCACCCTCTGCTTGTCCTCTCTCACTTTCTCTCAAGTAAATAAATAAAATCTTAAAAAAAATTCAATAACATATGACCCCCAAAGATAGGCCTTCTATCAGTATAAATGTTCCCACATATGCTTGGATGTAAAGTGCATTTGAGGTGTGAATTTTATTTTTTTTTATTTTTTTTATTTTTTTATGATAGTCACACACACACACACACACACACACACACACAGAGAGAGAGAGGCAGAGACATAGGCAGAGGGAGGCTCCATGCACGGGGAGCCCGACGTGGGATTCGATCCTGAGACTCCAGGATCGCGCCCTGGGCCAAAGGCAGGCGCTAAACCACTGCGCCACCCAGGGATCCCGAGGTGTGAATTTTAGTGTTGACTCTATTTGGTGAGAAGTTTGAGCAGTTGTCCCTAACTCTTCATTGCCAGCAGTAGCCTCCTGAAGTAAGGGGGAGGAGAGACTGCTGGTGTTGGGCTGAGCATGAAAGCAATAAAAACTGCTGGGCAGGGCAGCCCCAATTTCTGTGGTGAAGAATGAGCTGAGGTGAGGGTCTGTGCTTCGATGGAGGGGGGCAGGAAAGCACGGGCAACTTGACAGAGAAGGCAAGATTCATACATAGTCTGGCTTCCTCAAGAGATCTAGGTAGGGGTGGGTCTTCATAACAATAATAACAATCATGCTAATGAACATTTTTGAGAGTCGCCCCTGTGTAGTCCATAGTACTAAGCTTTTCACATGCAACTATCTCATTTAATACTGTCACTGGTTGAAATCGGTGCTACAGTTGTCTTATGGGGATTCCAGAGGGCCAGAGGGCCCGAACAGCCCTGGATGACCTGGGACTTAGTTTGTAGAGAAGGAAGGGCCCAGTCAGGACCAGGGCAAGGGATGCAGTGAGAAAACCAATTCTCACTAAATGACCTATTGTGGGTACCACTGGGGTGTTTCTCTGTGAATTTTCAACTACAGCATTTATAATTTCTTTAGTGTCTTGCATTATCTACATTTTCAAAGAATAAAAGCAAGCATTACAGATTCCGATTTTACACTCTGCCCCACCTATGTCTTGGGTTTTATGAGACAAGCCAAATTCATGAATGAACTGCTTTAAGCATGTTGACAAGAAAATGGAAAATATTCACTGTATAGACCTTGTTCATGGTAGAAAGAATTTAACGTGGTATCTCTAAGCCTCAGGGTCAGCATTGGTAATGGGGTGATGATTAAGGGCTTTTTATCCTGAGTATTGTTATTTTGTGTTCCTAGAAATTGGCAATAAGATTCTCAGCTGAAAATTAGACTTTCAAATTGACATAAGAATCCATGCAGAGGAAGGCTGAATGACCCCTTTGAGAAACTGAAAAGCCCCGAGAACAGATGGGATCTGGCTGCAAGAGATTCCATTTTCAGAGGGAGGGACATTATTTAGCAGTGGTCACAGGAGCAGATAGCCGAGGCACCACCCAAAGCAGAGGGAGTTTTGGCTTTGGGACCTGGAGCATCTCAGTCACTAAAGAAAGTTAGAGAACCTGAAGTTACCTAATGATAGCCAGATAACTACTGTGTAATTTTCATCTACTCTACCCACAGCCAGGGGTGGTTCCAGAGGGTGACTTGGAGGGGTTTCCACCCCCTCCTTCCTCATCCCTTTCAGCACTCCAAGTCAACAATGTTCTAGGTCATGTGCAGTCTTAGGTAAAGGGTGAATCATGGTATCTTTAGAAAATGTTGCTGTGTTACTGATCTGTAGCATACAATCTAAGTGAAAACAGTGCTTGCCACACAGAGCAGCATTAAGATGAGTGCTGTAGTCCCCAATTCCATTCAAACTGCTGGCCTGGAGACCTTACCATGTAGAATCTTCTAGTTACTGTTGCTGGGACTCCATATATATTATTTCATTTAATCCTCACAACAATGCTAAGAGGTGTGCCTGAGGCCCCCATTTCTACAGACAGTAGACAGTAGTGATTCAGAGTTTTGATGCCAGGACCCCTCAGACCTGGGTCAAGGTGTGTGTGTGTGGTGTGTGTGTGTGTGTGTGTGTGTGTGTGTGTGTGTGTGTATGCGCATCCCTGTCCCTGGGCCTAAGTCTTCCTCCTTATTTGTGAGGAAAACGCCCATTTGAAGGATTGTGATGAGGCACATAGTAATGCTTATGAACAATGTCTGTCTTTGGCTCTCAGAGGGTAAGCTCAACCCCCTTTAAAGTTCTCTGGTCTCCAGAAAACTGGCCTTCCTTAGGCAATACCTTGAGTTCTGAAACTGAACTAAAACTCTTGGGATTGGAGACATTGGGTGTGCCTGGCATACAGGAAATGCTCATGAGAAGTTGCTCCCCATACAGAAGATCATGATTTGATCCAGGGGGCACTCCTGAGGAGTTTTTGGTCTATCTCCACAGACTGCTATAGGTAACACCCTGGTCCAAGACATTCGCTATTCTCCAGATACCCGAAAACTCCTTGTCCGACTCAGTGACACTTATAAGAGGTAAACAAGATTTCTGGCTTCATCAGCACTTTGGGGAGGGCTGAGAACTCTATAGCTCTGGCTTTGTCTGTGCTATATCCAGTCAAAATGTGATTTATGCAGTCAGAGAGCTTTATTCCCAGGAAGAAAGATACTCTCCTTGCTCTTTCCTCCTCTCCTGCTGAGCTGTTTGGGCAAGCCGCACCCTCTTTTGCTTTATAGACTCTGTATAGTGGTCTGCGAGATGGGTTGTCTTAATCCATCCCATTTATGAACAAGGTCATTTCTGGAGAACCTGAAGGTGAACACACAAGATCTGTTGCAAGTGGAAAACACAGGGAAGGTGAAAGGACTCATTCTCACCCTTAAAGGAGAGCCTGGAGGGCAGACCCAAACATTTGACTTTTACTCCAGATATTTTGCACCGTGGGTTGGTGTGGCTGAAGATCCTGTAACAGGTACTTTTTGACTTGGATCCTGGGGAGGGTTCAGTGGTAGAGGAGGGTAACAAATAGTTCTATAAGTGCCCTTCACATGACCTTTCAGGTTTTTGAGCTGTTTTTGTTTCCCTATTTCCCCATTCCTTCACTGAAGTCTCATGTGAAAACCACAGAATGAAGGAGGCAGTATAGCAGGGTTAAAACTTCATTCGGACAGCCTGGGTTTGCATCCTAGCTGCTTTACTGTTGACCTTGGGCAAATGACTTAACCTCTTAAAGTTTCTATTTCCCTTGTTGTGATGAGTACTGGATGTTACATGTAAGTGATGAATCACTGAATTCTACTCCTGAAACCAAAATTACACTATATGTTAACTAAGTAAAAATTAAATAAAAACTAAAAAAATAAAAAATAATAATAAAGTTTCTATTCCCTCCCCTATTGAATGTTAGTAATACTTCATAGAGTTATGTAAAAACAATGCATGGTAAGTGCTTAGCCCAGTGCCTGGCACATGATAAGTGCCCAATAACTATTAGCTGTTTTAATAATAATGATGAAACAGTTCCTTGAACCAACACTTCCAGATCTGCCATTTGCAAAATTCAGGGGCCTATGTCCACTATAGTCACAAAGCCGTTCTTTTCTTTTTTCTTTTTTCTTTTCTTTTCTTTTTCCGATGACCAACCTGCATTATCATTGGCACCTAAATAAGATTTGTTTTTTGAAGGATAAGCTGCTGGTATGTAGGTAGGAAATTGGGACAGGGATGGCTTTCCCAGAACTGCCCCAAAGTGGGTGGGATGGGTTTGGGAAGATTGGTACTCAAGATCTACTGGCCAGAAGCAGAGGGATGACATCAAAGATCAGCAAGAAT
Source organism: Nyctereutes procyonoides (assembly GCF_905146905.1). Taxonomy (NCBI): domain Eukaryota; kingdom Metazoa; phylum Chordata; class Mammalia; order Carnivora; family Canidae; genus Nyctereutes; species Nyctereutes procyonoides. The sequence goes on from NW_026575046.1 coordinate 68,655,073, forward strand.
GTGAAGTTTCCTCCTTTCATCCCCTCTGAGAAGAGTGAGCTAAGCAGAAAAAGGGAGGAATGCTTGATGGAAGAGGTTGGTGGATAGGATGGTGGCCAGGGAAGAAGGAGGCTGGGAAGAACCTTTGAGGCTCCAACTCTGGAAAAAAGACAGAGGCCGGGATGGTTTTAGGACTTTTACTTAGTCTCTGAGAAAGAAAACATATGAAATTCAAAGTTCAGCAAAGCACTTTTTTTTTAGAGACTCAGGAAAATGCCCAATGACATCCACACAGTACCGCTTGATGCTACCCCGTGAAAAAGAAGTTTCAAGTAGATTTATATATAGGTGCTTTATGAAGATTTTAATTGGTACAGAGGGCAAGTGTTTTCTCCTGTAATAATGCTTTTCTCAAGTGGGACAGTCTTGGGACAGTGAGGATCAGCCATCTCAGCTTGTTGGAGACTGAGGGATTTCTCAGCATATTTCTCTCATATGTTAGCCCTTTGGTGCTAACACCAGGACACCCATGGGCGAACTGGGATGATTGGTCACCCTAGATGGAGCTCTTCATGACTTTTAGTAAGTTTTCCTGAAGAAAACTCATCCTTTTCTCTCTCCAAAGACTTTTCTGTCAGTTATTACTTTATATTTTGTTTCTTAATTTTATTTATTTATTAGATTTTAAAAATTTATTTATTCATAAGGGACACAGAGAGAGAGGCAGAGGCACAGGCAGAGGGAGAAGCAGGCCCCATGCAGGGAGTCTGACGTGGGACTCCATCCCGGGTCTCCAGGATCATGCCCGGGACCGAAGGCAGCACTAAACCGCTGAGCCACCCGGGCTGCCCTGTTTCTTCATTTTAATATCTATTCACTGATATAAAACTAGGCCACAATTGAGTGAAAAAAAATACCTCACTAAAAGAAAGTTCATTTGGCATCAAAAGCCTGAAAATGTACGCTTAATGGAAAATTTAACCCTTTGTCAGAGTTCCCAGTTTTCCTTGCATGTTCATCCTAGGAGGAAGGAGATGTTTCCTTTGAAAGATAAAGATTTGGGTTGAAGCCCTCACAGGCTGACAATGAACTGATAGGACAAAAATTATAACCTGCAGTTTACTAATTCAAAAAGATCTATGCACCTGTGTTTATTGCAGCATTATGTACCAAAGCCGAGAGATGGAAGCAACCCAAGTGATGGATGGTAGCTACACTTGTGGTGAGCATAGGGTAACATACAGAGAAGTTTAATCACTATGTTGTATACCTGAAACTAATGTAATATTGCGTGTCTACTAGACTCAAATTAAAAATTAGAAAAACTTGCAGTTTAATTCAGCTTTCAGAAAGTGTAAAACATAGCAGATATATCATTTGAAGGAACGTATTCAGAAATACTGTGTCTTCCTTTCTATGTCCATTCGTAATTTCACACTCTACTGTGGCCATGGCCAACATAATGACTAAGGCATCTAAGGTTTAGTCAAACCACATAGTTGTTTGTGATTGCTTCTAAATTTATAACAGTGTCACTCCTGTTTTTGTATCATAATTTTTCACTTCTTTTTAAGGGTCTGCGCATGCTGTTCTCAGCAGCTACTGGTCCCAGCAACTGGGGAAGAAAGACATGCATGGTAGGGGGCAGGGTTTTTTTTTTTTCAATTTTTAAAAAATTGCTAACTTTAGGCTAGGATTCCTTCTCATATGTACTATTTACTTGAAGGTGTAATAAAATGTCATGTATCACCCATGTGAAAATGAAAGGTTTTCAATTCCTTCATCTTGAATCCTCTACTCAGAACATCTTCCACTCCTGTCCTTTCCAACACACAGATACACTTCTAATACAGTATACAGTAAGTGTCCAATAAATGTATGTTGAATAAAATTAACTGTATAACTTTGGCTCAGTGAGGTTATTGAGAGTGTGACAAGTTGAAATCAGATGATTGCCAAAGTTCCTTATGCCTTTGCTAGGCACAAGATTGAATCAAACAATTTGCTTTTGAACCAAGTACCCCAGTGATTAATATATTGCCTGGGGGCAGAGAAAATAGATTACAGCCAATGGAGGCTACATAGTCCCAATAATCAAAGTAGGAATCCGACCCTACAGGATGGAAGTCTGACCTAGTGGGAGGGTGAGGCCTCTGTGAGTCTGATTTGGGGATAGCTGGTTGGCTCCTCTTGCTTTGGTGATCCTAGTTACTCCCCTACGCACTGAACTCCAGGAAGGCTGAAGCTGTGCCTCTTTTTTTGCCTGACGTGTGGTTGCTTGATACGCACAACAGGTGAACAAATTCCTTGTCCCTTTTGGAAAGATGAGGCTGTCTTAGGAGGGCCAAGATCACCCCTCTTTATTTATTTAGACTTCTAGTCCATGCCTCTATCTTATCACATGTCCTTGCTTATTCCTAGACGGAAGTGGGGAGGAAACTCTGGGTGGGGTGTGTCTGGGACATTGTGGGAAGTAATAGAGGAAATGACTCAGGAAGAAAAGATGTGGAGCTGTGTGTTTTGTGGATCAAATTGTGTTTGTGGCCCCTGGATCCTCAGGAGAACAGAGCAGTCTGGGCAGTATGACAGATAGATGAAGAAATTTATACTTTAAACTGAGCTGGGAGGATTCTGGAACTTATACTAAGAGGTCTTTCACTATGTTTTGTTAATTAGAAGGGGTGAAAAGGAACAATATCAATTTGTGACTTGTTTTATGTTTTCTTTAGCCTTTCAGTGTTCCCGCCGAGGAGGAGAACTGGAGATTTCACTGTGCCCCGATGGACGAGTTGACATTAAGGGTGGCACTGCTATTGTTTTAGAGGGCACTCTGACAGCCTAGATGTGGTTGTGGTCGTGGTTCTTTTGATGCCACTATTTTGTTATTTTGAATGACTAAGTATTTTCTGCATAAAAAGAAATGGAAGTGGCTGCCTTTACCAAACTTGCATAGCAGTTCACTTCATCCTCATGTTAGAAATAGAAAAATGAAAACATATTAATGGAAATTTAATCACGCTTTCTAACTAATTCACTAATGGAGTTTTGACTCTACCTGTGAGTGTATTTGCAATGGAAGTAACCAGTAACAAAATAATGTTGTCACCTGATTATGACTACCAATAACACAATGAGGAACAAATTTATGGGGAGTAAGAGCAAACCATTTAAACTCAGGTATGAGTATCTGATAGACTATTTTGTAGCCTTTAAAAAGACCCAATAATCATTTGGAAATATTGAAAAATACTTCATGATATAATTCTAAGAAAGAGAATTCAAAATGTTAGCATTGTTATGTCTGTGTACAATATGAACTTACATGGACAAAGATGGGTCATGAAGATAGAAAGGTGAAAGCTATTCATATGTGTGTGTGGACAGGTAAGATTGGGAGTCATTTTAATGCACCTAAGAAATTATTTCCCTTATTGGAACACACTCATGTTCAATAACTAACAATCAGAACATATAACAGAATAACCAATAAAGTCAGAAATTTCAAAAGATGTATGTGTATTAGTGTGGTAGTAAAATTAAACACTAAAAGCAAATGTAATGTCTTTATCTTGATGTATGGCTTTAGAGCTATAGCTTAAAAGGCATTCTTCTCTTACCTTAATAAAATTGGTTTTGGGATGCCTGGATGGCTCAGTGGTTGAGCATCTGCTTTCGGCTCAGGGTGTGATCCTGGGGTCCTGGGATTGAATCCCACATCAGGCTCTCCGCAGAGAGCCTGCTTCTCCCTCTGCCTATATCTCTACTTCTTTCTGGGTGTCTCTCATGAATAAATAAATAAAATCTTTAAAAAAAATAAAATTGGTTTTAACATAACTTTCAGTTAAATCTGTAATGTTGATTATCTGTTATTGGCTCTGGGATGGGGGCTTTTTCAAGTCATTAATAGTGTTTGTTTAAGGTGGTCTCATTGATGGTAATTCTTAGCCATCTCAAAAACTGCAAGCTAATCAGTTAGAAATTCCAATAGTGTCCCAATTTTGTTTTCTATTTTTATTAATTTTTTCTAAGGCATATAACAGTGAATTTATTCTAGCAATAATCTTGTATTTCCCCTAATTTACAGTGAAGTAAACAATTCTCTAGCCTCCAAGCTTTAACTTAATGAGTAACCAATGATCTGCCACATACCTCACAGCTTCTCACAACTCATCAGTGGATCATGACACCAAGGGTGAGAATTACAGAGGCTTTTCACAAGGTTTTCTCAATCTGGGACTGAATTGTATGAATGATTTTATATAAACGCATAGTTGAAAGGGTCTGAATTTTATCATCCAAATGTATGCTCTTTTTAAAAAATATTTATTTAAAAAATTACAGTATAATTAATATACTGTGTTATATTAGTTTCAGGTGTGCAATATAGTGATTCAACAATTCTGTATACTCAGGGCTCATCTCGATAAGTGTACTCTTAATCTCCTAAGTTCTTAATAGATATTTTTGGGATACAAGTTCCTGAGGTGACTCTGCATTCTTTTTTGTATGAAAGTTGTTATTTGAAACATCTGAGTTGACTTTTCATCCTATATTTTAAAGGATTTTTATTTATTTATTTGATAGAGTGTGCAGCAGGGGTGGGGAGGGGCAGAGGGAGAGGGAGAAGTAGACTCCCTGCTGAGTTGAGTCCTCCTCAATCCCAGTATCTTGAGATCATGACTTGAGCTGAAGGTAGATGCTTAACTGAGCCACCCAGGTGCGACTTCATCCTATATTTTTAAACCTTATATTAACTTTTATAAGTTACTTTAAAAAAATCGTCCATTTAGAAATGAACAGTTGAGTCAGAATAGTCTGATCATATTTACTGTGTTTACTTGGTCAACCTGGTCAAAGACTGAGTGGCTGTAGGGGTCATAGTGCTCCAGAGGGGCAGCCAAGGAAACGGGTGGGGCAGGAGAGGGATACCCAAATGGATAATAAGAAGAAATGAAATGACATCTTTGGGTAGCAGGAGCAAAGAGCTTCTAGAATCAGCATACTGTGCAGAGTGAGTTTTTTGCTGATATAAGTAGGGTGGCTTTGAGGGTGCAGATTTTCCCTTGCCTCTTCTGCTTCTGCACACTTCTTACCTACCTACTCTGATTAAGAGTGGACATAGTGTAATGTGTAGGGAGATTGTTAGAGATGTATCCCAGCACTCAAGTATAATATTGCCATTGCTTGAAACAAGAGCTCCCATCAAAGTTGGCGTTCTTGGGTATATTGAGTTAGATTGGGTTATCTTAATGTAGGAAATACCTACAAAATCAGAGGCTTGATATAATAAACTTTTATTTTCACTCCTATCACTTGTCTAGTACAAGTCAGGAGGAGTTCTGTTCCTTGGTCATGCAGTGGCCCAGGCTGATTTTGCATTCTGCTATTTCAACATGAGGCCTCAGGTGCTGCAGCAGGAGGAAAGAGTGTATGGAAGTCTCCCTCTGATTGCCTCAGATGTGATAGGTGTCAATTCTGCTCAAAGCTTATTGGCCAGAACTGATTATATACCCTTATCTAAGAGCAAGGGAACTGAGAAATGTGGGGGAACTCATGGATATATTCTGCATATGGTAAATATAGCTGCCACACCTGGGGAAGTTGTTTAAGCCATTCAGATGGCATGTACTCGGTGGTATTACTTGGGTAAATTCATCACAGACCAGGGACTCAGCGGTGCAGGTTCAGAAGCCTATTATGTAAATGTACCAAGAATGAATCTATCTTTCAGGTGCAGAGTCACATTTACCTATACTGATGTGTAAAACCAGAATGCCAATTTTTTATTTTACAATGAGAAGTTTAATCCTAGAATGGATTAGATCAGAGCATTTTCTCTCCATTTGCATATGTTTGGGAAGACAAATTATTATTTTTAAATATTTTATTTATTCATGAGAGAGACAGAGGCAGAGAGACAGGCAGAGGGAGGAAGCAGGCTCCTTGCAGGGAGCCTGATGCAGGACTTGATCCCAGGACCCAGGATCATGACCTGAGCCAAAGGCAGACGCTCAACCACTGAGCCACCCAGGTGCCCCAGGAAGCCAAATTATAATCAGAAAGTGGCTTTATGAACATGGATCTGAAACAAGGAGAGTCAGCAAAATGGACCTAAATGACAGATATCATCAAGACATAATCTTCCCCACTTTAACGACGTATTAGATTTCCATCGTAATGCATTTACTTTGCTTGAATGTAACTATATATGCTCTTGGCATGGTTCAATGTTTTTTAGTGTTTAAATATATTTATTTTTAAGACTCCAGTGGTCCCTAATTCAAGCCAACAACTTTATCTAGCACTCAACCAGTGAGGTGTTCCAGCACTAGAAAAAAACTGGCAGTATTGAGCTTGTACACTATCAGTCTACTATGCTTTATAAGTTATGTACAGGATTTTCAAGGACATTTTGGACAGCACACAATTTTTGCCTTATGTACTACGTGTGGTAGGTAGCGTGCCTCCAAAATGACTCTCAACAATCCTGCCTTCTGCTACTCAAACCCTTGTGCAGTCTTTACTCCCACATTTCACAATGTTTGGTCTATGTGACCAAAAGAATATTCAGCAGTGATGGTATGTTACTTCTGAGATTAAGTTATAAAAAACTGCATTTTATGTTTCCATAGATATGTGTATGTGTCTTTCTCATCACTTGCTCTGTGAGAAGTCAGCTGCCCCCTTGTGACCTTGTGAACTGCCTTAAGGAGACGCTGATCAACAGCCATATGAATGGGCTTGGAAGGAGACGGTCTAGCCCATCAAGACTTGGATGCCTGTAGTCCTGCTGACATTTCGACTGTAGGCTTCTAAGACCCTGAACCAGAGGCACCAGCCTAAGCTGTGCCAAATTTCTGACCTGAAAACTCTGAAATAATAAATGTTTGTTTTTAAATGACTAGGTTATGAGGTAATTAGTTTTATAGCAATAGAGAACGAATACACATGCTACCTATTTAATTTTATTCTGAAAAATTCAAACATATACAAAAGTATAAAGAATATTTAATAGGCTCCCATGAACATATCAGCCAGGTTCAACAATTTCTCACTCATACCCAATTATACCTACTTCTCCTCCCCCTCTGGATTATCATTATTATTTTAAAGATTTTATTGCTTTATTTGAGAGAGCATGAGAGGGAGAAGGGCAGAGGCAGAGGGAGAAGCAGACTCCATGCTGAGCAGGGAGCCCAATGTGGGGCTCAATCCCAGGACCTTTGGATCATGACCTGAGCTGAAGGCAGACACTTAACTGACTGAGCCACGCAGGTGCCCCCTTCCCTGCCCCCCTTTTTTGCCCCCCCCCCCTTTTTAAAAGATTTTATCCTCTGGATTTTTTTGAAGCAAACCCATTGACAGACATCATTCATTGGCAAGTATTTCAGTATTTAGCCCTAACACATAAGGGCTTTTAAAGAAAGTAACCATGTCAACTATACCTCAATTAAAAAAAACAAACTGGGCAGCCCTGCTGGCTCAGCAGTTTAGTGCCGCCCTCAGCCCAGGGCCTGATCCTAGAGACCCGGGATTGAGTCCCACGTCAGGCTCCCTGTGTGAAGCCTGTTTCTCTCTCTGCCTGTGTCTCTGCCTCTCTCTCTCTCTCTCTCTGTCTCTCATGAATAAATAAATAAAATCTTAAAAACAAACAGTTACTTCAATACCAGTATCACATCTATGGTACACAGACTCTTAAAGTAACCCCATAATTCCTGCCTCTTTGTGTTCATAATCACTTCCCTTTGAGTGTTACTTGCCTCTAAGGCAAAGATACTTTGGGATACATGTGATTATGTGTAAATGATTCCATGATTGTGTTACTCATATAAGGCTGTCACATCAGTCTTGCTGGAATCTCTCCCTTGCTCATTTGGAGGAAGCAAAGTACTGTGTTAGAGAAGCCTCTGGAAGCTGAAGGGAGCCTCTAGCCAACAGCTAGGACCAGAGTGAGGAGGCTCTCAGTCCTACAACAGCAATGAACTGATTTCTACCAACAACCTGAGCGGCGTGGAAGCAGACCTTTCGGTTCAGTTGCAGAGAACCCAGCCCTACCTAACACCTTGATTTGAGCCTTGCAGAGGACCCAGCTAAACCATGCCTGGACTCCTGACCCACCAAAACAGCAAAACACCAAATGTGTGTTGTTTTAAAAGACTAAATTTGTGGTAAATTACACAGCAACAGAAAACCATTACAGCATTTAAGAATTAGAAATCATTACTTAGTATTATTGAATGTCCAGTTAATGTGTCTATTTCCCTGTCTCATATTTTTAAAAATTGGAGATTTTTCCTAGATCCAGCTTGGCTGGGCCTTTCTGATGCTTGTCTCCCGAACAACCTTTCCCAGGGCTTCCATTGCCAACAAGCCCCGTCTTTCCACTTCAATCAGATCAGATTATAGTCAAGCTATTTCATTCCCTTAATGTTGTCAGACATTGCCCAATACCCCTGAAGTAGGGGCAGGGTGCAAAATCAATCACCCAAGTGAGAACCACAGCTTAATTTGGCCTTGTTTTTTTTTTTTTTCCTTCTCTGATATGCAAAACAAGTTGGGCTGCTGAGACCTGCAAGAATAAGAAACACAAATTTTTAGGGGATTTTAAAATGTTGTTATATATATATATATATTTATGGTCTAACTCTCAGAGGTTAGATTATTTGCTTCTTCCCAGTTCTTCAGGGTAGAAATCCCCCTTGCTGTTGGTCCTATGCATTCTGCAAAGTCGGTGCCCAGCTGGGATCTGAATTTGCAGCCTGTGGGTCAGATCTGCTGTTCAGCAATCTGACATGTTTGGTAAAAAGCAATTTGCTGTCTCCTGTGTATTAGATACTGTGCTAGAAGCTGGAGGGGTAGAGAGCTGTAGGGTAAGCTGCAAAGAAGATTAGAGAGGGAGCTTACAGAGCTCCTCGGGGACTTTAACTGGGGAGACCAGACTCATCCTTTCATGACAAGATAATGAGCACTTGTGCTGGTCAGTGATTAGGGCCTACATATGGCATAGACACCGAGTACTATGGCATAGCCAGAGGAGTATTGAAGAGCAGGGCTTAGAAAAACAGGGGCATGAGCAAAGATTCAGAGATGAATACACAAAGCAGGTCTGCATTTTGTCGACAAGTTTCTACATCTAGAAAGTGATTGTTAGGTTTTGTGAGGGCAGAGAGAGAAATAAAGTAATTCTTACACTATCAGTCCAGTTGAAGAGATAGCATGTAAGCACAAGGACAGATGAATAATATGGAAATCTATTCTTATTGTTGTTGTTGTTTTAAACTATTAAAATCTATAGAAAGGACTTGGGAATCATGGCAATTGTGAGTCATCCCCCGTCTATGTGAAAGGGTAGAACTGTGGTTCTCCAAGTGTGGTCCCTGGACAAGCAGCATCTGCATCACTTGGGAGCTTGTTAGAAAAGCAAATTCTTGGCCCCCTTCCCAGACCTACCAAATAAGAAGCTCTGGAGGTGGGGAACAGAAATCTGTTTTTTTAACAGGCCCTCAGGTGATCCCAGTGCATATTGAGGTTTGAGAATCACTGGTGTTCAGGCTTCCAGATGTAGCCACTGCTTTCTTCCCTCCAAAGCGGTAACTATGCAGCTTGATCACATTACTTGTACATTGCTTCAGCATCTCCCTGACCATATCAATATACTTGCTGCTCAATGCAGTTTTGGAGGAGCTGTTGTGGTGGTGGTTTTATTAGCTTCCAGTTCTGTTGGGCATAGAAAAATTAGCTGTGCTCAGGTGGGAGCTGTTCAGTAATGTGTTGGTAATAAACAGATTAGTTAATCAGCCATGATTTATTAATGATGAATTAATTATACCTGATTGTGCAGTTCTGCTAGCTAAATGGAGCTTTAAAGGAGTTATTTTATTAATCATCACAGTGCTAATTGCAGACACAGAAGGACCGCTAATTAAACATGCAACCATATGCAAAACAAGTTGGGCTGCTGAGACCTGCAAGAATAAGAAACACAAATTTTTAGGGGATCCAAAGCAAACTTTGTTTTATGCAAAATTAGGAGGTTGGCTTGGCAATGTTAATCATTCAATGCAAATTAATGTTACAATCTTTTCCAGGAGGAACTGATCCCCATATCAAAGTGTATAGTACTCCAGTGACATTCTGTTAAAGGGGAGGACTGTTTTCTGCTATTTTCTGTTTTTCACACATACAAACTGCTATCCTGAGTCTTTGCTAAACAGAAACCATTGATGGGACTTAACAGCAGAGAAAGTAAAAATCACACACCAGTCCTTTGTTCCAGAGAACATCAGATGAAGGGTGGGGGGAGGTTGTGAACTCTTAGAGACCATGAACACTCTGTGCATTAAATCACGGTAAGCAGATTCACAGCCTTGTGCTATTGGAGCAGAGAAAGAAATGGGACTGTTCAGGCAAAGGAGCAACAGGGAAACTTAAGGATAGCTAAATAAGGGGAAATGGTTTTAAGTTTTTTAAAAAAGATTATTTATTTATTTATTTATTCATGAGAGAGAGAGAGAGGCAGAGACACAGGCAGAGGGAGAAGCAGGCTCCATGCAGGGAGCCTGATGTGGGACTTGATCCCAGGACTCCAGGGCTGAAGGCAGGCTCTAAACTGCTGAGCCACCCAGGCGTCCCATGGTTTTAAATTTTTAGCTCAAGATTGATTAAAGCCATTTCCTGACTTTTTGCTGTTATGCAGCATCCAAACACCATACTCCTTGGATGGGAAACTATCGTTGCGAGTGCCCAACTTTCACCAAGGAAGCCCAAGTGGCCAGATGCTACCTCTCCCTGTGAATCAGATCATGGACATGCTACTCAGGCTTGGCCAAATAAAAAATGATCTCCTGGGAATTTGGATCCTGAACAAAGAAAGAGGTACTATGGAGGTGGCTGGAAGCTCTGGTCCCTGTAGGGGCTGCTCCATGAGCTGACCAAGAATTCTGACAGTTTGGAGAAGGTGCTCAGAATAGCTGCAGGCATACTTGTGTAATTTTGCTCCAGCATGTAATACAGCCAAGTCTGTAAGGTAGGATGATAATGAGGATGGTGATGACACCATCGAGATTGTCCTGATTTCTTCAGAGTCCCCTTCCCCCCACTTCCTGCCCTAGTCTGTTCATTAGATTAGGATTGAGCATATTATACAACTCTGGCTAATGAAACATGAAGTTAAGTTTTCAGTTCAGGGAACATAGTGAGGAAAAGAACCTGGAATGGGGTGAACCAGCATTTGGCATGCACAGGTTTGCTTAATCCCCCAATTTTTGGCATGGCATCCCTCCCTCATTGGTGCTTAGTGCCCCTGAGTACAGAGATCTTTTGTTTATTTATTTATTAAAGATTTTATTTATTTATTCATGAGAGACAGAGAGAGAGAGACAGAGGCAGAGACACAGGCAGAGGGAGAAGCAGGCTCCACACAGAGAGCCCGACTTGGGCTTTGATCCTGGGCTTCCAGGATTAGGCCCTGGGCCAAAGGCAGTGCTAAACCGCTGAGCCACCCGGGCTGCCCGATCTTCTGTTTTATATTCTACAAAGCAAAAATCAAGTTTTCCCAGAGCAGGGAGAGGGAACTGCCCAATGTGTGAAACTGGGTACATACATATTACATGATTTTATTTTATTTCTGATTATTTTCATATGTATTTTAGCATGTATACAGTGTGCATCTACCATCTAGATCACAATATAAAATATTTCCATCACACCAGAAGATTCCCTCATTCCCCTTCTCAGTAAAAAAAAAAAAAAATTCTGTCTCTCATTCTTTAAAAGAATCACTATTCTGCAACTTCTATCATCATAAATATGTTACCTGTTCTCAGGTTTTTATAAATTGAATCATACAGTATATGTTGTTTGGTTTTGGCTTCATTCATTCAACATAACGTTTTTGAGCTTTGTATTTGCTGCTGAGTTCATTTTTTATTGCTATATAATATTCCACCATATAATTATACTATAATCTGTTTCTGTCTTCTTCTATTGATGATCATTTGGGATTTGTTTCCAATTTGGGGCTATTTTGAAAACTAGTGTGAACATTCTTGTACATGTTTTTTGGTAGCACAGACATTCATCTACCTTGCATAGGATACCTAGGAGTATAATTGCTGACTAATAGGTTTAATATAGAGTTAACTTTAATAGATACTGCTAAATGATTTTCTAATTCTAGGTGAATGAATTTACACTTTCACTGGTAATGTGAGAGAGTTCTCACTGCTCCACATCATCACTGTCCTTGAGAGTGTCAGTCTTAAATTTTAGCCATTTTGGGGAAGTATGTAGTGTTATGGTTTTAAAATGCATATCATAGGGAGAACTGTTGTTGAATACCTCTTCATAGACTTATTGGACATTTGGAGATTTTTTGTGAAGCTTCTTGTTTAAGTTTTTGTCCACTTTGTAATTAGGTTGTCTTTTTTATTGATTGGGGGTGGATTTATATATATATATATATTTCGATTTTTTATATATTTTTAAAAATATTTTTAAAATATATTTTGAACATGAATCCTTTGTCATATGTATGTACTGGGAATATCTTCTCCCAGTATATGGCATGCTTATTCACTTTCATGGTATTCTTGATAGAGAAATTAATTTTAATAAAGCCTAATTTATTAATTTTCTTTCATGATTAGTGTTTCTTACGTACATTTTAAGAAATCTTTGCCAACCTCAAGAATATGAAGATTTTTGGGATCCCTGGGTGGCACAGCGGTTTAGCGCCTGCCTTTGGCCCAGGGCGCGATCCTGGAGATACGGGATCGAATCCCACGTCGGGCTTCCGGTGCATGGAGCCTGCTTCTCCCTCTGTCTGTGTCTCTGCTTCTCTCTCTCTCTCTCTCTCTGTGACTATCATAAATAAATAAAAATTAAAATTAAATTAAAAAAATATGAAGATTTTCTCCTATGTTTTCTTTTTCTTTATTTTTTTTAAGATTTTATTTTATTTATTCATGAGAGGCACAGAGAGAGAGAGGGGGGCAGAGACACAGGCAGAGGGAGGAGCAGGCTCCATGCAGGGAACCCGAAGTGGGACTCGATCCCAGGTCCCCATGATCAGGCCCTGGGCTGAAGGTGGCGCTAAACCGCTGAGCCACCCAGGGTGCCCCATCCTTCTTCTTTTTAATACAAGGGCTTGAATTCACAACCCTCAGATGAAGACCTGAGCTGAGATCAAGAGCTGGGTGCTCAAGAGTGCCTGGGTATCTCAGCTGGTTAAGCATCTGCCTTTGGCTCAGGTCATGATCCCAGGGTCCTGGGATTGAGCCCCAAATCGGGCTCCCTGCAGCTCCCTCTGCAGTTCCCCCTGATGGTGCTCTCTCTCTCTTTCTCTGTCAAATCAATCAATCTTTAAAAAAAAGATTTGGATGCTCAACTGACTGAGCCACCCAATTACCCTAAGATCTTCCTCCTATTCTTAGTTTCGTGAGAATTTTTAAAAGCATGAATGAATGTTGCATTTTGTCAAATACTTTTTCTTCATTTATTGAAATAAATCTATGGGTTTTCTCCTTTATTAGTTGGGTGACTTTAGAATGTTAAACCAAACTTGTATTTCTGGAATACATTCTAATTGGTAATGATGTTTTATTTTTATATATTGATGGATTCTATTTGATTATATTCTATTTAGTATTTTGAGTCTGTTCATAAAAGTATTAGTCTATAATTTTCCTTGCTTATAATGTCCTTATTAGTTTTGGTGTCAAAGTTATGATGATCTCATAAAAATGGGTTGAGAAGTAATCCCTCTTTTCTTATTTTCTGGAAGAATATGTGTAAGGTTGGTATTATTCGTTACTTAAATGTTTGGAAGAAATCACCAGTGCAAGTTTAGTAGATACTTTGATGTTAACCTAAATCTCCTCTTAGGGTTAGTGTGCCCATTCTCCAGCTGCTTAAATATCTGACCCTGACAGCTGATAGCTGTGTTCCTATCTGGGAAGTGTCTTCAGCTGCAGGGCACTGCCCAACCCAAGATGAGCCCCCACCTGGGGGGGGGTAAGTTGGAAACACAAAGGCTTGCCCCTTTCCTCAAGCTGGTTCAATTTTCAATGGTCCTATTAGCATTAAAGCACGGCCAAGGCCTCAGTTGCAACTGCATAATGAGTCAATATTTCCTTCTGCCCAATCCTGCCTTCCTTGGTTCCTTACAGGTACATCTCTCAAGCACACTCTTTCTGTGCCCAGAACTCAATCTCCTAGCCACTGCTCTCACACCTGCCAGGAATTATCCAAGACCTGAGAGGAATTTTCATACAGACTTCCTAGGTTCCTTTTTAATAGTATCCCCACAACCCCAGCACCCTGTACCTTTAATCCCAATGATCTCTCAGCCTTTAATTCTGGTCTACTTCCTCTAACCAGTGAGATACAATTCTCTGGTCCTCTTCTTCATGCCTCCACATTCTGGTCTAGAATATATCCTCTGGGAGAAAGTTTGGGTGAATGTGGAGTTCACTCCTTACCCCTAACGATCACAGTCCTGTATTGGTCACTGCTCAATATACAATACTTGTTTGTATATTTTGTCCAGGTTATTTTTTAAAGATTTATTTATTTAGTTAGTTATTCATGACAGAGAGAGAGAGAGAGAGAGAGAGAGAGGCAGAGACACAGGCAGAGGGAGAAGCAGGCTCCATGCAGGGAGCCCGATATGGGACTTGATTCCAGGATCCCAGGATCACACCCCGGGCTGAAGGCTGCGCTAAACCTCTAGGCCACCGGGGCTGCCCATTTTGTCCAGGTTTTTAATTATTATTATTTTTTTTTACAGCAGGCCTTTAATTTGATACCAGTCACTTTATGGTGGTCCCAATTGGATATTTTATAACCACTTTTTTTTTTTTGAAAGAGAGAGCACACCCATAGGTGGGGGAGAGGCAGAGGGTGAGAGAAAGAGACTCTTCAGCAGGCTGCATGCCCAGTAAGGAGCCTGTTTCGGACTCAGTCTCATGACCCTGAGATCATGACCTCAGCCGAAATCAAGAGTCAGACACTTGACCAATTGAGCCACCCAGGTACCCTTCTATAACCACTTCTTATTTGCCTTTTAACCAGTCCTGTTCTTCTCCTTCTTCTTTTTTTTTTTTTTTAACCAGTCCTGTTCTTTCAGTACCCTTGCCTTATCTTATTTATACCACTCTGACCTCCAAATTTCAGGGGTACTTAGTGCTACTGGTTCCTGAGCTTTTTGAGGACCCAGTCATGGTTCTTTTCTTTCCCTACTGCCAGTGTAGAATCTGATTCTCAGTTCAGTTCAGTTGATTACCATTTGTTTCTTTTTAGCTTCCAAAATGGTATTGTTATTACTCCTCACTATTCTCTTGATCCTTGTGAACTATGCCTTTGAAAAAAAAAGTATCTTTCCCATATGACCCAGTAATTCAATTCCTAGGTAAGTACCCCAAAGAACTGAAAACAGTGACTCAGCACATACGTGTATAGCAATGCTCATAGCAGCATTGTTCACCCTAGCCAAAAGGTGGAAACAACCCAATTGTGCATCAGCAGATGAATGGACAAACCAAACTGGCATATACAGAAAATTCAAAGTCATTCAGCCCTAGGAAAGGAAGGAATTTCTGATATGTGCTACACCATGGATGGACCTTGAAATCATTACATTATGTGAAATCAGCCAGACACAAAAGGACAAATATTGTGTCGTTTCACAGATATTAACTATCTAGAATAGGAAAATTCATAGTGACAGGAAGTAAATTAGGTTACCAGGAACTGGGGGAAGGGGAGAATGATGAGTTATTATTTAATGGTGACAGAGTTTCTGTTTAAGGATGATGAAACAGTTTGGGAAATAGGTAGTAGTAAAGGGTTGCATCTGGGGCTGCTATAATGAAATACCATAGAGTGGGCAGCTTCAAGAACAGAAATTTATTTCTTCCAGTTCTGGAGGCTGGGAATTCCAAGATCAAAGTGTTGGCAGATTTGGTTCCTGATGAGAATTCTCTTCCTGACTTGTAGAAAGCTGCTTTTTTGCTGTGTGCTCATGTGGGCTTTCTTTCATGCAGGCACACGGAGACAGAGATCTGTCTTCTTATAAGGGTATGAATATCATTACGAGGGCCCCAGCCTCCTGACCTAATCTAATTCTAATTACTTCCCACCCCCAAATACCATCATGTTGCAGGTTAGGGCTTCAACCTATGAATTTGGAGGGAACAAACATTCAGTCCATAACAGTTACCCAACACTGTGAATGAATTCAATGCCACTGAGTTGTGCAGGTAAAATGGGTTAAATGGGAAAGTGCCAATAAAGTGTGCAAAATTAACATTCTTTAAAACAGAAAAAAATGGGTTACATGGCCAGTTTTAGGTTATATTTATGTAACCACAACAAAATATTTTTAAAAATACCTTTATTTTAATTCAGTGGTGTTTGGAATTGAGCTAAATTAGATGCCTGTGTTTATTATTTTTCTCTCTTTGGCATTATCCTCTTTTTCTGTTGAAATAAACTTACAGAAAATTTTCAATACAAAAGTGATTCCCCCCTGAAATATTCAAGAATTAAGTTGTTGATCTGATACCCCATTATCCCAAATACTTTAGTATTTCCTGAGAGCAAGGATATTTTCTTTTTTAAAAGATTTTATTTATTTATTTGAGGCAGAGACCTTGAATTGGCGGGGGGGGGGGGGGGGGAGCGGCGGCAAAGGGAAAGGGAGAAGCAGACTCCCCGCTGAGCACGGAGACCAATGTCAGGCTTGATCCTAGGACTCCAAGATCATGACCTGAGCTAAAGTCAGACACTTAACCGACTGAGTCACCCAGGTGCCCCAACAAGGACATTTTCTTAAATGCATACAATAAAATCATCAAAATCTGGAAGCTAACTCGGATAACACTACTTTTCATTTATCTTCAGACCTGATTCATGTTTCACAACAGTCCACAACAACCATATGCTCTTGATAGCAAGGATCCAGTCTTAAATCACATGTTCCATTAGTTTTTCAAGTCTTTTTGGTCTTCAGTCTGAGTAAGTTGTTCAGTCTTTCATTGACATTCATAACAGTAACATTTTTGAGGATTATAGACGAGTCTTTGTGTGAAATGTCCCTCAATTTGGGTTCGTGTAAAGCCTTTTAGTAGTTAGTTTCAAGATGGGCATCTATTTCAGCAATATCACAGAGGTGACAATGTGTCCTCTTTGCAATCCTATTTGGATGGTACCTGATTTTGATCAGCCCTAGGACTGATGACCTTCACTCTGATTATCTGATTAAGGTGCTGTCTGCTAGATTTCTTCACTGTATAGTTACTCTTTTCTCCTTTGTAGTTAATAAGCATTTTGTGTGGAGGAGTACTTTAAAACCATTTAAATACCCTGTTTCTCAACAAACTTTCAACTTTATTCATTCATTTTTTAATATTTCTATGGAGTCATGGCTTTCTATATTATATAATGAACTATAATTTATTATTGTATTTGCTTTGATACTCAAATTATCCCAAATTTGGCCAGAAAGAGCCCATTCAAGCTGGCTTTTGTCCACATCATTTTTTTGAATATTTCCTTGCCTTCTGGCACATAAGATATTCCAGTTCATCTTGTACTTTCTATGCCCCAGATTTGGAATCAGCCATTTCTCCAAGGAGCCCTGATTCCTTCTAGTGCAAAATTACATTTAGAAGCCAGGATCTAGTTGTTATATCTCTTGGGTATTGCTGTTCCAGCCTCTCAGTGGATAGAGTTAGGGAATAAATGGTTTTTATCCAGTTTTATTGAGAAATAATTGACATATATCACTATATAAATTTTAAGTATATAGCTTGGTGGTTTGATTTACATATATATCTTTTTGCACACATATTTATTTCTTTTTTAAAAAAGTTTTATTTATTTGACAGAGAAATAGAGCCAGTGAGCACAGCAGGGGGTAGAGGCAGAGGGAGAAGGAGAAGCACACTCCTCTGAGCAGAGAGCCTGATGAGGGGCTCCATCTCAGGACCCTGAGATCATGATCTGAGCTGAAGGCAGACACTTAATCAACTGAGCCACCCAGGTGCCCTTATATATTTATTTCTATACCCATCTATCTACCTATCATCTATCTATCCTGAAAAGCATGCATTCAAATGAATATCTCCAATTCTAATCCAACATTGCCAGCCTTTTTCTCTATTTGTAACTCCCTTCACCAACAGTGAAAAGTTCCTTCCATCATCATTAATACATTTACTTATTTGATCCGTGCCCTGTTTATAAGCATCTCCCATTTCTCCATCCCATATCCTGCAGGGAAGCCCTGTTCTCCCTGCTTGGACTCTGTCTCCCATCTCAGGTTACCACCATCATTACATGAATCCCCTTCTTCCCTTCCTTGGATTCTGAACCCTGGGTCCCATCGGCATCTGTGTGCCTCTACAAGGTAGAGGAGGGTCAATAATGTATCTTCCAGACTGAGAAGTCACTTTAATACAGAAAATGGAAAAATGAAGCAAGCTACTCCACACCACTGATACAGAGTTTTATTCAGGGTAACTTCGTGACAGGGCAGTAGAGGGGGCAGGGCACTCCGAAACTATTCTCTGACTCTCTTCTCTGCTGCTACCTGGACCTTAATCCTCAGCTTTGATGGAGTGAGAGGCTTGGTGGTAAGGTCCCAGGTTGTTATCTAAAGTGATGCCATGTGAGCACCATAGGGAGACCAAGATGGAGGGCCAAAGATGGAGGTGGTGCTGTCAGCGCTCCTACAGGAGTCTTTTTCCTTTTTTCTCCAACTGTTACTCCTTCCTTCCCCATTCCCCACCGCAGGAAATGGTTATTGATAATCTGGTATATTCTTCCATACTTGTCCCCATGATCATATAATCCATCAGCTTATATACACACACACATATAATTTTGATTTTATATGTTTGTTGTAAAATAATGGCATGATATACCCCTCGGCATCTTTCTTTTTTTCATGCCACAGTCAACCGCTTTAGATCTTTTAGCTCATTCTCCAGCTTATTCTTTCAAATGGTTGAACACTTTTTCCACATAATAGCTGTTCCACAATTTATTTGATCAGTCCTCTCAATCTATGTTAGATCTTTTACTTTATTTCCAGATTTTTACCATTACAAGCTGTACTACAAGAGAGCAAATTTATTGTATTTTTTAATGTCTTGGTACTTTTATTTCTTGAGAGTAGGTTGAGAGAGGGATTTCCAGTTTGAAGAATGTATTTTTCATTTTAGTAGATATTGTCAGATAGCTCTCCAAAAAAAGGCTATAGCTATTCAAGTGGCCACTAACACTGCATCCTTTTTACCACAAGCCCATTGGCAGAATTTTGCTAATGATAGCTCATTGTTACTTAACTTGCATTTACCTGATTAGGGAAGTTAAGCATCGTTTGAAATATTTACTTGCCATTTATACTTTCTCTTCTCTAAACTCTTTATGTATTTTGCCTTTATTTATTTATTTATTTATTTATTTATTTATTTATTTATTTATTTATAAAAATTTTATTTATTTATTCATGAGAGACATACAGAGAGAGAGCACGCACGAGAGCGAGAGAGAGGCAGAGACACAGTCTCCATGCAGGGAGCCTGACATGGGACTCGATCCCAGGTCTCCAGGATCAGACCCTGGGCTGAAGGCGGCACTAAACCGCTGAGCCACCCAGGCTGCCCTTTTGCCTTTTTTTAAAAAAGATTTTATTTATTCATGAGAGACACAGAGAGAGAGAGACAGAGATATACGCAGAGAGAGAAGCAGGCTCCCTGTGGGGAGCCTGATGAGGGACTGGACCCCAGGGTCCCAGGATCACGACCTGACCCAAAGGCAGATCCTCAACCACTGAGCCACCCAGGTGCCCCTATTTTGCCTATTTTCAATTGCATTTTATTATCAGTTTGCAGAAACACTATTGTGACCTTTACCTGCTATAGGTACGGAGATATTCTCCCCAATATTTTGTCTGAGTGACTTTCATCAAACAATTTTAAAGTATTTATGTAGTCAAACGAAGACAGTGTGAGAGAGCGAGCATGAGTGGGAGGGTGGGGAAGGGGGTGGGAGAGGGAGAGGGAGGAGAAGCAGACTCCCCTCTTAGCAGGTTTTTCTGACCTGGGGCTCTATGCCAGGACCCTGGGATTACAACCTGAGCTGAAGGCAGTCACTTAACTGATTGAACCACCCAGGTACCCCTGTATTACTTCTTTAATAGCTTCTGAGCTTCCACTTTTCGTTAAAAAAATCTTCCCTACAGCATAGGTGGTATATACGGTCTCCTAAATTTTCTTCCAAGATTTTTAATACTTTAATTTTTACATTGTTTTTAAAAATCCATCTGACATTTATTTTTGTACATAGAGATATTTTATTTTGGTTGATTGCCACTTGGGCCAGTAACACTTACTAAATCATCCATCCATCCATCCTGAAATGAACTGAACAGTTTATCCCATGGAAATGAAATTCCTGTTCTGTCATATATTAAAATTTTCTGTAGATTCTATGTTCTCTTTCTGAGCTTTAAAGTTTTCTCACATTTTTAGCAACCCATGTGTCCACTGATAAATAAATGGGTAAAGGAGATGTACACACACAAACACACACTGGAATATTAGCCACAAAAGAATGAAATTCTGCCATTTGCAACAACATAGATCCACCTAGAGGGTATAATGCTAAGTGAAATAAGTCATCAAGGAGAAACAAATATTAAATGATTTCACTCATGTGTAGAACTTAAGAAACAAAAAAAGTGAACAAAGAAAAAAAAAAGACAACCCCAAAACATACTCTTAACTACAGAGAACAGACTGATGGCTACCAGAGGGAAGATAGGTGGAGAAAGGGTGAAATAGGTCAAAGATTAAGAGTACAGTCATCACGATGAGCACTTAGTAATGTATAGAATTGGTGAATCATTATATTGTACACTTGAAACTAGTATAATACTCTATGTTAATTATACTGGAATTAAAAAAATAAAAACACAAGACCTGGCTCTAAAAATATTTCACATTTTTTATTGCAAATATAACATAAATTTGGAGAACATATGTATAGTTTAACAAATAATTTATTGCAAATATCCACGTAATCACCCCAGATCAAGAAATAGAACACTGCCAGCACCTCAGAAGGTCCTCATGTTCCCTTTCCCTTTCCCTATTATAAGACTCCTTTTTCTCTCATTTTAAAACTCTCCTTTCTTCCAGAGGTAACCACTATTTGATTTCTATATAACCACTCCCTTGTTTTTCTTTATAATTTTAGTACCTGTGTATGTATTCTTCCAAAATAGTGTATTTTCAAACTTTACACAAATGAAATCATTCTACATGTGTTCTTTCATGTCTTGCTTCTTTGCTCCATAATGTTTATGAGAATCATCTACATTTTTATGCAGCCATAATTTGTCCATTTGTCTTGCTGTATAGCATTCCACTGAAAGAACATATCACAGTTTATGTATTTAGTTGTTTCTTATTTTAGTTTTTGCCAAAAATGCTGCCATGAATATTCTTCTTTATGAGTTCAATGTACACATGCAAAATTTTCTCTATGGTAGATACCCAGTGGCAGGCTTGCTGGATCATGGGCTATGCATATCTTCAGCTTTTATAGGTACCACCTAACTGGTTTCCAAAACAGTTGTACCAATTTACAGACCCCCTCCCTCCCACACAATAGTTTCCATAATGTCACATCCTCACCAACCCTTGGTATGGTCAGGTTTTTAACATTTTTTGCCAATCTAGTGGGTGGGTTACAAATGTCTCATTGAGGTTTTGATTTGCATATCTAGTTTATTAGTGAAGTTGAACATATTAGTTTATTGGCAATTTCTACTTCTTGTTATTATGAAACATCTTTTCTTTTTTTTTTTATGAAACATCTTTTCAAATTCATTGCCCATTTTTCTATTGGGCATTTTACTTATTGATTTGTAGGAATTCTGAATACAAGTCATTTGCTAGTCATAGGTGTTACAAATATCTTTCTTTGCTTATACTAGGGCTTATCTTTTCACTCTCTCCTGTCTTTTGATAAACAAATAATGCAGCTGAATTTACCACTTTCCTCCCCTCTATCATATATGCATTTTGTATCTTAAGAATTTTTTTCTTACTCTTGAGTTCCTGAAGATATTCTTCCAAATTATCGCTGAAATAGTTAATACAAACACTTGTAAAAGATTCAAGTACTGCAAAGTCTATTTATTAAGTCTATATACTAAATTTTTCTTCCACCTCTGATCCTCACTAGTCTACCTTTTCCCTCTTCAGGGACAATCACTGCCACCAATTCACATTCTTCCGGTCATGTTATGTAGCACAAATGTAGTAATATGGGTTTGTGTATGTGCGTATGTCTTTGTTTACATACGTAGTCTCACACTAATGGTAGCTTACCAACTATTCTGTGTCTTGCTTTTTAAAAATTTGATGTATTATCAAGGAGGTCATTATTATGCTCATTTTATGGATGAGGAAAGCAATGCTCAAAAAGGATTCTAACTTGCTTAAGTTTACTCAGCTAGTAAGATGGTTAGATTTGGATTCAAAATCAGGCTATGTGATGACAAATCTAATGCCCTCTCTTTAAGGAAGATCCCTAGAACAACCAGAGTTGTTCTGGTTACTATCCTTTATTACAAATGACCCTCAAATTTAGAGATATAAAAACCTCTTGTGCTCACAGATTCTGTGGGCCAGAAATTTGCACAGAACATAGCTGGGGAAGACTTGTTTATATTCCATTTGGTGCCAAATGCAGGGCTATGACCATGAAGACTTGTTGGAACCTGTGTTGGGAACACTCAAACAGTTGGGAGCTGGAATAGGTAGGGCTCCTTGGATATCCTTATCTTTTTTTTTAAAAAAAAAGATTTATTTATTTATTTGAGAGACAGCAAGAGAGAAAGTACAAGTGGGGGGGAGGAGAAGAGGGAGAGGGACAAGAAGACTCCATGCTGAGCATGGAGCCCAACATGGGGCTCGATGCCATGACCCCAAAATCATGACCTGAGGGGAAATCAAGAGTCAGTTGCCTAACCGACTGAACCCCTTCATCTTTAAAGTCTTTCCATATGATGTTTCCAACATGGCAGGTTTACGGTAGCTGGACTTCCTCCATTCTAGCTTGGTCTCCAAGGCCCTGAGAGAGCCAAGTGGAAGCTGCATTACCTTTTATGACCGTATTAGTCACATGGTTTTACTTCTGTTACATTCTACTGGTCAAGGCATTTACAAAGGTCAGTTCAGGCTCATGGGGTGGGAACACAAATCCCACCTCTTGATGGAGGGCTGTTGATGTCACATTACAATAAGAGCCTATGAAATGGAATGTACTTGGCTATAGTCATCTTTGGAACAATACAATCTACCACATGGGTGTATTAGAAAACTTCCCATATTCTTGGGAAATTGGAACATAAATGGTTAGCAGGAACAAGAACTACCTTCATTTAAAAGAAGGAAACTTGGGAATCCCTGAGTAGCTCAGCGGTTAAGTGCCTGCCTTTGGCCCAGGGTGTGATCCTGGAATCCTGGGATCGAGTCCCACATCAGGCTCCCTCCATGGAGCCTGCCTCTTCCTCTGCCTGTGTCTCTGCCTCTCTCTCCTCTGTGTCTTTCATGAATAAATAAATAAAATCTTTAAAAGAAAGAAACTTGTAAATCCTGAATTAAAAAAAAGATTTTTCTTATATAGAAAGGACAGCTCCAGTCATTGGACTATCATCAACTAACACATGGATATGCTTATAGATCATCATCAAAGACTTTTGAAAATGTTCCTAGCCTGATGAATCAGAAGATACTTTCCAGGAACCAGAAACAAACATTTAAGTGTCAGCTTTTAAGGACATGTGGGCTCTCAAACATACTCTGCAAAGTGGACAAGCCAGATTGGATTTGTACCACACTTAAAAAGAGAAGCAGTGTTCCCTGGCTTAGCTCTTTGTCTTCATTTGTTTGGGCTGGGGTAACCAAAAATGCCATAGACTAGGTGGCTTATAAATAGCAAACATTTCTTTCTCAGAGTTCTGGAGTGCAAGATGAAGGTGCTGGTAGATTTGATGTCTGGTAACACCCTGCTTCCTGGTTCATAGATGGTAGTCTACACATGTTAGAGGGGGCAAGGGAGATCTTTATGGTCTTTCTCTCTTTTTTAAAAATATTTTATTTATTTATTCATGAGAGACACGGAGTGAGGCACAGACATAGGCAGAGGGAAAAGCAGACTCCCTGTAGGGAGCCTGATGCAGAACTCAATCCTAGGACCCCAGGGTCAGGCCCTGAGCCAAAGGCAGATGCTCAACCACTAAGCCACCCTGGTGCCCCTAGGGTCTCTATTATAAGGGCACTAATCCCATTTGTGATGGCTGTATACTCATGGTTTAATTACCTCCCAAAGTCCTTACCTCCAAATACTATCACATTGGAGTTTAAGTTTCAATATGTAAATTTTGGGGAGACATAAATATTCAGTCTATAGCAGCCCTTTTAAGGCAATACCTTGAAGTCACTATGCTCTCAAAAGCTTCTGGAGAGGCCAGAGCAGCTACCGTCAGAGTTGAGTGGTTTATGACTTTGTGCAAGAGCCAGCTGAGGTTATCACAATACCTCTGGGCCAGGTTATTTTAAGTTACAATAGACAGTTTGTGAATTTCATCAACCAACTGGAGGCTCTTTCTAGCTAAAATCATGATTTCAGCATAAAAGAAAAGAAGAGGTAAGTTAAAAGTGAACACCTGTTCTTCTAAAATTGCTCTACTGCAGGTACCAGCCCTAGAGAGTTGGCAGATGGTTTTGTGTTTCTAAGCCTGACCTTAGCAGCCCTTCATCAATCTTGCACTGATTGATTCTCAAGAAAGAGGAGACTCCAGCTTCCCAGGTTACCCAAGACACATTTGATTTAGGTACTACCCGAAGACCAATTAATTAGCCCACACTGGTTCTCTACAGTTTCCCTAACAAAGTTAGGAAACATTGGCTGGGGCAGCTTTTTATTAGCTCATTAATTACTGTCACCCAGACATGGATACATCTAAAAGGTAAGGAAAAAACATCATTTTGTTGGGGGAAGATAGGTGATCTCCAAGGCCTGCAGTTATCCTCACTATAATTCCTGTAGCCAAGAGGCTCCTTGTCTTTCAGAAATCTCTGCCTATAGGAATGAAGCTACCAACTGCTTCCCCCACTGCATTTTAACTCATGAAAGCCAAGGCAGGCTTGTTAATCATGAGAGAATTTGCCCTTAACTATCACGCGTTTTTTTATTTTTTAAATTTGTTATTTTTCTTTAAAAAAAAAAAGATTTATTTTTTTATTTTGAGAGTGAGAGAGAGAATCCCAAGCACATGGAGCCCTTTGTCAGGCTTGATCTCACAACCCTGAGATCATGATCTGAGCGGAAAGCAAGAGTCAGATGCTGGGATCCCTGGGTGGCGCAGCGGTTTGGCGCCTGCCTTTGGCCCAGGGCGCGATCCTGGAGACCCGGGATTGAGTCCCACGTCGGGCTCCCGGTGCACGGGGCCTGCTTCTCCCTCTGCCTGTGTCTCTGCCTCTCTCTCACTGTGTGCCTATCATAAATAAATAAAACAAAAAAATTAAAAAAAAAGAGTCAGATGCTCAACTGACTGAGCCACCCAGGGGCCCCAAGTTATTTTTCTTTTTAAGTTAAATGGGATTGTATTGTTTTTTTTATGACATAGAGTTAATTTTTTTAAAGCTCTTTTTTTTTAATTTTTATTTATTATTTATGATAGTCACAGAGGGGGGGGGCAGAGACACAGGCAGAGGGAGAAGCAGGCTCCATGCACCGGGAGCCCGACGTGGGATTCGATCCTGGGTCTCCAGGATCGCGCCCTGGGCCAAAGGCAGGCGCCAAACCGCTGCGCCACCCAGGGATCCCGACATAGAGTTAATTTATAATCAACTCAATTCTCCTCTGGATAGATTATCTGGAGGTCTCACTTTTTTTTTTAAGTGGGGGGGGAGCAGGTAGAGAGAGAGTCTTAAGCAGGCTCCATGCTCAACATGGCACCTGTGTGGGGTTCAATCTCACAACCTTGAGATCATGACCTGAGCCAAAATCAAGAGTTGGATGTTTAGCTTACTGAGCCACCCAGACTCACCTGGGAAGCTCATTCATGACACCCACTCAGCCAGTTTCCCCTTGTCCATCTCTCACCTGGCCCCATTTCTCTCCTAGGTTTCCCTCATTTCTTGCTCTTTATTCCCAGGTAGAGCAAAACTAGGAAGAGTCAGGCTGGATATGGGGATGTGTTGGATGTGAGAAGAAGTACTAGAATAGGGGCACCTGGGTGGCTCAGTCCGTTAAGCATCTGACTTTTGTCAACTGGGATCATGATCTCAGGGTGTGAGATTGAGCCCAGAGCTGGGCACTGAACTTAACAAGAGTCTAAGATTTTCTCTCTCTCAATAAATAAATAAAATCTTAAAAAAAGAAGTACTAGAAAAGCATACTCATTTTTAGAATCAGTTACTCTGACTCTTCTCCTTTAAGAGTATAACCATAAGTTGATTTTCACTACTAAGAACTTCCTCCTCATGGTGGTAAGTTTTTCTGGTAGTTTTAAAAGATAAACTGAGGCATATTAAACATTTTAAGTTTGAACAAAAATTAGTTCCAGTCTGGCAGTGCCAAATCAGAAGTGGTTGCAAATGCTCCAAGAGGAGCTATGGACCAAACTTTTATAGAAAAGACTTGGAAGCTGAGCAAGTAAATTATTTGATTGGCTACAGATTAAGCAGTTGCATTATTTGGGAAAGCCTAGTTGGCTGTTTATGATTGGTTGTCCTCTTAACCTTGAGGCACTTACAGGCTTAGGTCTTAGTTTGCTTATATAGGCAGCTAAGGCATTAGAACCACTTCAGTCTTGTGGCTTCCTTGTTTAATTAATTTAATAGCAGTGTATGCATTAAATTTTTTGTATTATGAAAAAAAATTTAAATGCACAAAAGCAAATACTACAGTTACTCCTTCCTGTCCCCTCTAACCCATATTCATTATGCAGCTTTAACATTTAGCAAACTCGTGACCAGTTTTGTTTCATATACACCCCGAAACCCAGGTGTTTGGTGCTCCACGTTTGGATTCACCTGAAACCCTGTTTCCTCAGCTGAACCTGCCCAGGAGGTGATCCTGGGTGCTGCAGACTCCTGTTGGTCTGTCTGCCACTCCATCTTGTGGACCAAGGCTTGAGAACACCTCAAGTGTCACATTCTATTATACTTGATGGGGAAACTCAAGGCGTCCTGGTGGCGGGCAGGACAAAAGGACAGCTGTGCCGGGCTGACCACAAATTAGGGCATCTTTGGAGGTTGTCCTCCAATTCCCAATTAATTTTTAGGAGAGCTTTAATTATGCCATCAACAGTCCTCACTTAAACAATTACAGACACTCTGGCTAGGGGGGACTTGAGTGACAGACTAGATTTGCATAACCATTTACCCTAATTAGAATGTCAAAAGTTGGTGGCAAAGAGGCCAAGTTGTGCTGTGACTTAGTATCATTTTAATTTAGTCCAATTTCCTATTATTACAACTGTCTTCCTCTTTGCCTCTCAGGTCCTCTTTCCTTTTAAGTGATTTGTAGCAAAAACAGAATGGAAAACAAGAGCAACTAATAACTCACTTGTGGGCTGAACTCCTGAAAAACTGAAAGGTTTCTTTCCTTAATCTAAACCATTTTAGTTTTTAAGTAAACATAATTGCATGGACATTTAGATGTAGCACTGGTAATTCACACAAATACTTAGCTTTGTATCCGAAGTCTGCTCTTTGTGCACATTGTACATGTGTGTCTGTGTGTGGCATGTGCACATGTGTAAGAAGTGCTGGAATCATCTTCAGGTTGTTCCATGAGAAAAAAATAGTGTCTCTGAATAGTCACTTTTACTCCAATGCTTTAACACAAGGATAGGTGTGTGATAACAATTGTAAGATATACTCATTGATAGGCAATATTGTTTTTAATAATGTGTAAAGCTTCTGTAATAAAAGTTTTGGACTATAAGATCTGAAAAATACAAAGCAAGTTGAAAATAAGCAGAACTCCAGGTCTCAGGCCTAGAACCACCCATAACCATTAGAGACCATTTAGGCACGCATCAGTGATTTCTGGGTCCGGCTGCTGAGCTACTTACCCAGGTCCTAGTTAAATCAGGCATCCTCTGTCTTTCCGCCCTCATTCCCTTTTAGCAGCAGGAGGCCACCTATTTAATTAGTTGAGGGTGGCAGCGTCTGTAATCTCCTGGGGGCAGCTTTAGTCCTAGGGTTGGATAAGAGGGTGAATCCAAACTCGGGTGTGGCTGGCCTCTCCCCTGCAACATATGGGGAACCCACCACGCCTTCAGCCCAAGTTCCAGTAGCAAGCATTAGTGGAGAGGCCTTCCCTGCTGGGAACACACCCTGTAAAGCCAAGGGCAGGTGGCGTCACTAGTAGAGGTCAAGCAGTTCTTAGACCAAACAGCATCTGGCGAACTATGCCAATTGGAAATCAATGTCCCTCCCTGGGTGGGTTTAATTTTATGGTTGTTTGCACAAACTTACAGCCCCTAATGGGAAGGGCAGAGCTCAGAGCAGCCTCCCAGGATTGTTCCAATGGAGTCTGATGTCTTTGATGCCCATCAATAAATTGAATTGAAGAGTTTGTTTACTAGAGGCTAGGGTTGGAACCTGGTTTCAGGCTAAGCCAGTTAGCTGCTATTTATCCAAGTCTGGAGGTCTGACCACAAATGCAATACATGTAAGGCCCCAAAGCCTACCACATTGTCTCCAGCCTGAGGGAGACATGTGGGTTCCCCTGCATGTGGCAATATCGAATCATTATGTTCAATGTTCTGACTCAATGTTAAGCAGGCTAGTATTCTTTGGACTGACACAGATTTTACAGTGGTTAGGTTATGTTCTGCAGTCAGACAAATTCAGGTTCTACCACTCACCAGCCGAAGGACATTGGGACAAGTTTCTAACAGTTCTGGGCCTCATTTTCATCTGTAAGATGAAGAAAATAATAATACCCATCTCATTGGGCTAGTTAGAGGATGAAATAACATGTTGCAAGGGTTTAGTATGGTACCTGGTACATTGGTGCACTTTTAATAAATCTCAGGTACTAAAAATGACAATATAGGTAATAATGAAAATTCCAGCCAAATATGAATAAGATAGATGTTAAATAAATAGGCAGGACTGAATGAGTAGTGCTGGTTTTAAAATCTTGAATGATAACATTTTTACTATTGAAGTCCATAGTCTTAAGGTTGTATGGGAAGTCTTTAAGTGGTTCCTTTCTCTGTTGTTCAGACTTATTAGCCTTTCTTGTTTTTCAACACAGAGATGGAAGATCCAGGCACATATTTTAGTTTACTCTGTAATGAATGAGTTCTTGCATTAGAGCACTTCATGCCAGTCTCTGGTCCTATCAAAACCCAAACTCCAGGGAACCCAGCGGTAGTCATGGCAACAGCTTCTGTCATGTTTCTCAGGTATATCATTCCCCCAAGGGAGCTGGGTAATCAGGATTAAGTGATGGCTCAGGAAGAAAAACTTTTGTGTTGCTGGGGATGGGGCTGCTTTCTTCATGGCCAAAACTCTGATGGAGATGGGCCTGCCTGGCCATATGTACCCCAAGCTTTCCTTTCCCCCATCAGAGGCAGTTTCATTGCAATGGACACCAAGGGAACAGGGACCAGGAACCCTGCTTCTGAATGCAGCTGGGGGAAGAAGGCAAGGGAAGAAGGGCCAACTCTCTTAGATGACCAGAGAGCAGTGGTGGTCAGAGAACTGTGCTACAGCCCAAACTAAAGCTTTCCTGAGATGCCTGGTTACTTCTTCCCTTTATCTATAGCTTCAGCTGAATCCCCATTATTGGGGCAAGATGAAAGGATTCCCCTTTCACTAACAGACACAACTGCAGTGGCTTCTGGCTCACTACCAACCCCCAATGACCTCATTGCTAAAGACACTTGACAGGCTTGTCAGGCCAATTCTCTCTCCTGGGTATTTGAAAACTTTGTTTTTTTCAAGATTTTATTTATTTATTCATGAGAGACAGAGACAGAGAGAGAGAGAGAGAGAGAGAGACATAGGCAGAGGAAGAAGCAGGCTCCCTGCAGGGAGTCCAATTCAGGACTTGATCCTGGGACCCTGGGATCATGCCCTAAACCAAAGGAAGATGCTCAACCACTGAGCCACCCAGGTGTCCCCAGGGGTATTTAAAAACTTGACTGGAATAGACAAGAGGGCTGGAGCAGAGCCATCTCATGGTACTGCTCTAGGACCAAGAGCAAAGGCTCCTAAGGTCCCAGGTCACCTTCATTCATTCATCTGCCAGAGAACTGGTTAAGCTTCCTTTGATTTAGTCAGCTATTCCCCATTTCATTTGTTTCCTTTTCCCTTAAAGACTGGTTCTGGAGATGCCTGGGTGGCTCAGTGATTGACTGTCTGCCTTTAGCTCAGGGCTTAATCCTGTTGTCCTCAGACCAATTCCTCATCGGGCTCCCTGTGAGGAGCCTGCATCTCCCTCTGCCTATGTCTCTGCCTCTCTCTGTGTCTCTCATGAATAAATAAAATCTTAAAAAAAAAAGACTGGTTCTGTTTTCCTTTTTCTTCTACAATTACCTTCAGCAATACTGTTTCCTACTGAAATCTATCTATCTATCTATCTATCTATCTATCTATCTATCTATCTATCTATCTAATAGCATTTTCTTATTTGTGTGTGAGAGAGAGAGAGACAGAGAGAGAGGGAGAGAGCACAAGCAGAGGGGTGGGGAGAGAGAGAAGCAGGCTCTCCACTTATCAGGGAGCCCTCAAAGGCCTGGATCCCAGGACCCTAGGACCTGAACCAAAGGCAGACACTTAACTGACTGAGCCACCCAGGTGCCCCTTACTGAAAACTTTTTAAAAAGAGGCAGAGAGAGGTGAGTTTTGTACAGTAGGCTTGTGATGTTTGCAAGTGGTTTAACCCAAAACTTTTGGGTTTTCCAACCTTGAGAATATCATCATAACATAGACTTTCCCTCATAAAAGGTGCCTTCAATCATGAGACCTAGGCGGCTACATGGAGATGCATGTACCATGTGGTTAACCAGCTGGATTTGTTCCTTGGCTAATGGTTTACATCTATGTCTGGAAGCCTGGGATTTAAATTCATGCCTACACAAAATGACCAAGTGGGCTTTCTCAAGAATAAGTGACACTGGAGTGTTAATTCTTCAAATGTCAAAGATCTCTGGACAAAGATCCTAGGCTCATCTAATCTGCACAAATAGATAAAGCCAAGTACTTTTTTTTTTTTTTTTTTTAGTTTTTAAGAAAGTTTTACTTAAGTACTCTCTACATACAACATGGGGCTCAAACTAACAACCCTGAGACCAAGAGTCATATGCTCTTCTGACTGAGCCATCCAGGTGCCTCCATTTTATTCTTTAGGAATTACAATATTAACTTCAGTGATGAACTGGAACAGCCTCAGCTATGCCAATCATCTGGTGAAGCAGGCCATGGGTTTCCTATTGTTATTACTAGAAATGGCTTCTTCCATAGGATCCAACCTTCTAATCCATGTTTGGGTGCTGATTCAGACTGGGAAGGCTTTAGCTCCTCCATCTTCTCCGAAGAGCTTCCCCTGAGGACCCAAATTTGAGGTTGGGTCCTTTTATCAATGACAACTCTGAGGGTAGGCAAAATCCCAGAGCAAAAGATCAAAGTCTCTCTCCCAGGTCCTTCAAATAGGGAGACTTTCCACATGATATCACCAAGGGTTGGTTAACTCCATAGCAGAGCTAAAGACACAAGTTCTTGTTAGGGCCTGTTCAATTTATTCTCTTTTCTGGCCATGGAGTTCATCCTCTCCCCATGGCTATGATCAAGCTCCTCCTAGATGGCTACCCTTAGCACAATCCATTCTCACTTCTGTAGGAGCCATTCAGAATATCAGTGGTACTGTTTTAGCTTACCATAGACCATATCATTCACCAAAACTTCCTCCATGCTTCCTGGAGTTTTCATGTTTCCATGTCATAAATTAGCGTTAGAATCTTCTTATGGAGTTCCCCCTTGAGGACTCTTGGGCCCTCCCATTTGTCTCTCTGTCTTCAGCCCTCCTTTCCTCCCCACTTGGTAGATAAAGGGATTAGGATCAGACCAGGGAGAAGCAGCTAGGTGTATCCTGGCAGGTCTTGGATAAAACCAGAAAAGGGTTGGATTAATTTCTGGGAATCTAGAAGCAGATTTTGTGGTTTGACTGAAGTGCAAAGAGGGTCACCTCCTTGTCCCCAAAGCACTGATGCTGACCACTAGTACCTAAAGACACACTGCTCTTGTTCTGAATTATGTCCTCATTTCTGAAGGATCACCCAATATAACCCTGAAATGGAAATTTTCTATTGACTAATTTCTTTCTAATTTCAGGAGCTCATATGGTATGATCAACTCATGACACCCCACTTTTTATTACTTTGTATTTTGCAGAATTTCAGACAGGAAGAATAGTATAATGAACCATCACAATATGCCCATCACCCAGCTTCAACAATTATTAAATCATTGGCAATCTTGTTTTACCTATACTTCTACCTGTTTCTCTCTGTCCTAGATTATTTTGAAGCAAATTCCACATATCATGTAATTTCATTTATAAATATTTCAGAATGTATCTCTAAAATATAAGGACTTAAATAATGTAACCATGATACCTATTGAATCTAAAATAACTTGCTAATAAATTATTCTTTATTATTAAATATGCAATGTGTCCAAATTTCCCCCATTGCCTCATAAATGTTTGTAAAATTGGTTTATTTGAATCAGGATCCAAACAAAATCCACACCTTACATATGGTTGATATGGTTCTAGTCTCTTATAATTCCATAGGTTCCCACTTTGATTTTCCTTTTTTCTCATGCAGTATATTTGTTGATAAACCAGTTATTGTCCTATTTAGACTTTCAATTCTGGATTTTGCTCACTGCCTTCCCATGGTATCTCTTAACATGTTTCTCTGTCTCCGAAATGTCATACAAATTTATTGTTAGATATAGAGGCCTAATAACATTCAATTTTTTAGCAGATATACCAGGTGCTGTGTTTTTCCATTAGGAGGCATACAGTGTCTGATTCTGTCTCCAACTCTTTTTAGTTGGTCAACTGGACAATAATTAGAAGCACTCAAATAACAGAGGTAGGTTATTTGCCTGCATGGGTCTACCACTAAGCTTTGGGCAATAACTTTGGGTTAGGACAGATTGAATCTGACCCTGCCGCCAATGCCCTTCTCTCTACTGGCACTCCTCTCCTTTTCTGTGTCCCTTTAATTACAGTCAAATTCCCACCTGGCTGAGCAGTGAACCTCTGATTATCTTCCCGACAGTTTTTTGCCCTGAAAATTTTTCCAGCTTTAACATACTTCTCCCAGCGCATTCATCTCACCATTGGCATTGCCAGAGAATTTACATGCTCTCAAGTAACTTTATTAGGGAAATCTTCAGGACTCAAAAGAATGACTAGAATATAGAAGAGAAGGAATTAGTTCATTAATTTCAAAATTGCAAGTTAAACTTTTGAGTTGTAAAGATATATAGATTTTTTTAAAATTTATTTTTTATTTATTTGAGAGAGAGGAGGTGAGAGCACATGCAGGGCGAGGGGCCAGAGAGAGGGAGAAGCAGACTCCCTATTGATCAGGGTGGGGCTCAATCCCAGGACCCTGAGATCATAACCTGAGCTGAAGGCTGATGCTTAACCGACGGAGCCACCCAGGCACTCCAAGATATACAGATATTTGTTTTAAAAATCAAACACTAAAATGTTTTAAGGAGGCTTTTTCCTTAAATGTAAGATTATGGATTCAGCTTGTATTTTCCAAAATTTTTGTGTGTGGACACTGCTCTCTGAATAACCTCTGAGATGAAGAGTTTCCATGGCCACATAATTTGGGAACTCTGTATATCTCATGCTGAGAAAGACCATGATCATAGTGAAAGCTCTGAAGAGTACTCCAGTAAAATGCCTATATAGCTTTGTTGAAGCCAGAATTTCCTTTTCTTAGTTGAAGGGTAACAGTTTCAGAATACTTTTTGAGATACCAATAAAGCTGATCTTCTGGGTAAAGTAAGGCATGAGAGAAGGGAAGCACTGGGGGCTAGAGTCACACTCTGGAATTCCCTGACCCACTCGAGTCTGAGGACACTGGGGAGATTGAATTAGTAAGAGGTTCTCATAATGGGCTTCTGCAGAAAACTTGTGTTCTAGGGATATTTCTTGGCCTAAAGTTATCAAGTATTTAAGTAAATTTTTGGCTTCCATCCGAGATGACTTACTTGCATCCTGCATGCCATCAGGGGGCATGGAGCCATGAACCTATGTTTCCTGGAGTGCAATTCAGTATTCGTCAGTTAGGAGCAAAGCAAATTTGCTAAGTGATTCAAGTGACTTACAGTGACAAATTACATGGAAAGTGCACATTAGCCACTGAGGATTAGGACAGATGTGTTGGAGGGAGGGGCTGAGGGCATCACTTGTCATCTGAGCAATGCAGTCAGTAGCACGGTTGCATGACTGGCAAAGCACAGGGTGCTCAGTTGCCTAGGTCACTGAAGAGGATATAAACATGCAAGCAAGCAATGGAGCACCAGGGTTGGAAGAGCTGACTCTGGTGAACTTGGCCTATGAGGGGGATGGTCAGAAGTCCAGGGTCACAGGGGTATTGAAAAGTTAGACTCTGTCATCTGGTACTGACTTCTAAGAATCTGATACGTGAAGAGATGCAGAAGCAAGAAGCTATAGGTATGGTGAAATGTGGAAGTGATCAAGTCCTGGGGCTAGGGAGGTATATGTAGGTTGAAGCAGACCCTTAGTCCTCTGAACTTTAATGAACAACTGCTATGTGCTGGTCATAATTCTAGGCACTTGGGGCAACTAAGGCCCTGTCCCTAACATCACAGGTCTTCCAGACAGGACCCAGTACAGCACAGAGCATGGGCTCTAGGGAGAAAGAACTGGGTTTCAAGTCTACTCACTGGCTATGAGTTTGGTTTTATCAGGGCCCTCAGTTTTCTTGGCCACAAAATGAAGATTATAACAGTCTCTACTCAAAGGGTATTGTGAAGATAGGAATTAACACCTGGTAAACACTTGGCATTTTCTCAAGGCATTACTTTATTATGGTGATGATACTGGTTTCTTTGGTTTAAGGTCAGCCTGAATAAAAACTTCAGTCAACCAAGGAGCAAATACATATTT
The DNA here is from genome assembly GCF_905146905.1 of Nyctereutes procyonoides. Classification (NCBI taxonomy): domain Eukaryota; kingdom Metazoa; phylum Chordata; class Mammalia; order Carnivora; family Canidae; genus Nyctereutes; species Nyctereutes procyonoides. The sequence continues at coordinate 68,690,320 of NW_026575046.1, forward strand.
ATCCAACACTCTTGCAAGACCCAGGTATCTGAAATTTGACCCTTCCCTCAAAGAACTTTTAACTTATCTGGAGAAACAGGAAACAAATTCATAAACAGAGACCAACAATACCAGTTTTAAATATTCATGGTGGTAGAGATTTTTGCAGTGTGGTCAACGCTATTTCTAGTGCCTGGCACACAGTGACTTCAATAAATATTTGTTGAATAAAGGAATGAAAGTTTGAAACCATGAAACAAATTGAGATATGGCTGTCAAATGAATAGAAAGTGTATATACTCCTATGGCTATCAGTGCTGGATTCCACTTAGTCACCGCCAGGAATCTTATATAGATACCTGGTCAGCTGGCATGCTATCCTTTTGCTCCCTGCTCAGTGGAGGTCAGTAGGAGGCTGGGGCACAGACAGGGAAGTAAGAATCAAACATGATGGTGAGGAGGAACAGGAATACAGAATTAAAAGACCTAAGTCTTTGGACATTTAGAAAAACTTGTTCAGCCAAGTTGCTGAAACTGCACAAGGAAACAAAAAAGCAACACCAACTAAAATTGAGAGAAAACCACTTCCCCCTGGGGGCAGGGAGCAGGTATCAGCGGCTGGCCTGGGCCAGCAAGACCTCTGGGCTTTTACTCTGAGCTGACTCAGGTACTGCCTGAAACCTGGATTGTAATGAGAGCCACCCTTTGGGGAAGTAAGCCACCTGCTTACTGTGAAACAGCGAATACCACAATTTCAGAGCAGACACAAAAGCAGCAGGTCTGTTGCCACTGCTTTTGGAGGGCAGTTCCCCCCGCCAAAGAGTCTGTATTAGCAGGAAGAGAAAGAGCTATCTTCCTAGGGGAACAGTGTCTATTCTCCCTTTGTGTGTGGGGTCCCTTGGTCTATCATTTCCTCCTCCCTTCTTTTTTTTCTTCAATCAATATTTCTCGAGCATCTGTTCTGTGCTAGACACAATTCTACTATACTGGAGATACACTACAGAGGAAACTGCTGAATTCCTGGACTTGCCAAACAAGCAGCTAAGGACATAAAACTCTGGATAAAACAGGAGTTGAGGGATCCCTGGGTGGCGCAGCGGTTTGGCGCCTGCCTTTGGCCCAGGGCGCGATCCTGGAGACCCGGGATCGAATCCCACGTCAGGCTCCCGGTGCATGGAGCCTGCTTCTCCCTCTGCCTGTGTCTCTGCCTCTCTCTCTCTCTGTATGACTATCGTAAATAAATAAGTAAATAAATAAATAAATAAAAAAACAGGAGTTGAATGATACAACCAAGCCAGCCAGGGAAGATCTGGAGAAACTGCATTTGAGGCCAAGGGAGTAACCAGGGAAGAAGCCCCAAGGTGGGGGTAAGCATGGAAAGTGGAGGAGGAGCAGCCTTTTGAGGGGGCAGCAGTAAGAGATGATGTCAGAGAGGTGGGGTCACCAGCTGAAATCCTTCTTCCTCCAGAGCATGGTAAAATCTCTCTGCTCTGAGCTCCTAATGGTACTAATCATGTACTGCTTCACGCCTAGGACAGTAGTCCCAGCTTTTCTGATCATATACTGCTATCAGAAAAAAAAGCAAAGTACATACTCATATATAAATATGTTTTTATATTTTGTATACTATAAATAGATCCCAGGATAGAATTTTTTTTAAATGAGGTAAAATAAGTATCAGCAGAATTTCTAATCTTTTCACATATTCTAATGGACTATCTTGTGTGCTGTTTGGAGACCATAACCCTGTTTTACTACTCAGGGTTAGTTTTTTGATGTGTTGGGTCTTATCTCCACAACTGGATTGTGAATTCCATTAGGCTAATGGCTGTCTTAACCCTGATGTTGTCTGGCACAGGACTGAACAGATGGAAATAGTAATTACTGGTGAACACACAGACAAGGAGGCATCGGTGTAGAGGGTCTTCGCTGGGATGCATAGGTTCTGTGACTTTGCTGTTGCCTAGATAAAAGATTCCTTGTACCCGTCAGGGTTCAACCAGGGAAACAGAGCCACGGTGCAGATTATGGAAGAAGGAATTCATTACAAAGGTGACGACTTACACCAGGAAGGAGCTAAGAATGCAAGGGTCCAGCAAGGGTTGTTGAAGCATCAAGGAATAGTCACTAAGCAGCCCTTGGCTTTGGTGAAAGAGTGAGAGCTTGCACGGAGGTCTGGAAGGCATGTATATCCAGCCACTGAAATAACACTGGGTGGGGAGGTATTGCTCAGTAGAGCTGGCAGTCAGGAGGAAAGAGTAGATACACAATGAAAAAGTTCAAGAACAAACTGGAATTCACCTGCACCTCTGTGACTATCTTTCATGGCCTCTAACCTATAATGATGTTCAGAGCATGGTGGCTTCTCTTCTGCTTCCCAAAGCTCACGTAACTTCCTTTTGCCTACCTCAAATCCAGAACTATACAGGGAAGGGCACTCTAAGAAACACAGCTTCTGGCCCAAATTTACCATAGAACAGTGCAGCACATCCCTTAGATTGATTCCCTTTGTTCTGCTTCTAGACCCATGAAAAGAAATCATGATTATTGACTTGTCTTCTCAAATACCTCCGTTCTAGGAAGGGAAGGCCCTGGATGGTGAATGCAAATATTCCAGTCACTGGAAAAACAGAGCATCCCCTGAACATTAACACTTTAAAATATGTGTCTGTAACCATAAAATTGAACATCAAACTATAATGAAATCACCGAACTTACTGCCCAATAAGGCTCTGAGCAACAAAAGGGAAGAGGAACTCCTTTGAATTTACTCTTCTCTCCCTGCTCCTGTTCTCTCTATGGAAAAGCAGGAAAATAAAGCAAAAATGAGCAGAAAGGAGGGGTGGCTAGTCCACATACTGAACAACTGCCATAGGTCATTCTATTTACCCAAACAAGCACCTATACTGTTTTAATTGTATGCCAAGCACAGATCTAAGTGTTTACAAAGAGTAACTATCCAATCCTCATACCAGTCTGTAAGATTGGCTCTATTATTAACCCTCTTTTTAACACATAAAGTTAAGAGGCATAGAGAAGTTAAGTAAGTTGCCCAAGTTTGTACAGCTGGGATTCGCACATGGCTAACTGTAGCTTTATGTGTAAAAGATTAAAAAATTATTCCTTAAGTTCATTTTCATTATCATTTGTAAAAACTACTCACAGCATGGAGTATTAGCTGTCATTTATTTTTTTAAAAGGTTTTATTTATTTATTCATGAGAGACACACACAGAGAGAGAGAGAGGGAGGCAGAGACACAGGCAGAGGGAGAAGCAGACTCCGTGCAGGAAAGCCTGACGTGGGACTTGATCCCCAGTCTCCAGGATTACACCCCAGGCTGCTGGCGGCGCTAAACCGCTGCGCCACCGGGGCTGCCCTAGCTGTCATTTAAAGAGTGACTTTCTTAGGGACCAGGAAGGGTCCTTTATAGCTAGAGTCTCATTTAATGCTCTCTACTGCCCTGTGAGGTAGGTATCATGATTCCACTTTGCAGATGGAAAAATAGAAGTGATTTGTGCAAGAGCACAAAGCTAGTTGACAGGAGACACAGGACTCAAAACTGACTCCAAAGATGGTGCTTACGCCAGACGCTAAGAGGAGGCTAAGATCCACGATGGAGAAGAGTGAATGCGGAGCCCAAACCATGCAAGTCAGTCTGGTTCATGGCGATGAGAAACCAAATTAGACTGTCCAGCCAGAATTTTCAAGCAGTATGTGAAGTGATGAGGGTTGGAGAATCACCTGGGGTACTAAGGTGAGCCCATACCTTCTGGAGATAGGTAATCATGTCTGGAGCCTGGGACAGGAACCCGTATCCTTGTCATTTTTCCTCTAAAACAGTGTTTCTCCTATTTTTCTACTCCTACAGGTGTAAGCTCTTTCTATTCTCTGCCCCCCCCCCCCACCTCACCCTGCCCCATCTCCATCTGCCAGTTTTGAAATCAGGCCAACCCTGAGACATACAGTAACTGCCAGTTCACCTGGTAGAATCATACCCTCAGTATAGAAACATTGTGGAAGTTCCTGACATGCATGTTCTTCTGGCTCAAATGGCTATATTTTTTAGTAAGTAAATTGTTTCTTTGCAATTTTGCATTCAAAATGTGGAGCTAATGAGTGTATTCTTTACAATATGAGGGAAAGCAAATCCTTTATATGGGTTATTCAGTAGGAATGCTCTCTTCTGATTAACATCTATCATTTACCTAATTTATTTTTCTAGCCATTCCATTTGTGTCATTCATTACCTTTTATTGACTAGGCACTGTGCTAGAAACTAGGAATATATATATATATATATATATATATATATATATATATATATATATATATTTAAGATTTTATTTATTTATTCATGAGAGAGAGAGAGAGAGAGAGAGAGAGAGGCAGAGACACAGGCAGAGGGAGAAGCAGGCTCCATGCAGGGAGTCTGACATGGGACTCGATCCTGGGTCTCCAAGATCATGCCCTGGGCTGAAGGCGGCACTGAACCGCTAAGCCCGAAATTAGGGTTATAAAATAAATAACACTGTTAAGCACAAAATTTCTAATTTTATTACTGAAACCTTTACTATTGACTTGTCTGACTTTGGGAAGTCACTGGTGGATCTCAGTTGCCCCACTGTAAACTGAGTGGCTTGTATTAAGTGATCTTGTAATTTGAAAGCCTCTAAAATCAAAGGATACAGGAGATTTTAATACAGTCATTAAGTTGCTTAATACCCCTGAGCATAGTGTTTAGTTTCTATATCTCACTGTCTCCTTTATAAAATATATGGGAGGTACTAGAGCAGGTTTGAAAAAGTGTATTCCAAGGAACTTTGTGAAAGGCTTTTCTAGGAAAAAAGCGTTCTGTGTTCAAAAAGGTCTAGGTTTCTGTACCTTAGGACTTTGCAAAAACTTTACCAATTTTGCTTCATGCCTCTCCAAGGAAGAGATAGTGGATATGTTTCCCAAACTTACTTGACAATGAAATCCTTTCCCCAATACCCTCTTTGTAGTACTAATAAATTGTCCTTCAGAATACATTTGGGAAATGTCTTACTGTACACACTGTATGCCGCCTAAGGCCCTTTTATTACAGTAATATTTTCTATCCTGGATCGATTTCATGTCATAGATATCTGTTCGTTTATGTTCTTATGTGTTGTGTGTATACTGGTATTTTTCCTTTTTCTCTTCAAATTGTGCTTTTGATTCTCTTGGTGCACAGGCTATAATCTCTCCAAACATTAATACGTGGCCTGAAAAATCATGCATCTTTTTAAAAAATTATTTATTTATTTATTAAAAATCATGCATCTTATTAGCAGTTTGATCAGTAGTACTCCAGAATAAGTGCAGAGTATGTTTTGTGGGGGAACATTCCAAAGAGTATCACAGAAGAGGCTCCTTAGGGGAAATGGATGAGATAAATGAACATGAAAAATAATAGGATTAATAGGACAGATTTCCATAAAAATTCAAAAAATATATTTGACATTTTGATGATGAAATAACAGTCTTTCCTATCACAGGACTACCATTCCTGACTAAGACTATCAGGACTCAGAGTAACAGAGCTGAGTGGCTCCACACAAAAGTCTGTGTTCAACATCTGTCACACTGGATATCATTAATGTTCAATCGCATCCTATTGTCTTCGTGTTACTCAACTTCATTTCACTGTCATTGCTTCAGCTGGGGTTAATCAACTATTTATGGGAAGACTGGACTTGGGAGTCAGAGCATTCACAATAGGATTTTAGTCTGAGGCAATGGTGAGGGAAGAGAGTTTAGTAAGAGGACTGATTTGTGAGTTTGTTGAAAACTGAATTAAACAAAAAATATCTGAGAAAATGCTGATATAATCCGTATTTCAAAAGGAGAGAGACATACTTGGTATTCCTGAAGATTCCAGAAATGATCCTGGCTTGAATCTATTTGGAGCTGGTTTCTTTGCCACTTTACTCTTCCTTACGAGCTAGAAAAAAAGCTGTGATGAGAGAATCGAGTTAATGGGTTCTCTGTATAAATCAGATCATTATCAACAGTGGAAATCATTCTTTGTTACTGTTCCTGAGGACAGCTTATATAACTGAAACATTTACAGAGTATGAAATATTTACAGTTTTATGAGGTGGGGAAAAAACTCCTTCACTAGGACTTATTCTTTTATTTTATTTTCTTATTTTTTTGGACTTATTCTTTTAAATCTCACAAATTACTTAGACGTTTCCATTTTGCACATATATGTGCATTCTGATTGGTTTTATTAGATTTAAATGTCAAATTAAATAATAATCATCTCAATATATGTACCCAAAACATCTATGAACCTCTTTCAAGGGAAACGGAGTATAAATCCTGAGTTAATTTGCCTAAGTATCCAAACTCATGCAATCCAACTATATAATCAGAATAATATTTTTCGATATACCATTAATATCTTTTGATATGTTACAATAAATTATTCTGCAGAACATAGCCAAATCATTTGCACAGTAAAATTCCAGGTCTGCAATATTAGGACCTGCTCACTTGTCCCGACTTACTTAATAGCTAGAATAAAAATGTCAATACATTAGGCCAGCATTAACCAAAATTGTCATACATCTTGACAAAGCTAAATCTTCTTGAGCTTCTAATATAGCTCATTAATTCCGAGACCAACATGTTCACACAAATAATTTCCAATAATTTTAAAACATCGGTCACGTTTTTTTTTTTTTTTTTTGATATGTAAGCTGCCCGTCGATATGGGAAAAGAAGGACCCAGCTCTTTCCCCACCCCCACCCCGCTATTCTTTCGGGGACAGCCAGGCCACTCCAGATGGTGTGTTACTGTTGGACATAGCTTTGGAGGAACTTCAACAGACGAAGGCTGTAGTGTCAGGATTTTGCTGTGCGTCGTCCCCCTTCCCCCCTGCAGTTCCCAGGGTAGGAAGGTGCTGAGATGGAAGCCGAGGGACGCCCACCCACCTGCCACCACCTGTTCCCTCCCTCCGCCCTCCGCTATAAATCCTCCTCCTTCAAAGCTGCATCCAGCAACTCTCCAACAGCGACTGCGGGGGGAAAAAAGCGCTCCTTCTCCCTCTCTGAGCATCTGGAAAGACTTCGTCTTCCTGAAAAAAAGAAGTCTCGTGCTTTCCCAGAGGACCCGAAAGACCCTGCCCAAACCGGCCACACCAAACTCCGCAGCAAGAAGGTTCCCTTCTCTTTTTCCAACTTCACGTTGGGGGGGGAAATGACTTTGTCTTCAGCACCTTAGTTTCCCCCTAAACTCGAGCAAGCGAAGAGACATCAATCTGGTTCACCCAGTAACGTGAGGCGGGGTGGCGCGCTCCCCACTGTAAACTCTGACTCCACGCAAGTCGGCTCCGTGCATGACTTACTCGCTCAGGAGAGCCACGTTGGGGAAGCGGCTCCGTAGACCGGCTCGCGCGCAGGCCCCGAGCGGGCGGGCGAGCTCAGCGCCCCGCTCCCCGCGGCCGGGGGATGAAGTCCTGCAAGCCCGGGTCCCCCGCGGCGGGAGCGCGCGCCGCAGCCCCGTGCGCAGGCGGCGCCCAGTGCGCCGGCGCGTGCGCGGGGGCCGGGCGGCTGGAGAGCGCGGCGCGCAGGCGCCTGGCGGCCAACGCGCGCGAGCGCCGCCGCATGCAGGGGCTCAACACGGCCTTCGACCGCCTGCGCAGGGTGGTGCCCCAGTGGGGCCAGGATAAAAAGCTGTCCAAGTATGAGACCCTGCAGATGGCGCTGAGCTACATCATGGCTCTGACCCGTATCCTGGCCGAGGCCGAGCGATTCGGCTCGGAGCGGGACTGGGTCAGTCTCCACTGCGACCACTACCTTCCGTTTGCGGGCGCCAAGCTGCCGAGTGAGAGCGAGCCCTACGGCCAGAGGCTCTTCGGCTTCCAGCCGGAGCCCTTCCAGATGGCCAGCTAGGGCGCCGGGCCTGCCAGGGTGGGATGCCCGGGGACGGAGCTCCGGAGCCGCAGCCCCTGCCCCAGCAGGTGGCCTCGGATGCACCCTTAGAATAAAACGGCAGACTTTCAGGTTGCTTTTATTTGCATCACCGGTCTTACGGACACGATTTTATTGCCTTTCTCTTTCCTCCTTGTTAGCAGCTCGTAGATTTCATTAATGGATCTTGTGATGGTTTTGATTGCTGTGAAAAAAATGCCCCCTCCTCCCTGTTTTTTTTTTTTTTTTCTGGGTGGGGGGACTACTTTGAGGGAACACAACTTTAAAAAAATAGGATTAGGCTATATTGCAGTTTCAGTCCTCCGAGAAACGATCAGCTTCTTAAACTTTGTGAGTCTGACCTGTTCGGATGAAGTTGGAATATCCATCGCTTGTGTGTGCTTAAAACAATTACCTTCCCGTCGTGTAAATGCATTTATGCTTAGTGCATTGTGTGTGTATGCATGAAGTAGTTCATACTTTCCTTTTGCTAGAGTACATGGGCTAGAGTCTCTGTATTTTTTAATGTATACATTATTAAAAATAGATTTTGTAATATATAAATAAAAATGTGGGTTTGTTTTTCATGCCAAGTGCCCTGCTAGTTTCCTGATGGCAATAAAGGCCTGTTTGGGAGCGATGGTATTGAGTGCTTCCCTGAGTAATAAAGATGTTGAATGTTTAAATTTAATTGCATCAATTGGCAAATGTGCCCTTTTGTAAAAAAAAAAAAAAAAAAAAAAGGACAAGCTGATGAGAGTGTACAAGTAATTAATTTGAGAACTTTCTCTGAACCTGGAAATATAGATATATTTTTCATGGTTTTTTAAAGATTAAATTAGTCAAAATAATATTTAGCTTTTAAGTAAGTAGATACACAATTCCTCAATATTTTATTGAAGCCAATTACTACTAATTCCTTACAAGTACCCAAAATACATATTTGTTCCTATATAGGAATATATACTTTTTTTAAAAAAAAGATTTTATTTATTCATGACAGACACACACACACACACACACACACGCAGAGGCAGAGACACGGGTAGAGAAGCAGGCTCCATGCAGGGAGCCGGTGGTGAGACTCCATCCAGGGTCTCCAGGATCACACCCCAGGCCGAAGGCGGCATTAAGCCGCTGAGCCACCAGGGCTGCCCTATATAGGAATATATATGTTAATATTATATATATAAATATGACCAGCACCGAGAAATCTTAAAATGTTGCTTATGTAAGTGATTTCTGATTAAAAGGAGCAAAAAGGGCATCACTACCATCAAAGCTAATCAAGATTAGAGCAAAATAATATGCATGGTATTGGTATTTGAATTACTTTTATAAATTTGCTTAACCATTGGATGAATAAACCAAACCCTTAAAGAGTGACTTGGTGGTCATCAGCACTGCATGCATTATTAGAAGGAATAATAATTAGAAATAATAACTAGAAAAGGCAGGACTCTTAAGTTATGTGTGCATTTGGCAATTTTCACAAGTCAACAGGAACAACAGTGACATCCCCCAAACTTATCATGGATTCCAATGCCTCACATCAGATGCAGCCACCTAGTCGCAATTTATCTTATAGAAAGTCTCCATTGTATTTTTACTTTCTTAGTTGTCCCTAATTATCAAAATCCATTTGGTTTGTAATGAGTGAAATTGTCTTCCCTAGGGCATAAATGTAAACTTATAAAATCACAAGTGTTATATCTAGAAAGTTTTGAGAAGCCAATGCTGCATTTCCCTTTCCTTCTGATATTTGAAACTGAGGAGGCTCAGGACTTCGCTTCCTCACTACAAATTAGGGACTAAAACATTTAGGCTCTTAGAAGACACTATAGCTCACACTACGCAGCTCTAGAAGAGATGATGCCAGGGCTTCTTTCTGGCCACACTCCACACTGCAGTGTGCACTTGAAGTAATGGCAAGTCTCTGGGCATCTGCCTTCTGTACTCGTTGGGCATAATAGTTTATTATTTAGACTCAGAATGCTTTGTTAATAACCCAGTAAATTTGTAGAGTTTGAGAATGAGTAAATTCAGTACCAAAAAAATGTATTAATCAGGAAAGTTCTCAAAAATATAGTAAGATGGAGTCCTTTTTCCGGTAGAGTTCATATCCCACTCTCTAGATTATAAATGCCTTGTAAAAGAGAACTGTGCTTTTCATTTTTATTTCTGTAGAGGGATAGAATAAACTCTCAATAAATATTTCTTTTTTGTTATTAACAGTAATTTCTTATGAAATGGAACAATTTAATTAAAATGGTGGGGTTCTTATCCCATGCTTTTTCTTCCTCATCCCCATTCTCCAAAAAGAATGGGAATCTATCTGTTAAATATTTTGTCTATGACTGCCTGTTCTGGGTTTCTGAAATCTCTGGAAGCAATTTATTTACGTATTTTTAAAGATTTTATTTATTTATTCATTCATGAGAGACACAGAGAGAAAGGCAGAAACACAGGCAGAGGGAGAAGCAGGCTCCATGCAGGGAGCCCGATGTGGGACTCAATCCCAGGACTCCAGGATCACACCCTGGGCCGAAGGCAGGCGCTAAACTGTTGAGCTTCCAGGATCCCCTCTGGAAGCAATTTAGTTCTTACCAAATCCCTAAGCTATCCACCCCACTTAATGTACTATTTTCTCCTGGAAGACACTTGAGGGAAAAGTAAATGGATCTCAGTGAACAAATCCAGTCTTTGATAAAACTCCAAAAACTATGCATTGGGAAATCCATTATGATTTATGTAGTAGAAACTTGGATAGCACAAGCATAAAATCTTTTTGAAGTTAAGATTTGTATGTTATTATACATAACAGATTGTAGATTACCAAAACACCTAAGAGTTGCTACAGTATTCTATATTGTCCACCTTTGAAAAATCTGGGGATCCCTGGGTGGCGCAGCGGTTTGGCGCCTGCCTTTGGCGCAGGGTGTGATCCTGGAGACCCGGGATCGAATCCCACGTCGGGCTCCCGGTGCATGGAGCCTGCTTCTCCCTCTGCCTGTGTCTCTGCCTCTCTCTCTCTCTCTGTGACTATCATAAATAAATAAAAAAAATAATAAAAAAAAAAAGAAAAGAAAAATCTGTGTTCTTTCTAATTTGACAACAGGGCATATTGAAATTGAAAAATATTTTTTTTACCTGGGCTCCCTTTTTATTTTTTTATTTTTTTTTAAATTTTTATTCATTTATGATAGTCACACACAGAGAGAGAGGGGCAGAGACACAGGCAGAGGGAGAAGCAGGCTCCATGCACCGGGAGCCCAACGTGGGACTCGATCCCGGGTCTCCAGGATCGCGCCCCGGGCCAAAGGCAGGCGCCAAAGCGCCGCGCCACCCAGGGATCCCAATGGGCTCCCTTTTTAAAAAAAATCAACAAATATTATCAAGCACCTACCCACATCCAGGCTTACTCAGCGCCACTCTTGTCCTTGGGTGTGCAGCCAAGAAGAACACAAATATACTAATCAATAAGCAGAGACTTTAAACTTTAAGACTTTAAACAGAGAATAGCTGAATGCTTTAACAGTGTAGTACCACTAACATATGCCATTAGAATTCTTAAGAGGGGGCATTAAATAATAAAAGAAGACTACCCTGGGCAGGTTTTCAGTTTGATCAGTTATTACATTTGGGCTCTTCCCAGGTGCTAGCTGGAGGCTGAATCCCCAAACCCCAGGGTCAGAAGTCTTGAAGAACCATATATAAATGAAGAGAGCTATCAAGTTGGGAAAGGCCAACCAAGCCAGTGGTTCTCAACCCTGTCCACTCACCAGAATCACACCTAGAAGTCTTGAAAAAAATACCAAGTCTGGGGCTTCCAGTTCAAGAATTGATTTAACTGCTTCAAGGTGAGACTTGGGCGTAGATAGTTTAAAATTCTCCCCAGATGATTGCTGTCATTATTAAGAACCACTTAACTAAAAAACAAAGCAAAACAAAACAAAACAAAAAAACAACTGAACAATATGTACTGTGACATCACTAAGATGACAGCACTTACCTCATTACCAAAAACTAACTATATTGACTTCCAACTTTTGGTATTTAAAGATATTAAGAAGGATCAGGCTATCTTTCATAACACCCAATACAACCAGCTTCTTAGTTATTGAGGTGGCCTTTGTACTAATGAAGATCTAAAATTTCTGTTAGATATGAGCCAGATAGAATGCATTTGGGTTGTGGTTAGTAGAACTGTAGAATTCAACAATTAAGGCTCAGTAACTTAATTTTTGCCATCTTACAGTAAAAGCAAAGTGTTGTTTTTGGACTGAATTTGGCTAACCTCTGCTCTCTGCTTAGGCATCACTAAAGACACCTCTTTTTGCTACCTATGGGTGAAAACAATTTCAAAGTGGGTATAAAATCATAAATATATGGTCTGTCTTCTTACATGGGTATAAGTCATGAATACAAGTGGGTACAAGCTTTAACAATTGTTTTATTGAAGTAACACAGGTCTTTGAGATTGCTGTTTTAAACTGGCAGTGTATCCAAAAAATACCTGAGCTGAAAGAAAACCACTGAGAACAAGAATTTACCTATCTCACTACATCATCTGGATCCAAACTACAAAGCAAAACAAACCCAACAATTAATTGAGAATAAATAAAATTTTATTTAATGAATAAAGAAACAGTCCATCACATCCTCTAAATTGCTTTTTAAAATATCCAGGTTTAATTAAATACTGGTTCTTAATTCTTATTTTTTCTTCTTCTAATTGCAAAATTTCCAAACAAAAACAACCCCCAACAAACAGTAACAATGTCATGGAGATGACTGGTCTACCAGAATACAGTACCATATACCTTCTGAAGAAAGACAATTTTTGCTCACAAATATTTGGGCTTAAGCGATCACTTGTTTTCAGTTCCACAGAATATCTAACATGCACGATGCAGAAGAACAGGAAAAAAAGCCAAGATCCGTTAATTGCTTTTAGTAATGGAAACAAAACATACAGTTTATGTATTTCACACATTTCAAAATGGCTGCTATAATGGTTTCTCCATTAGGATTTCAATAACCAAAAATATACTTTAGAAAATAAGTTGACTCAAGCTTCCTAAGATGGAAGCACACCATGTTTGTAAGAGGTGTCTCTTGATTCTGATTGAATTACATTAGCTGTGGGTGCTCTATACCTCAGTTGAAGCCTGTGTGTACATGCCTGTGGGCATACGTACATCCTTTGTCAGTCCTCATGGTTGAAATGAATCATTGGGGTTAAATTCAGACTTGATGAAGCTGAGAATGCAAAAATAGAGGCCAAGAGCTATGCTCATTTTTGTGGATCCATATCTGTTATCCTAAAGTTGATTCATTTCAACATAAAGCCATTGATGTGCTAGCATGGAACGTTTCTATCACTGGGGTCTTGAATAGTACAATGAAGTTGACCTAAACTGCTTAAGCCAGAAAAGAATACAAGAACTCCTTTGCTCTTTCTTTGTGAGCTGCAGAGTCATTATTTCCACTAGCTTCATTGTGGACATAGGAGTCAGAGTTCCTGTAGGCTATTATACCTATGCCAAAATAAATTTTTCTGGAATCTGCCTGCAGAAAGTGGATGGAATATTTCTTGAATTCATTTGATTTTTTTGTTAGATTCTTTTTTTTAACTGCATACTATCTTGGAAGAAGATTTCACCATTATGTACTACAAAATAGTGGGGCAGGAGGGAAATGTGAATCTTTAAAGCAAATTTACTTACATTGGAGAAAAATATTTTAAATGCTTCCTAGGGAATAAAAAACTGCTATTACCATTTTTTCGGTCTCTAAAGTAAATTCTTCATAAATATTTGTTTATCCTAGCCTCCATACTGGGAAAGTTTCAATCAAGTATTTTGTTTATTTTAATCAAGTATTTTGTTTATTTTACTGGTAAAGAAACAGACCTCAGAGTTATGGAAAAATCAGAATGTGTCTGAAATTCATCTGAGTTATTAAAATCCCCCTTGAATTCCTAGAAATCTACCTAAGAATTCCTAGAAATAAAGAGCTCTCCTAATGCTAGAAGTATTTTATAGATTTTCTATCTTAACAGAAAGGTAACAAAGAGAGGAGGTTAGGTTCAGAAACTTGATGCTAACGATTGGAAAAAGTGAAAATCAGAACAGAAGATATAAGGTGTCTCTGAAATGAAAATACTGAAAAAGTAAAATTTAATTTATCTACGTGTGTTAAAAAATGCAATTGCATGCAAATACGCAAATGGTTTAATTTGAATTATTTTAGGGTTTTAACTCTCCTTAAACACAGTAAAACCATTATACTCTGTACACATACACATTTAGTAATCCTTTGGTAGTGACTGCTATAGTCAATAAATACTAGCATATAGTTTGCTGAATTCTTGCATTGCTAATTATGGGAAAATTACAAGAATCTGCTAGTTTGCAGATAACACTGAATCTGTGAGAAACATCAGGTTCTTTGGAATTTTGGAACATTGAGTAATTCACTCTTACTGTACTATATGAAAGTAACATGTTTCTTATGGGTATTAAAACATCTCTTTTTTGAGGGGCACCTGGGTGGCTCAGTCAGTGGTTCAGGTCATGATTCCAGGGTCCTGGGATAGAGTCCAGCATTGGGCTTCCTGCTCAATGGGGAGTCTGCATCCCTCCCCCAATGCTCTTTATATTTATTTTTTTTTAAAGGTCTTTTATTTATTTATTTACGATAGTCACAGAGAGAGAGAGAGAGGCAGAGACACAGGCAGAGGGAGAAGCAGGCTCCATGCACCGGGAGCCCGATGTGGGATTCGATCCCGGGTCTCCAGGATCGCGCCCTGGGCCAAAGGCAGGCGCCAAACCGCTGCGCCACCCAGGGATCCCCAATGCTCTTTTTAAAAAGATTTTATTTTTAAGTAATCTCTACACCCAACATGGGGCCCGAACTCACAACTCCATGATCAAGAGTTGCATGCTCCACCAACTGAACCAGCCAGGCATCCCAAAACATCTCTTGTTGTATCTCCATTAATTTCCAGTCTAAACTCGTCAAGCCTCTCCACCCTCATCTTTCCCATCTTTAAGTCTCATTTTTTAATATATCTCTGTTTTCAGCTAGGAGGCAGAATGAATTTTTATCTTAGAGTGTTAAAGAACATTCTATAAGAAGTCTAGTGGATTTGCTGATATTTTAGGAAGATTAAAACCTAGTTATCTTTCTGTTGGTATTTAACCAACTTATAATTCATGTTGTAATTTATACAATTTGGATAAGAACAATTTTTAAAAATCATTTAAGTGTCAAATATATTTGTACATTAAAAAATTGGTTGAATCATCAAAAAATCATCTTTAAACCTGGAAACTAGAACTGTTTTCTTTATATTAAAGAAAAAATACATTTATTTCAGCCTTAAAATATTTATTGTTAAATCATATTGAAATCTTTTAATTTTTCTTATTAGGGAAACATTTTCTGTCCACTCATGTTAAAATATTCTAGCAAATTAGTGTTTATAGGCCTCTACATTACAGCCATTCTCTTTATGCTTACTCTCAGCATTTACAGCACAATTCTCAGAGGATTGAAAAGTGTGTTCTTTCTCTATTTCTTGCAATTCCAAGGCTATTGCATTTTGGAGTTTAAGGTGGCCATTATTTACATGTTAACAAAAGGCAGCCTGTTTATCATTCTATATTACCAAGTATGCTAACTAATAGAAATAAGAGGCAAACATATTTTCAACAAATATGCATTTTTTTTTGCACTGCACAGATTTTTAAAAACATAGTATTAGCAACTTTTTTAGCATACTGATGACCACTGCATTGTCAAAGTTTAGAAGATGCTTGGCATTCTTCAAGCAATGTTTCAGCAATTAACTTCCTGAAATATTGATCCACATAAAACAAGAAAAGGCAATTAGTGGTAAAAAAGACTTCAACAAGCTTATTGTAATCTAAGTAACTGTTCGTCTTACTGGTAAGTCACATTGATTTTTCTACTAAACCATTAGCAGAGATACTTTGAGACCAGGTTACCCAAGGACCCTTGAAGGGACCTTGAATAAAGGTCATTAGAAATTTGCCTTTGAGTTTACAACCAACTTAAAAATGGCCCTTATACAGACAGAGTTAGGCCAGGATCTCAGCTTGGAAGGTACTTTGGGAGTGTGTGTGGGAGGAAGAGGACAGAAGGAAGCTGTGATCAACAACAACAATTTGGATGTCTGATCCAGTTAGTTTTCTAGACCTCTCCCAACCTGATTTTTTTTTTTTTTACTTTGTCAGCAATTCTGTCAATTAGAAGTTGATAGGAATTAAAAGGCAGCTGCTTTAAAAAATGCAGCCCCTCTGTGAAGTTAAAAGACTCTCTCAGGCATTCAGAATTTGTTCAGTTGGACTGCTTTCTTCTGACCATTGGGCCAAGATGCCTGGAACTGGAGTTAGGTCATTTTGGAGCATGAAGCATGCTGACAGGCTGAGATGGGATGTGTTACCATAGAGGGGGAGCACAGGGCATCTAGGGAGAAAAACAGAATGGGGGATAGATGCAGAAAGGACCTTCGACACATGTTAGCTTTGACACATCATAGATACAAAAAAAGGAGGAAGTCGTCTCTCTTGTCTTATTGGCTAATTTGCCTGGATCCTGTTCTTGGGACCATAACCTAATCAGGGGTAATAAATAGTATAACTCAGTCATGAACTGAATGGACTTTACTGAGTCCACTTGGGAATCTAACATTGGGTGTTGTGTGTGTAAGGAAATATATTCTGAGTTTTAAACAACCAATTTGTAAGCGAACATCTGGCAAGCAACCCATTTATCATTTGAAGATTATCCAAATTAACCTGTCTCTACAAAAGTCAATTTTTGACTCCTCTGGGAGTTATTCTCCATGGTAAGTTTAATTCAGAGCTCTGGCTCTAACTACTGCTGGTCTCTCAGCCATTTAATTTCTCATTGGATGCTTACAAAAATTACAGGAGGAATAAAGAGAAAGATGCAGTGATACCAGTTCCACTATTTGGTAATTCTGATGAAAGACCTTCCTTTAGTGAAGGGTGCTATGTTTCAAAAAGGCAATTTCATTTAAATGGTGCATTTTCTTTCTCTATTTCCCCTTTGATCCCCATTTCCATGACTAATCAAGTTATGAAAAGCCCTTCAAGTTGTTTGGAGAGAAGAGTGCTTATGGAACCTGTATGGCTTTTAGGAACAAAAGGCCAGACAAATTACACCAACTTTCCCTCTTTCCCTGGTCCATTTTTGCAGATTTTTGAGCTTCCTCTGGGGGCTTCACAGATGCTACATGTTGCACAAAATAGTAGAGTCTAACAAGGCCAAAGCATGTGTTTATTTCTACTTTCTAGGCATGCTCTGCATGTGCCACAAGGGGGAAGTTATATTCTTCACCAGGGCCAAAACTACAGTGTTATGTCATCTGCATCCCTCCAGACTTTTCCGGGTGAGTGCTGAAATTATTCTTCTCAATCTTAGCTGCTCTTTGGAATCACCTGGGAAGCTTTAAAAAATACTGATGCTTATACCACAATTCAGGGATTGATTTGGGGTTGTGGCCTGGGTATTGAGATATTTTTAAAGCTCCCCAGGAGATTCCGATATGCAGCCCAGGTTAAGAACCACTGCTCTAGACTCAATTCACTATATAGAAACATACTGACTTACATAACTGAATTTTAAAGTTCATTTTAGGTCAATGAATATTTATTGAGCACCTACTCTGTATAAGGTACATAGCAAACTTTTGACACAGTCCATACCAGCAGTAGCTAAAACCTAGTGTGGGCAAGACTGGCTAGTGCAAGGGGAGGGGGCAGGCAAGTATATAGAGGCTATGTTTTGTATAAAATACTACACAGGGTCATCTTCTTCCAGATTCAAGAAACTTGCTATAAGTTTTCAAAGAAAGTAGAATTGTATTTGGGTGGGGCCTGGGGGATCAGAAAATATTTTGCAGAGGCAGTGGCATTTCAGATGGATTGGAACAGACAAGATTGCCATAGGTGGAGGTTGGGGAGAGGACCTTCCAGGTAGAGCCAAAGAGAGTCATGTAGCTGGAAAGCAAGGGCCCGTGTTTGCTGCCATACTGGGTATATTTTCTGAGGAATGGGTTGAAAAGCTTTGGGATCGTATTGGAACAGGCTTTGAATATCACAGGGCAGAAGAGCTGGTACCTGATTTGGCTCCAGGAAGTGAATAGGGGTTTGAAATTGGAGAATAATATGAGTGGGGCAGTACTTCAGGAAGAAAAAGCTGACATGGATCTGGGCTAGATTTGAGTGGGAGAAATGGCAGGAACTGAGGCAGAAAGGCCACTTAGAAGTCCTTTATTATGGTTGAAGTCAGAAATATTGAGGGAAATTAACAAAGTAATGCAAGTCTGTACTGGAGAACTACAGCAGGATGGAAAGAACAGGATGAATGTAAAAGAAATAATAGAGTTAGAATTAAAGGGATCTGTTAATCGATTGGCTAGAGGAAGCAAAAAATGACTTGGTTGCTTTTTATTTGGATTGCTAGGAATGTGATAGTGTCATTAATAGAAATCATGAAGCAAGGCCGAAGAATGGTTTATGAAAGGGAAGATGATGAATCTGATTTTGGATATGTTGAGTCCAAATATATTCAGCAGAACCCAAATTTCTTATATAAGTATCCCTCATCATAATTGACTTCTAATGGAATTCTAAGAGCAAGGCACTGATTCGTGTGCAACACAGTGGAGGATTCTGCTTCCTAGGAATCATATGGCACTATCTGGAGACTTTGGGTGGCCACAACCTGGGGATGGGCCACAGTACTACTGGCATCTAGTTAGAGGCCAATGATGCTACCAAACATCCTACACTGCACAGGACGTCCCCTGCAATGAAGAATCATCCACCCCAAAATGTCAGTAATGCTAAGGTTCAGAAATCCTGCATTGACATAATCCAGTACCTGCACTTTCAGGAATTTTTAGGTTTCCTATATTTTAGGTATTTTAGGTTAGACAGCGCCATCCAGTGGCCAAATTTAATATTTATCCTAATTCTCTGCTGGACACTGAAAGGCAGCAGATAAAAAGTATTCGGAAAGTGAAGACATATAGAGGAGAAAAATATCCTTTCTTGGGAGGACTCTTTAGGGTTTACAGAAACAGATATGATGGGGAGGTCAAGTGTAGACTGTGAAGGGACAATTATGCAGTTAGAAAGGTCTCTTTGGCTAGAAGATATTTCATAGTAGAAGCCAATATGGAAACAGAACATTTTATAGGACACATTCTGTCTGAAACATATACTATTTCATTACAGTTACCTGTATTTTTAGTATTGTTCCTGAATACATGAAAAAAAGGAAACCAAATCTAATAGTTTCACTGCATAATTGACTGAAATCTTTACTTCTTAAGGATGTAACCTATGGCATTTTATCCCATTAAGAAATAAGGATTGAAAATACTAAGATGATTTTAGAGTCATAAAATATATCAGATGGAAAGTACTAGAAACTTCTATTTGATAAAGAATAGATTCCCGCCCCCCAAAGCAGCACTCTTTATGCCTTACATCTTACCTCCCATACTAGATTGTAAGCTCCCTGAGGTCAGGGACTGTGTCTTATTCATAAGTCTCTAGCATAGCATCTTATACAGAGTAGACACACAAATGATTCTTTTGAGTGAATGAATTTATTTTTTTTTTTTGTACTGGAAATCCTTGCCTCGAAGTGAAGAAAATTTCAAGCCTTTCTAAACAATTACTCTATTTGTTCATTTGAGTAAGATGCCACCTGAGGGTGCCTGAGAACACCAGACACTTGGGCATAAGGATGGTAACAGACATCTCCAATTCATTTCACAGGTGGGTCTGGAGCACACTGTGCTGTGATGACCATTCCCAGGGCAATTTTTGGCTGCTGTACAAATTGCAGATTTCTCTAATATAAGATTCATTCATCCAACAAATATCTATTGAATGTCTATGTGGTGCTAAGCACTCATTTAGGCACTGGGGATAACTGCAGTGAACTTTTCTAAAAATCCTTAAGAGGCAGGTTTTGAATAGGTGGCTTAGAATAAAGATGCATATTCCCTTTTCCTTCCACTTTCCTGGTTAGCATGATATTTTCTATATAGAAAATGCAAACGAATGACCTCAAAAACAGTTCATACTTATTAAAGACCTCTCCTTCCACACCCACCACTCTTCTAGGGCAAGTGAAAAACAACATTCTCCAATCACTTCCTCTCCTTGTTTGCATCTCTTCCTCCCTCACTGCCTCATACACTTCCAGACTTTTGGGGAGAGAGGAGTGACAGATGATGACAACTCTTACGTATTTTGCAAGAGCAACTGAAGCTAGTAGTTTTAAAAGTGACCCCACAGATTTCTTTTTGGTTGGTTTACTAACAACCTTTTCATTCTAGAATTTAGGATGTATAAAGTCAGAAAGAAAAACCACTCACCATTATATCCAAAAGAAAATGGTGCAGACAGACTAATGGGGCCTTGTTTTGGCTATAGAACAAGTGCACTGTGCAATATTGAGTGTTTCAGTGATTTTTTTTTTTTTTTTGTAGCTCAAGCACATTTTGGCACCTTATAATATGGCTCAGTACACTCAGGATAAGTAAATCAAAAGTGCTTCTCCACATCTGTGAGTTGTATGGCATGATCTCTTAAGGCTAAGTAGAAGCAGATTAAATGAATCCGTCAAAATGACTGCTATGGATATAATTGATGACAGGCAATGGAGACCTTCCCACCTTTTTCCTTTGCATTGTTTGGTGAGTTAGTGATACCTAAGGTCACTACTGTCTAACCCCTTTCAGCCCAAGCATATGGCCCCTCATTGCTCCTAGTAGGGCCTAAGTATCCCTAACATAGCAAGGGGCAGGGGAGCATGCTAGCTTTTTCCCAAAGCAGTGGATGACTTCATGACATCTT
This sequence comes from Nyctereutes procyonoides, assembly GCF_905146905.1. Taxonomy (NCBI): domain Eukaryota; kingdom Metazoa; phylum Chordata; class Mammalia; order Carnivora; family Canidae; genus Nyctereutes; species Nyctereutes procyonoides. Next base: position 68,711,171 of record NW_026575046.1, read on the forward strand.
TGGTTCATCTGTATCATCTTCTCACATTTTTGTTGGAATCTTTAAAAGGCACAGCCCAAATCCTTCCCCCAGCTGAGACTGCAAGAGTCCACAGCCGACTTATTCAAAGCACTTCTTGCCAAGGGTCCAGCAGCGTGAGAACTTACTCAAATCCAGTTGCTTGGAAACCACTGTGTCTGGCTTGTCCTCCTTCCCCCTCCACAGTCTGCCCCCGTACACAGCTGGCACCCAGACATTCCTAAAGTTCATCACTCTCCACTACACTCCGCGAAGAGCATGAATACACCATTGAGCTTTCCATGGAGGAGAAGGCAGAGAAAATGTCAAGTCCTTTACTGGTGAGGGATCCGTAGCGACTGCCACTGGGCCGGACGGACATGGGTGGTGGGATCTGCTGGTGCCATTGAGCTGGGAAATGGACCAAATAATATGTTACGATCAAAGGAATGCAATCTAGTGGGTACAGTGCGGGGATGTTTTCTGTTCTCATTCCAATACTTGCTGTGAAATATATCTGGGTCTGAAATGTGTGATTTGCAAAAGAAGAATAAAATCTTTCCTTCTCTGCCAGGAATGGGCAAATTGCACTTGGTGATGTCTTATACTCCTAATTCCGAAACCCACAATCTGGGACTATAAAAGTGGCTGACTAGGGTGAATTGTCAAAATATCTCCTCTTAGGTCCCCTCATACTGACCTAGCATGGGGTCTCCTAGGGACAGCGTAGAAAGAGCTGTAGGCTCTCAAGGGAAGGTACCTCAGAAAGTAGCGACAAGAAACCTGAGGTAAGGGATCCCTGGGTGGCGCAGCGGTTTGGCGCCTGCCTTTGGCCCAGGGCGCGATCCTGGAGACCCAGGATCGAATCCCACATCGGGCTCCCGGTGCATGGAGCCTGCTTCTCCCTCTGCCTATGTCTCTGCGCCTCTCTCTCTCTCTCTCTCTCTCCCTCCCTCTCTCTCTCTGTGACTATCATAAAAAAAAAAAGAAACCTGAGGTAATTGCAGTCAAAAGATGGATCCAGACCTCTGAGAAGTACCTATCCCATACCCTAATCACTCATCAACCACTACCTACCCACCACCCTAATCAGATTTTAATGAATTATAGCAAGGAGACTGAAAAGTAACTTATGTGCAATCAACCGCGGTTCAGGGACATAAGAGCACGTGTTACAATTTCCATGTTCAGCAAGCATTGTCTAAAGGAGACCCTGTTTTTAGCAGAGGTGGTCCCTAGGCTTGAACACGGTCTGAATGAAATATCCATCCAAACTGCTTTGTCTTTGCTGTTGTGTCTGATTCAAAAATTATCAAACAAGCTTCTGATTGTTTAGGTTTCCAGGGGCCCTGATGTGGAGAAGCGGGGAGCACCAGGTGGGGAACATGGATGCTCCAGATCCTAGAAAGCTATGGACCTATTTAGCATTCTGATTTTTAAACTGGACCTTTGTTGATTTCCTTATTCAGTTTTTTAGAGTCTAAATACCTCTGACTGAATTGATAAGATCAAATTTTGAAAGCTACGAAAGTGAGGACAAAACTTCTAGCAATTCCACTGAAGAGTAGGCACTCAGTAAGGCCACAGTGAATAGTCCAGTCTCTGCTCCATACCTTTTAACCTCTTCTGTTAGAAGCCCTACTTTGGATGAGAGAGGGGACCCTACCTGCTATCCCTTAGACAGGCAGGAAGTGGTGGTGGTGGTGGTGGTGGGGGGGGGGGGGAGTAGGGGATTGATTTTAGCCTAATTCTTCCAACCCCCTTTTCCACTCCCAGGTCCCAACTGAGGAAATAGCACCCTATTTTTGGTGCTGCTCAATGGAGACAGGAGCCCGAGAGAGGTGAGCCCAGAAAAACCGAACTGGGAAGTGGAGGGCAGGATTGGGACAAGACTTATCAGTTTCAGGGCTTAATGGTACTGAGTTTCTTAGTTGGAGACCTATTTCCCTCTGTCATGGTGAAGTGGATGAAATGAATAAGGGACTTAGGTTAGGTTAAATACATCAATGGCCTCTCTCTTGCCTCCCCTCACCAGGGGTAAGAACATTAGAGTCAGCTTCCCTCACATTTGAATTTCTTTTCAAGTCCAAGGATAAGGGAAAAATCAGAAAGTTAATATATTTCCTCCAAATATTGGAGGAAAATAGCAGGCCAAGGTCCCTCCCGTAATGGTCCTAAAAAAGGGGTATACCTAGTATGCACTCATGAATAGCAGGGACCTCAGATTGTAGGCACAGTGACTCTTATTTGCTATTCTAGTTAATCATGTTGAACCAGTAATGAATAAGAAACTTATTAATTATTGCATTATTTTTTAAAAATAAAAAAATTTAAAGGAGAGGAAAAAAAAATAATCACCCTTTTGAATTAAGGAATATGTCTCCAAAAATACCAGTTAATGTCAAAAGTATAGAGGAGAGGAGTAGGGTACATAAATACATTAATAAAGATTAAGTTGTTAAATTCTTTTGAAAATTAGAAACATGGCTCAAAGGAAAGATTCAAAAACCTGGATTTGCATCCTGGCTTTAGACACTTAAACTTCCAGAGTCTCAATTTCCTCAGCATTTAAATGAGGGTGACAATTGCAATACTTGTTTGGGAGGGCTAAAGGGTACCATTTTGTAAATTACAAGTCAGTATACAAACATCATTTGATATTTTTATTAGGACAGCTCTCTATTATAAGTCTGGTTGTGAGACTGGCACAATAAATATTTGTAGAGTGAATTAACAAATGAATGAGGACAGGAAAATTCTTCTGGGGGCAGGTTTGGCTGGGAGGAATGACAGGCAGTGGAGAGGGAGTTCCAATGGGTGGGTGGCCCATGGTATTAAGAAGACAGCAAGAGATGTTGGATGATCAGAAGCACAAACACAGTTAAACTCTGATATAGCTGTAATTTCTAGTATTAAAAGACATTTTTAAAGAAGCTTAAGCTCATAGTAAAATGCAAAAGTGTACAAAAGCCCTGAGGTGATTAGGATGAAATGATTTTAAAAATCCATTGTTTAAGCACTAAATATAATCTAATCAATTCAGTTATGGAAACATATTATGCCTATCCTTAAAAAAATGTTTTTAAAGCTGCCTATCACACACAGATGTTTCACTGAAGACATTACACCTACCGTATATATCCAACCTCGCAGTGCACGACACGATACCAGCTTCATTCTTAGCTGACAACGTGTACCATCCAGCGTCGGATTTCTTGGCTGGCTGAATGAGGAGGCAGACATAGCCTGTTGTATCCTGGTGCATACTGGAGGAAAAAGAGTACATATCCATTGTATCTGGGGGCAGAAAAGGCCTGGAGCAGTTCAGGGCTCAGGGAAATTCTTGGGGCAAATCCACCAGTGCAGTGTTTCCCTTCTCCCTGACCTTACTGGGAAGGATAGGGCAATCAGCTTAAAGCAATTATCAGGGCACCTGGGTGGCTCAGTGGTTGAGTGCCCACAGTGAGAGTGGACATCCTTGACTTATTCTTAACCTTAGGGAAAAGCTTTCAGTTTTTCACCATTGATTATGGTGTCTGCTGTGGGTTTTTCATATATGGGCCTTTATTATGTTGGGAATTTTTATCGCGAATACAAGTTGTACTTTGTAAAATGCTTTTTCTGCATCTATTGAAATGATCATATGGTTTTGTTCTTTCTTTTGTTTATGTGATATATCACATTGAATGATTTATGAATATTGAACCACCCTTGCAACTCAGGAATAAATACCACTTGATCATGGTGAATGATTTTTTTAATGTATTGTTGGATTTAGCTTGTTAATATTTTGTTGAGGGTTTTTGCATCTATGTTCATTAGAGATATTGGCCTGCAGTTTTTTCTTTTCTTCTCTTTTCCTTTCTTTCTTTCTTCCTTTTTCTTAAAAGGTCCATACTATCCAAAGCAATCTACAGATTTAGTGCAATCCCTATCAAAGTACCAATGGCATTTGTCACTGAACTAGAACAAATGATCCTAAAATTTGAATGGAATCACAGAAAACCCCAAATAGCTGAGGTAATCTTGAAAAGAAAAACAGAAATGGAGGTATCACAATCACAGATTTAAAGTTATTCTACAAAGCTGTAGTAATCAAAACAGTATGATGCTGACACAAATATAGACCAATAGGTTAATGGAACAGAATAGAGTGCCCAGAAGTAAACCCACAATTGTATGGTAAATTAATCTTGACACAGGAGGCAAGAATATGCAATGGGGAAAAGACAGTCTCTTCAACAAATGGTGTTAGGAAGACTGGATAGCTACATGCAAAAGAATGAAACTGGACCACTTTCTAACACTATATGCAAAAATAAACTCAAAATGGATTAAGGACATAATATGAGACCTGAAACCATAAAAATCCTAGAAGAGAGCACAGACAGTAACTTCTCTGACATCAGCCATAGCAACATTTTTCTAGATACATCTCCTGAGGCAAAGAAAACAAAAGCAAAAATAAGCTATTGGGACTACATCAAAATAAAAAGCTTCTGAACACAAAGGAAACAATCAACAAAACTAAAAGACAGCCTACTGAGTGGGAGAAGATATTTGCATATGACATATCTGATAAAAGGTTAGTATCCAAAATGTATAAAGAACTTAATACAACTCAACACACAAAAAGCCAAATAGTCCAATTTAATAATGAGCAGAGGACATGAGCAGACATTTCTCCAAGGAAGACATACAGATGGCCAACAGACACATGAAAAGAGGCTCAACATCACATCATCAGGGAAATGCAAATCAAAACCACAATAAGATATTTCACCTCACACCTGTCAGAATGGGTAAAACCAACACAAGAAACAATAAGCGTTGGCAAGGGTATGGAGAAAAAGGAACCCTAATGCACTTTTGGTGGGACTACAAACAGGTATGGCCACTGTGAAAGACAGTATGGAGGCTCCTCAAAAAATTAAAAAACAAAATCACTGTATGATCCAGTTATTCCACTACTGACTGGGTTTTTGTGCAAAGAAAGCAAAAATACTAATCTGAAAGGATATATATACCCTCATGTTTATTGCAGCACTATTTACAATAGCCAAGATATGGAAGTAATCCATGTGTCCATAGGTTGATGAACGAATATAGAAGATGTGTGCGTGTGTGTATGTGTGTGTGTGTAATATTACTCAGCCATAAAAGAATAAAATCTTACCATTTGCAACAACATGAATGGATCTAGAGGATATAATGCCAAATGAAATAAGTCAGCCAGAGAAAGACATATCATAATATTTCATTCATATGTGGAATTTAAGAAAAAACAAAGGAACAAAGGGAAAAAAGAGACAAACCAAAACACACACCAGACTCTTAATTGTAGAAAACAAACACATGGTCACCAGAGGGGAGATGAGTAGAGGGATGAGTGAAATAGGTGATAGGATAAATTTATCTTGAGCACTTAATAATGTATAGAATTGTTAAATCACTATATTGTACACCTGAAACTCATGTAACACTGAACGTTAACTATACTGAATTTAAAATAAAAACCCCTGCTAATTAATCCTCCCAAAACTTAAAGTTTTAAAACTTTAGGACATTCGGGGTGCCTAGGTGGCTCAGTCGGTTAAGCATCTGCCTTTGGTTCAGGTCATGATCCTCGGGTCCTGTGATTGAGCCCCGCATCAGGCTCCTTGCTCAGCAGGGAGCCTGCTTCTCCCTCTGCCTGCTGCTTCCCCTGCTTGTGCGCACTCTCTCTTTCTGAGAAGTAAATAAATAAAATATTTTAAAAGAACCCCAAACTTTGAGATATGGACTACCCTTCAGGAACAAAAAGGAATAAATTCTTGATATGCACAATAACACAGATGAAACTCAAATGCATCATGCTGAGTCAAAGATGCCAGATTTAAAAGACAGCAGACTTATTTGGGTGCCCAGCAAGCCCTACTGAGCTTGGAAGTCCCTTTGAACATGAGAGCAGACTATACCTGATTCTCTCTCGAGTGAAAGGGATGGTCTCGTTGTCCTTCTTCCAGTAGAACACGGGTGGCGGCATGCCTATCACTCGGCACTCCAGCCTCACTGGGTGGCCTTCAGGAACTCCACTGTTCTGCAGTTTCTCTAGGATCACAGGTGCTTTCTTCACCTCTTTGGCTGAATGAGAGAAGGGCCATCCTTGTTTGAATATTAAGTACCCTGGGGGACATGCTTCAAACTCATTACAGCCCTGGAATTTAGCAGAGTGGGCGCCTACCCATTTTACCTCCTCTTCAGAACACTTCTCACAGCTCTAAGTGAAGATCATTGCCTTGACAAAAGCTCTGGAAGTGATTAAAAAAGGCATGAGAGAACCTCTTTGCATATTGTATGAGAGGGTAAGGGATCTGAGTTGCTCACAGGGGAGGCGAATGGTGGGTGTGAAATTTAAGAAGTTTCTTTTATTCTCAGCAGTAATTTTTTTTTAATTTTGAAAAACAATAGATTTTATGTACTGAATATATGCTTTTTATTTTCTAGAGGAGTTTATTTTGTAGAAGGTATATTAATTTTCCCTCAACTTTTATTTTGAAGAAGTTTATAGCTACAGAAAAGAAATATACTAATTTTTCTTAAGTTTTATTTATTCAAATAATCGCTACACTCAAAGTGGGGCTCGAACTCACAACCCAGAGACCAAGAGTTGCATGCTCCTCTGAGTAAGTCAGTCAGGCGTCCCAGAAGTACATTACAGTGCAAATTATGCTTCCTAAGGAGACTTTTTAATGAGAGAGGGCCAGAACTAGATAAGGCAAAGATACCTCATATATCAGGATTCCAGAGTCAATATTGGCAAAATAGTGGGGGAAATGTAAAAGCTTGTAATCAATATATCCTTGTAGAATGAGCTTTTCCTACTCTGTTGGGTAAGAAAAAAATTAGTGAGAAAAAGAAAAGGATATATGGGGTAAGCAGCCACTAGTCTAGAGAGAGGATAGCATGCTGAACCCCATCTGGTTTCTGGTAAGGGCCAAACATGGGAGAAAGTTCAGCACTAGAATTCGTGTATTCTGAAATCTAATTCTGTCTGGACCCCTGACTTGAGGGCTGGTATCAACCAAGTGATGATGACTTGTTGTCCTTATTTGTAGGCATGACAGTGTTTTGTTTATATAATCTTCTAAGGTAAAGGTTCGTTTGTTTAGTTATCAACTAACACTTGTTGAGCACCGTGCCTGTTCCAGACACCGAGTCAGACAACTGGAAATATACAGAAAGAGTCAAAATGTCTGACTTTAGAAGCTTACAGTCTCTTCAGGAAGGCAAAGTTTACATGGAAGGCAGTTACAGGAAGGTTGCAAGTACTCTAAAGAGTCCCTCCTTTTCTAAGTGCTATGGAAACAGAGGAGGATATGCCTCTGGGGTGACATTTGAATTAAGCCTTAGAGACTAACTAGGAGGTTCCTAGGCAAAGAAGGGTATTCCAGGTAGAAGGATCAGTGAAGCAATGGCATAGATGCTTGGGGTAGGGGCAAGATCCTGGTATGTTCCAGGAGTGATGAACTGTGGGGCAAGGGACTTGAATTTATTGGTAGTCAATATACTAATTAATTGATTAACTATTACAATGACTCCGATTTATTACATGTTGTATGCACAACATACCACATTATGTGTTTACTGATATGTCTTTGAAAGCAATGTAGAAAATATGGTCCTTACTACAGCGAAGGAGAAACTGAGATTAAGCTTGGTTAAAGTTTAACTTGATTAAACTTGGGCAAAGGACTAAGGAATTGTGTCAGAGGCTGTGCATATTTGGGCAATAACTTTGAAGGGAGTTAGGGGTCCCAGCTGCAAAACTTACCTACTACAGTGAGCTCCAGACTAAAGGAATTCTGGCCGGTTTTGTTGGTAGCAACGCATGTATAGGTCCCTGCATCACGTTGAGTGAGCGGGTCAATGAGCAGAGAGTGGACTCCAGTCTCCCTGACCAACATCTTGTGGGAGGCGTCTGGTAGCACAGGTTGGCCATTGAGCAGCCACGTCAGTTCTGGGGGTGGTAAGCCACTCACCTAATAAACAACAGGACAGCTGAGGCAAATGACAGACTGATGACAGGCAGATTTATTTGGTGGTTGAATTCTTCATCCTCATCTGGCACCAGAGATAATGAGAAAAATCATGGGGTGGATAAAAACCTCTCCTCAGGGGCATTAGGACAAGAGGGGCTGGATGAATTGCCAAATTAATTTAAACTGTATAGGATTTTGACCCCAATTTGAGTGATGAATATATTCTAGATTAGCATAAATAAGAAATAAAAAACTAAATGAATAGATAAAAAAGGCCTGCAGAGTTAGTTTCACAGATGATATATTGCTTACATTGTCGGTGTGGATGTCATCCCCCTTGGTGTCTGCAGACATTCTGCAGCTCTGTTGCCAGGATATTTGGATATATATTGTTTACATATATTGCTTACATGATAAGCAAGAGGCAGCCAAGGAAAGGAAAGACATTAAATTAGAATTCTCAAACCTTGCTGTGTGTTATAATCATGTGGGTTGCATTTGAAAATCTCAATGTTCACTTGCTATATTAAATCAGAATCTCTGGGGATGGGACCTGGAATGGGTATCTTTTTGGGTGTAGGATGGAAGAAGTAACAATCAATCTCAAATATTATTTAGGCAGCCATTGGCAGAGTAAGAACCACCTAGAGAAGTGGACTCCACGGATGCTTAATCTCAAACCTTTACTAATTAGCATCTAAAATTCCCATAGCATTCTGCATCTTTGGGATAGAAGAGGTGACTTAAATCTCTCTTCATATTAAGAGATATTCATGCTCCTCAACTGAACATAGTTTCTGATTGAAGAATTAGCATGTAGAATAGCTAAAGGTGGTGGATGTTGATTAGTCTGAGAAACCAACTCCCATTTTCATAAACTACCTTGGAGCCATCTTTTCATGACTGATTTTTTCAATCTATATATATATCATAGAAATTCACGTCAAGGATGCAAAAATCACACTGTTGGCTTTATAGTAATAAAGACTTTCCAGGGAATTATATCACTTTTTGGTTGTCTTTTACAGATGAAGAGTTAATTTGATACAATACCAATGTAATTTTATTAAGATATAGAGACTTAAAAATTCCATGAAATTCTTTTGACTGGTATTAAATGCTCTGAAAAAGCCTTGTGAGAAAAGAAGTGATCTTTCTCCCTTCCCCAGTCCCCCTTTCGCTAAACAAAACAAGACACAAAACGAATACAGACAAAAATAAGTCAAAAAAACAAATGCAAAATGTGAACAGAGCTGGAACCAAGGATAGGTATTAGAGTCTACCTTACAGTCCAACCGACAGAGGCGCCCCTCGTGAGCTACCATATCCCCAGGAGCCTGCAGGAAATGCGGTCGGAAAAAGCGTTCCTGTAGGGGCTCTTTGTCTCTTTCTTGTACTCGGGACCTTCCTCTATAAAAACAAGCATGTTCAGGCATTAAACATAGAAACCAATCTATAGGGGCTCTTGGGTGTCTCAGTGGTTGAGTGTCTGCCTTTGGCTCAGAGTGTGATCCCAGGGTCCTGCGATTAAGTCCCACATCGGGCTCCCCACAGGGAGCCTGCTTCTCCCTCTGCCTAGGTCTCTGTGTCTCTCATGAATAAATAAATGAAATCTTTAAAAAACCTCCAATCTAAACAAAACAAAACAAAACAAAACAAAACAAAACAAAAAACCTCCAATCTATAAACTTAAAACAGCAAGCATTTAGGCCTGGTTATAGAGTCCAGAGAACAGATATTTTTGGGGTGGGGTGGGGAAGGAGGTTGTAAACAAATAATAAAATAATAATAAATAATGGTGTGAAGCTTATGTAAAAAAGCAAAGTGGTAAGCATCTCATACACTGTAGGATTATCTTATGAGATCTGTAATAAAATAAACAGGCTTTAGCTTCTTTCTCTCTGAAGTCATTCTGGGTTAAGTAGCTCAGCTCCCCTTGCCTTGGCTTTGACCAGTTGTTCAAAAGTTTCAAAATAAACAAATAAATCAGTATTCAAGCTGAATCTCAAATGAGAGCCAAAAGACAAGTCCTGTTTATTACCCAGAACAAGGCAGCTGCAATCCCTGTGTCTCTGAGTAATAAAATTTAACCTGGCTATAAATTATGGCAGACCATTAAGGATGGTTATGAACTTAAACTGGTTAAGACTGACCAACAGTAACAGCTGTTCCTGAGGAAAAAAAATGAAGAAGAAGGTATAGTTGCAGCAGTGATGAAATACTGTATCTGAACCATGGGTCACTATTTTTGCTCCTTTGGTAAGTCAAATATAATTTATCCATGTCAGCAACTATGGAATGCTTTGCTAAGACTTCATGGCACCATAAGACTCAAGGGGAAGCCAGGCTCTTAATTCTTAACGGTTAGTAAGATCAGAGAGGAATAAAGCCAGTTGCTATATTAGAGACAATTGTTATACTGGGGACAACAACAAAAATATTTGACCTATATACATATACCCATTAACAGTTTCTGTTGTATTATTTCTTAAAATATTTTATTTAGGGATCCCTGGGTGGCGCAGCGATTTAGCGGCTGCCTTTGGCCCAGGGCGCAATCCTGGAGACCCGGGATCGAATCCCACATCGGGCTCCTGGGGCATGGAGCCTGTTTCTCCCTCTGCCTATGTCTCTGCCTCTCTCTCTCTCTCTCTGTGTGTGACTATCATAAATAAATAAAAATTAAAAAAAATAAAGATTAAAAACAATATTTTATTTATTCATGAGAAACACACAGAGAGAGGCAGAGACATAAGCAGAGGGAGAAGCAGGCTCCCACAGGGAGCCCGATGTAGGACTTGATCTTGAGACTCCAGGATCACACCCTGAGCCAAAGGCAGAGATGCTCAACTGCTGAGCCACTCAGGCGTCCCCAGTTTCTGTTTTATTAAAGAAAATATGGTAATTTAATTCAAAGACTCTGGTTTATATATTATCTGCACAGGTGCTGCTGATGGTTACAAATTTTGAGCCATTAAGAGTATATGACAGACCACTGCATCTCAAATGTAATGTGCTTACAAATCACCTAGGGATCTTATTATAATGTACTTTATTTCTTTTCAAGATTTTATTTATTTATTCATGAGAATACACAGAAAGGAGAGAGAGAGGCAGAGACACAGGCAGAGGGAGAAGCAGGCTCCATGCAGGGAGCCCGACGTGGGACTCAATTCCCGGGTCTCCAGGATCACGCCCTGGGCTGAAGGTGGCGCTAAACCGCTGAGCCACCAGAGCTGCCCTATAATGCACTTTCTGATTCAGTAGGTCTGGGGTGGGGTTTGGGATTCCACATTTACAACAGGCTCCCAAGGAATGTTGATGCTACAGGTGCAGAACTGCACTTTATGTAACAATTTGTAGACCAATACTTTGATGTTTATTGTGGTGGGCGGATGTTTGGGAGAAGCTAGAGAAGGGAGATTCTTACTGTCTTTACCTGTGAGACTGACCAGCAGATGTTAGTCGACTGCGAATGGGCAAACTCTGGACCATCAAGTGGCCTGAACAGCTGATTCTCCCCTGAGAAACAAAAATAAGAGATTTCCACATTTTTTTTCAATTTATATAATTTTTTTCTGGACTGGAACATTATGAACCTTTTGCTAACTAGGGAGGAATTTAAAGAATATTATGGAGACTTTCATTTTGAGCTGAGAAATGAATAGAGCACAGATGTAAACAAATCTGAATTCTTGTGAACTTAACATTATCTGCAGCCACATGCAGAGACTGTGGCCAAGTATTTTATACTTTTCTTAATAGAGATTATCCTCAAAACTAACATTTTTAATAAGAAGAATGGGTGAGAATAGAAATTATAATTCTATAGTTTGTATTCTAATCGTGGTTGAAGATATTTATTCTGCCACCATGACTTTTAGGGGAATTTTAAGTCTTGATCTCATTCAGAAAAAGAAAGTGAAAGATTATGGTTTTCCAACTTTTACCAAAAAAAAAAAAAAAGACATTATGATTTTGAGGAATATTGACACGTTTTTTTGGAGTAATTTGCTTATTTTCTAAAGAACAAAACAAATCATTCTTTGGTAGAATGATTTATAGACTCTTCAAGAGAGTGAATGAGTTGATAACCATATGATTTAGCCCAATACATCTGGGATACAGTGAACAGATACTACAAATCTCCTTTGACAAAGGCTGAAGGGTTGAGTGACCCATCAATGGCTAACTGGTCTTTTAAGCTGTGATACTGTGCTCTAGTTACACACAATCACAATGCTTCTCATTCATTTTCCTCAGCAATCCTTAGTAATTGGCACTTCTCAAGGTCTCATTCACAATGACATCAAGTTCTCCTTCCTCAGAGTGCAGCACAGCGCAGAACCCTGCTTCTCCACCTGGGGGTTGGCAGCCATGATAGTGTAGTTGCCATCGTCATCACTGGTGGTGGAGTCGATGTGCAGAGAGCACGTCCCATCTCCTTCTCGCCTCATTTTGCAGTGCTCATTTCTCTTTGATATCTGCTTCCCATCTTTGAACCAGTAAACCTGCAATGAGAGTTAATCGAGGAGAACATACACTGTTCTGTACATCTTTTGAGGATGATGAAGTAGGAAGTAGGGTGAGGCAAGGACTGATAGTCATCTCTACAAGTGCCCCATCCCTTATAAAGCACTTAGAAAAATATATATTAAAAATGACTATATAATATGCTCCTGCACTTGTACATACACAATACCTAAGTCAAAAATTCTGTATAATTTAGGATCAAGATCAAGCTTTTGACTGTTTCTATTGTACTTCATAATTACTTAAAAAGCCACCCCAAGGACCAGACATGTCTTCAGAGGCAAAATAATGAAAGCCAAAAGTGTGAATCCCCCCCCCCCCATTATCCTGTTTACAAGCTCAAGTCTTCTGCAGTCACAGATCTGAGAGTCTACAATAGCTTACCTTACTTGAAAGGACAGTATGGTTTATTATACCAAGTGGAAGGAAGCCAGGAGTCACTTGTTAAATTTCTCATCTGGCTAAAATTTAAGTAAGTATATTTTTCATGTTGAATTCTGCATGTATCAAGGAGATATCTCAAAGACAGGGGGTTAAAATATTGGCTGCAGCTGTTCTTCTTCACATTTCCTGGTTACCTAACCATACATGATAACACCATGCTAATGTTTTTGAAAGTAGAGCAGAGAGATCCCCTACCACAGCCATACCAGGTGTAAATCCTTCTTTCAGCTGACTGCCAAAAAAATCTGGTGACTCATAAGATTTTTCAGCAGCCAGTAATAACGATATGACATTTTCAGCATTTACCAACCTAATAGTCATAATACAAATATAGCTCACTTTGTGCAACAACAGGCACTTTGTGGGTATTCAATAAATGTTAAGTAAGAAGAAAAATATCAATTTGGTGAGTTTGGTGGTTGAGAGAATCAATAGCCCAAAATGGAAGATTATGACTAAGAAGTTTATTTTAAACTTGTATTAAAATTCTAACTTACCCATAAATCTGATTTATTTTTGGCCTAATTATTTAATGATCCTATCTCTGACTCTCTCTTTTTAGTAAAATTATCTGGGCTTTGTTAGTTTTCTGGCAGTAGTTTTTGTTCCCTCTGTAGATACTTCCCTAGAATCTGACAAAACTTTCGTTAAGGCACCGTCTACAGCTCTGTGTTGTTGGTTGGGCAACCAACTGGTCATCTTCTCCTACCTTTGGAACTGGTATTCCAACAATTTTGCAAGTAAATGTCACTGGAGAGCCTTCTGTAACCCGGAAATGCTTAAGTCTTTTGTCAAAGATGGGAGCAATACACTTGCCCGTGGGGATCTCATCATGTTGGATTTCATCATCTGATTCATCAACAGGGGTACGTTCCAAGCGAAACTCTATTTCATTCATCAGCCTCTGCTCAAAGCTTGAAATTTTGTACTCCTGTCAAAATGGCAAATATGTTTCAGTTTCAGTTCTATGGGTGAGAAAGAGGATGACTATGAGTATAATTTGAGGGTGGAACTTTTTAGATTCAGATATTAAATATATATCATGGAAACCCAATAAACCAAACATATTTCATTTCCAGTTCCTCACCATGGAGCACTAAAGGAGATGTCAATGTCTCTACTATAATCCCAAACTGCCTTAGTGAATCCTGATTCCTCACCTTGAGTATGGAGCCCCAGTAGCATCCTGTAGAGAAATGAAGATGGAATGTAATTTCCATTTCTAGTATTAATGTCCATTTCAATATGTAGAACTTCTTATCTGGTAATATGGAAAAACTATTCTGAATTGCATTCTGATGCATGCCTCCATTACCAGCTTCCTATCTATTCTGCACGTTCCCATCTGTATACTTGATGAAACCTGTCTTGAATAAATCTTTTACTTCACATCCATCTTCATTGCATTTCTTTACGCCTACCACAACAAACCTACCTGAAGTAATTTTGTATTGTTACAGGATAATTTCCTTGTTACCCACTCTTTTGCTATACTCCAATGAGGCTTGTGTTCTCACTGTTCCACTGAGATTGTCAGGGTCTCCAAATTTGCCAAATCCAATTGCTACTAATCTTTTCTTACCTGACCCCTCAGCAGCATTAGGAAAAGATGGCTACTTCCTCCTTTTTGAAATATTTTCTTTTGTTTGTTTTCACAACACCATATTGGTTTTCCTTTTCTTTCTTAAGCTGCTCCTTATCAGTCTCCTTTCCTAGCTCCTAGTCCTAGGTAGGTGGTCTCATCCCATTTCACAGCTTCATTACCTTCTGTATGCTGATGACCCAAATCCATATCTTCAAGCCTGAGCTTTCCCCAAAACTCATATACTCAATGATCTACTGTACATCATGAGAATCATATGCCCAGTGATTGATTCTATATCATGGCTTGGGCACCCAATGGGCATCTCAAACTTAGCATCATCCAAACAATACACATTTTGTTTCTGTCTCCCAGAAATGTTCTTACCCTGCTCTTCCCCAAATCAGGAAATCATGCCACTATTCATCCAATTGTTAAGTAGTTAAGCCAGTGTTTCTCACACTATTTTTGGTGAAAACCAGGTTTTAAAAAATTTCCAATGCATAGTTTTATAAAGTAAAATAAAAATGAATTCATAGCAAAAATGTAATTTAGGAGGCATGCAAAATTATTATATTTAATAGGTAAATAAATTTTTTCTGTCAAATTGCTATGAAGATTTCTTAATGGTTACTCTCAGTTTCTGTACTTATGTCAAGGTGAAGAGGTGATAGCTTACAGATTGCCACAGGACCTCAGACCACACTTTGAGTGTACCAAGTTAAACTCTGAATCTAGGACTTATCCTGAATTCCTGTCATTCCTTCTCCCTGCTGAATACTATCAAGCTTAAATGTCACCTCCTCAAAGCAGCCTTCCCAGTCCACTTCATGTAAATGAACTCTCCATTCAAATTCTCTGCACAGTACTGGTTACTATCTAGTATATTTCTTGTTTATTGATTGAGTGACTGAATATCTCTAAGGGTTAGAATGTTAGCTCCACAAGTGCAAAGATCTTGTTTATCTTGCTTCTCATTATATCAACAGAACATGGAATGGTGTCTGCCTTGTGGTAGATGCTCAGTGAGTATCTGAAGAATGAGTGAATACATGGATGACATGGGGGCAATCACTTGTTCCAACTGCATCTTTGAGGACTCCTGAGCCATGGCTTTGGGCTGAAGGTAAGACCTTCTGTTAAGCTTGTGACTCTAGTTAACCACAATTTCATAATTTAGGTGAGCACCATGGAGATAGCACTAGGATGTTCCTGAAATAGAATTCGGAAGTACATGGATGATACACATCTGCCTCCAGTCTTACGCAAAGTGATTACATTCAGGACTCATAAAATGTATTCTCAAGCTATTAAATCACATTACTCATGCCCTTTAGTTATTATCTTATACATACATATTATCACCTGAATTTGTGTAGAATTGGAACTTAGGAAACAGAAATACAGAAATCAGGTGTTTCTTGGTTTCAATTTCTTGAAACCAATTTTAAATCCTCCTTTCTTGGCCACATCTCACAGTGGGTAAGCAAAATAAACCCACAGCTCTTCAGGGTAGAGAAAATGATTAATCTTCAGTTAGCTTATTAATTTTTAATCAGATAATTCAAACCAGTTAAAGTAAAAAATTGTCCACTTCCATTAATTTGAAACCTAGTTTAAAAGTATTAAGACTATTTTATATATTATAGGAATTTTTAAAAAGTTGACAAAGCTTCCAGCTACCTAGTAGACCAAACTATATGAGGCTGACCTTTTTGTAGGTCAAAAATATAGAATTTCATATGATTCAATCTAATACTTCACACAATGACTATATTTTCCATAAATACATTTAATGATCTCCCAAATGTGAAATATTTTAGTCTTGCCAGTTTACACTTGATCTTAGCCAAAAGGCCGAGAAGACTTGCCAGTTTAAAATCACATGAAGAATATATATTTCTTCTTTCTTGAATTGCATTTATGCTTCTGATTATATATTATTTTTCTTTTTAACACATTTGTTTATTTTCTGGGATATTGAGGAGTAAAACCAATGAGTCATTTTATTCCCTTACATATGAAGTAGGTGTTAAATAGAGGCTTTATTATTTTGAAAATTACATCCAAACAGAATAATTCACATAGTTCTCAAACCTCACACACTGATCCTAAAGTTCAGGAAACATCAGAGTTTTGTGAGGGTGGCACGAGGGATGTCTTAGCCTTCTACGGCTTCTCATCTTATTTTATTTAAGTCCCCAAATTCCTAGTCCTTTCCTTTTTTTTCCCCCCAGTTCTTTCCATACCACCTCTAGTCATTGTCTAATGGAGCTCTTGCTCTAAATTAAAGCATCTTTCCTGAAGCTTCTGCCAGACATTTAAGGGCTGGTAACTTCCTGGCTAAATAGATTGTCAGAGTTATTATAGGGAGAGATGAATTCCTGAAATTCTATTTTGAAAGTATGAAGTAATTTTCCCAAAGAAGGGTTATTATACATAGTGGTAAGTTATGATTATACTTAACCTTCAGGAATACAATGGATGATATATATGAGGCCTCAAGTGCCTGCCTGAGAATATAAATACCACATTGTCTCCATGTATTCCAAACTTGATTTGACCAAGTTGTGGCCTGACTTTATGGAGTTTATAAATATTTGAATTGATTTGATCCAAGGAACTACAGAAGCACCTATGATGAAAATATGCACATTTTGTTTTACTATAAAGGTATGCATATTGGTTATATATTTATTATTTTATCAGTATAGCAAATTGGGAGGTGATGGAAACAGAACACTCACTGAGTTATTTAAAAAAATCCTATACATAATTAGGTACTGAGGACACAGTAGCAACCAGATCTTAACTGGAAGTTTTTATCGAGGCACAAAGATGGGCTAGATATCAAGGCACAAAGTGAATTGGCAGACAAACTATTCCCCAGAAATTTCAAAAGCAGGTGCTTACAGACAGGCTAGACCATCTAAACCCCTCACCTCCTCCTCTACAAAGAAGCAAGGAGGAAGATCCAGTCAGAGGACTTTGGAAAAAGTTACTGTGTCTCTGCAGCTCCTACCTCCTCCTCTACTCCAAGGGTATCTGCCTTCACTTTAAGCTCAGCAAGGGAGATTAAATGGATCCATCTGGAGAGCTTGTTTTGTTTTCTACAATGGGTTAATATCTGACTCCTGCCTAAAAGAGCTAAAGCGAGGAGTGAGGCAGCTTTTTGTCACTGGGCAAGCTGCATTGTGTCAGAGGACTTGTGATGGGTTCCATCCTGCACACATGGGCCACATACAAGACAAAGCCACTATGGGGTCAGATTTTGTCTCTCCATGGCTGGAAAAGAGAGTGTGGAACAGTGTAGTAAAGAGGGGGAGGAGGAAGCAAAAAAGAGAGAAGCTGGCCATACTTCCCTTCCTGGCTTTAGGTTCACCATTTATAACAGTCTCTGCAGCGTGGGGGTATGGATGGGAGTATTTGTGTGTGGTGTTATATTTCTGAATAAGGATTACAGTGTTGGTTACTACAAGGACTGGAAATTTTGTGCTACTGAGTCAAGACTGTATTTCACAACAAAGTTACCATAGAACCTTAAAGAACTAAATGGGCCAAAACTGTTTTGAGACTGACTGCCTTAGGTTTGATATTGCTAGAGCAGGAGAAATAGTCCCACTGAATAAATTCAAAGGGATACTGGGAGAAAAAAATTCTTTTTTAGACATACTTGTTTAATTTGCCAAGTATATAATGTATAAATTGCAAATCAGCAACAAAATAAGAATGCTGTAAATCAAGGAATTCCCATAAAGGTTTCACAAATATTTGGGAAATGGGAAACAGGAACATGCAGTTGGAAACCATGCAGTTGTGTGACAGGGGTACGTGGCCTGTTGCTAAAGCACTGAATCTTTATTCCTGAGAGGTTACCAAAGATGTATACTATCCCCAAAGCAAAAATTGACCTCTTTCTGTAGTGCTTTGCAACTAAGAGTTGGTTATCCCAAGGATAACTACCCTGATTACGCATAAATCAAGATTGTCATTCCAAGTCACAACTGATGGGACTCAGATTTTGTAAAGAAATTTGCAAACAGGGATCCCTGGGTGGCACAGCGGTTTGGCGCCTGCCTTTGGCCCAGGGCGCGATCCTGGAGACCCGGGATCGAGTCCCACGTCGGGCTCCCGGTGCATGGAGCCT
Source organism: Nyctereutes procyonoides (assembly GCF_905146905.1). Taxonomy (NCBI): domain Eukaryota; kingdom Metazoa; phylum Chordata; class Mammalia; order Carnivora; family Canidae; genus Nyctereutes; species Nyctereutes procyonoides. Next base: position 68,729,895 of record NW_026575046.1, read on the forward strand.
GCTTCTCCCTCTGCCTGTGTCTCTGCCTCTCTCTCTCTCTCTCTCTCTCTCTCCCTCCCTCTCTCTGTGACTATCATAAATAAATAAAAAAAATTAAAAAAAAAGAAATTTGCAAACAAAAGCAATATGTAGGAGTTAAATTTAAGTGCTTTCTGCACTGTTTGCAGAAAGGTTGTCCTACTGATCCACTGCTGGTGGACACAGGCTTTGAATTCCCAGGACTGAATTTATGTTGCAATCTCCCTTTCCCCTTGCCTTATCCCTTTGTCAGTAAAAGCAGCAGTTTTTGCATCAGATGCTTGTAAGTGATGTCTATGCCCAAAGGAGAGAATGTTTTTCTGTCTGAAACTGACATTCAGTTAACACCAGAGTTTTGCTTACTTTCAATGTTTTCATCTCTTTAATCTATTGAGTGAAATGGATTATTATCATAGGGTAGTATCCATAATTAGGCATAATCAGAATCTGTATAGTCAAGTGAGATATTTTCCATAGATAGGACACAAATCCAAAATTTTCTGTTTGGTTGAAAGTTTCATTATTTTATATGAAACTAATGTAAATCCCATAACCATGTACTAATTCAGCACATATTCTGTACCTACTCTGTGCCAGACACAACAGGGGTGCAGCAATGATTAAGACATCCACCAATTCCAGCTCCTAGGGAGATTATAACTGGTGTATCCTGGATGGGCCTATGGCAGATGACATGGGGATATCACTATCCCAAGGTTCTACTGTGCCCCAAATAAGCAACCTAAGGTCAATGGCTGTGTGGAATTCTTATTAGAAAAGGAATGATGGCAAGACTCACAAAATAGGATTTTCATAAAAAGTTCATAGTAAGAGATGAAAGAGGTATGCTTTAGGTAGAAGAAAGGACTAAGCAGTTTAGAGAAGAAGATTAGAGGAACAAAAAGTATAGCAAGAATTAGGTGCATATTTTTTTCTTTTGGCAGTATCTGGGAACCACAGACAGTTTTAAAGAAGCATTAATTTAAAAAGTGTGTTGGGGGGAATGAGCAGAATAAAGTGATGGGAATGTTTCCAGAGAAATGAGGTCAAGGAGGAAAGCTGAAATAAGAGTCTGTGTGTGTGTGTGTGTGTGTGTGTGTGTGTGTTTAGAAATGAACAGTTACCAAATATATACTGGGTACAGAAAATCATGTTAGGTAGTGTGAATTAAAATAACTGGTCAGGAAACATTCATTATTATATTTTGTGATCCTATGTTCCTTTGACTTCTCAGATTCACTTTGCTACCCTAAACCATTTATGTTTTATTGTTGTCCACTGCAGATCCACTGGTGGTGAATGATACACTTCAAAATAAGGAATAATGCAGCCTAAAATCTAGAGGCTGGGTACCTCTAGCGTCAATTCAACTTATCATCAACTCAAAGAAACTTCACTGTCAGTTTAGAAAGCTAGCCAGATAAATATGAACCTTTGTGTCACACAATGTTCTAAGAATCAACAAGCAAATGTTAATTGCTATTTAGAAATGTTATATAAAATGAGTTAGAAGGTAAATGCTGAAATATTACAGTTATGATAATACAAAGTGGTAGATATGTCAAAGAAAACCCATTTTCTAAAACGTTAATTTATAAGTTTGAGTTCTGGGGAGGAAATTGTCTATAGTCAATATTCATTGTTCAAGGACCTCTGATTTATTTCCATGCTCAGCATAGTGGAATGAGGTTAGACCACACACATGTTCTAAAAGGTTGCTGTTCTTCATTTGCTAGGAATAAAATTGGGTAAGAGAGTCCAACTTTCAGATCTAAAAGTTTTCAAAGCAAAATAAAACAAAAACAGATGCATACTCTTCAGAAGAAATAATTTTCTTCCCCTTCATATGTACAGGCTAATATGGGAATGATAAAACTGATCATTTTGATTCCTCTGTCCCCAGACTACAGATATAGATGGCTATCAATAGGCAAGTGTTTATGATTGTTTTTCCACTTTCCCAAGCAAATTTTCTTCTTCTAACTTCATCAATAGGCCACAATACATTTTAGACAGTTCTCCGCAATATCTCCACTATCATTTCCCACGGCAACAATGACAGAACAGTATTATAATGTGGTCATCCTTTTATTCCCCAAACTTACTCAGAATCAACATCTACCAACCTAATGCAAACTTTCCATCTTAGACAGATCCTTAGTTTCCAGAATTGCATTTATGCAGCTTGGTTTTCTTATTCATGGCATAGAACTCAGTCTAGAATCAATTCTGTAACTAAACCACCATAGCAATTCTCAGACTAATGATTCTCAGCAGAACACTGATGCATGTCACAGATATTCAAATGGAGAGTATTGAGATGCTTTTTGAAACTGCTCCTAGTCCCTTCTATTAGCCTTGGAGTTAATTCATGATGGAAGCTTAATAATGAGCTCTATCAGGATTATGACACTCAATTCATAGAAGTTCATGTTTACATATGCTCAGGTTTCAGGTAATTAGGAGAAAAACCCTACTTTGCTGGAGTTGGACAGCAGATTAGCATGGATCTACCTACAGAGTAACTATAAAAGTAAAATCAAACAGCTTGTGTGCTGACCTGGTATCATTTTTACAGGGTTTTAATTGCTCCCTCTCTGAGTTATAAAAGACATAGGCTGAACACAGCTCCGATTTCAGTGACACTTAGGATTAACAACCACATATGTGATGACAGTGTTACAGGAAAGCAAATCTGCATCAGACAGAGCAACATTTATGGGGCTTACAGGTAATTGCCATAAAACTGTAAAAGGCTGCACAGTTGCAGGGAAAATGTGGTGTCCTGGAGACCAGGGCTCCAGCTTTAGTTCTAACACTGACAGTTTGACAACTGTGCCTCCATTTCTCCATTTAGAAGATGGAAGAGAGAAGAATAGTTGCCTTGGCATTTGCCTCCCAGAAACATGTAATTTGGTGAAACAATACAGGAAAAGGTACTCAATTATAGCGAGTTTAACTGTTCTTCTTCGATTCAATAATTTAAAGTCAAACTGAAAAAGATATTAAGCAGCACATTTTCTTTTTTTTTTTAGCAGCACATTTTCAAAAGAATCTACTTAGTAAAAATTGCCCAACATACAGCACAGTTGTAAAATACTGTATATCCATGATTCCACTGGAGGTAAAGGACAGAAACACTAAGGAAAACAGCATATGGTCAGGAAAATCTGGAGCCTTGTTTCCAGGGATTACTTATGCTACAAATTCTACAATATTTGGCATATACTTTTGACTGAAATATTGTGTTATGTTTCAAATTAGATTTTATCAGTTCCCACCTTGGGAAATAAATCAAGAGTTTGGTTATTAAAAAGTAATACATTTTTAAAAATAATCATGTTATGAAATGTAAAAGTAAATAGCTCAAATAACAAAATAGTCTATTTTTTTTAATTGGATGCTCACTTATGGCTTTTCTTTCCTTCAGTGTGAACACTCACTAGTGAGCAAAGAGTTGTATGGGTTGAACCACAGGATATTGACTAATGGCTATTTTACATGATTCAGCTGATGTTGAATGTAAAGATTGAAAGGAACTGGTGAATAGACCTCTAGCACCTTAGATTGTAGAAGTCAAATAAAGGACAGCGTGGAACCCTAGAGTTCATTTCAATCTAGATCTTCTCATACATTGAAATATATCAAAGATGTGATCGTGTTTGTCAATACTGAGCTGAGGATTGCTGGAATGGCCAACAGACTATCTAATCTCTCTTTCCTTACATATTCCATCCTACATAAAAACATATAAACAGTTACATTGAATTAACTACTGGAGTAATCAAGAACCGTAGATCCATGTAGGTGAGTTTCCTGTATGACCTTTGGTTAATCTATGCTCTATCTTCTAACACTGCAGGGTCAACCTCTCTGAGATCTGGTGGCCCAACCATCCAAGGACTGAATTAAGTGAAATTGTATTTCTTGTATTGAAATTCCAATAAACCATTTGAGCCCAACAATCTTACCTGCTGGTTTGATCTGACATCACTGAAATTCATTTTTTTCCCCAAGTCTAGAATCACTGCATTCTTAGTTTCACGAATGTAATCATCATTCACTGGTTGGGGAGACTTTGTGTTTTTCTTCATTAGTCCCTGGGATGGCCTGTAAAATAAAGTCACACCTGACACACCCATGAAAAGCCCTTGCCAGTGCCCGAAAGCCTAGGAATCAGGGTGGCTGAAATGGCAGTCAGATACCAGGAGTCATCAGGCACTTATGCCCCAACGTTGAGCACTGCACAGAGAATCTGTGTTTGTAGAGGGGTTTTCAGTATTTAAATTATTGAAAATGATTTAAAGTAATCATGCCCTTTGCTCTAAAGTGTTCAAAATCCGTTTAGTGTCTACGAGGGATTCCTAGAGGAATCCACTCAATGAGAGTCGTGTCCCAGATGAAGCTATTCTAGGCATAGGTCCTTTCTTAAGTGACATCTTTTACTTCAGAGATCTTAATGACACTTACACAGATGGTGCACTTCTGGGCAGTCCCATGGCATTGGTGGGCGGGATGGCAGGGAGAGAAGGCAGGACCGAGCTGAGGAAAGCCACCGGGTTCTGAATCCGGCTGGTAGGAGAGACTGGAGCTGGGGAAACACAGCGAGGCTGAAACTGGTTTCCACTGGAGACAGCAAATGTGAGTGGTGGTTGTGCTGGCTCTATGGGAGCCGGAGGGGGTGGCTCGCTTTGGATGGACGCTCCTCCCAAAGATTTGGTTTGCATGGAGGGGTGAGAAAATAAGAGGCTCTCTTTGCTCACTGTCCTCTGAATGGTTTGAGGTGTGCCGCTCAGGGTGAACACTGGAGAGCTGGAAGGGGACGCGCTTGCTGCTGCTGTGGTGGCACTTGGAGAGGGGAAGAAATGCTTGGGCCGGGCCAGGCTGAATGTCTGTGCCGGCGGGGCCTTCACCTGCTTGCCGGACGCTGTCACCGCCGGGGAAGCAGTGGAGTTCAAAACGCTCATGTGGAAAGGAAACTCCTTAGGAGATGAAGGAGACGGGTTTTGCAACTGCTGTTGTTCCAGTAAGACTTGGTTGTGAAGCTGTTGCAGCTGACTGGAATCACTGCACAGGAGAGTGGGGAGAGAGAGAAGGGAAATCTGTCACCCTTGACCTCACCCATCAGAAAATGTGTAGGGGCACCTGGGTGCCACCTGGCTCAGTGGTTGAGCATCTACCTTCCACTCAGAGCATGATCCCGGAGTCCTGGGATCGAGTCCTGCATGGGGCTCCCCATAGGGAGCCTGCTTCTCCATCTGCCTCTGCCTCTGTCTCTGCCTCTGTGTCTCTCATGAATAAAGAAATAAAATCTTAAAAATAAAATGTGTATACAGGCTGTTTATAACTTTGTGCTGACTCAGAACACACAACCAGAGTTGCCAGGAAGGAGCTCATCAATTCTTTGTGAGCTGTTTCTCCTTTCTAAATCTGTTTGTGAGGAAAAGGGGAAAAGCCCTCATAACGCACAGCTCCAAAAGGCATCGTTTACATTATATTCTTTGAGTTGTGATCCTGCAACATGGCAGCCCAATTCTAGAGTGTTTATAAGTTAGGAAAAGAAATTGAAACAATGCTCCTCTGTTGGGAGTGCCTAAAGTTCTGGTAGGAGCAAACTGTATCTCAGCTTTGGGACAGAAGGCAGGGACATAAGTAACTGAGTGTGTTGTATTCCTCATTCTGCGTCAATTTATTTATTTATTTTTAAAAAGAGTTTATTTATTCATTTGAGACAGAAAGAGAGAGTGAGAGAGCGCCCAAGCAATGGGGAGGAGCAGAGGAAGAGGGAGAAGCAAACTCACCACTGAGTGGGGAGCCCGACATCAGGCTTAATCCCAGGACCCTGAGATTGAGATCTGAGATCACAGTCTGAGCTGAAGGCAGATGCTTAACCAACTAAGCTACCAGGTGCCCCCATTCTGCCTCATTTTAAAGCAAACCTTAATAAAGCTGCTGGATGTGTCTTGGTGTTTCTAATCCTCTCTCAACAACAAAGCATTATAGATAAGGTGATCATATGTCCCAATACATCCTGGAGTCTTGGTTTATGCCTGTTTTCCTGGCATAATTATTAATAGTGCTCTTTTACTTTAAAAAATGTCAGGGTTTGAATGGTAGATTATATGGCCAATCTAGTTAGAAACATTGCCTTACATGTGATGTGATGAGCACTGGGTGTTATATGTTGCCAAATTGAATTTAAACTTCAAAAAGTTTTTAAAAATTAAAAAAGAAAAGAAAAGATACATTGCCTTAGACTTTTCTTGTTCCTAAGGGGAAAGAAGAAAAGCTGGAAGTACTTTTTTTTTTTCGTAGGAAGCTAAGTTGCAGAAACATTATATGATTTGCCTACAATCTATTTATCTTAATAAAATGGTTAATTTTTTTTAAGATTTATTTATTTATTTGAGAGAGAAAGAGCAAGCAACCACGGTGGGGAGGGGCAGAAGGGAGAAGGAGAGGGAGAGGAGACTCCACTAAAGAGGGAGCAAGCCCGAGTGGAGGTTGAGCCAAAATCAAGTGTTGGACACTCAACCTAAGTGCCCCTGGTTAATTATTTCTTAAGAAAGAAAATGGAAAATGAAAATCTCTAAAAATCTTATATGCATAAAGTCATCAGGGCTGCTAAACTTTGCTGTTTAGAAGTATTTACTCTCAAATGAATACAGGAAATTCTACAAGGAAGACTGTGGTGTTTCAAATCTACCACAGCTTTACGTTCTTTGGAAACATAGGTTGCTACTGTAACATAGGTGATCTGCTGAACATGAGATCTATTAAAAATGAAAAGTTCAGTATTTTCATAGCATCAGGCAGGTCAACAACACCAGTGATAATAAAGTTGAATCAGGAGGTTCTCCAAACCTTGATTTTTCTGAATTCTTGGAGTTTAAGATCTTTTTCCTTTCTTTCAGTAACATTTCTGATACACAATATATGGAAAAGTAACTTCACAAACAGACCCTATTTGCTGTCAAATGGCTGCAATCGTTCTACTCATCTATGAAAATTCTTGTTTTGAGTTAAACTAAGAATTCAGAAGTGTTAGCCACTTGGTATAGTAACTTTCTTATCTCTCTCTCCTTTTAAGAAGTTTTAAGCTGAGAGAATAAAGTAATATAATTAAAAATTAATTAAAACTTTTAGTTTCATCATAAAGATTCAGCGACCAAGAGAAACAGAAATAACTTTGTTAGATTATCCTTAGAAAAATAAAAATATATACAATTAGTATTGTTTCTGTGTTAACTTAGCCAATAGAATGAAAATACAGGAATCTTTAGATTTTAATGGATTTCATATTTGTCAGGTCACATTCTGTGATTGCTATAGCCAGAAAATAATGCTATATGGTTTTCAGGACATCTCTGCATAGAGTAGTTTACATGAATGCTTTTGCAGAAATGTTTTATTGTGCTTAGGGAAACAGAAAAAGTAGTATATGACAAGTAAGTAAGCTTAGAAAGATAAGGATGATAAAAGGGGGCAGGAAGTCATTTGGTATTGATTCTTGTTTCCTTTAGTTCTCATTGAATAAAAACTAAGAACTAGCTTTTTACTTTAAGTAAGGCTTCCCAAGGCACATTAGCCCTTATCATCCAATGCAATACATTGGATTATAGAGGGTCACAAGTCTTAAACATAATGATATATGAGATACAGTGTCAAATTGTTTTGATTATCTGAGTTTCTGGAAGAATTCACTTGGAAATAATGTCTCTTTTTGTTTGAACAAGGTTGTTTTTTCCCCCTCTCATTTTATTAGTCTTGTTTCATAAGGGATTTAAAACAGTTGTTTGGATTCACTTATTCATTACATCGGGTGTCAATTCCATTACTCGACAAACTTTTATTGAATCTTCTGTGTTTACTTTGATAGGCTGTGTAGGAGATATAAATATGCATGAGATAGTACAAGCTATTCAGGACTCAAAAATCTTACTATACATACATATGACATAAATAACCACTGGTTATTTACAGATAACATGTGGAACTTATCTACTGCTTTAATAATAAAGGTACAAAGTGCAATGAAAGAAGAAAGGGAGAGAAAATTAATTACAACGGCTACCAGTTCTAAAATCCTGAGTAACATCTCTAATTCAAAGTAACTGCCTATCATAAATTGTTACAAGCTCAGCTGCTCTTTTCTTGTTGCCATGAGGATATCTGAAATCAGGTTTATACCCAAGGTTTCTTTTATCAGTTTTCAAGTTGACATCATTACCCAGGCAGATTTATCATCTCTCTTGGGTTACCTGAATATATCTTCTCCATTGCCACACACATAATTTAAGCATAATGCTCAAGAATATGGTTTCTGCAGACAGACAGACAGACTTAGGTCCTAATCCTGGCTCTGCCACTCATTATCTGTGTGGCTTTGGGTAGCTTCTACACTTTTTCTGACCCAATTCCCTCATAAATAAAATAAGAATAACTAACGTCTCAACACTGTTGTGAAAATTGATAAATTGCCTACAACATATAAGTAATCAATAAATGGTGGCTCTTTTACTTTTTAGTTTCTAAACTACAAATATTAATTTCAAGATTTATAAGAATGAAAATTAGAGTTTCCAAATTATAAGGATGCCTCTTGTGGTTTCTGAGATACAAAGTAATTTCTTAGGGATTTTGAGCTGTTGAAATAAAACAGGCTTAATGATCAAACAACAAAACAAACTTGGGATCAAGTATCAAGTATTTTTTAAAGCAATTTTGGCAACAAAAATTTGGGGCAGTGTGTGCTGGAGCCCTTCTGGACTGCTCTAGAGAGCCGACTGTGCACATCTCATTCCAATTCCCAGTTAATGACCTTTCTTTAACAGCTTGAAATAGAACACGGTGGGAGAAAATTGGCAAATGCTATGGGCTTCCCCGTCTCCACCCGTTGTTAAAACATCTGCCAGCACATCACTGATTAGGATAACTAATTCTGAGTAAACATGTCTCTGCAATTGGCTTTTAGCTGTGGTTTTAACAGTGGCTACCATGCTGGCTACACACTAGAATCACCCACAGAGCGTAAAAGACAAACAAACCTCAATAATTGAGGTTTGTTTGCTCAGAGAGTCAGTTGGCCCGGGAAAACATCCAGGCTTAGTTATTACTATCTTTTAAAAAGTAGGTCAGTGGTTCTTAAACTTTAGTGAGCCTCAGAAGCCTCTGGAGGGCTTGTTGAAATGCAGATTTTGTTCACCCAGCCCCACCTTTATTTATTTCTGATTCAAGTCTGGAGTGGGACATGAGTCTGCATTTCTATCAAGCTCCCAGGGGATGCCCATGCTATGAATAGCAAGGCTCTAGGTGGTTTTCTCAGGCATCTGGGACTGAGAACCACTACTCTAAAGAAACACTTGTCCCCAAAACATAGGCTTTCCCAGTACATTCTGATTTTTGTCTGACATTTTCCTCACTTTAAATGTTAGTTATTGTTTTCTGCTGGGTGTGGAGGGGTGTTTATATGGGGTGGGGTGGAATGGTAAAGGGTTGTATCCCAGACTTTCCAACTTTAGACCAGTAGTTTCCAAACTGGCTGAATATTAAAATAATCTGTGGAACGATTCTGATTTAGTTGGGATGGAAGGCATAAATATTTTTTTTAAAGCTCTACATTTTATTAGAGAATGTAGCTAGGATGAAGAATCACTGCTCTAGACAGCTTGAATTCAAGTTGAAAATCTCAAAGTCTGAATTATCTAGGCTTGGATGATACAATGTTTAAAAATGACAGTTTCTCTTTCTCTTGCAGTTTTAGGATCTGTAAGAACTATGTCTATTTTCTGTATAAATGGCAAATTGAAGGAACAAGCAGAAAATCGTATCCTCAAGATTATTCCTAGAGTCGATACATTTTAATGCAAAACCTAAAAGATTAAAACCAGTGAGGTCAAAACTAGTAAGAAAATGCTGTAGATGGGTCCCCAAAGGACTCGTGAGTGTATGTGTGCACATGTACATATATATTTATTCCTCTACTAATACAAACCTATATACACACAATTAAGAGAAAACTTTAGGAAGGCAAAAAAGATTAAAGAATTATATAGTGCAGAGGACTGGGATTTGTAGAGGGTGTCACTACATAATTTAGTAGCAAGAATTATTATATTCATTGAAAGTCTAATGTGGCAGTTACTTTTGGCTGACTGCTTAATTCTTCCATTTGTAAAAGGGCTTGATTTTATTCATGGAGGCAACATATGCAGCCAAAGACTACACTTCCTCGTCTCCTTTGCAGCTAGTATACCATGTGACTAAGTTGAGTCACAAGCACAAGATTTTTGGGTAAGACCTAAGAAGACTCCTTAAAAGGAGTCTGACATCAGACCACTATCAGCCATCCTGACCACTATCAGCCATGCTGACCACGATGGGACCTGGAGAAGAAGCCAATACTGAAGGTGGCAGAGCAGAAAGACAGGAGACAAGGTTGTTAGTCCTGTGGAGCCACTATAACAGCCCCAGACTGCCCATCTAATTCCTCTATTTTTATTTATTTATTTTTAAATATTTTATTTATTTATTCATGAGACAAACACACACACACACACACACACACAGAGAGAGAGAGAGAGAGGCAGAGACACAGGCAGAGAGAAGCAGGCTCCATGCAGGGAGCCCGATATGGGACTTGATCCCGGGTCTCCAGGATCAGGCCCTGGGTTGAAGGCAGGTGCTAAACCACTGAGCCACCCAGGGATCCCCCTAATTCCTTTATTTAAGAGAAAAACCCTCATGTGTTTAACCCACCATTTGTCTGGGTTTTCTGCAACATGAAGCTAAACCTAATCCTAACTGACATACCTAATAGCCCCTGAACAGTCAGTCCCTGGGTAATAGGAGGCCCTACAAAGGAAGAAGGCAGTTCCTGAAGAAATGGTTTTGGATTTCCTGTTCTCAAAACTCCCTTTTCTGATAAATGCCCCCACTCCTCACCCCACGGCCCTTCACAGTTCTGATTTAGTCCATTTGACTCTTCTTTCCTCCACACATAAATCCTCTGTACCTGCCCAGGCTGGACCAGATGGTATTTGGAATTGAGCTCCTATGAATGATTTAATTAGCAGTAGAACTTGACACAAATCATAGAATGGGACAGGCCATGATGGACCAAGTGTGAACTGATGAGTCTTCTAAGGGGGAGGAGTGGAGAGGATATGCAAAGAAGAAGGAGGTGCTCAAGGCAGAGAATTGAGTGGTGGACAGGCTTGGGTTATCCTTCTCTAGGCAGGGCATGGCTGCCTTTTGGTCCCCATTCCTGCCTATTTCCCTATAATAATTTCTTCCCTCTTTTTACTTTAGTAGATTCCTACTAAAGTAAGACCAGCAGAACTTTCAGGGGACAGAGACATTTTTGGACGTGGTTTTCCAAGAGGCATGTTTTTAATTATATGCCCAGGATTTTGCCTTATGTGGTAGTGAGAAGAATATAAAACTAAACGACATGACTTGCTTCCAATGAACATCTTGTGTTCTGCACTGAGAAACACATGATGGGAGTACTGTTACTATAGATTTTAATGTTGACATTTAAAGGTTTATGTGATTATAAATATAATTTTTCATAATTTTGACGTGCGGATCAAACAGAACAGTAGTAGTATCATGTTCTGTGTTTGCATTATTAGGGATGAACATTAAACATTGCATCTAATGGAGGCTCTCTAGAGGGTTAGGGTGACACCACATCAGGCCCCAAAGTGAGTCTGAAAATTTTGACTCCCCATTCTTTCATCCCCATTATATTATACAAAACCTACTGTGGCTACTATAGCCTATCTAGCCATAGCAAAGAATAGTCGAAAAAGTACTAAATATCTCTTCCACTATGACTACAAAAGCTTCACTTAAAGCACAAATTGGAAACATAAAGATAAAATTACAGACTATATGGATTATTAGATGCAAGAAAGGGCTTTTTTTTCAATTTTTTTTTTTTTTAATTTATGATAGTCACACAGAGAGAAAGAGAGGCAGAGACACAGGCAGAGGGAGAAGCAGGCTCCATGCACTGGGAGCCCGACGTGGGATTTGATCCCGGGTCTCCAGGATCGTGCCCTGGGCCAAAGGCAGGCGCTAAACCGCTGTGCCACCCAGGGATCCCCAAGAAAGGGCTTTATAAGAAGAGTGTAGAAGTGCTTCAGCTGGAGCCTCTGATGTTAGACAAACATCTTTATCAGCTGGTTTAGGGTAGCTGATATAAATATTCAGAGGTAGAATATTTAACAGTAAGGATGGTAGTGATAGTATATTAGCATCGATATAAGGATTTATGGTTTGCAAAGCATTTAAATTGTATTTTCTCATTCTGTAATTCACTTTTTTAGCCCCCCCCCTTTTTAAATATGCTTCGTGCCCTGCATGGAGGCTGATGGAGGGCTTGAACCCACAACCCTGAGATCAAGACCTGGATGCTTAACCAACTGAACCACCCAGGTGTCCCATTCAGGCACATTACTTTTAAGGGCAGATTCAGTGAAGCTCACGGGCACCCTTGGTCATCCATTTTAATTTTTACTTACAGTTTGGGTTTGGCCAGAACTGGAGGGGGTTCTTTGACAGGTGACGAAGGCTCAGGGATTTTTGCTGCCTGTCCATTGAATCTCTCCAGGAAAGAATCAGGCCTGGTCTGGCTGGTGGTCACCATGCCACCCTCAGAAGAAGCTTCACTTCCTTTGTCATCTTCAGGCAGGTTGAAGTGCACACGAAGCCCAATCCTTGAACTGGACCGGGGCTCATTGTGGTTCACCAGAACTCCTTCGAGTTTGGGTTTAGGTGGTTGTTCCACAGAAGGAGGCTCTGGGTTGGGTGGGGATGGCTGTTGCTCAATAACAGCCAGGTTGGTGGTGGAATTGGCTGAGTGAAGAGACCCATTATTTCTGAGGTCTTCATTTCCTGAAAGGACAACAATAGGACCTGAGCTGTTAGCCTTATTCAAGAAGATCCAGAGAGGATTGTAACTGTGAGCTGGGGCATGTATCCAAATCAGATGAGTATGCTAATGGGAGAATATTTGTCAAAAACTGTAACCATAATCTGGGGCATTAAAGAATGATGAGGATAAAAAAAAAACAACCAAAAACAAAAAAACAAAACAACCCCCCCCCCCACTAAACTAAAAATCTAAGTATCATTTTGGAAAGAGTATGAGAAATTTATAAAAGACCAAGGATATGTTTTCTTAGGGAATATAATAGATAACAGCAGGATAATGGGTGATGGTGGTGGTCATAAACATAATAAGAAATTGAAAATTGAATATTGTTCCCTAGTCTATACTGTTCTGGGCTTTCAGGCGCCCTTACCTCTTTTTTTTTTTTTTTTAAGATTTTATTTATTTATTCATGAGAGACACAGAGAGAGAGTCAGAGACACAGGCAGAGGGAGAAGCAGGCTCCACGCAGGGAGCCTGATTCAGGACTCGATCCCGAGTCTCCAGGATCACATCCTGGGCTGAAGGTGGTGCCAAACCGCTGAGCCACCCGGACTGCCCCGAGCCCTTACCTCTTACATCAAGCTGGGCAATGCTTGATACCGTGCCGTATTTGTTGCTTGCAGTACATGTGAAGCACCCAGAATCTTCTGCAAACACCTCAGCAATGACCAAAGTACAAATCTCCTCTAAATATCAGTATAACAGAATGGTTACTGACTTAATTTGGGAAATGAAATTACAAAATTTACTGATATCAGACGATGGTTCTACAAAAGTCAATATAAGAAGTTGATTCTATTAGTTGATTGAAAATACTTAGTCCAAACAATTATCTGATTGGATTGACTGATGAATAGGCTAAATGAATCAAAGAATGTAGAACGGAAAACTCCACATAGACTATTGGCAAGAGGATTTTACGATAATATTATATCTTAATATATTGTGAATTCCCAGATTATTTTCTGTTTTTATGTCAGCAATCCAGATGACAAAAATAGAACTGAGAAGCAGTAAACTTACAATTCACAAAAACAAGTTAGGAGTTTAATCAAAAGGAGATTTGTGCAAAATAAAAGGATTAATAAAATATTTTTAAGTCTAGGTCTCTCATTATGTACATGGGGAACTTTTGCGCTGAGGTAATTTTAAATGAAGGCCACAATTTAAAACTGGGCAAGAAATATTGATTCTCAGATTGAACCACATGATTATTCCCTAAAATTATTATAGTTAGATACTCCTTAACAGCTAAGGAAGAGAAGTATAGGACAGTAGAATAAACTATCAATTATCACTCAGTGGACCTGACACTAAAAACAAAATTAACAAAAGCATAGTTGGATTAGGAGGGACTTGGTATCTCACTGCTTTCATTATAACTGAATTGAATTAGTTGCCCAGCTTCTGGGAAGACTGGACAGGCAGCCACGGCAGATGGAGTTGAGTACCTGCTCCATAGCTCTTCATCCTCCTTCCTCCTTCCTAATAGAATTCTCATTTTGTCCACCCTCCTTGGGGGGGGATCACATTCTTCAAAGCAACTTGGCATCTCCCAGTCTCAGGTGGTGAATCATGATTGGTTATGCTAAGCTCTATTTTTGTGAAGTGATGGCATGCACCACACAATTTCAGTCAATGAAATAGGACGGAAAGTCCCTTGGGGAGATCATGAGAAAGTTTTCCTTGCACTTTAAAGAGAATAAAAGAGTTTCGTTCCCTAATTTTGCCTCTGCACTGTTCTGCCTGCATGCAAGACTCAGAACTGTGGCAACTGTCTTGGGTAGATGGGTAATACAAGCCTAAGCCTGAAGACAGTGGAATGGGAAATGAAAAAAAGGCTTGCCTCCCAATGATCGTAAATATACTAAATCACCTAATCTCAAGACAGTTCTCAGGACATCTTGCTATGTGAGAAAATACACTTCCCTAATGCTTAAGCCACTTTTAGTTAGGTCTTCTTCACTTGCTGCCAAGTATCCTAAATGATGGAGAAGCAAAGTTTGGTTTTGGTGCCTCTCTGTACTTTTTCTGAGCCATTGGTCTTCCTTCTTTCTGTTCTCTCTGTTCCCCTTCCCAAACATTTCTACTCTCAGTTTTCAACAGCCACTTTTATAAAATGATCTGATTAATTTATTCACACTACATTGTACCTGCCAGATAAAGTATTCTGTCTCCAAAGAGTATTTGCATATACAAGATGGAGGAAGAACTCCCTGGCTAAGAAATTTTAGATCATGGAGCTGGGAAAGGCAGCACTTGTTGTGGGAAGGGACCCCTTTTGGGTGACTCTGAAAGAATTTTGTGTATGAAATTGCCTATTGAAAAGCCTGGTCTGGACAAAAGTGTCAAAATGCGAAATATTTTAAAGGGGAAAAACACCACTCCACTATAAGCAATGCAAGAATAAGACTGCTCTGTTCTTTTCTACTCATCCTCAAGGCCCTAGTGTAGGGCTGTGCGATATGGATGTTCCATGTCTATTTCTGGAATGCCTTTCCATTCAGTTCTCAGAAGAAAGAATTATAATAATAAAACCCCAAACCATCATTCTTACTCAGGGGTACAAATACAATCTAATTTCCCAGGTTGATCACAGAGAACACTTTCAGATGTTTATGCTGTGGCTTTTGAGTAACTTGTGTTTTCTAGAGGTAAGAGCTTCACCTACTGTCACTCCCATGTCATCTGGTGTCTTCCCAACCAAATCTAATAACAACATGGACGTTTTATTGATTCTGCAGAGTTCAAAATCTGATGTCTTAAGATACATAAGCTGTGGAATTAGAATTGATCTAGCATCATGGAAATTGCTCTGCCAAGTTTTGGGAGGTCAGGTGTAGGGGCCAAAGAGAGAGAGAAAATATTCCAAAGAACATCACTTACAAACCGAGAACTAACTGCATTCACATTCAGTATGAAATATAAATTTCACATTTGCATGTGCTCCCCTCCTTTCCTTCTCCTACAATAATAGCTAGAGTTGGTTGGAATCTTGTTTCTAAAACCTTATTTTTCACTTTTTCTTGACACCAGTGTAACTTCAATATGTTTTATTATTTATATACTATCTATATAATCACTGATTTATATATATTATATACAACCACTGATCACATGCCAACAAAGTTAAAATAATCTTTACCTGGTTCTGCCATGGATCGAGGTTCTAAAAGAAAAAAAAAAAAAGAAAGCTTCAAGCATTTATCTTACCAAGACGTTATATTTTCATTAGAAGCTTCCTATAGAATTTCAATGTCTTGTATACTCATGCGTGATTTAATAAGATTAGTTCCTTAAGTGTGAAAGTAAAGCACCAATGACCTCGACAGGGACAGGACAGTTGTCACAGAAGGGTAGCAAGAGAGCTGTTAACCAAAGTTGCCACATCTTGGGACATACCTGACTTCCACTTGGGACATTTAAAGCCTTACTAAGGTAAGGAAAAGTTACTGAGTTAGGGATTCAGGAACCTTTTTTTTTTTTTTTTTTTTTTTTTAATGGTACCCATTCAGCTTCACCTGAAACAAAGTTTGTGAAGATTAAGAGCTCATTTTCAGCTTTGGATTCTCACATCCTAATAAAATGTACACTATTATCTCCTGCTCTGAGGTTTCCAATATTAAGAGCCTCAGGACAGAGAACAAGAGAGCAGGTTCTTTATCTTAAAATTCTTTGGCATCCTGAAAGTGCCAGCATGGTACTGAATATAGGTGTTCAATTACAGGCATTCATAAGAGTTGGACTTCGTTACAATCTTTCAAACTGATAGTTTTTTTTTTCTCAGTTTAAATGGCATTCAGATTATATTATTGTTGCTGCTACTGTTGTTAAATATGAGAGCAGTTTGACTCATATATCAGTGACAGGCAGAGACAAATTAACAAAAAAGTAAACAAATTACAATGTATTTTATAACCAAAATGGGTCAAGGTGAAAGAAGTACATGATAAGAGAAAGAAGAGACCACTTGAATATATAAATAATTCTTACAGTAAAAAAGAACAAAACTTCAATATGAAAATGAGCAAAGGATATGATCAGGTAATTTAAAAACAAAGAAATACAAAGATCCAATAAACATGAGAAAAAGCTCCACCCCACATCTAATTAGTGAAGTATAGATTGAAACAAGTGTTCCCATTTGTGGTCTATAAAATTAGTGAAGATTAAAAAACTTTAATACCCATTGTTAATAAGGTATGAGACAAATGGCATTCCTATATATTGCTGGTTGTAGTAGAATAAAGCTAGAACATTCATTTGGGATAGACCTGATTTATTCCTGGGATCTCTTTGTAATTATTAATAGCAGTCTCTTTCACTCTGAAAGTGTCCCAGATTGGATGATCAATTATGTGATTATCCTCAATTTAGCTCAATCCTTTGGGCTGGCATTTGGCAATACCTATTGAAAGCCTAAAACTGGGTGGATTTATAGTAGCAATTCTAGTACTCTTTATTCTATTTTTTTAAGATTTTATTTTTAAGTAATCTCTACACTCAACATGGGGCTTGAATCCACAACCTTGAGATCAAGAGTCACATACTCTACTGACTAAGCCAATCAGGCACCCCTAGTACTCTAGTCTATAGATACAAATAATTTTTCTTTTAAATGCATTGAAGCAGTTTACAAAATAAAAGAATTTGCAAACAGTGTAAGTATTCAACAACAGATTAAATTAATATAAAATTGTGTTGATTTGTTTTTAAAGTATATTTATTAACATGAAAAGGTGTTCATGAAATGTTGAGTGAAAGAAATCAATTTACAAAAAAGTGTATGATTTATTTTTATTTTTGTAAAACACATGCATGGAGAAACTTTTGGAGAATAGAAGACATAATATTAATAGGGTCTAGTTTGGAGGATTATGATTACAAGTAGTTCTTCTTTTATTCTCTTAATTATATTTTAAATTAGTTGTTAAAAAGTTATAGAAATGAACGACTACAATACATTTATAAAAATTAACTATCAGGAAAATAATTTTAAAGTATCAACTTACTTTTCTGTAAAATTCTAAAATCTGGAGAATCTTCTATCAAGGTCCCTTCTCTATACCACTCAACTTTAGGAGATGGAGCTCCTTTTACTCTGCATTCAAAGACAACCAGCTGACCTTCAGAGGCTGATAAATTTTGTAACATCTGTAATGAGAAGAATATTGTTAGAGCTAAAAACTATACATTTTTGGAATCTAGTCCCAGTGCTAAATTTTAGAAAAAGATACTATCACCTTCATATCTGGATTTTCTCCAAATCTACATCTCCAGCAGTTTCAATTCTGTGGATATTCATCAAGTCTATTTTTGAAGATAGAATCATCTGAGCCCATATGAAGCTTTTCCCCCACTATCCTTTATCCTCTTCCTTTTCCTCTCTGTTGCAGTGCCAGACAACTTTATTAAATACTTGGTGACACATTTTGAGGGTTTGGAAAAATGCTAACTTTTGATAAAGTACTTCTGCTCTTTTTTTTTTTTTTTTAAGATTGTATCTATTCACGAGAGACACGGTGAGAGAGGCAAAGACATAGACAAAGGGAGAAGCAGGCTCCTCACAGGAAGCCTGATGTGGGACTCAATCCCTGAACCTAGGATCACGCCCTGAGCCGAAGGCAGACGCTCAATTGCTGAGCTACCCAGGCGTCCCTAAGTACTTCTGTTCTTAAATGCCCAAGTGGAGTTTGGTTTCCAGAAATAATAACAATTTAAGAAATCTGCAGGAGTATCTACTAGGTGTAGTCAACATGGTGGTAATATATCTTTCCACACAAGAATGTCACCGTTCATGAGGTATAACATCTCTGTGGCTCAAGTAACTGATTATATTTTCCTGGGTTTGTCTTATTTATATACTGTAGTCCTGGAAATTGATTTTTGTTATCTTGTTTTCCTTATGTGTTCTTTACAGTATAGCTTCAATGATCTGTTGAGGTATATAAACAATGACAATCTCTATAAAATCATAGTCACAAGTGGAATCTTATGTCATGGCAAAATATGAAAGCATTGTTAAATGCTTTTCCACACATCCATGGAAAAAAGGTTTACAAAAGCACTTTGGTTTTTTGTTTGTTTGTCAGAAGTAGGCTCTACACCCAGAACAGAGCCCAGTGTGGGGCTTGAACTCACATCTCTGAGATCAGGATCTAAGATGAGATCAAGAGTCAGACGCTTAACCAACTGAACCACCCAGATACCCCAACAAAATCACTTTGAACTGTAGCATATGAATATATTCTATAATAGACTCTCCTGAAGAATGGCACTCACAGTTTCCATTCATAACCAGTCTTTCACTCATGATTTGTGAGCTTAAAGTCACACATTCTTTTGTGTAGTTGGTACTTTATTTGCACTGAGAGAGAAAGAGAGAGTGAGCACAAGTGCACAGTTGGAGGGAAAGGGGAGAGAGAGAGAGACTCTCTCAAGCAGATTTCAAGCTAATAGCTGAGCCTGAGGCAGGGCTCAATCCCATGACCCTGAGATCATGACCTGAGCTGAAACCAAGAGTCTGATGCTTAACTGACTGAGCTGCCCAGGTACCCCTGGTACTTCATTTGATTATTAAATTCTCCTTTGGCATGTCTTTGGGCATATTATTAGGTTTTTTTCATCTTATTATTTCTAGTGTTGGTGCAAACATTATAAACATGGAATGATTATGATTAACTTCCTCCACAAGCTCTGTTAGCTGCAAGGCTTTCTACTATTAGTATTTGGGGGTGTGCATAAAGAAAATGTTGGCTCCTTCATCAGAGAAGGGGAAAGTTGGCATTTAGTTATTTTTTTGCTTTTGTCATTCACTGTTATAAATAATCTGTGATTATTTATAGTTATTTTAAGAACAATTTATGATAGTTTGTGCATGGCATGGCCTCATCATATTTATGACATTTGTCTAAGGAATATATAAGGGTGGGGATGACTACACAGCTTTAGCTATATATAGTGGATGACTTTTACCTCAGAGGTATGTAAATTGACATTGTGAAAGCCAGGGGGCGCTGTAGTTCAACATTAGTGTTTTGGGTGTGTTTTTTTGTGTTGTTTTTTTTTTTTCACTCCCAAATTTGCTGAAGTAATTCAAGATGAGATTTGCACAGAGGGGTCTCTGAACTGATAAGGAACTATTGATAACAACAATAACAAAAAACCCACACACAAAAAAATCCCACCTTGTTATTCTTTGTCCACCCCAAACAACAACTTCTAGTGACAAGATAAGAATGTTCTTAGTAAGCAGGGAACATCAAGGAGTCTTGGGTGCTCCTGGCATCCAAGCGAATTCTGTGCTAAAGTGGCAGCTTTAAGGGCTAGTGAAAATTTTAATGGCAGTCAGACATTTCCCTGGGATTCATACAAAATAGAGTTTCATTCCTGAGGCAAACAAATTAGAAAAATAGACCAAGAAAAAAAAATGTTGATGGGGGCAGAAGGGATTGAATAAATTAAATATGACATATTTTTTAAGTGAATGTGAGAAGAATGAGGTCAGTCTACATGTTCTGACATGGCTTGCAGTTCAGTTCAGATACATCAGCTAGTTCTCAATCCGTAAAGGTTACACTAAAGCCTTGCTTGCAAGAGGATATCCATGAGAGACTATGTTGCTCGCAGTTGAGACCAACATTATTCATTTTGCAATTATTCATTTGACATTGAAGGTCAAGACCTGTGTTCTATTTGAGAGTCCAGCCCAAATACCTCAGATACTTTAGTGTATATAATATGCCTGCTAAGTGTCTGTGATATGAGATGGAAACTCATTCCAGTTGATACGTTATCAATACTCAGTAAGAGAGGTGCCAAGGGTCATTTTACAAGCCACTTAGAAAACGTTATTGAAAGTCATACTTTGAAGGATGATGATAGTTGTTACTGCTGAAAACTGTGCTTTTCTATAAAAGTCTCACAAGAAGGAGCTGACTCACACCAGGGTCCAAATCAATCAGACCATTTGAACACGGTGCAGATGGTGCCACGTTCAACAAAGGAGTAGGTCTTAGGCTGTTATGAACGGCACAATAGCTGCAGATCTGATCATAATCATCTGGACTTCACCGAAGATGAGTAAGATAAATGAAACACATTCCCCAACTAGCAAAGATTTAGTTAGTCTTAACTAGGAATTACAGATTTGGACTAAAGTAACTTTAATGAAAGGTCTACAACCTCCTGAGGTAAACAGTATCCAAAGTGCAAATCTGTCTTGTGTGTCATCACCATACGGATCATCTGGGAAGACATTCTTTGTAGGTGACTTGACAGCACAGAGCCTCGAGAAGCATTTCTTCCACAGCCATTTGATATGGGACTTTTTTTCCCCTCTATGCCTCCTAAAGATACTCTGAAGCCACGAGGCAATGAAAGCAAAAATTCTTTAGTTAGCAGAAATGGAAGTTATTCACCACAGAATAAATATTACTATGTGCCTGCTTTGTGCCAAGCACTATGTCAGGTACTTTAAATATGAGTTGAAAGGACAGAGTTTGTATTTAGTAGATTCATACCCACAAATATAAAATAGGGATTACCCTGAGAAAACTCCCTTACTGGTTAAAAGATGTCAGCTACAAGGTTCATACTGTCATTTTACCTTTCTTTCTTCTTTCTTTCTTTCTTTCTTTCTCTCTAGAGCGGGGGTGAGGGGGTAAGGGCAAAGCAGGAGGGAGAGAGGAAATCTTAAGTAGCTCTGCACCCAGCATGAGCCCAAGGAGCCCAAAGCCGGCTTGATCTCACAGCCAAAATCAAGAGTCAGAGGCTTAACTGACTCAGCCACCCAGGTTCACCCCATTCATTCCTTTTTAAATCCAGTTAATATTTGTGCACCTTAAGAGAGGCTGAAAGTAAATGTGTATAGTGCTTTAGGCTGCAGTTGGATCAAAGAAGTTTTTATGAATAAAGAACTGCTTGACTGAGGACCCTTAGGTGCCCAGAGCAACAGTTAACCCAGAAAAGTTTCTGGAATTGTTGGGTTGGGAAAGGGGGCCCACGTAATCTTTAGAAATCTGGATCCGGCCACTGGCCCAGTTATTTCAGGGTTTTCCTGTTTCTGCTATTATATAATGAAGTGCTCTTCAAATTCTCACTTCCCCTGCCCCCTTGCACTCTTCAAATTACTGCTGAAGCAGCTGGAGCCAGAGCTGCTGCAGGCTTGAAAGCCGGCCAGGGCAGCTGCTGTTGGAGTGGGAGCAGCGATAGCAGGAAGATTCTAACCTAATTTGATCATCTACCTCCCTTCGCACTCAAGAAGTGTGAGAGCTGTTTTCTCCCCCATAAATAGAGTGAAAGTGCTTTTGATACTGTATAGAAGATGGAGGATAGTCTATTTCCATAAAATATTTTAAAATATAGATATCATCTATGAGTAGAGCAATGAACTAGCATACGGTAGTTCTTAAACTATCATTGTTTTGCTGGTCAACCCTCCTTTTCATTTTAACTTTCTTTAAAAAGAAGATAATACTAGTACTTCCCTATCACCAAAGGAGACACAAAGAGTTAAATAAGACTCTGCTCTCTAATTTTTGCTTTAGAAAAATGGCTCCTTGCCATTACTGGCAAAGAAATGCTTTGTTGGGCAGTATAGAAAATGAGTCATAGGGGTTGGAATGCCAGAAGTCCCTAAAGAAATAAATAAAGCAGGAACAATCCAAACAAACATTTGCATATGATCAGTTATCATGGCTCAGGCCATGTGATTACCATCATCAGTAGCCCTGACTCAGAAATTTTCTGACACTGGCAATAACTATGACCTCAGTTCTGCCCTCACTGGTGGAAACAAACACAAGCACACCGTTGCTGATAAGTCTCTCTGGAATCTGAGCCACAGCCTATCCTTGTGCCGGGTGTCTGAACGATTCTGATCCCATTTACGGAGGCAAAAGCACATATCCTGAGGGCTGAGAAAACCTATTCAGAGTTTGGGTCTTTGTACTAAGGACTATTTTCCTACTATGGATATAATGTTTTTGGAGATTTATCTAACAAACAGTATACACAGATGGTTCCCGACTTAGGATAGCTCAACTTATGATTTTTCAACTTTATCAATGGTGCCAAAGTGATACCCATTCAGTAGAAATTGTATTTCAAATTTTGAGTTTTTTATCTTTTACTGGCCTAGCAATGTGTGGTATGATCCCCTCTTGTGATGATAGACAGGAGCAGTGAGTCACAGCTTCCAGTCAGCCACGCAGTCACAAAGGCATACAACCAATATACCATGCCAACCATTTTATACCCATACAACTTTTCTGTTTTTCACTTTCAGTACAGTATTCAACAAATGATATGAGATATGCAACACTTTATTATAACATAGGCTTTGTATAAGGTGATTTTGCCCAATTTGCAGGCTAATGTAAGTGTTCTGAGCATGTTTAAGGTAGAGTAGGCAAAGCTAGGTATATTAAATGCATTTGGACCTATGATATTTTCAAGTTATAATCAGTTTACCAGGATGTAACTAATGATTAATTCATTTTCCCATTTTTCTTTGTCAAAGCAAATATGAATCTGCCAATTAAAGTATCTAATTGCAAGGAGGTATTAGAGTCACCACACAAAAGCAGCTAAACCTGTTCTTTGTCTAGCCCATGAAAATTAAATGTAAAAAGTAAGCACTAAAGTCTTATTGGAATAATAAAAACAGCTTTGGACCTATTATTTCCTTCATGGACTTCTATCTAGCTATTAGAGATAGCCTTTGAGGTGCTTGGAAGGGACACAAAAGCAAATGGCTTTATTAGTGGCTATATGTACAAAAGTTATGCACTGGGTGATGCAGATGCAGGGAAGACAGAACACCTGGGAAGCTTTGAAAGTGAGTAGAAGGAGACAAGGACACTTGTCTGGTGTCTGGCTGGGCAGGTGGTAGTGAGGAAGAGGAGAGAGGAGATTTCAGCTGGGACTGGGTATAAATTATTTTTTAGTTTAGTTGCCTTGAAGAGTCAGCACTGTCTTTAGGGTGTGACAAAAGGGCATGAAAAATTAAAATGTTCTAATTCAGGGCACCTGGGTAGCTCAGTAGGGTAAGCATCTGCCTTTGGCTCGGGTCATGATCCCAGACTCCTGGGACTGGCCCCACTTTGGGCTCCCTGCTCAGTGGGGAGTCTGCTTCTCCTTCTCCTGCTGTCCCTCACCCCTACTCATAGTCTCTTTCTTGCTCTCTCTCAAATAAATAAATTAAATCTTTTTAAAAAGTCCCCATTCTGCAGCACTTAAGCTCTAAGGCTAGATGACTTACTGAAATAAGCGACAATTAGAGGTAGCACTATTGGCTGTATTACGCACACGCAGACACACACACACACCCCTATTCAAAGGTCCACTTATAACTCTTCATCAAAGTCTTATATTCTCCAAGTCACAAACATGTTGCTTTCCTACGTCAAGTCTTTGAAAATAGCAAGGCTGAAATTCCAAAAGCAGATTATAAGAAACAAACCCGAAAAATCAAAAGGCATCTTGCTTCCCATAAGAATGTCTGCCCAACTGATATGGATAAATGTGTCTTAATCTAGACTCTGCTTGATTTTGGAAAACCATTTTGGATGAACCAATACGATGGAACTTTCCTAAAACTGATGTTTCCACGGAAGTTTTGCATTTAGCTCTTCCTTTAGGGTTAATAGTCATTGGGAAATAAACCATTTTTGCCATTTTGGTTTGAACCACGATTTTTCAGCCTCAGGACTATTGATAATTTGGGCCAGAGAATTCTTTATTGTGGGAGGTGTAGAAGCTGCTTTTGAGCAATAAGCTTGAGCAATGGAAACTTGACCAAAGCAGAAGGGCCCATAGCGACCACCGAGCTCAGCGCAAACAGGCTCAGTAAGCCATAGTTCCTAACCAACCAATGGGCTACTTACTACCTGGCACAGTTCCTAAGATTACCAAAAAAGAGAAAACCCCATATGCCCTCACTCCACTCTATAATTACACCCCCTCACTATTGCCTTGTCTTAGATAGTTTCTTCTTTGCTGTCCTGCCTGCTGCTCCCTTGCAGTGTAGTCAATAAACTTCTATCTCCTTTCTTTTGCTTTGGGTGATTTCTTTCATCACTCACACCCACTTGCCCCCACTCAGTCAGAACACCACATAGGAGGCTGTCATTCTATGCATTAGAAGATATTTAGCAGCATCTCTGGATGCCAACAGCATAATCTCCCTGTTGTGACAACCATCAATATTTACAAACATTAAAAATGCCCCTCAAGGAGACAAAGTTAACTCAGGTTGAGAGCCACTGCTCTAAACTAAAGCATACCTCTGACAGGACAAGATCTCTTTGGGCCTAAGTTTGGCGTTCATACAAACAATAATCTATATTCCAGGTACAGAGTCCATTCATGTGGTCTTCATAATACCAAAAAAAAAAATCAAATGTGACTCAATTTTCACTTTTAAATTTGTTGTCTTGGGCAACACATAAACAAAATCTATGTTATATAAAGGAAGGAATAATCGACTGGGAATATTAGGAGAACTTGTTTCTAGTCTGGATTCTGCTACTAAGTAGCTTTGTGACATTGGATAAACTGCTTCATGTCCTTGGCCCGCCCTTGTGTTTTCATTTGTAAGCGAAAGTGGTGAGTAAATTTTCCAGTTCTAAATACAAAGACTATGAGACTCAGAATTTGATGCCACCGCAACAGTTGATACCGTGGAATAGAAAAAGAGAATTCTTTGTCCTAGTGTGTTCCTTTCTGTTAAGCCTCCTAAGAGCATTTAACTCCCATCTCCTTGAACACCAAAGACATGTGCCTGCAACCTGATTCTTCTGAAAGTCCAGAGAAACCTCTGGAGTAGTGAGTGGCTAGAAACTTACCACCTGACCCCCCAGGTATGGCTATTGTATTTAACAGCAAGAATATGGCTGTAGAGATCAATGTGGTGAGTGGGGGGTCTACCCTCTCATTATGCAAACAAGTTATTAGAAATCTGGAACTTGAAGTGACATAGTAACAACTACCCAAAACCCCCAAACCTACACTGTACTTATAAAAGACCAAAACCCTGAGCTAAATCAGTAAACCTGGGATCCAACAATTTTGTATGAGTAGTATGGTATGTTTAAACCCATGACAGAAAGAAGTAATATTTTGATTACCTTTGTAAACACAGGAGCTGCAATGATAGGTTTTCCATCCAATCCTTGCAGATAGTTGGTAGGGCTCTGACACTATTGAAGGGAACCAACAATAGATTCATTGTCACTATGATTACTACCTAGATGATAGATAGAACAAATCTACAGAATTTGGTGCCTCCAATTAATCTAAAACCAAAAGACTGATCTTTTCTAAGTCTATGAATCACAGACTTCAGACTTTATGCTGAATTGCTTGTATTTCTTTCTAGGTAATGGTGGTTGTTTTTTGTTTTTGTTTTTGTTTTCATTTGTTAAATCTGCTCTTATAACTTGCTGTTCAATTCTAATATAACAGCTATGATTTGGTTTCCAGGAGGGGTCACAGTGGTTGTAAATAAGTGCTGTCTACCCCCAACACACAAAGAAAGCTCTATTGCCTGTAAATAACCTTAAACCTCTGAGGAAGTTCCATAAAATCCAGGTCTCCACAGATCACAGCTTGAAAACTACTGGATTAGAACTAAAATGTGACCCCTCTGCATTACCAAATGGATTAAATAAGAAACTGTTTGAACTTTTTTTTAAAGTCATAGATCAATATGTTTACTTATACATAAATAAATATATCAATAACATATTACAAATGTGTTTAGATTAGTGTGATTTCATATTTTTAAAATAATATATATATATATATATATATATATATATATATATATATATTCCTACACATGCATAGAAAATACCTGAAACTGTCTGCTAGAAACTATTAACAAGAGGTACCTCGGAGGAGTCAGGGCATGGGAGTAGTACCTTGACCAAGATTTTTATTGTGCATACTTCTGTATCTTTTGAATGTTTTTACAATATCATCATCATCATCATTAAGGATGAGAGCATTTAATCCTTTCTAAAAACTCATTTCATGGTAGTTGTATCTTAGAAAGTAGAATTATTTGCAGCTCCAAGAAGCTGAGTTACATGATACAGAGGGTCCTGCCTGGGCCAGTAGGAGAGCTGGCAACTCTTTGTATACATAATCAATGCCCTTCATTAAGCTGGAATATCATATTACAAAATAATTTATAAAGAGTTTCTTTTCCCGTGAAATTTGCTTATGAAGCTAGAGAATATGTACCCAAAACAATAGGAAACGCTGATAGCCTACATCAGAAGTACATCGCAATTATCATGACCATGGAAGTGTATTACCCAAAGTCATGAAGCTGTGACAGAGGAGAATACAATCATGCCATACAAGGTGGGCATGGTCACAGTGCCTGCCCATCACAGTCCATGGCACTTGTGTTTCTTTTACCTTTTGGATGGTTGATACACTGGGCTGGGCCACCACATTATGGGCTTTGGGTGCTGCTGAAGGAATGGCTGCAGAAGTAGTGGGAGCAGATGACACTTCTTTTGGCTTCTGGATTCTGAGAAATAATTAAAATATAGATTTTAAAACAGACTTATCATTGCTTAAAAATTCTTTCAGAAAAGCTAGTAATCTCATCACTTCTCACAGTTAGGTGTAATAAAAAATCTTTGTTCAACAATATTCTGCAAATGCTTACACTTCTTTGCTACACACTTTGATAGTGTCAACAGGAAGATGATAAGATGCCGCTAGTGTCCTTGAGTTAGTTACTCTCAGCTGGGGACACAGGCACATTCATAACTAACTGAGATTCAAGACAAGTGCAGAAGATAATTTTTTTGAGATTTTTGTTGTTGTTGTCCTCTGTATTTTTCCTCCCCCTTCCCTTCCAAGTAAAAGGCCAGCTATAAACCGTTGCTTGTGGGATTTTGGCATGGCAGAAAGCAGAAATAGCCTGAGTCAACAAGTTCTTCAAGTTTACGCAAATTAAATTATTATTTGAAGAGCAAAAGAGCCAGGAAGTATTCATAAGAAGACTGTGGAAGGGAGATTATTTTGGTTTTGCTGTGGAGAAGAGAGAGGTCTGAGAATCTTGTCCAAGAACCTGACAAGAGGGAGAACCAGAGTTCAGAGGGGTTCCCTGTCTTATTAAAGATATCAGTACCAAGCAGGTCGGGAAGCAACAAAGCGCTGGACTTGATGGGACCTTGAGGTCTGGGACCTAGGTTTCCCACCCATATTCTGTAGGGATTGATGACAGGATGGGCTCCCTTTTGTCCAGCTGTTACCTCCATCTGCCTCAGCTTCTTCATCTCTAAAATGGGTAAATAACAATTCTTACTTTGTAAGGATTAAATAAGGTAACTCGTGTAAGATGTTTGGAGCAGTTTAATATAAACATTATGACTATGCCTATATCTATCATCTACACAGCTATGGAGGGGGAAAGGGATGCCCCACAATGAATGATTGAATTTTTTCCCAGCCAAGAAGGGTGGGGTCTCAGAAGCAGAATTATATAGTGATATACAAACTATCAGTGTCCCCAAAGAATCCATTTTTTTCTTCTGTAATAATAGAATTTCTGATTTCTTTACATGGCCATTCCAAGTAAAGATTGGATTTCCTGACCATCATTAAGCAAGGTGTGGCCACATGACTTCTCTCTGGTCATGGGACTTGAAGGATAGTGATGTATGTTATCTAAGGAAAATTATCTTAAGAAGGGAGTGGGAATGCCCTTTATTCCTTCCTAAGACTAAGATGTGAGACGAAGCTAGAAGCCAACTGGAACCCAGTGAAATGTAGAGCTACACTATCAGCCAAATCCATATGTTTATGTAAATGGGAAATAAATATCTGTGTTAAGTTACTATTATTTTGGTGTCCTTTACACAGAACTGAAGCTAAATCCTATCTACCGGGCAGCCCAGGTGGCTCAGCGATTTAGCGCGGCCTTCAGCCCAGGGCGTGATCCTGAAGATCTGGGATTGAGTCCCACATCGGGCTCCCTGCGAGGAGCCTGCTCCTCCCTCTGCCTGTGTCTCTTGCCTCTCTCTCTCTCTCTGTCTCTCTTGAATAAATAAATAAAAATATTTTTTAAAAAATCCTATCTACCAAAAGCATATTTAAAGAAAGTAATCAATTGAAATATTTCTTGCTTAAATTTGTAATCAAAATTCCTACCCAGTAGGCTTGTAAACCATGTTATGAGAGCCTTGAGGAAGAAGTAAGAAATGTGCAATGGAGGAGGAGTTTATTAGAGAACTTGACTGGGCCTTGAAGAATACATAGGAGTTTTCCAGGCAGAGGAGATAGGGTACTCCTGGCAACGAGAACAACTTGAACAAAGGGGTGAAAATAACCTGTACATTGCTTGAGTGAGATGGGAGCAGTGTAGAGAGCCTGAGATGTCAGAAAAGCCACATTAATACTCTACTCAATCAGGCTTTATATGTCATGTTAAATTTTTTTAATGTTGTTCATTTTGTGCTTGGTTTTTATTTTCCCATAGATAATATTTTTTTTAAGTCAGGGTATTAATAGGATCAGAATTATCTTTTAGAGAATAACTGGTTGTAGTTTGGAGACTGTAAAAGAGAGAAAAGGGCTGGAGCAACTGTAAGAAGGTGACTGGCACAAAGAGTCAGGAAAGAAGGAGGAATTGCACCAAAGCCACGAGAATAAGGAAGATAATTAAAAGGGAGAAATTGTTTACTCTGGTTATGAGTTTTCATATCTGCACAAAAGCTAAAAGCAAATTATTATTCCAAGGTAAGCACACGCAAAAGATTTTAAAGAATAAG
This sequence comes from Nyctereutes procyonoides, assembly GCF_905146905.1. NCBI lineage: Eukaryota > Metazoa > Chordata > Mammalia > Carnivora > Canidae > Nyctereutes > Nyctereutes procyonoides. The sequence goes on from NW_026575046.1 coordinate 68,759,652, forward strand.
ACATGATTTCTGCCCTTAAGGCGCTTTCCCTCTGTAGAGGAGGACAGAATTTGCAAACACAGCCAACAGCTCTAACCAGTCTTCCAAATGTTGCTGTTTGTTTCAGGTAATCTCAGGGAATGGATGTTCTATCTGTTTTCAGGTCCCATCCCTCTGTCACAGCTTCCTTTACCTGAAAATGCTTTTTCCTTCCTTGTTTGGGGGTGTCCACCTACTGTTCTTTTAAGACTCAGCTCAAGGTCACCAACTCTGTGAAGCCTTTCCTGATCTCTCATTCCTTCTCCAACCAATTAAGAGACCTTTGTACCAAGGCCTATATATCCTGCTCATGGTTACATCATAGTCTATTACACTTTATTACTTTTACTGTCTATATGCTTGGCATATATCTCTTGCTATATTTGTTATATATTTCCCTCTAGTAGACTGTGAACCTCTCACAAGTAGGAAGCATCTGATTTTTCTTATTATCCATTGTGTCTAATGAAGCATCTGGTATAGAGTAGGTGCTTAGTTGATGGTTGGGGAAATTAAAGAATGGAAGACATCTTTGTTCAGTATTTGGTATAATTGTTTAACAAAATGCTTATGACTTACTCAGATCACTCACAGATATAATTTAGGTTAACCAGGTTTTGTGTCCTTATGAATATTATTATTTAGTCACAAAACATGATTTTTTTTGAAGCACTGGGCTATTTGCGTTTTACTTTATAGATATAAATATGATATAGCATGATGATATAAGTATGATGATAAGTGATATCATATTTTTAAAATACTAGGAATATTAAAATTCATCTGTTAGACAAGACTTAAAGCAAAAGAAGTAGGGTTCTCTAAATCCACTCAATACGTATTTCTTGAGAACCCTTTTCAAGTTCTACTAAACCAATTAGCAGCTTTCTCAGGATCTGAGAATGTTAAAGCTATAAGATAGAAATTAGCATTACCGATTCATCTCTTCCTTGTTAGGGTCCCCTTCTGAGTCAGAAGAAGAAACCCCTGGAAAAGTAAAAACAAGACATGAAATCTTTAAGATGATAATTTTTTAAACTAGTTCCTAGGTATTTGAAGACCAATGGGACTTTAGACCTAGATATGAACTCAGTGATTTCCTACAATAACACCCAATTTTACAAATAAGAAAATAGACCCTAAGTAGTTGAAGGACTCACTCAAGGTCATATGGCTAGTTAGCGACAAAGTTCAAATTAACTGGCCCAAATGCCACATGTTCTGGTATATAAAACACCTGCCGATGCCTCTAACAGAGCAGTTTTTGCAGACATTTTATGCTGTCCATAAATCCTCTTGCTCTTGGCCTACACAGATTAAATAAAAGGAGGGATTACATTGGATTCTAAACATTGCAGGTGTAGGTGGATGCTCTTCCGCCCAGTCCTAATATTAACAAGTCATACTTCATCTTGGGAGTGGGGGTGCTTGAAGCTCTGTTGCCAGAAATTTAAAAAATCAGTAATTCAATCTCAGCACTGATGGAAAAGCTTTGATCTTGGATTTACTTCTCAAGATACTGAATTCCAGGAAGATATAACTGGGCTAAATCTGGAGGTGTTTATTGTACTCTAAAAATTTGAGGATAAAAACATGCAACACACTTCTATCATGCATTATTCATTATTGTCATTATTCATGCATATATTCAATAAATGTTTATCAAAAATTCACTATGTATTTGGTACTACCTAAGGTATTAAAGATATAAAAAAGAATGAAACACTCCCAGCTTTACAATCTAGTTGGTGAATGAGCCCTTATACCAAAATAATACAATATTTAAATGCTAAAACCAAGGCATACAAAAGGTATTATATATGATAAAAGTGCTAAAGAATAGTCCTCAGAAAAAACTCAGAGATGAGATAAAATGGAACAAAAACTTAGGCAGATACATAAGAAACACAAATTGATTTTGTCCCTAAAATTAGTCATGTAAATTTGACGCTGATGTAAATGCCTTTCAATGCTCCCAAATAGTCTCCCTGCCTGTATCCTTGACTCTCTGAGGTATATTCTCTACCAGGAACCAGGGTAACCCCATTAAAAGCTAAGCCAGCTTGGGTCACATTTCTGCTCAGAATCCTCTACAGCTTCCCATCTCCCTCAGAGTAAAAGCCAAAGTCCTTACAATGACCTGCAAAGACCAATACCATCTGCTCACCTGCATCCTCCCACCTCTACCCCATCTTGGACTTCTGACTTCATCTGTTATTTTTTACCTTGTTTTGCTCCATCCTGGCCACACTGGTTCATCTCTATACTTAAATACAGGCTCACTTCTACCTCACGGTGTGTACTTAGTGATTTCTCCACCTGGAGTGGTTTTCCCTTGAATATACTTGTGGCCCCCTCCCTTTTTTTCCAGGGATTCACTCATATGTCACCTGATTAGTGAGGTATTCCCTGACCACCCTATCTGTAGAATTGCAGCCCCACTCCACACCCATACACATGCATGTGCTGCTAATACTCTTATAATTTCCTAAGTCATGAACATATCTTATTTATTCTAATATTTGTCTTTGAACCCCTCAGGGCTCCTAAAACTCTTATAAACTCCTAAATCATAAGATCACAAGAGCATCTTTTGTTCTAATGAGGTGACTCTAGATGGTTCCTAAATGAGGGCTGGTCACCAGAAAAACCAAGCCTTGATTAGAAGCTCGGAATTTTCAGCCCTATCTGCCATCTTCCTGAGAAGGAAGAGGGGGTAGGAAATGGAGATAATAATTGATCATGCTACATGAGGAAGCTTCCATAAAATCCCAGCAGTATGAAGAGCTTCCAGGTTGGCAAATACATCCAGTGTAGGCACACCTCAACTCAGCAGGTATAGAAGCTCAATGCACCCCAGACCTTCTCAGACCTCACCCTATCTAACTTTTCATTTGGCTGTTCATCTGGATCCTCTATCATATCCTTTAATAAGCTGGTGAATATAAATAAGTGTCTCCCTGAGTTCTGTAAGCACTCTAGCAAATTAATTGAACTCAAAGAGGGGGTTGTTGAAACCTCTGATTTGTAGCTAAGTGAGATAGAAGTTGTGGATAACTTGAGGGACCTAATACCTGTGATTGGCATCTGAAGTGAGGTAGGAGCAGTCTTGTAGAACTAAGCCCTTAACCTCTTAGATCTGACACTGTATCCAGGTAAATAGTGAGTTAAGTTGTAAGATACCCAACCTCACACACTACACACGTATTGGAATTGGTGATCAGAACCATTTCATATACCTCCCATATTACATATTTTATTTATTTATCTCATGTATTTTTTATCTCTCTCATTGAAGCGTAAATTCCATCTGTCCATGAACCTTTGTCTACTTGTTTCACTACTATTGTCCCCACTGCCTAGAAGTGGTACCATAGGCCTTTGATAAATATTTATTATAAGTATACGTCTTACCAGTAAGTGCTATGCTCTAAGAGTATCTTGTTTTACCTTCTATATAAATCTCGGCAGAGGTTGAATCTGTTCCATAGATGTTAGAAGCAAAGCAGGAATAGCGTCCTGTGTCTTCTTCGAAGGCTTCAGCAATGGTCAGTGAATGCAGATTTCCTGCCTGGACAATATGAATGTCTGGGGAATTTTCAAGCTCCTTGCCTTCACAGTACCACCTGCAAAGAAGGAAATATTGCACATGACTGAAGTGTGAAAATTAATTACATAGATGCTCCAGATGTTCCCTAAGAAGAAAACTGTGAAAACTTGGAATCAGAACATTAAATGATATAATTTGATTATAACAATGAGAAAAGTTATCACTATTCAGACTATACTGACACTTTATTCAGGAAATTAGAAAGTGGCTCATATTAACAATGATACAACTGAGTGAGGCACCTGGGTGGCTCAGTCGGTAAAGTGCCTGACTCTTGGCTTTGGCTCAGGTCATGAACTCAGGGTCGTGCGATGGAGCCCTGAGTCAGGCTCCACGCTTAGCACAGAATCTGTTTGTCCCTCTTTCTCTGCTCCTTCCCCTGCTCTTGCACTCTTTTTTTCTTTCTAAAATAAATAAGTAAAATCTTTAAAAAAAAAAAAAGAATGATACAACTGAAAGAAGATGGGTGAGAAAGCAAATACAAATGATCACAAGGAGAAGGGTCTTTGAGGTGGAATTTGGCTTCTCCTAAAAAGATGTATAGCTGTCTATACTATGTGTTAAGTAAATGCTCCTTTTCTTATTTGGAGAGAATCTAAGGGATATTAAAATTTCATGAGGTTGAATGCACTCATTCCCAACTATCAGATTGCATCCAACCTAGCTAAATGAAAATTATTTTGTGCCATTACTTGAGTTGTCAGAGTAATGAGGATGGGTCATATTCTTCAGTATTGGCACCACAGTGGCTAATAACCTAAGATTGTTTCTATAGGTTGGTATTTTTATTTTGATCTATATACCTGAGGTTAGAAATTTTTGTTATAGTTTTTTTTGGCTAAGAATTTACATAAAATAATACATACAACAATGTTTAGTGGTACCTGGATGGCTCAGTCAGTTAAGGATGGCTCAGTCAGTTAAGCATCTGACTATTCATTTTGGCTCAGGTCATGATCTTGGGGTTGTGGAATCTAGCCCCACATTGGGATCCCTGATCAGTGGGGAGTCTGCTGGAGTTTCTCTTTCTCTGCCCTTCCCTCTCTTTGCCTTCATGTTGCTTGCATGTGCATGTGCACTCTCTTTCTCTCTCTCTCTCTCTCTCAAATAAATAAATAAATAAATATTTAAAAATGTAGAGGTGCATAAAAAGAGAAAAAGACATAAAAACAATAAAGAAATACAATTTCTCATGTAACATGTTAGCAAAACTCTAAAAGTTTGATGAGTGTCATCCACTGTTAGTATGAATGCAAATAGTACAACCCCTATTAAAGGAATATGGCAATATCTGCCAAAATTACAGATGTGTTCATCTTTTGACCCAACAATTCCACTTATGGGAATCTTTCACACAGATACACTTGCTTGCATACAAAATGGCAAATGCACACATTACTCATTTAAGTAGTGAAAGACTGGAAACAACTTCAGTGTCCATCGCTAGGGGTCTTATGAAACAAACTGATACAGCCACATAATGGAACACTATGCAACTGTATAAAGAGATTGAGAAAGATCACTGTGCATTCATATGGAAAGAACCACAAGATATAATTAAAAATTTAACAGGGAGGTACAGAATAGTGAATATGGAGTATTTATGTAAAAAAATGTGGGTTGTTTCGGGTTGAATTATCCTTTCTCAAAGGATATGTTGAAGTCCTAAGCCCCAGTACTTGGGAATATGACCTTATTTGGAAATAGGGTCTTTTCAGACACAATCTAGTTACAATGAAACTACTAGGATAGATCCTAATCCAGTATGAATGGGGTTCTTTAAGAAGAGGAAAACCCTATGTGAAGACAGAGACACAGAGAGAATGGCATGTGATGGCAGAGGCAGGGATTGGAGTGAGGCAGCTACAAGCCAAGGAATGCCAAGGACTGACAGCCACCACCATGAGCCAGAAGAGATGAGAAAGAAGTCTGCTAAGAGTCTCAAAGAGAGTATGGTCCTGGTGACACTTCGGTTTTGGACTTCTAACCTCCAAAACAGAGTTTATTTCACCCAGTTTGTGGCACTTTGTTACAATAGCCCAAGGAAACTAACACAGGGGTGCAAAAAATAAGATATAATCATGTTGTTTGCATTTGTATAAAGAAAACTGGTAAGATTGAAATGAAAATCAAAGCTGGCTCCCTACTGGGAAAGAGGGAAAATAAGGTGGATGAACACGGATAGGAGGGAGATATCTCAGTGTACCCCTTTTTATATTGTTTTCATTTTTTGAAGTAATGATTATTCAACATCATAATAAAAAGTAATTAAGTGAGAAGGTGTTAGGACTATTCAATGTCAAAAATCAAGGAATCCTGGCAATTGTTAATCTTTACTATAATTTCAGTTCTAACCATTCAGTGTTTTACTCTCTCCCTCTCACCATTAATAAAGCAAGATTCCAAAGCAATTCACCCGTTCGATTACTTCTTGATTTGAAAAGTCAAGCTTTTCTCTACTCTTCCAAAAATATGTCATAGTTACCCCAACATTCAAGTCTCTGCTCATGTTTTTCTATCTAAGATTCTCTTCCTCTGCCTTTCAGCTGCTGCAAATATAACTCATCTATCAGTTTGGCTCAGATATCATCTCCTATACAAAAAATTATTCCTTTTTTCTACCTTCACTTTTTTTCTGACTTCACTTACTTTCTTCTAACTTCACTTCTTTTTTTAAAAACCTGTGGTATGTCATGCAAGGCTTGGTGATACATTGTCTTTATTATTCTCTATTTGGGGAATGTATCTTCTCCCACCAATCTGACCAGATTGTCAGTTCTTTGAAGGTAGGGACAGTGCTTCATATGCTCTTGCAATATGCACAGTGCCTCGTACAGTTCTCTATAGACACTCTCCTCTGGCCATCTTATCTCATAATTTCAAATATTACCTCTATTTGGTATTACAATCAAATCTGTCTTTCCAAGCCCTGACTTCTGGATACCTTCTCCTGCCACTCTCTCTTCATTATGTTCCAACCATACTTGTCTTTTATCTACTTTGTGAACACATTGAACTATTTTCCATGTTAGGGGTTTTTGTTCTTCCTGAAATTCTCTTTTCCCCAGATCTTTGCAAAGATAGGTCCTTCTCATCAGTCAAGCAGGCCTCAGCTCAAATGTCACATCCTTGAGGATGCCTTCCCTGGCCCTCTTCCTAACGTAGCCCCCTTAGCCTCAGACACTATCATGCTACCCTCTTTTGTTGTCTTCACAGTACTTGTTATCTGAAATTATCTGAAGTCAGTTCACTTTGCTATTGTTTGTACTCTCTACCCCAGCCACTAGATTGTAAAGTCCGTGACAGGACCTTATTAGTAATGTAATCCCAACACCTACAACAGTGCCCTGATACATGGCAGGTACTCAGAAAACATATGTTGGATTTGTTGAAAGACCAAATGACAGACAGGACTGATAATTAATATTTTGTAAGAATTTTATTGTTAAACTTATCAAATTCTATGCCAATTTTTTTTTCTATGCCAATTTTTGATCTGTTGTGACAGTGCTAATATATGTAGCTGCTGAAATGGGCTAATAAAATCTCCCAAGGCATAAATCTCAGTAAGACCTAGAGTAGTTTAGAGGGCACCTGGGTGGCTCAGTTGGTTAAGTGTCTGCCTTTGGCTCAGGTCATGATCTCAGGGTCCTAGGATCAAGCCCTACATAGGGCTCCCTGCTCAGCGAGGAGTCTGCTTCTCCCTCTCCTTCTGCCCCTCCCCTTATTTGTCTCTCTCTCTCAAATAAATAAATAAAATCTAAAAAAAAAAAAAAAACAACCCTGAGGAGTTTATATAGCAAACCCTGAGAGCGTGTGTAGTTGTAAGTACAAACAATGAACATCCAAACATAATATATTAAGCATGTGTTTATCTTTTTAAAAAATATTTTATTTATTTATTCATGAGAGACACACAGAGAGGCAGAGACATAGGCAGAGGGAGAAGCAAGCTCCATGCAGGAACCCTGATGTGGGACTCGATCCCAGCACTCTAGGACCACGCCCTGAGCCAAAGGCAGACACTCAATTGCTGAGCCACCCAGGTATCCTACACGTGTTTATCTTTACTCCCCTCCTGAAATGTCCCTAAAATGAGAATAAAGGAATTTTTAAAAGGTATAAAAGCAGAAGAACCAAAACAATGAGAAGGGAGATAAGAGCAGACTGAGACCTCAAAACCTTCTGGAAAGTGGAAAGGATATTGAGGAGCTAGGAGAGTTGAAAAATCTGAAAATCAAGTGTCTGTTTCAGGATGTCAATGAAGGAAGCCAATTTGTGTTGCACAAACCTAAAAGTCAGAATTTGGAGACCTAAATTCGAGGTGTGAAAACACACTAATAACGAGGAAGAGAACTTAAAATAGAGTAACTGATTTCAAGTTTGGGAAACAAGCATGGAGATCCCCTCGGCAGATTGCATCCTATCTTCTGAGGATGCCCTAGGAAAAGGCTGAGTGGCTGGCTGCAGGAGCAGCTGCTTCATAGTAGAACAAGAGGAAGAAGAGTTCTGGAGATATTTCTCTGGAGAGAAACAAATGGGCCTCATGGTTCAACTGCATGAAATAGAATATTTAAGAGATATTTTACAAATGTATTGGAGAATTGAGACAAATTTGTGATAGGACCACAAAACTAAGCACATAAACAACAACAACAACAAAATAAAACACAAGACAGTAATCAATTCCAGGTCAAACAAGAAAGTTGTACAAGCAATGAAACATTGATTTTACTCTACCTGATTGTCAGTGAATAATACATAGTAAGAAGAAAGTAAACATTAAATTTTATTTATTTATTTATTTATTTACTTACTTATTTACTTATTTATTTAAAAGAGAGATGGAGAGAGTGGGCCAGACACCAGGTAGATCTCACAACCCTGAGATCATGACCTGAGCTGAAATCAAAAGTTGACCAACAGCCACTCAGGCGCCACACATAAAATATTTTTTAAACAACACTGTAATTTGATTATATTGAGGTAGTGAAGGAACATAGCAACAAAGGTGCTGGTTTAGTAAAGGGGTGCTGAACCGCCATCTTCTGGAATCAGGAGTCAACAGAAAATAGTTAATAGCAATATGCCAAGCAACAGTAGTACAATCAGAACACAGTGATTCTCAAAGTGTAGTTCACTTTCCGTGAAGACAAAGCTATTTTTTACAGAGTATTAAAATATTTGCTGTGATGCCTGGGTGGCTCAGAGGTTTAGTGCCTGCCTTCTGCCCAGGGCGTGATCCTGGAGTCCTGAGATGGAGTCCAACATCAGGCTCCCTGTGTGGAGCCTGCTTCTCCCTCTGCCTATGTCTCTCCCTCTCTCTCTCTCTCTCTCTCTCTCTCTCTCTCTCTCTGTCTTTCATGAATAAATAAATAAAAATCTTAAATAAAATAAAATATTTGCCTTTTCACTGTGTTTACATTTACACTGATGGTGCAAAAAACACAGTGAGTAAAGCTGTGGTGCTTAGGAGTAAAAATCAAGGCACTGCCAAAAATTGACTTATGGTCACTGTGTTCCTCACTTCCACACACTCAGTTAAAAGAAAAAATTTCAGGGGACACCTGGGTGGCTCAGCGGTTGGGCGTCTGTCTGCCTTTGGCTCAAGTCGTGATTTGTGGGATCCTGGGATTGAGTCCCACATCGGGGTCCCTGCTTCTCCCTCTGCCTGAGTCTCTGCCTCTCTCTCTCTCTCTCTCTCTCTGTGTCTCTCATGAATAAATAAATAAAATATTTAAAAAAAATTCTTTTTAATTTCAAATTCACTTAAAAATGTCCTCAGTGAAGCAGTGCAAATTATGACTTTCATTCAATCTCAGCCGTATCTTTCTAACATTCTGGGTGGTGAAGTGGAAAGTAGCATAAAGCATTTCTACACATTTCTTGTGTGATTTTTTTTTTTTAGTGGAACTAAGCATTAAATGCATGAAACCATATTTGAACTTGAAAGAATAATGACAAATTATGGTTATTCAGGCTTGGGTATCTGGCAGATGTTTTCTCAGAAATGAATGAGATAAGCCTGTTGTTTCAAGTAAAAATAACTGATACTTTTGTTGCCAATGAAAAAATTGGAGCTTTCAAGGAAAAATTAAAGTTTTGGAAAACTTGTATCCCCCACTGGAATTTAGGGTTTCCCCATACTTAAAGAGGAAGTACCATACTTACTTTTTGATAAAATCAAATGATATTAACAAATGTGTTTTTTAAATATTAAATAATAAAATGTGTCAATATTTGGAAAATCTGCATTACTCATTTTCCAGATTACCAGTGCATGATACTATCCATTCAAAGTTCAAGACGTACAAAGGGTTTAGTATAGCAGAGTACAAAAGTTCATTGGTATGGTTTCAGATTTCACATTGTGACTAATCTTCTAGAAACCACTCCTAACTGAATTTTGATGTAGTACTAAGCAGGAATAGCCACATTATTCGAAAAAGCCACTGAAATATTTGTTCTGTTTCCAATTACATACCTGGACAAGGCCAGATTTTAAAGTTTACTTCAACCCAAACAGCATATTACAACAAACTGAATGTAGAAACAAATATGAGTATCTTAGCGCTCTTCTATTTAGTTAGACATTAAGGAGATTTGCAAGAAATAGAAGAGAATGCTACTCTTCCCATTAAATTTTTTTTGGAAAATAGTTATTTTTCATAAAATTATTTATATTAGCATGTTCATTATGGTTGCTTAAAAATGAGTAAGAAATAACTACTTAAAATATTTCTCAGTTTTAATTTCCTTTTTTTAAAATATTTTATTTATTTATTTGAGAAAGAGAGTGACAGAGCACAAACAGGGAGAGCTGCAGGCAGAGGGAGAAGAAGCAGACATTTCACTGAGCAGGGAGCCAGATGCGGGGCTCAATCCCAGGACCCTGGGATCATAACCTGAGCCAAAGGTAGATTCTTAGTTGACTGAGCCAGCCAGGCATTCCCCAGTTTTAATTTTTAATATGATAATTATAGATATAACTCACATAGACAAAACCTCTTTCGGGCTTTGGTAACTTTTAAGACTGTAAAATGGTCCTGAGAACAAAAAAGTATGAGAACTCCTGGAGTATTATTTAGAAATCTAGAGGTAAATAGACAGGAAACTGCAGAAAGTTGAAATTGGTCTGTTCTTTAATGTTATTTGACTTTGTAAGCACTGTACTTGTATTAATTTGATAAAGTAAATACAAATAACTATTTCAAAACAAATAAACAAATACCTTCTCTTATATAAACATTATAAGGTTATGTTATTTCTTTAGTTAATGTTTTTCTTCCTTACCAAAACGAGAGTGGAAACATCTAGAGCAATTGGACACCCAGAAGGCGATAAGTGGAATGATTCAAATGCCCAAACTCTCTGTCAGAATCGTTTTTGTCCTACTCAGATGGCAGGAGATCTTCAGCCAGTCCCAAAGAATAATCAGTAACCGTCACTCTGACTTTAACACCATGACCCACTCAGAAATAATGCACTGGTCAGGCTGTCTTCTAAAAAAGTATTAAAATTTATCCAGCTACCCAGAAGACTATCCTCAAGGATAAGAAGGGAAACACACTCTCTTCAAACATCTATCCATGTTAGGGAATGCTTTCACAGAATGCCCTACCCAAGGTACGTGTTTTAGAACGCCAAAGCCTCATGACACAGAATAAACAGTGGTGCCAGACGTGATTCATGGCTCAGCAGAAATGAGTCAGTGATCTGGGAAAATAAGGCAGATCCAAATGAAAAAGAAGGACCCAGCTTTCATGCACTCAGGACAGCTTGCCAGATCTGCTCATTTGGTTAGCTACCAAGCCTGGGACTGAAGAAGCTGAAGAAACACATTTTTCAGATATAACTGAATTTTTGGTTACTGCTGTTAGGTTACTATTTTATCAAAAATATGACCTGGATAAATGTTATGACTCATTGCTTTAGCACATTAACAACTTCTAAATGTAATTTGGATGTGTTATTCTGACTCACCAGCAATAATGCTCATTAAAAGGATGATTACTCAGAGCATTTCTTTAGCCCTACCCCAGCCTTTCCAATGTCCCTATCCTACCTCTTATTATTCATTATTCCCTCTCCATGTTTGTTTCCTTTGCTATCCTAGGTATCCCTTACAATTATACAGTGGTTTGTAGGTTTAATTGTTTAATATTTCTCTCCCTTATTGAACAGTAAACACCACAGGGCGGAGGTAATCATGTTTGTTTTGTTTATCACTTGTTTATTTGATTCCTGGCATAGTGGATGGCACATCAGAGCTGCTCTAAAAAAATGTTTGCTGTATAGATGTTAAATGAGTGAATTCAAATTAGGATTATTATAGCATCAAGCCTGTTTTGTTTTCACTTTCCAAGAAGTTTGGGGGTAAAAAAGAACTTTCCTTGAATTGCGTTTAGCCAGCTTTGTCTAAGAATGCTGATCTCCTATGTGAAGGGTGTAGGGCCTAAAAGAGACAAAGGTAGTATTTTTACTTCATGACATCCTCAGCTTTCTCCATGTAGTAAAGTGACTCTTCCCCAGGCAGAGTGCACTGGACTCTGGATTATATGGAACAATAAGATAATAGTAGACATTTTTTAATAAAACTCAAACTTATGTTGGCTTTTGCAACACAATTTGGTGTTTTGTACATCCTGTTTGCTACTGAGTTAACAAACTCAAGTGTTCATGACCAGGATGTATTTCGATCACGGGGCTGTGGGAGTACAAGAGGGAGGATATGCCTATGTTTGAAATTTTTTTAAAATTTACTGAGTTCTTCCAGATGGAAACTTATTGGTAACTTAAGAAAAACATAAGTAAGCACTTGGTAAATATCAAGATATCAAGACCTAGCCAATTTTAATAATAAAAGTGAGAATTAATAAAGTGAAAATGAAAATGATCCCTAAGATAATTTTTAAAGGAGTAGATTACTTTGGGTAGGGCTGACTGGAAACTTTTTATTGTCTCCTTCTGGAATTCTTACCTTTGCTTTTTCTGATAGTACTTGTTACTAAATTACTACATAATTTTACTTTTTTATTAAATTTACTGTGTATCATCTATTTCCTTCATCACAACTAAAATAGAATATGACAGGAAACTTTGATTTTATCTACTAATGAATTTCAAGTGCCTGGAATAGTTCCTGTTGCACAGTGAGTGCTGAATGAATAAACAAATGAACATACTAAATTTTTTAGTTTTGTTGATGAAACGTACTCAAATCTTTGCAATATTGTATATTTTAAAGTATAATTTTTTTCTTTTCTTCTGTTTACTATGTTAATCTTTCTTTCAGAATAAATTTTTCTATTCATTCAATTTGGAACCACTTTGATGGTGTTGATTTTGTTTATCCCAAGAATTCAAATTTGCCTTAACATTATAAAATAAATATTCTTTACCATATCAAGGAATAAAGGGAAAATCGTATAATGATTTCAATAGATGCAGAAAAATGTTTTATAAAATTCCACATCCACTCAGGATTTTAAAAAAATCTTACTCTTCCTAAAAGAAACCTACAACAAAATCTTATGTCAGGGTGAAAAATGGAAAGTATTGCCTTTAAGATAAACAAGACTAGAATACCTAGTGTCATTATTTCTTTTCAACATTGTACTGGAGGGCTTAGCCAGTTCAATAAGCCAAGAAAATGAAATACAAGATACAGGACCAGAAAGGAAGAATGCTGCTCCCAAATTATAGAAAAATCTCTGGAATGTAGCAAGGTTGTTGGTTAGAAAAGCCAATATACAACAGTTAATTGCATTTCTCTATATAACAAACATGGAAGCAATTTTTTAAAAAAGCTATCATGTATATAGTATGAAAATAAGTTACTTATGGATAAATCTAGCTAAAGATTTGTAAGACTCAGAAAAAATTATTGAGGCTTATTACTTAGGTAATCTAAATAGATGGGGAAATATAGTATGATCCTGAATATGAAACATCAATATATTATTTTAGGTTTTTTTTAAAAAAAGATTTTATATATTTATTCATGAGAGACAGAGAGAGGCAGAGACACAGGCAGGCTCCACGCAGGGAACCTGACGTGGGACTCCATCCGGGGCGGGACTCACCCAGGGCGGGACTCGATCCAGGGTATCCAGGATCACACCCTGGGCTGAAGGCGGCGCTAAACCCCTGAGCTACCCGGTCTGCCCTATTTTAGTTTTTAAAAAGATCTATTTATTTATTTTGAGAGAGAGAGAGAGAGAGAGAGAGAATGAGAGGGCAAAGAGGCAAAGGGAGAGGTAAAGAGAGAATCTCAGGGCAACTCCCTAGCGAGTGCAGAGCCCAACGTGAGGCTGGATCTCACAACTCTGAGATCATGACCTGAACTGAAATCAAGAGTCAGAAGCATAACCGACAGAGCCACCCAGGGGACCCAAAGCCTCAATATTTTAAAGATGTCAAATTCTCCCTAAATTGACCTACAGATTTAGTGCAGTCCCCCAAATCTTAATAAATTAAAAAAATTCTTATGGCATTTGACAAGATGGTTCTAAAATGCATATTGTAGAGGAAAACACCAAGAAGAACTAAAAATCCTTAAAAGGAAAAATCTAGAAATATGAATTATGAAAACTCTATTGCAATGAAATAAATAAAGGACAGGAAAGGAATAGAAAGCCCAGAGCTAGATCCACATGTTTATGGAATTTTGACTTAGATGGAGCTGACATTATAGGTCAGTGGGAGGAAATACCCTTTACAATAAACTGGAGCTGAAACAATTGGTTATCCATTCAAAAAATAATTGAAATGGATTCTCTGCTTTACACCATACACAAAAATCAACTTTAAATGGATTAAAAACCTAAATGTGAAAGACAAAATTATAAAACTTTTAGAAGACAATATATAAGAATATCTTACTTTGAGGTTAGGAAAAATTTCTTAAGCTGGACACATACTATAAAAACCAAACCATAAAAAAATTAATTTTATGCTAAAGTTAAAAATACCTAATTATTAAAGATACCATAGAGGAGATAAGAAGGCAAATCAAACCAGGAAAGGATATTTTCATAATATATATGTCAATATGTCATATGGTTGATATCTTAGTCACATTTTTAAAAGTCTTACAAATTTCTTTTTTTTTAGTCTTACAAATCAATAAGAAAAAAAACAAATTGATAAAAAAGTGAGTGAAAGATGTAAAGAAGCCCTTTACAGAAGTGAACCCTGAATGGTCAATAAACATATTTTTTAAAATTGTCTACTTCATCAATAACTATAGAAATGAAAATTAAAATCACAACAAGATATCACTTCATATCTATCCAATTGGCAAACATTTAGAAGTCTGATAATAATAATATCCTTATTGAGTGATAAAGAACAACCAGAACTCTTATATAATATAGGTGGGAATGCAAATTGAAATAATTCCTTTGGAAAAAATTGGTATTATTATAATGTTGAAGTTGTACAGACTCCATCAGCAATTCCATGTTTGACACACTTAAGTACCAAGAGAATGTATTAGAACATTTATAATAACATTGTTCATATTAGGAAAAAAACTGGAAACAACCCAAATGTATATCGATCATACAATCTTCTAGCTTTACAGTGAAATGCTCTATGGTGATGAAAATGAGTAAATTAGAGTTACATGCAACACCATGGATATAGTTTTTGGAGAAAAAATTCAAGCAGCAGAAGAATATATATATCATGATTCCATGATTCCATGATTTTGGAATTCCATGATTCCAAAATGTTATATAAACATTTTAAAATATGTAAATTTCACTAATATTATTTTTAAGAACTTTTTAAACAGAAACTGTCAAACATATTCAAAGACGCTATATAATGAAACACCATGCACATATCACTTAGTTTCAACAAATCATCAACAAATGGCAAATGTATATCTTTTATATTCTCTACTTTTTCCCACATTGACTTATTTTAATAGAAGTCCAAGATTTTGTGTCATTTCACCTGTAAATACTTCCATACCTAACATTGTTTAGGAACATAAAAATATGTTGTAAAACTATGAAGAAAAACTGTTAAGAAAAACTTAAAGAGGAAACACAGGATTTGAGTTAGTGGTTACTTCTAAGAGGGGAGGAAGGGATAAGATTAGAAACACAGCAGTCTTAAAAATAATGGTAATGTGGGCACACGGATGTTTGTGCTATTATTCTTATCTCATGAACACACACACACACACATACATCTATATATATTCTTCAGTATCTGTTCAAAATAAACTTTAGATAATTCAAGACAATTCAGTTTGGTGATCCTTGTCCACTTTGGGAGTGTATATGAAGTCCAGATACTGATGAAAAGAAGTTGGTAGGTAAGTGGCAGGGACTTCTATAGAAGCCCTTAGAGAAAAAAAAAAAAAAAAAAAAAAGAAGCCCTTAGAGAGCCTGACTTCTAGCCTCTGGAGTTTGTGGGGATACAGAGGCTTATACCCAATTCTTGCCTCAAAACCTTTTAAGGTGAAAGGATGTTTAGTATTGCCCAAGAGGGAAGGACAAGGAGAGAGGGCTTCAATGGTAGCAGTCTAAATTTCCAATGTTTATGTGTTAAAGATAGAGGTTTTCCCATGGGCCAAGTGGACTTCTCAGAAGTGAGCCTGTTGTTCCACCTCAAAATACATCTCAGCTCAAATAATCACTTACTAGGGTGAGGTGACTCCAACAGAAAGAGTGTGAGGAGTGTACTGTTGGAGTGAGAACTGAGAAGCAGGTGCTAAAATGTTACCTGGAGATTTCAACATCTAGGTCAGGGAACTGAGTGTGGGGAAGGTCCCTTCCATAGAGGATGTTTCTGAAGAAATTGCAAAAATTCTCAGCACAGAGGCAGACAGCAGTTTGTTAAAACACAGATGTCTGGGCCTCTCTTTTAGAGATCCTGATTCACTAGCTATAACGTGGAACCTGCAAATTTGCTATCCACTAAGATCCCAGATGATGCTGACCAGGAACCCGCTTTGAGTAGTGTATTCTAGGAGGCTCTCAAAATGTAGCCTCTACCCCCTCTCTGGACTTACTCAAACCGTTTCCTCCTCACTCTATGTTCTGATAACATCAGTTCCTTCAATTCCTTAAAGTCAACAATGGTCTTGCAGCCTTAAGAGCTTCCAATTTGCTGCTCCCTCACCATACAACACTTTCCGCATGCCCAACTTTGCTGGGCTAACTCCTAGAGATCTTTCATTTCTCAGCTTAAATACCGTCTTTTAAGGAAACCTTCCTCAGCCTATCTATAGGGTTTGGTGCTTTCATTATCTGCACCCTCCTTTATCCCATTTATCACAATTGTAATTATGCAATAATTTGGGGAATTTTTGTTTATTGTCTGCATTCCTTACTAGACCCTAAGCTCCATGATGGCAGGGAGTTTTTCTGGTTTTCTGTTTTAATCTTACTGCCTATAACAATACATGGCACATAGTAGGCCCTCCTATTGATTGGATAAATGAATGAATGAAGGCATCTAGATTTTCCCAAAAGGTAGATGAAAAATGCCCTAAATAATGTAATATTTCAAAATATTTGTATAATATTTGACACCATATATCATCTATAACTATTTATAATAATATTTTTATAATTCCTCTGTATCATTTAAAATACCCTTTGTCGGGGTAGCCCGACAGTGGTTTAGCGCCGCCTTCAGCCCAGGGTGGGATCCTGGAGACCTGGGATCAAGTCCCATGTCAGGCCCCCTGGATGGAGCCGGCTTCTCCCTCTGCCTATGCCTCTGTGCCTATCTCTCTATGTCTCTCATGAGTAAACAAATAAAATCTATAAAAATAAATAACTAAATAAACAAACAAAAAAATAAAATACCCTTTGTCTTTGTAACTAATTTATTTCCTGAGCACATCACTTGCAGGCCAATGTCTAGAAGTAACAATAGCAAAACGAAATAGCCAAAGCTGGCATTGATGTCTATAAAGGGTAAATTTGTGCTGCTTCAGAAGGTTGTGTATAAGCAAACATACTTAGTGTGACCCAGCTGTACATTCCTAGGAAAAGAATTTGAAGTCACGATACAAAAAGGGATCATGGCCATTTGCTGTGAATTCCTGCATACTCTTTCATGTGTGGGTGATGCATGAATGTAATTCATTTCCTAAGGCAACTCTTTCAATGAAGCTATGTCCAAAATTAACAAGCTTTTTAAAAATGCTACCTTCGGTGATATAGGATCTCGCCTCTACAAAACAAAACAATTTCTGCCCAATTGACTTGGGAATCAACAAATATACCAAAAACGATTTCTCAGTTTGCTAAAACTGAGTCACAAAACATGGATAAAATATTGATTACACAGACAGGCACACAGATACAAGGTCAGTCTTTAGTTGCTGGGTATGCTTATTAGATTTTCTCTCTTTTTTTTTTTTAAGATTTTATGTATTTATTTGTGAGAGAGAGAGAGAGGGGGGCAGAGACACAGGCAGAAGGAGAAGCAGGCGCCATGCAGGGAGCCCGGCGCGGGACTCGATCTTGAACTCCAGGATCACTCCCCGGGCTGAAGGCGGCGCTAAACCGCTGAGCCACCCGGGCTGCCCTGCTTATTACATTTTCTTGCAAAAATAGTCAAAAGGATATTTCTCTTATTGACTGTCGCATTCCTACATGGAAAACCAAAATGTCTCATTATTATTTTAATGCATTTTTAAGGTAGTCTCTGGATCGAATCTGTGTTCCTAGCTTCTATGGGGATGTCTAAGTGTTACAGGTTTCTTCCACCCCAATGTTCTTCAGTCTCAAAAGCTCTAATTTTATCCTTAAAAAATATGTGTGTGTGTTTGGGCTGGGGGTGGGGATAACATGTAACAGATTGGTTGCTGGAAGATGGGAGGAGGAGTTACTGCTAAAAGAAGATTGGAAAACACTACTCCAGTTTGGCACTAGTAGAAATTAGTTCCAAGTGTTACCTGTTTATATATAGTCCCTTTGTAATTAGAGAGATATTGTGTCCAGATTTCCCAGTGTCCAGGTCATTCCTTGGAATGTCTCCAGTTCCACTACCCTCTCTTTTGACCTTCAGTCCTGTATGTCCAACTGCCTATTGAATATCATCTTTTGGTCTTCTCAGACTCAAAGCATCACCCTCCACCGTAAATTAGCCACTTCTCCCATTTTCTTAGTCCTTACCAGTGACCCCAATATTCTCTCAGGTACCTGACTTCGAACACGTGGAGTCACCTTTTTTCACTCATCCCTCCTATCTGATAGTCCGTGATCAAGTTCGGCTTGATTTCTTTTCTTCTAAATCTTGCTCGCTCCCATCTTTTCTCTGCTTTCCCACTGCTTCCCGTTCAAATCAATTGGAGCATCTGACACCTGGGATTATCTTCTGCAGCTTCCTAAATAGCCTACTAGCTCCATTCTTTTCAGGTCTAATGCATCCTTTTAGACTACTTAAGTGCTCCCTTTCATCTTGGTACTTCCCTAGACACAACCTTATAAATGGTTTCCAGGTGGTTTTGCAACCAAGTCTGAACCATTCTGCTTTGCTTTCAAGGCTCTACAAAATCATCTAGCTCTACTGTCTTTTCAGGTTAGGTCAGTCTCCTCCGCCATATAAAAACATGACTCTTCCAGCATCTGCGCCTTTATATAAACATGCTAAGTTGACCTGGCCTAAAGTTAGGGACCCATCCCTCTGCCTACTTCTTCAATCTTTACTCACCTATTACCTATGTTCTTCACATAGCCAAGTACTCACAGTTCCTTGAAAACACTTGTCTTTAGACCTTTGCACTTGCTTCCTACTCCACCCTTAGTCTCCTCAAACTAAAGGCACCTCCTGTGGGAATGCTTTCTTTATCCTGCCCTCTGGGCAAGATAATCACATCTTCCTTTGAGCTGCTGTTGTGTTCTATATATACTTCTATTACAGCCCTTATCATACAATATTGCAATGTTTTGATTACATGCCTGCCTGATTGCTCTTTTAGATTGTGAGGTACCCTCTCAGAATAGTTTTAGACTTGGTTTCAAAACAAGGTCCCTGACCTCTAATAGCTCACAGTTGTTTTGTACTCCCAATGAGTCATTTTAGTAATTTAATAGGTATTTGTTGAATGAATAAATGCATGAATAAATGAGTAGATTTCTTTTTAAATCCTCTCACTCCTTCACCCCCTACATGTTTGAAGCCTTCTTTGATCTTTTTAGTCCTGCAACCCTTCTCTGAAGCCCAATAGTTCTTATGGTTTTGTACTATAGAAATTTGGATGATTTCTTTAATTGAATTATAAGCTCCTTGAGGGTGGGGACCCATCTTATATTGTCTCTGTCATTGCAATAGTCACAGTGCAGAGCACATAGTAAAAGCTAAATATGTATTTGCTGTCCAGTTAATTAGAGTTATGTAAACTCTGGGCTTAGGAAAATAATCACAGCTAATCACCTGGAAAATTCTAAACTTTTCACAATATGATTGCAATCACAAAATTAAGTACTAATTCATTCAGAAATACTTAGGAATTTTCTGGCACCAAACCAGTGGTTGGGATACAGGCATGAATTCTACTAGTAAGGAAATTCTTTCAGGTAAAATTAGTATTGCTACATAGAGCTGTGTACATCTTTTTTCACTTTTATATCTGTAAATTTGTAGTTGGTTGATTAAGTAGTTTTCGAGTGACCACCAGATTACTTTGTTTTTGGGGGGAATAGATATCTTACAATTCTTCCTGGCTGATTTTTCTCATAGGAACACTGAATTCTTTTTTTGTATCTGAGATTGTCACAGTCCAGAAATGGGGAGAATCAGTCTTGAATGATCTGGTCTAGTTTTTGTGGATTTTTTGGTCCATTCTATGTTCAGGATTAGTGGGTTGGACAGGACTAAACTAAGGAAGCCGTGTGTGTACTAGAACTTGAGTGCTCACCAGCTTACTTAGACTGACCAGATGTCACTGGTTCCTATTATGGTGCTGTGAAGTCTCAGCAGCATTACCAACCAGACTTCTAGAGAATGTCATCAGGTATGCTTAGAATAGAAGGGTAGGCACTGCCCTGTGTCATACAATTTCAGCCCTTTGTCATGTCTTAGGCCAAATGACTCACTCCTGATTTAAATCTAAATTAAGTTTCTTGTTTTCCTGTTTCTTTATGCATTAGTTTACTAAACATTTCTTAGTGACTACTATGGGCTAGAAAGATACAAAGCAGATACAAAGGTGCTCAAGTTGCAAAGGAAAACCCTTGCCCTCAAGGAGCTCATTTGGGTAACTAGATAGTAGTATATATACCATTGTAGAAACACTATTTAATAGTGCATTATGTTGCCTTTGAAAAGCAAAATTCAACATATAAATAGGCTTTGGACTAGAATCTCTTGAATCAATATGCAAATATAAATAAAACCATTATTATTAATACTATTACTGTCCCATGATATAAATACTGTGTAAGAAAAAGACAAAGCTCTGTTTACACCTTGAGTAAATGTTTGATAGTAATGAAGTCATATTCTACTAGTAAAAATGGTTGGGAAGGCAAAGTGACTGTAACAGGACTCTAAATACCAGTAATTCTCTACAAAAGCAACACATTAAAGCACTTTATTCACATATTCTTACACTGTAATATTAGAGTTCGCAAAGGTCACCCTGGGGCTGAGGCCAGATCCAGGTTTGTTGGGCCTGGTGCTCATAAATGTGGAAGGGCCCCTTTAAAAAATGAAATAAAATTAGATCACAAAATTTGGCATAGTTTATGTAAATGAGGAGCCCTGAAGCTTAAGCTTCATTTGCTTCAAAGAAAAGCTAACTGGTAAGCACTTAAAAGATTAATATTCTCTCTACTTATTAGTCATTGTTAGGCAAAGACTTGAGCATTATGGAGAATAGTATTCATTAAGCTGTTATCACTAAGCTCATAATACATACAACGCATGTAAAATGAATCTCTAAACTGATCTTACCTAACTACAACCTTATTCTATCTTTTTTCTATTAGTCTTTATTCTATCATTTGGCTTTCTTTAAAACTGAAAAAATATCACAGGTATTCATTGAGTCTAAATCCTAAATACTTTCTTTTTTTTAAGCTTCAGGCTGTAGACCTGCACTGTCCAATACCACAGTCACTGGCCACATCTGGTATTGGGTACCTGAAATGTGACTGGTGCAACCAAGGATCTGAATTTTGAATTATATTTAATTTTAATTAACTTAAATTTTAAAACTGATAATTCCACTGTTAGGAAATTTTGAAAGGAACAACTCGAGTATGTCAAGCTATTTTTTCAAGTGTAAATGTTATGGAATCTAAATGCAGATTAAGTATTTCCTAGGAAAATTTAAGCAGCCAAATTGAGATGTGTTGTTATAACTGTAGAAGTCACAACAGATATCTACTAATAATTTCCATGTTGATTACCTGTTGAAATGATAATATCATAATATATTGATAATATGATACATATTTATAAAGTCAATTTTACCCAGTTCTTTTTACTTTTTAAAAATATGGCTACTCAAAAAATTTTAATTGCATAATATGGCTACTATTATATTCCTATTGGAGAGTGCTATGTTAGACTCGGACTTTTCCTCCAAAAGGAGTATATAATTTTTGAAACCACATGCTTAAAAGATAAACTTAGGAGGATCAGGGTAGATGGAAAGCAATCACCAAACATTGCTAATGGGACATTTTTACCTTACTTGAGGAGGTGGGATTCCTACCACTATGCAATCCAACTGTACTCTGGTTCCTTCTGGAACTTCTCTGCTCCGTAACTTTTGAGTGAACCGAGGAGGTTGCCCCAGAGGTTCTTCGTAGTACAAAGATGAAGGGGAAGACCCGGGGGTGGTGTCTCCACCAGCTGCCTCGCTGGCAGCCAGCTCAGCTTCGCGCCTCTTAGCTTCCTGTCTTTCAAGGGCGTGATTCACTTCATTATCCCTAGTATCTGCAGGGATAGGGATAGGAACAGAAGATCTTTCTCTTCTTTCTGAGATATCTGACAAACTGGAGCTATTTTCCTGCATAAGTTTGTTTTGAGATTCCAGTTTACTCTTGTGGTTTTTGCAGGCACGAGGTCTAATCCTTTTGGAGCTATGGGCTTTGAAAAGGGAGGACAGCTCTTCAATGAAATCAGCAGCCTTATTTAAGAATACTTTTTTGGACTGGGTTTCCGAACTATACTGTGGCCTTTTTGCCTCCTGGGGGCTCTCCTTAGAGCTGGTAGGATCTCGAGAGTTATCCTGACAGAAGTTGGGGTCAAAACTTGATTTAGGTGAGTGTTTCATTTGATCAGATGAAAGACGTTTTCTAGCTTGAGCTTCATCTGCTTTCTCCAAAGGATCGTGATTGATGGCCAATCTTGCCAGATTGACACTTTCATCTAATTCTTCTTGGCTCAGGAAAGCTGAAAGATCTGGAAGGTCATCTTGGCCTCCTCCTCCCTCAGCAGCTCCAGAAGGATTGACAAAGTGGAAAGGGTTGGAGGAAGGTTCTGCTCGACTCCTCTCATTGTTTCCCCGATGCCTAGTTTCTGCTAAATAGCTCTCTCTTAGAAGCTGAGATATGGAAGTAGAAGCTTCTATGCTGTCGTCTTGCATACTGTCACAAAATAAAAATAATAACAAAAGTTGGGTCATTTCTAAAGAATAACAAGTCTATAAGCATGATGGATTCTTAGGAACTCAAATTTTGAACTTAAAAAATTGCCTAATTTTGATACTTTTACAAAATTTACATTAAAGACTTAAAGATTAACCCCAAATTATAAAATAAAGAGGAACTGAATGAGATTGCCCTAAACTATAAAATAAAAACATGGATGATAACCATTCTATTAAGTTCTTAATACAAGTTCAACAGTGAAAGCTATAATGTAACTATAGTGATATTAAATGAAATTTCTAAGCATAATTTTGATAATATCTGTAAAGGCCTTTTAGTTATGAAAACCTTTCATACACAGAGATTTGCTGTTTGTACTCTCCTCTTCATCTTGAATGCAATAGTATAATAGAAATTAAAAAATAATGACAACAGCAATTTTTCATTTCATTCCTAAAAGCCCTGCATAAACTGACTTTATCTCTTATTGTTTCAAGACTTTTTCATTCCGTTTTACCCACACTGGTTTCTCATTATTTCTGAAATATATTTCTTTAATTTTATTTATTTATTCATGAGAGACAGAGAGAGAGAGAGAGAGAGAGAGAGAGAGAATGCGAGAGAGAGGCAGAGGGAGAAGCAGGCTCCAAGCAGGGAGCTCGACGTGGGACTCTATCCGGGGCGGGACTTGATCCCAGGTCTCCAGGATCACCCCTGGGCTGAAGGTGGCGCCAAACCGCTGAGGCACCCGGGCTGCCCTTTCTGAAATATTCTAAAGTCACATCTGAAATGCCTCAGAACATTTGCACTTGTCATTGCCTGTGTCTGGAGCGCTTTTTCTACAACGCTGTGTGACTTACTTCTCATCTTCCTTCAATTATCTAGCCATCTATTCTCTCCGTGGTGGTTCCTTTTTTAGGGCCCAACATAAGAAGGCAATCTCCTTTCAGCCTATCCTTTTTACTCAGTTTAGTTTTCTCAGTACCACTTATGTCCATGAGAAATATCGGGGGTGTGCATTTTGAGAAGCTTGTGATTTCACTCCCATTAGAATATAACTTCCACCAATGCAAGGACTTTGATCCCAACAAATAATTGTTAAACTAATGACTAAATTCTTTGAAACAGAAGAAAAAGATACTGACAACATAATCTTAGTTACTGAAAACATCAGTTTAATCCAGTCCATGAAAATAAGTAATGCTTTTGTTTTTTGACTAGAGACAAGTTGTTTAAATTCAGTGTTGTTTGTAAGTTCAATCTGTTCTTGAAAAGTATAGTGATTTAGCCTTTTCAAATCAGGTATAATTAATTTAATTTCTACAAATATATGAGTTAGAGCCTAGATTTTAAAAACTCTCTTATGTTAACATTGGTGAAGAGGGGACATAGGAGATAGGGAAATGAGGCTCAAGAAAGGACATCCTATACTATAATTCACTGTGTACCTTTCCTGACTTTAGAGTGTTAATTGTACCAAGATATTACTGATTCAAAAAATAAATGATTTTTAAAACATTAAGAAATACTACAGTAACTTTAGTTCAAAGCCCCTGGACTTGAGAGTTTCGTAATACAAAGCAATTTTATATTATTAACATTTTATCATTTATTTAATCACAAATTTATTAGAGGGATGGCAAACTTGTGACCTGTAGGCTGTTAATTTCTGTCTTTTCTTAAAAGACATAGCTAACAGTGTACAGTGTTCTTCCCATGGATCTTGACTTTCTTAACATTACTCCTTCAGTAACCACCAATCAATCAGAGATGGTAATAGAGATGAAGACCATTTGTCATTCTTGGCTACTATGTGCTAAGCCTTGTGCTGGAAAGATGGAGAAGAAAGTAATCTAAATATTTTTAAGCTTTATGATTCTATGACAAACCTTTGTTTCAGTTCGTTCCTTTCCTTTCGCTTATATGACAGCCTCACTTACATTATATAGAAAGCTTCCTAGGAACTTCTCAAATTTTTAGAGAGCTACCCAAAACTAACCTCTAAATTGGCAATATAAGCAGTCACCTTGAGAGAGCAATTAGAAATGGCTAAAAGGATCATGTACAGCCAAATATTATCCCATATGCTAGTTACAGCCTGAAATTGCCACTACTGGAGTCATTTGTTTGGGTGAAATCTATTGTGTCTTAAAGATAAATTAAAAATGCTAAGGTGTTGGATGAGTACAAAGATTTATTTACAAAGATATTCATCACAAAGATGATAGTACTAAAAAATTAGAACTACATTCAATAAGAAATTAGTTAATTAAATTATAATATACTAAATAAAGCTATCTGGTTATTTTAAACTTGGTAGGACTATAAATGATATACAAAATAGTATATGAAAGTGTAATTGATATATCAATTGAAAATTTGTCTCATTGTGCATTTACTATGTAGGAGAAGAGTTGGAAGATATGTATAAGGTGCAAATTGCTATTTTAAAATGCAATTAATAGAGCAGCCCCGGTGGCTCAGCGGTGTAGCGCCACCAGTCCTTGGTGTGGTCCTGGAGACCCAGGATCAAGTTCCACATCAGGTTCCCTACATGGAGCCTGCTTCTCCCTCTGCCTGTGTCTCTGCCCCTCTCTCTGTGTCTCTCATGAATAAATAAATAAAACCTTTAAAAAAATCATAAGGAAGAGAAAATGCATTACAGCACTGTACTGTATTTTTAAAAAATCTAAAACAATCCATGTATAAGTGGACCCACACACTGTTCAAACCTATGTTGTTCAAGGGCCAACTGTATTTAAATGTAAAGGGGAAAATTAAATAGTTTATAAATCAGTATCATTCTCTATTAGTTGAACATTACTGTATATTGTATTTTAATGTAACTTCATCTCTAATTTTGTATTCTAATATGGCTTTTATCTCACAGCAACATGGAATGAGAATTGACCTTGGAATCAGGTTGGTTTTCAAATTCTGGTTTCATGAACACTTAGCAGTCAAGTGACTTTGAGGAAATTATTTACTTCTCTGAGCTTTGGATTCCTCATCTGTAAAACATGGATAATATCTAATTTCTAGGGGACTGAGGATTAATAACATCATGAATGCAAAGTCCATAAAACAGGGCCGGCCCCTGTCAATGGACACTCAAATGATGTTAGTGAAAAACAATATTTAAGCAAAGGTGATGTTAATGTTGAAAAACTTTTAAGAACTTTATATTTATGGTGGAAATAAGAAAGAAAATACTTATAAAAAGTAATCACTGCTCTCTGTTACCAATCTTTTTCTTTTTTAAAGAAAAGAGGCCAATTGAGGTGTAAATGTATACCTATACCTGTTCTGAAGCCAATTGAGGTGTAAATGTGTACCTGATCATAAGAAATTATTATGATAATACTTTCAAGTATTCAAAATAAAGAATTGCTTTAAGGTTTTAATTTAATTAATGTTAAATTAATTCATTTAATGTTCTTTAATGTAGTGTATTTATTATCTAAAATTTGGGAGTTAGATAGATGTGGTTCAGAACCCAGTTCTGACACTTTCTGACTCAATAAATTCAACAAAGTCACTTAACCTCTGTAAGGCTCAGCTTACGTGTCTACAAGAGAGGAATAATAACACTAGCCATCTCATAGGTTGAAGTGATGATTAAATGCTCTTGGCATTTAGTAAATGCTCAATAAATAATAGTTACTATTATTATTATTATATAACAATTATAGTGACATACTATAAAAAATGGAAGTAGAACTAGTAAAGTGGTTGAAGAGCAACTGAACTCTAGATTTGTAGTTCATTCAGCACCATCTATCTTCTATTGAAATACATGTAGTCTCATGAATGAACTGTGCTGCCTGCAGGTCTTTCTATGTATTTTCTTTACTTAGGCTGCTCCCTGTCCCCACCTCCCTTCCCTATCTTACTGGGCCAAGTTCTACATGGTCTTCTGTTCTTAGCTGAGACATCACTGTGGAATTTCTTCTTTGTTCTGGGTTGGGTACCTCTGCAGTGTGCTCCCCAAACAAAGCACTTATCACAATATATTAAATTTGCCTATTTACTTTTCTGTATCCCTCACTTTGTTTTTGTATACCATCATCTCTGTGCACATATAACACATAGAAAGTGATCAATAAATATCTATTGAATTCTTTTGTTCATTAGAATTTCCTGCTAAACCTATTGTTGCTTATCTTTTATTTTAATCGCAGGATAAAGTAAGACAGATAAACAGAAATCATATTTACAAAGAAAATTTACAGACATAAAGAAAAATATAAGCTGGTAAAAGCAGTAATAACTTCAAGGTGACTTCCAAAAGAAAATTTATTTTTGGAATTATTCCTTCTTTTTATACCAGAAGTATCAAAGAACATATGGAACATATGTATCAAAGAACATAATCAGAAACCTGGATCTGAATCCTAACTCCAACACTAATTAACTGTGTTATCTTGAGCAATTCATTTAAGGCATTTGAATCTCAATTATTCTCATCCTTCAAATGGGATAACAATTTTGTTTCAGATGGTTCTCAGATGAAAACGTATATATAAATTGTTAAGCTGATAAATATTACTTACAATAGGAAATAAGAAAATGTAACATTTTCCCTTTCAAGGATTAATGTAAAAACTATCTGTTTACAAAAAAAAATTATACTTTTAAAAAGCCCAAATGCTGTTATGGATAATATAGCTTTCATTTATTCATTCGATAAATATCTACTGAGCATCTACTATGTACCAGGCACCATTCTAGGTGCTATGGATTCAGCAGTAAACAAATGACAAAGTCCCTACCCTCATGGAGTTGGACATTCTAGTGGAGAAGACAAATGTTTAGAAGAAAAATAAGTAAAGCAAGGGAATAGAGAATGAAGGGGGAGAGAGGAAGGTATGCTATTTTAGCTAAGAAGATCAGGCATAGCTTCTAATGTAGTGGAGAAGTTAGCTATGTAACCATGTTGGGGAGAGAAGAATGTTTCTGAGAAGTGTCAAGGTGAAGAGAAGTAAATGTTTGCTGTGTTTAAGCCAAGCCCAGTGTGCCAAGAGGTGAATGAAAAAAAAAAAAGAGTAGAAGAAAAAGGAGTCACAAAAGTACAAAGATCATGTGAGGCCTTGCAGACCTTGGGAAGGACTTTGAATCTTATTACATATGTAAATGGGAAAGTATTTTATAGTTCTGAGAACCAGATGACATAGATTTGAAAACATTTAATTGTGGCTGCTATGCAAGGAATCAAGTTGAAGGGAGCAAGTGTGAGACAAGCAGATCAGCTAGGAGACTATTGCAATATGCTATGCAAGAGATGATGGTGGCTTGGATCAGTGAACGGTACCAGTGACATGGTGAGAAATGATCAGATTGGAGGTATTTTTTTTTAAAAAGTAGAGCCAGTATATATTATTAATGGACTGAAACATATGAGAAAAAGAGCAAAGCCAATGGTGACTCCATTATTTAGGGCCCAAGCAACTAGGTGAGTGGTGGAATTATTTACTTGGACAAGCAGGTTTCAGGAAAGGAAATTAAGAATTCTCTTGGACGTTTCATCTGAGGTGTTCAGAGTGACATTGGACTTTGTTTCCTTTTTTCAGCTTCTTACAAAACTGAAACAGATTTAATGCCACTTTCAAAAAATAAGAATGAGTAATTGTTCTTGAAAACAAATCATGGTGAAGGTGAAATTGTCCTAGGTTGGAAATGAAACAGTTAATGTGGCATCAATAATCAAGACAGACTTTAGTAAATCATATAAACTAATTTGGCGACTTAGGTTTATTGAATGTTCTTTACTTTACTTTGCTGAATAGCTCTATTTTCTCCCCTAAGATTTCTCCTGAAGAGAGGATCTGCCCTGAGAACTTGCTGAAAATTAAGGGTCTGGTTCATAATAACAAAACTTGATGTTGATACCTTTGGGCATATTTTTCAACTCATGTTAACTGAGCACTACTCTTTTGTAGGCTCTAAGAAAACCTTGCTGGAAATATCATGTGGTGATACATTCATCTTTGGGTTATAATATGAATATTTAAACTGGGGTATTGACCAGAGAATTGGCAAAACCTAATATGAAGTAATTTGGACTCAAACATAAATACTGAAGTTTTCTGGCTATGAAGTATCATTAGATATTTAAATGAAAAAACAAATCTGGTTTTACATAAGTGTAAAAATAGCTTAATATTTAATACTTATTCATCTAAAGAGCTGGAATAGTACAAGATAAGACATCTTTAAGCAATTCATCTCTAAACTGAGGAGGACCACAACTGCCCCACTTACTTCATAGGTTAGTTTGTGAAAGCACTTTAAAAAAATGTAGAACATTATGCAATTTAAAGTAATAATTTTCTGCTGGTGTGTAATTATTATAACCAGAATTTTCTTTAGGGGAAGAATCACCAAAATTAAGTTTTACTTCCTCTCTTTAATGCTGGTATTGACCTATTTGTCTTGCCTTCTCTGTCCCATGGTGTCCCACACAATAGGAGTATCTAACAGTTCTTTTGGAGGAACTTGCTGGGCCAAGAACCAAATCCCATTACATAGGAACTAGTCCTAGAGAGTTGGGTGCAAACCATCTTTTAAAAGTTTGGCTGCAGATAGGATGCACTTCGAGATGAATCCTTCATTGTTACAGTTTCCATCCCCTTACTATTATAGTGATCCCACTTATCTTACTTTTATTTCTAGTGTATTTTTGGTGTGAGTGACATTCGTTATTTAATAAGTTAGTATCTGTTGCATTATCAGAATAAAAACATGAAATATATGGAAATATGTCAATGGCAATATGGAAAAACAGCAGATAAAAACAAATACAGACAAATGTACACATTAGAAGAGAATGTCAAACTAAAGTGGCAAAGCAGAGCTAATACACAAGAGAAACAGTAGAAATCTGTTTCATTAGGGACATTCCTTAAAGGACAGGGGCTAAGGAAGGAAAAGATTTTTAAGTAAGAGGCCAAAGGTGAGTAAACCATTCTCTGATTATTGTTTTAAATGAATTGGTAAAGGTGGAAAGGTGGGAAAGAAAGTAAAGATTTAGTTTGAGTAGGAGAAAAGAGATTGGCTTCTATGAAACGTACTTTCATATGCTTTTGAATACAGAACAGGATAAACATGTAGCAAAGTGCTAGAGAAAAGGATACTGAAGTCAAAGCCCAAAGTTAGTACTTAACCTTGACAGCTAAGAAATTATGTAAAAGTAAACTCTACAACATGTGGAAAGGCTCCTGAAAAGTGTGCAAGAGGACTGCTGGCACCTAGGATCTTTTACAAAGGGTTTGGTGGTAGTCACAAAAATGAGGTTTTATATTACTCTCAATATCTCACCAACTTAGCTCTTAAACAGGAGATCAAAAATGAGAGAACATTATCAATCTCATTAACTCAAAGATTCATTTTAAATAAGAGAAATATATTTAAAAAAATAGAACATTTTCATCCCTCTTCAGCCTGTCAATTTTCTAGGTGATGAAGGAAGGATTTGAAAAAGATAACTTTCCAAATTACATTGACATAACATGCTTGCTAGATTGAGAGAAGAGCAAGTACCCCAAGAGGCCAGGATCTGAAGATGTGGTTGTTGGTGAGAAGGTTGTGCTGGACCCCTCCCACAGGGTATATAGTGTACTGTGACTCCAAGTAGATCTAAGTAACACATGGCCTGTGCAGAGCTTGTCAAGGTGACTCTGGTTATAGATGAGTTTTACAAACTCTGGTGACTGCAAGTAAACAGTCATACAAGCTTTTATGTCCACCAAAAAAAAAAATGTGTTTGCTGAATATATCCTCTTAAATTTTTAAACAAACTATTCTGTCTGCGCTTGAGTTGTTCCTTTTAAGCAAAAGGGCAATGCCCTAGCAGTTCTAAAAGCTCTTTGTCAAGTATGAAGCACCATAGAAATTTAAGAAAATATCTCCATGGTGCTTGATTCTTCTATATCTCCTAAGAGAGGAAAAAAGTTAATTTGTTCATTTTTTTTGGTCTTGTTACAGGCAATGACACCAGATGACAAGCAATGCCTTTGACAAATCTCAATGTCAATGAAGGAAACTACTGTAATTATTCTGGGGTTAGCAGGATCATTTGTCTTGTATTTTCAAGTTAGCAAGCTGAGTTCATTGTTCCTATTACATATAAGGAATTAATGGTTGAAAACTTTAGCTGTCACCTTAGATTATTAAAGCCCTTCATGGGGGCGCCTGAGTGGCTCAGTGGATGAGCATCTGTCTTTGGCTCAGGTTGTGATCCCAGGGTCCTGGAATTGAGTCCCACATCAGGCTACCTCCAGGGAGCCTGCTTCTCCCTCTGTCTATGTTTCTGCTTCTCTCTGTGTGTCTCTTATGAATAAATAAATAAAATATTTAAAAAAAATAAAGCCCTTTCACCATAAAATGCGATTTGTCATCGGTTCCATTTCTTCAAAAGTTAATTTGAAAAGCCATCTCTATGAATTCTAAAATCCAACCTGGGTTAAAAACCCATTCAATTTTTGGTGTCCGTGAATTGTGGTTCTGAGTCTATTCCACTGCATGGACCAAGTACATTGTAATAGAAACATGTAATAGAGCCTGAATTCTAAATTACAGATATATAGAACCAGGGCTTTAACACATTAGTATGAGTTCCAATAGCATTTGCCATATTCTATAAGTGGGAATAGAGACAAACTCCCAGAATTTGGATAGTATCCAACTGTTTGTTTCATAGTCCGCTATTATAAGATTCTGTAATGGCTATAATTTTGTCTACTGACAAAATAAGTATAATGTGCATATATTTCATATTTCCTGGAATGGCCTTGATTTTAAACATTCTGTTTATTTTCAAATCATGTGTCAGACAGCTTATCTTAATTTTTGTTTAAAAATATGTTTATTATAGCTTTAAGTATAGACATTCTCAATTTCTTAGAAAAGGATTATGGATTTTATATGAACTTAAGAGTCATTATTAAGGAGAGACTGAAAAGTTGTGACAAGTTCTTTATTTAGAGTTTGTAGAATTCATTTAGTCATTATCAATGTGAAAATAATTGAACCATATTTTTTTCAGAAAGGAAACTGGATAGGTGTTTTGTTTCTTTCAAACTGATTGATTCTAGTGTCTTTAACAAGTGTGAGTAAGAATCTGTTGATAAAATAGTAAAATTTCTTAGCACCATTGCTGTAATGTTCACTTTGGGGGAATGGAAATACAGATTAATCCATGTTCTCTTGTTCTTTGCTTATATGGTTTTAAAATATAATTCAAGATGTGCATCTAATTACTGCTAATAGTGCAGTGTACCAGGCCAAACACTTGCCACTGACTGTCAAGTGTCTTTCTGATGCAGTTGAAGAGAGAGAGAGAGAGAGAGCGTGTGTGTGTGTGTGAGAGAGAGAGAGAGAGAGAAAGGAGAAAGAAAGAGCAATGTCCTTTGAGCAAGACTTTCTGCAGCTGTTGTGTACATTAATCCAGGGAGCAGATCTCCCAACACTAAATATAGCAAGCATATCCTTTTACATGATAAAAAAAATTTAAATGAAAGTCTTTAACTATAGAGTCATATTATTTTAGATTTGATTTCCTTTAAAAAGGAAATAGGCATTGCACACATATTCTCTATACAAAAACCATTATTTTAATAAGTGAATTGTGGAAATGCCAATGTTGTATGTAACATGTCACAACTTCCTTTGTTGAGGTATTTTTCCTTAGGACCCAAGAAGGCTTTGATCTCTGTCTCATCAATAATCCCCTCCAAAATCTTTACATGTAGAAAACTTTATTTTTCACAAAATTTTGTGTCCCATCATACATAATTAGGAAGCTATCCTAGGTTTCACTCTAAACAACAGTAACCAGGTCTCTGAAATATCCCTTTTTCCCATTGTCAGTGCCCCATTATTAAAACACACTTGAGATCTTAAATCTGAATATTACCTTTCGTTTTTTAGTTGACTCAGATGAGAATGTCCAACCCAGGCAATCCACTGTGATGATAATTATCCAAGGAGAACTTTTAGATGAAAGCACAGGAGAAAAAGAAAATTCTTCACACGCTTGTTAATTGAGAGTAGCCGTCCATAGAGAGTGAGGAGTTAACCTTAGTTTCAGTGAAGATGGCTGTAAGAAGCTGGACAACCTGTCACCACCGGAGCCAGAGCATTTGTCAGCTCACAGGTCCCAAGTTATTTTGAGCTGTATAAACCATGTGCCTGTGAAACATTCCACCTGATTGGACAGGAGAAAACTGAGCAAAGGGATTCCACAGCAGGACAGCACCTATGGGTGGTGGGGGTCAATCAGTTTTTCTACCTATAGAATTTCACTTCTAGCTAGAGGCCTAAGTTCTTTATTGATTTATGTTTGGAGTTAATACTAACTAATTTCATGACACCATGTTCCATCTGTCAAAGAAAATGGCATTATTTTTGAATACATCAAAATTTTTAATTTTTAGGAACTTTAATTTTAATGAAAATTTACTGTCATTTAATCACTGATAGATACATTTTAGGAAATTAAGCTGTGATAAACCATATAAAGCTGAGGCCTAACATTTAAAAGTGGAGAGTTTTTTCACTGTTCATCCAAAAGCTAAGCAAAAGTAGAGAAGATATTTAACACTAAAAGGTGTTTATTAGAGATCACAAAAACAAACAAAAAAAAAATGGAGAGGAATAAACCATCAGCCTGAGAGTAAACCCAGTATTAGTATCTGGAATAACATTTTTGTATATTGCTTGAAAAGGTCTATGCTAAGATGTCTTCTCTCACAAGCGTTACCAATCAATAAAAAAGAATGCTTAACCAAACCAACATCTGCTCAAAAACCTCCTTTGTCAAAGTATAGGTTTTTTGATATTAATTTCATACATTTTCAGAATGAAATTTGGGGAAAAAGAAGTTAATTCCATTGCTTGGTACAGATTAAGTGTGCTGTAACATCATTAAATCTTGGTAGAAGCCTGGGTTTTGAAAATTCAGGTAAATGTCACAGGTTATTATTTAAAAGGATCATTCTTAGATTTGGATAGCATGAAATTTTTAGTTTACATCTAGATTCTTAATTAAATCACTCAACAGTTTGTAGGGATTCTTCCCATTCATTCATTCAACAAATATTTACCTAATGCCTACTATGTGCCCGGTACTAGGTATAAAGCAGTACCTAAAATATACCAAAATTCTTAACCTTATGGAATTCACCAAGAGATCTTTTTACCCAAATCAGTCATTTTGAGACCACCTATTGTATATTGAATAGATATAAAATTTCTTTGTTTATTGTGATCACATCAGAGATTTCACTACTTTTTTATAGAGTTGTATTCACACAAGCAGAGTGAAAAAAATTGAGGAAAACTTTTCAATAATTCAGGTTAAAAGTAGTATTACTGAGGAGGAGAAAAGGTATAAAAAGAACTGAATTATGCAGGCAGGCTGTTTTTATTACCACAATAGTCCAGATCTTTAATGACAGATTGCTTTGGTCTCTTACCTAATCCTGTGCTGATACCAACCTCAAGACTACTTAATTGTATTTCTGCATTTTCTATTTATGTGGATGCTCCTACAATTTCTTATTTAAAGATAAGATTTCGGGGTGCCTGGGTGGCTCAGTCAGTTAAGCACCAGACTCTTGATTTCAGCTCAGGTCATAATCTTGTGATTGTGGAATCTAGCCTTGCACTAGAATCAGTGCTCAGTGGGGAGTCTGCTTGAGATTCTCTCTCTTTCCCCCCTCCCCCAAAACTCTTCTCTAAATTTTAAAATCTTAAAAGAAAAGAGGGGGAAAAAAGCTTTTCTCCCCTTAAATAAATAAATAAATAAATAAATAAATAAATAAACTCCCTCCCATCCCACTCAGATAGAGACCTAACTAAGACCTAACTTGAGACCTAACTAATATAACTGCTGCTAGGTCTTCTTTAGGGATGTGGAAAAGTGCAACTTCTATTTCAGGTAAAAATAGATGTATTACAATTTGATCTTCTAAAGGGAAATGTGTGCACATATTGTAAATGAACACATTTCTACTTCCATATAAACTATGCCATGATAAGACAGTGTGCAAAATTCTTTGAATATTGAAAAAAAGCTGCATGTAATATTTAAAATAAATAATATTCAGCAATTGTGAATACCTTGCTTACAATACATCAAATTTGTGTTCTATATTCTGGTATTTTTAAATTAGTTTTTTCAGGATGCCTGGGTGGTTCAGTGGTTGAGCATCTGCCTTCGGCTCAAGGTGTGATCCCGGGTCCGGAAATCGAGTCCCACATCAGGCCCCCTGCAAGGAGCCTGCTTTTCC
Organism: Nyctereutes procyonoides; assembly: GCF_905146905.1. Taxonomy (NCBI): domain Eukaryota; kingdom Metazoa; phylum Chordata; class Mammalia; order Carnivora; family Canidae; genus Nyctereutes; species Nyctereutes procyonoides. The sequence goes on from NW_026575046.1 coordinate 68,795,147, forward strand.
CTCTCCCTCTGCCTATGTCTCTGCCTCTCTCTGTGTGTCTCTCATGAATGAATGAATGAATAATTAATTAATTAATCAATCTAAAAATCGTTTAAAAAATGAAATAAAATAAAATTAGTTTTTTTCTTCCAAGTAACACAGCTTCTATCTTTTTTTTACAGCCTCTATCTTGAATATCATTGTAGTACTTATATAAACATTGTACCACACACTTACTAGTTCAAATTTTACTAGAGTTTATTGATACAAAAATTAATTTTTAAAACTTTAAAAAATATTCCAACATAATTAAAAAGAAATTTCATAAATGACAAATAAACGCAAGGTTACATGTCTTAAGCCTTCCCCATAAAGTTGAGTGGCCCATCCAACACATGTGTTTATTGTGGTTTGAACATGATCCTGAGCTTGCCTTCAGCTGTTTTCTTAATTCAGTCACTCAGCTACAGAAACAATTTACTCACACTGGGATGATCCACAGGAATACCAAGGAACCTAAATATCTATGACAGAGGAAGTCTTCACTTGGAGAAGAATGCAAGAATTCTGTGCTAGTAGATTCATGTACAATTTTATATTTCCTATTTTTTCATATTGCTGTAGGTTTTAATTCTTTAAAAGAAATTGCTCATATATACCAAACTTTCAAAAAGTTTTGCTTAAAGTTCATAAGTTTGTATTGACTTACTACCCTCTAGTATCAGATGAGAACAAAACCCCCTCTGTATCTTATTTTTAAAGAACAGAGACATGTATTTCCTAACCTTTGTTTATGAGAAAAATACTCAATCAAAGAAAAACGATCCCAAACGATATATATATATGGTGGATTATAGAGGGTCTTACACAAACTCCATGATACAATGTTATTGAGGAATACAATTAAATTCTTAAGAAACTTCTTTTTCATCTAAATGATATTGAAAATGCTTACCTAAAACTAAAACCAAAACCAAAAACATTAAAAAAGCTCTAAGCCCAAAGCTTAGTTTTAAAAACTAAAAACATTTTTTAAAGCTATAAACACAATACCTATTTTAAAACATTATCCTGAGAAGTAAATTTGTGGTTACCTGGAGGAGAAGCACCATTCCTATATCAATCAACCAGGATCATCCAAAGTCCAAATCTCACTGCCTAACTTGTGTCAGCCACAGAAGTATCATGAAGGTAATGTGATACTACCCCGCCAGAGTAATGAAGGGTATTTACAGGGTTCCGTGGCGGATCCAGGGACAGTCATTTAGAACAGATTGCTCTTTCAGATCAACTTTAATAACTCAGTCTGCACAATGTTCTTAGCCTGAAGGGATGGTGGGGGCGGATAATGACTAAGGTGACTAAGGAAATAGACTTTCTTGGTCTTTCCTTAGATGAAAAGGACAATAAGGATGGAATTTTAAAGAATAAAGCATAAATATGGGCAAAATATATATACACAGGTTGCATATGACATGTGTAAATACTTTTATTTGATACAAAACTAAGAATATGGTTAATACATTTATTAAAGTCAATATGGGAACACAATTAATTATTATAATAATAATGTGTACTCCTCCAATTTTAGGGTAATTAGATTAAAGCTTTGCAGTGTGGTTTCCATGAAAATACAATATGACTTTCTTTACTTGTGCTTTTGATATGGAGAACATATCAACGTTTATATTTTTTAGAAAGTATTATTTCCAATAAGAAAATCTGCTTCCCAGAATTTTAAAAATGAGCATCTGTGGTTAACACTATGTTACTGAAGAAATTCAAAACAATTTGTATCGAGTATGTAATCCTGAGGTGTACAATTGATTCCCTTCTCTCACCACATTATATTAACACACACATAACACACATGTATTAACACACATATAACACACATCATCTCAGTAGAAATAAGTTAATATTCCTAGCTGTGTGCTAGGTGGTATGCTAACCTCTTTATGGATATTGTGCTTTATTTCCTGTATTCCTCCAACAGTCTATGAAGTAGGTACTGTTTGAATTCTACAGATGAGAACTTGAGGCTTCAAGGTCAAAAATTTGTCCAATGTCACACAAGTGATTGACTAAGCCAGGATGAAACATAAGGTTAACTCTTATGTCTATGCTCATAACCACTGCAGATATTTAAATGGTGACATTTCTAAGGTATTTGTGAAAAAAATAAGGATAAAAATGAACAAAAAACATATTCTCTTTTAGTAAGTATTTTAGAGGAATGTTACATAGAATTTTAAGTTTATAATTTATCTGACTGGAACCAACTCTGAAGTTTTTTTGGATGACTCTACAAACAAAAGAAGAGAAAATACAGAAGGAAAAAGGCAAATGCTTTCAGATACACTCTATCGGCAATATTTTAGCTGAGAACGAATTGATAGGTACAACGAAGCATTGAGTATTAATGCTGAAAGGTAGGGCATTAGAAGAGAGTCTGAATGCTTTGACAGACCTATGTTTTGGTTTCTATTTATGGTAGTCATTTTGCTGAGACAATTTAAGAGTTTTGCTCTTTTGAATGTAAATTTAAATGCTCTGGTGTTACTTCTCAGCACTTCGATATGGGTCAATAAACATTTTGCAAGTTAGGGATAGGAAAACAACAGTCGAAATATTCTCTCTTTTTAATGTTAGCACTGAATATCTTAAATGCCAGTATGCAGGCTCTGGGTGATTCCACTCAGATTCTATTTTTGGGTAGCACCGACATCTCAGAAAGCCAAAAACCAAGTTCAGTGTTCTTATGCATGACCCAGATAATCGCATTAACACTAATGATGTGAAAGAAAGGAAATGGGAATTAGCATTTCTTCCAAGCGTACTCTAAGCCAGGGAGGGGTAGCCTAAGTTAACTCTTATTTTATACTCAGAGCAACTCTACAAAGTACTGTTAACTTGGAATTTACGAGGAGGAAACTAAGCCTTAAAGAAGTTTAGTTTTCTCAAAAATAAATAAATAAATAAATAAATAAATAAATAAATAAATAAATAAATAAATAAAAGAAGTTTAGTTTTCTCAAAGTTACTCAACCAGGGAGCTGCACAGCTGGGTGAATTCACATCTAGGCATTTTAGTTTAAAACAAATTCTCTTTTAAAGATAAATACCATATGATTTCACTTATGTATGAAATTAAAGAAACAAAACTGATGAACACAGGGGAAGGGGGGAAGAGAGAGAAGCAAACCATAAGAGACTATTTTTTTTTTAAGATGTATTTATTTTGGAGAGAGAGAAAGAGAGCACAAGAGTGGTGTGTTTGGGGCAGGTGGTGAGGGGCAGGGGGAGAAGAAGAGGGGGAATCTCAAAGCAGACTTCCCACTGAGCGGAGAGCCTGACACAGGGCTTCATCTCAGGACCCTGAGATCATACATGACCTGAGCTGAAATCAAGAGTTGGACACTTAAGTGACTGAACCATCTAAGCACTTCAAGAGACTCTTAACTATAGAGAACAAACTGGGGTTGATGGAGGGAGGCAGGTGTGGGATGGGCTAAATGGGTAATGTGGTAGTAAGGAGGGCACTTGTGATGAGCACTGGGTGTTATGTGAAAGTGATGAATCACTAAAATCAATCTCTTTTTATTGGCCCCTACTGCCTTCCCATAAAGAGTAATTATGCAGGTTAATTTTTTAAATTTTTTATCAGAAATCACCCAAAGGAGAAAATTCACCATTATTTTTTATATGTATCAGTGAACAAGGATTATTAAAGCTATAAATTTGATTTTGGGAATTTAATGTTTCTTTAACAGAAGCAAGAAGAGAACAGAAAAATAGTACGTGACTAATCTAGGGCTACTTTCTCAACAAAGATTTAGTAAAATTCTTTGACTGAAACAGCAAGGCCCAATACACATTTCTTCTCTCTCTCTCTCTTTTAAGATTCTACTTATTTATTCACGAGAGACAGAGAGAAAGAGAGAGAGGCAGAGACATAGGTAGAAGGAGAAGCAGGCTTCTCACAGGGAGCCCAATGTGGGACTGATCCCAGGACTCTGGGATCATGCCCTGGGCCCAAGGCAGATGCTCATCTGCTGAGCCACCCAGGGGTTCCCTGATACACATTTCTGAGGATTTATCATTTTATTACATGAAACCTATCGTGAAATTAGCAAATGTGGAATGGAAGCAACTTGCTGGCGAGTAGGTTACAGAGAAAGAGCTGAGAATATAAACCATGAAAAACTCAGAAGGAATTTGTATTTTACACCCTAACCAATTTACACTTTTATTTGTAAATGGATCTACTCATTTGGTGTTTCTTGCTTTCATAAACTTCCTGTCAAATAAAAGCAGCATACTTTAGTATAGGCAGACTTGGAAAATCTTTTTTTGTTTTACCTTTTTATTCATTCTGCTCATTACTCAATTGTTCTTCATTCCAAACTGAAAATGGATCGTTAAAACCTAGTCTGTTAATATCTTAGACATACTTTCCTTTTATTTCTGGCCTAGCCAATAAGCTTTAATTCAAAATGTGGGTGATAATGTCAATAAAAGGGATGAGTAAACATACAATGTCATAGAGAAATTAAACACAAAAATTTGCGCGTAAACTGAGCTGGGGATAAATCTATTTGTAGATGGACCACTTGCCTGACAATTTTGTACAAATTTCAACCAAGAATAAGAAAAGAGTATAAACAGAAATGTGATCACCTCAATCATATAAAATATTTGCCCTTCTTATACACAAATCCTGTCTCTAAAAAGTTTCACTAATATGTCCTTACCTTTTCTTTTCCTCCCTGATTTGTTTACTGTGTTCTCCAAATTATTATGATTAAACAACTAGTGATCACAACATTTCTCATATTGCTGAATTAAACTATTTTTTTTTCATTTAGGTATTTATGCTTTATCTATTTAAGTAGATCAACACCTTGAGAATTGCAGCTCTAAAAAAGTTATCTATAGGCCGAACAGTTTCAATCTCATAACATAGAAAAAAATAGGCACTTAATAAATACTTGTCCATAGCACGCCGTAAGATGATGCATTAATTGTTGAGTTGTCCTATATTACTCACTCAATTCTACAAATACTTACCGAACATTTATTGTGTTCCAGGAAAGATTAAATGACCTAAACTCTCAGCAAGATTAACTGATTTGTCATTGGTGGTTATGATACTAAACACAGAAATGCTATTAAGAATCAATTCAACTGAAGAAGGGAGCCAAAAATGATTGGATGCTCATTGCATACGGTCATCAAGTAAGGAACTACGTGCTTTGGCTCAGTGGATGCTCACAATTCCTGAGTTAACTGATATGGGGTACCCCTGCTTTCGGAAAAGGCTTGGAGCTTGCCCAAACTTGCCTAAGAGTTTTCCCGAGGTGCTCCGTAGAGGCACTTTCATACTTTTGCATCCTCTTGAACTGGCTTAGTTTTAGTAATTTTTGTTGCCCCTCCCCCCTTTTAACCATTTTATAACCTTTGCTTTATATCAGGTCCTTGCTTTCTGTTCACTCTATAAAATCAAACTCCTTTTGGCTTCCATAGACTGCTTCTTTGAGTCTGGGTTTTCAGACCCAATTGCTCATCACTGAGAGGCACTTCCATCCACTCTCATGCCTTGGTTTTGGGGATTTGAGTTCAAGTCACATACAGAGCTTCCTATTTTCACAGAAATAAACAGTACACTTAAAATATTCTCTCATTTAGATTAAAATGTCATCTATTTGGGACTGACTCCAAATTGGACTTCCTGAAAGGCAGATAAACCAGAATGAATTAGTTAGCTCTCTGTGTGATCCTAGCTGACCCAGCTCAGTGTCCACATCAACCAAGCTTTGTTGTTAATATTTAATACATAATTTAATTTAATATAACAACCAGGAAGTATGGGTCATTATCCCCATTTTATGGAGGATGAAACTGAAAAAATTATATGGTACTGTGGTTTTGCAAATTCAGGGATCTGAAAAAGTCTCAGGAAGTATACCTTGAGATTGTCCAAGATATACTATATTATTATCCTGTTTTTATGGAGGAGGAAACTAAAGATCAGAGAAAGAATTTGCACAGGGCCACTCAAAGCTATGATTCACACCCAGATCTACATGACGCCAAAGCCCAAGCTCTTCTCTGTTATATCACACTACCTTTCAGAGGAATCCACGCTGTTAGTAATGCCTTTAGGAATCAATTTGGAAAAAAGAAGATGTAGAGTAACAAGGAGACCTCCAGTGTTATTGGGATTATGTTCATTTAGTGACTTGCTCCAAAGCCCTTCCAAGTCGCCAGAAATTGATGATTCATAATCTCTAACCAGTCACAGAAACAACTTAAAGCAATGGAAGCAACAATATATAGTGGACAATTCCTTCTGTGCATCTGTATCTGCAAATTACTAATCATAGTGAAATTAGGCATGAGAGATCAGATGGTTACCATATTTTAGGTAGATGTTTACCTAGCATTTCATCTTTTTAAAAAAGATTTTATTTATTCTGAGACTGAGAGAGAGTGCACGTGCACATGAGCAGGCAGGAGGGGCAGAGGTAGAAGGAGAAACAGACTACCTGCTGAGCTGGGAGCCAGGATATGGGATTCAATCCCAGGACCTTGGGATCATAACCAGACGCTTAACCTACTGACCCACCCAGGTGCCCAGCATTTCATCTTTTTAAGTCATTTACAATTATATGTTTGTTATTAGGCTTAATAAAAACAACAAAACCCAAACCAAGATGACATACTTTTAAGACAGCTTAAATTCTTTATTCTGATTATTTTTTTACAGAGGAAAACTAACCACTAGAATGCCCATACTACATGTAGATATATATTAGCAGTAAAATCCTGATTACCAAGTTTACATTATTAACTTAGTTCAGTAACAGCTATTTTGGGGGATATTTCCAGCTTTATCTGTTAGCAAAATTGGAGCAATAAGTATGTGCCAAATGAGACAACTTGCTTTGAGTAACTGATGATAGATGGCAAAGAAAAGAAAAAAGTGGTGATAGTTTCTTTTTTATTTCTACCTGGTCATTATAGCAAATAATATTTACTAAGTCTTAAGAAAACTAGTTATGAGAACCAATAAATCTGTTTTATTCATTAAAATGATCTAATTGTTCATGAACTTTATTTTAATGGTCATTCATTTCAAAGTATTAAAAACTTTCTCGGGGATCCCTCGGTGGCGCAGCGGTTTGGCGCCTGCCTTTGGCCCAGGGCGCGATCCTGGAGACCCAGGATCGAATCCCACATCGGGCTCCCGGTGCATGGAGCCTGCTTCTCCATCTGCCTATGTCTCTGCCTCTCTCTCCTTCTCTCTCTGTGACTGTCATAAATAAATAAAAAAAAAAAAAAAAAAAAAAAAACTTTCTCCCTCACTATTGGGAAATTTCTTAAAATAGAGACCCAGATTTTTAAAAATTCTTACCTGCCTTCTTATTTTGTATGAATAGTAAGTAGGAGATTTAGTACATTTGCACTGGGATGGAGTAGTTGGTAGAGGTTTATTTTATTTATCTCTTCTCTATTAATTTAAAAAGGTAAAGTGAGAGAATGTTTCCAACAGGTAATGTTTAGTTCAAACAATGAAAATGCAGATGAGCAAAAAAGCCATTGTAAAATCAAGATCTTTACCTTAAAATCAGAATAATGATGCATATGAATCAAATTCAAGAAAGATTCATCACCTCTTTCAGAAAAAAAAATAGCTAGTACAGAAAGATGAAAATATTTAAAGTTGAGACATTATTAAGGTGTGATCCTGGGATCCTGGGACTGAGTCCCGCAATGGGCTCCCTGCGGGGGCTTGCTTCTCCCTCTGCCTATGTCCCTGCCTCACTTTCTGTGTCTCTCATGAATCAATAAATAAAATCTTTAAAAACATAAGAAAAAAAAGTTGAGACATTAATATATCTTGTTTGGTTTAAACACAGAATTTAAAAAATATATAAGTGGTAAAGTAATATGGTAAAAAAAATCAAATAAATGCTATATTTAGGAAGAGAATAATTCTATTGAGAGCTTCCAACTTCACCACTTATGTGAGGAGCCTTAGGCAAGTTATTTAATCCCAGTTTCCTAATCTCTAAAAAGTGGGGAAAATAATAGTATTTACATCATAGGATTGTTCTGAGAATTAATGGAGTTAATACCCTTAGAACAATGCCTGGCTTCTAGAAAGTGGCCCATAAATGTTAGCCATTTTTATTATAAAAAGATATATTTAAATTATTTATCTGTTAATCTAGCTTTGTGAAATTCCAGGGAGTGAAGGAGACACAGTTGAGCTAAACTGTAAACCCTAAGGAAAGGCCAAAGGCTGAATGGGCCACCTAGACTGATGACTCAGACACAGCAGTAGTTCAGGTTTCCAGACTGATTCAGTCCTTGGCTTCTTTCCTGACGCTGACAACAAGAATGCCAATTAGTGCCAAGAGTGATGAGTTTTTGTAACATGGGGTGCTGTTCATCAGAGATTCAAATCAGATCACTTACATCTTGTATAGAACACCAACAGTGATCAACGTGTTCAGATTCAAACCAATGACATAGAGGTAAAATGCTTCATATCTAGTTACCATGCTCCTGAACCATCTGCTTCTGAATTCTAAATTCTCAACTCACCCATTGCCAAGGGGCTAAACATAGCTAAAGGATTTAAATTATAATTTGATCTGACAACCCAGGTATCAAACGAGACTTCTTTAGCCAAATAAGTAGAGTGGTGACAAATATCACAGCAGTATATCCACTCTTATGGTATGTGCTTTATGACAAGAAAATAATAATTAAGGGTACTGATAAGTATCTTATTTCTCATATGATCTAAAAAAGAATGTTAGCATAAGACTGATATTCAGCTTAGGTTAACAAAAGAATTGTTAAGGTTAAGTGATTTAGATAGGAGAAAGCTAGAGAAGTGAGGAATATCTTAATATTTCCATGATTCTGAATTATCTAATAGACTAAGGCTGAATGCATAGGAAGATCATGCAGAGTAAGATAAAGCAGATTTAAAGCTATTAAGTAAATGCTGGAATGGAAATGATGATGGACTGGAGCAGATGTCAAATATAAAGAAGAGTTATGTTTTAAATCTTATTTAAATGCTTTTATGTATTAACACTGTATCTGAAACATATTTTATTATTTTTTGTTAGTGATTTCTCATCAGAGTCCTGTCGGCAAATGTTTTAATACTCATGTTTTACATATGAGGAAACTGATACACAGAAAGAATAATCACCTTAGTTACACAGCAACTCACTACTAGAAAACAATCTGAGTGTTATTATTTACATAGATCTCTATTATTTTATTTATCTTCAAGTTTTGGTGAACTGTGTCCACATACATAGGATTTAGGAATTATGAGAAGTATCAATATCTTGGGGCGCCTGGGTGGTGCAGTTGATTAAGTGTTGAACTCTTGGTTTCAGCTCACGTGGTGAGATCGAGCCCCATATTGGGCTCTGTGTTTGGCACAGAGTCTGAAATTCTTTCTCCTTCTCCCTTTGCCCCTCCCACTTATGCTATCTCTCAAATAAATAAATAAAGCTTAAAAAAAAAGAAGTATAAGTATCTTTTACCCATCTCTGAATCATATTCATACAAAAAGAAATTAAATGTACTAGCATAATTCTGTTCTATTTTGACATTCTAAGTAAAAGTCCTAGTCAAAAAATCTATTTCAAAATCCCATCTCTACATAACATATTCTTTTTTAAAAAATTTCATTTGTTTAAAAAATTTATTTTTAAATGTGGTAAAATATATGTGACATAAAACGTACCATTTTAACCATTTTAAGTGCATAGCTCTGTAGTGGTAAGTACATTTATGTTGCATGATCATCACTACCTTCCATCTTCACAACTTTTTTCATCTTGCAAAACTGAAACTCTGGACTCATTAAACAATAACTCCCCATTCCTTTTTGTACCCAGCCCCTGACAATCATTTTACCTTCTGTTCCCATAAATATGACCACTTATAGTTCGAGGTAACCTATTAAGAATATTCAAAACTTTCTAAAGAAAGCTTAGGGAGGAATTCCTTAAACTGTTAATTTCTGATCAGTTTCTTAAACATAAAGGTTCTGCTTTAAGAGTCTGTGTTGGGCTAGTTCTAAGTACTGAGTCTGTAGAGTTGTGAAATGGCTCATACTTGAGATGAGAGGCAGGGGCCTCCAGTCTGCGATGTGATTTATGATTGAATCTTCTACCTTGCCAGTGTCCAGGACACGTCTGCAAATGATGGCAAGAAAGAGTTATTGGCATACCTTTCATGTCTCACCTCCTTTCATGTCTTACATCTTTACACAGTTACAATCACCTATTTTTTTTGTTTTGTTTTCTTTGAAAGTTCTAAAGAACAAGACACAGTAAGATTATCTTAGGGCAGCACAATTTACATCTCACAAGGGGAATTTTATTTGTGAAAAAATACTGCTGGCCATATTTTTATAGCTTTGTCAAGAGTTCTAAGCCATTTTATAATACTTGAAAAGCAAATACAGTGAACTACAGCAAGGCCAAAAGCAGTTTCCTAATTCTTTTAAGTATAAGGACACATTTAAAATGTTGTGGATCTCTTGGGGCACCTGGGTGGTCCAGTTGGCTAAGTGTCTGCTTTCCACTTGGGTCATGATCTTGGAGTCCTGGGATGGAGCCCTACATCAGGCTCCCTGCTCAGTGGAGGGTCTGTTTCTCTCTGTTCCTATGACCCTTCCTCTGACCCTCCTCATCCCCCTGCTTATGCTCTCTCTCTTATATAAATAAATAATCTTTTTAAAAAAATGTTGTAGGGGCACTTGGGTTGTTCAGTGGTTGAGTGTCTGCCTTCAGCTCAGGTTGTGATCCCAGGATCCTGGCATCGAGTCTCACATCAGGGTCCCTGCAGGGAACCTGCTTCTCCCTCTGCCTATGTCTCTGCCTCTCTCTGTGTGTCTTTCATGAATAAATAAATAAAATCTTTTTAAAAGATGTTATGGATTTCTTAAGTGATGATAATTTTTTACCTATTGATTTAAAAATATGTAATGACAAAAAGCAATCATTAATATTTATTTCCAACAAATTTATGTTTTATTACTGGTAATACTAGTAAGTAATATGTTTATTCTGTTTTCACACAATGTTCGATGTACACATGCATTTGTGGATCCTTTACAATTGTTTCATGGTTGTCCAGGGGTCTTACTCACAAGTCGGAAAACATTGACCTAAGGAAAAAAGCAAGTTCTAGCTCCAGCTCTCTCTTTAGCTATGTGACCTTGAGCAAATCATGCTATATGCTTTAGTTAACTTATTTTTTCAGTTACTGAAAACTGAGGAAAATATTTTGTTTCAAGAGATTATGAATATAAGTATAATTATAAAGTATTTAAAATCTAAATGTGATATATAAACAAAAAAATAATTAGAAGTGATATATAAATATGATAGAATTTTATATTGGGGCGCCTGGGTGGCTCAGTTAGTTAAGCAGCCAACTGTTGGTTTCTGCTCAGGTCATGATCTCCGGTCATGAGATAGAGGGCCTCCATGCTCAGTGTGGAGTCCGCTTGTCTTGCTCCCTCCCCCTCTGCTCCTCTCTTCTCTTTCATTCTCAAATAAATAAGTAAAATCTTTTTTTTTAAGAAGGGCTAAAAAAGAATTTTATATTATAGGAAACACATGGAGGCATCAGTAGAGCACCTCTAACACTCAGAAAATTAAAATAGAAAATCAACATACACTGACTAATGTATGTAAATTTAAGAAAAGAACAACTATCATTCCAATATATTTATAAGGATGTTCATAAAGAACTGTTTGTAGTAGCAAAAATTAAAAAACAGCATACATTTTTAACATCAAAAGATAATTATGATATATAAAATTTTCCTTAAAAGTCGCCAAAACAGTGTTTATAATATGCCTCTGTTTTATTTTTTAAAGTTCTGGAGTAAAATATTCCTAAATGTTAAACGGTTATATCTAGGAAGTGGAATTATGGGGGATTTTCTCTCACATTTTTTCTTGGTTGTACTTTTTTTTTTTAAGATTTAATTTATTTATGCATGAGACACACCACACACACACACACACACAGAGAGAGAGAGAGAGAGAGAGAGAGAGAGAGAGAGAGAGGCAAGAGACACAGGCAGAGGGAGAAGCAGGCTCCATGCAGGGAGCCCGAAACGAGACTCGATTCCAGGACTCCAGGATCATGCCCCGGGCGGAAGGCAGGCGCTAAACCGCTGAGCCACCCAGGGATCCCCTTGGTTGTACTTTTTAAATTCTTCTACTAAGCATATATTTTATATATACGCATGTATTATATTTATAAAGAGAAAAAACAATAGTCTCCCCTCAAGACAAATAGGAAAAAAAAAACCTCCAAGAACACCCGAAGGAAAAAAAAATAGCAAAATTTGGATATCACCTAATTGGTGTTATCTATCTACCAAATGTATGTGTATATAAATATAAATATGTGGCTACATTTTATCTGTATCTACACCTACATCTATATCTGAGGAAGTAATCAAAATGACAAGTAGGAAAGAGAAATCAAAGAAGAATCAGCAGCATTTATCCAAGAGAGCCTTTACCTGATCCTGACAGTGGTACTGGGAGTCCCAGGCCAACACTGCGAAATGCCGTGGCCAATTACCTGTTTTGCTCCAATCCTTTATAATACTTGAAAAGTAAATGCAGTGAACTACAGCAAGGCTGAAAGCAGTTTTCTAATTCTTCATGTGCTTCACGAATGTTCCACATAGCAGTATTCTGATTTCAATTTAGTTTTTTTAAAAAAATAGATTTCCTTGCAGAGAAAAAGTAAGTTGATAGGAGAACATCACCTTTGATCTGTCAAAAAGCCATCTTTCTTGTAAATTAACAAATTGGAATTGTGGATGCTGTATGACTTTTGTGAACGTTTGGATAAGGTAAGTACACTGCTAAAGGATGGATCAGTAAAAGAAATTTTGAAAAACAAATTAGGCTCCTGAGCTTTGACAGCTGAAGATCAGGTGATAGAATCTGGTGATTTTACCAAGGTAATTATAAGCTGCAAGATCTTAGGACAACCAATTGGACTTCCCTAAGGAGCAATCCTATAACTCAGTGTGTGACCTTTAGCATGAAATAAATATAGGGCAGAAGTGTCTTGAAGACCTTGCCTTAAGATATTTCCACAGTATGAACAACTGGGATGGCATTTTAGCTATGATCCAGCATATCATTCTCAGTCTGGAGTTGTAGATAAATTGAGGATCAGAGAAAGTAAGTCAGTTGTCCAAGACTGCAGTTGATATCGGCCTGAACTTGAAATTACAATTGGTGCCTCCTAGTCCAGCATACGAAACTGTTTTCCACAGCCTTTATGAAATATTATTATAGCTGTAAAATACTCCCTTCCCTATTTTAATAAGCATTTATTGAGTAACTAGTATGTTTAAAGCCCTCTGCTAGGTTAAGAGTTTCTTCAAATCTGCTCTGTATGTTTAATAATTAAATGTTTGACATTAAAAGTGGCATAGAGGAATATATGGCTATTTTCTGAGAATCTAATACCTGCCAATGTTTTAGACATACTACATCTTACTTTATTTATTATTGTTTACCAAACCTTAGGATATACCATCTAATGATATCCTGAATGGATGCACTTTATCCCATGAGGTTATATCCAAGATTATCATTTAATAAAAGTGATAGACAAACATTTATTAATTACATGATTATATATAGCACTGAAGTGCCATATAAATGAATAATCTTAGAGTAATGGGTTATAAATGCTCATAAATGGAGACTGGAGGCAATGACAAGTCTCTTTTAGGATGAACCGACACTTAATACTCCCAATAGAAGAGGGTTCTTTTCTTTGTAGCTACACACTTAAACATTAACTACCCCCACCAAAAAAAAAAATACAGAAGACTACATATTGTATGATTGCATAATGAAATCATATGCAATAAATAAAATGTTCAGAAAAGGCAAATCTATAGAAACAGAAAGTAGATCCTAGGGCTGTGTGGGAGGGAAATGTTGGATGAAATGAGGAGTGCCTGCTTTTCGGTATAGGATGGGGTTTTTTTGTTTGTTTTGTTTTGGGGGGGCTTTTTTTTAGTTGGGGAGGTGACAAAATGTTCTAAAATTGATGGCAGCAATGGTTGCAGAATTCTGTAAATATACTTTAAAAAACACTGTATTGAACACATTAAATAGGTTAATTGTATGGTATGTGAATTATATCTCAATACCGCTGTAATTTTAAGTAGTTCTGAATTTCTCCTATCCAATTGCACAATCCCTCAAATCAACCATGTGAGACACCCTTTTAGTAGCACTAGAGGTTTTTATCATTAATGAATTATAACTTCCAAAAGCAATAGATAATATAAAATCTACAGATAATAGGAAATCTACAGAAAATAGGAACTTACAGGAACCATGGAGAGTGATAGATGAATACCCCCACTGGGAATAATATATGTGCATCATAAAATAAATCACTGATCTGTTATGAAATAATAACACTGAGACAATCCTGGCCCCCTCCAGAATTCTGTTGTCTCCCCTCAGTCAGCTCAACAACTCTGTACTTTATCTGTGAAAAATGCACACTGTAGTCCTATTTGTGTTCTCGCTAATCTTTCCTTTTTGGCTCTACAGTATCTCATCCTTTTTCTTATGCCACTGTGAGGGATCTTTTCCTCATTCCTCTTGCACATGGATTTACAATTTTTTTAGGACAGCCTCCTCCCTTTACTTTCAACACTTTATTAAAAAACCCCAAATCTCAGCATCTACATACCTCAGAGAGCCTCAATTCAACAAGGTAAAAAGGGGTGGTTCAGTCGAATACTTTATGTAAAGTTGGATATAAGGAATACTTTTACTGCTCTCTTAATCATTAGATTCCTAGAGGTACCTCATTACTAGGCAATATTAAATCTTTCAATTGTCTGGACATCCCCTTAAGAAGTCTCTTGCTTTATATCCCAAGGTGAGTTCCAAGGAAGAGCCTTACCTGGCATGAAATGCAGTGGAGCTCCACAGGCTAAGGAGGGTTCCCCCAGGGCTCTGGGCCCTTCACCTCACTTGTTGAGGGCAGGGAGAGCTGCTGTGGCTTTCCCTCCCTGGGCTTGCCCATTCTGCTAATTTTAGGTTGCTTCCTCATGCGGCTGCCATGGGTATCAGAGCATGTGGCTCCCCTCGGAGGAGCTATTTTCTCCTCTGAGTCTCACTTGTTTGTTTCCAACTTCTTTCTCTTCTTCTCCACCTCCCCACCTCCGTGATGTTGAGCTCTTTCATGGTAATAAATAAAATATCTTTCACAATTACACTTATTCTAATCTGAATTTATTCCTGAATCCAAGGGAACACGGAAAACTTTTTTGCATTAGATTTTAGTTGTCCTTCAATAGCCAGATTCCAAATCATATTTATCTAAAAAATATTTACTGGGTTTTTACTGTGGGTAAGGTGTTGTCTTAGGGATGGGTGAAATAGATGAAGACGATCAAGAGGACACTTCCCTTGATGAGCACATAATAATATATAGAATTATTATATACTATGTTGTATATCTGAAACTAATACATTCCTGTATATTATACTAGAATTAAAATTTTTAAAAATAAAATTATTTAAAAAGAGATTTTGCCTTAGGTCATAGAGGTACAATAAGAAGCAAAGCAGATGTGTGTTTCGTTAATGTAATCTTTATAACAGATTTATCAAACTTCTACTGTGTTCTATGCTCAGTTACGACCTAGGAATATAAAAATCAATAAGGCAGAGCTCCTGTCATCAAAGAACTTACAAGATATTTCAATATACATAGAGATTCAAAGAGGCAGAGCTTATAAATTCCTGTTGAGATTTAGTTCTGATGTAATAAATGGATTCGCTCATTTGGTTAATCAGTAAAAATGGACTTCAGATTATTCTATGAACATAGTACTCTCCCAGGCATTGGAAAAAAATTTAAAGAGTATAATACAGGCCCCTCCTTTAGAAAGATTATAATCTAAACAAAGAAAAACTTTTTCCCTGGAGACATTGTTTTGAAAGATTTCCTAACAATTTCTCTCTCATGTTTTATTATTAAAAGATAAAAATTATGGCAACTAGAGCTTCTGACTAATATGAAATAATTAATATTTATTTATTCTTGGGGATACAAGGGTGAAAAGACCCAAGTTCCTGACCTTGACCTGACCTAGTGAGGGAGAAGACAGGCAATTGATTATGTTGTAAAATGGCAAGTTCTACAACAGAGGACTGAGTTCTCCCAAGTCTTCACAGGAAAGTACTGATTAAACTGAATCTTGAAAAATGATAATTTCCCTACATTAAAGAAACAACACGAGGGCAGCCCTGGTGGCCCAGTGGTTTAGAGCCTGCCTTCGGCCCAGGGCGTGATCCTGGAGACCTGGGTCGAGTCCCACGTCGGGCTCCCTGTATGGAGCCTGCTTCTCCCTCTGCCTGTGTTTCTGCCTCTCTCTCTCTCTCTCTCTCTCTCTCTCTCTCTCTGTGCCTCTCATGAATAAATAAGTAAAATCTTAAAAAAAAAAAGAAACAACATGAAAATGTGGGAAGGTATGAGAATTTTTCATAGCTCATAAAATAAAGGTTTGATTTGGAGGATGTGGTAGGGATGAGGTTGCAGAGGGGGGTAAAGACTGATTACATAGCATGTTAAATGCCTAGATGATAAAAAATTATAAGGAGATATGATCAAATCTGCATTTTAGAAATATCACCCCAGTGGTTGTGTGGATGAACCAAAGAGCCAGGACAGGCTATGGCAGAAGCCCAGGTTGGATAATTAGAACTGAGGTAATGGTAGGAGGGATGAAAGTTTGAATAATTATGGCCACAAAGCAAGGCAACTATGTCTTCATGTGTTATTGTTATAACCAAACAAATTGCTTATTAACTTAAATGATACAAATATACAAAGGTAGTAGACAAGATGGATATGCTAAGCAGTATCTCAAGGCTCTCCTTTATATTCCCATAAACATTTTGCTATTCTTTTTTTTTTTTAATCATGGGAGACAGAGACAGAGAGAGAGAGAGACAGAGAGATGGAGATAGAGGCATAGGCAGAGGATCCCCACAGGGAGCCTGATGCAGAACTCAATCCCAGGACCCAGGATCACTACCTGAGTCAAAGGCATATGCTCAACCACTGAGCCACCCAGGCACCCCAATATTTTGCCATTCTATGGAGCCAGAAGGGTTGAAGAATCTGAAGAAGCCAATTCCAGGGGTGAAAACACAGATGATGAATATCAGTGTAACAAGATATATCCGCATACATTCAAGTTAATAGGATTTTTTTTGAGAGAATGTAGGTGTTTCTCTTATTGTGGTAATCATTTCACAATACATACATATATCAAATCATTACATTGTACACCTTAAACTTACACAATGTTACATGCCAATTCTACTTCATAACACTAGAAAAAAAGATTTTATTTGACTTGAACAAGAGAAGACTGAACATATTATTTATTCAGATTTGTGGATAATTGGTCCTGTAGTTTCATGGTCTGGGCATGTCTTCTACATGAACTTTAAGCCTCTGATACTTAGAAAGAGGTCCTTAGCAGCCCAATACTTGGAAAGATGTCTTTGGCACCCTGTTGAGTCAAAAAATAGGCTACAAAGCTCAAGATCCATTAGGTAAACTTACATTGACCTTAATGTATGTATAATATACTTTGGAGTAGGGAAAATATCAGAATGATGTTCAATAAAATGTTAGCCATGTGTATCTCCTAAGGAGGTATTTCTGATGGTTATTTTCTTCTTTGTATGTTTGAATTATCAACAATAAGCATTAATATTTTAAAATAAAACCTATTTTAATTTTTAAATGACAATTACCCATACTAAACAAATTTAGATTTTAAGCAGAAGTTTTTACGTTAAATAAATCTTTACCCAGTCTATTTGTAACTAAGTTAGACACAGATGATAAAGTTTTTTTACCCTGACCATAGATTTAGTGTGTAATTACATTCTCTGATGATGCAGTACCTTACATTTTATTTTATTTTTTTATTCTTTTAAAAAATATTTTATTTAAAAATAAAAAATAAAAAAAATAAAAATATTTTATTTATTTGTGATAGACATAGAGAGAGAGGCAAATACACAGGCAGAGGGAGAGACAGGCTCCATGCCAGGAGCCCGACACGGGACTCGATCCTGGAGTCCCAGGATCGCACCCTGGGCCAAAGACAGGCGCTAAACCGCTGAGCCACCCAGGGATCCCGTACCTTGCATTTTAAAAAGATGTTTTCCACACTAAGAACAAGTTTAATGTTCACCATTCCACAATATTTCTATTTTATTGTCAACGATATCAGAACTTGCGAACGGGAACAGTTTGATCGAAACTGATCGAACAGACGAAGTTGTTTGTGTAAACAGCATACAACACTTCCACTTTTCATATCCCTATGTTTACAAAGAGTAATTTCTCTCTCTCCTTTTTAAAAGTAAAACAGGCTTGAACAAGGTGTGGTGGAAAGGGAGGTGGGCAGGGGGTTGGGGTGACTGAGTGATGGGCACTGAGGGGGGCACTTGACAGGATGAGCACTGGGTGATATGCTATATGTTGGCAAACTGAACTCCAATAAAAAAAATATATTTCAAAAAAAAAGTAAAACAAGCTTGAACTGCATGACATTCTTCTTGAACAAACATTTATGTCATTTTAATGTGTTTAAACTGTATTTAGGCAATGTGGAGGTGGCAACTATAATTTGTCTTCTAGGAACACTCTGTCCTGCCTAGTCACTACTCTCAACTGTTCCTTCAGGCTATAAGATCTTACATTGAGACTATAAGAACACATTTTCAAATTCTAATGAAAATCTGCCCACAAAAATGTCTGTTTTATTTCTGGATCCCAGTTATATATTTTTTATTTTTCCCCCAAAAACTATGAGTAGCAGCACACATTTTTAAAAATTTGCTAATCAAGAAGTATGAAAGTTATCTGTAGGCTGAAGACAACCAACAGTTGGTTCTAGAGTACATGGGTCATATGAGCATTGAGGGGGAGTTTGTTTGTTTGTTTGTTTATTTATTTATTTATGGTTTTTTGAGGGGGAGTTTAAAAAGTTTTTCCTTAATTTTGCAGTTCTCTGTGCTGCCTTCATAAGGTTTTTAACACTCTTAAAATATGTTGTCAGTTCTCCTTATAAAAAGTGATAGTTGATTAGGAAGCACAGCAATGCTGTTTCTTTTATACCATTACTTTGGAAGTTATTATTAAAGGATTCAATAGATGGAGATAATCATGCTGCAGCTAATTTGTGTTCAAAGAAGTAGTACTGTTAATTTGACACAAACCTGTAGTTATAATTAGCTTTAGTCCTGATCCTGTTTGAGGGCAGTGAGACATGTCACTTAAAAATATACACTTACAAAAAAATATGTCTATGTATGTATATATGTATGTGTGTGCTTATGTGTTTCTATATACATACATATATAATCTTGCCCTTTGACTTGATGGTTATATTAATGATAGCTTGGTGTAGGACCTGGGACAAGGGACAAAATAAATCAAATTTCCCAGATTTCATATTTCTAACAGCTAAATTGGAACTTCCCAACCTCAAATATCTTTGTAAGACTCTGAAATCAGTAGCAACAAAATAACTCCATTTGCTGCCCAAAAGTTTAACTGTTAAGTTCTAGTAGTTGAGATTCTTCCTCTTTATTGCTACTTTGTTTTTGTTTTTGTTTTTAAGAAAACACAGATTTAAAAGATTCATAGAAGTATAGATCCCATACTTCACATTCTATTGCTTTGGTGATGTTCATTATTAATTGGACTTACAGAACCCTCATCTTCTGATTGCTTCAGGATAAAATTAATTTTAAAGTATAGTTTATCACACAGTTAAGACTTTAACAATTTTTGTTTTTGCCACCATCGACACATAAAAAACTCCACGATGTTTTGATAACTTTCTGTTTAGAAAGTGTAGTAACTGGAGTAATCTCACTGTAATTTCAAAGGCATGGACACATCCCCACATACTGGTCAAGGACCACATTACATGTGATTTTCGGGCTTATGTCTATTTGAATGCTAGCTGAATTCTGGTAATTAGGGGGTGAAAAGCAAACACAAAGAATTTATAGAGTTATAAAAAGAGCATTTAAAAATATTTCAGATACTCATAACATGAACATTTACTACTGATTCATGCTGGGATACTAAGAAAGTAACTGAAGCCGGAATGTATATTTGAAGCAAGAAAGGAGGTTAGCATAGTTGTGACACTGACAGTTGAGAAATATTCTATAATAAATATTCAGAATTATTAATCTTAATGTTGTAGATTAGACAGCATATATCATAACATATAATATTATCAATAAAATGTTTTTGCTTGGATTAAAAAGGGCCAGAATTTTTTTCTGTGTTTTCTCATCTATGTGGCAAAAGAGAGTGTTTTCTGGGACACCTGGGTGGCTCAGCGGTTGAACATCTGCCTTCAGCTCAGGTCATGATCCTGGAGTTTCGGGATCGAGTCCCACATTGGGGTCCCCGCGGGGAGCCTGTTTCTTCCTCTGTCTATGTCTCTGCCTCTCTCTGTGTCTCTCATGAATAAATATATAAAATCTTTTTTTTAAAAAAGAGAGTTTTTTCTTCTATCTCACTCACTTTGGGCTAAGCTCATACACAACTAAGATAACAGAAGAAAGACTTTTTATAATGCAATTTAAAAAAACTGTTAAGGGCTCAATTATGTCTTCCCAAAATCATATCCTGAAGTCTAACCCCCAGTACTTCAGAATATGGCCATATTTGGAGATAGGGCCTTATTTTTAAATTTTTTATTATTTTAAAAATATTTTATTTATTTGAGAGAGAGAGAGAGAGAGAGAGAGATAGAGAGAGAGAAAATATGTACAAGCAGGTAGGGGAAGAAGCAGGATTTCCACCGAGCAGGGAGTACAACTTGGGGCTTGATCCCAGCACCCCAGGATCATGACCCAAGTTGAAGGCAGACACTTAACTCACTGAGCCACCCAGTCACCCCTGAAATAGAGCTTTAAAGAATTAAAGTAGACTGAGTTTAAATGGGTGAGCCCCAACCCTATATGACCAGTGTCTTTACAAGGACACTAGGACACAGAGAACACAGGGACCAAGGAATGGCCCTGTGATCAGCCAGGGAGAAGGAGGCAATCTGTAAACCAAGGAGAGGTCTCGGAAGAAACCAAAACTGTCAACACCTTAGTGTCTGACTTCTAGCCTCCAGAATTTAGAGAAAATAATTTTCTGTTGTTTATGCCACCTAGTCTGTGATATTTTGTTATGGAAGCCCTACCAAATGAATACAGAAACACATTCTTGATTTTTCAAACTTAAAATCAAAATGAAACACAATTTCTCCAGTGAAAACGTGTCTTCTCTCTTCTCTCAACAGCCATCCTCATCTTTGTAAATGTCAAGTCAGAAAACTAGTGGTGATCACCCAACATTCCTCCTATTTTCTGATCCCCTACAAACCATCCATTGCAACCCTGCTAGTCCTATCCCCCAAAGTATGTTTTGAACCTATTTTCTTCACTTTACCACCATCACCACTACTGTAGTCCCCACCACTATTAATTCACTTAAATTATTGTAAAGCCTCCTAAATAACTTCATCCACTTCACCCTCCTCTACTTCAGCAGTCCTGTCCACTTCAGCAGCAAAAGTCACCTTTTTCTTTTTAAAGATTTATTTATTTATTTGAGAGAGAGTGGGGGTGGGAGGCCAGAGGGAGAGAATCTCCAGTAGACTCCCCGCTGAGTGCAGAGCCCAATGTAGAGCTTGATCTCAAGACCCCAAGATCATGATCTGAGCCAAAACCAAAAGTCAGATGCTCAACCAACTGAGCCACCCAGATGTTCCCAAAAGTAATCTTTTTTAACACTTAAAATTGTTGCCCCTCTCTCCTGGCTTAACCCTCTTGAATAATAGTTGCAATAAAACCCTTTAATATGATCTACTTGACCTAGCCTCTGACTATCATCAAACATATCTCGTGCCCCTGAACTCCATCTACTCTGATTTTCTTTCAATTCCTGGAAAATGCCAAGTTCCTTCCTCCCTCAAAGGCTTCACTGTGCTTTCTCCATTTAGAATGTTTTCTCATCTCTCTTTCCATAAGGCTTGACCCTTCTCTTTGTTTTTTGTTTTTGTTTTTTAGATTTTATTTATTTATTTATTTATTTATTTATTTAATTAATTTATTTATTTGTGTGTGAGAGAGAGAACAAACACAAGCAGGGGGAGCGGCAGGCAGATGGAAAAGGAGAATCAGGCTCCCCGTGGAACAGAGAGCCTGATGCAGGGCTCCATCCCAGGACCCTGGGATCATGATTTGAGCCAAAGGCAGATGCATAACTGACTGAGCCACCCAGGTGCTCCTGTTTTCAATTTTAATAGTAACTCCTCTATTGAAGCCTTCACTGTCCATTCTATTTCAATGACTTACTCTATTCTCCATTTCTATCTTTTATTTATCTCCCTGATATTTTTACAGTTTGAACTACTTTTATTTGGTGCCTACTTGTTTTATATATATCATACTAGAAGAGGGAAGACAGCACAAGAGTAGGTGTTCAGTAATGATTTGTTCAAGAATCTTACAGATCTGCCTGTCTTTTGTACATTTCAGGCGGAGGCCATAATGCTAGGTCAGACCAAGAAGATGAGATAAACACTGGGCCCATGAAATTGTATGAAAAGATGGAGGGACTCACTGAGGGGCTGATGTAGTAACTGCTTGATTGAACACTCTGAACTTGGAAGGCAGGAGTGGGGAAAATGACTGAAGGAGGTTTGTCCAGTTGTCCCCTCACGGCAGAACCTATGATTTGGCGGCAACTGGTGACAAATTCTATCAAAGTGAACAATAAAAAGACTAACATTTGCACACATTCCATTTCTCCATTTTTTGGAATTTAGGTTGTTTTTAACTTTTGCTATTAGAAATCACAATATCACAATAAAAATCTTTGTTCATAATTTTATTTGCTGCCTCTTTGTTTTTATCTATTTCTCCTATTAGAATTGGGACATGGCACACAGTGGGTGCTCACAATAAAGATTTGTTGACTACATCTTGTATTTTCTTAGGACAGAGTCCAGGTGCAATATAATACAGATAAATAGTTTAGTACAGGGATCCCTGGGTGGCGCAGCGGTTTGGCGCCTGCCTTTGGCCCAGGGCGCGATCCTGGAGACCCGGGATCGAATCCCATGTCGGGCTCCTAGTGCATGGAGCCTGCTTCTCGCTCTGCCTATGTCTCTGCCTCTCTTTCTCTCTCTGTGACTATCATAAATAAATAAAAATTAAAAAAATTAAAAAAAAATAGTTTAGTACAATGTCTCATAACAAATATTGTTAACTATTGCTGAGTGAAATTTACTAGCTCTTGAAATATTACTGGCAAATTTATTGATAAAAAGGTTGTGATAATTTATGCTACCAATACTATTAATAAATTAATTCAATAATTTTTTGAGTACTTGCTGTAGATTAGGAACTGTTCAAGATACTTAGACTAGAGCGCTGAGTAAAACAGAGAAAATTCCTGCCTTTATGGAGTTTTCATTGCAGTGGAGGAGACAAAAGTTATATATCTATCTATATAACACAGCTGACCCTTGAACAATGTAGGGGTTATGGGTCACCTGCAGAATCCATGTATAACTTTTGACTTCCCCAAATACTTAATTACTAGCCTACTGTTGACCAGAAGCCTTACCAATAACATCAACAGTTGATTAACACATATTTTGTATGTTATATGTACTATATACTGTATTCCTACAATAAAGTAAGCTACGGAAAAGAAAATTTAAAAAGTAAAAAGTCATAAGGAAAATATATTTACAGTACTTTATCATGAGGAATTCATGTAAGAGGACTCATGCAGTTCAAACTTGTGCTATTCAAGGCAAGCTGTATATACAGATTGTATATAATTGATTATTTTAAAAGATATCAATATATGACATACAATATAATAAATATTATGCATTTATGTATTATACAATAAAATATCAGGTAGTGATCATGGATATGAAATAAAATAAAGCATGGTAAGATTCTAGAGAGTTGGGGGTAGTATATGGATAGGATGGCCGGGGTAGTATATGGATAGGATGGTCAAGGAAGACTAGAGAAGTGACCAGTAGAGACATAAATGGAAGTGAGGTGAGATCCAGTGCAAGCAGTGTGTCTGGATGGAAAGGAAAAAAGGGTAGAGTGTGACAGAATGAATATCTATTTTAGTGGTCTTTCAACAGTCTGGGCATTATTATTATTATTATTAATGAAAATAACACAATAAGGAAAAGGTATTTTACATTTCTTCTAAATTAAAATTACATCATTATTGGTGAGATGAAATGCTAAATAGCTAATATCTTCTAAACACTTGCCAGGTACAGTGCACTGTACATGTTACCTTATTAAATCCTCAGAACCCAGTGAAATATGGATCATCAACATTCCCCACCTATAGAAATTGTGATTGAGAGGTAATTTTCTGTAAAATAGACCATTAATAAATATCTTTAGGTATCTTTGAGAAGATAGAAGGACAGAAGTCTGAGATGGTCTGTAGCCTCAGGCTCTGAATCCATAGAAACCAGCACCAGAGGCCATACTCATTTATCTAATGCTGCTTTTATACAACAAACTACCCTCTGAACCTGTCTTAACTTAAAGGTTGTTTTCTAAGATCTTGCACCATAGTTTCATAGGTTTATAAGGTTAAAACAAACATCTAGAAATGTCCTTTCCACTTTCTAACAAGCAAGACTCATCTTTAAAAATATTCCAAAGATGCATCCATATGGCAGGGATAGCTGTCCACTAATTCATGCTTTCTCTTCCATAGTTTAAAGGAGCACCTGGCAGGGTGCCTGGGTGGCTCAGTCAGTTAAGCATCTGCCTTCAGCTCAGGTCAAGATCAGGGTCCTGGGACTGAGCACCGCACTGGGCTCCCTGTCGATGGGTAGCCTGCTTTTCTCTCTCCACTGCTTGTGCTCTTGCATTCTCTCTCTCTCAAATAAATAAATAAATAAATAAATAAATAAATAAATAAAATCTTAAAAAAAAAAAAAGAAGTACCTGGGAACTCAGACTGTAGTGTTTCCCAGGTCCTTTGTATCTAGGTATGTGGTTCTTGCAAATGTTATTGGTGCAGAAGTGGTATGTGTGGCATCTCCTCAACAAGGGTTTTTTCTAAATTTCTTTTAAGATTTATTTATTTATTTATTTATGATAGACATAGAGAGAAAGAGAGGCAGAGATACAGGAGGAGGGAGAAGCAGGCTCCATGCCGGGAGCCCGTCGTGGGACTCCAGGATCGCGCCATGGCGCCAAAGGCAGGCGCCAACCACTGAGCCACCCAGGGATCCCCCCAACAAGGGTTTTAAGGAGCTCCCTCTGCCTCCATCTCCCAAGGTTCCTAGAAATCAGTTTCATCACTCATTAGGAACACTCAATTGGGCTGTTAAAATATAAAAGAAAATATACTTCCATTATATTAAGCCACTCAAGTTTTAGTGTTTATTTGTTGCAATGTCAAGTACACATCTTAAAGATATCAGATTCCACAATTTCCCCCTCTAATGATATACTGAGACATCAAATCCTTTAGGTAAAAAAGACAACAAAAGTCCAGGGCAATGAAGTTATCAAAATAAAAACAAAGTATGTTTTTGTTAGTATCCCACCACTCCCAATATGGAAATTATGCCTTCTTTACTTAAGTATCTTGACATTTTTATGCTTGTTTCTATAATACATTGCTGTGGGTTGAATTGAATCCCCCAAAGACATGCTTCACTCTAAATTCTAGTACCTGAAAATGTGACCTTATTTGGAAAGAGGGTCTTTGCTGATGTAATTCAGTTAAAAAGAGGTCATAATGGATCAGGGTGGACCTTAACCCAATGAATGGTGTCCTTATAAAAGGGAAATTTGGACATGGACACACCAGGAAGAACATCATACAGAGATGGAGGCAGAGATTAGAGTGATGCATCGACAAATGAAGAAATACCAAAGATTGTCAGCAACCCCCAGAAGTTAAAAATGTATGGAGAGTATTCTCCTCGGAGACCTCAAGAGAGAGCCAATCCTGCTGCCACACTGATTGCCAACTCCCAGTCTCCATAACTGTGAGACAGCAAATCTGTTTTAATTCATCCAATTAATGATACTTTGTTATGGCAGCTGTGAGAAAATAATACACATACACATTCTAGCACAGACATTTCCTAATCTGAAATTGATTTTTCAATGAAATAAAGAAACATGGTTTATTGAGGAAAGCTTCCTGAATTCTCAACATTCACTCTGATGTCACAGGTTCTAGCAAAGTCTAGCAAAATTTCAGGAGTACCTTGTTTCAAGTTTTCCTCATTTTTAAGAGATTGTTATGAACACTGTCCTAGGAAAGCCAGATTCCGTTTTTATGAAGCAAGGACTCCAGTCACATGCACTGCTTAATTTTCTCTGAATGAAGGAGGCCCTGCACTGTGTAGTGTATCTTTCAGGCAGAGCGCAGAAAGCGATGGCAGCCATCACACCAGGAGCCTGAACTGGTGGTGCGGATACATTTGCCAGCTGGTTCAGTCATCGCTATGAATATACCTGGCATCCTCAGATTAGCTCCCGTTGAGGCTAAGGGTATAAGAAAAGGTTTCACCCGTCTTTGTATTCGGATTTGTGATGTGTATCTGCCACTCCAAATTCTCTTTGGAAAAAAGAAGCATGAACTAATAGACTGGAGCCTCTAGGGAGAAAGCCAAACCAGCAAACGGAGAGATTTTTCTTCACCAAAATGCCATTCAGCGCGCAGAACCTTTGTTACAAGACACGCAAAACACTCCCAACCGCCTCGGCCAACTCCAACTTCTGTATTTGGCATTTTCCTCCAAGCAACGCAAAGCAGCAACACTGCGCAGGCGCGCGAGTCGAGGTGCCCTGGGAGGATTCCAGCGCAGGCGCGTGGACCGGGAAGTGGGCGGGCTCGTGCGCGTGCTCCGTAGCTCACTTCCGGCCTGCCCCTCCCCCTCCCCGCGTACCTACCTTCCCCCTTTCCCTTCTCCTCCCCAGTCTCTTCCCCAACTCTCCCCACCCCTCGCGCTCTCCGCCCCGCTTGCCGCCTGTCCCTCCCCGCCCGCTCCATCCGGGTCGCTGACGGCTGTCTCTGGACTGGACAGCGGCGGCTGCTGTTTTTCTCTAGGTACCCGGTAAAGTTTCACAGGAGCCAAGGAGGGGAGCCGCGGAGCAGCAGCACGGACGCCGGAGGAGCTCTGGTGTTCGCCGCCGGCGGCTGAAGGAGGAAGGTCCAGGAGCTGGAGACTTGCCTCAGCTGCCGCGCTGCCTCACTCTCTGGGGAGGCGCCGCCCGCCGTCGCCCTGGGCTTCCCCTGCCGTGACGGGCTGGGTGAGTCGTTGCCCCGGTGGGTTCGGGGGCGTGTGACGGCATTAGGGAGGGGGCAGGCCGGGCCTGGCGGATACAGGCCGGCTTGGCGCTGGGTGCTTTCTCAGCGCTTCCTCAGGGTGGGGGGCGGGGGGCGCGGACGGTGGGGGATCTCGGGCCGGGGGGCTGGAATGTCGCACCTCCTTGGGGAAGGGCCTCCCTCGGATTGAGGGCTGCCGAACTGCGGACCCTGTCGGTGGCCTCTGCGGCTGCTGCGAGCGGGCGGCTGCCGTGGTTGGCCGGTCGGCCCGCGGGGCTGGGTGTGTACGGACGATTTCTCTCTCCTGGTTCCCGTGAGCTGATCCGAGTGCCTGTTCGGGGGATGATGGGAATAAAGTGCTTCTCATTCCCCTACCTGTTGCTAGCGAGAGGACGCCTTTTTCATATCTTCTGACTTTTTAGAAGAAAAGGATGATTAACCCTCATGCGCTAAAATATTTGAGGTATTTTTCTGTCCTCTATTCTTAAAAAAAAAAAAAAAAAGGTTAGACAATGCAGAACTCTTGGGAACCATCGAGTTCCGATGTCCCAAAAGAATAAAACCAAACTTTTCTGAATGGATAGGTCATGGAATGGACAGCTTTGGCAATAGCTAGCCCGAACGTAGGAAAGTTGGATTTTGAAACTTCTCAGGTTCTGTGTAAGGAATGTGGGTGACTACAGTAGGAATAAGGCTGACTTCCTGTAATTGTTATTTAGTAACGTGATGTGTTTAAAAATCTGTGTGGGTTTGCATGAAATGGACTCTTTGATAGGCCTCTTTACAAGGGAAGAAATCTTCAGTGTACTGGAAAGTTCTACAGATTTCGCCACCAGACTATTAATGTCCCATCCCCCCATTCCTGTTCTTGAAAAATCGGCAGTACTGGGGTTACTTGCAGTTCCCCCCCCCCCCCCCCGTTTCCAAATACTTGTCTCAGAGGTGTAGATAATACAGATTGCCCACGGGAAATACTTTTCCGTCACAGTTACCATTCGTAATAGAAAATGTTGAATTGGGGAGAGCATCTTGATATTTAAACCGCGTATTTTCTTTTGTGAGTATGTGATTATGTAGGTTTAGTTTTAAAATTAATGGTGAGGTCGGAGTATTACTATTTTGATCTGTAAAATGTCTTGGGAGGCGATTGTCTTAAGATTGAGGTTTGAAGAGACAACCGTGCTGTTCTGTAGGGCATGTTAGTGTGAATAATTGGAAGATTATTTAAATTGTGGGAAGTTTAGTTTCCATTATTGGTTTTATTTCTGTTACAAATAACTTCAGTTTGCTGATGCAGAGGTGGGTATTTAAAGGCTTAATTATGTTAGGCTTTGAGGGGGATTGCAGGGTTTTGTTTGTGTAGTTGGCACAGTTTTTCATTGTGTATATATTGATTTGGGGGTAGTGGGTAGATGTTTTATTTCTTGCTCAGAATGAAATGATTTCACAAGGTAGCAACTCTAGTAATAGGTTTTAAATTTTGCAAAGAATTGTGGAGAGAATTTTTTTTGTAAATGATTCTATATATTTCTAAAAATACAGTTTGGTTTCTGAAACCAGATGATACTTATGAAGCATCTGATAAAATAGGTTCCATGTTTACTATGTAGTAATTACTGTAGCATAGCACTTGAGAGAATAATTATACGTGTTTTCCTTGAAGTCATATTAACTTTTTTTTTTTTTACGTGTTTTCCTTGAAGTCATATTAACTTTTTTTGTATCTCTTCAGACATAGGGATACCTCCAACTTTCCAGTGTTTCAGAAGGAAGGTTTTTATTGAAACTGGAAGACCAAAAGAATTACAAACATGTTGTGCTGGGGAAATGCATCTTTTGGACAGCTAGGTTTGGGTGGAATTGATGAAGAAATTGTACTAGAGCCCAGAAAAAGTGACTTTTTTATAAATAAAAAGGTCCGAGATGTGGGATGTGGACTCAGACATACTGTATTTGTCCTGGATGATGGAACAGTGTACACATGTGGATGTAATGATCTAGGACAGCTGGGTCATGAAAAATCCAGAAAGAAACCAGGTAAGTTGAAAATTTTGTTTGCTCTTTCTAATAATTATATCATCTAAGTTTGAAATGTCAAGGAATTTCTTTAGTACTAGACCTAAGTTTTTTATTAAGCTTTAAAAGCAGAGCTGGAGTTAAATATATCCTTTACATTTGCATGCTTCTAAGTACTTCAATTACTTCGTGGTTTCTATTTTTTTAAACTGTTGTTATAAACCCTTATTGTATGAAGCTTTGGTTTTAGAATGTAATTATTATGTAAAACAATAGAGAAAACTCAGCATGCCATGTGGATACCTTTTCTTTTGGACAGATTATATAGGTATAGAGAATATATGTAGGTCCTGTTTAATAAGTACTATTCAGCTACCTTTGCAGATTTTAAATGCATGATCTATCGTGTTATTTTCAATACATCAGAAAGAAAAGTAAATAAGATGGAAGCTTGCCTAAAATATATCCTAATTTTCCTATTGTTCTCCCTATTGTTGTATTTTAAATACAAAATTTTATTTGGTTTAGTTAGAAATATCTTTTATTCCCCCAAGTTCCTACTTTCAAGTAGAAGCACTAGCTATTAAAAGTTTTGTGACTATAATATGCCCTGATTTTGTAGTTGCCGTATAAGCCAAATGTAGAATAACTTTTAGTGTATAATGAGAATTTTGAGGGATTTGTTCACACATCATATTCTCTTTCTAGATATACAGACATATTTTAAAATAAGATTATTACCACACTTAGAAATACTGTTAAGTGAATTTTGCTCTTAATTATGATTACTAAAAGTTAATTTTTAAGGTGGCAAATTCAGATAGGGCCTCCGCTGTACTGATTTATAGTTTCTTCTTTTAACTTTAACAACAATGGCACTTAAGTATTTTCTATGGAATTATTTTTCTTTACCACTTCATTATTTAAGTGGCTTCTATTGTTAGTCTACTTTTGAGAGGTAAAGGTAGGTATAAAATAGTAAAATATTAAATATTAAATTAAAGCATGTTATTCATCTTCCATATCATCTCACTACCATGCCAAACCTCACCTTTCTAACTTGTAAATCCTGTATAGTTTCCATCCTTTCTTTTTGGTAGGATCTTAATCTTTTTCCTTCTGCCTTAATTTGTAATTTAAATCTTTTGGATGAATGGTAGCAGTCCTTAATACAGTAGGTTTAATAATTGCAGAATTCAAGGTAAAGTGGCAGCTGTCTTATATTCTACCTCACTAAGAATGTTTTATGGAATCTTACCAGAATTTCATAATCTTAGGTATTGAGGTTGTGGTGTGTAGACAATGGTAATTTATTGATATGTATTTGCTGTCACTGCTTCAGAGGCGGATGTATCCTTTACTTTTTTTGCTTAGCTTGGAATGCTGCCTCAAGTTGAGATTTTCATGGTTTTGGGGCTATTGCCTTTTTTATACTTGACATGCTCCACAGAAATAATTGAACATATCTCTGTATTGCTTTAGTAATTTCTGACAGGCCACAGGACAAGTAAAAGGTACAAAGCCAGTACAAAGAAATTGGTAATATGGTTACTGAAATTTACTAAAGTTTAAATTTTTTAAATGTTACTGAGCATCTGTTTTGTGTCCAGGACAGGGTAGACACTGTGCATTAGTAGGATGTGTCTTTATCAGCTTTTAACTCTGTAGGTAAGACTCTGAGAAACTTAACTAGCCAGAAGAAGGTTTTTTTTTGGTCATGTTGACATTGTGATGATTGTATTGTGACATTTATATCACCGTATTGATTTATTTTGGAAATGTTATTTGGTAATACAAAGTTGGGAGGGTGGGTTTACCTAACTTACAGTACCTCTTCAGGATTGCCGTATTGTCCTGGGTACATTTATGGACTAGAAAAGTGAAAAAGTCATGAATTTTGTCTTCGAAAAGTTTGCAGCCTGATTTGGGAGATGTGGCATACATAAATGAAATAGCTGGAGAAGATTGAAAGTTGACATGATATGATAGTGTCCCTGAAACTGGGAAATTTAAATAATAGGAAATGTATTATGGGATAGATTGAAGATTTCTGGAAGAAAATAAAGTCTTAATTTTAATACAACCACTGATCACATATGTAGGCAGAAAGTAAGTCTGGCACTGAAATAGTTTTTAGTTGTATAGGAGAGGAGCCTGATCTTGAGAAAAGCTTTTTACTGGAAATCCAGGTTCAGTAACACATTGAAGTATATCTGAATGACAGAGTTAGGAGAAAGTAAAAGTTCAAAAGGTACCAGTTGCTCTGATAGGGACTTTTTTAACCTCAGTTTTCATTTAAGGTGTTTGAGTGGAAACCTCTAATGTTTTTAAATAAAATTATTTCCCTTGGGAATAAATCTTTAATGATTTAAATGTACTCCTTCCCCAACTTTTTTTTTTTTTTAATTTGTGAGTTTGAGACCTGAATTGGAAGGTAAGGAGTTCTTATTTAATTGGTTTTAAAGTTTTCTGTTAATTGAGTGAGTCTGATTTTCTAGAACCATGTAATAAACATAATTCATTTCATCAGAGCTTTGAACTGACAAAGAATATAGAAAGGAGAGAGCTAGGAATTGTTTCCTTACAGATAACTGGCTTTATAAACATATTAAATATTTTGTAATAAGGAGTGAAAAAGAAAGGTGGCTTCATTCCTTAAGGATAAGCTAATCTTGAGAGTTATACTGTAGTAAATAGATTCAGCCTACCTATTGGGAGAGGTTTCCATCCTGAAAATTTTAGGAACCACATAGGAAAGGCTCACTGATACTCTTTATTATATACCAAGAGTACAGATTGTGTCCATGTTCATCTCCGTTCTCTTGTATATGTATGCCCCTTGCTATCACTATGAGCTCTTTTTGATAATTTCCAGAGGGGCGAACATCTGTTTCACTTTTGTGTATGTATTTTTCCTTCATAAAAATTTTTTAAAACTCTTTTATAGCTAGTGGCTCTTCATTTCTTAATTCATAGCTAACAGGTAAATATATCTGATCTTTAATATGCTAGACCAGTTTATCTAAGTAAATTGTTTTATATTTCCTTCCAAATTCATTTCTGAGTATTTTAAGTATAGGAAGTGTACTTTTTTTTAAACAAGATCATTTGTTCATTGTGTATTCAATAATAGGTATTATTTTTGGTAACCATAGTCCTAATGTTTTGCACATCTACTTCCATTTGTTTCATGTTAGAAACAGTACTAAATATTTTTTGACCATAAATTTGTAAATAATATGATGTAGTCCTCTTAGAGATGATTGTTTGATAGCTTTTCATGGTTTACAGAGTTCTTTCAGCTAGATTATCTCATTTAATCCTCATAACAGTCTTGTAGCTAGGACAGGTGTTATAGTCCCCATTTTACGAATGAGAAAAACTGAAGTAAAATGAGATTAAAAGACTGACAGTAGGCTAACAATGTTAAGGGAGCACTCTAAATCATGTGGTTTTATCTTTATCCCATGAAGGTTTTCCCATGCCATATTTAGATGATGAAACAATGTTTATTCACCTAGGAGGAAACTAGTTTCCATCAGTATTTTAATGTAATTCTGAGGTTTAAAAAAAAAAAACTCTTAAAATTTTACTCTATTATAATTAACGTTATACAATGAAGATACCATGTTTTACTATCTCCTCCCTTCTGATGTGTAAATTCAGAAAGAAGCCATTTTAGGAACTATATAAGAAGCTTGAGAGTTGTGTTTTCAGGATGTAATATCGTGCCAACATAAACTAAAAATTCAAATATATATATTTTATTCCTGAACTGAAGACTAACTTGATTTGCAAAGTCAGCGGCAGATAAAGTTTTAAATAGTATGATAAACATGTTGTAGCTTATGTTCAACTCTTCTACAGAAGTTGTAAAGATGATGAGCATTGATTGTTTCCTATATCCCAAAATGGTGATTTCTACTGTAAGGTCAGTCCAATGAAAGCATTTTGGTCATATAGCAGTAGTTACATGCTTGCCTTTTTGCTTCATCATTTTCTGACTTGCTCTCTCTGTTCATAAAACATAAATCTTTACATGAACTCCTTAAAATATAGTCAATTTAAAATAATAGGAAAATAAATATATAAATATGTGAAATAAAATTACTCACTTTGAGAGAAGATTAAAAATACCAAATTATCCCACATATTTCTTATTAAACCAAAGCATATAATATCAAAGAAGCTTATTTTGTTTTATAACTCTTAGTTTTCATGATACCTTCTAAGGATGAGAAGGATTTGGATGATATGAAGACTTGAAAAAAGTATAATTACTTGGGACAGGAATGGAGGCTTGTTTTGGACACTACTTTGAGGAAGGTTAGTGCCCAAGAATCACAGTGTCAAGGGTAGGAAAGAAAAATCATAATGCAAACAGATGACTACTGTTAGAGAGATGTATAATAATACTTTACTTTGTGTAGGACCCTACATCTGAGGAATTTCAAGAGCATTACACAATAACTCATGGTTCCTTTCAAAATGCTTGTGACACAATTTGCAAGAATTATCCTCACCCTTAGGGGATAAATTTACGGAGAAATGGCAGCACAAGTTGGTAAGTAACTTGTCAAAACAGCAGGTGACTGGTGAACATCTATAAATTGAATCTGAAAATTTAAGTCTACCAGTCACCTATCTTATTCACTAAATTGTTCTTATGTTTAGAATTATTTACAGTAATATCTTCTATTTAAGGAAGATCAAATACTAATTTGTTTCTTTGCCATTTTATGTGATGGCCTTTTAAAATAAATCATTATTTTACCAAGATGGTTTGCATTGTGTTACCACTTTGGTACTTCATTATAACCTTGTGTGGTATGAAGAATATTTAAACAAACAACTATGGTAACACCTAGTCTTTTCTCTTTCCTCTGTTATATATCACATTCTATTTCCCTTTGTTGTCTAATGCTATGCTATGCTACTATCCAAGATCCATAGTAATTTCCAGGTGTGGTGGATTTGGTGTCAACATTGGAACTTGGATTAGTTATATTTTATCAAGTCTGCCATGTATCTCTTTGTAGGATGCATTGGTTTGATGAATGCTTTATAAAACCTTTAACCCACAAAGAAGACAGTTATAGTAGTAGATGCCTAATCTGAGCAGTCTAACAAATAGAGGCTTAGAACCAGTGATTTTTTGTGTGTGTGTTTGGTATGTTGATATTTTTTATCTGATTGGTAGTGAACGATTTGCTTCCTTGAAAGAACAGGAGTATGGTAGATTTCAGTTTTGCGGTTTGGGGAGTTCCTAGGTTGTTGCAGGTGAAAGCTTAGGTGGCTAGTTTCCATCATCTTGGTAAGTGTTTTTAGGGTTCTGTGTTCCCAATATGTCATACAAATATGTAGTACTATTAAAGCTTATTTCTTACAGACCCCATGTATTTTTAAAATTGCTTTGAAGAAATAAGTCTCACTTCATAGATACTTAGTTTTCCTAGGCTAGAAAGCATATCAGGTATTTGGGTATGTATCAGGTACCGGTACATATTAAAGAAAACCTAATAAAGGACATGCATTCATGTATTGTTACAGGGGCTTTTTTGTGCTAGGATTGTTAGTAGAAAAGTGGGAAGCACTAATGAAGAAACCATATTAAAGAGCCCATGATTTATCTCCTTTCAGCTTCCATGGATTTCTTTCATGCTGATGGAATTAAGAAGGCAATAATTATTTATTAAGATATATAATTATCTTAATGAATTGTGATAGTTACTTTACATGTGAGAAAAACCTGTGCTGTGTATGAATGTGTTATTGGAGTTATTATTTAAAAGGGAAGTTTCTTGAATATTAGTGACTCAGTCTTCAAACCATAATATTTTATTTGCGTGGAATTATTCTTTTTTTCTCCAGTTCTAGGATGGCAGAAGTTTAGTTTAGCTTTTGTTGACCTTAAAATATTCTGGAGTCCTTTAATAATAATGTGTTTTTCATATATTTTAAAATATCCTAATTCTTTATTGATATCTGAGTTTAGTTTCATTTTATTCCTTTGCTAGGTGTTCTGCTGTTCTGAAATAACACATTTTTAGTTTATAATCCTTTTCTAATTATGAAAGTATTTCATGTTCTTGGTAGAGAATTTGAAAAATATAGGCAAGTAAAAATCAACCATAATACTATCATGCATAGATAAGTACTATTGTCATTTAAGACTTTTTCTATACTCATGTATGTGCGTGATCAGAGTAGGCGTATGTTCTTATATCTCAGTTTTTTGTTTTACTAATAATTGAATAATACTTTAATAAGTATTAATAAGTATTTCCCCATGTTTTAAAATATTACTTAGGAATATTGTTAATGATAGTTTAACACTTCATCATTTAAATGTACCAACATTTGTGTTCTGTTTTTTGGAATTTATTTCCAGATTTTTGTTATGAATTATGATACCATGTATCAACTTAGTCTTTATTTGCATTTGTTAGTTTCTGTAGGAAAAAGAATAATTTTAGCAATTCTAGAAGATATGGTAACTGAATTTATTTTAAAATTAAGCATAGTTGTGCTTCACTCTACAAAGTTGATAAGCTAAAAAGATATTTGTAAATGAGTTTTAAAAATGTATTCATTTGACAAGCTTTTGATTATACTGTGATGAATATCATTTAAAGATCCAGAAAGGAAGATAAAACAAATGCAGAAATGCATACAAAATGTGCTAAATGTTAGAAGATGCATAACCAGATTACTGTTGTTTACGGAGGAATATTGTAACCATTTGGAATGGAGTGGATTGTAGGTGAGTTTCTATAGGGAAGATAATATATGATATATAATATTATAGTATTTCAATGATGTATATATAGTATTTCAAGGAGGAAAGAATAAGAACTTTATAGGTAAAGCAGTTCAGATGGCAATTAGGCAAATTGGAGGCCTTTTGAGGGAATAGTAGTCTATTTAACTAAAATGTCTGAGAATAGTGAGCAAGAAGGTTAGGAAGATAAATTGTGCTCAGACTGTAGAATTAATCAAATTAGGGAGCTTGAATTTAATTTTAAGGTGGATGTCCACTGATAGTTTGGAATGAAAATTAATCAGGTTTTTCATGCTGGAGAGGAGGGGAGAGAATTTAGAGGTAAAGAAATCAGTTAGGCTCTAACTATGGCCCTTTAATACAAAGGAGCTATTAAATCAAGGAGAGATTAGGGAAGGCTGAATGGACAGGCTTTGGTTAACCAAATGGAAGTGAACAAGCAGGGTATAGGGGGGAGCCAGGTGTGTGTGGTTCTAGGTTGAATTAGTAATTAATAGAAATGTGGAATCCAGGAAAATGAATGTTAATTGTTTTGTTTTAGGAGGGGAGGAAAGATAGGGTGAAGTGAATTTTGTTTTGAACTTGATAACAATATTCAGTGATCAATAAGAAATTCAGTATTGTAAGTGGGGAGAAAGATTAGTGCTAACAGCATGAGATGTTTTATTTCCAGTTTCTTTTTCCTCTTCAGTTCAAAGTAGGCTAACATTTCAACTGTAAATTTCTCCCTGATTGCAACCTATTTACTTGAGTAACTAGTAATCTGTTAACAGTACTTGATTTTGTGTTTTGTAGGGACTGTTTAAAGTACCTGGTGATGTAATATTTCTGTAAAATTGAAACATTTATTTGCCAGGTACCATCATGTAGCCCACTCATTTGAATTTTATTAATAGGTTCGTTTGCTTGTTTTTGCTTAACACAAACCTGTTAATTGTGCCTGATTTTATGACTTCCTTCTAGATTTTACTGGAAGCAAAGTTTTTGAAGTCACAAGATGCAATCACATAAAAGTTATTTTTGATTCCACTAATAGCTGAAATAATTTTAACTATATATTGCATATGTGTTAGCATGTAGGCAAGAGCTCCTAGGAAATGTGTCCTCAGATATGCTGTTGCTTTTGTGAAAGAGAAATGAGAATGGGGAAGGAACAGCATAAGGCTAAAAGAGGAGCAGAATTAGGAGCATCTGAAAACAATTGGAGGAATGCTGCCTTACTTATAAGTTATTTGAAGAAGGTTGTGATTTTTTTTTTTGTATGATATGACGAGAGTAAAGTGGAGCTTAGATTGCTTCCCACAGTTGCTCCCAAGTATTTATCAATTAGCACATATATACTTTGGTTTTTGATCCAGTTATTGCTTATCTATAGATTTCATACCTAGG
The DNA here is from genome assembly GCF_905146905.1 of Nyctereutes procyonoides. Taxonomy (NCBI): domain Eukaryota; kingdom Metazoa; phylum Chordata; class Mammalia; order Carnivora; family Canidae; genus Nyctereutes; species Nyctereutes procyonoides. The sequence goes on from NW_026575046.1 coordinate 68,832,825, forward strand.
TATTCTAACAGAAATGGACTTAATAGACCTATACTTATCTTCTGGAGAGTAATTAGGTAAAAGCCTGACAGGTTGGTGTTACCTCTGTCTGAACATAGGTCTATTTCTACACTGAGTTGGGGAGTTGAGTTCCAGTTTCCTCTGTAACTGGAAATACAGAGGAAAGGGAATATGTTAGAAGTTGGTATGGCAGTGTAAGGGAGAAGAAAGATACAAACCTCATACTAAACTGGAGAGAAATTTAACTAGAAATATTACTTGGAATATATTACTTAGGTATGGGAATGCTGGTATTTAAAAATAATAATGGTAACCACCGTTATGTGCCGGGTGCTGAGCTAAGTCCTTTATACTTTATCCCAGAATCATAAAACCACCCTGCAAAGGACATACTAGGTCAGTCTTGCTGGTGAGGGAAATAAAAATTCAAGAGGCTAAAAACTTGCCCCAAATCAAGGTTAAAATGTAATGGAAACAAGAACCAATTAGATGTCAACAGTGGAAGAAAATACACTATTTATAATAGCAAGAGAAAGATGAAATGACCCAGGAATATAACCCAAGAAGTGTACCAGACCTATATGAAGAAGACTTGAAAGCATTTCTGAGGGACACAAAAATTTTAAACAAATGGAAACCGTGTTGGGTAGGATTAGTCAACCTAAACAAATCTGTCACTTTTCTCTAAAGTTAATTTGTCAACTTGAGGTGATCCTAACAAAAATACCAAGTGGTGTTTTGTTTTGTTTTGGTTTTTGAGGGAACTAGATAAATGGATTTAGTTGTTATGGAAAAATAAACCAACTAGGGAAACTCTGAAAAATAACAGAAATATGTAACTTATTTTAATGTCTTTAAATAGTTAAAATTGCCTCACAAATAGGTGTGTTAAACAGAATATAAAGCCCAGACATAGACCCAAATCACCTCAAATCAATGGGGGAAAAATTCCAAGTGTAGCTGTTGATAATCTTAGAATAAGTAGAAGCATCATCCAGGGAACAAAGAAAATTGGATTACTACCTCATGCCATATATATATTTGGATAAATTCCAAATGAATCAAATATTTAAATGTAAAGACTAATGATAAATGTGCTCAAAGAAAACATGGACAAATTTGTTTATTATTTTGGAGTCAGGAAAGCCTTTCTGACTGAATTGTGAGGGAGGCACAGAAAAGTAAACCACATGAAAAAAATTTTGCCAGATAGAAATTACTGTAAGCAGGTTAAAAGATAAATGGGAAAATATTTGACTCACTATAGTCAAAACGCTAATTTTCTGGATATAAAGCACTCCCAGAAATTGACAAGATGAAAACAGTCCGGTAGCAACATGGTTCGTTCACAAAAGGGAAATACAGGGATCCCCGGTGGCTCAGCGGTTGAGCGCCTGCCTTCGGCCCAGGGCCTAATCCTGGAGACCCGGGATCAAGTTCCAAGTCGGTCTCCCTGCACGGAGCCTGCTTCTCCCTTGGCCTGTATCTCTCTCTCTCTCTCTCTCTGTGTGTCTCTCATGAATAAATAAATACAATCTTTTTTTTTAAAGGGGAAATACAAATGACTCTTTAAATGAATATTCTTCAGCCTCACTTGTATTAAAGAGAATGGCAGAAGCTACACTGAGGTACCATTTTTTACATAACAGGTTAGCAAAAATCCTTAACTTAGATAATACAATGGCCCCTTCACCTCCCAGCCAGAGTTTTACTTTCTGAGGTTTCAGTTACCCACAGTCATCTGCTGGTCTAGAAGCAGATGGTCGTCTTGATGTTGTCAGGAGGCCAGTAGTTGTCTAATGCTGTGTCACAATGCCTACCTCATTCACCTCACTTCAGTACATCTCACAGAAGGGTGAGTACATTACAATAAGATATTTTGAGAGAGGGTGAGACCATTCACGTAACTTTTATGACAGTATGTTATCATTGTTCTACTTTACTATTAATCTTACTGTGCCTCATTTACAAATTAAATGTTATGTATGTATAGAGAAAACAGTATATACAGTGTTCATTATTATCCATGGTTTCAAAATGAAATCTACTAGGCCTTAGGATGTATCCCCTGCAAATAAGGGGAGGGGACTGCTGTGTACTCTGTGGTGAGGCTGTCCGTAAACAAGTGTTCATAGGTTGTTAGTGTAAATTGATAAACATTATGGGGGTATTTTGCCAACATATGTTAGAATTGCAAGTGTACATACCCTTTTTTCAAGACGCATAAGAATAGGGGCCTGGGTGGCTTAGTGGTTGAGCATTTGCCTTTGGCTCAGGTTGTGGTCCCGGGGTCCTGGGCTCAAGTCCTGCATCGGGCTCCCAGTGGGGAGCCTGCTTCTCCCTCTGCCTATGTCTCTGTCTCTCTCATGAATAAATAAATAAAATCTTAAAAAAAAAAAAACCACACAAGAATATAGCTCTCTCTCATAGCTCCATTTGTGTCTGTACAAAATAACACAGTGGCATATTACTGCAACATTATTTATTATTTTTTTTTAAGATTTTACTTATTTGGGATCCCTGGGTGGCACAGCGGTTTGGCGCCTGCCTTTGACCCAGGGCGCGATCCTGGAGACCCGGGATCGAATCCCACGTCGGGCTCCCGGTGCATGGAGCCTGCTTCTCCCTCTGCCTGTGTCTCTGCCTCTCTCTCTCTGTGTGTGACTATCATAAATAAATAAAAACAAAAATTTAAAAAAAAATAAAAAAAAAAAGATTTTACTTATTTATTAATGAGAGACACAGAGAGAGGCAAAGACACAGGCAGAGGGAGAAGCCAGCTCCATGTAGGGAGCCCGACGTGGGACCCGATCTCGGGTCCCCAGGACCACACCCCAGGCTGAAGGCTTAGCCAAACCGCTGAGCCACCCCGTGGGCTGCCCTGCAACATTATTTATAGTTGCAAAACCTTGTAAACAACCTTGTGGTTGTTGAGAACTGGTAAAATTGTTTTTTATTCAGTCAATGTGATACAATAGTATGTAGTTGACAATATGTGAAGGTCTCTATGATACATCATGAAGTAAAAAGAGCATGGTATAGAACATTGTTATAGAAAGCTATATTTTGGATAAAATATGAAAAAGTATATGTTTGTATTTGCTTGTAGATACATTTACCCTGGAGGGATATATATGTCTTATAATAGCGGTTACCTTGGTGCAGAGGTGTAAGATCAGGGATGTGAACTAGGTTGATACAGGGTAATGGATAGTGGACCTAGATTTTCACTGCATACTTTTTTTTTTTTAATAACGTAAATATACTATCATTATTTTCAAATAGGCTCTGGAATTAGAGTGCTTGGGTACAAATTCTGACTCTGTTATTTCTTAGCTCTGTTATCTTGGGCACATTGCTTAGCCTTTCTGTGCCTGAGTATTCACTTCTGTTAGAATAATCATGATACATTCTTAGGGTGGTTGTAATGATTAAGTGAGATAACATATAAAGTGAAAAGAATACTGCCTGGTATGTGGTGAGAGTTCTAAATGTTTCTTAAAGGAAAACTACCATTAGTATTAGAATGGGAAATTAATTTTAGGTCTGCCTTACACTGAAGTAGCCTATATGCTGTTTCCATATTTGTCTTTAGATAGACAATGCACATCTTTTTCACTTATAACTGAACTTTAGGTATTTATTCAACAAACATGTTTTCCTACTATGTCTCTCATATTGCATTAAACATGAAAATACTTCTGTCTTCTATTACTTTGTTGGAGCTTACATGCCAAATTTTCAAAATTATGCCAAAATTTAAGAAAATGTATGTGATACTTAGAGGTAATGCTCCATTGGAGCAAGATGTAAAATGAATTGGATTCCTTTACCATCAGACTTTAGAGATAAAATGATACAGAAAAGTAAAAGAATTAAAGATCCCTTTTTGTTCCTGTGATAAGTACATAAAATTTAAATTTTAAATTCTGTCCCTCCTAAAATGACAGACTGATGCTTAAACTAAATGCTTTTGGTTATACTTTGCTCCTCTTTGCATTTGTAGTTATTTTAACACCAATGTGCCTACATTTATCTGCATAATACATAAATATGTTAATAGGGCATCCACTGTTTATATGGTGTTTGACTATAGGAAAAAGAAAGCCAAAAATACGTATTTCTGAAGTTATGAAACTGATAAAATGGAAAAAAAGGAACATTTATTTTATTTTAATTTTATTTTTTAAAGATTTTATTTATTTATTCATGAGAGACAGAGAGAGAAAGAGACAGAGACACAGGCAGAGGGAGAAACAGGCTCCATGCAGGGAGCCAGACATGGGACTTGATCCTGGGACTCCAGGATCACACCCTGGGCCGAAGGCAAGTGCTAAACTGCTGAGCCACCCAGGCGTCCCAAAAAGGAACATTTTAAATGGAAACAGTTGTACTTAAGTTAGCTATCTCCATCTCTCCAAGACAGACTACAAAAACAACTTTTCCTTGTTTATTAAAGTTTCTTTTTTTTTTTTTAAGATTTTATTTATTTATTCATGAGGGACACAGAGAGGCAGAGAGAGGCAGAGGGAGAGAAGCAGGCTTCAACGGGAAGCCCGATGTGGGACTTGATCCCGGGACTCCAGGGTCCTGCCCTGAGTCAAAGGCAGATGCTCGGGATCCCTGGATGGCGCAGCGGTTTGGCGCCTGCCTTTGGCCCAGGGCGCGATCCTGGAGACCTGGGATTGAATCCCACATCGGGCTCCTGGTGCATGGAGCCTGCTTCTCCCTCTGCCTCTGCCTGTGTCTCTGCCTCTCTCTCTCTATCATAAATAAATAAAAATTAAAAAAAACAAAAAACAAAGGCAGATGCTCAACTGTTGAGACACCCAGGCGTCCCTATTAAAGTTTCTTGAACTTATTTAGGTTCAAACCGTAGATTCACCTTAGGGTCTGCTTTCTAGCCTATAGCACTGACATTGACTCATTTGCCAAATCTTACTGATCGTTTGTGGGTTTTTTTTGTTTGTTTGTTTGGGTTGTTTTTGTGTTTGTTTAGTAACTCTTTTTTCTTTCTTTCTTTTTTTGCAAATGGTTAAATATTTGGTGTTGAGCCAGTTATTTTAAACTCTCAGACCTAGGACGCCTGGGTGGCTCAGTAGCTGAGTGTCTGCCTTTGGCCCGGTGTGATCCCAGGTCCGAGGAGTTGGGCTCCCTGCGAGGAGCTTGCTTCTCCCTCTATGTCTCTGCTTCTCTGTGTTTCTCATGAAAAAATAAATCTTAAAAATCCTAAAAACCCAAAATTCTCAGACCCTTAGGTTTCTCCTATCTCAAACTAATTTTTTTGTTTAATTCTAATTAGACTATTACTATCTATGCAAAAACTGTGGCAATAGCTTTTCTACTGATCTCCCTGCACTAATTCATCCTTTTTGAAATTCCGGGTTATTCTCTGGCATATTTCCATTTCTGTCTCTTGAATCTTGCCTAGCTGAAGGATTATCCTACATCTCCAAGATCAGTCTTGTAAGAACTCAAGTCAAATATTTGTGCAGTATCAAGTGTAGTTACCTGGCATTCAGTAATTTAATAACTTGCATTTCTGTTTTCCTGTTGTATAGAATTATTTGGATACAAATCTTCTCTACTATGTCAGTTCCTAAAAGGTAGAAACCTTTATATATCTTTAGCACTACATACATAGTGACAACACTGGTACACACAGACGAAACCCAGGGTTTGTTGAATAAACACTTGATTATTGTATTTTATTGGATGTACCATAGGAAGAAAAGAAAATTATAGACTCTTAATGAACTTGATGGCCATCAGCTCTGTTATAACCAAAATTGTAAAATTTGAAATTGGAAGAATGTACACAAGTTGGATTTGGTATGATAAAGTCCGTGTGGCCATAAGAGGAAACAAGAATGAGGTTGGAATAAGTTTATTATATTCAGATTACAGCAAATACACGGCCATAGGGGAGAACAGTAGGGTAGTCAAGAGGCAGAAGACAAGAGCACAGGTGAGATCTTAGATCATGGCCTTTGTAGGGATTTCCTTGAGAAGGGCAAGACTGGGCAGAATAAAGTTTGGATTGGCTAATTTGGTTAATTCCTCCAGGCTTTGGGCTGTAGGATTGGTTTTTAGTTTCCTGGTACGTGGCCCTGGGGTAATTCAAGGTAAGAAAATTACTGGCTTGGTGTGTGTGAGTTAGATAAGGAGGTAGTTGGTGGTATAAATTTTGGACTGGTTGGTTTGCATATGAAAGGCATGCTGGTGGACAAGTTGTTATCTTTACGAATTAGCTAGCCCTAGGAAGGGCCACCTCTTCTGGAAGCATCTGTCCTGCTGCTCCCCAAATACCAACCTCAAGAATACAGAAAACAAGAAAATATAGTTAATGTAATTGGCCCTATGATGAATGGATGTCATTCAAATATACAAAGAATCTAAGAAAACACAATAAAAACTCTGTTAGTATATTCTGAGGGTTCATTCTTGCTTGTTTTAAAAAGAAAGTAAAGCAACTATATATTTATGTTGGGGTCTTTATATATCAACTTCTCCTTTTCTCTTCAAAGCATTAGTTTCAGTGGTTCCTAGACATCCAGAATCTTTCCTTTCTTAAGATTTTATTTATTTATTTCATGCAGTCAGGGAAGGGAGGGGCAGAAGGGAAGAAGGAGAGAGAGAATCTCAAGCAGACTCTGTGCTGAGCACCAAGCTGTCATGGGCTCAATCTCAAAACCCTGAGACCATGACCTGGGCCAAAATCATAGTTGGACGCTCAACCTTTCTGCCCCCAGAAAGGAGTTTTCTAAAGAAAAAGTAATAAAAAGCCCTAAATATTTAAAAAATTTTAAGTATATTTTGAAAATAAATTATTAAAACATAACCTTGTTATTTAAATATTAACAAAACAACAGCAGTTCAATAAATTAGGGAAACATTTATGTTAGTGCCTTTGTGAAGTAGGGATGATGGTACACCTGCTTCATGGTGTTATGAGGATTAAATGAGATTAAATAAAGTACTTAGCACAATGTTAGGCATATAATAAACTGCGTATGTTGACTTTACATCTTATGTAATAGAATGCATAAAAAGGGTACGAACTTGTAAACACATCTATTATGAAGAATTTTGTAATCTAATTTGTATCTCCATAAGAACATTATTTTATTGTCAGCTGTCAACTAAGGCATGTAAATTACTTTATGTTAACTAGATTTTATTAGGGAATCATTAAAATGTTTTGGTGACTACTGGTTATACCATTCCAAATTCCTATTGGTGGTAATTTTAGAAAATAAACATTTTCATTTAATTTTTAGTTTTAGTTTTTATTTAGTTTAGATGTTTTATTTCTTTAATTCTTAATTTTTTTATCATTATGTGCATTACATTACAGATCCTTTAAAAAGTGTCAACAAACAGTAATTTTACTTTAGGAATAGAGAAGTATATGCCTTGAGTGAAGTAGCCTTTGGTTATTATCTCTGTAACAAAATTAGTCCTGTGGTTATATAAAGAGGGAAGAAAGCGCTCTGAATTATTTATTGGTGCTGTTCATTAATCCCAAGTAACGTCTTCATCTTCAGAAAGTCAAAATCGTAAAGTGTATCAACTACACAGTTATTTAAACTATTAAAGAACGGTAAAAGAAAAAAAAGCCACTGTAGATAACCAGTATTAACAATTTGGTTCTTACTTTCTCAGTATTTTTTCTGCATATATATTAGGCTGTGTGTGCCATATTTTAAAATAAAAAGGAAATTATACAGTACTTTTTAAATTTCATGGTATGGTATTTTGTAAACTTTAAATTTTTAGAGATGGATTTTAAGTGTGCTTTCCAATGCTCTAGTTAGAGTTTTGAATTATTCAGAGAGAAGGGAAAAGGAAACATATTTTTAGCAACTAATGAGGCATGGTAGGACAGGATTTTGAAACTTAAACTCTGACAGAATTAAACTTTTAATAAGAAGTTGAAATGATGTTTTTTAAAATTAACTATTTAAAAGTTTATTCCTTTAGGACTCAGTTTTTTGTTATCAAATCGTTATGTTGCTATTCATAACTATTGTTTTTTAGACCTTGATAACTTGAACATCAACAGATTGATAGTTATTCAGCCTTTGTTGGAATTTATTTTTTTTCCTATTAAAAATATTTGTAGAACTTCATTAAACTCATTGACCACATTAAGAATTAAGATTAATTGTGGATTTAGGATCATGGCTTGTAATTGTACTCTTAAACCAGACAGTCCCTGATTTATGAATGGTGTTTTAAAAAACTTTACATTTTTCTTTACTTATGGAAATATTGCTAGATATCACAAGTAGATTTTCAAAATAATCTTAAAATGATTATACCTAAGTATTATAATCTATCAGTAATTATATTTAACAGACCTTTGTAACATTTTCTATGGAAAAATTCATTTGAAGTTTTGTATTTTGGGTTGGTTTTTTTTTTTTTTTTTTTTTAGATTTCATTTAGGGGCTCCTAGGTGGCTCAGTTGGTTAAGCTTCTGCCTTCAGGTCAAGTCAGGTCCTGGGATAGAGTCCCAAATTGGGCTCCCTGCACAGTGGGGAGCATGCCTCTTCGTCTCCCTCTTCTTTTCCTCCTGCTTATGCTCTCTGTCAAATAAATAAATAAAAATCTTTAAAAAAATTTTTTTTTCCATTTATTTGAGAGAGAGTGCATGCACATGTGCACACAAGCAGGGGGAGAGAAAGAGGTAGGCTTCCCCACTGAGCAGGGAGCCAGGATGTAGGGCTCCATCCCAGGATCCTGAGATCATGACCTGAGCCAAAGGCAGATGCTTAGATTGAACCACCCACACACTCCTCAATTGAATTTTAAATTTGGGTATCAGAAATTTATCTTCACTCTTCACTTATCATGGCTTGTTTTTTAAGTCCTAGAAATATGTGATTTAAAAAAGTTGAAGCCACTTTTATCCCTACATTCTAAAGATGACTACTGTTTATATTTTCCTACCTTTTATATCTGTATAAAAATACGTAATTCTGTACATATATACAAAAGCTTTGTGGTTTCACTTTTTAATTTAATATATTTCTAGTTTTCATGTTAGTAGACATTCTTTTTTTTTTTTTTAAAGTCTTCAAGAATGAGCACATGTGTGGGGGTGTGGCAGAGAGAGAGGGAGAGAATCTCTAGAAGACTCCATGCTGAGTATGGAGCCAGTTGGGCTCTATCCTACAACCCTGAGACCATGACCTGAGCTGAAATCAAGAGTTGGACACCCAATCAACTGAGCCACCCAGGCGCCACAGTAGACATTTTTTTTTTTTTAATGAAAGCATCAATTCCTTTTACCTGGGTATTCCATAATTTATTTACCTACCTATTACTGAAAATCAGATTATTTCCTGTTGTTTTTTCCTAGTTACAAAATGTGATTCAATAAACATTAGTTTACAATAAATTCCTAAAAGGAACATTTCTTGGTTGTAAAGCATGCATGTTAAGAACTAAATAGGGGCACAGTGTTTGAGTGTCTACCTTTGGCTCAGGTCATGATTCCAGGGTCCTGGGATCAAGTCCTGCATCAGGCTGTCTGCCGGAAGCCTGCTTCTCCCTCTGCCTACGTCTCTGCCTCTCTCTGTCTCTTCATGAATAAATAAATAAAATTAAAAAAACTTTTTCTTCCATTTATTTTAATCTTTTGGCATGGTAATAATGTAATTATGAACTTGAAATTTCTAAATTTTAAGATCAAGTTTATCTGTGATGAATTATTCTAAATAAGTTATTTCTTTCTATGGTTTGCCTTTATTTACTGATTTTTTTTTTAAGATTTTATTTATTTATTCATGAGAGACACCGAGAGATAGAGAGGCAGAGACATAGGCAGAGGAAGAAGCAGGCTCCCCACTGGGAGCCCGATGTGAGACTCCAATCCTGGGACTCCAAGATCACGCCCTGAACTGAAGGCATATGCCCAACTGCTGAGCTACCCAGGCTTTCCTATGGTTTGCCTTTAAAACAGAGATGGTAATACATGGCCAACTTGACAAAAATGATTTGAACTTGAAAATATTTATTCTAGTGTTTTCATTTGCTAGGGTTGCCATAGCAAAGTATTGCAAACTAGGTAGCTTAAATAACAAATGCATTATCTGATCTACTTGCTAGAAATCCAAAATCAAGGTGATAGCAGAGTTTATTTCTTCTAAAGTTTATAAGGGAAGGATCTATTCCAGGCTCTTTCCTAGCTTCTGGTGGTTTGCTGTCAATCTTAAGCATTCCTTCATATGGTGTGACTATGACCATATTTCCTCTTTTGAGGATTAGAGGTCTACCCTACTCCCATATGACTTCATCCTAACTAAATATATCCTCAGTGACCTGTTTCCAAGTAAGGTCACATTCCAAGCAAGGTACTGGGGATTAGTACTTAAACATAAGCATTTTGGGAGAACACAAATCATACTCTTAACAACAAGATTTTGAGATCTCTTGGTGAAAGAGGCTGGAGAGTAACATAATGTACATATTTTCCTTCAAATTAGCTGTTTTAGAATTTTGAATAAGAAGCTGCTTTTAAGAGATGGTAGTTGTGAATATGTTACTAATGATGTTTCTGTAGTATGTATTACCTTTAGATCCAAAAGGCAATGCATTCTTTACTCTTAGTATTTTTTGTTTACAAGATTTTCAGAGCATATTACTAATTATATGTTTTTAGAAAACATTTATTTGAGAGCGAGCGTGCACATGTGAGTGGGGGGAGAGGCAGAGGGAGGGAATCCTCAAGCAGACTCCCCGTTTGAATGTGGAGTGCGCCTGCAGGGCTTAATCTTGCAAATCCATGAGATCATGACCTGAGCTGAAACTGGAGTCAGATGCTTAACTGACTGAGCCATCCAGGTGCCCCCTGATGATTATATCTTAGTATCAGGTTTAAACCCTGGTTAGCAAAAGACTACTAATAGACTATCTTGTGTATTTTGTGATTGATTGTCTAAGAAGAGGTATATATGTGTACTGTTATTAAATTGACCTGACTAGGTTGTAGTCAGTTAATACTAATGGGCATTTTCTGGTCATTCCTGGACATGCACATATGCAAAGCTGCAAAATAGTTGAGTCTCCTGATGTGCACGTTCCCAGCCAAGGTTCTACAAAACAGTGCTCTGCTTTTTTGTTTCAGCTCTCATTCTGTAAGCAAGTACACTTTTTACAGTATATTTAGTACCACAGATTTTGCATTTTTGTACTTTTGGTGTTTCACTGTTTAAAATGCCCTCTGAGGGTAGTACTGAAGTGCTATCTGGTGTTCTAGCACAAGAACGCTGTGATGTTCCCTACTAGATAATACATTGAGGCATGAGTTATAGTGTTGTTGGCTGTGAATTCAATGTTAGTGAATCAACAATATATATATATATATTAATCATAAGATGTAAGCAGAAACACACATTAAACAAGGTTATGTGTTGATCAGTTCATGAAAATATAATCAGAGGCTTGCAGAAGCCTAACCCTGTATTTTTCCTGGGAGCAGTGTTTCATTATATAAATAAGCATTTGTGGTGGCTTTATAAACATAACTATTGCCAGTAATGAGAATTGATTGTATTCTCAAGTAGACTAAAATAAACAGACTAAAAATGTAAGTGGAACAATGATGGAGTTTCCTAGAAGGATGGTGCTATGAAATAAATAATCAATATTTAACATCCGTTTTCTTCATATATTGTGCAGAGTTTTGTACTAGCGTCTAAGAAAATATAAAAGAAGTCTGGAGTCACTGTCTTTGTAGCTTTTATTTCTCTTTGTAGCTTTCATTAAGTACAAATGCTAAATTGAGAATGCAAAATTTTTCATTTCTGTCCATAATGACACAAAATTGATAGAGGAAGAAATTTCACAATTACTAGACAAATTGCAGGGTGAAGGTAAATATCATCACTGTATGATTATAATGAAATTGGTCATATAAATGAACTCAAACAGTGAGTCTGGAGATAATCTGCGTAAATGTTCACAAAATCAAGAATTGACGAATGTATTTCTTAGTCCCAAAGGAAATAAGATGTTTTTATCCTGTTATTTAATGGGAAGGATTTTATCATGTAACATTTTCCAGCAAGAATCTGGATCTATCCTGTATTGTTAGAAGGATGTGCAGCAGTATTCTTTTACAATATGTGTGCAACAAAATTTATTTGATGCAGTTTATGAACAAATAACTGAAGTCAGATACACATTCAGAGGTAATTAGGAGGAAATAGATGATGTAGAAAAACTGTTAGTAGGTTGAACATTTTAATTGGTTTTTAGAAGTCTAAAAGTGACTATTTGCATGTATGGAGTAAAGATTATGGCCTTTTCCTCTTTACTAAAATAATGCAACATTAGTTTTCAAAAATACAGCATTTTAACAATGTAAATATAAGAACAACCAGAAGTAATGACCTTAGACCTATTAGAGATATATTTAGAATATATCTGTTTTCAGTATTTACAAGATCGATATGTGACATGTTTCTAGTTCATTATCTTTTCTGTTTTTGCTCCTGTCTCTGAATAATGTATTTTTTTCTTTCTCAAGGTAATCCCCCACAACTTATATTTTGTTTGCCTCTTTTGTGCCTTCCCAAACTAATTGTTCTGGTGAACCATAAATACTGATACGAACACTTTTTTGTGTTTTTTGTGTTACTTTTCTCAAACTTTTTATTGCACATTTGAAGCATAAAAAAGATGGAATGAATAACACAGTGACTAACAGTTAACATTTACACATACTTATTAATCTGTGTGTGTGTGTGTGTGTGTGTGTGTGTGTGTATATATATATATATATATATATATAAAGATTTTATTTACTTATTTATTCACAAGAGACTCAGAAAGAGGTAGAGACATAGGCAGAGGGAGGAGAAGCAGGCTCCATGCAGGGAGCCCGATGCGGGACTCGATCCCTGAATTCCAGAATCACACCCTGAGCCAAAAGCAGACACTCAACCACTGAGCCCCCCAGGCGTCCCTGTTTATATATATTTTTTAAAGGGATAACTTACTTTCTGAACTACGATTGACTAACGATGATGTGGCATTATTAAAACTTTAGCATCAGGTTTAGCATCATACATTCATAGTTCCAACATCATCTTGTAGCCTCTCTTTATCAAAGGAATCAACTGTTTAATGGGCTTGTTTGGCAAGTTTTTCCTTTGCTTTCAGTTCTTTACCTTATGTATTCATACTTATCCTAGTTGAAGTGAATTTAATTCCTGCTTACTCCTCCCTTTTCTGTGTTAACTTGGCCTTGAAAGGCAAATGTAGCTTGGTGATTAACACTTTATAGCATAGTACTTGGTACATAGTAAATAATAAATGTTAGCTGTTGGGTTTGGTATGAATTTTGTTTTCTTTCTCACACGTGGCATCATTGAGTTGGGCTTCTAGTGAATTTTTTTGTTTTGCTGGGTTCTTTTATTCCTCCTTCATTCTTGCTTATCATTGATTCTGTTTTCAGGCCATCTTGTTTTGAGCATTCAACCATTTAATTTGATTAGATGTGAAATGTCTCAGTATACCACTGTTTCGTACATTTGAATGTTGTTCTCAGACAACAAACATACCAAACTTATAACTTCCCTGTACAAATTTTTTAAATTACTTAGTTTTTCTCAATGACTCATCAAAATGAATTGCCTCAACCCAACCCTCGCCCTCAGTATGCTAGAAAGTCAGATCAATGGTATACTGAGACATTTCAGGTCTAATGAAATTAGATATAATAATTGTGTTGTTATGTTTAATAATGTATTTCTGAAGTAGCTATCTATTCTCAAAATAGGTATCTCAGTAATTTGATGGGACTAAAATTCTGAAAAAACCAAGATTATTTGTCTTAAGTTTTTAGTATGTAGAAAATAATTTTTTTAAAGATTTATTTATTTATTTATGAGAGAGTGAGAGAAAAACAGGCAGAGGGAGAAGCAGGCTCCATGCAGGGAGCCTGACGTGGGACTCAATCCCGGGTCTCCAGGATCACGCCCTGGGCAGAAGGCGGCGCTAAATTGCTGGGCCATTGGGGCTGCCCAGAAAATAATTAAATAAGGAGTTCAGATCAGTTTTGAAAAGAAAACACTGGTTTTTAATACATGACTTTATTTCTTTACTGATGTATTTTTATTTTTTTGTTTGAAATAGACAATATATTCACATGATTCAAAAATCAAGGTAATATAAATAGACATTGGGAAGTTTTCCTCTTAGATTTGAATACTGTATTTCCCCCTCCTCCTGCATCACCTAAAATATGCTTAATAGGGTTTTTTGTGTCTTTTCAAAGTTTCTTTATGTAGATATAAGCAAGTATGAATAGACTTATTCTTACCTCTTAAACAAATCATATAGTATTGCACATCTTGATTTTTTTTCTTTTTGCTAATATACCCCTGAGATCTTTCTACGTCTACATATTGATATGTAAAGTTTCCTCATTATTATTTTGCATAATATTCCAATCTGTAGATGGAATCCTTTATTGATGGCTATTTGGAATACTTCCAGTCTTTTTTAATTTTTATACAGTGGTGCAAGTATGTATAAATACACAGGTTCACGCATAACAGACATAAACACACACACGTATTTCTACTCTACCTTTCTAGGTTCTCTAGCTAGGCTCTGTCTAGACAAAAGACAAGATTAGCGAGAAAAAACAAATTTATTAACATGCTGAGCTTACACATGGGAGCATGCCGTGATGAGTAACTCAGGTGATAGAACATGGGCTTATATAGCATCTTAAAAGAACAGTAAATTTTTAGAGAAGTAACAAAAAGGACTGAGTTTCTAAGGTGGCAAAATGGGAAGGTTAAATATGTGGGGAAACTAATGGAAGATAAGAGCTATTTAGGAAAGTTGCGTAGGTTTTTCTGGTGCCATCTCTGAGCTGACAGGGTTTAGAGTTGTCTCTGGTGATTGACTTCTGTCTTTCTTTTTTTTTTTTTAATTTTTTTTATTTATTTATGATACAGAGAGAGAGAGAGAGGCAGAGACACAGGCAGAGGGAGAAGCAGGCTCCATGCACCAGGAGCCTGATGTGGGATTCGATCCCGGGTCTCCAGGATCGGGCCCTGGGCCAAAGGCAGGCGCCAAACCGCTGCGCCACCCAGGGATCCCTGACTTCTGTCTTTCTTGATAGAGAGGGAAAGAGTGGGCATCTTTACATTATTTATGTCATCCTTTTAGGCAAATAGGGAGAGGGCAGAGAGCTTTACTTGTATCTATTTCTTCTTAAAATATCTTTGAGTTCAAAATAATCCTATGCCTAAATGGCATATTCTGCTACAGTAAGATAATTCCGTGGAAATGGAATTGGTGGGTCCAGAAGGTAAATGCATGTTTTGTTAGGTATTGCCACATTTCTCTCCATAAAGGTTGTTCTGTTTTACACCTCTATTATCATATACTGATAATAGGTGAGTGCTTTTTTTCCTCCAACAGATTGTTATCAAACTTCGGGATTTTTGTGAAAAGTAGTATCTTGGTGTGTGAGTTTTGTTATGGTCATAAACTTTTTAAATTAATAAACTTTTTTTAGAGTGGTTTTAGGTTCACAGCAAAACTGAGCAGAAAGCACAATTCCTATATACTTCATCCCCACACATGCACAGTCTTCCCCATTATCCACATCTTATACCACAGGGGCACATTTACCGCCATAAACGAACCTACAGTGACATCATCTGAAGTTTGTAGTTTCATTAGGGTTCACTCTTTGTGTTGTGCAATCTATGGGTTTTGACAAATGCATAATGATATATATTATTGTACAGAATAGTAATGGTATCATACAGAATAGTTTTATTTACTACCTTAAAAACACTCTGCTCTAGGACCCCTGGGTGGCTCAGCTGTTGGGCGCCTGCCTTTGGCTCAGGTCGTGATCTTGGGATCCGGGATCACTCCCTGCAAGAAGCCTGTTTCTCCCTCTGCCTATGGCTCTGCCTCTATCTCTCAGTCTGTGTCTCTCATGAATAAATAAATAAGTCTTAAAAAAAAAAACACACAACACTCTGCTTGGCCTGTTCATCCCTCTCTTCCCCCAACATCCAGCAACCACTAAACTTTTTACGGTCTTCAAATTTTTGGCTTTTCCAGAATGTTATGTATTTGGAATCATACAGAATCGTAGCCTTTTCAGATTGGCTTCTTTTTACTTAGGAAAATGCACTTAAGTGTCTTCCATGTCTTCTCATGGTTTGATAGCTTATTCCATTTTATTTCAATAATATTCTATCATCTGGATGTACAATGCTTTATTTACTATTTAAGACATTTTGGTTGTTTCCATGTTTTAGCAATTATGGATAAAGATGCTGTAAACATCTATTGTGTAGGTTTTTGTGTTGGCATAAGTTTTCAGCTCCTTTGGGGAATATCAAGGAGTGTGATTGCTGGGTCATATGATAAGAATATGTTTAGTTTTGTAAGCAACTACCAAATTGTCTTCGAAAGTGGCTGTATCATTTTGTGTATCCTCCAGCAGCAAATGAGAGTTTCTGTTGCTCTCTATCCTTTCCAGCAATCTGGGCCATTTAATATATAGTGTATAGTGGTATCTCATTTTAATTTGCAATTTCCTGATGACATATAATGTAGAACATCCTTTCATTGCCTAACTTGCCATCTGTGTATCTTACTTGGTGAGGTGTGTCTGTCCGGTTCTTTTGCCTGTTTTTTAATGGGCTATTTATTTTCTTGCTGTTGAGTTGTAAGAATTTTTTATATATTTTGGGTAGTTTTTTATTAGATCCATCTTTTGCAAATATTTTTTCCCATTCTGTGGCTTTTCTTCTTATTCTCTTGAAAAATGTAAACTTTGATGCCTAAAGGATAACCTATATGGAAAAGTACAAAATTCTAAGTGTATGGTTTTATACTTTCTAAGGGAACGTATTATTGGCTTCTAAATGTAGTTTGGATTTACATTTCTCTCATCAATGAAGTTGAACATCTTTTCATATGATTAAGGGCAGTTTCTGTTTCTTTTTCTGTGAACTGTATATCAGTTAACATCTTTTGTCCACTTTTCATTAAATTACTGGTCTTTTTTTTTTTCCAACTAAGTCTTTAAAAATTAGGGAGATTATTTCTTTGAGGTATGAGTAACATTTTTTCCATTTTTTCTTATTTGTCTTTAAACTTTGTTTTTAATTAGTTTTGTTACAAGAATTTTCTCAAATGGCTGCATGGAATCTCTTCCTCGTTCCTCAGCTCAGGATTTGGTGTTAAGTGTTACTGTCTTCCAGAATTCTTCCTAGTATCTTTTAAGGTTTTAATAAGTATCTCATATTCCCATGGTGCTTTTTGTGTATATCTTTATCTTAGCATTTAATCACAATCCTTATCTCACTTGTTTTTCTGTAAACTATAAACTCATTGAGGGCTAGAAATGTTTTATTCTCATTGTGTTACCGTAAAGATTCTAATTTCTTTGTTTTTTTTTTTTTTTTGAATTTTGGTGTCTTTGACTTTATAGCCGTTGCTATCTAAAGTACTCTTCATTTGCTATTGTACCATCCAGTCTTTACTCATTTGTCTTGTCATCTTGTCATTTTCTGCTCTTTACTGTCTTGGAGAGACGTTGACTTATTTCTGGGGCCTCTGTGAAAGAGAACAGGCCTGCCTTCTTTATAATTAAGATTTATGGTGATGTTTTGGTGTAAACAAATAATGTCCTACCTTTTCTTGATTTTTTTGGGGGGAGCAGTGTGTTACATTTTGTTCTTTTTGTTTGCTTGTTTTCTTTGTTCCTACAATATAATTTCATAAAAACATACACAAAATATATATAAATAGCAAAAGATAAGTATAATGAACTACATACTGTTCACCATCTTCACAAGTTACTAACTCATAGTACTTTAAGGTAAGTACTTTAAGTGGTACCATTAGAGTTGTACAGATTCTTAGAGGCTAATAGGGCTAACATCCTACCCCAAAATGCAAGGGTAGTAATCTAGATAGAATATGAAATTCTCTAGACATGGGAATTTAAACTTTTTCGATGCAATTGGTTTCTTTATTGAATATCTGCATTTGTACATGAGCTAAAGTGTGTTTCAGAAGAAAACTCTGATTCAATTTAACAACTCTTCAGCTTTCAGTTTATTGAAGACAGAAATTATAGCTTTTTTAGTAAGCTGAAATTAAAGGGCTTACTATAAGTGATATCTTAAAGCATGTAATAGTAGTAGTAAAAAAACTGACAGACCTTACACATCTTAAGGAGACTAAAGAATCAGTTGCACTTTGTTTACTGGTTTGTCAATGGCTACTGACAGTCTTAGGAAGGAACAATATTCTAAATTATTTTCTGGTTTAAAACTTGAACACATTTTAGCCACATATGGGATTTTTATATCTTTGATGTTAAAATGGCAGTCCATAAACTGAAACCTGTTTGTTATGGTACATTGCTTTGAAAAGTTCTCTCTTCAGCATATCTAGTAGATGTGCTGTTTATAAGATTTGTAAAGAATTTGCTTTTCTATCAGAAATTGCCAATTCAGATTATTTAATTAATTTCAGAATCACTCCATAGTAGTATATGTCAATTATGATTTCATTATTAAATAATTTGGCCCAGGATGTTTAAATGATTCTTTTTTCAGCTGGACTCTTCTGTTATTGGTAATGGCTTTAAATGAAGAGCACTTTGAGAGAAATTTTATAAACTTACCACTTCTCCAAAATGTTCCAACTTAATGTCCAAAACTTAATGTCCAAACTTAATATTTTGAGTGGCTTATGCCCCAGAATATATATTGTATTTACCACAATGAGAATTTTATATGGCACATACTTGTTAAATTTTTTAAAGTAACTAGTGTTACACTTAGTCTGTAGTTTGTATTTTATCATTTTCTTAAGCTTTTTTGTACAAGATGAAGACTGTTTTATTGTCATTAGTAGCTCAAAACTAAAATGTAATGTCTCTCTTCTTGATTTCTGTAGAGCAGGTTGTTGCCCTGGATGCCCAAAATATCGTAGCTGTTTCATGTGGAGAAGCTCATACATTAGCTCTAAATGACAAAGGCCAGGTGTATGCATGGGGTCTCGATTCTGATGGACAGCTTGGCCTGCTAGGATCAGAGGAATGTATCAGAGTACCCAGGTAACAAAGGTGACCAAAAGAGGTCTTTAACAATCTTTTATAATAAATTTGTTACTTAATTATTCTTACTATGGTATTTAAGAGTTGATACCTAATTATTTCTCCCTTTTGAGTTCTTAAGTAAGTTTTCTAGGTAGATTCTTACCTTTAATTTGAGCTGAGTGCTTTTTTTTATGTACTACATATTTTCCCCCAAAATTATTTGTTTGTAAAGAAAAGGGATGGGGAATATGTACTTTATTATAAATATTTTCCTACTAAAATTTTAAAGTGGTTTAGGCTAATTTAAACTAATTCTAGAATCGTGACTACCCCAGCTATTGAAAGATTTATTAAATATTGGTTGCTTACATCTTTCTCTATCTTGCTTTTTTATTGTTTTTATTGAATATAGAAACCCCACATACTTAGTATAAAAATAATTCAGTCAATTTCCACATTTTTACAAAATGCAGTGGCCATGATTTAATTTGTTAAGCACTAATTCATCATAGAATTATTTCTTTTTTTTTTTTTTTAAATTTTTTTTTTATTTATTTACGATAGTCATACAGAGAGAGAGAGAGAGAGGCAGAGACACAGGCAGAGGGAGAAGCAGGCTCCATGCACCAGGAGCCTGACGTGGGATTCGATCCCGGGTCTCCAGGATCGCGCCCTGGGCCAAAGGCAGGCACCAAACCGCTGCGCCACCCAGGGGTCCCTAGAATTATTTCAAAATTAAAAAATAAACACCTCATTAGTGTTGTAGTCTTAGAGATTTACATAGGGCATGGCCATTGTTTTAATATTAAAAATTATAAGAGCATGAACATATTTAGGCAAAAATATATTTAAAGAAAAGTATCCAATTTATTTTAAATACAGAAATAATACATTAATCACACTTTGTTTTTTAAATTATTCAAATTCTTGCTTCCTTAAACTCTTGTTCTTTCTTTCTAGTAATAGTTATAGGGACAAAAGAGAACTCTCCAGAGAAACAAGGTATTAAACTAATTTTAGATATAAATCTAGGTAGAGTTATTTTTACACACATTTAGAAATTTTGTTTTTAATTTATCATTGGTAATGTTTGGTTTAAGAAATAGGATGTAACTTACTAGGATAAGAAAATGGAACACCAGGACAAATAATCTAATTCAGAACAGAAACTATTATTAGAAATGAGTTTTTTTTAACTAGGAAGGCTAGCTAGTTCCTTTAGTAAGCATATGACCTTTCCTCATGTATGTTTATTGAGAACTTAAAAGCATGCATTTAGAGTGTTTGCTTTGTTTTAATTTATTAAAAGTTTTCTTTGGTCTTTAGTTTCATGTTTTATCTTTCTTCTAGTAAAAACTGTCTGTTGAGACTTGTGGATACATTATATTCACATGTTTCCTTGATTGACCTTGTAACTAAATTCCACAGAACTCTCCAAATAAATTTTTTTCCCTTTATTTCTTTTGTTACAACAATTAAATAGCAAACACAACTCCCATTTTGCTTTCAGTGTCTTATAATGATGGTGCTCTTGGGAGAAAACTTTTTTTTTTCCTTAAGCTAAGTAAATTGAATTTTTTTAGTCATTTCAATTTTGATTTGTTTCAGAAAATGATAATTTGCAACCAAATGGCTTTTGTTTTTTTTAAAAACATTTTCTTTTTTTTTTTTAAGATTTTATTTATTTATTCATGAGTATACACAGAGAGGAGAGAGAGAGAGGCAGAGACACAGGCAGAGGGAGAAGCAGGCTTCACGCAGGGAGCCCGACGTGGGACTCGATCCAGGGTCTCCAGGATCACACCCTGGGCTGCAGGCGGCGCTAAACCGCTGAGCCACCGGGGCTGCCCCCAAATGGCTTTTGGCTAGATAATAATACAAAGCATTCATAGAAACATAGTGACCTCACATTTATCATATTCTCTACTGCTTGTATTTCCTCCCACAAATAATTGTTGTGGAGTGGGATTTTTAATTTAAGATTCTTCAAATTTTTGTATTTTCTGTGATTAAAAAAGGGCTTATGTATGAGATTTTCTAAATCAGCATTCTCAAAACCATGATTTATGTCAAAACTTTCTAATTTCTTTTGTATTTACTTTACTGGTTCCTTAAAATCATAATCACATTTTTGTTGCTCTTCTAGTATTGGGGATTTCAGTTTCAGTCAGTAATCTATAGATGCTTAGTAAATGGAAAGAAAGTAATTATAAGGAGAAAATTTTATTATATGACAGTTTATTTGAACAGTGTCCTATAATAAATTATATGTTTGTGACTTTACTACTTCATGAACCTGGATGGGGACCCGAAAGAAATCTTATTTGAGTCATTTGGTTTAAGTTTGTATGTTTTTGTATTTGCTAAATGCATGTGTTAACTTTTAAGCTCTATGGTAAGGCCTTTCTCCTGTTCAGCGTACTCATTTTTCAATGGACTGATACGATTTGTGATGATTATATAGTTTTTACTGATATTTTCATGTGTTAAAGGGCAGTTTAGTATTTCAGTATATTTTGTTTTGGGAAAATCATGCGTAGAGACTGAGTTTGTCTTTGCCAGCCATCTATTTAACACAGGTTTACTGCAGGAATTTCACAAGCCAGTAGCATATGGAATAAATAACATACTCCAAACTGATGATAGATAAATCATACTCTTGTTTCAAGCAGGAGGAGATGATAAATTTAGGTGAGGTACATACCTTTATATGACTTGATACTAGGGAGGGATGGCTTAGCCAACTGAGAGCTGATAATCCTCCTGCCAGCACAGAAGAAAGAGGCCAGCACAAAAGAAAAAGTCTCCTGTTCTAGAGCATGTTGCTAGGGAAGGCTACACCTAGCAATGTTGATGGGTGAGAGGAGCTTTTTCACAGATTGCTGTTTGGTCTTACCCACTGAGGTTTTAAAAGTCTCCTTTACTGTGGCTGGCACTAATTGCTGTGTCTTCAGAAAGCTATTTAGGTCAGCAAAGAGTGGCCTTGGTAAGACCTAAGAGTCTGGGATAGTCCTCACAAACTCTCAGTATTTTAGTCTAAAGGTCCTCTATAGCTAGAGTTTTTCTTCATGTATTTTTGTTGGTAAGCCTTCTGTGCAGCCCCACTGAGTTCATCCAGAACAGATGATATTATGATATCCTGATACAACTTACTTCATCTTTATATCAAAACAACTTACTCTTAAGAACAATTTTTTTGAAAATCATATCAGATCAATATACGACATAGAAATATATTTTTATGAAACACTGCCAGTGATTTTTTCTTTTATTTTTTCTTTTAAATTGTAGTACCAAATCATTGTTAGATTCAAGCCTTTTTCTATATGCTTAGAGTTGTCAGCCAGCTTCGTAAATACTGCATTTGTTTTGAATAAAACATGTATAGAAGACAGGAGGAAGCTCAACTATGTGTAAATTTTTTAAAAATTAGTGTTTATAATTTTAGTAAAAATGGTCAGAAAAGTGAGGATTCACGTTAGGCTGTACTTTCTTGAGAACAAAGTCCATTTTTATGCCAGTGGAGAAGAGTATTTAAATTCAGCAACAACAACAACAAAAAAATAAAAATAAATAAATTCAGCAACACTTTAAGATGAAAGAAGAATGTAAAATTAATCATAGATTATATTTGAAACTGTTGCTACTTTGATAACCTTTACTTCTAATTTTATCTGGTTTTGAAAGAATCACTTGGGGAAAGACAAATTATTCAATACTAATGTTGGTCTCTGTAGATCTGCATTTCTTTCTTTTTTTTTTCTTTCAGAATTTTATTTAAATTCAGGTTCGTTCACATATAGTGTAGCATTAGTTTTGGGGGTAGAATTTAGTGATTCATCAGTTGGATGTAACACCCAGTGCTCAGTATATCAAGTGCCCTCCTTAATGTCTGTCACCCAATTACTCCTCCCCCCACCTAGCTCTCCTCCAAACCCTCAACTTGTTCACTATATTTTAAGAGTTTCTTTTGTAGACCTGCATTTCTGCCTAGTTATTTTCTTTTTAGGTGGAATATATGTTATGCCTTTATAAAAAAAATTAAGCCTAATTTTACTATGTTTTAGTTTGATGTCAGTGGAAATACATACTTTTCCATGCAAACTTTGGAAAACCAGTTGTTGGCAATAAAGTTGTAAAATTTTTTTGAAGTCCTATTTCTTGGACATATGCAATAAAAAACATCACAGAGTGGTATAACATGATCCTTGTGAGAATAGCTATTTCTGGATTGTAGAAACTAATATGTTTGACTTGTCAGCTTGGTCAAAAGGAAAATTTATTTTCTTGATTTCACTCAACTCTGAACATATAACAATTTTAGATTAAAAAGAAAAAGTATTTCTTAATGGTAGAGACTAGATTGTTAGTGTAAATTTTTCAAAATTCAAAGAGGAATTGGTGCTAAGATTTCTCAAATCAGTAAGGAAGTTGTGGCTTCAGTAGGAAGTAGAAAATTGTTAATGTTTTATTGGTAAAAATATATTTTAAAAATCACTTTATTGAGGTATGACTGACATAAAAAAGCTGTACTTAATGTAAACACCTTGTTGAATTTGAAATTGGTAAAATAGTTAATGTTTTAGTTCTGAAATTTTAAATTATATAATCAAAAATTTTCACTGGTCTTTATTAACAGTTGTTGGAATTTTAACTTCACAAACAACTGGAAGCACCTGGTTTCTGCCTCTAATGCCCCTGTACATTAAATTGGAAAGTATAACAGTACAGTATATTTTGGCAGACTTTCCAAGAGAGGGGAGTACAAAATCTTATTTCCAGGTTTATTAAGTGTTCTACAAATTTTAGACATCTTTCAAAATTCAGTAAAGAAATGATTCAATTCTTTACAGTGAATCATTTAGTGATGTAATGGCCATTTAAAGTGTTTGATATACTCTAAACTTCAGGGAGTTACTTCTTATTCATAAGCAGTTAGAAAATGTTGACCCTTGATGTCTGAATTATGATTTTTTTCTTCATAGTTCTGATGAATTAGGAATCTTCATGTAGTGTGTATGTATGTATGTATGTGTGTGTGTATATACGTATGTATTTTTATTTACAAAACTTATTCTGGCTTATTTAACTACATTTGAATCATTAAAAAATTTGAAGACAATTAAACATTTACATAAGCCTTTTTACTTAAGGAGAATTACTTTTGATGAGTTTTAAAAAATTCATTAAGAATTTTCTAATTTGGGGATGCCTGAGTGGCTCAGCGGTTTGGCGCCTGCCTTCGGCCCAGGGCATGATTCTGGAGACCCGTGATCGAGTCCGACGTCAGGCTCACTGCATGGAGCCTGCTTCTCTCTCTCTCTGCCACTCTCTCTGTGTATCTCATGAATGAATGAATAAAATCTTAAAAAAAAAAGAATTTTCTAATTTATCTCTTTAGGAAAAATGGGACATGGGAACTAACATGGTAGCTTTTTACCATTCAGTATTTTTCTTTTTTTTCATTCCTGTAAGCTAAAAAGAAGGGAAGAAAAGCATATCCTCCTTCAGCTCCCCAAATCTTTAGTATATTAATTTACATGGAGATGAAAGTTAATTTTTTTCTTAATGGTAATACCATAGAAGAATATTTCCTTGTCACTGTAGCAGACATGGCTAAAGAAATTAGCTTTTTTTTTTTTTTAAGATTTTATTTATTCATGAGAGACTGAGAGAGAGGCAGAGACACAGGTGGAAGGAAAAGCAGGCTCCGTGCAGGGAGCCTGACGTGGGACTTGATCCTGGGTCTCCAGGATCACGCCCTGGGCTAAGGCGGCGCTAAACCGCTGAACCACCTGGGCTGCCCAGAAATTAGCATTTATGCTGTATTCCAGGCCTTCGGATAATTTTAGAACTGTAAAAGTCACTGAGTATAAATTGCTATGCAAATTTAGAAGTTTTAGGGACAGACTTTCTGAATAGTTTAATACTAAAGCTTCGAAGACTTTATAAACTCATCCTTTAACAGTGTATTCATTACATATTTTTTGCCAGGCAATGTGGTAAGTCCTGGGGAGTCTATGGGTGTAAGACACATAGTCTGCTTCTATAGAGCTTATTACTTAGAAGAGTATACTAGTAATAATTAAATGAATAAATACACTAGTAATTAACAGTGATAAACGCTGTGAAGGAAAAAGCATAAGGTGCTATGAGAGTTTGAAATGTTTTACTTGGACTTGATACCTGAAACAAGTTTTTAAAAATGGTCAATATAGTTTAAAAATATATAATATAGTTCATTGGTCAGTATATCATGTGCCTAATATGCATAAACAGTAACAGTAAATGTTCAGTAACTTTAGCACAGTTGTACATATCCATGTACTTTTTTATTCCTGTTTTTGCATTGGTAGTATTTGATTTTGCTAATTGCAAAAAAGTGGCATTTCGCTACATTTAAAAAAATCTGAAGATGCATTGGATCCTGCTAACTTGTTGGATTCTGCTAAATTATAGCAGTGCAACTCTCAGGTTTTGTAGTTAAGAACATAAATCCACTAAATAAAAATATTTTTAATACAACAATATGGAATTAGAGTAACTCTCCTTTCTCCTACTCAAAATTTGATTTGCTGAAGCTGCCTCCCGAAAATCATGGGTATCGACACTCTGGTCAGAACTTGCTCCGGACTCTCATATGGCAGAATCAGGTCAGGTGGCAGTATCAGGTAAAGGGAAATAAGAAACATATTATGTTTCCTCCCCCCTTTTTATCTTGAAAACATTCATTCAGGAAAAACAGAATGACCAGGAGAAGGGGAACTACATAAGAAACACTTGGCATGATTGATGCACAAAGTTACTTGATTTTCATAGTGCTTTAATAATGAGCCTTTAGAATTATATTAAGGAAAAATCAGAAAGGGGGGGAAGAAATTATAAAAATATAAGGAAAAAATGCAAGATGGCAGAAATATGACTGAACATATCAGTGATCATAATAAATACTAATTTATTAAATTTCTCCAGTAAAGAATTAAGTTTAATATAAACTGATTAAGATGTAAAGGAAAAGGATAACTCAGAAGGAAGGGGTTTCATGAATTGCGAATTGTTAGCATGGTATGATAGGAATCCCTGTTGGTTCTTAAGAAACCTGCTAGAGAGCATGTATTAAATTAGGCCAAACGCCAATTTTAGACAAATTAGATCATGTTCATTTGTCTTACAAATAGATTGCTAGGTTTTACACTTTGAGCTAAAGATTTCTTTTGATAAAGGAAAATATCTGAATTATAAAAGCATTGTAAGGAATACTTGAGGGTGTGAATATAGTTTGCCTAAATAATTTTTTCTAAGTACTTTCTCATTACACCTCTTAATTTTTTACATTCGATTCTGTTCACGATGTTAGCATAAATAATTGGGTAAAATGGACTTATATAAAAAAATAGAATAAACTGCTAGGTCAGTAGGAAACTACTTGCACATAGTAGGTGGTCAATAAATGGCATTAATAAATAGTATTCAGTAACCATTTGTTACATGGAATTAACTGATTTTGATGTCTTTTCTTATTTTCTAGAAATATTAAAAGTTTGTCAGATATCCAGATAGTACAGGTTGCTTGCGGTTACTATCATTCACTTGCACTTTCTAAAGGTAAGCATTATTTTAATTTTCTTACCCCTTTTCAGTTTTATTACTGGATACTTGAATTGAGCAGAAAGCTCTCCAACTTTGTTTAAGATTTTATTTATTTATTCATGAGAGACACAGAGAGAAAGAGGCAGAGACACAGGCAGAGGGAGAAGCAGAAGCACAGGCAGAGGGAGAAGCAGAAGCAGGCTTCATGCAGGAACCCTGATGTGGAACTTGATCCTGGGACTCCAGGATCATGCCCTGGGCCAAAGGCAGGCACTAAACCACTGAGCCACCCAGGGATCCCCTGTTCTTGAAATTCAAGATTGTCCTGGTTCTTTTTGATCCTTTTTATATCCACATACATTTTAGAATTAGCTTGTCAGTCTTCATAGGCACACAAACTATGGTGATTTTGATTGGGATTACATTGTCTATAAATCAGTTTTAAGAAAATTTTTACAATATTGATTCTTTCAATTCTTGAACATGTTCTATCTTTTAAAATCTTCTTTCAACTTTTCTCTATAGTATTTTGTTCTTTTCTGTGGAGTGGTCTTATACATCTTTTACTACTTTTTCCCTAGATATCAAATGATTTTTTTTATTATTTTTTATTTTTGAATCATTTTCAAGTTATCGCTAGAATCTAAACATGGAATTGATTTTTGTGTCTAATTGTTCTATAGTTCACTAAATCCTATACCTTCATAGATGGAGGAAGTTTATAACTTGCCCAGTCTCATTTGATCTCAGACTTTATGTGAATAAAAACAAAGAATGCTAAGCATTCTATTAGTTTTGTTTGTTTTTGCTTCTTCTTTTAACTTTTTCATTTGCCAGCTAAGGATTGTAGCATAGGTTACCATATTGGTTTTTACCATTTAAAAAATAAGTTCCAGGGGCTTCATTATTATTATTTAACTCATTAAATGTCTAGCACCAGGCTAGAGCTGTGGGGAAATAAAGGTAAGATAATACAGTTGCAAACAGGGAAGCAGTGGGAGGAGCCTAAGTGATAAGCAGAGAGAATTATTTTAAGGACTGTACCATCTAGTGGAGTGTGCAGATAAATAACTAGTTTGAGACAGAAAAAATATAGTTTTGGTCAAGGTCATAGTAAAGTGCAATAGGAATGAAGAACAGTACAGTCATATTCATATAAATAACAATGTACTTACATACCGTGAAAAAGGACTACAAAGAAAAAAGTTTATAAAATCCTAAAAAAAAGGGGGGGGGGGGCAGCCCAGGTGGCTCAGCAGTTTAGCGCCGCCTTTGGCCCAGGCTGTGATCCTGGAGTCCCAGGATCAAGTCCCACATTGGGCTCCTTGCATGGAGCCTACTTCTCCCTCTGCCTGTGTCTCTGCCTCTCTCTCCCCCATCTCTGTGTCTCTCATGAATAAATAAATAAAATCTTAAAACAAAAAGTTTAGGATATTTAGAACATAAAACAGGGAGACTGAACTTAATCTGGGTGACCAGGGAAAGCTTCTTTTTTTAAGATTTTATTTATTTATTCGTGAGAGACGGAAAGAGGCAGAGACCGAGGGAAAAGCAGGCTCCACGCAGGGAGCCCAATGTGGGACTTGATCCTTGGAGCCCGGGATCACGCCCTGAGCCAAAGGCAGACCCTCAACTGCTGAGCCACCCAGGCGTCCCACCAGGGAAAGCTTCTTACTGGGAGAGAGTGGAACTGAACTTGATAAAGCATGGGGGGAAGTCTGCACAGAGGGATACACACACACTGCAAGCATGTGAGAAATGGGCATTGGAGAATGTAAAGGAAGACAAGTCTCACTAGAGTATAGTGAGTGAAGGAAGAGATTGGTATGAAATGAGCTTGGAAATATAGGTAGATTATATAGAACATCATAGGCCTTGTTAAAAGTGCTTATCTTGGTATTAAGGGAAGGCTCTGATACCTTTTTTTCAGGTGAGCCACATTATCATATCTACATTTTAATATCTCCATGTAAATACACAGTTGTCTGCTAGTATGTCCATAAAATATTTCTGGAAGTATATACCAGTAATTGATAAGAATAGTTGTCTCTTGGAAGAGTACCTGGGGTCTAATTTTAGAGTAAAATTTACTTTTAAGTGTATACTATTTTATAGTATGAATTTTAAAAAGTTATTAGTACCATTGTTTAAAAAAAATAAGATATCTAAAGTTGCAAAAAAAGAGTGGCAGTTGGAGGAGCAGAAATGACAAGCAGAGAGAACTATTATAGGAACCAGGTGAGATGGTGAGTAGATCTGTTTGCCATATTTTTCTTTAGAAGGAAAACTGTATATTATGTGGTGATACATGATAGATTGATACCAATCTGTGTATAAGAGAGAAGAGTTAAGGATGACTCTGTATGTTTAGAGCTTGTACTGTTGAATCAGTTATAATATCATTTACTGAGATGAAGAATACTGAGAGTAGGTCCAGATATGGAAGGTAGTGTGGGGGTCATAAATTGTTTGGAACACACTGAACCAGAGGTGCCTTTGTAATATCCAAGTGTAGATATCAGATAAACGATTGGATACATGAGTTGTTTGCTCATGAAGAGATGTCTGGTCTAGTGATAAAATTTTGAATGTGATCAGTATATAATAACTGAAGCCTTGAGCCTGGTTGAGTGCCTCTTGGGATTAATCATAGAATAAAAGTGAGACGTAAATATTAAAAAATAGTCCTATCTTAAGGAATGTAAGGAAATGAGATTACCCTCAGTCATGTGACTTACCATTCATTAGTAAGTCAAACTTAAAGTATACTAATACAGAATGTTCTTTTAGGTGGTATTATGTTTCCATATAAGATTTAAACTTAATAAAGGTAAATATGTATTTCCATTTGGTAAGAGGGAGAATGTCCCAAAATAACTGATGATCGTCAAATGAAATTTTTGTATGTGTGAGGAAAATAGTTAATTTTGTAATTTCTGTTTTACAGCGAGTGAAGTCTTCTGTTGGGGACAGAATAAATATGGCCAGTTGGGTTTAGGCATTGACTGTAAAAAGCAAGCTTCACCACAGCTGATTAAGTCTTTGCTTGGAATTCCTTTCATGCAAGTTGCAGCAGGAGGAGCCCATAGTTTTGTACTCACCCTTTCTGGAGCTATTTTTGGATGGGGACGCAACAAATTTGGTCAACTAGGTCTTAATGATGAAAATGGTAGGTTGTCATCATTTATAGAAAAATGTACTTAAAAAGAAATGATCTTTTGAGATGGAGCAGTGAGTCTTAATGTCATAAAGAAATGTACCCAAATCTTCCCTGATGTGGAGAAGGGGTTGAGAGGTTTACCTAAAAATTCCATTTGAAAATACTTTTAAGGGATGGTGGGAATGCTAAAAAATATCTTTTTATTACAAAATAAACTCTAAAAAGTGTATCTGGGTAAAAATCTTTGTTAGATATTCATTAAAAGAAAGTTGTGAAAAACATTACTTTAATTGGTGATCACATTGGCCACCATTGGTGAAAGAAGTTGTAGAATTATTCTGGAAGGTAATATGAACTGTTAATCTATTTGAGTTTTTCAAGGAAATATTAAAATAATCTGAATCATTAAATCTTTATTTTGGGCTTCACTTTTAACATTGATTTAGAGTTTGAAAATAAGCAATTTGAATTTTAAAAGTTATTATTTGAAACAAGTTAGTTTTGAACTGATTTTCATAACTACATTAGTGCAGATGGCAATATCTGAAATATAAAAACTAATATCATAAAATTCAACATAATTGTCCTGACTTAAGTGAACAAAAGTGAGTTGTTGGTCTAGTAACAACTGGTAATGATAAATAATACTCAGAATTTTAAAATATTTTGTTCTGCATAAGAAAAATATGTCAGATTAGGACATATTTCTTTTCTGCTACAAAATAGCAGAAGGTATAATTTTCAAGTATTTAAATAGAATTCTGTGAGCTTAATTATCGTGAGGTGAATATAAAGAATGATATTAGAAGCAGTCAAATAGCTTTGAAATTACTTGATTTCTAGTCCTGTGCAGATTGGTGTTAAGGCAGATTAACACTTAAATTACTTTTTAAAACCCTCCTTTATCACAGCAACATGAATAGAAAGACCTGGGAACCCAATTAAGTAGGTTTGTACTACCAAATCACTGAATCACAGTTAAAATTATTTATCACTGTCTACTGAGCTTGGGAAGCTATAGAAGAAACACATTTTAGAAGAGTTTTAACTTAAAAAATACCGTTAACGTCTCTTGTTGGAATTTTCAGATAGGTATGTTCCTAATTTACTAAAGTCACTAAGAACTCAGAAAATAGTTTATATTTGTTGTGGAGAAGATCATACTGCAGCACTAACCAAGGTATTGTACTCCTATAAAACTTCTTTATTATTACTTATGGTAGTTATTTATAATTAGTGAATGTTTTCATGATAATTACATTAAAACTGGAATGTTATTGATGTCTAAAAAGTAATTTATCTTGAAGACAAGAACTAGATTATTACTTGTCAAAAACAATTTACCTTAATTTTCAACTTTGTTTTATGTTATGAAATATGAATTATGATCTATTAAATGTGATGTTTTGTTGAATTTCTCAGCTTCATGTGAAATACTGTTTAATATTTTGAATGGAAAAAAATTCCTTTTTAGTTTGTCAGACTTGACATTCTGTGTGTTTCAATCCCATTTATATTGCATAATTACCTAATTTTAATTCCCATTTGGCTTATAAATACTGTATAACAAGTAATAGAGAGTAATGTATCTGTTAACCATAGGCTAAGTATTATGCAAGCAGCTATAAGGAGCTTTCATCACAATCTTATTAATGGTTTTAACTATGTCCTGTAACTTTCTTGGGTATGTGCCATTTCATTATCAGGACTGTGTAGTTCTCTAGTGATTAGAAAAGTAAAATGAAACTAAAAACATTAAGCTAACCTTTACCAGGAATATTATTTATTATAGTTGTGTTAACATAAAGGAACTGGCATGTTATTTATTGGCTGAATTAGAAATTAATGTTTTTGCTTCTTTATCTTCATTCTGCATAGCAGATAAAATTAGCAAGAAAAAATTAGCTTCTAATCAAACTTCTACACACACAAAATTCTACACACTCCCACATTGGGATTTTTTTTTTTAAATTTTTTTTTGATGACTTATTCTTAGTCACTATCAAGTATGGTGTACTCAGAGTACTTTAAAAATATGATGACTCATTATAAAAGTTAATTCTGAATAATTTACGTTACTTGCTTTTTAGTAAGGAACTTTCAGCTATTAATCTTACCATATTTTATTGATTTTTGTCATTCAAATTACAAACGTAATTACTAAAGTCTTATTAACTCATGTTGGCAAATTATAAATCTAGTCATTCTTTTCTGTCATGGAGAGTTAGAAGACATAAGGCTATGTTGAAATAATAGTAAAAAATATTTTGTATATTATTCCTTAGCACTAACTTTGGTAGAAAGACTCACAATGTAAATGCTTATCAAATTCAGCCCTTCAAATAACCACTTACCTTATTTTCCCAGGATATATAACTATTTATATCTATTGAGGTTTTTTTTAATGCTAATATTCTATATTCCTCTCAAGATAGTAGCTGGTGATACTTGTTCCCTTGAATTTTTGGTGTGTATTATTTTTACCAAAATCAGGTAGTTTTAAATATCCTAACAGGAAAATACTTTATTTTCCCTTGATTTAAGTTAGAATATAGTTCCATATCCATATATCTTTTGTTTTTCTGGAAGAACTTTTTGCAGATAAATTAGGATTGCTTTATAAAGCATTTTCTTTGTGCAAAACCGACCTTAGGAATTTAAAAACAGACTTTAAAAAACAAGAACTGTAAAGACATGTATATTAATGGGTTTGAACACACTATCATAAAGATGTCAGATTTTTTCAAGTTCACTTACAAATTCATTATGCAAGTCACATACATTTATATCTTTTGACTTAGCAATTTTACTTTTAAGAATCTGTCCCAAAGATAGGAAATTATATATACACAAAGCCATTTATTGTGGTGTTATTTTAATAGCAAGAGAATGAAAGAATGCAGATGTCCTTCAGTAGCAGCTAGTTAGATAAACTGTGGTAACCATACGGACTTGTAAAACAGGAAGATCTGGTATTATGCTGTGGAATATCTTTAGGATATATTGGTAAGTAAAAGGAAGGTACAGAATAGTTGTCCTTTAAGCAGGGATAAAAGATGAACATGTTACATGGCATTTATATTTTTAAAAATTTAATAACTAGATCAAATGTACTTTGCTTTATAGTTTTGACTTTAGAACCTATAAAGTGTTACACATAATTAAAAAGCAAACATATGTTTTTAAGCAATTCGTAAAAATTGAAAGTAAAAAAAATACTAGTGGCATAACTACAAAAGAATTAAAATACAATATTTAAAATACAATTTTTTTTGTATATCACTAGTGGAAAATAGCCTGAAGATAAAATGAATTCACACAAAAATTTTCAACTCCCTTCTGTAGTCTTATTGTTAGTAATAAAATTGATAGTTTTATTCTTAATATATTACATACAGGACAGGATAAAGCAAATAAGTACTTTACTGTCATTAGACTAAAACTATGATTTTCAGCTTAAGATAAAAGGTTATAAAACAATAGGAATTAAATTAAAATCTTGTGATCTTTACTTTTAATCATGAGTATCATTATGAACTCATACTCTTTTCCTTCTAAAAAAATTTTTTTGCTCATGACTACTAATGGTTCTAGAAGTAATTAGCCATGTACATTCTGGAAGCAATGAGCATCCCTTGATTGTTGTAGACTCAATATGAAAAATAACCAGGGCTTCTTAGAGAAGAGTCTGATTTCATATACGAGGGGGAAAAAAGAAGTCTAAGAACAGCCTTGGGTATTGTGTATTACAAGGAAGGGGACTAAGGTCATGTCAGGGGGGACAACATCCAGTTTTCACAAAAAGAAATAATGATGGAAATAAATGGAAATATATCAAATATATAAAAATCCGTGACTTCCATATGATACTCTTATTCCTCAAGTCAGTGCAAAGCAAACTTCATTGCTTATCTTTGAAGGTTGCTAGGACAACAACTCATTTTTAAAAAAAATTAGTAAATGAGAAAGAGATATTTCTCCTGCCTCCTATTTGCAGATTGTATTTCAGAGTAACAATAGTGAGGAGTTAAGTTATCTATAGAAAAATTCCAACTGATAAATCTGGAAGAAATAATAAGATTAGAAAATTTCCATTTTATACTCCCTAACATGAAGCAAGATGAAGGTTGAAACATTAACTGTAATGTCAGTGGATTAGGCTGTGAAACTTGTTAAGCCACTTATTTTTAATATTACCAACCAGACATACACTTGGATGTGAGGTAATAAAATAATGAGCAAGATGTAACATGGCCTCAGTATCAGATATTAAGAAATTAAAATTAAAAGGGTCATTTCCTGAAGAGGGTATAACAACTATATTTATATATGCATCCAACATAAGAGAACCTACATTATGTTAAGCAAATATTAACAGAGCTGAAATAGAAATAGCAATAATAGTAGGAGACTCCAGTACCCCACTTTCAACAACAAATAGCTCATCCTTATGGAAAGTCAAGGAGGAAGCATAGGACTTGAGCTACACTTTCTACCAAATAGACCTAACAGATATACAGTGCATTCCATTCAACAGCAGCACATATATGTTCTTCTCAAGCACGCAATAGAATATTCTGCAGGAGAGATATGTTAGGTCATAAAACAAGTCCTAATAAATTTAAAAAGCTTGAAATCATATCAAGTATCTTTTCCAATGGCAATGGTATTGAAATGGTATGAATCAATAATTGGAGGAGAGCAAAGAAATTTGCAGATGTGTGGAAATTTTTTAAAAGCATGCTCCTGAACAATCAGTGGGTCAAAATAGAAATAAAAGGGAAATAAAAAAAAACATCTTGAGACAAGTGAAAATGGAAGCACAATATACCAAAACTTATGGGATCCAACAAAAACAGCTATACACCACATATCCAGTAAAGTGGATGTAGCAATAAACAGCTACATTAAGAAAAAAAAAAAATCTCAAAAGACAACCTTTATACTTCCAGGAACTAGGGAAAAAGAAAACCAAACTAAGCCCAGAGTTAGCAGAAGGAAGAAAATAACAAAGGTCAGAGCAGAAATAGAGACTTAAATACATAAGATCAGTAAAACTAAGAACTGTTTTCCTGAAAAGATTAAAAAAAAAAAAAAATCAGTGTGTCTTTAGGGAGACCAAGAAGACAGACCCAGGATAAAAACTGGGAGACATTACAACTGATATTACACAAATACTACTATGAACAATCACATGCCAACAAATTGTATAACATAGATGAAAAGGATAAATTCCTAGAAATATCTGAACTACCAAGGCTGAATCATGAAGTAGAGAACCTAAACAGACCTTTAACTTGTAAGGAGATTGAATCACTAATCAAAAATCTCCCATCAACAACAACAAAAAACCCCAGGACCAGATGGCTTCACTGGTGAGTTCTACCATTCAATAAATAATGCCAATCCATTTCAAACTCTTCAAAAAAAAATAGGAAACACTTATAAATGCATTTTTATGAGGCCACTATTATGTTCATACCAAAGCCACATAAAGACTACAAGAACATAAAATAATAGGCCAGTATCCCTGGTGGACATAGGTGCAAAACTCCTTAACCAAATACTAGCAAACCAAATGTAACAGTACATTAAAACGATCACATGCCATGATCAAGTGGGATTTATCCCTGGGATGTAAAGAATGATTTAACTATCTGCAAATCAGTCAACACCACATTAATAGAATCAAGGTTAAAAGTAATATGATCATCCTAATAGATCCAGGAAATGCATTTGGTGAAATTCAGCATCCTTTCATGATAAAATTTCTCAATAAAGTACGGGAGGAATATGCCTCAACATTATAAAGGCCATAAATGACAAGCCTACAGCTAACCTCATATTCAGTGGTGGAAAGCTGAAAGTTCTTCCTGTAAGATCAAGAGTAAGACAGGGTTGCACACCCTCATCACTTCTATTCAGGATAGTACTGAAAATCCTAGCTAGAGTGATTATAGTAAAGAAAAAGAAATAAAAGGCATCCAAATTAGGAAAAACTAAAATGGTCTGTTTGCAGATGACATAATATTATATATAGAAAGCCCTTAAGACTACCAAAACTCTGTTTGAACTAATAAATGAATTCAGTAAAGTTGCAGGATACAGAGTCAACGTACAAAAATCGATTGCATTTCTATAAGAACAAACTCTGGAAGAGAAATTATGAAAGCAGTCCCATTTATAATATCATGAGAAACAATAAAATACTGAGGAATAAATTTAACTGAGGAGTGGAAGAGGTCTTTCACTGAAAACCATGTAACACATCAATGAAAAATTGAAGAGGACGCAAAGAAATGGAAAGATACTGCATATTCTTGGATTGGAATAATTCATTTTGTTAAAGTGTTCATACTAAAAGTGATCCACAGATTCAGTGTAACCCCTGTCAAAGGTCCAGTGGCATTTTTCACAGAAATAGAACAGACAATCCTGAAATTCATATAGAATCACAAAAGACCTAGAATAGCCAAAGCAATCTTGAGAAAGGACAGCAAAGCTGGAGCATTAAGCTCCTGATTTCAAACTATATTACAAAGGTATAGTAATCAAAACAGCATAGTACTAGCATAAAAACACACATAGACCAAACAGTAGATAGCCCAGAAATAAACCCACATATAAACTAATGTTTAATCAGTGACAAGACACTGGCAACACACAATGGGAAAGTTTGGTCTCTTCAATAAATGGTGTTGGGAAAACAATATATGCAAAAGAAATTGGATCCCTATTTTTACCATTAACAAAATGTAATTCAAAATGGATTAAAGGCATAAATGGAAGACCTCAAACAAACTTGTAGAAGAACACATGGAGTGAAAAGCCCATTGACATTGGTCTTGGTAATTTTGCGGGTATGACACTAAAAGCACAAGTAACAAAAGGAAAAAAAAATAGGTGGAACTACAAATGAAAAAGGTTTTTGCATAGCAGAGGACACATCAACAAAATGAAAAAGTAGCCTGTGGAACGAGAGAAAATATTAGCAGACCATTTATCTGATAAGGAGTTAATGCCCAAAATATAAAAGAAACTATAACTCAATGGCTAAAAACCCAAATAATCTGGTTTAAAAATGGGCAAAGACCTTGAATAGGTACTTTCCTAAGAATATAATAATAAAAGGGCAACAGGTACATGAAAAGGTGCCTCGTGTTAGCATCATGATCCATCAGTAAAACTCAAATCAGAACCTCGGTGAGGTAACGTAACACCCCACATCTGTTAGAGTGACTGTTAAAAAAAAACAAAGGACAAGTATTGGTGAGGATGTGAAGAAAAGGGGAACCCTTGTCACTGCTGTTGGGAATGTAAACTGGTGCAAATAGAAAACAATATGGAGGTTTTTCCAAAAATAATACATGGAGCTATATGATCCAGGAAATCCCACTTCTAGGTATATTATCTGAAGGAAATAAAAACAGATTCATGAAGAAATAATTCCACTCCCATGTACATTGTAACATTTCTCACAGTAGCCAATAAACAACTTGAGTGTCCATTACCAGATGAATGGATAAAGAAAATGTATGTTGTATATACACAAAGGAATAATATTAAGCCAGAAAAAAGGGAATACTTGTATTTGCATCCATTTACAACATGGATGAACCTGGAGGGCATTATAAGTGAATTAAGCTAGAGAAAGACAAATACTATTATTTATATGGGGAATCTTTTTAAAAAGTCAAATTTGTAGAAATGTTGTTTGCCCCAGGGGCTAGGGAGTGGTGTCTTTAGAGGAAATGGGAAATTGGTTAAGGGTACAGACTTTCTCTTATGAGTAAATTCTGAAGCAAGATTTGATGTACAGCGTGGTGACTATAATTAACAGTACTGTATTCTATGCCTGAAATTTGCCAGGAGAGTAGATCTGAAGCATTCTTAACAAAAGTAGATGGTGGATGTGTATTCTTTGTAGTAGTCGTTTCACAATGCATACATATGTCTAATGTGTATTCTTTGTGGTAGTCGTTTCACAGTGCATACATATGTCTAATCCCGTTGTATACTTGAAATATATACAGTTTCATTTGTGAGTTCAATCATACCTAAATAAACCTGGAAAAAATGATACCAGTTACAAAAATCATAAATAAAAATGGACATTTTTGCCATTTCTATCAAAAAAAGAAAATTAATTTTGTAAGTCGATAACGATATTAGTTACACATTTATATGTGTGAGAGGCATATGCCATTAGAGATACTTAACACATTTATAGATGAAATGATTTGATGACCAATTTACTTTAAAGTACTACAATACTTTTTTTTGCTTTAAAGTACCCTGAAAAAGGGAAAACGGGAGGGGCATTGATGAAACAAGGTTATTTAACTTTTGCTGGTGGTTAAAGCCAAGTGATGGTTATATGATGATGTGTGTATATATATTTGTATTTATATTTGTATATACATGTCTTTACTTTCGTATAATTATTTGAATTTTTCCATGATGAAAAGTTTAAAAAAGAAAAACCAATTTCCTTACATAGTAGTATATATACTTACACTATTAAATGATGAAAGCAGGATATAAAATTGTATATACAGATACAGCTCTGAAGAAAAGCAGTTGAATTGAAAAACAGTAATTGTACTTGTGTTAAGCTGTCATCACAAATTACTTTTTTATACATAACCTTATCCGGTTGTACATTTTTACCATAAGTTTTTTAAAGACGATATATAGTAGACCCTTGAACAACACAGGTTTGAACTGAATGGGTCCACATATTCACAGATCTTTTTTGGTAAAGTTTTTGGAGATTTGCAACAGTTTGAAAACACAGGTAAACTGTGTAGCCTAGAAATACCAAAAAAGCTAAGTTAGGTATTGTTTATGTTATCAGTAAAGCTTTCAGTCAGAAGTAGGCTATTAGTAGTTAACTTTTGGGGGAAGCAAAAGTTGTATGTATATTTTTGACTGCACCAAGGGGTTGACACCCCTTCCTCCCTGCTTTGTTTGAGGGTCAACTGTATATTGTAGCAACTATGTGTTAAAAATCGCTATATTTGTGCACTCTGGTTTAATTACAATCTTTCTGCAGAGCCTTTATGTCAAAAGCATAACTAGTTTGAAGACTGAAGATACCATTTTTAGGTTTTGTGATATTTTATGGGTGTGTACTTGGGATTCAACAAGAATATAATGATCATGAAAGGCAATGCAAAAAAATTATTAGTATCTCTTTAACGATAGCTTCAACTAAATATAATGACAAGGACATAATTAAGTACTTTTAAAATATGTGAAAATAGCCTGGAATTCTCTTAGTTTTAAGTCATTTTACCTTGAAAACTCAGCTATCATCTAAATTGTGAAGACGAGAAAAATTGACTCCATATATTAAACACGTAACCTGTTTTCTTAAAGATTATTTTATCAAGCCTTCTAATGATAAAGGGTTTTGTCTTTATTTTATTTATTTATTTATTTTTTTTAGGAAGGTGGAGTGTTTACTTTTGGAGCTGGAGGGTATGGTCAGTTGGGTCATAACTCTACCAGTCATGAAATAAACCCACGGAAAGTTTTTGAACTTATGGGAAGCATTGTTACTCAGATTGCTTGTGGAAGGTAAGCTATTATATAAGAGAATATCTTACTCTCCATAACTCAGTTATTTAGGATTCTTTTTTTGACAGTCCAGAGGCCTTTTATTTTTTTACACCTTTTTGGTCATGAATTTATAGGGAGTGGGTTCCAGCAGCTGAAGCTTCTTTCCATTGGTTTGCACAAAATGTACTTCTCTGGGTGGAGCAGGCTGGCACTTCAGTTGAACTCAAGTATTTTTTTCTTTGGCTTTCTTTTTTTTCTGATCATTTTTCTTTCTGTGTTTCAGGAAGCGGTATCTTGGCTCTCAGAGTGCTTAATGTTTTCATTTTCAGTACACACAAAAATTTTTTTAGACAAAAAGAATCTTGCCCTCGTTTATTTATAACAGTGCCAAGAGCATGCTGGGTAACATTGTAGACTTTGATTTGCCACTGAAATATTGTAGGACATTCCTTTTTTTAAAGATTTTATTTATTTATTCATGAGAGACACAGAAAGAGAGGCAGAGACATAGGCAGACCGAGAAGCAGGCTCCATGCAGGGAGCCCAATGAGGGACTCAAGGATCACGCCCTAAGCCAAAGGCAGACGCTCAACCACTGAGCCACCCAGGCGTCCCAGGACATTCCTTTTTGAATAGTGCCTGTCCCCTTGATGTCTACAGTATAACCTTTCTTGTGGATTTGCATATATGTGGCCAAAGGAATAATTCTATATCTTCTAAAAGGCCTAGAGAACATATAGGGGTGTCCCTCCTTTTTCCCTTTGTGTTGGTCATTTTGCAGTTTACTAGAAGATGGCAATTCCTAGCTGAAAGTAGGGATTTTTTTTTTTTAAACAAATTGTTTAGCAATTTAGGAATCTAAGATAAAAACATTCTTCTCTAAATGCTTAATTTGCTGCTGAGGAGTAATAGGAGAAACACCTTTTATACTGATTATTTTACGTTTCTTTCTCTATTTGAAACAAATTTATCTGGGCAAAGACATTAATATTGAATATGTAATATTTGTTGTACATAACATCACACTTAAAGGGAAAGTACAAATCCTCTTTTTCTTTTCCACCTTTTTTTATTTAAAGAATGAGGAAATTGAGCAGCTGATTATTAGCAGCTAATTAATTATTTAACAGCTAGTTATTTTACCAGTAACCAATTGTTATTGATAAAAGTTGAATTGGAATATTGGTTCCCAGTTCTTGAGAGTAAATAGAAAAGTCACAGCTTTGAAATTGAGCTTCACCTTTGGTGGGTTAAATTAGGTAGATTCCCAAAAACAAAATGTACTT
This sequence comes from Nyctereutes procyonoides, assembly GCF_905146905.1. Taxonomy (NCBI): domain Eukaryota; kingdom Metazoa; phylum Chordata; class Mammalia; order Carnivora; family Canidae; genus Nyctereutes; species Nyctereutes procyonoides. The sequence goes on from NW_026575046.1 coordinate 68,873,533, forward strand.
TGGGTTTTAACCACTTAGCTTAATTTTTTATATGTAGTATATATCCATATACAGTAGGATTCAATTTTGCCAACTGTTAACTTCAAATACATGAAATCACACTGTTGGTAGTCTTTGGTGACTTTTTTAACATGCTACTTATATGATTATCTGTATGTGTGAAGATGTAGTTTTCCATCATAGAGTATTGCTGTATTTTATTCAGTTATATGTGTATATAATTATTTGCTCATTCTGTTACTGGCAGCTGTTTGGGTGCTTCCAGTTTTTGGCAATTACAAATAATGTTTTGAACATTTGTTATATGATATACATAAACCTTCATATCTCTAAGTATTTACCTAAAACAGGATTGTTGAGTCATAGAGGATACTTACCTTGAATTTTGCAGGTTAATGTCACTCTGTTTACCAGAATGATTATATCAATTTACATTTCTATTAATATTGTATGAGAATTCCTGACACACTGTGTCCTTGTGCCCATTTGGTATTGTCACACTTTGAAATTTTTGCTAATCTCTTGGGTATATAGTGTTCCTTAATCATGATTTTAATTTGCATTTCCATGATTTGATACAGATTGAATTGAGTCTGTAGATCACTTTGGGAAATGTTGACATCTTAACAGTAGTAAGTCTTCCAGTCCACGAACATGAGATATCTTCCCACTTATGTCTCTAATTTATTCCAGTAATCTTTTTGTAGTTTTCATCATATGTCTTTTAAAGTTTTTTTTGGATTTTTCGTTATTAGTGTATGGAAATGGAACTCATTTTTGCATGTTAATTTTGTATCCTGCTTCGGTGTCTTTTATATTTCTGATAGTTCTTTTGTGTGGAATCTCTAAGGTTTTTTGCATATAAGGTCATATCATCTCTACACAGAAATAATTTTACTTCCTTTTCAATTAAGGTGCCTTTTATTTCTTTTTCTTGCTGGAACTTCTAGTATTACGTTGAATAGAAGTATTCAAAGTAAGATCCTTGTCTCATTCCTGTTCTTAGAGGAAAAGCTTTCAATCTTTTACCATCGAGTATGATGTTTGTGGTGGGTTTTTCATATATGGCTTTTATTATGTTGAGATAATTTTCTTTTTTTTTTCTTTTTTTTTTCTTTTTTTTTATTTATTTATGACAGTCACAGAGAGAGAGAGAGAGGCAGAGACACAGGCAGAGGGAGAAGCAGGCTCCATGCACCGGGAGCCTGACGTGGGATTCGATCCCGGGTCTCCAGGATCGCGCCCTGGGCCAAAGACCGGCGCTAAACCACTGCGCCACCCAGGGATCCCAATTTTCTTTTTTTTTAAGATTTTATTTATTTATTCATGAGAGACACACACACACAGGGAGGCAGAGACACAGGCAGAGGGAGAAGCAGGCTCCATGCAGGGAGCCTGACGTGGGACTCGATCAGGCCCTGGGCTGAAGGCAGTGCTAAACCACTGAGCCACCTGGGCTGCCCAGAGATAATTTTCTTTTATTGGTACTTTTTTAGTGTTTTTATCATAAAATAGTGTCAAATTTGTTGATTTTTTATTGAAATGATGGTGTGGGTTTTTTCTTCCTTGTCTTAGCCTTGTAAATTAACACTGATCAATTTGCATATCCTGAAGCATCTCTGCATCCCATTTAGCTGGGTATATAGTTTTTTAAATATACTACTGAATTCTGTTTGCTAATGTTCTATTGAGAATTTTTGCAGCAGTACCCATAAGGGATAATGGTCTGTAGCTTTCTTGTAGTGTCCTTGTCTGACTTTAATATCAGGACAATGCTGACCTCATGGAATGAATTAGAAAGTTGTACCTCTTCAACTTTTTTTTTGGGGGGGGGGATGTGAATAGGATTGGTGTTGATTCTTTAAATGTTTGGTAGAAGTCACAAATGAAGCCATTGGTGTAAAGCTTTTCTTTGTTGGGAGATTTTTGATTATTGTTTCAGTTGTTTTACCATTTACAGATCTGTTGTGGTTTCTTATTTTTTTGTGATTTAGTATTAGTAGGTTTTGTATTTCTAGGATTTTGTCTATTTCATGTAAATCATCTAATTTGTTGGCAAAGAACTGTTTAAAGTACTCTCTTACGATCCTTTTTATTTTGGCAGCGTAAGTAGTAGTGCCCCCACTTTTTTTTTTTTTAAGATTTTATTTATTTATTTATTCATGACAGACACAGAGAGAGAGAGGCAGAGGGAGAAGCAGGCTCCATGCAGGGAGCCCGACACGGGACTCGATCTCCAGACTCCAGGATCACGCCCTGGGCTGAAGGCAGGCGCCAAACCTCTGAGCCACTCAGGGACCGCCCCCCCCCCCCCCACTTTTATTCTGATTCTAATTTCTTTACTTCTTTCTTAGTCAAATTAGCAAAAGTTTTGTCAATTTTGTGATCTTTGTAAAACCAATTTTTAGTTCCATTGACTTTTGCTATTTTTCTATTTTCTATTCCATTTATATCAACTCTCATCTTTATTATTTTCTTTCTTCTGCCAGCGTTGTGTTTAGTTAGGTGGTTTGGTGGTTTGTTTAGGACCTTAGGTTGTCAAGTTGGGTTGTGCACATGAGCTCTTTCTTGTATTTTTTGTTTTGGTTTGGTTTTTTTGTTTTGTTTTGTTTTGTTTTGTTTTTAGGTAGGCTCCATGGCCAGCATTGAGCCCAGTGCGAGGCTTGAACCCAGGGCCCTGAGATCAAGACCTGAGCTGAGATCAAGATTTGGACGCTCGACCAACTTAACCACCAGACACCCCAAGATGTTTCTGTTTTTTTAATGTAAATTTCCCCCTTAGCACTTTTTTCCCCCGCATCTTTTGTTTTGATATATTGTGTTTCATTCTCTTAAGTCTTGTGATTTCTTTGATTCATAGGTCATTTAAAAGTATGTTGTTGGAAAAAAGAGTATGTTGTTGAATTTCCACAAATTTGTGAATTTTCTAATTTCTTTATGTTACTGATTGCTAATGTCTTCCTTTTGTGGTTGTAAAAGATACTTTGTATGATGTCTATCTTTTAAAATCTATTTAGACTTACTTTCTGGCCTAACATAGGGTCTAACATGGACAATGCCCCATGTGCATTTGAGAAGAATGTGTATGTTGTCATTGGGTAGTGTGTGCCCTGTTACATCTAGTTGACTTAATTGTGTTGTTCAGGTCCTCTGTTTCCTTACTTCTGTGTGGTTATTCTATTATTGAGAGCAGGGTTATTAAATTCTCCTACCATATTGTAGAATAATTTCTCCCTTTAATTCAGTTTTTGCTTCATATATTTTGATGGTCTTTTATTAGATGTGTAAATGTTTTTGTTATCCTTTTGCTGTATGGAACCTTTTGTTAAAATATAATGTCCTTTGTCTCTTATAACCTTTTTTTTATTTAAAATCTATTTTGCTGGGTATCCCTGAGTGGCTTAGTGGTTAAGCTCCTGCCTTCGGCCCGGGGTGTGATCCTGGAGTCCCGGGATCGAGTCCCACTTTGGGCTCTCTGCGTGGAGCCTCCTTCTCCTTCTGCCTGTGTGTGTGTGTGTGTGTGTGTGTGTGTGTCTCATGCATAAATAAAATCTTAAAAAAAAATAAAATATATGTTGTCTGGGGCACCTGGGTGGCTCAGGAGTTGTGCATCTGCCTGTGGCTCAGGGCATGACCCAGGGTCCTGGGATCAAGTCCTGCATCAGGCTCCTCTGGGGAGCCTGCTTCTCCCTCTGTCTAGCTCTCTGCCTCTCTGTGTCTCTTATGAATAAATAAATAAATAATCTTTAAAAAAAAAACTATTTTGTCTGATAGAGTATGGCCACCCTGCTCTCTTTTGGTTGTTGGCATGAAATATCTTTTTCCATCTTTTCACTCTTAGCCTATTTGTATCTCTTGTAAATAATATATAGTTGGATCATGTTTTATTATCCATTCTGCCAGTCTCTGTCTTTTGAGTGGACAGCTTAATCCACTTACACTTACAGGTAATTACTGAGATGTAGGGACTTTCATCATTTTGCTCTTTGCTTCTTGTCTCTCAATTCCTGGATCTATTGTCTCCTTTTATGTTGTTTTTTTGCAGTGAGATGTTTTAATTTCCTTCTCTGTATATTCTATAGCTACTTTCTTTGTGGTTACCATGGTGATTACATTTAATATCCTGAAGTTATAATACTAATTCAAATTGATACCAGGTTAACCTTAATAACATAAAAAACTTTGCCCCTATGTAGCTTTATCCCCACCTCCTTTCAGTTATTGATTTCACAAAATAACTTATTTATACATTGTGTATTCAAAAATATGTTGTTTATGCATCAGTCTCTTAAGAAAACAAAATAACTTGTAAACAGAAGTTATAATGCTAGCCTTTATAAACATCCATGTGTTTACCTTTACAAAGATCTTTATTTTATCATGCAGCTTGGAGTCACTGTACGATGTTCTTTCATTTCAACCTTTAGGATTCTTTTTAGCATTTCTGGCAGGGTAGGTCTGGTGATAACAAATTCCCTCAGCTCTTGTTTATATATAAATGTCTTAATTCCTCCCTCACTTTCAAAGGACAGTTTGCCAGACATTAGATTCTTGGTTGAATTGTAGTTTATTTTTTTAAGCACTTTGACTATGTTAGTCCAGTCTGTTCTGACATCCAGAGTTTCTGGTGAAGAATCTCATAATCTTATTAAAGATCCCTTAGTTATGACAAGTCACTTCTCTCTTGATGCTATCATATTTCTTCTTTTATCTTTTTTTTTTTAATTTAAAGATTTTATTTATTCATGAGAGGCACAGAGAGAGGCAGAGACATAGAGGAAGAAGCAGGCTCCCCACAGGGAGCCAGGTATGAGATCTGGGGGATCATGCCCTGAGCCGAAGGCAGACGCTCAACCGCTGAACCAGCCAGGCATCCCTCTTCTTTTATCTTTGGACAAATTGATTGATTGTAATGTATCTTAGTGTGGGTCTCTTTCAGTTAATCCTTTTGGAGTTCATTGAGTTTCTTGGATCCTTATGTCTTTCATCAGATTTGGGAAGTTTTTGGCCATTATTTCTTAGTTCTCTCTCTTTAGCTTTTTATCTTTTAGAACTCCCATAGTACCTATGTTGGTCCACTTGATGATATCCCATAGGTCCCTTAGTTTCTCTTCAACTTTAGTCTTTTTTCTTTCTAATTTCCAGTTGCCTCATTTGTTTTTCTACCCACTCAAATCTGCTTTTGAATCCCTCTAGTGAGTTTTTCATTTTAGTCATTGTGCTTTTCAGCTCCAAAATTTTTTTGGTTTGTTTTTGTGTTCTCTGTTTTTTTTATTGATTTTTACATTTTTGTTCATATATTTTCTTGACTTTTTCTTTACCTTGTTTTAGTTATTTGAATATCTTTAAGATAATTGTTTTAGTTTTTGTCTGTTAAGATTTTTCATCTGGTCTTTCTTGGAGACAGTTTCTCTTGTTTTTTTTTCTTAGGATTTTATTTATTTCAGAGAGAGTAAGTGGGAGCAGGGACAAAGGGAGAGAGAGAATCTCAAGCACACTCCCCACTGAGTGCAGAGCCCAACATGGGGCTTGATCTCATGACCATGAGATCACTGTCAGAGCTGAAACCAAGAGTTGGAGTCACCCAGGCACCCCAGTTTCTGTGCATTTTTTTTTTAAATAGACTTTCTTTTTTACAGAAGTTTTAGGTTCACAACAAAATTGGGTGGAAGATACAGATATTTCCATTGAACTTGCACACACATGTATAGACTCTTCCATTATCAACATCCTCCACCGAAGTGATATATTTGTCCCACTTAATGAATTTACATTGCCAAATCATTATCAGATGAACATAGTTTATATTAGGGATTCACTCTTGGTGTTATACACCCTGTGAGTTCAGATAAATGTATAATGACGTGTATCCACGCTTTACAGTATTGCATAGAGTAATTTCACGCTCATAAAATTCCTCTATGATCTACCTGTTCATCCCTTCCACATCCCCTAACCTATGGCAGCCACTGATCTTTTTACTCTTAGTTTTGCTTTTCCAGAATACTGTATAGTTGGAATCATACAGTATATAACTTTCTCAGATTGGTTCTTCCACTTAGTAATATGCATTTATGTATGGTTCCTCCAGTTTTCATGGGTTGGTCACTGATTTTTTTTTTTTTAGTACTGAATAATATTTTATTATCTGGATGTATCAATTCGTTTAAACATTTACCTACTGAAGAACATGTTTGTTTCCAAGGTTTGGCAGTTATGAATAAAATAGCTAAAAATTCTGTGTGCATACAGCTCTTTAACAATTTTGGATAAATAATGAGGAGCATAATTGCTGAATCTTATTGTAATAGTATGTTTAGTTTAGTAAGAAACCACCAAACTGCCTTCCACAGTGGCTGTATCATTTTGCATACCCATGTTGGTTAATACTGTTTTCCTTTTAATGGGCTGCATTTCACAATTTCTTTGTAAGCCCTGTGGGTTTGTTTTTGTTTTTGTTAAACTGAACATTTGAGCCTAATTGTGGCTCTGGACATCAGATTCTCTCCGTTTTCCAGGGTTTGCTGATTTTTTTGTTTTTTTTTTTGGAGTTCGATTTGCCAACATATAGCATAACACCCAGTGCTCTTCCCGTCAAGTGCCCCCCTCAGTGCCCGTCACCCAGTCACCCCAACCCCCCCCCCACCTCCCTTCCACCACCCCTTGTTCATTTCCCAGAGTCTGGTGTCTCTCATGTTCTGTCACCCTCTCTGATATTTCCCACTCATTTTCTCTCTTTTTCCCTTTATTACCTTTCACTATTTTTTATATTCCCCAAATGAATGAGACCATGTAATGTTTGTCCTTCTCCGATTGACTTCACTCAGCATAATACCCTCCAGTTCCATCCACGTTGAAGCAAATGGTGGGTATTTGTCGTTTCTAATGGCTGAGTAATACTCCATTGTATACATAGACCACATCTTCTTTATCCATTCATCTTTCGATGGACACCAAGGCTCCTTCCACAGTTTGGCAATTGTGGACAGTGCTGCTATAAACATCAGGGTGCAGGTATCCTGCTGTTTCACTGCATCTGTATCTTTCAGGTAAATCCCCAACAGTGCTGATTGTCATAAGTTGACTCTGGCAGGGACACATAAGCCTTGAGGTATAAATGTAAGGTCTTCTCAGGTCTTTTCTGAGCCTGCTCCTCTTCCTAGACAGGCACAGTGAGTTTCTAAATTCCTCTGTACATTCAAAGCAAATGTTCTAAATCTCAAATGTCAGACTCTGAGAAGGGGAAAAAGAAATGAAGGGGGAGGGGAGAAGAAATTAAAATGGAAAAGGGGGGATGCCTGGGTGGCTCAGCAGTTAAGCACCTGCCTTCAGCCCAGGGTGTGATCCTGGAGTCCCGGGATCAAGTCCCATATCAGGCTCCCTGCTTGGAGCCTGCTTCTCCCTCTGCCTATGTGTGTGTCTCATGAATAAATAAGTAAATAAAATAATAAAAAAATAAAAAATAAAATGGAAAAAGGCACTAGCTTTTTAAATCCTCTGGAAGTCTCTTAACTAGAAGAGAAGGACTCGGAACAGTGGGGCAACAACAGTTGCTCACCTACCTTTGTGTCTACATCTCCTTGATCTACAATCAAGAGTCCCAATCTCAAAAATAAGGACAAGGTCCTTGTTGTCAACTCTGAGTCCTGTAAGCTGTGTACAAGCAACTCCTGGAGTAAGGATGGCTCCCTGTCACAGGGCTCTGCTACAAGTTGGGATTGGCCAAAATTCATTAGAATTTACTACCTAAGCCTTCCCCCTGGAAATTGAAAGCCTTTCCTAGACTCAAGAGTTCTAAAAGAGTTACATCAGACAGATTCTGCCAGTGCAAATGTCTAGGTGGGGAGTCAGATTCCTGGTGCTTCCTACTCTGCCATCTTCTTAGAATCATCCTTTCATTGCTTTTTGAAAATTCCTTCACCCTCCTCTTTAGTGCCACTGTTGCTGTAAGTTAAGTTTCAGATCTGTTTTCTGTGGTCTGTATCTTATTCCTTCAGTTTTTTTTTTTTTTAAAGATTTTACTTATTTATTCATGAGAGACACACAGAGAGAGAGAGAGAGAGGCAGAGACACAGGCAGAGGCAGAAGCAGGCTCCATGCAGGGAGCATGATGTGGGACTTGATTCTGGGCCTCCAGGATCACGTCCCGGGCTGAAGACAGCGCTAAACCCCTGAGCTACTGGGGCTGCCCATTATTCCTTCAATTTCTATATCCCTGTGCCACTTTCACACTATATAAATTTTACGACACTATAATTCTGCTGTTTGGAATAAAGCAGATCTTTGTTCATCGTATCCGTCAAGAATGCTTGGGCTGGGGTGCCTGGGTGGCTCATTAAGTTAAGCATCTGTCTTTGGCTCAGGTCATGATCTCAGGGTCCTAGGATTGAGCCCCACAGTGGGCTCCCTGCTCACTGGGGAGTCTGCTTCTCCCACCCCCCTGCCCCATGCACTCTCTTCCTCTCAAATAAATGAATAAAATCTTTATTAAAAAAAAAAAGAATGCTTGCATTGTTTTGGCTTTTTACTTTCATAAAAATTTTAATATCAGTCTGTCCATATTCTCCATAAAATTTGAGGGGAGTATTTAAAATTAATCTGTGTATTAAACTTCATAAAAATGTTGCTTCGTATAGTCAGTGTACATTTAGAAATGCCTGTATATTTACTATCTTTTTTTCCCTCCACTCTTCATATTTTCTAATTCCTTTTGTCTGAATACCCTCTGGAATTTTCTTTAAGTAAATTTATAGGCCCTTTTATGTATCTAAAAATGTTTTATTTCACCTTCATTCTTGAATGATATTGTCTAGCTTGGTAATTAGCTCCTGCTTTGAAGATAACATTCTATTTTCTTTTGGCTTTGGTTGTTGTGGAGAAAATAGCTATTAATCAGTATGTTGCTCCTTTGAAGGTAATGTGTTTCTTTTTTATCTTTCCCCCGTTTTGCTTTCATTTGTCAAGGTATGATTTCCTCATTTTCTGATGAGGCTTCTTGAATCTGTAGAATAATATCTTTGATCAGTATAGGGAATTCTAAGCTAATATCTCTTTAGATAATACCTTCTCCTTTCTTCATGGGATTCCAGATGTGTATTGAGTCTTCTCAATCTGCCTTGTAGCCTTATTCTTCATTTTCTATATTTTTTACCCTTTTTGCTGCTTTCTTGATTGTTTTTATGATTTGTGTTTCAGCCTGTTCTTAGGCTATCTCCTTCATGACCTATCTTAAACCTGTCCTTCATGACCTTGATTTCAGTTATTTTGGCTTTTTAGTTCTAGTATTTCTTACTGGTTCTTTTTAAAATCTAAAATTTTTTTTCTTTAGTATTTCTAGTTGTCTTTCAGTTTTCAAGCTTGGCTTTTATTTCTTGGACACTAAGCAACTATTAAGCACAGTTCTACATTCTTGTGTGTGTTAATTTCATACCTGAAATCTTTAGGATCTTTTTCTTTTCTTTTTTTTTTAAGATTTTATTTATTTTTCCATGAGAGACAGAGAGAGGCAGATACATAGGCAGAGGGAGGAGAAGCAGGCTCCATCACTGAGCCACCCAGGCATCCCACTATTCCTTTTTTTTTCTGCTAAATTTTGTTCATGGTGCTCTTTTTCTTCCGGAGAGTTTTTAGAAATGTGTGTTATTATCAGATTAACCCCTAGGTGATTCCAGTATGCAGCAAGGGTTAAGAACCACTCCTTTGGTATACCATTTTGAAGAGGAGTTTAATGAACTAGTATTGCAGTAATTTTTTTTTTAAGATTTTATTTATTCACGAGAGAGAGAGAGAGAGAGAGAGAGAGACTGGCGGAGACATAGAAGGAGAAGCAGGCTCCATGCAGGAAGCCCGATGTGGGACTTGATCCCAGGACTTCAGGATCATGCCCTGAGCCAAAGGCAGACAGATGCCTAACCACTGAGCCACCCAGACATCCCACTACAGCAATAATTTTTAAACTGTATGTTCTTTAGCGATGTCACAGTGGTTACTTCCTGAGGAGACAGACTGGGCAATGTTAAATCCTTCAAGCAGACCAGTTTGATTTTTTTTTTATATGCTGGGATTCCATGTAACATCTCATTTGTTAAAAGAGTATCCTCGGTTAAAAAATTCTTACTGCCCTTGGCTCAAAGGTAAAATGGTTGTTAGTTTCTACTTAGTTTTTCAGTAATATGGGAGACTAGATAACTTGAAAGCCTTTTTGAATCAAAACACCTTTTAAATAACAGATTAGCTTGCCAGGAACTAAAGGGAATGCCAAAGGGCAAAAACAAATCTGGGAACCACTAGCGTTTGTTTGAACTGACTTTGGAGGTGCCCTGTAAGAATTTGCCAGGGTGGATAATATATTAATTAGCTTATATTGCTAAACAAACCACCTTAAAACATAGTGGCTTAAAATGGTTGTTTCCTAATAATTCTTTGATTTGGTAATTTGAGCTAGTTTCAGCTGGCTAGTTCTCGTCTTAGCTGGATTTAGTTCATCAGCTGATTATCTGGCTAAGAGCTGGGTGGTTTGGCAAGGTCTTAGCTGGGACAGCTTGTCTCTGCTCCAGGTTGTATGTCATCCTTTACATGCTAATTTTGGATTAGTCTCATGATAGTGGAACAGAGGTCCTAAAGAGAGAGAGGGAAAGAATGCAAAACCACTTGTAAGGCATAATATTAGATCAGGTATGCTGTCATTTCTGCCCCATTCTGTATTCAAAGCAAGCCAGAGGTTAGAGCCTAGATTTCAGACATGGAGAAATAGATTCCCCAACTTGATGAGAAACAGCTGCGAAAGTCATAGTGTAAGCATAATGGGTATAGCAAGAGGAATAATTTTGGCACTTTTGATAATATACCATAGAGGGCAAAGGAGTTTGGGACAGGAGATGAGACCTAAGAACTGATAGAAGCATTAGTGAGGCCTGAGAAACTATCTCCTCCAATTAAAATTACATCATGGAAAGAGTTCATCATGAAATATTCCCTTGTTGGCATAAGGTGGCATAAGGAGACTTCCTGTTCTTGGTTTAGTTTCTGTCTTGAATCTCCTCTATGAATTTGTAACCACAGGACTGTCCTTAGGTGAGTTTGGGGCTTGTCAAAATCATCCTGGATTGTTGTGTATATATTAAATTTCACGGTGTATAACGGGTTTTAAATGAAATAACAGGGTGGCAAATTTGGGGTTAAAAAATACTTCTAGAAATGGGATAAAACATTATCATTGAAATTTAAAAATAAAGTGGGTAATTAAAACAAGTTAGATATACTGCTAAAAAGAAAAGTAATGATTTGTAAAACATCCAAAGAAATTAAACACAAAGGGGCATGGGTATACAAGAGAGATTAAGAGACTGGTAGGATATATTGGAAAGTTGCAACATTTGTGTAATACTATCAAGGAGAAAATAATTGAATAAATGTGAGACAGATAGTATTTATAAAAATAACACTTAGGAATTTGCCAGACTTGATTGAAGCCGTCAGTCCTGAGATGGAGGAACAGAAGGCCTCAGCTGGATAATCATCTTTAATCCAAACATATAGTGTTCCTAAATATACAGTGGTGAAACATCAGAGGGAGTTCTATAGGTTCACTGATTAGTGGGTTTTTTCATCTTCAGGTCTGCAGTTTCTTAGGTTGGCTTTACTCTGCTACCTCCAAAGGAGCCTGAGTGCATAAGTATCAGTTTCTTTTTTTTTTCTTAAAGATTTTATTTATTTATTTATTTATTTATTTATTTATTTATTTATTTATTTATTTATTTATTTATGAGAGAGACACAGAGAGGCAGAAACATGGGCAGAGGGAGAAGCAGGCTCCATGTAGGGAGCCTGATATGGGACTCAATCTCAGTACTCCAGGATCACGCCCTGAGCTGAAGGCAGATGCGCTCAACCATTGAACCACCCAGGCATCCCAAGTATCAGTTTCTTTAGAAGAATATATTTATGTGTTGTTTGTTACACATACACACACACACACCTGATTGGTACTGGATTACTTGTCCAGTTCTTATTGTAAAACTTCTGATTGATGTCCAGATGGTGGGCCCTCATAGACCATAGCTTTAGGCTAGAATGTTAGAGGGAAGGGAAGGGGAGAACTTGGACAGTATAGATGCTCCCTCTTACGTTGAACCATCCCTTATAAGGGATTCTGGTATAGATGTGGGCCTTTTTAAATTTGGACATCTGTGGAAATTTTCTGGGTCATGCTTATGCAGCCTACATATGTGGTAGAGAATTCATTCAGTGTAGAATAAGACTTTTAATAGTATGTACAGAAAATTTTAGAACTATAATGGTTTTGTTAATGTATTTTGAAAGAGAAGAATTATACCAGTTAATGTTTGTGTGGTTTTCTTAATGTAAGTTGTTTGGAAGGTGACATTAAGTCTGAGATTTTCTATCATTTTACTCTAGGCAGCACACTTCTGCTTTTGTTCCTTCATCAGGACGAATTTATTCTTTTGGACTTGGTGGTAATGGGCAGCTAGGAACTGGTTCAACAAGCAACAGGAAAAGTCCTTTCACTGTGAAAGGAAATTGGTTCCCTTATAATGGGCAGTGTCCACCAGATATTGGTAAGTTTTCTTATATTAAAGATTTGCTACACACATTAAATTTATTGTTAAAATGTACCTCTTAAATGATGAAGTTTGCTGTATTTGAAGTGAAAGAATTCCAAAATAATATTGTTTAATGAAAAGAGCAAGATACAGAATAGCATATACATTTGCTGAATTTGTTTATACTTGCTTATTTATACATAAGGAAGCTCATGATAAATAAAGTAGTAAACGTGGTTTCAGAGGGCTGGACATATGGGAACTTGGGTGGTGGCTACATGTTAGTAGGCCCGGAATGTTTTGTTATGTGTAAAATACACATAACATAAAACTTATGAACTTAACCATTTAAGGTGTACAGTTCAGTAGTGTTCAGTACATTCACATTGTTGTGCAACTAGTCTCTAGAACTCTTCATCTTATAAAAGTAAAATTCTGTATTCATTAAACAGCAACTCTGCATTCACTCTCACTAGCTGGCAAATACTATTCTACGTTCAGTCTACGTATTTGATATGATTATATATACCTCATGTAAGTGGAATCATACAGTATTTGTCTTTTTTGTGACTGACTTATTTCATAAATTTAGCATGATGTGTTTAAGGGTCTATCCATGTTATAGCATGTGCCAGGATTTTCTTCCTTTTTAAAACTGAATAACATTTTATACATGTATGCCACATTTTGTTTATCTGCTCATCTGTTGGTAGACACATGGATTGTTTCTACCTTTTGTGACTATCATGTAAAAACATGGGTGTACCAAATATCTCTTGAAGACCCTGCTTTCAATTTACTTGGGTATATGCAGAACTTGAAAATATATAACAATTTCTATTTTCTTTCAAAGATTTTATTTATTCATGAGAGACACAGAGAGAGAGGCAGAGAGGCCGGCTCCATGCAGGGAGCCTGATGTGGGACTCGCTCCTGGGACTCTGGGATCATGCCCTAAGCCAAAGGCAAACGCCCAACCTCTGAGCCACTCAGGCGTCCAAACAATTTCTATTTTTTTTGAAATTTGAATCATATGGATATATTACCTATTCAGAGTGTTAATTTTTTTAATTTGTTTTTATATGCCTGCTGCTTTAGCCACATGGTGTGATTTATTTTTATTCTCTATTGTTTTTTCAGTAGATCTGGTTATTTTTTTCATTGGTACTAATTTACTAAAGAGTTTGAAATATTTTGAGTGCGTTTTCTTATTTACTTCTTAACATGCTGCAACTAAAATATACTTTTTAAAAATACATATATTTCCTTTATCATCCTAAATTATTCTTCAGGGTTCATTTCTGTGTCTGAGTTTCTTTGGGATTTTTCCTTGAATTGTGAGACTGAGGGATCTGCTGAGGTTTTACTTAGTGATGAGCATACAGCGAAGGTTGATATTTGAAAAGGTCCATAACTTTTTTTTAATGACCTTGAGGTTATTTATTTATTTATTTATGTAACTAAAAGACTATCTCAGTTATGCTTTTATTTAGCAAAAGTCAGAATACGATACACTTTTTTCTTGTTTCTGTTTCATTTTGTATTTTGTATATGTCTTCATTTTCTTCCAGTCACTATTAGGTTTAGAACATGCATTTATTTTAGTAATACTGTTCTTATGCCCTTAATGGCATGTTGATGTTTTACTATATCAGTTTCTTTCATGAAAAGCACTGTTAATAACATAACAAAGAGATTTTATAATTTAAAGCAGCATGAATATTGTAAGGAATCAATATTTGTATATTTGTAAAGTTTAGTCACTTAGAGGTGTATTTTGTTACCCTTGAAACAGTGTGCCTTGAAGTTATTTGTATTCAAATGGGAAAGGAAATGGAATTTTAAGATTAGTTGTTTCGCTGCAATTTAGTTTTATTGAAAAAATTATCATTCACAGTACCCAAAAGGTGTAAACAACTCAAGTATCCATCAACAGATGAATCGATTAAAAAAATGTGGTATATGCATGTAATCGAAAATTAGCCATAAAAAGGAGTTTTTGATCCATGCAACAACATGGATGAACCTTGCAAATATGCTAAGTCAAAAGAGCCGGACACAAAAGGACAATATATCATATGACCACTCTTTTTTTTTTTAATTTTTTTTTTTTTTAATGATAGTCACACACACACAGAGAGAGAGAGAGGCAGAGACATAGGCAGAGGGCGAAGCAGGCTCCATGCACCGGGAGCCCGGCGTGGGATTCGATCCCAGGTCTCCAGGATCGCGCCCTGGGCCAAAGGCAGGCGCCAAACAGCTGCGCCACCCAGGGATCCCCATATGACCACTCTTATACGATGTACTTAGAACAGTCATATGTACAGAGACAGAAAGTAGAACAGTGGTTACCAAGGACTTGGGGGAGGAGAGAACAAGGAGTTGTTTAATGGGTACAGAGTTTCCGAGTGGGTCTTTAGGTCTAAAATGAACCTTTTGTAGGCAGCATATCAATTGTTACTGGTTTTTTATTCATTCTAATATCCTAGGTCTTTCGATTGTAGCATGTAGTGCATTTACAATTCAGAGTGATTATTGAAAGAAAAGGATTTAGTTCTATTTTGTTACCTGTAAAGTTAGTTTCTGGTGATGTTCTCTGTTCCTTTCTAGTTTTTGTTGCTTTTGGTAGCTTTTTCCTCCACTCAGAGTCCTCCTTAATATTTCTTGCAGAGCTAGTGTAATAGAAACTCCTTTAGTTTTTGTTTGCTTGGGAAATTCTGAATCTTTCCTTCTATTTTGAATGATAGCCTTGCAGGATAAATTATTCTTGGCTACATGTCTTTCCCATTCAGCACGTTGAATATATCCAGCCATTCTCTTTAAGCCTGTTAGATTTCTGTGGACTTGGGATCCCTGGGTGGCGCAGCGGTTTGGCGCCTGCCTTTGGCCTGGGGCGCGATCCTGGAGACCCGGGATCGAATCCCACATCGGGCTCCCGGTGCATGGAGCCTGCTTCTCCCTCTGCCTGTGTCTCTGCCTCTCTCTCTCTCACTGTGTGCCTGTCATAAATAAAAAAAATAAAATAAATAAATAAAAATTTAAAAAAAAAGATTTCTGTGGACAGATCTACTGCAATCCTGATCTATCTTCCCTTGTAGGTTAAGGACTTTTTTCCCTTGCTGCTTTCAAGATTCTTTCCTTGTCTGTGTATTTTGTGAATTTGACTATGATATGCTTTGGCAATGGCCAGCTTCTGTTGAATTTAATAGGAGTTCTCTTTACTTCTTGAATTTTGATGTCTGTGTCCTGCCCCAGATTACTTAAGGGAAGTGTTCTGCTGTAATTTCAAATAAACCTTCTGCCCCTTTTTCTCTCTTCTCCTCATTCTTGGACTCCTATGATACAAATGTTATTACGTTTTAATAAGTCACTGAGTTCCCTAAGTCTGTCTTTGTGATCCATCGTCTTTGTTTCTCTCTTCTTTTCAGCTTCATTAGTTTCTGTAATTGTATCTTCAATATCACTGATCATTCTTCTCTGCTTCATCTGTCCTTGTTATGGCATCCATTTGGGTTTTCATTTCAGTTATAGCATTTTTAATTTCAACTTGACTAGCTTTTAGGTCTTTTATCTCTGCAGTAAGAGATTCTCTAGTGTCTTCTATGCTTTTTTCGAGCCCAGCTCATATTCTTATAATTGTTTTAAATTCTAGTTCAGAATTTAAGTTCTTACTTATATATATATATTGATTAAATCCCTGGCCATCATTTCTTCCTATTCTTTGTTTTGGGGTGAATAAGTTAAATAGATAAATAAATAAAGCAAAATAAAATAAAAAATTTTAAATTAAAAAAAATAAAGGAAGTTAGGTATGTTTTGATCTGCTTGTTAAGAGAAGCTTGAGAGACAAAAAAGAAAATTAAAAATTACAAAAATATGTAGAAAATTTAAAAATAAAATAAGAGAATTGCTTTTTCTGTATCCACAAAAACAAAAACGGTATCACCTCTACCAAATGCACTTCAAGCAGGGGAACCCCTTCTCCCGGTGCAACCAACAGGATCCTCAGACTACACTGTCTGCTCCCTGGGCTGTGCCCCGCTCCCCCACTGGAGCAGTGCCAGGTGTGACCCTGGCTATGACACTGACTTCCAAAACAGGCTCTGTGTTCCACAGTTTATAAAAAACTGGAAATATTGAAACCCTCTCCTTTTTTCCAGTCAGTGGTTTTGGGGAACAGTTTTCTTGTGCAGTTCTCTGTGTTTTTACTCTTTTTTTTTTCCTCCAAACTCTTTCTCTCTCCCATTCTCTCTCTCTACTCTCTATACCATCAGGGCTCCCTCTGCTGTGCAGTGCTGGTGGCTCTTTTCTCCTATGAATCAACTCTCCACAGTTCCTGCCTTCCATTGGTCATTTTTTTTTTTTGTTTGTAGCAGTGCAGCTTTATTCTCTAGGGCTTCTCATAGATTTCTTGGGTGTTCAGAATGATGTGATATTTAGGTGTGTGGGAGGGAGATGGCAGGCATAACATCACCTTACTCCTCTGCCATGTTAACCTCTCTCCCCAGAGTTTCATTAGGTCAGTGAAAACTTTCTGGAGATGAATAATGCTGATAGATGCATATTTTGAATACTTAATGCCACTGAATTGTATACTTTAAGTGGTTAAATGGGAAATTTTATGTATAGTTTACCACAAATTATATATACGTGTGTATCATATACATAATAGTTGATAATTATTTTGCATTGTACAGGGCTTTGTAGGATAAAAACTAGTTAAATGTCAACTGAAATTTTTTTATTTCAGAGGGGGTGGGCAGAGGGACAGAGTCTTCAAGCAAACACCCCACTGAGCAAGAGCCTGACAAGGGCTCAGTCTCATGACCCATGAGATCATGACCTGAGCTGAAACCAAGGGTTGGATGCTCAACCTACTGAGCCAACCAGAGTCCCAGTTAAATGTGAATTTAATTTGCTCAGTCACTTAGAGGTGGAAACCCCAGGTCCCTACCATAAATCACATTTTCAGCATAAACTATGTGATGTGGCCTCAAGGTCACAGGTAAACAAAAACATTCTTTTTTTTTTTTTTAATTTTTTTTTTTTATTTATTTATGATAGTCACAGAGAGAGAGAGAGAGGCAGAGACACAGGCAGAGGGAGAAGCAGGCTCCATGCACCGGGAGCCCGACGTGGGATTCGATCCCGGGTCTCCAGGATCGCGCCCTGGGCCAAAGGCAGGCGCTAAACCGCTGCGCCACCCAGGGATCCCTTTTTTTTTTTTTTTCAAACAAAAACATTCTTAACAGAATATTGCAGACTTTGGGATTATCCCCTTGGAGCTTGGTATGGGGCAGACCTTTCTTTAGAATGTATAAAGTTTGGACAAATGTATTTGTGTGGTAGGGTTGCTATAATAAAATATCACAAACTGTGGGTAATTTGAACAACATAAATTTGTTGACTCAGTTTTGGAGGCTAGAAATCCAAGAAAAAACTCACTTTCTTCTTTTTTAAAAAAAGATTTTAGGGATCCCTGGGTGGCGCAGCGGTTTGGCGCCTGCCTTTGGCCCAGGGCGTGATCCTGGAGACCCCGGATCGAATCCCACGTCGGGCTCCCGGTGCATGGAGCCTGCTTCTCCCTCTGCCTGTATCTCTGCCTCTCTCTCTCTCTCTCTCTCTCTGACTATCATAAATAAATTAAAAAAAAAAGATTTTATTTATTTAATTTTATTTTATTTTATTTATTTAATTTTATTTTTTTATTTTATTTTTTATTTATTTATGAGCATGCACAAGTGGGACAGGGGTGGGAAGAGGGAGTAGCAGACTCTCACTGAGCAGGGAGCCAGAACCAGACCCTGAGATCGTGACCTGACTAAAAGCACTTAGCCAACTGAGCCACCCAGGCACCCCAGTGTTTGTTTCTTTTGAGGGTTATAAGGAAGACTCTTTTCCACGTGTCTCTCCTAGCTTTTGGTGGTTTGCTCTCGATCTTTGGCATTTCCCGGCTATTAGATCACTGCCTTCATCTTCACATGGTGTTCTTTCTCCATGTGGATCTGTGTCCAGATTTCCCCTTTTATAAGGACATCAAGTCACCACACCCATAAGAGGCTCACCATACCTATTATGACCTTAGCTTAACTAATTACATCTGCAGTGACCCTATTTCTGAACAATGTCACATTCTAAGATACTTAGAATTAGGACTTATGCATATGAACTTTGGGGAGACAAATTCAACCCATGATAATATCCCAGAACGTTTTACTGTGGCATCATTGGCAGCGGCTCCATAAATACAGCCAACCTTTCTGCCTTAAAATGACTTGTCATTCTTAATTCAATATCCAGTTCTCAAATATGCTTTTCAGATAAGTACTTAGCTGCATAGTTGATTTGTGCAATCAATATGAGAAAGGTACAAACTATAACAAGGAGAACAGATTCTTACCAAACCTGTGCAAATAATGATAGTAATATTTAAAGGAGACCAATAAGAGTTTGAATTCTCATTGAATTCTGGGGATCAGCAAGAATCAGATATAATTTTTTAAATTGACTTATAACATTATTTTCAGGTGTACAACATAATGATTTAATATTTGTATATTTTGCAGAAATGATCACCACAATAAGTCTTATTAACATCTGTCACCATAACTATAAATTTTTTCTTGTGATAAAAATTAAGATTTACTCTCAGCAACTTTCAGATAGGCAGTACAGTATTATTATTTAGTCACCACGTTCTACATTATCTCTGTGATTCATTTAATACCTGGATATTTGTACCTTTTGACCCCCTTCACTTGTCCACCGTCCCACCCCACCCCCCCTTACCTCTGGCAATGACCAGTTTGTTCCCTATATCTATAAGGGTTTTTTTTCCCCCTCAGATTCCATGTAGAAGTGAGATAATACACTATTTGCCTTTCTATGACTTATTTCACTTAACCTACTACCCGCAGGGTTCATACATGTTGTAACAAATGGCAGGATTTTCTTCTTTTATATGACTGAATAATATTCCTGTGTGTATCACATTTTCTTTAATGATTCATCTATCAGTGGACACTCAGGTTGCTTCCATGTCTTAGCTATTTTAAGTATGCTGCAGTGAACATGGGGGCATATATTCTCAAGTTGTTTTTTTTTTTCATGTTCTTTGGGTAAATACACAAGTGGAATTGCTAGGTGATGTGATAATTCTTTTTTTGATTCAAGAAATCTTCATACCATTTTCTATAGTGGCTGTACTAAATTTACATTCCCATCAACAGGGCACAAAGGTTACCTTTACTCCACATTTTCACTAGCACTTGTTATTTCTTGTGTTTTTGTTAGTAGCCAGTCTTGCAGGTGATATCTCACTGTGGTTTTGATTTGTTTTTCTCTGATGATTAGTGATGTTGAGCACCTTTTCATATCCCTGTTGGTCATCTGTATGTCTTCCTTGGAGAAATGTTTATTCGGATCCACTATTTCATTCTTCTGCATGTGGCTGCCCAGTTTTTCCAACACCATTTATTAAAGAGATTGTCCTTTTCCCGTTGTGTATTCTTGGCTCCTTTGTCATAAATTAATTGACCATATATGTGTGGGTTTATTTCTGGACTCTCTTTTCTATTCCATTGATCTAAGTGTTTTTATGCGAATACCATATTGTTTTGATTATTTATAGTTTTGTAATATGGGTTCAACCCTACCCTAGCCCTTGGTTATCTCTCAAACCTTTGTGATTGTCTAAGCAGTCTTTCATTTTTAGTGGCTCCTAGTAATTGAGAGTGTGCCAAGGCCTGTGGGTGTCCCAAATGAGAGGATCTCAGGAAGCAACTAGATTCAGGCTGATTGGAAGGCAGATTCTCAGGCAGTAGCTTTTAAAGTATGCAAATATGTACAGTCCTGTGGGGACCATATGTGAAAGTCCCACTAGCCACCGGAGAGCCTAGAAGGGTTGCTTGGGCAGTAGCCATGAAAATCAGTACACCAGAAATGGTCCATCCTCCTTTCCAGGAGATAGCAGTGACTCATAGTAATGCAGAGGGACAGGGCAAAGATGGTATCTGCTAGCCTTAATCCCCAGAGATCACCTTAGTTAAGTCACTAGATGTATGTTAAACCAGAAGCCAGTCCCTAAGTTAGAAGCTCCAGAACATGCAAGTAGGCCTTTTTCACAGAAAGACTGGGGATATATTTCAGTCTGCTGTTTGTGCTGTGGCTGGAAAATGATAGCCAGCTAAGAACTGTCTCTTTGATCTGGATCCCTGTTCCCAGAATACAAGTATCGCAGTCCACCACAGCCAGGCAATCAAAGGGCATCCACTAGGTGGCAGCCACAAAAACCAGGGCACTAGATGTGTATACAGCTCCCCTCTGGGAGGTAATGGAACTCTGGAATGTAGCAGAGGGAAAGCACAGAGAATAAGGCCCTCCTTCTGAGGTTTCTGGAGAGGATTACAGTAGACCCTTAGACCTGTTTGTAATTAGAAGCCTGCGTCTCAGGCCACAGCTACAAAGATAAGCTAAGAGGACTTTCACAGAAAGATTGAACATCTCCATACATTGTCTCTTGCTGTATCCTAGAGGTGGTAGCTGTTTAAGAACTCTTTTTTTTCTGTTGATTACAGTCCTGTGAAATCTGTGAATATAAGCCCTATTGGCCTCCAAAGCCAGGTGACCTAGAGGTCCCTGGGCAGAGCCACAAAAATTGGGATGCCAGACCAGGATACAAGCTGTTTTCCAGGAGATACTGGCAAGTTGAAGTGAGGCAGAGGGAAATACCATTTTTAAATGTTTCATTTTGGGGCACCTGGGTGGCTCAGTCAATTAAGTGTCTGCCTTCAGCTCAGGTCATGATCCCAGGCTCGTGAGATCGAGCCCTGCATCAGACTTCCGGCTCAGTGGGGAGCCTGCTTCTCCCTTTTCTCCCCACTTGTGCTCTCTCTCACTATCTCTGTTACTGTCTCTGTGTTTCATTTCAGCTTAACAAAGCAGAATTTACAAAATTATGAATTAGATACCTTTAGAAGGACAAATAGTTCCCTTATATATTCAAAAAACAATATTAAAACAAAATTAACTCTATCATGAATAAATAAAATCTTTTTAAAAAAATAAAACAAAATTAAACGTTATTCTAAACAGATAACCACAATAAATTTTCTTCATCAGTTTGTTCATTCCAGTGTAAAGTGTTCTTAAGTCTGTTGGATTTTGGATTAGCAGTTTCATAAACTACTTAGCAACTTTAAAAAAATTATAAATAAAAAATTATGAACAAATATTTTTTAAAAAATCTTTAAATAAATGTAGAGGACTCTTCTTATAGATGAAAAAATGTTGAAATATAACATAATCCTGAGACCTAATGTACCAGGAATATCAAGTGAAGAGATTGAATAAGTTAGGCATCGGTATTTTTTTTTTAAAAGATTTTGTTTATTCATGAGAGATACAGAGAGAGAGGCAGAGACACAGGCAGAGGGAGAAGCAGGCTCCATGCAGGGAGCCTGATGCGGGACTCGATCCCAGGACTCTGGGATCACATCCTGAGCCAAAGGCAGATGCTCAACCGCTGAACCACCCAGGTGTCCCGGCATCAGTATTTTTTATAAGACTTCCTGGGTAAGTCTGAAATACTTACAAACCATTTGCAAACCAAGGAGATACTAGATGTGAATTAAAGCAGTAAGAATATACCACAAAACATTTAAAATAACAGTTAAATAATAACTGAAAGTAGGACCAGAACTTTGATAAATATAGGAAAATTAGAACAATTCCATAAAAGTTTTGAATTGTGTTTTACTTCATATTGAAACATAATGAAAGCAGGGATATTGACAAATATCCAGGGACTTTTAAAATATTTATTTATTTATTTATTTTTAAAGATTTATTTATTTATTTATGATAGACATAGAGAGAGAAAGAGAGGCAGAGACACAGGAGGAGGGAGAAGCAGGCTCCATGTCGGGAGCCCGACGTGGGACTCTATCCCGGGACTCCAGGATCGCGCCCTGGGCCAAAGGCAGGCGCTAAACCGCTGAGCCACCCAGGGATTCCCCTAAAATATTTATATTAATTACATTTTACCATATAAATTTAACTTAGGGAAGATAAAGTATCTTTTCTGATTTGACATCTCTTTTTATGCAACTCTTAAAATAGTAACACGTCATACAAACTTGATTATTTCTGGCATCTCTTCTTATGTAATAAAAGAACAACTTTTGTGATTCTCCAAGGCCTCTGGGAAATTTCAAAGATATTTTCACTAATACATAAAAAGTATCTTAGATGTTTTAATTTTTTGTTTAGGATATAATTTTGCAGATCGTATTAGTTTGCTAGAACTGCCATAAAAAATACCACAGACTGGGTGGCTTAAAAAACAGAAATTTATTTTCTCACAGATTGGCAGCTAGAAGCCTATGATCAAGGTATCATGTCAGCAGTTTTGGTTTCTTCTGAGGCCTCTCTCCTTGGCTAGTGATGACTCCCTTTTCCTATGTCCTCACATGGCTTTTTTTCTGTGTATGCATCTTTTCCCTTTATTATAAGGACAACCAGGTATATTGAATTAGGGCCCTACCCTAACAGCCTCTTTTACCTTCATCACCTCTTTAAAAGGCTCTATCTCTAAATACAGTTATATCCTGAGTTAACTGGGAGTTAGGACTTCAACATATGAATTTTTGGGAAACAAACTCATAATAGGAAGGCAAAAATCAAAGAAATTGTGAGAGGAGATTTGAACACTTTATTAAGATACGATTATTGATGCTAGAAACAATATTTAGTTATCTTTTATTAAAGTAACAGTAAAAGATTTCAAAATAAATGTAGAGGGTAATGAGATTGAAAAGAACTTTTTGACTCTTTTAAAACTAAGGGACATTTGATTTTTCCCCCTTAAATAAGGAAAAACAATAAAGTCAACATAACGCATCGAAAACTATTCTAATAAGACACATAATTTTTGCTAACAGATTACACACATAAAAGTAAAGAATGACATTTTATATCATAGGTGAAGGCATCAATCAGTAAACCATGGGAGCACACCCTAAGATACTAACACATTTTATAGCTTCTTTCAGAGTCAAATATAAACCAAGGTAAGGAGTACCTGGGTGGCTCAGTGGTTGACCCTCTGCCTTCGGCTCAGGGCGTCATCCTGGATCCTAGGATCAAGTCCCACATTAGGCTGTCCCTGTGGGAAGCCTGCTTCTCTCTCTGCCTGTGTCTCTGCCTCTCTCTCTCTCTCTCTCATGAATAAATAAATAAGATCTTAAAAAAAAAAAACGGCAAATGAAATTCACTTGCCACGTTGTCTTCATTTATGTTCTTTCATATTCGAAAACAAATGGGCTTGCTTCAGGATCGTGGTGTTATGTTAGAGGGTTCGTGAACTCAAAATGACTTTTGTATTAATACTAAAATGTTATCTTTATTAACATGGAGTGTGTTTATTATTGCTGATCTTTAAATGGATCAGTATTTTAAAATTTTCAGTTATAGGGGCACTGGGTGGTTCAGTTGGTTAAGCATCCAACTCTTGATTTCAGCTCGTCATAATCTCAAGGTCCTGGAATCGAGCCCTGCATTGGGCTCCACACTCAGTGGGAGTCTACTTGAGAATTCTCTCCTCTGCCCTTCACCCCCGCTCCGATGCTTTCTCTCTCTTCAAGATAAATAAACCTTTAAAAATTTTTTTCTTAATTTTAAATTTGAATACAGTAAGTATTAGTGCTTTTTACCCCTTAAACTCTGTTTAAGAAGCTATTTGGGGTCCTGAATGTCCTAAAAGTATGAAGGAATTCAGAGACAATAAGAAACTACATCTTTTCCTTGTAAATCAAAAGCACTTACAAGGGCACGTGGGTGGCTCAGCTGGTTAAGCGTCTGCCTTCTGCTCAGATCATGATCTGAAATTCAACCCTAGGTTGGTCTCCCGATTTGCCTCTCTCTCTCCCTCTGCCCCTCCCTTTGCTTATGCTCTTCAGGCTCTCTCTCTCAAATAAATAAAATCTTTTTAAAAAAATTCTACATAGTTGTATCTCTGTCAGTATTGCTACTACATAGAAGTACAATTAGCAGAATATTAAGTAGCTCAGTGACACCTTTCAGGTGGAAATATTCCTGAAGTGTCCTCTAATCAGAGCTTAGTAATCGGAGGGGAAGGAAGGCGCAGGGGCCCCACTTCAAAGTCTTCAAAATTTTTTCTGACAATATAAAAAGTATTTTGTTAAAAAAAAAATTTGTAAAGAGCAAGGAGACTGTGAAATAGCTTTCCTAGATATGGCAATATATATTATATAAAACTGTAAAAAATCAGATTACTGGTATCTACATAGATATTGAGATCATTATAATTTAATGGAAAGTCTGGGGGTGGGTATTCCATGTAGGTATTGTATATAAGCTGTTTCAAGTTCATACTCTAGTTGCTTAATAATGGTTCTTGGAGATTTATATTGAGAAGGTCGTAGAGAACACTTTTGGCAGAGAAGAATATCAGTGTTGTTTGGCGCTATGGTTATGGGTAGAAGAGGTAATACGTTTTTATAACTTTAAAACTAAGTATCGGGGATCTCTGGGTGGCTCAGCGGTTGAGCACCTGCCTTCAGCCCAGGGCGTGATCCTGGAGTCCCGGGATCGAGTCCCACATCAGGCTTCCTGCATGGAGCCTGCTTCTCCCTCTGCCTGTGACTCCTGTGTCTCCGCCTCTCTCTCTCTCTCTCTCTCTCTCTCTCAACGTGTCTCATGAATAAATAAAATATTTTTAAAAATAAAAATAAAACAAGGTATCACTGACCTGAGAAGGGGAGAATTACTCAATACATGAAAATTGGGGAGAAAAGGTCAGTTTAGATCCTAACCTAGTAGTGTACACTAAATTATAAAGTGAAATAAAGAATAAAATGTTAAAAAGTTCTTAAGACAAGAAAATAATTTTCTGATTTAAACATCGGAAAACCCTTGAGGCTCCTGGCTGTCTCAGTTGAAAGAGCATGAAGCTCTTGATATCAGGGTTGTGAGTTCGAGCCCCACATTGAGTATAGAGATTACTTAAAAAAACAAATGAACATAGGAAAGCCTTTTCAATATTATGGCAATGAAAGTTTTCATAAAGAGATAAATACTTAAATTCCTTAAGGATTTATAATTCTGGGGATGTCTGGGTGGCTCAGCGGTTGAGTGAATCTGCCTTCAGCTCGGGGCATGGTCCTGGAGTTCTGGGATCGAGTCTTGCATTGGGCTTCCTGTGTGGAGCCTGCTTCTCCCCTCTGCCTCTCTCTTTCTGTGTCTCTGATGAATAAATAAATAAAAATCTTTAAAAAGAAAAATAATTTATAATTCTGTAGCAGCCATGATCACAATAACACAAGGTAAAGAATTAGTCAACTAAAGGGTTGGGGGGGTGGTCAGGAGTAGGATGACAGAATGTATTATATTTGGAAATAATGAGCCTTAGGTTACAGTATTGAGCTTTGATGTTTTGATATGTGATACCTCTAAGTACTAGCCCAGCAGTACATTTTTTCCCCCAGCAGTACTTTTGATAATAGAAACTCTTTTCCATTTTGAGAAGCCAAAAAGAAGAAAAGGAGAGGCTTTGAATATCTTTTTGAAAAAGAATTTTATTGCCTTAACTTTACTGCTACTAAATTTGCTTATTAATTTTTTCGGACTAGATTTGGGGTTTTTTTTAAGATTTTTTTGAGGGGGGTAGATAGATACAGAGTAGGGGAGAGGCTTAAGCAGACTCCCACTGAACAAGGAGTCCAATGATGCAGAGCTTGATCTCATGACCCTTAGATCACGACCTGAGCTGAAACCAAGAGTCAGAGCTTAACTGACTGCATCAGCCAGGTGTTCCTGGATTTGGGTTTTATTGATAACTGGTTTCCAGTGAAGAGCTGTGTGTGTCATCTTACTTTTGTACAGCTATATTAAGAGAAAATAATTTTGCATTAATGAGTATTTTACTCAAGCTTTAACAGTTACTTTTTTTGTTGCCATTCTTTTAAAAAATGAATGTTCTTAATTTTTATTTTATTCTGAGCTGTTTTTTTATATACCATTCATGCAATTTTTATATCGTCTTCAGGTTAAATTAAAATATATTGAGATAACACATAGACTGGAAAACACCACTTTTTTGACAGGCTAGAAGAAAGACTTGTAAACTTACTAAGTGCTGCTTAGGCTTCTTGAATCATTCAGTGTGTATCACTCCGTGAGCCTCATTTCCATAGTAATCAAAACAGTCCAAGTCAGTTTATATCATTGAATGGCTGAATGGAAGGTCTAATTGAGTTACATGATTAAGAGAAAACACAAAAGCATATCTGATGTTCTGAAAAATGTCACGTAAATCTTGAATTTCTTTACATTTTGTTTTTTTTTTTTTTATAGATTCTGAAGAATATTTCTGTGTGAAAAGAATTTTCTCAGGTGGAGATCAAAGCTTTTCACATTACTCTAATCCCCAGGTAACAGTAGTCATACAAATAATTACTAAGCTGAAATGGTTTTGAAGAATTTTTAAAGCCCATGTTAATGTTCTTTGTGTGTTACAAAGTAATTGCCTTAAATTTTTTTGCCCCCAAGTCTACAGAATTTTTCTGATCCAGTTGATAAGTATTGTTTCAGGTATTTTAATAGAGATACACTCTGTTAAAACAAATACATAGTGGAAATGTGTCTTGGTTTAAGTCATATATATCTTCTCTCTGACTAATCTGCCTATTTTAAATTTAGAACTGTGGGCCACCAGATGACTTTAGATATCCTGATCCTTCAAAGCAGATCTGGACTGTGAATGAAACTCTAATTCAAAAATGGCTGAGCTACCCATCTGGGAGGTTTCCTGTGGAGATAGCCAAGTAAGAAAAACATTTTACTTACACAACACAAACAAAACCTCTTATCTCCATGGTAGGGTATCTTGTACTTAGAAGGTTTTTTTTTTTTTTTCAAGATTTTATTTATTCATAAGAGAGTGAGAAAGAGGCAGACATAGGCAGAGGGAAAAGCAGGGAGATACAGGGAGCCTGCTGCAGTACTCAATCCCAGGACCCCAGGATAACGACTTGAGCCAAAGGCAAATCGATGCTCAGTCACTGAGCCACCCAGGTGCCCCAGAGGTTTTTATTTAAATAAATACTTCATTAATATGACTCACCAAAAAAAAAAAAAAAATCATTCACCAAATGGTTTACATACGTAAGTTTAAATGTCTAGAATTTCTATAATCATGGATATTTTAAGAGATCTCTTAAATTTGTGTAAGTTGAAATTCTTTCATATATATAATGTTAATTGATAATTTAAAATGCTAAATACAATCATTTTAGGATTGGGTTTGAAATAATGTTACTTCAGGCTTCCTAGTGGTCACTATCTTTTAACTTTTCTACTCCCTAAAAGACTTAAGTATTACTTCTTTCTTGAATATTTTGCTTATAGATGAACTTGTTTAGTACTTAGAGTTTTCTATTATTGCAGGTGGCACTGGTTTTGGAGATGAAGGACTATATCTGATAAGCTGCTTTTTTAAGTATAGATGGTTTTTCCAAATTAAAATTTTTCTTAAAAGCCCAAAGTACAGACTTTAAAAAGATAACATCCTAGATTAGATTTACCACTATGTGTGATTAAGAAAATTAAATGTATATGTTTATGTAAAAAAAGAAATTAGCAACATTAGCTTTGTGTCTAGGGTCATACCATCCTGAATGCGCCTAATCTCATTTGATTTCAGAAGCTAATTAAGTAGGGTTAAGACTGGTTAATACTTGGGTGGGAGACCACCTGAGAATACTGGGTGCTGTAGGCTTAAAACAAAAAGGAAAGAACATCAGATTTGTTTAATGAATCAGAGGATGAGAGTAATGAGAAAGTCTAGGGTAAACAGCAATTAATACTTTTATCAAGTGTTACTTAATCTTTAATAATTTATAAAATTCTGATTTATACTAGTTGAGTTATTGGTTAGAGGAGTGCTCTGTGGTGTTAAGTATTAAATATTTTTATTAAAAAAAAATGAACAGGGATCCCTGGGTGGCACAGCGGTTTGGCGCCTGCCTTTGGCCCAGGGCGCGATCCTGGAGACCCGGGATCGAATCCCACGTCGGGCTCCCGGTGCATGGAGCCTGCTTCTCCCTCTGCCTGTGTCTCTGCCTCTCTCTCTCTCTCTGTGACTATCATAAATAAAGTTAAAAAAAATTTAAAAAAAAATGAACAGATTTTTCATTTTGTGATTCGGGGATTTTTCACTTTCTTTTTAGTGAAATAGATGGAACATTTTCTTCCTCTGGCTGTCTAAATGGAAGTTTTCTAGCTGTTAGGTAAGTGGTAATTCTTTGGTATGCAGAATTTTTCAAATTTATTGTATTAAGTAATAAATAAGTGAAATAACTTTAAGGTTTTATTATTTTCCTTCTCTCTGTCTCCTTTTTTTGTTTTTTTTTTTCTTTTATAGCAATGATGATCACTATAGAACAGGCACCAAGTTTTCAGGGGTTGATATGAATGCTGCTAGGCTTTTATTCCACAAACTTATACAACCTGATCATCCTCAGATATCTCAGCAGGTTTGTTCTTAAAGTATTTTATATTTGTGTCATGTAGCCTGTTGGACTTTACATTCTATGTTACTTTGTATATTTATAGCCTAATTAACTTCAGTTTCAAATGCTTCATTATGATGTATTTTCTATGATTTTATTATATAAGCTAATATAAGAATTAAAATAAGGTTTTATCTTAGAACATTTGTAATTTAGCTATCAAATATCTATAAATCTTTCCAGATATTTGAGTAAACCTTTAACTACTTAACATTACAGTGTTGGTTAAGTCTTTATATAGGTATAGCTATAGAGTTTAATTGAGACAAGATTTTTAAAATGCTTGTAGCAATTCTTAGACATTTTCACTGTGCTTCAAAGTACATTCAGTGATTCATTGTAATACATATATTTTTTACCATTTCATGTTTGCTGTGTTTATGATTTTTCTCCTTTTTTGAAGTACATTCATTTTAAATAAAGTAGGTTTTACTTTTTGTCAAAATATAGGTGGCAGCTAGTTTGGAAAAGAATCTTATTCCTAAACTGACTAGTTCCTTACCTGATGTTGAAGCATTGAGGTTTTATCTTACTCTACCAGAATGTCCCCTGATGAGTGATTCCAACAATTTCACAACAATAGCAATTCCCTTTGGTACAGCTCTTGTAAATCTAGAAAAGGCACCACTGAAAGTACTTGGTAAGGATTTTGGTATTTTTTTTCTTTTGTAACTTTTTAAATGAAAATGCTAATAAGTTTTTAAGTTTTTGCTGACTTAAATTTTGCTACCCTGCTTATTTGACATTGTCTTAAAGAAAAATGAACTTGTTTTTCTTTCATTGCTTTTTTCTAGTCATGCTAGTTATTAGAGGCAAAGCATGTAAATATTAAAATTTAATCAAATACAACAGTAGAGACAGTATCTGGAAAAATAAAAACTGTTTTCCTTCCCTCATCCCCTTGGTCTTGCTATTAAAGAAAGGAGGAGGAACAATTAAAACTGAACAGACATGGATATTAAATCCTCTTTGAGCTCTGTTAATTCTTTGCCTTGTATATCTCTCACTTGCTAATTTCCCAATGTTTGATTTTATTTCTCAACATGTAGATGAGAGTCTACCACTAATCTGATCTTATTTTTCTATCTACTGCAATTTTTTGCCCTAAATTTTTCTCAGCCTTAGTTTTCAAGTTTTAAAGATTTCATCTCTCTCTCCTGGCCATTACAGTTTGCTTGCTACATTTAACCCAATACTTCCCTCCCTGATAGTATTTATTGGTTAGTAAAACTAAGATATATAGAAGTCATAAAATCAGTACAAAAAGTTTTAGGCTGAGAGTGAACAGAGGAAGTAGCAAGCAAGGAGGAGAATCCTTGATTCTGGGCAGCCCCGGTGGCCCAGCGGTTTAGGGCCTCCTTCAGCCCAGGGTGTGATCCTGGAGACCCGGGATCGAGTCCCATGTCAGGCTCCCTGCACAGAGCCTGCTTCTCCCTCTGCCTGTCTCTCTCTCTCTCTCTCTCTCTCTGTCATGAATAAATAAATAAAATCTTAAAAAAAAAATCCTTGATTCTGAGATAGTGAATAAAAGTGAAGCAGTATTCATAAGAATATTGTTTCCATGTTGTCAGAAATACTAGTATTTCTATCTGCTTCATAGGATTATGGTGTTTGTAGTTAATAACTACAAACATAGTGAATATGGGGAAGAATACTTTACATTATTTTCTGTATCCATTTTTCAAGAGTACCTTGCATTTTAAAAGTGGTGCTTCACAATATTTCAACTTTATGTTAAATTAGAAAATAAAACTTGGAAAGATCCCTAATATTGGGATTTTAGAGTGTTTAAAAATTAAAATTCTTACTTTCAGAGGACCTTTTTTTTTTAAGGTGTGGTATGAGTTTTTAAGTTTATTATTTTTAGTAATCTGTACATCCAACATGGGACATGAACTCTCGACCCCACAATCAAAAGTCATGTGCTATTCCTTTTTTTTTTTTTTTAATTTTTATTTATTTATGATAGTCACACACAGAGAGAGAGAGAGAGGCAGAGACACAGGCAGAGGGAGAAGCAGGCTCCATGCACTGGGAGCCCGACGTGGGATTCGATCCCGGGTCTCCAGGATCGCGCCCTGGGCCAAAGGCAGGCGCTAAACCGCTGCGCCACCCAGGGATCCCTTTTCCCTTTTTTTTTTTTTTTTAATTTTTACATGTGCTATTCCTATTGAGCTAACCGAGTGCCCCCATCCCCCAAAGTACTTTTTAATAACTGATTTTAATATTAGGTATAGTAATGAGTTTTTAATGTAATTTAAGAAGCCAAGAAATGCATTCAGTAGACCTTTCCTACTTTATTTTTGCTTCTAAGAGCTTGTAGAACAGTATTCTTTAGCTTGAGAGTAGATGGTATCTGTAAATGGTAGAAATGTTACATAAAATACTGTGTTTTTTATGTCTTTGTGAAATTTTGAAAGGGTTAAGACCGCTGCTTTTAGAAGAAAAGTCTTGTGTGATTTTGAAAAAAATTCATTTTATTTGTATATTCACCCTTTAATAACAGAAAACTGGTGGTCAGTACTTGAACCTCCACTATTCCTCAAGATTGTAGAACTTTTTAAGGAAGTTGTGGTACATCTTTTGAAACTCTACAAGATCGGCATTCCCCCTTCTGAAAGAAGAATTTTCAACAGTTTTCTTCATACTGCATTAAAGGTTTTAGAAATATTGCATAGGGTATGTCCAATAGTTATTTTATTTTCCTCTTTCCTCATTGATGCTAACAGATTGATGTTTATTTTATCATTAATATTATAGGTTTAGGTTAGCGTAAGAGATATAGATTACAGATATTTGGAAAAGTTACCTAAGTTTTTCTGAAAAAAAAAAAAAAAGTTGGAGCTCTGTTAGGCATTTGTAGGTAACTTGTCTGTAGTTGGGCAGAACAATAGCATACTAATGAATTAGAATTCTACTTAACATTTCCCTTTGAAGAACATAATTTATTAGTTTAAATATAGTTTTGTCATTTATATGTGGTTATCATATGAGAGATTGCATCCTGGTTGTGATGATGAACATTTAAACTCAAGATCTTTGCTATTGGGTATTAATGGTTTCAATCGAAGTAGAATGTTTCATTTGAAATAAACGACTAACTTGAAATTGGAACCATATATAATTCATTAATTTGCCTATTGTTCTTTCCTGCCCTTCTTCCCAGTGTAACAAATAGTAACCTTTACACTTGTAGCAGTTCAAAGTTATGGGAAGAAGTAGAGTCTCAGCTGTTTCATTAAAGATGGATTTGAGACATCCCTGACAGCTGGTAGGTATATCTCTGTTATGCCATTTGGTATTCTTGCGAAGCTATTTTGGGAGACATGACGTAAGGGAGAAGCATGTTTCTTATCTCTAGAATGACTGAAAAACCCAAACAAACCTAATCTTTAGTTTCCTCTCCTTAATAGCTTCTTTAGCATTTTCAGACCCTTTTTCCATAGTACTAAGGGAAATGTTAAGGAATAAAAGAGATAGTACTGCTTATTCTTCCAGTGTAGTTCCTGGGTATTTCCTTTTTTCCTTATTTACTTTTTTCTTTGGTATTGAGTATTTTCAAGATTCCTAGTAAAATAGTCATTTCTCTTATTATAATTGATGAGATGATTGCCATTTCTTCCCATGGGAAACAAATCATTCTTAAACTTGCCTTTCCTGGAATAAGACTTCTTCCAGCATTTTAGGGGTAATTGGATTCTGCAGTAAAATGCTGTTAAGATCCTGTGTCCTCATAGGATGAGTCTCTACTTTTCTGTATGCCTTTTGTCTAGGATTCAGGAGATTAACTAGATTTTTTTTCTAACCTCTGGATTCTCTTTTCCTGTTACTTCAGTGAACCATCCTTTGTCAGTTGGACTCTATTGCCAAATAATTATTCACTCTCTCACTTCTTTATCTACTTATCTTTATTACCCCTTTAAAAAAATAATTGTTTTCCTTAGCTGTGTCTTTTACCACAAGTTAAAGGGAAGGTGGGAGAAGGAGGGGAAGTTGAACTTTTCTTCATAATTAAAGACAGAGCTTGAGCAATTAGCTTAAAGTGCTTTGCCTAGTTCAGAAGCCTCAACTTCTACTGAGATAGAACCCTATGGGGCTCCATCTCCAGAGACTTTTTTGATGGAGCTGTACTTGAGATACTAGGATCCTTCTTCTTGCTGGCTAAAAGGGATGGGGAAATCATTTTAACAGTGACCAGAATTAGAACCTCCTCTGAACATTAATTCATGTGAGCACTTTACATATATTCTTCATTTAACTTTGTAAATTCTGAATAGTTTATATTTTGCCCTTTAATCTAAATGTCAAAGGTCATAAACTAGTAAGTAGCAGAGTTGAAATCCAAATCTACTTCCAAAGTCCCTGCTGCTTCTAATGTATTTCTCTATCCGCAGGTATAGTAATAGAACATGTTTAGAAGAGGATTTGCTTTTATTTTATGCCCCTATATCTGTAGGCTCATACTTAAATAATTGTAGATAGCATTTTATTATTAAAAGACCATTTTTTGCTGCTTCTAGTGTGATTAAGACTTTAACAAGTCTTTTTTATCATATATGTAAATGGAAAAATTATCTATACAATAAGGATTACTAGCCTTGATAGTTTCCCAGGATTAATGTATTATTCTAATTATACAATATATGTAATCTACATTCATAAGGCACTCATTTTATTAACCAACACTACCACTATTTGGATGGGAAACAGCTACTTTCAGTTTGATTTATTGGGTTATGAGGAAATGGGTTTGTTGTTTTAAGTTGTTATATACTCAGAAGCAGAATGATAATGATATTAATGTCTGAAGCATCTCTTACTGGAGGGTCTTTAGGGCAATCATTTATCTTTCTCCTCCTCCTTACTTTGGAGAAAACTTTCCTTAGTCCTAATCTGCCATAAATAGGTATTTGTGGACATTAACTATCAGGAATGATTCATTTTCATCTTTAGTGAAACCCAAGTTGCTTATCAGAAATTTGTTTTTTCAAAGACGCCTTCTATCTGACAGCTGTGTATATATTCCTTCTCTCTACTCCATGGTTGAAAATTAGAAGTTTTCCTCAAACAGTTGCCTTCTTGACAAGGATTAGGAACCAGATTAGGAGCTAGAGAACTGGACTGTGTGTTTACTAATCATTTTAGGATATATGGATGACTTGTTCCTCCCTTATGTCATGTCCTTTCAAAAGCTTTTAAGTAAAAATCATTCCCAGTGTTCCAAATGGTATTATAAGAAAGATAGCTTTGGTACTTGCTGTCAGGAATGGATATATTACTAGATACATGAGTTTACTGGCAAGTCATTTGGTTATTTAGTAGTTTGAGTTTTGACACAGTACATTGTAGAGTCTGATGTATCTAAAGAGAAGACTGATTTGGTCTCCATAGCCTAATTGCTACATATCATGCTACCTTCTAAATCAGTGATTTTCAGTTTTGTTTTGTGGTTTGTTTGTTTTTTATAGGGAAACCTTAATAAACCAAACAGATTAGGCACACATATATACTAAACATACACCACCTCTGAACTGAGGTTTGTAAACCAGAATACTACTAAACAGTAATGAAAATGTGAAATAAGTATTATGATCAAACATATAGATTTTATTTTGTATATTTTAGGCAATAATAATGTATAGGTTGTTTTGAACTTGTGATTTCTTTTTTATTCATTTCACAAATATTTACTGAGTGCCTGCTATATGCTTATCAATGTATTAGGGATGCAGCGATGAGGAAAAGATGTGATTTCTGCCCTTGTTGAGGTTATAAATATAAAGCAGTTATATACATACAAGTAAATAAACATTTGATACATAGCTTGGTAAGTGCTAGATTAAGGAAAATTAAGGGTGCTGTGAGAGCACGTAAGAGGGAGGGCTCATAACTCTGAAGAATAAAGGAAGAAGGCTTCCTCCAGAAAATAATGTCAGTTTTATCTACCACACAAATGTATTTTTATATATTTTTTTATTTATTTTTAAAACTGTTGATTTTCTAAGTATATCATTATATATGTATGCAGGTCTTTTAGATTAGTCTTTTTGTTCAATGTCTAATTTCCCTGTTTTTAAAAGCAGTGTTAACTGATTTTCTCTTTAGTTGTTAAATCATTGTGACTAAGTTAAGTATCAGCCATGATTTTCCCCCAAGTGTAAATTTGACTGAAATTTGTTTATGAGCCAAATGGTTTCTAAATTGTTAATTTTTATTCTAACATAGCACTTGTTTTCAAAAACATTTATCTGTAGGATATTACAAACTGCAAACATTGGTTGCTATTTGTGAAGGAAACTACAGTTTACTTTTAAAATCTGAAATATTTAAGATAAAAATATATATCAGAGGTCAGTGAGATGTGGCTCATTTTGTACCAGACTTACTAAATTTTAGAGTCCAATGTGATTAATAGTTGGTGTATATATTTACAAACATAAATATTGGACAGGGAAAAGCCAAAGAGTTTTCTATGGAATTATTGTGTATGTTTTATTTTTTAGTAGAAAGAGCTTGACTAAAGATGCTAGGGCAAGGGCCTACAAACTTTACTTGTAAAGGGCCAGGTAGTAATATTTTACACTTTGCAAGCCATATGGTCTCTCTTGAAATTACTCAACTCTTAAAATAAAAAAAAAAAGTTCTAAACTAGGCTGTAGACAATATGTAAATGGATGGTCATAGCTACTTTCCAGTAAAACTTATAAAAACAGTCTATGGGCACAATTTGGCCCACAGGCTATAGTTTGCTGACCACTGCTCTTGGATGAAGGTTTTGATCTCCATGTATAAGCTAAGTATCTTTTTGTTTGAAAGCCAGGAATAGGAGTTTTACAAAACCTAGCCAGTCTCCCAAATGTGTATCCTGACCACAGATATAAATTTAATAAAACAGTGAAAAAAAAAGAGCTCAGGGTGCTTTTGTCACTGAATAGAGGGATTAAAAGTATCAACTTTGAAAAGCATTATTTTCTTTTTAAAGATGTATTTATTTATCTGAGAGAGAGCTCAGGGAGGGGCAGAGGGAGAGAATCACAAGCTGGTTCCCTGCTGGAGCAGAGCCCCACACAAGGCTCCAGCTCATGACCCTGCTGCGATCATGACCTGAGCCTAAATCATGAATTGGCAATTAATGGACTGAGCCACCTAGGCACCCCGAGAATGCCTAAAAATGTATGTTTTTTTTTAAAGTGCATGCATATTGCAGAGGCCCATGTTAGATTTCTGGCTCTGTTAGCTTTGTGACCTTGGTTAAGACTCTTGAACTCCAAGCCTTAGTATATATTCATCTATATGATGGTTGTAATAGTAGCTGTTTTGTAGAGTTGTTTTAAGGATTAATAAACTAGGTAATGTACATGATGTTACTTATTTAGTAAGTGGTCCATAATGATACCTATTATTATTTTATTAGTGCAACATAACATCTGAATGGATTTTAAGGTAAAAATCTGCATTTTGGTGAAAATGTAAAGTGTGCCATCAGAAGCACAAACTATGTGTAGATATAGATAGATAGATAGATAATCTGTTTCTCATTTTATTTGTCCATTCATTCATCTCATGGTTCTAGAGTGCTTGTTTGGACACAAGCACTGTCTCATAGATTTATACCTCTACTAAGTGATTTCTTTTGTTCCTAAACCAAGTACTTTCGTTATATTTTATAGGATATTTAGCTAGTTTTATTTAGTTTGTTGTTAGCTTAAAAGTTGTTTCTTTTGATATTTTATTTTCTTCTAAATGTGGCATCTTTCTTAGTGGTCTGCATTTGGCCCTCTTTGTTTATTTTGTTTATTGGCCCTTTCTACCTCTGTCTCATCTCCTGCCACAGCTTTGTCTTCTTTAAAGAAAATGTTCTCAGTTATGTGTTTTAGGCAAACCTTCCTCTTGAGCTTCTTGTCAGTCTTGCCATCATTTTAAAATTAAAAAAGATTTAATACCAAATTTCTCATACTTCCAGCTCTTCTCTCCTACCAAAACTGTCATCTTTTCCTGACTTATATATATTTGTGTTGCCAGCATTTGTTTTTCAATTAGTCATGCTTGAATTTTGAACTTGGCTTTGACTCTTTTGTTATCGATTAGCTACCACAGCCTCTGCATTCTTTTTTATTATCTAGAAATCTTGAGTCTTTAATATTTTATTTATTTCCCTACCACTAGCCTTTGTACTTATTTTTGACTATACTTCACACTGTCAATAGAAAATTTTAATAAAATATCATTCTGTCATTTATTGACTCTAAAACCTAATTTCTCTATGGAATTTTTCTTTTAGCTCATGCTATTCTCTTTGCCTAGAATTTTCTTCCTCAAACTTTCTTTGAAATCCTTTTCATTCACTTTACTATTCAATTTTTATTTTGACTAACTTTATATATAAAGAAACATTGAAAGACAAACGAAACACATACACATACATGCCCTCCATTCTAGATTCAGAAATCAACTTGCTGTCACATTTGCTTTTACATTATGTGTATGTATATACTTTTTTCTTGTCGTTTGAAAGTAAATCCTGATAGCACCTTAGCATTTCTCTTCTTGGGTATTTTCCTGCATAACAGCAATACTGTTATTTTTCTTAAGGAAATTTAACTGTAATTCTGTAATATCATCTATCTGGCTATCCAGGCATATTCAGATTTCTTCTTTTGTACCAAAAATTTTTTTGTTGCTGCTTTTTAAAAAACTGGAGTCCAGTCAAATTTTGTATCTTTTGCATTTGTTGAGTCTTTTACTGTCTGTGAACTAAGTAGCTCTCTTTATATATTTGGATCTCTATTTTCTATCAGTGTTTTGTAGTTCTGAGATCTGAAACATCTTTTGTTAAATTTATTCCTAAATATTTTGTTTTTGTTGCCGTTGTAATGAAATACATTTTTTTTTTAATTTTCCAGTTTATTGCTGGTAGGGAGAAATTCATTTGTGTTTTGTGTATTGACCTTATACCCTGTGACCTTGGTAAATTAAATTAGGTTCAGTAATTCTCTTACAGATTCATTTGAATTTTTTATGTACACAGCATGTTATTTTCTTCCTTCATTGACTAAGACTTCTAGTATAATGTTGGTTACAGTGGATATCTTGCCTAGTTCCTAATCTTAGAAAGCATTCAGTATTTTGTTACTAAGTATGATGGTAGCTGTAGAGTATTTGTGGGTTTTTTTTAGGTGGGCTTTATCAATTTGAAGAAGTGTCCCTTTCTATTCCTGTTCTGCTTGGAGTGTTTATTGTGAAGAGTTGCTGAATTTTGTTTTTTTTTTTTTTTTTTTTTAATTTTTATTTATTTATGATAGTCACAGAGAGAGGGAGAGAGAGAGAGAGAGGCAGAGACACAGGCAGAGGGAGAAGCAGGCTCCATGCACCGGGAGCCCGACGTGGGATTCGATCCCGGGTCTCCAGGATCGCGCCCTGGGCCAAAGGCAGGCACCAAACCGCTGCGCCACCCAGGGATCCCGCTGAATTTTGTTATATGCATTTCTGTGCATCTATTGAGATGAACAAGGCTTTTTTTTTTTTTTTCTTCTCTGCATTTTTTTCCTCAAATGTAGTAAAATCCATTGATATTTGAATATTATACCAATCTTGCATTCCTGGGATAAGTTCCACTTAGGCATTATATGTTATACTTTATACACACTATTGGGTTTAATTTGCTAATACTTTACTGAAGGTTTTATATCTATATTCATGAGGGATATTGATCTGATAATTTTTGTTTCTCATATTGTCATCAACTTTTTTATTAAGGTTACTCTAGCTTCATAAAACGAATTAAGAAATAATCCCTCTTTCTCTCTTTTCTGAGTTTAAGATTGGTATTATTTCTTCCTTAAATATTTTATAGAATTCACCAGTGAAACCATCTTAGACTGGAGTTTTCTTTTGGGAAATTTAAAAATGTCATATTAAATTTTAAAATAAATTGGGTAGGGGTGGGGGAATGGGTAACTGGGTGATGAACATTAGGAGGGTATGTGATGTAATGAGCATTGGGTATTATATAAGACTGATGAATCATGACCTCTACCTCTGAAACCAATAATAAATTATATTTTAATTAATTGAATTTAAATAAAAATAAACAGTTCATGTTTTCTGTTTCTTCTTGAGTCAGTTTTGGTAAGCCAATATGGTGATGTTTATGTATGCCTGTGTGGTGATGCCCCCTTTTTCATTCCTGATAGTGGTGATTTCTCTCTTCTCCCCTTTTCTCAGAGTCTTCTCAACTTTATTGATAGTTCCATAAAGCAGTTACTTTCTTTGATTTTTTTTCCTAGTGTTTTTATTTTCTCTTTAATCAATTTCTGCTCTTTATATCCTTTTTTCTCTACTTGATTTTTCTTTAATTTGCTCGTTTTTTTACATCCTTGAAAGAGAGGCTTAGATCACAGGTTTTATTCCTTTTTTTCTAACAGGATTGTTTAATGCTAAGTTTTCTTTTGTGCGCTGTTTGACCAGCATCCCACATTTTCATATGCTGTATTTCTATTTTCATTAAGTTCAGAATATTTTTGTAAAACCTCTGTTGCCTTGCTCCATCTTCTGAGTTATCTTTGAGTCTGACTCTGTTGATTTCTGTGACTTGTGTGTGTGGTTTTTGTTTGATTGTTTTGTTTTGCTTATTTGCTTTTTTCGTATGTCTCATAATATTTGGTTGTCTGTAGACAATAGACCAATAGATTTAAACCAATAGATTTAAAGCATATAAATGGGTTCACCTCTTCTGTGCAGCTGTCAGTGTAGGGACTTAAGTCAGTCTAGTCAAGAGTTAAACTGGGATTAAATTTTTATTTTGCTGTAGTTACCTTCATTGTACCAGAGGCTTCAGATTCCTTTAATGCTGCCTGATGCTTAGAACAGAGGTGAAATATCAACGTTTTTTTCTCAGTGTTTGTATTCTGCTCTGTATGCCTGATAGAGGGATTTCTCTTCTCACTCTTGCCCTGCCTCAGTGGTAAACTGGTCCTGCTGGTTACTCAGTGTTTTTTAGGTTAACAGAGGAGTGAACACAGAAAATGTTCTTTATTGTTATTATATAGCATTGATCATAGGTGATTATGTATGCCTGGACCTCAGGGTGGGACTTTCTCAGAGTTTCTGATCCCTCCCTCAGCAGTTCCTCTAGTCCTCATACTGTTAGAAGATTCTGGGCTTGGG
The DNA here is from genome assembly GCF_905146905.1 of Nyctereutes procyonoides. Classification (NCBI taxonomy): domain Eukaryota; kingdom Metazoa; phylum Chordata; class Mammalia; order Carnivora; family Canidae; genus Nyctereutes; species Nyctereutes procyonoides. The sequence goes on from NW_026575046.1 coordinate 68,913,851, forward strand.
ACTTTTCTTGCCCCCATTCCTCCTATTGAGGTGAAGGTTTTTTTACCTTTTCCAAAAACAGGGCATGGAATTTCCTTCACTTTCCTCAGTGATTTAAGACTTTTTCTCTATAAATATATGAAAGAAGAATTTGGAAAGGGTGACAGGCCTTCTTTCCTTTCACAGTGGCAGCCAATTCCTTGCACCACTGGAAGAGACTCATGATCTTTTGCCCTGTTCCTAGTCATTCTCATGACTACCCAGTGGAGGTGTGTGCAAAAAAACTCTGTGAGTGGAAACTGTCTGGGGCACCAAAGGGTTTTATGCTGTCAAGCTATCCCATACTCAGCTTTAAGCAGTTTCTTACAGTTTTAAGTGATTTCTTCTTCCCTGCTTGCTTGACAGTGGTATCTTCTTGCTTTGCCACAGGTGACCCATTTCTGGCATTCTGTTTCTCTTTGGAACTATCTGCCAATCCTTGTCATTCAGGCTACTTGATTGATTATCTTATGGCTTTAGCTCTCTGATAGATTCAAGAGAAGTTTTGGGTAATTTAGAGGTGTTTTGTTTAGATTCCAGTGTGCTAGGATTTTCCAGATATCTTTTAGTTACTGACTTAGTTTAATTCCCTTGTAGTCCAAGAACATACTTCGTATACCTTGGATTCTTTTAAATGTATTTATTAAGACTTGTTTTATGGTCCAGGATCTTTTACTTTAGTATTTTAGTGTATGTTCTATGTATAGTTACTGGGTGGGATATTCTATTATGGTGAGTTCAGATTGGTTGAAATTGTTACTCAGATCTGTGGTGCTTGGTAGTTTTGTCTATTTTATTCTATCAGTTATCAAGAGAGGATGTTAAAATTTACCAACAAATTTTGTTAATTCTCTCTTCGTGTATTTTGAAGCACTGTTACTTGGAATTGTTATGACTTCTTGATAAATTAATCCTTTTATCATTATGCCTCCCAAATGTGCATTTTTTTCCTTTAGAAATGCTTGTCTTGATGTCTAAGTGTAGCCTCCCAGGTTCTGCTTTCACTGGGTTGTGTATCCCTTCACCTCCCCACCCCCCAGTCTCACCTTGTGCACTCATAATTTAAGAGTTAGCCAAAGCAGGGTGCCTGGGTGTCTCAGTCTGTTAAGTGGCTACCTTCTGCTCAGGTCATGATCCTGGATCCTGGGGCCCTGGGATCAAGCCCCATGTTGGGGCTTCCTGCTCAGCAGAGCTTTCCTCTTCAGCTCTGCCCCTCCCCCTGCTGATGTTCACTTGCTGTCTCTCTCTCTCTCTCTGTCTTTCTCAGATAAATGAATTTTTAAAAATGCATTTTAGGGCAGCCTGGGTGGGTGGCTCAGTGGTTTAGTGCTGCCGTCAGCCCAGGGCCTGATCCTGGAGACCCAGGATGGAGTCCCACATTGGGCTCCCTGCATGGAGCCTGCTTCTCCCTCTGCCTATTTCTCAGCCTATGTCTCTGCCTCTCTTGCGCGCTCCTCTCTCTGTCTCTCGTGAATAAATAAATAAAACCTTTAAAAAATAAAAAATAAATAAAAATGCATTTTAAAAAAAGAATTAACCAAAGATGGGGGTGTGGGGAATTTACATCCTGGTTTTATGGCTTCACCCTTTGGATTCCTTTCTGGGATTTTTCTTCCTCATTGTCTGCCACATTGGCTGCCTCACTTGGTGACATTTCACTCTTCTGTCTGGTAAAACGGCTGCTTTGTACTCTTACCCCCACCCCTGATGCTGATTTGGAAGCAATCCCTTGAGCAAAAATGTGTATCACACATGCTTCTTTGAAAGATTGTGTCCTTCCCTGTTTTTGCTTACTTTTGGTTGAACTCCAGTGTTTTCAAATTGTTGAGTTTTTATATAATGTCCAGAGTTTATAATTGTTGTTATCAGGAGGTTAGTGTGACATAAGGTTAGTGTGACATATAGTTTGCTGCTATATCCAATACTGGAATATTTCTATTTATCTTTTAATTTATAACAACCCCCCCCCAAAAAAAACAACCCCCACTTTTTTATCCCATTACCTTAACTGTTTGGAAACTCCTGGCCAGTCTTCTTATGAAAACCCTACAATCAGAATATTTGATTGTTTCCTTCTGGTGATGTTTAATTTGTTCCTTTATCCCTAGTATTACCTATGAACTAGAATTAAGATCAAGAGACTTGATTAGATTCAGGTTAAATATTTTTCTGCTTCATGGATGATGCTTGTACTTCCTCTTGGATTATATCAGCAAGAACATTATATTTGGTTGTCTCAGCATTGGTGGTGATTGGTTTGATCACTCAGTTAAGGTAGTGCTCTCCACTGCAAAGATTTGTTTTTCCCTTTGCAGTTAGTAAATTATTTCTAAGGATAGTGATTTGCTTTCTCTCCATTTTTTGTGTCCTACCCAAATGTCACCTCTCAGTTTTATTCATAGGTCAGTACAGAGTAACACTTAACAAGCATTAGCTATTATTATTACTTAATTCCTATTCCCCAAGCAAAAGTTCTTAGAGATTCTAGTCTATATATACTATATATTCTTTAATGGTACAAATCTCATGTGATGGTTACAGAAATATTTTTCTTTTTTTAATAGATTTTTAGGTACTGAATACAGATGTTCCATCCTAGACATCTTTATGTCTCACATAGCACTTAACTAGCATTTTGTATATAGTAGGTACTCAGTAAATTTTTTTATAGAAAGAGAAAATTGGCTAAGAAATCTCAAAACTAAAAAAAAAAAAAAAGAGGGATCCCTGGGTGGCGCAGTGGTTTGGCGCCTGCCTTTGGCCCAGGGCGCGATCCTGGAGACCCGGGATCGAATCCCACGTCGGGCTCCCGGTGCATGGAGCCTGCTTCTCCCTCTGCCTATGTCTCTGCCTCTCTCTCTCTCTCTCTCTGTGTGTGACTATCATAAATAAATAAAAATTAAAAAAAAAAAGAAATCTCAAGACTTTTTCTATTTAAATATTTTTTATTCTTTGTATTAGGTACTAGTTAAACTTAATTATACTTTTTTTTATAGGTAAATGAGAAAACGGGACAGATTATACAGTATGATAAATTTTATATACACGAAGTACAAGAATTGATAGACATAAGGAATGATTATATCAACTGGGTCCAACAGCAGGCCTATGGAATGGTATGTTTCCTGTTGCATTTTATAATTTCATTTTTATGTATCATTTATTCTCACAGAAAAGAAAGAGTTGCTTGTTTTTGAGACGCCAGTGTTTTTTCAGAGCTTTTATTCAAACTTATTTTTGAAATAAAAACACATTGGGAAGGAATAACTACTTATTATGCAGTATTTATAAGTAAACATTCCACTCTTACTACCAAAGCCAAAGCAAACTAAAAAAAAATGCAAACATGACATGGATTTTTAACTTTCACGTATTTTCCTTGAGGTTGCCTCTTAATTCTCTCATATTGAAAATACTGGAGTCCCTGATAGTGGAACTCTAAGAATGTATTACTATTGTGAGATTAGTATCTCAGAATTATCCAAAGACAGTCATTTTGATTTAATTTTCCCCCGTGTTTAATTTTATTTCAGAGTCTTGACATATATCACCATGTGTACATACTTCTTCCCATGTGGTTAAGTCTCTAGTAACTAGACACTTCATGTCCCATTAAAATAATAGCAGTCTTTATAAAGCTTCATTTAGACACAAAATTTTAATATAGAACTGGGCAAGTGGTTAAGATCTAAAACAGATTTGCTCTGCTCACTTCAGCAGCACATATACTAAAATTGGAACGATACAGAAAAGATTAGCATGGCCCCTGTGCAAGGATGACACGCAAATTAATGAAGCATTCCATATTTTTTAAGGGAAAGGAGGGAAACTGAGTGGGGAAAAATTAGAGAGGAAGACAAACCATGAGAGACAGACTCCTAACTCTGGGAAACAAAGGGTTGCAGAAAGGGAGGATTGTGGGGGGATGGGGTAACTGGGTGATGAGCACTAAGGAGGGCACTTGATTGGATGAGCACTGGGTGTTATATGTTGGCAAATTGAATTTAAATAAAATACTAAAAAAACAGATTTGCTAACCATTAAAGTATACTTGAAGCCAACTTTTTTTCCCCGTGAAGTAGATAATTTAAGCGATATGTGTGTAGCAATTGTAAAAGGTAAATAGCCTTTCACTGCTTGCTAGACACCAGCTGCAAGCTCCTTGTGGATAAGCACTCTGTAAGTTTATTCACCAGCACTTCTGGATTTAATATTGTCTGGAATATGTGTAGTATGCATCAAAAACATACAGTAGTTTTTGAATGGCAGTGTAATTAGTGCATGCTAATTTTAGAGTACTCTCATCTGTAGGAATCAGGTCACTTCTAGAACATCTTTTGCTTTCCTAGGTATATGCATCTTGATAGGGAGAGACTTGTTGATTTTTTCCCCAAGAATCATTGGGAGTCTGGGTCAAGTTTGTAGCCTTTCTGCAGATTTAGGTCTACTCATTTGCTCATTGAACAAATACTGAGTATATTGAGAACCTCCAGTGACTGGCATCAATTTAGGTATTGGAAATAACAGTGACTAACCAGACAGAGAAGGGCCGTGTACTATGCAGTTTATTATCTGGTTGGCAAAATAGTAATCCAGTAAAGCAAAAAATATTAGCTAATGACATGCACTCTATAGAGAATTAAAATAAAGACTGTGGTTTGTTTTTGCAAGTGGATAATCAGAAAAGTCCTGCCTGATGAAGTATGGGTTATTGTCTAAGTGACTAGAAGCAGCAACATAAGATCAAAGCAAAGAGGATTTCAAGAAAAATGAATATCTAGTAAAAGACCTTAGGTGAGAACAAGCTTGACATTTTTGAAGGAGAGGAAAAGGCCAGTATGGTTAAAAGATGGGAGTGGGGAAAGTTCTGGGAAAGGATAAGAGAAATGTACAGGCACCAAATCATGGAGGGTTTGGTAAATTTAAGATTAAGAACTTGGATTTTACCTAAGGTGTTAAGCCATCAGAGGGTTGGAATCTTTTTTTTAATCAATATTAACTATTATTAATATTATCCTCACATGATAAGTTGCTCTTCAAATAATGCTTTTTTTTTTTTTTAAAGATTTCATTTATTTATTCATGAGAGACACACAGAGAGAAAGGCAGAGACACAGGCAGAGGGAGAAACAGGCTCCGTGCAGGGAGCCCGATGTGGGACTCGATCCCGTGGCTCCAGGATCAGGCCCTGGGCTGAAGGCAGCGCTAAACCCCTGAGCCACCCGGGCTGCCCCTAAAGTAAAACAATTTCTAAGAAGTCCAGCATTCACTTACGTTATTTATGATTGTCTTATTTTTATTTTTATTTTATTTATTTATTTATGAGAGAGAGAAAGGCAGAGACATAGGCGAGGGAAGAGCAGGCTCCATGCACGGAGCCTGATGTGGGACTCAATTCCAGGACTACAGGATCATGCCCTGAGCCAAAGGCATACACTCAACCGCTGAGCCACCCAGGCGTCCCTGACTGTCTTATTTTAATATATACAAAGATTAAACTAGTTCTAAACTCCTGGTGCCTAGATTTTATTTACGTTTTTTTAAGGTTTTATTTATTTATTCATGAGAGAGATAGAGAGAAGGCAGAGACATAGGCAGAGGGAGAAAGAAGCAGGCTCCTCACAGGGAGCCCAGTGTGGGACTCAGTTCCGGAACTCCGGGATCATGCCCTGAGCCGAAGGCAGTTGCTCAACCGCTGAGCCACCCAGGCATCCCTCCTGAGGCTTAGATTTTAAAAGAACTCTAAAACCATAACAAATTTATAAATTATAAATAACACTACAAATTTAAAAATCAAATTAATATTTAGTATGGAGGATAATTGCATTTTGATGATCAGGAATCTCACTTCACAACTTAAATATGATGAGAAAGTAGTGTAACATAAGAGTACCTGGATTCAGATCGCCCCTTAGCATTTACTCTATATCCTTGGAGAAATTACTCATTCTTTTTCTGTAAGTTAAGGATAATAGTACCTACCTTATAGAGCTCCTGAGAAGGTTAATTGGATATGATCTATATAAAGTACTTAGGAAAGTTCTTGACAGTTAATTCTTGGTAAAATGATGGTTATTGCTGGCTGTCTATACACAAGCTGTCAGTTTGGCAGTAGCCTCTATACTGCAGTGTCTAGTAACAGTTATCTTGCTGCCTTTCTCTATTTGAATTACAATGAAACATTTGCTTTTAGAATGAGATGTCATATTCATTTGGCCTTGACTCATCAAGTATATCATTTATGCATGAAGTCCTAAACATAGAGATCCTTCCTGTTTGGTGCTGGTTTGGTTATGTTTACAACTATTGCAGCCCTTGAAGTTTCATGGTAATACTGGGATTATAAATGGATTATTCTAAATTTATATTTTTTTAGTCAGTTTTTTAAAACTCTGGTATGAAAACACTAAAATTAAAAATTCAGAGCACTGCTGAGTGAAGTAAGTCAATCGGAGAAGGACAAACAGTGTATGTTCTCACTTATTTGGGGAATATGAATAATAGTGAAGGGGAATATAAGGGAAGGGAGAAGAAATGTGTGGGAGATATCAGAAAGGGACACAGAACATAAAGACTTCTAACTCTGGGAAATGAACTAGGGGTGGTGGAAGGGGAGGAGGGCGGGGGGTGGGGGTGAATGGGTGACGGGCACGGAGGGGGACACTTGACGGGATGAGCACTGGGTGTTATTCTGTATGTTGGTAAATTGAACACCAATAAAAATTAATTTATAAATAAAAAAAAAAAAAAAAATTCAGAGCACTCATAGACCCCCCCCTAAAATATATATCCCTTGGGATCTGCAAGGCTTGTTTGAGAAACTATCTTAAGAAAGAGTCCTATCAGGATCCCTGGGTGGAGCAGCGGTTTGGTGCCTGCCTTTGGCCCAGGGCGCGATCCTGGAGACCCGGGATCGAGTCCCACGTCGGGCTCCCGGTGCATGGAGCCTGCTTCTCCCTCTGCCTGTGTCTCTGCCTCTCTCTCTCTCTCTCTGTGTGTGACTATCATAAATAAATAAAATAATAATAATAAAAAAAAGAGTCCTATCTTCTTGTATCACTATGAATTAGATACTACCCTTTGCCATTTGAATTTATATCTAATACGTAGGTCATAAACTATTTGTGTTCTTAACAAGTCGGACAAGTGCCAATCTAATAGGATGTTTTAGTTTGTGGTTATCTTTGTGGAAAAGCTGTGGTTTGAATGTGTACTTTTAAGTTTGTTGGGCCTGTATCCAAACTCTACTTGGTATATAGCTGTGGTCATTTCAAATTGAATTTCCTTAGGAGGTATTTCAGTGCTAGAGTTTTCTGTTAAGAGGGAGGCGGTATTGGACTACTTTCCTATTCTGGGCTTTTCCACTGCTTCTCATTCTCTTCAGATTGTATGTTTGCTCTGCTTGATAATTGCTCTCTATTACTCTATTCTTTCAGCCATAAGCTTTTCCTTTCTCTTCATTTGTAGACACAATGATATTGAATAGGTGGCTGTAGCAGTGAAAGCTTGTTCCTTTATTTAATTTGCATAGTGGGTTTAATATCACATCTTAGAAATCAGAATGTAGAACCTATGATTTGGGTTCTTCTAATCTACATTTGGGAATAGAGAGCTGGCATTTACTTTAAAGATCTTTGTGCAACTCTTATAAAGTTCATTAATTTATATTGTGACTTTGGATTTCACAAAGCTTCTTACTTTGAGAGAGTTCAAGGTACTTTCACATTTACACATAACTCTAAAGAATTTTTTTCCTGGGACTTTTTTTTTTTAAGATTTTATTTATTTATTCATAGAGACACACAGAGAGAGAGAGGCAGAGACACAGGCAGAGGGAGAAGCAGGCTCCATGCAGAGAGCCTGACGTGGGACTCGAGCCAGGGTCTCCAGGATCACGCCCTGGGCTGCAGGCGGCGCTAAACCACTGCGCCACCGGGGCTGCCCTCCTGGAACTTTTTAATAGAATTCATATTTGTATTATTAATCCTGATGCTATGCTGAACTATTACATTAACAGCTCTAAGTAAGATTTTAAAGAATCTATCCTGAAGGTACTCACATGCTATTTCGTGATGATATGGATGTGTTTGTATGTGTATTTGTATATACATATATGTGTGTATATACATATATATATGTATATACACTTGTATACTACTATTGAATAAGAGTTACAATCATGAAATAATTCCATTGCTTCAGTGTAGAAGCATAAAATAGTCTTTGATAAAACATAATTACTGTGAGTTATAAGGCATATATATCTCTAAGTTTTATTTATTTATAGATATATACACATGTGCATAGTGCATATGTGTTTATATATATATGTATATATATATATATATATATATATATATATATATATATATATAACTTGTTCTAAATATTGCAAGGAAGTTTTTTTGCTTTTACTGTATTTGTCTTCATGCTATATATAATCTTTGAAGATATTTTTTCTCCCACTTCCTTTTTTCCCCCAAAGATTTTAAGAATCCAGCAGATAAACACTTTCCTGATCCCTAAACACTAAAAACTAATTCTGTGAAGTTCTTTGCTTTCCTTCTAATATTTGTACTGCTTTTGTACTGCTGAGACTTCTAACTTTTCACTTCATCCCCTTTCATTTCTGTGCTTTTAACCTCTTTTTACATGTTTTTATGAAGTTTTTTTCTTGATCCTCCTACTCCTGCTGGTTACTATATAAGATTCTCTGTTTTTTGTTTTTTCAAGACTGTGATCTTGGTGTATGCAACTTTTTTCATTTGAATTCCTTTTCGCTTTTTATCTATATTTCTCCTTTTATGGCTAATCTCCTGACAAAATAAAATGGCACATGGGTTCTCTTTCTCCTCTGATACTTGATTTTTCTCCACTTTCTAGGTACTATTCTCAGTTGTGTATTTCCTTACCTTTTTTTAACTTTGTTTTTAAGTTGAAAATACTTTAGTGGTTGCTACTTATCTGTGTGCTCTTTTCTTCTCTTTCTTATACTTCTACTTTCTGTACATATGTATCAATATTTAGTAAAAATTGACTTAGAATGAAGTATAGAAAGGTATATGCTGGGTCTGCTTGTTTAAAGTACTATATGATTCATGTTACACATTTTTTAAACTACATATTTATTTCAAGAAATGTTTACCTGTGTAAGGCATGTCAGATATCCTAATGAAGATTCTTGGTAAATTGATGAAATTTTTATAGTCTCTGGTGCTGTAGTACATATTTTTTTAAGTCATAAATCTTATATTTTGATATTAGTTGTGCTGTATATATAAATCATCAGTGTATTTGTTCTCTGGAGTTAAGTTGTACTTTAACTGTGGACAGTGCTGAGCTAGCAACATGACCTGTTCACTAGTAAAGTAGAAAGATAGACTGATAAAAGAGTTGGGGAGACCAGTTTAGAAAAGATACATCAGTACTTCTGGGTTTGAATTTTGTTCTCATTTAATAAAAACCAAAAAAGTACATTTGTGCTCGCCTGCAACTATAGTATTTCCAAGTAAAGTTCATCTTTTTTAAAGCTCCCTTATTTTTTTTTAATGGCATTAATATTTTGCTGACTGAACTTTTGGACTGACTCCTTAAACATTGGATTACCAAATTATGTTCATAGATTTCCATTTCCCTCATGTTTTAGAAGTTACCTTTTTATTTCTATCTATTTACCAGGACCTTTCATATTTACTGGAATTACTTCATTAACTTCAATATCCCCTCTTTATGCCTTCTTAGAGTAATCCTGTGTTATATTATTAAATCAAGATGACACCAGGAATGCCATAATGTTTTACCATAAGAAATTAGTTGAAACTAAAATGTGCCAAGGAGCTCTTTTGTCTGTGATCAACTGGAACCATCATTAACCATTGGTGTTAAAAGCAGCCTTAGTGAAGTCTGCGTTAGACCATGAGAACCTGACTTTAGAACATTTCTTCAAGCCTTTCTCACTCCAGCTTCTGGGACATTGAGTAACTAAAATTAGGCATGCCTTGTCCCAATTTCAGGACTCTGACTCTAAAAACAGTCAACAAATGCTTGAGTATGTGGATTTGGAGCCAATGAAATGTTGAATTTTTAGCAATAGACTTTTAATTGACCTCATGTGTTTTATGATCACCTGCCTCCAACCCCCACTTTGTTTTCCTTTTAAAATTCCCTTGGAAATACAACTTTGATTGAAACAGGTTTGCAACTAATAACAACTACCTTGCAACCCTAATATTTCCTGGAAGAGTTCATCCATGCTCTTTTAAGCATTTGCCTTTTTTTTCTTCTTGCATTTACCTTTTTAAAAGTGTTTGAGCTTTTGTCTCAGATCCTTGATCCTTAAATTGAAATTTCTGATAATGATTTTAATCTGGTTTACTCTTTGATGCTGTTCTCCTAGAGAATTATCCTATTTGATATCTAAAAGCCTCTCTTTTTTCAAGTTTTGTACATATCCCATTATTTCCTGTATTTCTTCCAGCTTACAATCAAATATAGGTTCTACTTTAGTATGGTTTAGTCACACCATAAATTCTAACAATCTTACTGACTTCCTCAGTGCATAATGATATGCATAGCACCTTTATCTAATTATATATAGTAATAAAAATGTATATAGTAAAATAATGTTTTATTATTTACTTAAGAAAAAAATTATCTCCCATGATATAAATATCTGTCTTGATATCTACTATAGTTATCAAATCAGGCTATAGATAGTCAGAAAATATTGAGACGTGTTTCTTTGCTTGTTTAGACTTTTATAGTAATAATAGCACTTTTAAAATGTCCCACAGGATATACTATAAAAGAATGTCAGATGTTCCTGTTGATTTCAAAATAAGCTCAGTGTAATCTAAAAGACTTTCTCTGCAGTACAGCTTCTAAATGTGTTCTTGTTAACACCAGCAGTAGAGGCACTTATGTAGTGATAACTTGGTACTCTGAATTTTTTGGAAGAAAATATTATCAGTAATTACCTTTTTCTGAATAGGATTGGTATGGAATCATATTTTGCTTATGTTCATACTGCTCCGACTTTATCGAGCACAATATAGTGAGAGAACCAAGTCCTCCTTGTTCATATCTTAAAGCTTCCAAAAGTACCCCTGAGGCATGTGAGCATTTAGCAAACTACAAAGTGAAAAGATACTTAGTCCACACAAGACTGCCCTTACTTCTGGCACCAACTGCAAGTTTGGGGGGTTCCCCACACCACCTTTAGTTCAATAATTTGCTATAAGCTCTCACAAAACTCACTGACAACTGTTACACTGATGTTTACAGTTTATTATAGGGGAAGCACATAAATTAAAATCAGTTGGTTAGAACAACTGACAGCTTAATTTTCTTCACTTTGTTTACGTATAGCCGTTTAATCTACAAAACACTTTTCAGACATTTTTTTTAAATTTTTATTATTTATGATAGTCACAGAGAGAGAGAGAGAGGCGCAGAGACATAGGCAGAGGGAGAAGCAGGCTCCATGCACCGGGAGCCTGACGTGGGATTCGATCCTGGGTCTCCAGGATCGCGCCCTGGGCCAAAGGCAGGCGCCAAACCGCTGCGCCACCCAGGGATCTCCTTTTCAGACATTTTGTCAAGATTAATCAAGTCCTGAGATCTGGGGAATATTTTTTCCCATTTTCCAGGTGGAGAAACAAACTTAAAATTGTATCTTCAAAACCAAGTCAGGTGTACATTTAGTTTCCCTATTCTACCTAAACTCTACAAATAGGGTGCTTAGTTGCTAATGCCAGATTTCATTATGTTCAAGCCTTGATAACTTTGTGACCACAAGATACATGAAACATAGTTCTTATTTTTGTAGATATAGAAACATAAGGTGCACGTGGAAAGGGTAAGTTTTGTTGTAGGTATATTTTGGTCTACTTCATTAATTCAGTGTTCTGCTGTAGCAAAATATATGAAATGCTACTTTGAATAGAAATAGTTAAATTTGGACACTAACATTGCTCTTTCCTCATTACTGTTACATTCTGCACTGCTGTCTTAGGATGTCAACCATGGATTAACTGAGGTAAGTTTGGTGTATTGAAGTCTCATGTTCAGAGTACACTCTGTTTGTCTTAAGTGATAGGAGAGCAAAAGATTCCTGTTTTGTGTGACTTTTAAATTTATATGTATGTATATAAATTTTTAAATGAGTATATATGAATTGTTGTACCTAACATTTCAGAAGAATTTTCTAAAGAAAAGTAAAACCTCTGTTTTAGTTAACATTATTTCACCTACGTGATGCCTTTTAACAATATTTGTGTTAAAATAGTTTCTATTCTCCTAAAATCTTCCAGTATAAAATTAATACGTGTCCTTTGTAATAATAATTTTAAAAAGGCAAACTTTTAAAATCTGACAAATGCTTACCTAGCAAGGCAGGAAATATTTTATATTACAGAACTAAAATGATTTTCAATTTTTTTGAAACTAGTAATTGATACTCAAAGTTAAATGAACTCATTATGGTCATCTTCCTTACTTTGTATAATATACTATCTTAACATACAAAGTTCTAACATTTTGGTTTACATTATCAGCAAACCTGAACCACCTTTTTAACACTTGAGCTTGTTAATAAATAGTACTTCTTTTATATTTCTGTTATAGACTTTAGGTTTTATTGTTTTCTTTTGTTTTTTTCCCCCAGCACTTGAACCAGTGAAACATTTAGAATTAACTTAATTGTATAGGCTTACTATTTTTTGCTTCCTCATCTTCACATAGAAGTAGCACATAAAATTATGAAATCATAGACTTTTGGAACCAGAGCAAACCTTAGAAATCATCTCAGTCATTTTGAGTTTCAGAGTAGTGAAATTACTTTTCTGCTGTCAGAAGGTAGTGACACAAATACAGGATCAAGGTAAAAATTGTCGTATGAAAAATAGTGAAGAATGATAATTTAAGGTTAATATAACTCAGCCTGCTGTCTTATGTGTTGTTAACAAAGAGTTGGTAGTCTTATCATAGAAATATTGATTGAGTCCTATTGGATTATTTTGTTTGTTTTTGTTAAGAGAGACTTAGATAAAATACATTTAAAAGGGCAATTAGAATGAAGAAGGGCTAGAAACCATATTATTTTCAGGATGGCTGGAAAAACTGGGAATGTTTACTGTGGAAAAAAGAGCTTGGGGACTTGAAATATTTTAAAACATATATGCCTCCCTGCAATGAAGACTGAAATACAAAATGAAGTAATGCATAGTGATGTATAGAAATGGGAATTCAGACTTAATAAAAAGAACTTCCTAGGCACTTAAGGAGTGGGTTATTTCATAATATATTGTTTTCACTAGAAACCTTACAGCAAAAAAAAAAAAAAAGAAAGAAAGAAACAAACAAACAAACCTTACAGCAGGGACTCTGTTTCAGAGCTGACACAACAACATTGCCCTGTTGGGTAGATGGTAGGAATACGTCCTCCTCCAACTGCAAGAATCTGGCTGGAAATTCATAGTTCTTTGTATTTTTCTGCATTGTTAAAATACTTAACAATCACCGTATTACTTTCTATGATAAATAATTGTAAAGTGATTAAGTTGTAATAATGATAATAGGTCAGTTTTTTCGACTTTAAAGGTTAATAGAAAATAATACTTGTGGTGCTTTTTTTTGTAGATTAAATGAAAGAAAGATTGTTGGACTTACAGTAATGTTGGCTCTCTACTGGCATCAATAAATACCTGTTAAATGAATGAATAATCAGATTGCTTTTATCATTGGCCTCAGTTGCTAGAGTACTAATATATAAGAACTGGGTAATGTATTTAACATAGGAATGCCCAGTTTTGTTTTATTTTTAAGAGGGAGGGGGAGAGAGCGAATCTTTTTTTTTTTTTTTTTTAAGATTTTGCTTATTTATTCATGAGAGACACAGAGAAAGAGGCAGAGACCTAGGCAGAGAGAGAAGCCAACTCCCTGCAAGGAGGCTGATATGGCACTCTATCCCAGGATCGTGGGACTATGATGTGAGCCAAAGGCAGATGTTTAACCGCTGAGCCACCCAAGCACCCAAGAAAGAGAATCTCAAGTGGGTTCTATGCCCAGTACAGAGCCTGATGCAGGGCTTTTTCTCACAGTTCCAAGATCATGACCTGCGCTAAAATCAAGAGTTGCATGCTTAACTGACTAAGCCACCCAGGCATCCCAAGAGCCCCCAGTTTTAGAAAATATTTGCAGCCGAATAATTTGCTGGATCTTGGGGTTAATATATGCTAACCAAAAGATACTTGTAATTTACAATTAGATGGACTTTCAAGTATATAATTCCCTCCTAAAATTGGGGTTATTGGGAATTGGGGTTATTCCATGCCTCATCTGATTATCAGTAAAAATTCCATATTTTGGAAGTAGGCAATGTTTTATTTATAATTCCTGAGCAACATGTAGGTGAATAAACCAGAATGTGATCAGTTTTAAAAGAAATAATAGTATATACAAAAAAATACATCACAAATCAATTTGTACTAACAAATTAATTTTTTATTTCCAGTTGGCAGATATCCCTGTTACAATCTGCACATATCCATTTGTATTTGATGCCCAAGCAAAAACTACTCTGTTACAAACAGATGCAGTCTTACAGATGCAGGTAAAATATAGTTTAATACTAATCTGATTTGAGGATGGTTTTTGAATTGTTTTCTGTAAAGTTTTTTTAAAAATAAACATTTGAAGTTTGCCTACAATCAGCAATCCCTGGGAACATTCTATACCTCAGTGGTCTGTCTTTTGCAAAGTATCTTTGCTACCTTAAAAAGAGGACTGTTGTATATGACATGTATGTTCTTATGAGGGCTACTTTATGTATTTAAGTGAAAATACAATAGTTTAGCCTTTAATCGTGTTGTATCTTTAAAAAAGTTATACGCCTTTTTGATTATAGAAATATGCAATCTTTATAAACAATTTTGCTAGTTTACTTCACAAACAGTGGTTTATTTCAAATCTTGCTTCATTATATACTTCATATTTATATACTTGGTAAAAGTTGGAGGTAGCTAGAGGTGAGGTGATATAAAGTAGAGGCATGTGATCACTTTAGTTAGAGGGAGGATATGAGGTTTCCTTCAAGAAAGCTTTTAATAATAAATAAGGCGTTTTCCTAAGATTGGTCATCATCTGCTCCTCCCTCTCCCTTCTCCCCCAACCTGCTGTGTTTTATGTTGAACACTTTTTCATTTATAATGAGGATTTTTTTTTAATGTTTTATATTTTGTGACTTTGAGAGCTACGATAGATTTACTTTATCTTTTGAGCCTGTAAATTACAAAGCTTTTGAGTTTTATTTTCTAGTGTAGAATGTCAGACTATAGAAGGTAAGGACTAAGAGAATGATGGAAAGAAACCTTGAGCACTTAAAATTCTAAAAATGCCTTAAAAAATTATCCCTGTACCCAATTTTGATAGCTATTTTCATTCCTTTAAAATAAATACATTTGATATTTTACATGCCTCCAGATTTTTAAATCATAAATACTAGGGGAATTTCAGAGATGTGCTTCTATCCATATATCCATTTTCATCAACAGAAGAAATAAATATTTTTGTAGGGTTTATACTAACAGCTAGCAAGCCAGTTTTTTGATGGTGGTTGTTAAAACAATAATGCCTCAGTTAACATAGTATACTCCATTTTAGAACAAGAACACAGGGAAACCATTTTTTTTTAAAAAGGTTTTAAATGGTAAAAGCCAAATGCTTGGTTTATGAGCAGATGCAATGATCACTCTACTAGATACATTTCTATAAAACTCCTCAGCCAGACTCTTCCTTATTCTCATTAGAGGTTGTTTTAATGCTGTTTTCTTTTACTCCTCACTCTTGGTGCCAATTATTTGTTGAGAAACAGCAGTGTTCAGATTTACCATTTAAGACTTTCGTGCTTGCTAAATGATATCATTAGTTACACTTCAATATAAAAACGTTCAAAAGCTTCAATATAAAAACATTCAAAAGGACACTCTTTATGCTAAGAATACAGTTTAATAAGCTCTTATGCTCTACTAGATACTGTGTTAGGTTCTCTGTGAATTTAGTAGTATATATACTATAATAGAATTATAAATATAAGATTATAATTGATAGATAGACGTTAACCTGCCCAGTCACATTAGCTTCTTTATAGCATTGCTATTTAAATCTTAATCTTTTGTTTTCTAGATGGCTATTGACCAGGCCCACAGACAGAATGTCTCCTCTCTTTTCCTCCCAGTGATTGAATCTGTGAATCCCTGCTTAATTCTAGTTGTACGTAGAGAAAATATTGTAGGAGATGCAATGGAAGTCCTTAGGAAAACAAAGAATATAGACTACAAAAAGCCACTCAAGGTAATTTAACATTTTCTGTATATATTACATACAGTATATGCTCAGCAATTCATAGTTTTAGAAAATTAAAAAGTTTTAATATGTATTTTTGAAACTTAATAAATAAAACTATATAAATTTTTTAAACTATGAATTGAGCATTTATTGTAATAAATTAAATGTTATGGGCTCTCCAGAATATACTTACATTTCTTTACATTCAGTTTTTGCATTATGCTATTTTAGGTTATATTTGTTGGAGAAGATGCTGTTGATGCAGGAGGAGTACGCAAAGAATTTTTCTTGCTCATCATGAGAGAATTGTTGGATCCTAAATATGGCATGTTTAGGTATTATGAAGATTCCAGGCTCATTTGGTTTTCTGATAAGGTGAGGTCCAACCATCTAAATTATTCTATGTATACACATGTGGATATATACCCATATGTGTCAAGTTGACTCAGTAGATAAAAGTTACTACATATTCAGAGATTTGCTTTATTACATTTTGGAAAATTATAAATTTTTGAACTCAGAGTCATCAGAACACATTAATGTTTCTCACATGTTTCAAATTAGCCAACTTTATTGTTTTTGCAGGTTGGTATTTTTTCATCCTTGAGTGTACCCTGCAGGAAAGCAACACAGTCAAATAATAGAGCAGTAGCATGGGATGTGGCCCATCATCCTGTATTTCAGAGGATCTGGAGATTTTAGGAAGGCAAATGAAAGGAGGTCTAGAAGGATTGAAAAACCAGGAATTTACTTCTATGCCTAGTTGTATGAGGAGTTAGAAGAGAAAACAAACACCATTTATAAGAGCTATAGGAGAAATCATGTCCTCAGAAGACAGTCTTATTCATTTATAAAAGGAAGGAAAATTTGGAGAGAAGTTCAGGATGTGGGCAGTTTTCTAAATAATAGATTGTGAGTTCCAGGACAAGTGAAAGGATTTGATGGAGGAAGAATGGTGATAAGATTGTGTCAGATTAAAAAAAAAAAAAAAGATTGTGTCAGATTTAAGGGCCAATACAATGCCACATGGAGTTGGGATTATGGATAATCTATGAGTTTGAGGCTTCCTATGTTGATAAACAGGCACGTAAGGCATGGTGGAATAATACTGATAACCTCCGAGGTAGGTGGACAATCTGATCGAATTATGGTCTCCTCCTTGGCTTAGTCTCTTAGGGATAGTTTGTTAATGGTGTGGCAGAGAGAATTTGAGAGGGCACATGGAATGGAGGCCTCTTTTACTAGGAACACAAAGAGTTCTGTGGGCCTTTGTTCAGTTCTATAGAGAGGTAATGTTTTGAACTCAGGGGAGGAGCAGTCTTAAGCTTTATTTTGGATTTCTGTGAGACCTTTTTAGTTATATCTTGATTTAGCCAATGGGAGCCCTGTTGAATTGGTTCCTCTTTTGTGTACTTTCTACATGTCCCCATTTTTCCTTAATTATTTACATTTATTTATTTATTTATTTTAGGTTTTTATTTATCAGAGAGAGAGAAAGAGCATGAGCATGAGCAGGGGGAAGGAGGCAGAGGGAAAAACAGACTCTCCACTGAACAGCACACCCAACTCAGGGCTCGATCCCAGGACTTGGGATCATGACCTGAGCTGAAGGCAGATGTTTAACCAACTGAGCCACCCAGGTGCCCCTGATTCTTTACATGTAGTGAAAACATACATTCCAGGCTCTTCTTGTGATTACCCAAGTCCTGGCAGTAGCCATTTCTCCTTAAAAGCCCTGACTTCTTCAGGTGAAAATGGAATTTAGAAACCATGCTCTGGATCCTAAGTGTACTCATTGCTACGAGGGAGTCCTTGCTTTCAGGTTCTCAGCAGGCAGAACTAGGAGTTATATGATAACATATAACATGTATATATACACACATATAACATGTATATACACACACATCTCATGTATGGTTCCAACATACATATGGTTTCCAACCATGAGATCATACTGATACTTCTAATTCTTTTTTCTCAAGATTTTATTTATTTGAGAGAGAGCATGTGCTCAACTTGGCAGGAGAAACAGACTCCCCAGCTGAGCAGGGAGCTCCACGAAGGGCTCAATCCCAGGACCCTGAGATCATGATCTGAACCAAAGGCAGGTGCTTAACCAGCTGAGCCACCCAGGCACCCCCTGATACCTCTAATTCTATTCAAACACCAGAATTTTCTGTAGCCTCCTTTTTCATTTTATGTGACTTAAATCACCAATAAGGTCATAGCTATCATCTTGAAGATATTCACTCAAATCTACCATGTATGTAGTCAGTTGTCTTCCTTGCTGGCTAAAAGCTCAGTCCTGACAAGGAGAGGGAGAAAGCAGAGGGCCATATGTTCTTTATAATTTTTTTTTTGATGAAGTAAAATTCATATAACAAAATTGACCATTTTAAGAATTTTTCTAAGGTACAAATCAGTAGTATTCAGTACATTAACAGTGTTGTGCAACCATGATGACTATCTAGTTCCAGAACATTTCATCACCTCAACAGGAAACCTGTACACCTTAAGCAGTTACTCTCCACTTCCTTTTCCCTCCAGCCCAACAACCACTACTCTACTCTTTGTCTTATGGATTTGTCTATTCTTGATATTTGCTATAAATGGAGTCATATATAATATGTGGCCTTTTGTGGCTAGCTTCTTTTCACTTAACATATTTCCAAGGTTCATCCATGCTGTACCATATATCAATACTTCATTCCATTTTGTAGTTGAAGAATATTCATTTGTATGGAAATACCATATTTTGTTTATGTTTCATCAGTCGATAGACATTTGGGTTGTTTAACTCTTTTGATAAAATGTTATGAATAATGCTGCTATGAACATTTATGTACAAGTTTATGTTTGCACACTGCACTTAATTGGGTGTATACCTAGGAGTGGAATTGCTGGGTCATGTTATAATTTAGTTTGACTTTTTAAGGAACCACCAAACTGTTTTCCAACATTTGCTATTTTCCTTTTTTTAAAATTATATTTCAAAAATATATTTAGTTTATTAATAATATAGTGGGTATGAAATAGCATCTCATTGTGGTGTTGAATTGCATTTCTCTAATGGCCAGGGATGTGCTTATTTGGCCATTTGTTATATGCTTTAAGCAAAATGTCTTTTTAAGTCCTCTTCTCATTTTTAAATTACATTGTCTTTTTGCTATTGAGTTTTAAGACTTCCTTATATATTCTGGATACTAGATTCTTATCAAATGTAAGATTTGCAAATATTCTCTCCCATTTTATGGGTTGTCTTTTCACTTTCTTGGTAATATCTTTTGACCCATAGTTTTAAGTTTCATTGAAGTCTTTTTTATCTTTTTTTTTTTTTTTTTTTTAAGATTTTACTTATTTATTCATGAAAGAGAGAGAGAGGCAGAGACACAGGCACAGGGAGAAGCAGGCTCCATGCAGGGAGCCTGACATGGGACTCGATCCCGGGACTCCAGGATCACGCCCTGGGCTGAAGGCAGGCACTAAACCACTGAGCCACCCAGGGTTTCTGTATCTGTTTTTTTCTTTTTCTTTTTCTTTTTTTTTTTTTTTAAGATTTTTGTTTATTTATTCATGATAGACATAGAGAGAGAGAGAGGCAGAGACACAGGCAGAGGGAGAAGCAGGCTCCATGCAGGGAGCCTGACATGGGACTCGATCCCAGGACTCCAGGACCACGCCCTGGGCCAAAGGATGCTGAACTGCTGAGCCACCCAGGGATCCTCTATCTATTTTTTTCTTTTGTTGCCTGTGCTTTTGGTGTCATAACTAAGAAACCGTTGACTGTTGCAAAGTCATTAAGATTTACCCCTCTGGATTTTCTTATAAGAGTTTTACAGTTTTAGCTGTTAGAGGTCTTTGATCCATTTTGAGTTAATTTTTGTCTATAGTGTGAGGTAAGAGTTCAGCTTCATTCTTCGTATGTGAATAACTAGTTGTCCCACCATTGTTTGTTAAAAAGGCTATTCTTTCCCTATTGACTAGTCTTGGCACCTTTGTTGAAAATTAATTGCAGAAATACGGATTTATTCCTGGACCTCAGTTTTATTCGTCTGTCCTTATGCCAGTACAACACAGTTTTGTTTACTGTAGCTTTGCAGTAGGTTTTGACATTGAATTGTATGAGTCCTCCAACTGTTCTTCTCATTCAGGATTGTTTTGAATGTTAGGGATCTCTTGAAATTTTGTATGAATTTATGGTTAGCTTGTCATTTCTGCAAAAAAAGGACATTAAGGGTTTGATGAAGAAGGTATTGAATAAATATTTTGTTCTTTTTGATGCTGTCATAAATTGAACTTTTTCATAAATTTTATTTTTGGTTTTTTTCATTGCTACGATATAGAAATACAACTGCTTAAAAAAAAGAAATACAGCTGCTTTTTGAATGTTGATTTTGTATTATGCAACTTTGCTGAATTTATTTATCAGCTCTACTAGATTGTTTTGTGGATTCTTTAGGATTTTCTTTATATGAGATCATGGCATCCATAAATGCAATAGATTTAATTTTACTTCTTTCCTTCCAATTTAGATACCTTTATTTCTTTTTCTTGCCTAATTGCCCTGGCTAGAACTTCCAGTACACTGTCAAATACAAGTGGTAAGAGTGGACTTGCTTTTCTTGTTCCTGATCTGAGTGGGATGTTAGCTTTGGGTTTTTCACTTTTGTCACTTTAAGGAGGTTATCTTCTATGTCTAGTTTGTTGAGTATATTATCATGGAAGAGAGTGGGATTTTGTCAGATGCTTTTTCTACATCAGGATGATCATGTAGTTTCCTTCCTTCATTCCATAAATGTGATGTATTATATTGGTGCATTTTCTTATGTTGAGCCACCTTGTATTCTTGAGGAAAGCCTACTTGGTCATGGTGTGTAATCCTTTTATTTTGCTGTGGGATTCGTTTGCTTGTGTTCTGTTGATGATTTTTCCATCTTTGTTAAGGATACTGGTCTACAGTTTTCTTTTTGGTGTTTGTGATGCTTTTGTCGATCTTTGGTGTCATGGTAGTTTGACCTCACAGATACATTAGAAAAAGTTGCCTCATCCTCCATTTCTTGTATTCTCTTCTTCCATTTCTTAGAAGAGGAAACATTGATGTTAATTATTCTTGAAATGTTTGGTAGAATCTGGTCCTAGGCTTTTTTGTTTGAAGTTTTTGTTTTGTTTTGTAAGGTTTTCTTTACTTATTTGATAAAGAGAGACAGAGCATTCATGGCAGGGGAAGGGGAGGAAAGAGAAAATCCCAAGCAGACTCCCCACTGAGTGCAGAGCCCCACACAGGGCTGGATCCTGTAACCCTAAGATCATCACCTGAACTGAAAGCAAGAGTTGAGACGTTTAACCAACTGAACCACCCAGGTGCCCCTGTTGGAAGGTTTTTTTTGTTTGGGGGTTGTTTTTCTTAAAAAAGTGTATTTATTTGAGAGAGCACATGAGCAGGGGGGTCAGAGGACAGACTCCCCACTGTGCAGGTAGCCCAATGCAGGGCTTAATCCCAGGACCCTGAGATCACAACCCAAGCCAAAATCAGATACTTAATCAACTGAGCCAGCCAGGTACCCCTGGAAGTTTTTTGATTAGTGATTCAGTTCCTTGTTATAGATTGGTCGGTGGTGGGAGGGGGGGTGTGCTTGGGTCTTTTCAGATTTTCTAGATTTCTTTTTTTTTTTTTTAATTTTATTTATTTATGATAGTCACAGAGAGCGAGAGAGAGAGAGGCAGAGACACAGGCAGAGGGAGAAGCAGGCTCCATGCACCGGGAGCCCGATGTGGGATTTGATCCCGGGTCTCCAGGATCGCGCCCCGGGCCAAAGGCAGGCGCCAAACCGCTGTGCCACCCAGGGATCCCTAGATTTCTTTTAAAAAAAATTTCTTTTAGATTTTCTTCTGGTAACAGTTTGATAATTTGAATATTCCTAGAAATTTGTCCATTTCATCTAGATTATCTGTTTTGTTGTCATACAGTTGTATTCTCTTATAATCCTTTTTATTTCTGCAATGATGATAGGTTTTTGGGTTTGTTTGTTTTTTTAAGACTTTATTTATTCATGAAAAACACAGGCAGAAGGAGAAGCAGGTTACCTGTGGGTAGCCTGTTGCAGGACTTTTTCCCAGCACCCTGGGATCATGACCTGAGCCAAAGGCAGAGGCTCAGCCACTGAGCCACCCAGGTGCCCCTGTAAGGACGATGGTTGATGTTCCCATTTTCAATCCTGATTTTAGTAATGTGAGTCTTTTTTTTGTTGTTGTTGGTCATTCTAGCTAAAGGTTTGTTGGTTTTGTTATCTTTTGGAACAAACAACTTTTGATTTTGTTGCTTCTATGTATTGTTTTTCTACTCTTTATTTACCTCCACTTGAATCTTCATTGGTCATATCTCTGTAGTAGCTTTGGGTTTAGTTTGCTCTTCTTTTTGTAATTCTTTAGGATATAAAGTTTGGTTATTGGTGTGAGATATTTTTTCTTTTTTCATATGAATATGACTATATATTTCCCTATGAATACTGCTTTCCCTGTATCCTATAAGTTTTTATATTGTGATACCTCCTTTGACACATTGGTTGTTTAAGAGTGTGTTAATTTTCACATCTTTGAAATCTCCATATTTCCTTTTTTTTTTTAAGATTTTATTTTTAATTAATCTCTACAACCCGTGTGGGACTCCAACCTCCAACTCCAGGATTAAGAGTTGCACACTCCACCAAA
The DNA here is from genome assembly GCF_905146905.1 of Nyctereutes procyonoides. Taxonomy (NCBI): domain Eukaryota; kingdom Metazoa; phylum Chordata; class Mammalia; order Carnivora; family Canidae; genus Nyctereutes; species Nyctereutes procyonoides. Next base: position 68,936,921 of record NW_026575046.1, read on the forward strand.
TGAGCCAGCCAGGCGCCCTGTCTCTATATTTCCTTCTGTTGTTGATTTCTAATTTCATTCCATTGTGGTCTGAAAAAAAAATTTTTTTTATGATCTTAGTCTTTTAAACTTACTAAGGCTTAGTTTTTGACCTAAAATAAGGTATCTCCTGGAAAATGTTCCATATGCACTTGAGAAGAATGTATTCTGTTGTGGAATGGAATGTTCTGTAGCTGTCTGTTAGATCTGGTTATTTTATAGTAGTGTTCAAGTTCTCTATTTCCTTAGTAATCTTCTGTGTGATAGTTGTATCTGTTACTATGAGTGGGATATTAAAGCTTCCAACTGTTATTTTAGAGCTGTATTTCTCCCCTTAGTTGTATCAGTTTTTACTTGATCTGTGTTGATATTATATTGTTAGGTATCTAGATGTTTTGTAAAGGTTATATCTTATTGATGAATTGATGTTTTTGATTTAAAGTCTTTTTTCCCTGATATTAGTAGAGCCGCTCAGCTCTCTTTGGTTATTATTTACATGGCATATCATTTTTCAAACTTTGACTTTCAATCTAGTATCTTTGGATTTAAAGTGAGGTTTGTAGACAGCATATATAAATCTTCCTAGACTTACAATGGGCTTATGTTCCAATAAACCCATTGTAAGTTGGAAATTTTATAACTCTACATGTATTGAATACACCTGACCTATTGAACATTATATTAAGATTTTATTTATTTGAGAGAGAAAGCAAGGAGAAGAGAAGAAAGAGAAGCAGACTCCTTGCTGAGCATGGAGCCCGATGCAGGGCTCAATCCCAGGACTCTGGGATCATGACCTGAGCCAAAGGCAGACACTTAAGCAACTGAGCCACACAGGTGCCCCTTAAGCTATTATTAATAAGGAAGCACTTCTGCCATTTTACTGTTTGTTTTCTGTAAGTCATATCTCTTCCTCCTAATTACCACCTTTTTTGGGGGTTTAGTTGATTTTTTTGGTCTAGTATATTGTTTTGATTCCTTTCTCATTTCAAAAAAATATATATACACTCATATATATATAATTTCTTTAGTTGATGCTCTGAGGGTTACAATTCCAAGTCTAGTTTGAATCAGTACCAGCTTCAGTAATATGCAGAAACTTTGCTCCTAGAACAGCTCTGTTCCTTTCTCTTTGTTATTGTCACACCTTACAGCTTTATACATTGTGTGCCCATTGATGCAGATTTAGAATTATTTTATGCATTTGAGTTTTAAACCATTTAAAGAGAAAGATTACAAATCAAATACAATAATTTTAACTTTTATATTTACCTATGTAGCTACCTTTCACAGAGTTCCTTTATTTCTATGACTTTGAGTTACTGTGTAGCATCCTTTCCTTTCAGCTGATGGACTTTAGCATTTCTTGTAAGGAAGGTTTAGTAGCAACAAACTCTCAGTTTTTCTTTTTCTGAGATTTCCTGAATGTAAAATTCTTGCTTGACAGTTTTTTTCTTTCAGCCCTTTAAATATGTCATCCTACTGCCTTTTGGCACAGATAGTTTCTAATTAGAAATTAGCTTTTAGTCTCATTGAGGAGCCTTACTATGTGATGAGTTGCTTCTCTTTTGCTGCTTTCAATACTCTTTATAATTGACTTTCAACACTTAGATTAAAATGTGTCTGAATATGGATCACAGGTATGTCATAAATGAAGTTTATTGAGCTGCTTGGATGTAAGATTTATGTCTCGTCAAATTTAGAAAGTTTTCAACCATTTCTTCAAATATTCTTTGTCTCCTCTCCTTGTGGGACTCTGCTGTTTGTATGATTGTACACTTGATGGTGTCCCACAGGTCTTGTAGGAACTTCTTCATTATTTCTTTTTTTTTAAGATTTTATTTATTTTTTCATGAAAGAGACACAGAGGGGCAGAGACACTCAACCACTGAGCCAACCAGGTGCCCCCCTCTTTGTATTTCTTCATTCTTTTTTCTTACTGCTGTCCCACAAAGTAGATGATCTCAGTTGACCTATCTTCAAGTTTGTTGGTTCTCTTTTCTGACGGCTCAAATTTCTTATACCCCTCTACTGAATTTTTTGTTTCAGTTATTGTACTTTTCCAGAATTTTGGCATGCTGCTTTTCCATAATTTCCATTTCTTTATTGATATTCTCTTTTTGATGAGACATTGTTATTCTGTTCTCTCCCCGCATCTCCTGCGCCCATAGTTTCCTTTAGCTATTTGAGCCTATTTAAAACAGTTGATTTGAGGGCAGCCCGAGTGGCTCAGTGGTTTAGTGCCACCTTCAGCCCAGGGCATGATCCTGGAGACCTGGAATCGAGTCCCATGTCAGGCTCCCTGCATGGAGCCTGCTTCTCCCTCTGCCTGTGTCTCTGCCGCTCTCTGTATGTCTCTCATGAATAAATAAATTAAAACAAAACACTTGATTTGAAGTCTTCACTAGGGTGCCTTTGTGGCTTTGTTGGTTAAATGTCTACCTTTGGCTCAGGTCGTGATCCCGGGGCCCTGCGATTGAGCCCCACATTGGGCTCCCTGCTCGATGGGGAGCCTGCTTCTTCTCCCTCTGCCATTCCCTCCTTCTTGTGCTTACCCCCCCAAATAAATAAATAAATAAAATCTTAAAAAAAAATTAAGTCTTACTTTACTAGAGGAGACCTAACAATTTATATGACTTTTTTCTTATGAATGGACCATATTCTTTTTTTGCATGCCTCATTAATTTTTGGTGAATACTGGACACTTTTTTTGTTGTTTGACAGAATTTTTTCTCCATAGTACCAGTTATTCCTCCAGGTTTCTTTTATTTCTTTTGTCTTTTTCTTTTGATCCTTTGCTTTTTATTCACATTTAAGAACATGACACTAGGGCAGCCCCGTGGCTCAGCGGTTTAGTGCCGCCTTCAGCCTGGGGTGTGGTCCTGGAGACCTGGGATCGAGTCCCACGTCAGGCTCCCTGCATGGAGCCTGCTTCTCCCTCTGCCTGTGTCTCTGTCTCTCTCTTTCTCTCTCTCTCTCTCTCTCTCTCTGTGTCTCTCATAAATAAATAAATAAAATCTTAAAAAAAAAAAAAGAACATGACACTAAAAGCTACTCTTTTGGGTCAGACACATTTTTTTTCTTTTTTTTTCCCCAAGTAGATGCCATGCTCAGCATGGAACCGAACATGGTGAACTCACAACCCTTAAGATCAAGAGTCAGACACTTAACTGACTCAGCTACCCAGGATCCCCTGGCCATACATATTTATGATTTATAGACCCCATTCATAGAGTGATTAGGTAGGGACATTTCAAGGGGGAACCCTCAGTTGTCAGCATGTGTAGTTTTTTTACTCTCTGGTTGGCTGCCAGTGCTTTAGTACTGTTCTGAACCCTGGAAAGGGAAGCTAGGATTCTCATTGTTAACTTATACATACCCTCATTTAATCCTCTTTTTGTGTGTGTATTTTACACTTTAAGTTTTTTTTTTTAAGATTTTATTTATTATTTGAGAGAGAGAGAACAAGTGAAGGGGAGGGGCAGAGGGAAGAGGAGAGGCAGACTCCTGGAAGAGCCCCATGTGGCGCTTGATCCCAGGACCCTGAGATCGTGACTTGAGCCAAAGGCAGACACTTAAGCAACCAACTCACGCAGGCACTTAAGTTTTTAAATTGTTTTTGAAGTATAGTTGACCTTCAAATTATATTAGTTTCAGGTATATAACAGTGATTTAGCATGATATGCAGTACTTGCTCACCATGATAAGTGTAGTTACCATCTGTCACCATACAAAGTTATTAAAATAAAATTGACTATATTCCCTCTGCTATAGTTTTTTCTATCCCTGTGACTTATTTTATAACTGTATCTCTTATTAATCCCCTTGAACTCTTTGATACATTTGCTTCTATGTATCACCTGTCTCAGAATCCAGAGCCACTTTGGCTCATCCTTTCCAGAACAAGGGACTTGTCACCACCCATTGTATCTTCAACCCTACTTGAGTACCTCTGACTTCAGAGTCTTACATTTTACTAACTGAGCTAGCTGGTCTACTTAACTTGAAAGGTATTTTTTTAGTACTTCCAGTTCCTGAGCCTTAAGTACAAATTAACTTGTTTTTCATTGGCTTTTCTCGTAACAAATTGCTGTTTCAGTTTCTTCTGCCATACTGAATTGAATCAATTACCAGTATCCATCTACTTTTCATATTTTAAAATATCAACATCTCTTTAGTGATATTAAAACTATCCCCTATTTTCTTTTCTTGTGGGTTTATGTTATTTTTATTCCTTTATTCTCATAGGAATTTCAGGAGGAGGAGAGATTAACACATTTTTCAGTCCTTCCTATTTAAGAAGGACTTTCTAAACTTACAGTATAGGACATCATAGAGGAAAAAGATTAATTTCACCCCTGGGGGAAGATGTGACATTTATACGTAACTTAAGATTATTAAAAAGTAGGGGATCCCTGGGTGGCGCAGTGGTTTGGCGCCTGCCTTTGGCCCAGGGTGCGATCCTGGAGACCCGGGATCGAATCCCACGTCGGGCTCCTGGTGCATGGAGCCTGCTTCTCCCTCTGCCTGTGTCTCTGCCTCTCTCTCTCTCTCACTGTGTGCCTATCATAAATAAATAAAAATTAAAAAAAAGATTATTAAAAAGTAAAAAAAAATTATTAAAAAGTGAATAGCAGACTGGGATATATGTAACAAATATGACATAGAGTAATACTCCTGGTATATAAAGAATTCAAATGTAAATATATAAGAAAACACTAGGGGCAGCAGCTCTTTCTGCCCACAGATTGTGTCCCTATCCTTTAATAAAATCCTCTTTTTGCACCAAAAAAAAAAAAAAAAGAAAGAAAACACTAGCCTCCGAAAGATAAATGGGCCAAGAATACAAAGAGGAATTTACAAATATACACAAATCCCTGATTTTCAGTATCATTAATAGAAATACATGCCAAAACAAGTTTTCTTTTCATACATTTTTTTAAGACAGGGAGAGAGAGAGAGGAAGGGAAGGGGAGCAGGAAAGGGCAGAGGGAGAGGAAGAGAGAATCTTAAGCAGTCTCCCCACCTAGCATGGAGCCTGACAGGGAGGTTGATCTTACAACACTGAGATTATGACCTGAACTGAAATTAACAGTCTGGCACTTAACTGACTGAGCCATCCAGGTGCCCCAAGTTTTCATTTCTTAACTCAGAAATGTGTGTTTGTTTGTATACACACATTTCAAATGTATGTATAAATGTGGAAAGATACACATTTTCCTGGACTACAAATGGCAGTATAAATTGGAGTAGGTGTGAACAGAAACAGTTTGGGGGTATGCTTAACTGTCATTTGACTTGGAAAGTCTTACAAAGTAGAATTTATCCTAAGCAAATATTCCGAACTGTGGGCAAAAATATATGCAGAAATGGTGGGGTGCCCTGGGTGGCTCAGTCTGCTAAGCATCCAACTCTTGGTTTTGACTCAGGTCATGAACTCAGGATTGTTGAGAATCAGCTCCACTTGGGGTTCCATACTCAGTGCTGAGTCTGCTTGAGATTCTCTCCCTCTCCCTGCACCTCTGTCCCTCCCCCTGCTTGCACATGCACCCACTTGTTCATGCTTGCTCACTCTCTAAAATAAATGAATAAATAGAATCTTTAAAAACATATATAGATATAGATATGAAGAAATGATACCATCTTATTTTGAATATTATTAGCTAGTTGAAATAACATGTATTGTGCCTTTACTATATGCTGCAGGAACTAGGCTACAACAATCTTATGAGATAAACTCTGGGATTTTTTAAAAGATTTTATTTGTGAGAGAGAGAGAGAGAGAGAGTGAGAGAGAGTTGGGAAAGGAGCAGAAGGAGAGGGAGAAGCAGATTCCCCACTGAGCAGGGAGCCTGAGGCAGGGCTCAGTTTTGGGACTCCGGGATTATGATCTGAGCTGAAGGCAGACATTTAACAGACTGAGCCACCCAGATGCCCTGAGATACTGTTTATATCTTTAAAAACACTGAAGTTATGGGGTGCTTGGGTGGCTCAGTTCAATAAGCATCTGCCTTCAGCTCAGGTCATGGTTTCAGGGTCCTGGGATGGAGCCCCACATGAGGCTCCTTCCTCATTGGGAAGTCTGCTTCTCCCTCTCCCTCTGCTCCTCCTACCACCTGTGCACTCTCTCTTGCTCACTCTCTCTGAAACAAAATCCTACAAAACAAAAACACTGAGGCTAGATAGTGAAAGAACCAGGTCTGGAGGCCCAAATCTGACCGAAAAAAAAAAAAGTTTTCCTCTTAACTATCATGCTCACTGAATTTGCCATGACCATATATTTCTTTCTTTCTTTCTTTTTTTTAAGATTTTATTTATTTTTTCATGAGAGACATACACACAGAGGGAGGCACAGAGACATGGGCAGAGGGAGAAGCAGGCCCCATGCAGGGAGCCCAATGGAGGACTCTATCCGGGGTCTCCAGGATCACGCCCTGGGCCAAAGGCAAGGGCCAAACCGCTGAGCCACCTGGGCTGCCCTGACCATATATTTCTTTTCTAAAGATAGAGGGAAATAAGCATTGTGATTTTCAGTGTTTTAATAATATAAAAGTCCAGCTATAGTAAAATAGCTAATTTAGCAGACCTTGGTACTTTTATATGAGTGATCTGCAACCATTAAAAATCATGTTCTATGGGGCCGCTGGGTAGCGCAGTTGAACATCCAACTCTTAATCTCGCTCAGGTCTTGATCTCAGGGTCCTGAGTTCAAGCCCCGCATTGGGCTCCATTGCTGGCTGTGGAGCATACCTTAAAAAATAAAAAAGTAAAATTACATAAATAAAGATCATGTTCTAGAATAATATTTAATGACTCAAGAAAATACGATTAGAAAAAGAAAACCTTAACATTATATAATGTTTTTAAATTATTTTTTGAACTTACAGTGGATAGAAGTACATAAAAATACTTTTTAAATCGTTGTTTCTAAGTAATTGCATTACAGGCATTCATTTTCTTTATGCTTTTTGTTTTCCAAATTTTGAGTGTGTATAATTATTTAAATCAGATTAAATGTTCTAGTAGTCATTTCATTTATTAATTTAATGCTTAATGATGTGGAAATGCTTGTATTTCCAGGGGGGAAAAAGCTACTTGTGAAGTTATACATTTAGTATGATTTTAGCTAGGTCTTAATTTTGTCTTAGAAAATATATTAGATGGGACTTTGTAGAAATACTAACAGTGATATTATCCCAGGGAGATGTGATTGAGAATGGGCTTTTTTCTTGTTATTCATTACTTTTTTCTGTGTCTTCAAAATTTTCTACTACAAGTATGTGTTTTTGCCATCAGAAAAATTTATTATTTTAACAAGTCGTCGTCTTTTACTTTTAGACATTTGAAGACAGTGATTTGTTTCATTTGATTGGTGTTATCTGTGGATTAGCAATTTATAATTTTACTATTGTGGACCTCCACTTTCCTTTGGCTTTATATAAGAAACTGCTGAAAAAGAAGCCATCCTTGGATGATTTGAAGGAACTAGTGCCTGATGTTGGGAGGTTAGTAATAAAAAGTGACAAGGGTTTAGGTAATAGGGAATGGAGAAGGTACAGAAAGCTTTCCTTTTAGGAATAATTGTATTTTGTTCTTTTTGTATTTCCAAAATAAACAAAATGCTGTTCTGATATTGGAGAATTCTTTGTGTCACTCAGATCCAAAATTCTCTACTAAAAGACTTATATGTATAGAACCATTTGCTAAATTTTTAGTAATTTAAGAATATTTTGCAAATATTGGATAATAAACTTACAGAGATAATGTTTCCTGAAAGTAGTTAATTTATTCATTTGGACTTCTGATTATCTTCATTCCTAGATGGAATATGTAAAGTTTCTTTTTATTTGTTACATTAAATGGAATAAAAACTGTATATATATATTTTTTTAAAAACTGTATATAAGTAAGAACAAATGTTGAAAATGGATGGATACATGCCTTTTGTATTCAGAAGAGAAAAACTTAGAGTGATTTTTTTCTTCATAATTGTTCATTAACTGTTGTACAATTGCTCATTGTACATCTGCCATTCTGAAACAAATATAAAAGTACAGATTAATAAGGATTTTATCAAGAATGAATGAGAAATACATTTATTTGTAACCAAAATAGCCAAAATACCAACAATGTTTTACCTCAAAGAAACATGTATATTGTTTTGCAGAAGCATGCAACAGTTACTGGATTATCCAGAAGATGATGTTGAGGAAACATTTTGTCTTAATTTTACGGTAAGATGGAAAGACAGAATAGCCTGATTGCTTATCATCTCTTTTACTTAACAGCTGTGCCTTATGGTTTTTGTTTTATTTTGATGGGTGGAATTTTTAACCCTTTTGCTAACATTTATTGAGCATTAACTATATTCTAGTCACAGTACGTACATTATTTCGTTTAATCCTCATAATAGTCCTATGAGATTAGTATTATTATCCTTATTTTATAGATGAAGAAAACTGAAAACAATCATTACATGTCAGAAATAATATGTATATCCAGGTCTGTGACTTCAAAGCCTAGTGCTCTATTATTATGCTAAAGATCCTTTACAAATACAAGACCTCTTTATTCAAGTACTTGTTTTTTGAGTCTGCAATTATAAGAATGTTTAGAGAAGCAAAGGTTACTGGACTCTAGAATATTCAGTAATGAACTTACCACTTAAAAGATTAATTCCTACTCAGACATCTCTTTCTGCTTCATACTACTATTTATCCTTGCCCATTTATCTTACTTTTGAAATGACATACTACAGCCAAATGCAAATATGTTGGAATGTTATTTGGAAAATGAAATTGCAAATCTTGTCAAAAATACAGAATTTTGTTAATTCTTTGAATGGGGATGTTGAATAACTTACCCATCCATGTGCAAAGCCATTGAGAAACCAGGATCTGGCAAAAGTAGACAGTTGGCAAAGAAGAGAAAATCAGCAAGGATTATAAGAAGACACTTCAGAATGGAAAGATTTGAATATTATAAATTAGACTCTTGGGAAAATGATAAAAATCTTTGGTTTTCTATTCAAAAACTTTTGTATTTGTTTGCTTTCCCCTCAAATAGTCCTCTTTATGATCTTGTGATCAAATCTGACAGATAACCATATTCTGCTATCCCACAGTTTGCCAAAAGAATACATGCCCCTGCAAAAAAAGTTTAGCCATTTTTGATCATTTTAAGAATTGGCACATTGTACAGTTGTAAGAAAATTTAGTAGATTTAAGATGAAATAATTGAGTTTATTTTAATTATTTTTTTTTTAATTTTTTTTTCAAGAAAAAACATCCCCTTTGGCTTTTTTCTATTTACTATGAAATTTTGAGTTCCCTTGTTCAACTGAATGGTTGGTTTTAATGATTTGATTCTTCAATTTCACTTTTAATGATATCAATTATTTTTGAATCTTTATTGATTATCTCAAAGGACTGAAACATTGGGTTCCAAGCAATATAATTTCTAATTTATCAATCACCAAGTTTATGAATACTTAATATATTAATGGTAATTTAAACATTCCTTCCCACTACCATTTCTCTCCCGAAAATTTTCAGTGGCTCTTTAATGCTTGCATAGTAATAGCTCTAGAATGGGCCTCAAGGACATATGTAATCTGACTTTCTTTCTGACTTATGTTGCATCCCGCCAATCATACCAAATTTTATCATGACACACAGTATTCTCTCATACCTTAGCTTTCTGTTTTTTAGGGCCATACATTTTCAGAAGTTGATATTTACTCTTATATCAATCCTACCCAATCTCTTTGCTCGGTCAGAAATCCCTGGTCGATCTTTTGAGAGCCCTATTCATCTTTCTAGGTGCTTTTCAAGTGACATTTCTTCCTCAAGGTCTTTCATACTTCCTCCGCTTAGAAATCAGTGGTTTTTTTCTGTGGTCTGATAGCATTTTGTTCATGTCTCTATTACAGCATTTATTTTATTTTAAGAGTTGTTTACATAACACATTTCTCCTCCTTAACTAGATGGTGAATTCCACAGCAGGGGATTTATTCATCTCTTACCATCCCAATGCCACTGCAATGTTTTATAAATAGCTAGTACCAAAAAAAGTTTTAATAGAAGAGGATAATATTCCAAAAAGAGGGGATAGAAAGAGAAAAGATATAAAGGTGGGAATGGTAATATTAATAGGAAAATTAAATGACCAGTAAGGGAAAGAAAATGTTTCAAAATAATTGACTGTCTTTATAAACCCAATTAATAGCAAACTTTGAAAAACCACCTGTGATCAAGAATGCAAACAAGGCAGGTATTAGGAACACAGGAGTAGCTGTCATGTGAGAAGAATGTGTAGCTGGTCTGGACTGCATACATTTGACACTTGATTCTGTCATGCATATAATGAAAACATTATTTCTAATATTTTACTCCTGTAGTGATTGTTCTAAAGTTTTACACATGATAAATACTTTCTTGATCTTAACTAACTAAACACTTGGTAATTTGTAATTAGTCACAGTAGGACTACCTACAGAGGATGAAAATTTCTAGTTGTAGTCTTACGCAGAATTCACAGATAAGCTTATAATAGTAGCAGAATTTTACCTCAACTTTATTTATTCTTATATTTAATGAGAGAAAGGTAAAATATAATAACAGGTTATTAAAATCTAAGAAGTTTTGAGTCTGACATTGACTTTTTTTAAAAATTTAAATTAATAGATCACAGTTGAAAACTTTGGTGCAACAGAAGTGAAAGAGCTGGTTCTAAATGGTGCAGACACAGCTGTTAACAAACAAAATCGGTAAGTGAATTATAGCAGCATCAGTGGTAGTAATAAGATTCCGTAGGCATTTTTCTTCTGTATATAGAAACCTGTCATAGCCTTAAATTTTTACTCAGATAAAACTTACTTTTTGAATGGTTAGTAAGGAAGTAACTGCCTTTTGCTTCTGAAATCTCTTTAAGACATTACTAAAGTTTGGGACAAAAAGATCATAAGCAAAACACAGAGAAGGAAAAGGGGAGAACAGCAAACACATTTTTGGAAACTAGAAAACAGGGTAACTAACTTTAGCTAACCAGAGACAGCAGCAACATAAGATGGACTGGCAGGAGCCAAGAAAGCAGCCAGTTTATACTGGTGAACAAAAGCTTGAGGTATTGAGAATAAAAAACGTTAGAAGTGTATGGGGCTAAATGGGGCTAAAAAACAAAAAAAAGTGTATGGGGCTTAGGGGAATGCTGGAAACAGAAAGATTTCTGTTTTAAAAGCAGTTAGAAACCCATTTTAATTAACGTAGTACTCTGGCAATTTCCCCGTTCTGACCTGGGCAGAAGATTGGAAATTTATCTTCTGGGGAGATTGAACTGAAGGGACTTTGGATATGTTGGGGAGTGCGTGAGGAGACCATATTGGATTTGAGTACAGTTAGGCACAGCCGGGGGTAAGAGGCAGAGCTGAAAACAAGTAGATTGAATCTACAGCTCCAGGTCCTTGACACTGTGTACTGAAGGATTCTTTGGATAAACTGCCTTACTTTTATATATGAATGGATAGCCAAAAATTGATGCCAATTAAGGAAAAACCAAAACAGTTGAAAAGAATGGTAAGAAAAGAGAAACGATGCAGGATGAAGAACTTCAAAAGAAACTGAAAACAGTATTCTCATCTATATGGATTAAAAATTATTTTACTTAAACTTCAAAAATTCAATTAAAAAAATTTCAATTAAAAACTGAAAAAAATTCCCTGAGAAAATTGTTGAAGAAATGGTACAAAAAAACTTGCCAGAATTGAGAAATATGCCTTAAAAGACATGCCTTTAAAATTGAGAGAATGGAAAGTAAAAAAACAAACAAAAAATACCAAGGCTAAATAGGATTTTCAGAATCTCAGGGTAAAAAAGCGCACCATGTACAAAGAATTAAGAATCAAATAACGTCAAACTTCTAAAGAATGACACTGAAGACAGGAGATCAAAATCTGGGGAAAAAAATATTTTTTTAACTTAGAATTCTATATCAAAACTATCAAGTATGTGAGTGTATGTAAAAACATCTTCATACATCCAGAATAGAATCTCAGAGAAATCTACTTCCAGTGCAGTTTTCTCAGGAAGTTAAAGGATGTGTTCTACTAAACAAGGAAATTAAATTAAGAAAGAGAAAGACATGAGATTCAAAAAACAGGATCCAGTATAGAAGAGAGGCAAGGAGGAATCCTTCTGCAAGAAAGAGCAACCAATGTGGGTAAATCAAGAGGATGGAAGGCTCCAGGAGAAAAATATAACTGATGCTCCCTGGAGTTGAATGAATCTAAAGGAGATTGACACTTCTGTTGAAGTTAGGGATGTAGTAAATTAGGGAAGCAAAGGCTCCTTTTTTTTTTTAGTAAAAGTTCTTTTTAAGAAAAGGCAGGTAACTAAAATACTCTAGCTTAATTCTGAATAATATTTATAATCATAAAAATTTTAACAGCAAATAGTGAACCAAAATTGTTATAATGGGAGCTTTTGGGGAGACAGTGAGAGTGGGGCAATTAAGTAAAATGTAAATTCTCACCTTTCACAATACTCAGTTTATTAGATTATATTTTAAATTGAAAATTAAGGAATAACTATAATTAGGTTGTTAAAGTTTGAAGGTAAATATCAGAAGGAATAGCAAAAAGTTAAGTATTTGCCTTCGAATATCAAGAATTTCTAATGGAAAAGTTGCAAGACAGAACTGCTTTATTCTCTTCTACTGTGTTACAGTTCTTTAGACAATGTTAGCTTATTGGCTGTTTTCAGGGACTTTATCCAGATGGTTATAATCCTGGTTCTGCTACTTAGAAACTGTGTAACTGTAGGTAAATTAGTCTATGTCTCCATGCCTCAGTTTCCTTTTCTGTAAAATGGGATGATAAATTGTACCTATTTCATAGGGTTATTTTGAGGATTAAATGAGGCAATAATTCTAAGATGCTTAGAATAGTACTTAGCACATGCACGTGCTCAGTAAATGTTGGCTGTTAGGAATATTACTATTTGACATTTTAAACTGTGCATATGTCTTATTTCAGTAAAAATAAAGCTGTTTTTAAAATAATGTGAAAAAATTAGATCTAACTCTTTAAAAAAATACTGGTTTTGAAAAACTTTGTGATTTAGAAGGAATTTTTTTTCTAGTTTTAAAGTCTCTAGTTTTTTAAGTCTAGTTTAGAAATAATTTAAAGATTTTTTATGTTTGTATTACCAATCCTAGTTAATGAAAGTATTGAAGATAAAAATGTTAGCATATAAAACAATTTAGCCTTTTGTGTTTAAGGCATTTGTACAGATAAATTTCAGTTTCCAGTTAAATGAATTATAAAATTATGCATACCAAAATTATCTGCTGCTTTTTCATCAGAACCTAATAACATATGTTATTTATTTTTCCTTAGGCCTGCCTAATTTTATATTACAATGGCTTCCTTTAACCTTTTTTTTTAATGTAAATTCACTTGGAATTATTTTATAATTTGCTAAGAAAATTACCTATAGATAACTGAATTTGCCAGTATTTTTACAGAATTATCCTTTTTAATTTGGAAGACAGACATATAAAATACTGAAATTCTCTGGTACCCATTCTTATTATTTGACCAGATAGCTGCATAAAATGTTTGTAGTTAACAGAACAAAATGAATAAAACTGTAGTGCTAATTACTGGATAAAGGAACTTTTTTTGTTTTTTGTTTTTTTTTTTTACTACAGTTTCCTTTTGTATCATGGCAGGAAAAAGCATCAGAAGTGTTTGTGTGCATATGGCTACATATATGTATACGCACTTACTTTTGAAAAGAAACTGTGCTTATAATCTTTAATGATTATCCTTTTGAATGCTTAATAACCCTTTTGGGTATTTAGTTTTTAAAATGAATTTTGCTCGGATACCTGGCTTCCTCAGTTGGTAGACCATGTGACTCTTAATCTCAGGGTCATGAGTTCAAGCTGCATCTTGGGCATAGAGGGTACTTAAAAGAAATTTTCTTTTCAGATTCATTGAAACTCAAGGAGAAACAGACTGTAACTTGTCTCATTAGTCTGAATCCCAGAGCTCTCATTTTTTCATCACCTGATATTTTCTGACAGATGATTCTTTTTAGGGCTACATGTGGAATGGTGCATATAAATCTCAATAATTTGTGAGTATTTAAAAATTATTTTGATAGACATTTGCATCATCATTCTTCCCATTAGGAAATGACATTTTACCTCAGAATAACCTCATTTACATTAGGCTATGAATGATAGATTAAGTCTACATGCCTACTAGTTTATACTGGATTTTTGTCTAGAAAGAATAATAAACTTGTCCATAAACACTTTGTCCCTTTAGAATCTTACTCATATTTTCTGTTTTAAATATGAGTAGCAAAAAGTATAGAGCACTCAAACTTTTAGTAAGACTACATTCTCCATTAAAAAATGATTTTTATATTCTATGCCATGTATGCCTTTTCATTTCTAGGCAGGAGTTTGTTGATGCTTATGTGGATTACATATTCAATAAATCAGTGGCTTCCTTGTTTGATGCTTTTCATGCGGGCTTTCATAAGGTCTGTGGAGGAAAGGTCCTTCAGCTCTTCCAGCCAAATGAACTACAAGCAATGGTTATTGGAAACACAAATTATGATTGGAAGGAACTGGAAAAGGTAGGGGAAAACAAATCTATAAAATTGTTTTAATGGAAAGGCAAAAGGAAAATATGGTCTTGTTGATGGAAAATTTGCCCTCTCACTGTTTTCCACTTTACACTATTTATTGCAGTCCTATTTATAGGAAAACACTGTACCCTTTTTACTCCACAATGAATTTTAGTTGTATATGAATTAGATACTAGATTTTTGTATTTGTGGTAGTGATAGTTTTCATTGGAAAAATGTCCTTTATGACAGAGATCAGATAAAGGTCTCAGCTAAAACTTAAGTTTTCATTCTGCCCAGTCATAGGAAAACCATTATGCAAAGCACACACATTGCTTTAAGGTCATTGTTTTTTGTTTTGTTTTGTTTTGTTTTGTGATTACTCTCAATATTAAATTTTTTAGCAGAAAGTAAATAATCTTCATGATCTTCATTACTAGTGCCTTAGCCAATAAAGGGATCTTTAGGAAGACGATTGGGAATTTTTAAACAACTTTTTTCTTTTCCTTCTTCTCTATACAAAGAACTCTCAGGTATTTCCTCAGATAAACATTGAATAAAAAGTGCTAGGTTAGATCAGCTTTGAGAAAGATGTATGCAAGTTTAATTGATAACTTTTCCCATCTTTGTAATCTAGCAATCTCTGATAGATTTTTTTTGCATTAATAGTTGGATACAAAGCATTGTGAACTTTCATACATTGCTGGTGGAAATACAAATAGTATGGCCACTTTAGGAACAGTTTGACATTTTCTTATAAAGTTAAATATGTACTTACTACATGACCTAGCAGTTCCACTCTAAGGTATTAAGTCATATTCACACAAAAATCTGTAAACTAGGGGAAATGGGGCATTACTGTTTAATGAGTTCAGAGTTTGAGTTTAGCTGAATGAAGAATTCTGGAGCTGGATGGTAGTGATGGTTGCATAATGGTGTGAAGTGATTTAATGCCACCAACCTGTACATTTAAAAAGAGTTTAAGATGGTAAACTTTGTTACAGGTATTTTACCATAATTTTTTTAAATTTTGTTTTTAAAAATCTGCAAACATGTCAAAAAGTAGAAACAACCCAGATGTCCTTCAGTTGAGTGAATGGATAAACCAACCTAGGGTATATCCATACAGTAGAATACTACTGAGCAATAAAAAGGAATACACTAATGATATATACAGCAACAGGGATGACTCTTAGAGTCCTATGTAGTGTGAGGAAGCCAATCTAAAAGGTTTATATACTTTACAATTCCGTGTATAGGACTTTTTGAAAAGACTAGGGAGGGAGGGACTTTGTGACAGCAGAGGGTAACACAAGAGAGTTCTTTGGGGTGATGGAAGTGTTCAGTATCCTGATGTGGTAGGTATACAAGTCTGTACATGTGCTTAAAAGTCCTAGAACCAGAAAAAGCCAATTTTACTGTGTAATAATTTAAGGAATACATTTTTTAATTTAAATAATTATGACTTCTGGTTGAACATACTAGAATAAAAACGTTTATCTCTCTTCCTTTCCAAAATGTCACTAGAATGACAATAAAGGAATAAAAATAGAAATAGAGAGGGACGCCTAGGTGTCTCAGTGGTTGAGTGCTTGCCTTCGGCCCAGGGCGTGATCTTGGAGTCCCAGGATTGAGTCCTGCATCAGGCTTCCTACATGGAGCCTGCTTCTCCCTCTGCCTTTCTCTCTCTCTCTCTCTCTCTCTCTCTCTCTCGAATAAATAAATGAAGTCTTTTAAATATATATTTCTAAATATTTCTAAATATAAATATTTCTAAATATAGTCTAAAAATATTATTAACCAAGGGAAAAAATAGTTTTGGAAGACAGAAAATGCATGGATAAGTTGATGAATGATTAAAGCAAAGAAAATGGAATTCTAAGCCTCCTGAGAGGGTTTTTAAGAGGCAACCCATTTCACACCCTGAAATTTCTAAAAGGGTCAGGAATTGGTACATTGTGTTGCTGTAGTGGCAGTATGCTTGGTTAGGTTAAAAGCAATAGAATTACTTCAGAGCTAATTTAAGAGATTGTTAGATTCCTCAGGTTCTCTCTCTGACCCAGTAAAGGACAACTCTAGGGAGAGCCACAGAATCTGGGAAACCAAGAACTGAGGAAAGCTGATAGGCAAGCTTAAATCCTTCAGGAAGGAAATTGAAGATTTCCTTTTTGGGGTTAAATTGATCTGCTAAAGAGAAGAAAGCTGTACTGACTTTAAGGAGACCCCAGTGGAAATGGATTCCACCTCCAATCACCCTAAAATGAAAAAGATACAATGGCTTCTCATCACACTTTACATCCTACACAATTTGTCCTTTTAGCCTCCTCTCCTGTCATTTCTTCTCACTTAAACTACTTCAGCCTTAATGGCCTCTTTGCAGAGCCAGTCTTGGGGCCTTTCTATTTGCTATTCCCTGTGCTTGGAACTCTTTTCACCTTGATAATTCCAAAAGAGTTCTTTCTCTTACTTCCTTTGTCTTTATACCTTCTCAGAGACCTTTAATGGCTAACTTACCTAAAATTGAGTGTGCATATACACCCACACCCATACCCTGTCTCCCTTCCCTGCTTTATTTTCTCTTTGAATTTGACTTGTCTTTTACCATCTGTGGCTCCTTCCCCAACTACATTGTAAGCGCCATGAAGGTAGGATTTTGTCTCTTTGTTCACTACTATATTCCCAGAGCACAGAAGAGCACTCAGTAAGTACTTAAAACCTCACTTGATAGAAATATTCAGTAAGATGGTTTAGTTATTTAGTGTACTTAGTATATTTGGTTTCTTCCCTTGTATATGTGATTCATTTTAATTTCAGTAATTATGATTTGTGATTTTAAATGCTTTCTTTCATCAGGACTGTGTACATATTTCCCCAGAAGCATTTAGAAGTTTTTTTAAAAAAGGAAAAAAACTTTAGCCATCCTTCTTTCATTCCCTACTAACATGCTCACAGACTATAATTCATATTCATTAATCCATTAACTGGTTGCTAGAATTTCAGCCATTTTCTCCAAACCTGTTTACAAATAAATAGCAAATATTTTGTAGATTTTAAGAGATTAGTTATTGAGATAATCATGGCTACAAATAACCCAAAATTTAAAAAAAATTAAAAAACAAACAACAACAAAAAACAAATAGCCCAAAATTTAAGAAGGCCATTAGCAGCAAATACTTATTGAGCCCCTACAGATACTTAGTAACATGCAAGACATTAGAGAGACATCAATAAATAAGATTGAAATGTGATTTTTGCCCTGTAATATGGTAGACATGAAATAATTTGACTCTGATGAGGGCAGCCCCGGTGGCTCAGCGGTTTAGTGCCGCCTTCAGCCTGGGGCGTGATCCTGGAGACCTGGGATCGAGTCCCACATCAGGCTCCCTGCATGGAGCCTGCTTCTCCCTCTGCCTGTGTCTCTGCCTCTCTCTCTCCTTCTGTGTCTCTCACGAATAAATAATCTTAAAAAAAAAAAAACTGATGAATACAAAGGAAGAGTGTTCAGTGAATACTATATAAAGAGGAACTTATACACAAATCTGGGAAAGCCTCTGAGTAGATGGTAGTCTCTACAGGGTAAGTAAGGACTTGGTTCACTGCAGTTTCCCCAAGTGCTCCAGATTTTGACTAAAACTCTGTTGAATGAATCATGAGTGAATTTGGTGACATTTAACCTGAGTCCTAAAGGATAAGTAGAAATTAGCCTGATGAACAAAGCAAGAAGGAGGATGGATGTATCTAAAATAGGTCTAGGTTGAGGGAACAGTGTCCAAAGGCCCTAATGCTGGAAGGTTCTTGTTAAGAACTAAAAGTTAAGGCCAACTGTGGCTGGATTTTATTTTATAAAGATTTTTTATTTATTAGACAGAGCAGGAGCGAGGGTTGGGGAGCAGAGAGAGAGAGGGAGAAACAGGCTCCCCACTGAGCTAGAATCCTGATGCGGCTCGACCCCAGGACCCTGGGATCCTGACCGGAGCTGAAGGCAGGCACTTAACCGACTGAGCCACCCAGGCGCCCCAGTGGCTGAATTTTAGAGAGCACTTTACAGTTTAAGATTTACTAATGTGCTTCTCTCTACCACAACTTTTCTCTTAATGCTAGTATATTTTTTAAAGAGAAGTACCCTAGCTCCATTGCTGCAGATTACCCCAAAGTTTAGTGGCTTAAGGGACACCTTGTGGCTCAGTGGTTGAGCATCTGCCTTCAGCTCAGGGCATGATCCCAGGGTCTGGGGATCCAGTCCTGCATCAGGTTCCCTAGAGGAACCCTGCTTCTCCCTCTATGTCTCTGCCTCTCTGTCATGAAATTAAAAAAAAAAAAAAAAAAGTGTAATGTTTTAAAAAAATTCAATGGCTTAAAAGTAGCAGTGAACATTTATTTTCTCGCTTTCTGTGAGTTAGAATTTCAGGAAGGCTTTAGCTGGATGCTTTTAACTTAGCAGTCTCTAAGGTTGCAGTCAAGATACTGATTGGTGCTTTAGTCATCAGAAGACTTAAGGATAGATTCCCTTTCAGGATGGCTCACTCACAAGATTATTGACTAAAAGCCTAGTGTCTCACCACAAAGATCCCTCCATATGGCTCTATGATTGTCCTCTTGAAATAGCACCTGGCTCTCCCCAGAGTGAATGGTCAAAAAGAGGTTGAAGCCACAGAGTGTTTTATGATTTAGCCTCAGAAGTCATGTATTTCTCCTACCCACAGTATCTTAATGATTACATAGTCAGGCCTATACACTGTGGGAGGGGCTACACAAGGCCATGAATAGCAAGCAGGAGACAGATCATTCGGGGCCATTGTAGACACTTGACTACCAAGAAAATCTGTCAGATACAAGACAAAACTAACATCACTTAATATTAATGAAGGATTATGTTGTTTTAGAATACAGAATACAAAGGGGAGTATTGGGCAGAGCATCCAACGATAAAAATTTTTTGGGAAGTATTTCATGAATTACCATTGGAAAAGAAAAAACAATTTCTGTGTAAGTATTTCTAACTGTACTTTGTTTTATGGGAAATTGAATTAACTTAAACTTATTTTCATAGGAGATTAATTGATTCAGTTTGTTGGATAAGGTTCTTTCCTTATAGTATTATTCCAAGGTACTGTTGTTAATTTTCAATTTGAGTAAATTTTTGATTTGCGTTGTGTTTTGTTTTGAAAGCTACATTCAATTTGCCTCAAATAAAATTGGTTCTTTCAAATGAAAACAAACTGTTACACTGATTACAATCAACTGCGGTTGTAATTCCTTGTAGAATTTCTAAAAAGATCTTTAGAGGATAGCTTTTTTCCTTTTTTTTCTTTTGGCTTCCATATCAAAACTTTGGGAATTTCTGTAGAAAGAACTTTTTCTAGGACTTAGTACTTATTTATATCCTAATTTCTATGTGTCTTTCATCTGTCAGATGTGGGTTCTAATTGAATAACACTCCCTTTGTGGGGTTTTTTTACTTAAATTTTGTTAGTTAACGTACAGCTCAATATTGGTTTCGAGAGTAGAACTCAGTGCTTCATCACTTACATAAAATTCTCGGTGTTCATCAAAACAAGTGCCCTCCTCAATACCCATCACCCATTTAGCCCATCCCTCACCCGCCTCCCTTCCAACCCTCAGTTCTCTATTATTAAGAGTCACTTAGGGCTTGTTTTCCTCTCTCCTTTTTCTTTCCCCCTTTCCCATATATTCATCTGTTTTCTTTACTAAATTCCACATAGGAGATCATGTGGTTTGTCATTCTCTGACTTATTTCGCTTAACATAATACTCTCTAGCTCCATGCATGTCTTTGAAAGTAAGATTTCATTTTTTAAAATGGCTGAAGAATATTCCATCGTGTGTATACACCACATCTTTATCCATTCATCAGGAAATGACACTCCATTTGATATTCCTGCTATTGCCAAGAATCTTTTGGTCAATCCCTTTTTGACAGTTGAAATGTGAATCTTACTTAGTTAGATTATTTTGTATATTCTAAGAATGACACGTCATTCAAGTGATTTGAGTTTTGGCTGTCCATTATAAATTTTTGTTCAGAAATGCCCAAAAAAACATTAAAAAGGGAATAATAATCAAACCTACATTTTGTATTTGATATATAGACTAAATGGCTTTTTCCAAAAGAATGGCTCTCAAATGTTTTGTCAAGAATAATAGTCATTTATTCATCAAACATTTTTTAAGTGCTAACATTAAGATTACACTTTTAAAGAAAAAATATTGTATGGATGCATAATTAGTATGTCTCAAATCATGCTTCCATAAATCTGGTTAGGCTTCCACATTACATGTTAATAATGTAGGGATGCCTGGATGGTACAGTGGTTGAGTGTCTGCCTCTGGCTTCAGGGCTTGATCCCAGGGTCCTGGGATCTGGTCCTGCATCAGGCTCCCCCACTGGGAGCCTGCTTCTCCTTTTGCCTGCCTCTCTGCGTCTCATGAATAAATAAAATCTTTTTAAAAACAAAAATTAATGTAAAGGTTTGCCATGGTGATAGTACTAAGTACCTTGGTACTCCACATTGTTTTGATAAGAGTGGTTGGCTGAATGATTTTTTTTCTTGGTAGTATTTTTGACAGGTAGTGATCGAATACCTATTCTTGGTATGAAGAGTCTAAAACTAGTCATCCAGTCAACAGGAGGTGGTGAGGAATATCTCCCAGTTTCCCATACCTGTTTTAATCTTCTGGATCTTCCAAAATACACCGAAAAAGAAACTCTACGCTCTAAGCTGATTCAAGCAATTGATCATAATGAAGGCTTCAGTTTAATATAACTTTGGAAATAACTAATCAGTTTATTGCAAAAGCATTAAACTAATTATTTGTGTTTTTCTTGTGGTGATGAATTCAGCAAGGTGACAGAGGTACTTATTATAATAATTCTTACTTGCAAAATGTTCAATGCTATGAGTATTCATGAAAGCCAAAAAATATTAAAGGAAATGAACAAACTGTTAATATTAGACTTAATGTACAGAACCATGGATTTTTTTTGCCATCTTCCAATAAACATACAAGTATTGTGAATACATTGAAGTTTTACTAACATGAGTTTTAAGAGTTTGCATATTTCACAAATGATCTGGTGTGTGAATGCATGGAAATGTTGCTTAATTTTCAATCACTGAGTGAAAAACCTTTATCTTTGGCCTGCAATAGTCATTCAATTATTTTTTCATTTTGTAAATAATGTTAAGTTTTGTAATAAAATAGTTATGTTCTGATACCAGTACAGTTTCTATGGTTGTAATTGAACTGAGCTGACATTTAAAAGGTTTAATAATTATGATTAAATCTTATGAGAATCTATAAAAGCAAAAAATTAGCATGATGAAACACAGTTTTTGCTTTTTTACTAGAATAAATATCCTTGTGCAAATCTAAATTACAGATAGGAATTATCTAAATAACTTGTAGTTCTTTGCTTTTGTGAATCTGGAGATGCTACTGATAAATGGGAGGTTATCAGAAAGCTTAATATTTAGTACTGGAAAAAAGTTGTCCTATAGCTGCCAAGAATAGAAACTGGCTACTAGGAGAACCAACTGCTGGCTTATAGCTTCCAAAAACTACTGATGCTGCAGGTTGGTATTTATTTCAGAATTTTCAGTGCTTTAGAATTATTTCCTTGAATTTTTAGAAACAAATCTTAACACGATTTTTATGGTGCTGATGCTTAGTTATCTCTTGTGATGAACTGTAACAGTGAGTTGATGCAACACATGTGACTTTCTGCTATAATGCAAATATTTATTTTTTAAACTTATTTTTTAAAATGCCGTGAAATGTTTAAGTAATAAAGATTTATTGGTTTAATATTTAACCTTTCAGTGGTTCTCATAGAAAATTCCAGATTCCTCAATGTCTCAGGGAAAGGTCTTTTAAATTTTGGATTATTTCTGTTCCCACAGTTTTACAGAGGTCTCCAGTTTTCTTAGCTATATTCCAGAGTCCATAACTCCTCTGAAAATAGTTTGCATATCTCATTTTGCAGCAAAACTTGAATTGTTGAGGCTTTTATATTATATGGGACTATTTGTACTTTTTACTGTGGTTTTCTAGGTTTGCTTTACTTAGTGTTTGAGCTTAGGTGCTCCTCAGACTCGGTTAGGGCGCTTTAAAAATTTCATTAACATTCAGGAGCAGCCCAGGTGGCTCAGTGGTTTAGCACAACCTTCAGCCCAGGGCGTGATCCTAGAGACCCCAGATTGAGGCCGTCAGGCTCCTTGCATGGAACCTGCTTCTCCCTTTGCCTGTGTCTCTGCCTCTCTGTGTCTCTCATGAATAAATAAAAATCTTTTAAAAAAATAAAAAATTTTTAAAAATAAAAATTTCATAAACATTCATAATCCCAAAATGCAAATGAGCCCAAGGTTTTTGGAGAGATTTTGGACCTATACTTTTCAATTTAACTTAAGAATTCCCAGTAGTAAGCCATAGGGATCTCTTCATATAGATGGAAGCCCTTAACAGTATTCTCACATATGATAATTGAGCACAAAGTAACAGTCTCCCTCTGAAAACTCTTTATATTGTTTCCCTGTGCATCCATTTCTTAAGGGTAGTGATTGTTCACATTGAAAACACATGAAATGTATATGTGTCATATGGTTTTTCTCTTTAGTAATCTCTATGCTTATGTAGCTGATCTGTGAAATAGCCACTTTGGATTAATAGATGGATTTCTTTGAACAAATATTTTAACAAGAACCTGGCTTCTTATCCAGAAGCACAACAGTACAAGGCTTAATTTAGGTAAGTCTGATACTCTTCTCCCTCTGTTGCTGCAGACATACAGTAAGTAGCATTAATAAGGAGATTAATGGTGGAAAACTAAAATACCATTTAAGACTGTTCAAGTTATTTCCTTTAAAAAATAGCAAGAGGGGTGCCTGGGTGGCCCAGTTTCAAGTCTTGATCTCAGGGTCTCAAGTTCCATCTCTGCAGTGGACTCCACAATGGGTGTGGAGCCTAGTTTAAAAAATAGCTAATATATAATCTTGAGCTTTGTAGATTAAAAGGTAAGCAAATACTGAGTTCACTAAATTGTAAGGACTATAATGGAGTTGACTGTAAATGAGAAAATATCTGGCTTCCATTCAGATCTAGTAAGAGCGATTATGTGTTTGTAGCTCCTGGATTCAGAATTCTCTTTAAAATTTTATACCTTGAGCAATGTAATTTAACAGAAAAAAGTCAAATGACAATTTTAATAGACTTTTTAAAACAGTGTACAAGTATAAAACACTGGTTTTGTATTTCAAAAGTTGGAGGAAGATATCCAGTCATTAAACAGTCTACAAAACATATGCCAGTAGATTACATAAAAGACTATGTACAATATAAAAAGAGCTGAAAACAGTCTTCACTGTAAAAATAATTTAAAACAAATTTTTCAATTTAAAATATCATCTATAGCACAAACACACATCATGCAAATGGAAAACTAAATATACTGCATTTTTTAGTGTAGCCAAATAAATTCAGATTGAAACATCTTTTAGGTAGGGAAATAATGGCCATTCAATAAAATTTTTCTCTCTGGCAGTAATGGTCCTGGCTGGATATTTTATCCTTAAAGAACAGCTATATTTCAAACCCTTTTTAAAAACTGTAATAAATACTAAAGCAACATTAGGAAGAATACTTTATAATGTGGGAGTAATGTGGGGGAAGGTGTGGAAAATAAATTGCTCTGTGCAATTTTATAAAGTATGAACTTTTTTTTGAAAGGCTAAGAAGCTTCTGCAGCTGAAAAACTTTGATCTCTAGTTTTAAGGCAGGCTAAGCTTTTAAATAAAGATGTTATAGGAACTAGTTTCATTTACTAACTATTCTATTAAAAGTTTACCATGTTCATCTTCATAATACCAGGCTAGCAGTTTGATGTCTATTAAACAAATCCTCCCAACAGGAGACATGTACTTACTGGCTGAGTTATAATTAACATCTCAGTACTTTGGAACCGTAATCAGTGGCCTGTTGCTCTCCTCATTAATGGAAAAGAAAAGCAGCGGTCCAAAATATTACACTCTCCCCAGATGAAGTACCATTATTATAGATTCATAAAGGCTTTGCATATTCACATATGGGCAGTTTAATACTTGTGGGAAAGAAGCAATGCAAGCTCTACCACAGTGATAGGTATATTTAAACAAGGGCAAATATTCTTGAACCTAAGGGTACCTAGGCAGGGACTATTGTTTCTAAAGCAATTGAAACATTTCCAAAGCATTTATTTTTTTTCAGCTTAGTTTTAGGAGCCAATATAGACATTACATGTCCACAGGAAGTACAAAAGCCATCTTCAACAATACAGTATTCCTGAAACTCTTAGCACCAAGTCTTACTTTAAAAAGCAAGGACAACTGAGTGCTCTCCCACATATTGTTGACTTCCCTCTATACATACTGCATGTCATGAAATTTTTAAAAAGTTAGCTGCCACAAGTTTTGGAAAATGCCAGTGTTTAAAAATAGGTAATTGTGTGCTAATAAAGAATCAAAAGTTTAGCAGAACAGACATTTAAGGAGTTCAAACCAATGTTACAAAGAAAAGTGTGAAAATACCATTCTTTGGTCTAGATAAGCTGTTCCCTTTACATTAATTTAACATTCCAATGGCTTTTTGAAAACTTTAAAATGTTGAAATTCACTAGGCAAGAACAAAATTATATATACATATGGATGTATCATACAAATGAACCTTTAAAAGAAAAGTCTTGACCAACATGTGATTAAAGATACTTAGTACCCTTCTTTTAAAAAAAGTTAGTGTTGAGTGTACAAGTACAGAAATAAGAAGTTAAAAGTTATCCATGAAAAAACAATATTTTACCAGTCTATAAATATTACACCTTTCTGGTTTCCTTGCTCTGTTGAATTCACAAGTAAACATTCATTTTGACATGCTGAAATTCCTAATGCTGGTGGAACAATTCCTGTACCTGGACAATTATTACATTATGATTTGTTTGATGGATAGTTAGTATCTGTTGCTTCCTGTTTCATGGATATAGCTTCATTGAGTGCCTCTTGATCACCTCCATCAATTCCAAATCCAGTTCCTTCAGCTCTCTCATTGACATCAGCTTCATCTTCCAAACCATTGTAAAATTCTTCAATCTCACTTTCATCCTCCAAGTGTTCTTCTAAACTTGGACTCTGGCAGGTTCCACTATCACTGTTACTGCCACAAGAACTAGAGGATAAGACGTCATCTTCAGAGTCTGAATATACCTCAGCGCCATGGAAAATGTAACGATTTGGTGGTAAAAAGAGATACTGGTTACCTGAAATACAGTAATAAAAGTGAAATGGTAAGTTACTCCCAGTTTTTAA
Organism: Nyctereutes procyonoides; assembly: GCF_905146905.1. Classification (NCBI taxonomy): domain Eukaryota; kingdom Metazoa; phylum Chordata; class Mammalia; order Carnivora; family Canidae; genus Nyctereutes; species Nyctereutes procyonoides. The sequence continues at coordinate 68,962,928 of NW_026575046.1, forward strand.
AGACAGTCTGATTATAGGTTCCAGCTCTGCCTTTTAAACCTGAGCATTATTACGAGGGGGCTTATTACTGTAGCGTTCTTCAAAAACAAGCTGCTAAGTGCTCACTCCTAGCTGCAAATCTTAGTTCTGCCACCAACCAGCTTTATAAATTTGGGGAATTAAGCTCTATGCCTCAATTTCCTCATCTGGAAAAGTAAAGAACTATGTTCAATGAAGGGTTACTTAAGGAAATCCTCTGAACAGATCTCATGATCTAAAATATCAAGGCCGGCCTACATTACTCAATTCATGTTCACTGAATAGAACTTCTCTAACGCCTGTATTCTATCTTCAAGACACCTTCGTTATTTTTATTTAACTTTATGAACCTAGAATTAAAAGGTTTGATTCCATAATGGCTTTACCACCTATTTAAACATGTAGTTTGCAGCAATGGCATCACAGGAAAAGTTAGACTCTCAAACCCCACCACCCATCTACTGAATCTGAATCCTAGACATATTCAAGTATGAGAAACACTGATCTAGCATTGGATGTTAAACTCCAATTCCCTCTCAAATTTGCATTCACAGTTTAAGATGTGACCTTTGTTGGTAAGGACAATTCTCTCTCCCCTAAGCTATGGATCCAGGTTAACAGCACCTGTTAGTAGGAACCTTAAATATTAATAGTGAGGCCAGCCCAGTGGCTCAGCGGTTTAGCGCCACCTTCAGCCCAGGACGTCATCCTGGAGACCCATATTGAGTCCCGCATCAGGCTCCCTGCATGGAGCCTGCTTCTCCCTCTGCCTGTGTTGTGTCTCTGCCTCTCTGTGTGTTTCATGAATAAATAAAATCTTTTAAAAATAAATATATTAATGGTGAAATGTTTTCTACCTTTGAATTCATAAGACAGAGTAACTTCTAACTCATCTGTTTCTTATAATAAATGTCATATTTATTGCACCATATGCCAGAAGGATTCACAAAAGCCTGGCTAATAATTGATCTGAAGTAGATCTTATCTGAAGATATACCTAGGTTTCTCTTTAAAATGGCTTTCAAACTTTGTAAGATCATGACCCAGGTTCTCACTTTACAACAACCTAATATGGGTGTATAAAAATTCTGATATGAATCCACAAAATTGATTTCACATTCCACTACATCACAAATTACAGTGTGAAAACCACATGTTTCCTTCTATTTTCAAAGAATACACAGTACTCTTCAGTTTTCTAAGCTACTTAATGTTAATTTCCATGATTGGATGAGAGTACCTGTATTCTAGCTAAGAGGAAAACCTATCTGGAATTTCTTAACCTCATTCTTTTAAGGGGCCCTTGCACATGGCTGTGTCCACTTTTCTATAGTTTTTGGCCCATGCTTCTATTTTTTTTTAAGTTTTTATTTATTTATGATAGTCACACAGAGAGAGAGAGAGAGAGAGAGAGAGGCAGAGACATAGGCAGAGGGAGAAGCAGGCTCCATGCACCGGGAGCACGACGTGGGATTTGATCCCAGGTCTCCAGGATCGTGCCCTGGGCCAAAGGCAGGCGCCAAACTGCTGCGCCACCCAGGGATCCCGGCCCATGCTTCTAAAAAATGCTTAAGATTTTATTTATTCACGAGAGAGACAAAGAGTGAGGCAGAGACATACAGAGGGAGAAGCAGGCTCCCCGTGGGACTCGATCCCAGGACTCCAGGATTGATTACAACCTGAGCCAAAAGCATACAGATGCTCAACCAATGAGTCACCCAGTTGCCCTAAAACATTATTTTCATTCTGTGTTAGCCCCTCTGATGAACATTATTTCTCAGCCCTTGAATCTCATACCTGTTTGGTTCTGCCTCTTCTTGGGAACCATCAAGACAGATTTAAAGTTTGCCTCATATATGCTCCCACTTTCTTTTCAGCCTTGATCTTACCAACAGAAAAACCACAAAAAATTTAAGGACTACTGTGGTAATTTGTTTCTAAAAGCTGGAATTTTACACTCTACATGTTATCTTTTTAAATTCTCACAATGCTGAAGTGTATGCTATTTTGTTCTCTTTTTAAGATTTAAATTTATTGATGAGAGAGACACAGAGAGAGGCAGAGACCGGGAAAAATCAGGCTTCGTGTGGGGAGCCTGATACGGGATTCTATCCCAGGACCCTGGGATCACAACCTGAGCCAAAGGCAGACCTCAACCACTGAGCCACCCAGGTGCCCTATTCCCATTTTTCTAAAGATTTATTTTAGAGAGAATACAGGGGAGGAGGGTGGAATTAAGAGAATCCTGAAGCAGACTCCATGCTGAGTGTGGAGCCTGAAGTAGGGCTCAATCTCAGGACCCTGAGACAACAACTGACAACAACCTCTTGAGCTGAAATCAAGAGGCAGTCGCTTCACAGAGCCACTCAGGCGCCCCCTCCCCCACCCTGCCAGTTTTCAGATTAAGTAATTTTGCCCCAAGATAGATCTGAGAACTCGGGTCTAATTCCCTTTTAAGTCCTAAATTGATAGACAAAAACCTGAGGACTGCTCCAGGTTTTAATCTTTGTTTCTAGGGACAAAGAGTTTTTGGTGTTTTACCCATCTGTCAAAAAAAAGATACTCAAAAGAAATCTCCAATACAAAAGTCTTCCAATACATAGGCAGACTTTGTTATATAGTAGATTCCAGTACTTACCTAACAGCAGTTTTAAGTAGCTCCATGCACAGTGTGGGGCTTGAACTCAGGACCCTGAGATTAAGAGTCACATGCTTGGGGCAGCCCAGGTGGTGCAGCAGTTTAGCGCCACCTTCAGTGCAGGGCCTGATCCTGGAGACCTGGGATTGAGTCCCAGGTCCGGCTCCCTGCATGGAGCCTGCTTCTCCCTCTGCCCACCTGCCCGGTCTCTCATAAATAAATAAAATCTTAAAAAAAAAAAAAAAGTCACATGCTCTACCAACTGAGTCAGCCAGGTGCTCCTAAACAGCAATTTTCCTATTTTTGACTCTTGTCACATTTGCAAATATAAGCAGTCTTCTATGCTTTTCCTAGTTTCTCCTGGGAAGATGTCCCGTTTTAACTCCTTACTTACTGTTCAAGACCAAAGTCAGAAGTTAGGTTTTGGAAAACCTTCTATATAATCCCCTCCAAGTAGCATCTATAGTTCTTAAGATCATCTATTTTGTTTAATCAGCTATTTTTATAATTATACACAAACATTAACAGACTGATCACTGTATATCCAGAACTTAAAACAGCCTGCCTGCCTGGTATGGAAAAGGCACATTGGCTTATTCAAATAAACAAATGATTAGAACAAGTAGTAATATATTGACATAAAATGTCAGTTTACACCATATATTGTAAATGGAATGGGATAGAAATGTTTTAAGTTGTACAAGATTGTTATGTCTAAGAATTCTTTAAGATTTTATTTATTCACGAGACACACAGAGACATAGGCAGAGGGAGAAGCAGGCTTCATGCCCGGAGCCCAACGTGGGACTCGGTCCCGGGACTCCAGGAGCACGCTGTGGGCCAAAGGTGGCGCTAAACCGCTGAGCCACCCTGGCTGCCCTCCACAGGGAGCCTCATGTGAAACTTGATCCCAGGACCCAAGGATCCTGGCCTGAGCCAAAGGCAGATAGATGCTCAACCACTGAGACACCCAGGTGCCTTAAGAATTTTTTTTTTAATAGGATTTTTCACCCTACTCCTTGGTAAAGAGTTCCGATGTGTTATTTTTTTTTTTTAGGACTTTATTTATTTATTCATGAGAGACAGAGAAAGAGAGAGAGAGACACAGGCAGAGGGAGAAGCAGGTTCCATGCAGGGAGCCCGACATGGGACTCAATCCCAGGCCTCTAGGATCACACCCTGGCCGAAGGTGGCGCCAAACTGCTGGGCCAGCGGGGCTGCCCAGTTCCTATGTGTTGTGTGTGTGTGTGTGTGTGTGTGTGTGTGTGTGGTCTTTCTATACACTAATAATGAAGTACCAGAAGGGGAAATTAAGCAATCCTATTTATAGCTGCCATCAAAGACTAAAAGACCTAGAAATAATTTTAACCAAGGAGGTAAAAGACCTATATTCTGAGAACTGTAAGACACTGATGAAAAGAAACTGAAGAAAACACAAATTTAAACACATTGTAATTATTACTATTAAAATGTCCACATTTTTTTATTAGTAACATATTTTTTTAGTAACATTTTTTTTTTTAATTTTTATTTATTTATGATAGTCACACAAAGAGAGAGAAAGAGGCAGAGACACAGGCAGAGGGAGAAGCAGGCTCCATGCACCGGGAGCCCAGCGTGGGATTCGATCCCGGGTCTCCAGGATCGTGCCCTGGGCCAAAGGCAGGCGCCAAACCGCTGTGCCACCCAGGGATCCCAGTAACATATATTATTATCCAAAATAATCTATAGATTCAATGCAATCCCTATCAAAATACCAATACCATTTTTCACAGAACTGGAACAATGACTCCAAACAGCCAAAGCAATTTTGACAAGGAACAAAACAGGAGGGATCATGCTCCTTGATTTCAAACTATTCTACAAAGCTACAGTAATCAAAACTGTATGGTATTACCACAAAAATAAAACACATAAATCTACGGAAAAGAAGACAGAGCCCAGAAATAAACCCAGACTTATTGGTCAATTAATTTATGACAAAGGTGGCAAGAATATGCAATGTGGAAAAGACAGTCTATTCAATCAATGGTGTTAGGAAAACTAGAAAGCTCCACACTGAATGAAACTCAACCATTTCATACCACCACACACAAAAATAAACACAAAATACATGAAAGACCTGAAAATTCAAACGAACTACACTGTGATGCCTAGGTGGCTCAGTGGCTGAGCATCTGCCTTCAACTCAGGTCGTGATCCCAGAGTTCCAAGATCGAGTCCCGCATGGGGCTCCTGCATGGAGCCTGCTTCTCTCCCTCTGCCTAGGTCTCTGCCTCTCTGATGAATAAATACAATCTTTAAAAAAACAAAACAAAACTGGGACTACATCAAACTAAAATTTTACACATGAAGGAAACCTACTGACTGGGAGAAGATACTTGGCAAATGACAGGTCCAAGTAAAGGTTAACATCTAGATTCTACAAAAACTCCTATAAAAAAACACCCAACTGGTTTAAAAAATGGGCAGAGGCCTGGAATAGGATAGGGGCACCTAGCTTGCTCAGTCGGTGGAAAATGTGACTCTTGATCTCGGGGCTGTTGAGTGTGAGCCCCATACGGGGTGTAGAGATTATTTAAAAATAAAATCTTAAGAAAAAATGGACAGAGACTCCAAATAGACATTTTTCCCAAAGACAATATACAGATGGCCAACAGACACATGAAGATGCTCAACATAACTAACCATCAGGGAAATGCAGAATGAAACCTCAATGAGATGACCTAACACTTGACAGAATGGCTATTATCAAAAAGACAAGAAATATCAAGTGTTGGCACAAATATGGAAAAAAAAGGGACCCTCGTGAACAGCTGGTGGGAATGTACATTGGTGCAGCCACTATGGAAAATATGGAAATTCCTTAAAAAGTCAGAAACAGAAACCTAGAAATAAAAATAAATCCAGCCATTCTACTTCTGGGTATTTTCCTTCAAAGAAAGCAAAAAACATGGGGCACCTGGATGGCTCAGTCTGTTAAACTCTGCCTTCAACTTGGGTCATGATCCTTGAGTTCCGGGATTGAGCCCCACATCAGGCTCTCTGCTCAGCCCTCTGTCCCTGACCCTGCTCATGCTCTCTCTCAAAATTAAAAAAAAGAAAGCAAAAAGCTAATTTGAAAAGATCTGTGTACCTCTATGTTCACTTAAGTATTTACTTACAACAGTCAAGATATGGAAGCATCCTAAATGTCCATCAATAAAGGAGTAAAGATGATGTGTTGTATATACCCAATGGAGGGACCACCTGGGTGGCTCAGCAGTTTAGCACCTGCCTTTGGCCCAGGGCGTGATCCTGGGGTCCTGGGATGAGTCTCATATCAGGTTCCCTGCATGGAGCCTGCTTCTCCCTCTGCCTGTGTCTCTGCTCCTCTCTCTGTGTGTCTCATGAAAAATGGATGAGATCTTAAAATACATACATACATACATACATACATATATATATATATCTCCAATGGAATATTACTCAGCCATAAAAAAGAATAAAATCTTGCTTTTTGTGAAAGATGGACCTAGAGGATGTCATGCAAAGGAAGTCAACTCTTTTCCGGCTGGATCCACGGAGGGTGCAGAAGAGAAGAAGGTTCCTGCTGTGCCAGAAGTCCTTAAGAAAAAGCGAAGGAATTTCGCAGAGTTGAAGATCGTCTGAGAAAAAAGTTTGCCCAAAAGATGCTTCCAAAGGCAAGGAGGAAGCTTATCTATGAAAAAGCTAAGCATTACCACAGGAATACAGGCAGATATACAGAACAGATTCAAATGGCAAGGATGGCAAGAAAAGCTGGCAACTTCTACGTGCCTGCAGAACCCAAGTTGGCATTTGTCATCAGGATCAGAGGTATCAGTGGTGTGAGCCCAAAGGTTCGAAAGGTGTTGCAGCTTCTTCGCCTTTGCCAGATCTTCAATGGCTTCAGTTAACATGCTAAGAATTATAGCATATATAGCATGGGGGTACCCAAACCTGAAGTCAGTGAATGAATTGATCTACAAGCGTGGTTATGGCAAGATCAATAGGAATCAAATTGCCCTGACAGATAACACATTGATTGCCCAATCTCTTGGTAAATATGGCATCATCTGCATGGAGGATCTGATTCACGAGATCTATACCGTTGGAAAACGTTTCAAAGAAGCGAACAACCTTTTATGGCCCTTCAGATTATTATCTTTTCCACGCGGTGGAATGAAGAAAAAGACCACTCATTTTGTAGAAAGTGGAGATGCTCGCAACAGGGAAGACCAGATCAATAGGCTATTATTAGAAGGATGAACTAAGGTATCTACCATGATTATTTTTGTAATCTGGTCAGTTAATAAATGACTACTTTCAAATGAAAAATAATAGTAAGTCAGAGAAAGACAATACCATATGGTTTCCTCTATATGTGGAATCTAAAAAACAAAACAGACTCAAAGAGAACTGGTGGTTGCCAAAGAGGAAGGGAGGGTAGAATGTTGTAGTAACTTTGTATGATGACAGTACTACACTTATCATGTAAGCATTTCCTAAGCATTTCCTAAGGTACATAATCTCTATGCGGTACTCTTGCATGTTAACTATATTTCAATTAAAACAAAAAACTAGGTACCTGCTATTCCTAATATTCTATTGAAAAGGATCAAAGATGTTTTCTAGATTTGAGACAACAGAGCATAGTGGTTAAGAGGACAGGCCCTGAGGATAGACCTGGAATCCAGTTTGGCTCTTCCATGTCCTGTTACCTTGCACAGGGTACTTAACCCCTACGACCTTCAGTATCCCCCACCAACAGCAGTGAAGTAATAATAGTTCCCGCCTCTCTGAGATTAAAATCAAATAATGTATATAAAATAAAACAGCTGCCCTCTGGTAACCATACCCAAATCTCAGTCATCAGTTTTACCAGCTAAAGCTCACCAGACAATGGCAGACCACAATAGATTTCCCAATTTTCTTCTCAATTTAATGCTTACCTTCTCATTCCCTGAAGAAACATAAGATACAGAGAAGACTTAAATACACTATTTCTTCCCTTGGTTTATTGTAAGATACCACTGTTTATCCTTTCTCTAGCTTAAATTCTCAATTTTACAGTTTCTCTAAACACAACTGTTGATTTAGCTATAAATAAAGCTACCTTATCAGTGACCTTGCAAAAATTGCTTATATCTTGGAAATATTTTGTTAAAATAAGTATACCTTCAAAACGGTAAAATAATTATACCTTCAGCATTTCCTTACCATCAAGCCGTTTGCTAATCTGCTCCTTTGCAAGTCTAGCTGGCCAGCACTTCCTCACCGGGTCAGCAACTGAAGTTCTTTCATTTTTCTCCCCAGTATTACAGCCAACATTCTTCAAATCCGGACTTTCCAGCTGTTCAGTGACACTTTCAATGTTCCTAATAGAATTCTGTCCGTCCTGTGATTTTTCTTCCATACAATCTTTTGATTCGGACACACCGGGATCATCAACATTACTCTTAGTTGCTTCGTCTAAAAGCGTAACAATCACTGAAGAATCTGGTGGTGAAGTTCTTTCTGGTGAACTGGAGTCTTCTGAAATATTAAGAGGTGTGGGTGGCAACTCTGACAAATGAGCCAACTCTTTTTGTGTTCGTGGAGGCTTTTCAGTGATTTCTGAAAGCTTTACAGGGTTGCAGCAAAGTTTGGCATATTCACCACCTAACCTATGACATAATTCATTTATTATGACATCACAGTCTCCAAGAAGCTCTACATCAAAATGCAGATGAGGCAAAGGTTCTCTATTTATTAATATCTGAGGCACTTCATGGGGTATGGAACCTAAAAGAAAGATGAAAGATACATTAGAAAAAGGGAAGGAAGCTAACTTAAGAAAGCCACAACAAATGTTTTACACAAGAATCTAACATGCTCCCTATAATGAAAAAAGAAATGCACCACTACTCAACCAAGCAATCACATTTTATCAAGATATCAAATAAACATTAGTTAAGCATCTTCATAAAATTTCAGGTCCTGTTTCCCATCACCTGATTATTTCTGAGCAATCTTCTCAGACTCTTCTACCCTGTACCTCAATTTCCTTGTCTACATAATAGGGATAACAGTACTTTTTCACAAGGTTGTCAAACGCATAGAAAAGCTCTTGAATTCAGAGAAAAAAAAAGGGAAAAAGAAAAGCTCTTGGCACATAGTGATATTCTATCAAAACAGCTCCTGATAAAGCATGTGTAAATTCATTTAAATCTATTTTCCACTATTATATACCTGTATCTTACATCTTTAATAAAAAATTACCTTTGCCTATTAGCAACACACTATTATACTGCCCCACAGAAAGCTTTTAAGAATTTCGGGACGCCTAGGGGGCTCAGCGGTTTAGTGCCTGCCTGCGGACCAGGGTGTGATCCTGGAGTCCCTGGTTTGAGTCCCACATGGGGCTTCCTGCACAGAGCCAGCTTCTCCCTCTGCCTATGTCTCTGCCTCTCTCTCTCTGGGTTTCTCATGGATAAATAAATAAAATCTTAAAAAAAAAAAAAAAAAAAAGAATTTCTCAGGCAGCCCCAGTGGCGCAGCGGTTTAGTGCCACCTGCAGCTCGGGGTGTGATCCTGGAGACCCGGGATGGAGTCCCACGTTGGGCTCCCTGCATGGAGCCTGCTTCTCCCTCTGCCTGTGTCTCTGCCTCTCTCTGTCTCTCATGAATAAATAAATAAAAATCTTTTAAAAATTTCTCTGCTTAAAAAAAAAATTGCTTACCTTTAAAGAGAAAAAAATTACTCAAAAATGAAGGAGTTTATTCATTAAATTTCATTACAAATTATCCTATATTCTACTGACAAAGAATTTCACAGCTCTTTTGGGGAGACGACTGAAACTGATAAAGCCATTACATATTGGTAGGGAAAAGATACAGAATTGTAGAGCTGAACTCCTGTTTCTTCCAACTGTTTGCTCTGGCTCTCTCTATGATTGCTCGTGTAGGATTCTAATTTAATTCTCTGATTAAGAGTTTGATATTCTGGGTGGCGCAGTCAGTTAAGCATCCAACTCTTGGTTTTGGCTCAGGTGGTCATCTCTGGATCGGAGATCAGTCCATGTGGGGCTCTGCACTTAGCACAGGTGTCTGCTTGAGATTCTTTTCCCCCTCCTTCTCCCTCCTCCTGTTCCTTCCTTCTGCTCTCACATGCTCTAAAATAATAAAATCCTTAAAAGTTCAATATTCTCTCTCTCCTCTCTCTCTCTCATCTTTAGGGCACACCTGATGTTAATGAATTAGTCCCCTCTAACTTCCTCTCCCCTTGCTTCCTCACTAGAGGGAGAAAAGAAATAATATGAGAGCACATGTTAAATATTCCTGAGAGTAAACAGGACTTAAAATTGTATTTGAGCATTTTCATATACAAACACCCTTATAGGTAAAACTGATCCACATACAATGATTTCTTTTTGAAGGTTTTATTTATTTATTCATGAAAAACACAGAGAAAGGCAGAGAGACATAGGCAGAAGGAGGAGAAGCAAGCTCCATACAAGAGCCCAATGCGGGATTCAATCCCTGAACTCTGGGATCACGTCCTGAGCCGAAGGCAGATGCTCAACCACTGAGCCACCCAAGCATCCCCCACATACAATGTTTAGGACAAGGCATGACTGTTACTTTTTTGAGACAGAGAATCCTAAGCAGGCTCCACACCCAGCACAGAACCTGATGCAGGACCAGACCTCATGACCCGGAGATCATGTTCTGAGCTGAAATCAAGCGTCAGATGCCCAACCAACCGAGCCACCCAGGCGCCCCAAAACATGACTGTTATTCTTATAAAAACAAGACTATATTGAGCCCCCAAATTCTCTAACATATTACAATTCTATAGATTACATTCATATCTAGCTATACATTTGAACTTATTAAACCTAATACCAACTAAATTTGAAAGATAAACTATAATCTAAGACTAGAAATAACAAAGATTAAGGACTATTTCCTAAGCATAGGTGAATTAGCTGAAGCTAACTCCTGTCATATAAAAAATACATTCTGCTAAAAGTTGAACTATTTCCCTTTGTCTTAATTTTTCATATACATCACACCTTGACATTACTTCTCCTTTGATAAGCCTCTCCCACACCCCCTACATCAAAATGTCATATTAACCAATCTTCGTGAATGTTGAGTATCACCTAAAAAGTAAAGTTTGGCTCTTCACCACTCTTTAACCTGAAAGAGAGTAAGATCATTGGGTCCACTGTACAAACCCCACAACCTATGGCCATCTATACAGAAATATTCTCTAAAAATCATCAGCTACTTACTTGGAATTAGTGCTACTGGTCTTACTTTCAGGGAAGACCCAATTACAATGAGGAGATCAACTTCGTCTTTGTCATACTTCATGGCTCTATGAAACTGCTCTGGTAAATTTTCACCAAAAAAGACAATCTCTGGTTTCATGATAGCAAGTGGCTCATCAGCTGGGCACCTAGGACAACGAGGAACCACCTACGTGTTCCAGATTTTGGTTGAGATTGGGGGGAGGGGGGAAGCCCAAGTTAGAAATAGTCAACATTTACACACTTCGCAAGAACACATTTCAAAATTATCAAGCGGAATCACTATATTGTACACCTGAAACTAATACTGTATGTTAACTATAGAATTAAAATTAAAAACTTAAAAAACTAGAATTCCCACGTAAAAAAAGATGTGTTTTCAAGCTGAAGTGTGGAAGCATATGAAAAAGTGCCGTGTACTTAAATACTTAGGGGAAAAAAATTATCGAAGAAAACAGAAAAGCTGTGGATAAGTAGTAGGGAAAACTGGATACAACTCTCAATGGCAATGCCAAATGACTTTATCAACATACGATCAAATACAAAGATGTTAATATCTGAGTATGTAGCTATTATAATGTCCAGGAAGACACCTACATTTGATATTTAAGAGTCCACAGCAGATCAAGCATCTGTATATATATATGCACAGGACTTAATCCTTTAAAAAATGTAAGAAATTAGCTCTTTTTAATATGCTATTCTCCACTCATAATTATGTATAATTAACTATATATGCAGCTAAGCACATGTAATTTATATCTGGATGATTTTTTTCTCTGTCATTATTTTCCTGAATTTGTTTTTTGGGGACAGTGATCGTACATAAAATACCTTTTATAATAACTTTTTAAATATTTTAAAGGATTACCAAAAACTAAATTTAAGATTCAAAATCTGACAGGCACTAAAAAGGGAAAGTAAGAGAAACTTTTTTTTTTTTCTGAGAAACTCTAATATATCCAACACTTCACTTATGATTTGGGCTTTTAACTTAGATATTAAGAAGCCAATTTCATCATTTTAGAGACATTATTTATAGAGCAATGTTTTCAACTTAAGGGATTAAAAGGTTCTTGTATAGCTCATCAGAATTCCCAATGCTAACATTATCTTCCTGGATCTTTCTGTATCACAAACTTTCAGAAAAAAAAATAAATAAATAAATAAGAAAAATATGAAAGCAAAAGAAGAAACAGATCAGAGATATGCACAATTTCTAAAATACCGGTGATAAATTACCTGATTAAAAATATCTCCTCGTACAGCTTCACAGTCTACTTTGTATTTACAAATCAGGCAAGATGCTGTTGCAAAGGAACCTAAAAAACAACACATGCACTGCTAAAGAAGATTTCTATTTCTTTAAACATACCACAAAGATTATAAAGTTTGACGCCAGAAAAGAGAATGGACACTCCACAGTGGAAACTCAGGGATAAATAATTAAAATACAGACAGAATCCAATCCTCAATTATTGAGATGTTGACATAGTGACACTTCCTAAAGATAGTCTTTCAATGAAATAAACCAATTCCTTGAAAGTTAAAATCTGCAGAGTTGGAAGGTTGTAATTGTATGACCTTAGCTTAATTAACAGTTATACATAAAAAATGTAAGAAAATGGTCTGCTCCTACTTGTTGTTTTAGATTGGAAAGTCTTCTAAATTTCTAAATTCTATACATCTGAATTACCCCGTTCCTTTGGTTTCATAAACTAAACAGGTCATATTTTTCTTACATGAGTTAGTATTACTTTTGTAATCAAAGGAGGTTATTTAGAAGAATTTAATGGAATACAACCACTAAACCTTTTGAAACACAATAGGACATTAAGCTGATATTTTGTACAATTAAGTATCAAGGCCAATAATTATGGTTTAATTTTTTTGCACCCCATTTTTAAAAACTTATCTACAACTAATCAGATAACATGACTAAATTTCCATTTCAGGAAAGCAGCCTACTTTCTAATCCTATTTTTTCCTATAAAACTAAATAAAAGAAATCAATTCTGAGGTTTACTAACCATGACACTGAATTATCCTTTGGATTCCTGCAACCTGTTCCAGTGTATCTATGTTCTGAGTATAGTTCCGAAGTAGTTTTCCTTCCTTATCTGACAAGGCTATGAATTTGTGACAGAGAGATGGTTGGAACTGTCCGGGATATATTTCCTATATAATGCAAAAGGCAGAAAAAAGATTACAGTAAAGAAATAAGTATAATACATGTCACATTTAGGTTTAACCAAAAAACTACCAATTATAGTCCCCCATATATAAATAAATTAAAAAATACATGAGCATCTTAAAGCATCTAGATGGTTGCAACACACACCTACAAAAGGATTGCTGCTGTAATATGCATAAACTCAGCAATTAGTGAACTTGCCCTTTGAAGGAAAAAGTCAACCCATAAGCATCTCTAATAAATATTAACAGGGTTTTTTAATAAAGTCAGAAGAAATACACACCTGAGAATAGATCTAATTTTTTGTTGGCTGCAAATTCAGGGTTTGATGTTTTTGTTTTGTTTTGTTTTGTTTTGTTTTGTTTTAAGAAAAAAGAAAAGTAAGGTGAAATTAAAGATACCAAAGGTATGGTGACTTCTTTTAAAAACTAAAAGGCACTGTCAAACACAATATTAAAAGTTGTTTATTTATCATTCATTATAAATATCAACCTGTTGGAAGTTTAAAGCTAAAGTTTTATTTCCTTACCAAAATTGTTTTCCTTCCACTGCACAGGCACATACTGGTATAGTATAGAGTTGCTCATGAATGCTGAGTTGCTGGATTTTGTGTGTGTGTTTTTCCCCCCAAATAATGCTTCAATGCTGTTTCTTCTTTAAAAACAAAGAATTCAGATATACACATGGCAAAAAGATCAGAGAAAAAGTATCAATTTTGGTCCTCTCAACTTTTGACAGTGTTTTTATTAAATTTCATTTAGTGACTATGGCAAAGGAAGTTTTCTTCTCTACTTTTTTTTTTTAAAGTAGTAATGCTACCTACTTCCTTACCATTCATTACAGCCTCTAACCTACTACAATGCTAACAAAAAATCAGACACAGTTGTTATGTCTGTGGGAATAGGGGACTGGTTGTAGAAATACAGTACATCCATAATAGTGGAGTATGCAGCCATTAAAATGAACGTGAGAGGTCTAGATGTACTGACCTGGAAAATGGTTCAATGGTTCAATGTGAAAAAAGGCAAGTTAGTCACCAGTGTGTAGAGTTTTTTGTTTTGTTATTAAGCAAAAACGGAAATTATATGCACATGTATACAGTAAGTTCATACAAACACCAAGAAGGATGCAAACAAGCTATAAACAGGTGAGGAAACTTTCAACTTCTGACATTATACAAGAAAGTTTAAAAAAAAAAGAAAAAAAAAAAAAAGAAAGTTTAGTAAGATTATAGATGACTTTACTTTTAACCTATTTAATATTTCAAATTTTAAAAAACTAATATTTCAAGTTTTAAAAAAACTACCTACAGGGATACCTTTCAGGTAAATATAATCAGCAGATCTCATTATAACTACCACCCTACATGTCAATATGCTACTGAAAAGGTTATACAAAAATAAGAAATTTTAAAAAAAATTTAAAAAATAAAAAATTCTACCTCACATTCAAATTTTTCTCATGAATTTCATTGACAACATTACAACTTAAGAAACAGAAATGCATATAAAAAGTAGTAACAGTGAAGGGCTTATTTAAGCTATATTTATAAAAAACCGAAAGCCGCATTATGTTTTAAACCACTGCACTTGCATCATGCTATACTAACCACTGTCTTCTCTCCAGGATGCTTTGTTCTAGGACATTTAAAGGATTAATCATCATAGTTATTTTACTAAGCTCTCTCTGGAAATGGTTATTAAAGTATTTTTATTTAAAAAAATATATTTTTACAACAAATATTCTAATATGCTAGGTTACAGAGAAAAATAAGTTCTAAGTTAATAAGCAAAATAAGAATAGCATGCCAAACTCATAACATGAACAAATGACTACCTCCAGAGCAACAAGACTCTACCCTCCTAGTATGAACTTTTCTGTGTCTCCTCATCCCCCATTTCCTTCATAGATACAGATATTCTTTAAAGTAGGCTTCACTGTGCTCACTTTAGCAGCACATATACTAAAGTTGGCTCCACACCCAACACAGGACTTGAACTTTGAACCACCTTGAGATCAAGAGTTGCATGCTCTAATGAGCTAGCCAGGTGCCCCTTCCCCATTCCTTCTTAAAGAGGAAGGTAAGAAACACAAAAATGGGGATCCCCGGGTGGCTCAGCGGTTTAGTGCTTGGTTTAGTGCCTGCATTCAGCCCGGGGCGTGATCCTGGAGATGTGGGATCAAGTCTCACATCCAGCTCCCTGCATGGGGCCTGCTTCTCCCTCTGCCTGTGTCTCTGCCTCTCTCTCTGTCTCTCATGAATAAATGATAAAATCTTTTAAAAAAAAAATGTGTGGGAAAAAAAATGCGTGGGACAGTAGTTCAACTCCACACTCCAGTTTCCCATCATACCTAATCCATAACAGTTCAGGGTAATTTAGCCCTTAACGTTACAAATCAATTCCTGTAGTTGGGGAGAACTTATGAATAACTTATGAATAATTTATCTTATAAGCCTCTATTTTATGTTAGAACCTAAGTGATTTGAATCTTAACTGTTTTCTTTTGAATATACAGTAGACCATGACTGAGTCATTAGATTCAAATACTACATTCAAACTAAGGGATATAATCTGAAATAATGGAAAAGAAATTACCCTGGAAGGACTTTTAACATGGAAACTTCTCCTAAAAATTTTAGGTTACGAGTATTTTATTTATGTAATATTTAAAGATTCTGCTAAAAGACTGTCCTCATGCTCTTACCATGAAGACAGCTAAAAACCAAATGGGCTGGGGATAACTCTCAGATAAAAGTATGAATTGGGTGCCTAGGTGGCTCAGTCAGATAAGCATCTAACTTCAGATCAGGTCATGATCTTAGGGTCCTGGACTCCATGCTCAGCAAAGAGTCTGCTTCTCTCTCTCTCCCTCTGCCTCTCCCCCTAACTCATGCTCACTTGCTCTCTCAAATAAACCTTTAAAAAAAGTCACAAAGGTATGGACTGATCTCCTATGTTTGACATGCTAGCTAGCCCTGTTCTAAGTAAGACAAATCTCAACATCCTAAGTACTATTAGGGTAACAATACAGGGGCAGCCCCGGTGGCACAGCAGTTTAGTGCTGCCTGCAGCCCAGGGTGTGATCCTGGAGACCCTGGATCGAGTCCCAGGTTAGGCTCTCTGCATGGAGCCTGCTTCTCTCTCTGCCTCTCTCTCTCTCTCTTTGTATCTCTATGAATAAATAAATAAAATCTTTAAAAAAAAAAAAAGGATAACAATACAATCACATGGGCTGGGCCATTCTGTTACTGCCCAAGGGGTAACTTATAGATTAGAATGGAAGCAGAACTGGGACCAAATGCTTTAAATGCTATTAAAAAGATGCATTGGGCAGCCCAGTGGCGCAGCGGTTTAGCGCCGCCTGCAGCCTGGGGTGTGATCCTGGAGACCTGGGCTTCCTGTATGGAGCTTGCTTCTCCCTCTGCCGTGTCTCTACCCCCCACCCCTCTCTATGAACAAATAAAATCTTAAAAAATAAAAATAGGGGGATCCCTGGGTGGCGCAGCGGTTTGGCACCTGCCTTTGGCCCAGGGCGTAATCCTGGAGAGCCAGGATCGAATCCCACATCGGGCTCCTGGTGCATGGAGCCTGCTTCTCCCTCTGCCTATGTCTCTGCCCCTCTCTCTCTCTCTCTCTCTCTCTCTCTCTCTCTCTCTCTCTGTGTGTGTGTGTGTGACTATCATAAATAAATAAAAATTTAAAAAAATAATAAAAATAAAAATAAAAAATAAAAAAAAATAAAAAAAAAGGAATGCTTCTACACAAATGTATCCAGAAATAAACACAAGAGAATTAGTTAACTAATAGTTAAACTATTAGTGATCACTTAATGGAAATTTTAGCATGTACCAGGCTTAACACCTTTATTTATGTTATAATGCTTTAGACCAGGCTGAGGACTCGGGTTCTTACATTTTAAAAGGCTGGAAAAGTAAAAAAATATATATATATATGACAGAGTTCCTATATGGTTTACAAAGAAACCTGGTTTACTATCTGGCCCTATACTGGAAAGGTTTGCTGACTCTACTATAGACATATGCATTCCCATTTTGCAAATGAAAAAACCGAAGCACAGAAATAACTTGCCAAAAGTCACAAGAGCCAGTAGGTAGCAGAGTTATCATTCAAATCCAGTTTTGGCAACAAAATATGGCTCTTTATCACTATGACTCTTTATCACTTTACCACTAAAATTCTAGTAAAAGACCGTCTTTTTCAAATTTGATCCCTCAAAATTTTCTGATTTCTCTTTTAAGCTAATAGGCACCACTATTATGTACTGCAAGCTAGTCCTGTAAAACCAGTCTAGGAAATACACTTCATTGTGCACATCTTCATGGGATTACTGCAACCTGGAATTCCAATCACCAACTAACATAAAAAGTCTTCAAATATACATGATGTATCCACAAATCAGTAGCAAAAAGAAAAGCATCCCAGCTTTTCTAGAAAAAGAACAACTACGAATAGGCAACTCAAAAATACACATGTGGCCAGTAGTAAAAAGTAGTCCTCTACACTAATAAACCACAATAAAACAGTAGTACAAGAAGACGCTCATTTTTATTTATTAAACTGATAGTTTTAACTGCCTTAAAAACAACTCTAGATATCCACTAACAGGAAACTGACTAAATATATTGTAGTATAACTATTATACTATGCAGCCTTATCGTAAAAATGAGGTGTACCGGGGTGCCTGGGTGGTTCAGTCGGTTAAGCATCTGCCTTCAGCTCAGGTCATGATCTCAAGAGTCCTAGGATCGAGCCCCTCATGGGGCTCCCTGCTCAGCAGGGAGTCTGCTTCTCCCTCTGCCTGTGCTCTCTAATAAATAAGATCTTTAAAAATAATAATAATAATGTATATCTGTTAAGTGCCATTATGAAACTATTTCCAAGATTATTAAGCAGGGAATAAAAAGCAAAGTAGAGAAAAAGGTGTATGATTCAGTTGGTAATTATTTTCAAAATACTGGAAACCTACAAATAATGCCCCTCACCTATATATACAAACAAGTTTACTTCTTTTTTTTTTTTCCTGGAAGGAAACCCAAGAAATTATCTTACCATGGTAATCTCTGAAGAGATTAGAGGTAGAGAAGACTGAAGGGGGAGGCCAACTAACATGTTTTGTACTGTTAGAATTTCTTAAACCAGGGGATCCCTGGGTGGCTCAGCGGTTTGGCACCTGCCTTCAGCTCAGGGTGTGATCCTGGAGTCCCAGGATCGAGTCCCACATCAGGCTCCCTGTGGAACCTGCCTCTCCCTCTCTCTGTCTCTGTCTCTCATGAATGAATAAATAAAATCTTTAAAAAAAAAAAAAAAGAATGTATACACACATGTGCTTTTCTTTAAAGTATTTTAATGCTAATAGTGTACTATGGAGGGTTTTTGGGGTATGTAGGGGAGAGGGGCATGCTAAAAATCAGCCTTCTAAAACACTTTTTTTTTTTTAAGATTTTATTTATTCATGAGAGACACAGAGAAAGAGAGAGGCAGAGACACAGGCAGAGGGAGAAGCAGGCTCCACGCAGGGAGCCCAACGTGGGACTTGATCCTTTGACTCCAGGATCAAGCCCTGAGCTGAAGGCAGACCCCCAACCGCTGAGCCACCCAGGCATCCCAAAACACTTCTGATAGTATATTTTATTCTACCTTTCCAGGTAGCAGTGAGTCAAAACCCTTAGCAACTGCACTTTCAGGAATTTTTCCTAACAACATTGGAAACACACCAAAAAGGACAATCACAGCAACACTATTTACAATAAAAGAAAGTAGGAAACACCCAAAATACACATTTGTAGAATTACAGTACCATTGATGAACATTATCACCATTATAATATCTGACAGAAAAAGTTCATTAAATACAAAGATTACAAATCCAAAGCAGTAGGCAAAAGAGCCCATTCATATAGCTATATACATCCAGGTATAAAACTATAGATGCATTTATACATATGTAACCTACATACATATAGGTATTATCCCTGTCTTCAGATGAATGGGACTATATGGCTTTTTCTGACTTGCATTTTTTGATTTTTAGGTAATGAACTGGTTTTAAGACTCCTTAACTTTTTAACTACAGGTTTTAAGATTCCATAACTTTATCTGGTATGTTTACACATTATCAATAAAGCAGTAATTAACTGAATAAAATTTAAAGATGTTTGGAAGTAAGTTAATAAAATTCAGTTTAATCTCTCCCTCTACTTTTTCTTGACTTTTAATCACTTTAGGGTAAAGGCATTCACTGAATTCAATATGGGATAACATCTATATTCTCTGAACACAGTCCTTTTCAACAACAAAGTTATTTGTATATTCTCAGTTTCACCTTGACTCTTAATACAGCCACTCCTTTCTAACCGTATCAGTGAATTATTTTGCAGACTCCGGAGAACCACGACCACAACTCACTATCAATCCAAATCCTTACCATGCAGGAGGATAATGGTTCAGAACATGGTTATACAGCTTTAATGTTAGGCTTAATTTTTCCTTATATACCAGGATTCAAAGAGATAAACCACAGGTAGGCACACTGTATAAAACAGTGGTGCTCAAAGAGGAAACAATTTTACAGGGGACATTTGGGCAATGTCTGGAGGCATTTTTCTGAGTGTCAAGACTGGGTGTGACAGTGTTATTAAACACATTTAGTGGGAAAAGGCCAGGAATGCTGCTAGATATCCTACAATGCATAGGACAGCTCCTGACGGCAAAGAATTATCCATCCCAAAATGTCAATTGGGTAAGAAACTACTCTAATGGGCCAATGATCTCTTCAACACACTTTTCCTTTACTTCGAATTTCCCCTCTAAATGAAATGTTTTTTCTCAATAATTATAAATAATCATTGCCTCAATACATGTGTAGAAACTCCTTCCTTCCAAAATGTCTAAATTTCACCAGTAATATTTACTCTTTTCATGGTGTCATATTAAATTCACTAACAGGCCAAAATCATAAACCATCTTTATGAACTTTCTTCCCATTTAGAGAAACTGGAAAAAAATTTTAGGTTATAAGTATTTTATTTATGTAATATTTAAAGATTCTAGATGCCTGGGTGGCTCAATGGTTGAGCATCTGCCTTTGGTTCAGGGCGTGATCCCAAGATCTGGGATCGAGTCCCACATCGGGCTGCGGGCATAGGGCCTGCTTCTCCCTCTGCCTGTGTCTCTGCCTCTCTCTCTCTCTGTGTTCTCTATGAATAAATAAATAATTTTTAAAAAAAATAAAAATAAAGATTCTAGTAAAAAACTGTGGAATATTTATACAGTCTCCTCATTCTCCATTTCTGTAAATGATCTCTCATTTTTTGTCCTTATTTCCCCTTAAGCTTTTCCTATTATTCATTTTTAGGCCAAAATTAACTCAGTCTGTTACCATTACTATCAATGTTAAGTGCTACTTCGAGACCTAAAAGCTTTTGTTTAGACAGTTCCTAACGTGAGAATTAAAGTATAACAATTCTATATGAGTAGCAGTTACAAAGGTTAACATATTTGGCTCTCAACATAACAATGAACACTCAATCATGCAGAATTAAACTTCTATAAACAAAACTGAAAAAGGATGTACTTTAAGTGACTCAACTTTTTTTCACTTCATTAACTAAATAGACAAATTCTTAAAACTTTTATAGAAGAGAAAAATGCTGCCCCTCCAAACTTCTCCCAGGTGGCATGAAAGATGTATATAGGTGATTAAAAACATTATAACTGTTAATAACAGTGTGCCATTTTTACTATAACTCACTTATTTTCTCTTATGCAGTCTAGATTTCAGGTAGGTGCATTTTTTTAAGTTCCTCCTACAGTTTGTCTTTAGCAGAGTAATTCTGAATTGCTTCTACAGATTCTTCCATGTCCAAGCTAGTTTAAGCTAAACTGAATACTCAGTTTGGACATTAGACAACTAAGGTTTCTTACCCTTGCTGTTTCAATTCTCAGTTACCACATTTTTCCAAGTATCAGGTTACTACTTTACTAGGCAATTTAATATATACTTAAGGAAAAAAGCTAAGTGAGTTTGGGCAACATGCTTCTTCTCAGAACACAGAATTTACAGCATAAATCTAGTAAGCATTATATAAATGTACCAGTGAATCAACTTTTATCATCAAATAATAAGATCAAAGTAATTTCTAGTTACTTGCTGGCCTTCTAAGGGTTGATTCCACTAACTAGAGCTATTAAGTAAATGACCTAGGTCCAATTCAAGAAACCTAGAATTATGTGGTATTTCATTGTTCTTCAAAAATCGTGTACTACCACTAGCAGTGAAATGTTAAACTTTTCTGAGTTATATAAAAAGACTATATGGTGGGCATCCCCCGTGGCGCAGCAGTTTAGCACTGCCTGCAGCCTGAGGTGTGATCCTGGAGACCCAGGATCAAGTCCCACATCTGGTTCCCTGCATGGAGCCTGTTTCTCCCTCTGCCTGTGTCCTGCCTCTCATTCTCTGTGTTTCTATGAATAAATAAATAAAATCTTTAAAAAAAAAAAAAAAAAAAAAACAAAACAGAGATTACAACCTTTATGATTCATAAAAAATATTAAAAATCAAAGTGCTGTTAATTTCATATGGTCTACTAATCTCTAAAATAGCCTGAACGATACAAAGGCCACTACTAAAATGCAAACTTGAAAGATAGAAGTAGTCTCTTCTTTAAAAATAAGCCCAATCCTAAAATGAAATGTAACTGATAGAGTCTCTTCTGGGAATAAGAAAATTCTGACTGAAATGACTTTATTTCAATGATCTTACTCTACCACAGTCCTACTACCCAATTTACTAGACCATGAATGGTAAACGTAAGAAGCCCCAATGCAAATAGAATACATTTTCATGAGAGAAAGCCAAAGAATAACTAGAAGATTTCATAGTACCTTTGCAAACTTGAAGAATGGTCTTGGATCCTTTCTGAAATATTCAATGTCAAACATTGCTTGAGGATCTGGAAGGTCTGGGAAGTCTATTGCAAGGCGAGCATAAATACCATCTCTTGACCTGAAGTCAGGTATTCCACAAGAAACAGAAACCTGAAATATGCATGGCATAATTTGTACAATTAAATCTTCTATCTCTACGTTTATAATTACTACTTCTTTCATCATATAATTAGGGAAGAATTGAAAAATATTTTGCTTTAAAACTTGAGGGAACAAAAATACTGCCCTACTCCAATTTATTTTTTTTCCCCTACTCTAATTTCAAATTCAAATCTAACAAACACCAAAAAGCACTATAATGAAATCCACCATATTTTCCAATCATAATGGGCTAAGGAATTTTAAGTCAGGCTAATTTTTTTTCTGGCTAATTTTAAACCTTTAAGCATTTAATCAATGAATTAAAGCAACTGCAATTTGAGAACAGAGTAAATAAACCATTTCAAAATATAACTACAAAGCAGGCAAGATTTTCTATCAGTCACATATTTTTTTTTCTATCAGTCACATATTTGCAAAAACAAAAATGTAGAACCCTGACCAGATGACTACTTCAAGAATATTAAATTCCTGTATTTTCTTTAAAAACTCTATTGTACAATAATTTTTTTAAATATTCTATTTATTTATCCATGAGAGACACAGAGAGGCAGACTCAGGCAGAGGGAGAAGCAGGAGGCTCCATGCAGGGAGCCCAATGTGGGACCCGATCCCCAAACTCCAGGAGCCGTGAGCCAAAGGCAGATGCTTGAACGCCGAGCCACCGAGGCGTCCCCGGTATTTTAATTTTGTTTTTCTTTTTTTTTTAGTATTTTAATTCTTAACTGACATTTCAAATAGGAATTTCAGAAGTCAACTAACTTATTGTTTCACAATTTTATCAGTTGACTCCACTCTGACCTCAGATAAAACTAATTTGTCTAAATCACATCTGGAAAAAAAATAAATAAATCACATCTGGGAACAAAGCAGAACTATTCTTGATAATCATTTATGATTAAATAGCACTCTGCCTTAACTCAAAATGGCAAAATGCAGGACTGAATTTTACTCCAACAATCACCCTAGGTCACTAACACGTAACATATTCTGTATTCAACACACAATGGCCCTAGGTAGTTAAGTACAAACCCAAAGTGAGGCCAATGCCCACACCACCTTAGATTAAAATGGGGGTTGGGGGGGTGGGCAGCCCTGGTAGCTCAGAGGTTTAGCGCCGCCTTCAGCCCAGGGCCTGATCCTGGAGAGACCCAGGATGGAGTCCCACATCAGGCTCCCTGCATGGAGCCTGCTTCTCCCTCTGCCTGTGTCTCTGCCTCTCTCTCTCTGTGTCTCTCATGAATAAATAAATAAAACCTTTAAAAAATAGTAATAAATAAAATAAAATAAAATAAAAAATATAAATAAAATAAAATTAAATTAAAATAAATAAAATAAAAATAAAATAAAATAAAATAAAATAAAATAAAATAAAATAAAAGGGGGGGCAGCCCGGGTGGCTCAGCGATTTAGCGCCTGCCTTCAGCCCAGGGTGGGATGCTGGAGACCCGGGATCGAGTCCTGCTTCAGGCTCCCTGCATGGAGCCTGCTTCTCCCTCTGCCTGGGTCTCTGCCTCTGTGTCTCTCATGAGTAAAT
The DNA here is from genome assembly GCF_905146905.1 of Nyctereutes procyonoides. NCBI lineage: Eukaryota > Metazoa > Chordata > Mammalia > Carnivora > Canidae > Nyctereutes > Nyctereutes procyonoides. The sequence continues at coordinate 68,986,678 of NW_026575046.1, forward strand.
AAATAAAATTTAAAAAAAAAAAAAAAAAAGGAGAGGCAGGAACCTGTTGCCTTTCCAACTTATTTACTTGTCAACACTAATTAGGTTCCTGGTTTCCCCCAGAAAGATGGAACAAAGACCCAATTTTTCCAGCAGACCCTGATCCAGTTTATGCAAACCGAATTCCCTGCATCTCCTTTAGGAGCTGTAGCAGAATACTATAAGTAAAAAACCCTTCCCTAACTCCATGTACTGTTAACAAACAGAAATACTTCCTAAGTTTGTTGCAGAAGTTTTTAAAGAAATGAACCAATTTAACAACTGCCGCAGCACTTTTCATGGTTTCCAAACGCAAATTCCCATTATGTTAGGATAAATTCTTCTAAACAAAAAATGTTTCTGACTTGGAAAAGGCTAAGAAAAAAATCACACACCACCTCGCCCTTTTACTAGTGTTTTATTACATCTTACATACCCCAGCTCCAGTTAGAACTATTATTTTTTTGCACTCTTGCAGTAATTTCACAGCATCTTCAATTGTATTAATATCTTTTCTTTTCTTCCTTTTTGGTGGTTCTGAAAGGATATTAATAACAATCTGCCACAGTGTCATATCATCCAATTCAGGTGGAGGAATTGTTTCTGGTAGTAAATCTTTAAGAATTGTTCGTGGATCTGTGCCAATCATGAGATGTTGCTGAACAAAAGTATATGGACCTACATAAAGAGAGAAAAGAATTAGATCTAATCCACCTTTAAGTCATTCAAAAATCTCATTTTTTTCCTAAAGTAATGAATTAGCAATCTTTAGTTTTTTTGCAAGGAAAATGAAATACATGGGTATTTCATTTTTCAGAGCTAGTGATTACTCTCTCCCAAGGAAATTAGGGAGATCAAATCAAGAGTTGTACCTGCCCTTAGAGCTCTTAAATCCAGCCTCTTCTCTCCTGTTTCTAAAAATAAAACTATAATTTACTCTTCAGATCATTTAATATTTTCTTTCAAAAAAATATTTGTCATGTGATACTTAAAAATTTAGTATGTTAAGTTGATTTGGGTCAAAAGACTACAACACTAATTATTCAAATACTGGTAATAATCACCTTCATTTACTAAGTAATTAATGTCTGGAAGTGTCAGTTATTAATTCACATAAGTCTTCCCTGAAATATGAAATAACGATCATGTACCCGTATAGGGGTGCTCTAATCACTTAATTTTAGTAGGTTTTTTTTTAACATTCCATCAAAATTTCTACTTAATCTTGTCTATTGCAAATAACAGCTTTATAGCTGCCTTTCTAATAGATTCCTTTTGTTTTTGACTATTGTAATATTTAGAACCTCTAGTACAATATTGAATAAGAGAAAAAACCTACCAGAATTAAATTTCTATGGCTAAGATCTAGAATACACACTAATAACAGAGTGTGTACAAAATAGTTCTACAAATCAGTTTTACCATAGAATACACACTAATAACAGTGTGTACAAAATAGTTCTACAAATCAGTTTTACCAATCAATAAAGGAAAAGGTACCAGTCCCAAAAGCCCACAGGAAATCTATACATAATTACTTTTTAAAATTTTCCAGTAACAATCTTTTTTTCTTCCAGTAACAATCTTTAATTTGATCTTAACCCATCTCCCAAAATGACATACCGATGTTTTGAGTATTAATTTTTACCCTGAAATTTTTTAGTTTCCTAGTTTCAGAAAACCAAAAATAAAGTGAACATTACAGACACTAAGGAGGAACTAATCACCACTGTTTAAAGAGTCAAGGTACTTTTAAAAGAAGAAGAGCACATTAAGAAAAAGACCATTCTCAGGAAAAGAAAAGAAAAAGAAAGAAAGAGACCATTTTCAATATGATCATGTTATAACTTTGGTATAAAAATCTCATGGTGTTCTCTACTTCAAAATACTTTCCCATTTCAACAACATACTTAATATTGAGCACAAACTGTGGGCCAGGCACTTTGCTAAATACTGACAAAACACTATACCAGTCAAAAATCCCTGCCCCTGTGGGGCTTACATTCTAGTACAGGAAATAACAAGAAATGTTTAAGACACAGAGCTTATTAAAAAGTGATTAAGGGGCAGCCTGGGTGGCTCAGCGGTTTAGCACAGCCCAGGGCCTGATCCTGGAGACCCGGGATCGAGTCCCATGTCAGGCTCCCTGAATGAAGCCTGCTTCTCTGCCTCTCTCTCTCCCGTGTATTTTCATGAATAAAGAAATAAAATCTTTTAAAAAAAAAGTGATTAAGTATTAAGGGGAAAAAAAAGACTTGAATTGAGAGAGTGCAAGATACGGCTGGAGAAAAAGCACTCCACACAGAGAGGTACAAGTGAAAAGAACTGGGGTGTGAGAAGGACCTGATTGAGAAATACCAGAGGCCAGCTTCCAGGGGCTTATTAAACTGTTTAAAACCAAAAAGAACAAAGTACTAGACCTTCCGTAGAAACACAAGCTGACACTAAATCTCAAGAAGCACCTAAAAACCTCATCAAGTTATAAGGGTACAGAAAACTGTATTTTTAATTGACATAAAAAAATACAAAAAAGAAAAAGACATTATTCTCTAAAGCTCTGAAACTGTACCTATCCGGGGTCTTGGAGTCCAGTCACTAGAGCTTGCATGTGAGGCTCTATCATCCTCATCACTTTCACAGGAATGAAAACCGTTGGTGATTATTTCATCATCAAACAGAAGGTTATCTGCAAAAGAAACCAAAGTAACTAAAGGCTGATGAAATAATCTGCCTCTAAAATGTATACAGATCTGGGTACCCCGGGTGGCTCAGCGGTTTAGCGCCACCTTCAGCCCAGGGCGTGATCCTGGAGACCCAGGATCGAGTCCCGCGTCGGGCTCCCTCCAAGGAGCCGGCTTCTCCCTCTGCCTGTGTCTCTGCCTCTCTCTCTCATGAATAAATAAAATCTTTAAAAATAAAATAAAATGTATACAAATCTGTAACAGTTATGATGCAATGACTTTCACTGAATAAACCACTGAACATTCATTCATAGTACCTAGGTTAAAAACCGCCTACTGGGTCAGCTTGCACGATTCTAAGAGCCATATATCCTCTTCTTTACACATTCTGCACAGAATCTTAAAACTTTCAGCTCATGAAAATCTAGAAATAAGTTAGGTTTACTTAATCAAAACACAGAGTAATAATCTAAACTGAACTTATTGATCACAAGTAATGGGTATTCATGAAACTGGTCAAAAATGTAACAGAAATCATTCAAATTCATGACAATTATTTGCCCTTCTCTTACATAATACTAGACTTCCAAAGATATATTTGCATTATTCGTTTCCCATATTAAACTGTTTACAGAAATCAATAAGTGATTTACTAATCAAGAACTTAATGCACTTCTATGATCAAATGCTCCAGATTGAATTTACTGGTAAAGACGAACATCCACGACAGAAACTCCTCAGACTGAAAAATATGAAAACTCTCAAAGATGGTATGACATACACAACACATCTGCTTTAACATAACAACAAAAAAAATCAGTTTGTGTTTCAGGGTTATCAGATACGCACATACACGCAAAATTATATCTAATCTAAAAAACATTCTAAGTATATAGAATTAGGAAAAAAAGTACTATTGGGGCGCCTGGATGGCTCAGTTGGTTGAGAGTCCACCTTTGGCTCAGGTCGTGATCCCGGGGTCCTGGGATCAGGTCCCCATCATGCTCCCCGCAGAGAACCTGCTTTTCCCTCTATGTCTCTGCCTCTCTATCTCTCTCATGAATAAATACAATCTTATATTTTAAAAAAAGAAAAGAAAAAAGCCTACTTAACTAGTCTTAAAGTACTATCACTCTCCCAAAACGCAGCATTAATCGCAACATTTCAGAAATTTAGCGATGCTTCTCAAATTTTGTGGGTTATGACTTTAGAAAGAGCTTTGCTCCTTAAAATTTAAAAATAAAGGCCCTCAAAAAAAAAAAAGCCGTGAATTGCACAGGTGTATCAGTTTGCAAAGACAACTGCAAAAGGCTGATGAAAAGGGACGGGCAAAAGTTGCAGACTTACGTGTGCAAGGAAGCGGGGGTACGGAAAAGCGAAAGATGTTAAACAAAGGCAATAAGCTAAGAGAGTAGGTAGGAGGAGAGAGAAACTTACTTTAAAACCAACTGCGGGAGCTTCGCGGCCCGGCGGCTGCGCAAAGCGCAAAGCCGCGCAGGCGGGCGGCGGAGGGAGGGAAAAAGGGAGCGGAGGGAGGGGGTGCGCGGGCCGCTCCCGCAGCCCGGCCGGCAGCCGGGGAGGAGCGCAGCCGAGGCCCGCGGAGGGAAGGGGGCGCCGCAGGCCAGACCTGAGCCCCCAGCCGGCCCCCCGGAGCCCCCAAGGCCCTACACCACAAGGGGCCCCGAGAGAGGGAGGAGGGGATGCGCAGTCCCAGCCGCCCGCGCCCTGCGCACCTCGGTACCCAATCGCCGCCGCCGCCGCCGCCTCTTCCTCCTCTTCGCCCTCGTCGTCGTCGTCGTCGTCGTCGTAGAAGTCGTCGGCCGGCGGCGGCTCGCGGGAGAGGCCCTGTAGGCCCGGCCCATTGTCTCCTTCTCCGGCCGCCGCCGCCGCCGCCGCCTGGGCCTCCCGCTCCCCGCCCGCCGCCGCCTCCCGCCACAGCGCCGCGGCCGCCGCGGGGCAGCCCCCGGTCGCCGCCGGCACCTCGCGCTCAGGGGCCGCCCCGCCGGGCTCGCCTGGGCTCCGCCCCAGGCCAGGACAGTCTCTCCGCGGCCTCTTGCGGAGCGGCTCCCCGGCGGGCGGCGACGCGGCCTCCCTCTCGGCCGCCACCGCCGAGGGGGAGCCGCTGGGCTGAAGGGCGAGCGCCGCCTCGTCCGCCATCTTCCAACTGCCTCTCTGGCCCTCCTCCCTCGCCTCCTCTGCTCCCGCTCGACTCGCGGCACTGGCGCCCCCGCGGCTCCGGCTGCGGGAGATTTAAACCCCGTCACGTGACCCGGCCTCGTCGCCCCCGCCCTCCCGCCGCTCCCGCCACCCACGCGGGCCGGACCACAACACGGCGGGTCACGTGGCGGGCGGAGGCGGCGTGGGCTGGGAGGAAGCGCGGCCCCACCCCTCTGCGGCAGGCTCCCGGCCGCTTTCCGAAACCGGCCTCGCGTCGCTGTCGCCCGGCCGGCCCAAGTTTTTGGTTCACCCTGCGAGTTTCCACTGAAGTCTGAAGCGCACGGCTTGCTTGCTTTAGCCTTTTCTAGGTTTAAGGTAAAGGGTTAAAACTTAGTTCCTGAGAAACGATGAGGAATGAAGCTGGCCAAGGCCGAGCTTCGCACGCTGGATAGTCGCGTCCCCCAGCGTAAGTAGAGGATAAGAGAGTTCACTCCTCACCCTCACGCCAGTGTGGCAGCTCCTCTTGGCTCCTTTTCCTACTTCTTGCTCCTGTCTCCAGCTGACTGCCCTCCCCCCCCCCATCACTTGTAGGGTGGTGTAAATTGTCATCCTTAAAGGCATGTGCTCCCCCTGAAAACCCCTGACCTGGGGCGCTGGGGATCAGCCTGTTTGTTTTCTGGCACCACCTGGGCTCCAAAGGTGTCTTGAATTCCTTTCTCTGAACGCATCGGGTCAAGTGGGCCATACGCAGAGAGCAGAATGAACATGACTTGGCGGGTCTATGCTTGGGACTTTGGGTTGGAATTTGAGATTCTTACCTACTAGCATGAGCAACTTAGCCTTTCTATAGGCAATGTTCTCATCTTTAAAATGGTAACATTTGTAGGGTTGTAAGACCTATACTGATAAGCTATAAGATAGATATAAAGTGAGGAGTACCTAGGAGCTCAAAAATACCAGTCCATGAATGAATGAATGAATGAAGTTCCTTGCATACTAGAAGCCCTTCTACTTTCCACTTTCCTGAAATTCCAGAGCACTGTCACTCTACATCTAGCCTTAACTAAAGACTCCAATAATACATGGCAGATCTAGAGCCAATATTTGGTAGGGCATCTACCACCTGTGCAGTGTGGCCTTAGGACTATCTAAAGGAAAAAAAACTGGGGATCCCTGGGTGGCTAAGTGGTTTAGCGCCTGCCTTCTGCCCAGGGTATGTGATCCTGGGGCCCGGGGATAGAGTCCTGCATCGGGTTCCCTGCATGGAGCCTGCTTCAACCCTCTGCCTGTCTCTGCCCCCCACCCCCCCACCTCTCTCTCTCTATCATGAATGAATAAATAAAATCTTTTTTAAAAATTAAAAAAAAAAAACTGCCTAAAGGACCTCTCCAAGTTTATAGTAAACCATGGGGCCTGCCTATACTGAGCCAATTGTGAAAATTTAGGCAAGCAACTTATTTCCTTTCTTAAAAAAAAAAAAAAGAATTACTTATTTGAGAGAGGGCGTGTGCTTAAAAGGGAGCAGAGCAGGGCCAGCAACAGAGGGAGAGTGAAAAGCAGGTTCCCTGCTGAGCAGGGAGCCCAACAGGAAGCTAGATCCCAGGACCCTGGAATCATGACCTGAGCCACCCAGGGCACCCTGTTTCTTCATTCTTTAAAAAAAAAGAAAAGAAAAAAAGAATGTTGGAAATGTATCTCTAAGGTCCCATCCAAATCCAAAAGTTGGGGATGCCTGGGTAGTTTGGTTAAGCCTCTGACTCTTGGTTTCTGCTCAGGTCTTGATTTCAGGGTGGTGAGATACAGCCAGCCCTACCTGGGGCTCCCCACTCCGTTGGAGGAGGCTTGAGATTCTCTTCCTCTGCCCCTTCCTAGCTCACTGGTGCTGGTGCTCACATATGTGTTTGCTTGTGCTCTCTCTCCCTCCCTAAAATAAATAAATCTTTAAATAAATAAATTTTTAAAAAATCTTTAAATCCAAAAGTCGTTGCACTTCAAATTAAACTGAGAAACTTTCCATACTAGTCACTTTTCATTTCCAACAGTGATCCCTTTTGTTCTTGAAGCCCTGGAATCATATTTGAAGTGTTCCTTCAGATTGATGCCTTCTAACCAATTGGTGACTGAATCTTCCCTCCAACACTCTCCCCAATTCCTAACTACATAGGCACCTCACCATTCCTGGCTGATACTCTTCAGTACATGTTCTCTACTTTCTCTTCCTTACCCTATAAAATATTTCATAAATTGATTCTCAACCACATTGGTGGGAATGTAATATATGAAATGTTTAGAGTCAGTATCCCATCAAAATTGGGAGAAAATTTGGGGTACTTGGCTGGCTCAGTTAACAGAGCATGTAACTCTTAATCTTGGGATTTTTTTTTTTTTAGATTTTATTTATTTATTCATGAGAGATACACAGAAAGAGAGGCAGAGACATAGGCAGAGGGAGACACAGGCTCCCTGATGTGGGACTCAATCATTGGACCCCGGGATCACCCCCTGAGCTAAGGCAGATGCTCAACTGCTGAGCCACCCAGGCATTCCTAATCTTGAGGTTCTGAGTTTAAGCCCCAGCTTGGGTGTAGAGATTACTTAACAACAAGAACAACAAAAACCTACAAAATAAAACAATTTATGTTTAAAAAAATTGAGAGAGTTCACCGGGGTGGCTCAGGTCATGATCCCAGGGTCCTGGGATCTAGCCGCATGTCAGGCTCCCTGCTCAGTGGAGCTCTGCTCCCTGCTCTTGCTCTTTCTAGCTATCTCTGTCTCTCTCTCAAATAAATAAATACAATATCTAAAAAAATAAAATATACATTTGACTATCCAAAAATTTAAAATATGTTCAAATTTATTAGAAGTCAGAGATGCAAGTAAAGTGAGGTACCATTTTTCACTTCTTAATAGGTAAATCAAACAAATTTTATTGTTACCATCTATTGCTTACCAAGCTATGGAGAAACTGATACTCTCATAGGTGTGCATTGCTATCAGAGTATCAGTGTATATTATGATCTTTTTATTATTTTTTTATTTTTTAAAGATTTTATTTATTCATTCATGAGAGACACACAGAGAGAAAGGCAGAGACACAAGGCAGAGGGAGAAACAGGCTCCATGCAGGGAGCCTGACCCCGGGTCTCCAGGACCACACCCTGGGCCAAAGGCAGCGCTAAACCCCTGAGCCACCCGGGCTGCTCCTGATCTTTTTTTTTATTCAATAATTACCCCTTATTTTTAAAACCTCTATATACCTATACACAAACCTATTTATAAGCCCTATTTATAAATATGGGTTTAGAGGCTTGGGAAAAGTATAGAAAGTTACTTGTCAAAATGTTAACTTTTTAATATCCTTGACAGAGAGGGTAGGCATAAAAGAATCGAGGACACATCAATAAATGTTCCTTGCTAAAATTTCACACATTAAAATGAGCATTTATATATATAAGTAAATGATTTTTAATGAAATATTTAATTTTATAAATATAATATATAGATATAATAAATATAGTATATAATAATTTGTGTAATATATAATAAGTGTGATATATACTGATTTACTAGTCAATATAATAATAATTTAAAATAAATAATAATTAAAAGAAAAATGGAACCATTTTTTGAAACTACAACCTAGGGACTCCTGGGTGGCTCAGCAGTTGAGCATCTGCCTTCTCTCATGCCCTGATCCTGGGGTCGAAAGATCGAGTCCCCCACTGAGCTTCCTGTAGGGAGCCTGCTTCTCCCTCTTCCTGTGTCTCTGCCTCTCACTCTGTGTCTCTCATGAATAAATAAATAAAATCTTAAACCTACAACCTGAGTGCTACACTCTGGGTTCTGGAGATTTCATCAAGCCCCTCCTACCCTCTGAGGTTTAAGTGGTGGCTGACTTTCCTGTCTTCTATTGCTTGTTTTTAAATTTGCTAGGTATAACCACAAATCTGGCAGATGTTATTTGATGGTTTCGTGTATATTAGTCTTCTTTAAAAGATTTTTTTTATTTATTCATTTGAGAGACAGACAAAAAGAGCACAGGCAGGGGGAGAAGGAGAGGCTGATTCCCCACCAAGCTGTGATCCTGACTGTGGGGCTGGACCCTAGGACCTGGAGATCATGACCTGAGCCAAAGGCATACGCCCACCCATCTGAACCACCCAGGTGCCCCTTTATTTTGTCTTTTTGATTAGTTTATCACATAAGTATTGTACTTCCATGCAAAACTTAGTATTCTATACATTATCAAATACCATTTGGGTAGATGTGTGGGATATCCAAACTAAAGCAAATAGTAACAGTAGTGCAGCCTGCCTTCCTCCAACAATATAAAGACCTAGACCAGTGGTTCTCAACTGGGGCAATTTTACCCCCTATCCTCCAGAGGAATTTTGACAATCTGAAGACATTTTTTTGGTTGTCATAACTCCATGGAGGAGGGAGGGATGGACTACTGACATTCAGCAGATAGAGGCTAATGATACTACTACACATTCTTTAATACAGAGGGCAGCCCCCAACAACAAAGACTTTTCCAGCCAAAATGAGAGCAGTGACACAATTGGGAAACTTTGTCTAGGATTTCAACCACAAGGACAAGTAGTACTGGTTGAGACTCTAAGGGACAAAGATTCCCAAGGGGATGAAGGGGCAAGCTTTTATTAGCAAGGTTGAGTTAAAAAGTAGCATAGGCAGTGGGGTTCCTGGCTGGTTCAGTTGGTAGAGCACCTAACTCTTGATCTTGGGCTTGTGAGTTCAAAGCCCCATGTTGGGTATAGAGATTACTTAAAAAAAAGAAAGAAAAAAAAAAAAGAAAAGTAGCATAGGGAGTGATTCTCAAACTTTGGTTTTTAGCAGCAGAATTTATCTGTTCAATGATCTTAACTCTATTACAAAATACAGATACATTTCTTTTAATATGTATTAAAGGACTTTCAACAATAAGATAAAGAGTTCACAGAAAAGGGAATGCAAGTAGCTTTTTTTTTTTTAAGATTTTATTTATTTATTCATGAGTGACACACACACAGAGAGAGAGAGAGAGAGAGAGACAGGCAGAGACACAGGCAGAGGGAGAAGCAGGCTCCATGCAGGGAGCCCGATGTGGGACTCGATCCTCGGTCTCCAGGATCATACCCAGGGCTGAAGGCGGTGCTAAACCACTGAGCCACCCGGGTGCCCACAAGTAGCTTTTAAACATGTGAAAGAGAAAGGAAAGACAGAAATAAATATGTGAAAGATGTAAAACCTCACTCATAAATTCACAATGAAATGCTATTTTTCACATATCAAGGTAGTAAGGAATCAAAATGTGACCATATGTTACATTGAAAAGGATGTGAAGTGGGCAGCCCGGGTGGCTCAGCATTTAGCACTGCCCTCAGCCCAGGGCGTGATCCTGAGGACCCAGGATTGAGTCCCACGTCAGGATCCCTGCTTGGAGCCTGCTTCTCCCTCTGTCTGTGTCTCTGCCTGTCTCTCTCTCTCTCTGTGTTCTCATGAATAAATAAATAAAATCTTAAAAAAAAAAAAAAGGATGTGAAGAGCCAGGCCCACTTGTATAGTAATAGTAAAAATGTAAATTCGAAAAAAAAATGTAAATTGGTACAACCGCACGGAGGGCAATTTGGCACTATTTATCAAAATGTAAAATGCAGGGCAGCCCGGGTGGCTCAGTGGTTTAGCGCCACCTTCAACCCAGGGTGTGATCCTGGAGACCTGGGATCGAGTCCCACATTGGGCTCCCTGCATGGAACCTGCTTCTCCCTCTGCCTGTGTCTCTGCCTCATATTCTCTCTCTCTCTCTCTCTCTCTCTCTCTCTCTAATGAATAAATAAATAAAATATTTTTAAAAAATGTAAAATGCATATGCCTTTTAATCTGACAATTCCAATTCTAGAAATATATTTTAGAGATATTCTTGCATACATGTAAAATAACATATATGCAAGAACATTCATTGTGCCATTCTTTGTTAGCAAAAAGTTGGAAATACACTAATTGTCCATGAGTGAGGGACTGGTTAAACATTTAACCAGTACATATGTTAATATGTAGGTAAATTATCACTTAAACTCAGGAAATGGGTAAACTCCCAGGCATTGCTTCTGGGGGGGCAAATGGGAGACTGAAAGGCAAAGGTATAAAGGAGTTTTGTTTTTGTTTTTACTGTAAAATCTTTTGTGTGCTCTGAAGCCTTCACCATGTGCATCACTAAATATCATACATGCGTTAGTATGTACATGTGTAACACATGTAACACATACATGTGTTAGTATGTCATATATTACATATCTTAAATACATAAAAAGAAGGCTGTTCTCTTTGAAGCAGACGACCCAAGTTCCCACCACAACATTTCTCAAGACATCACTAAGAAGATTTAGGGTCCTAAAAAAACATAGTAAGGAAGCCACTGTTAGATTTGTATTAGGGTAGACTAATTGCTATATTAATAATCCATGGATTCCAATGGCTACGTGCAACAAAACTTACTTCTCATTCATATAACAATCCTATACCACTGCTCTTCATCAGGTGGCTTTTGGAGTCAACTTTCCTTTGGAAAGTGAACAAGAGTTCTATCTTGTAGCTCTGCCACTGGACAGGCAAAGGAAATTAAGTAACTAATATCTGTTGAAAGGTTTTATGGGCCAGTCCTGGAATAGACACTGCTCCTTGTCCCATTCAACTACCTAAAAAGAGTCAAGTGGCTACAAACCAGGAATCCTGGGAAATTATATCCTTCAAGGTGACAGAATAAAGTTGAGGGCAAACAAAAGACGATGATGAGGATCCACTCATTATAAGTTTTTTTTTCCATTTAAGACATGAAATACTTTATTCAGACCCTCCAGAGAAATGCACAATTTGCGTCTGTAACAAATCATCATTTTTTAAAGTATAGGTCAGTTATTGTATATGAGAGTACATGCTGCCACATACAAATTAACTGGAGTATAAATTTTCAATGTTCAAAACAGAATAAGTCTTCCTGTAAAAGCAGTACCTTTGTGATATTTTTGTTGTTGTTGTTGTTGTGGGGTGAGCAGCAGAGGGAAAGAGAGAGAAAAAAAATCTTTTTTAAAAAAAAGAATTATTGGGGATCTCTGGGTGGCTCAGCGGTTTGGCACCTGCCTTTGGCCCAGGGCGTGATCCTGGAGTCCCGGGATCGAGTCCCACGTCAGGCTTCCGGCATGGAGGCTGCTTCTCCCTCTGCCCGTATCTCTGCCTCTTTCTCTCTCTCTCTCTCTCTCTCTCTCTCTCTCTGTGTGTGTGTGTGTCTATCATAAATAAATAAATAAATAAATCTTAAAAAAAAAGAGGGTGCCATGATAGTCAAGTGCCAAATTATTAAAAAAAAAAAAAGAATTATTTTTTTGAGAGAGAAAGAGAGCAAACAAGTGGAGGGGAGAGGGAGAGAATCTCAAACAGACTCCCCACTGAGCTCAGAGACTAACTTGGGGCTTGATCTCACAATCCTGAGATCTTGACCTCCTAAGCCCAAATCAAGAGCTGAAAACTTAACAGACTGAGCCACCCAAGTGTCCCACCTTTGTGACATTTTTAACATTAGTATTCTTCTTCTTCTTCACCTTCTCCTCTTATAGAATCCACACCAACCTTCTCATAATTCTTCTCAAGGGTAGTCATGTCCTCACAGGCCTCAGAAAACTCTTTGTTCCCGATGCCCTCAGCCACCTATCAGTGAACAAAAGCACACTTGGCATACATCAGGTCAGATTTGTGGTCCAGATGAGCCCAGGCCTCAGCAATGGCTGTGATGTTGCTCAGCATGCTCACAGCTCACTGTAATTTGGCCAGGTCTGCACCAGGTCTCACAGTGAGAGGGTGGCAATTAATGCCAACTTTGAAGCCAGGCGGGCACCAGTCCACAAACTGGATGGTATGCTTGATCTTGACGGTGGCAATGGCAACATTGACATCTTTGGGAACCACCTCACCATGGTACAATATCCAGGAAGCCATGTATTTACCATGACAAGGGTCACATTTCACCATCCAGTTGGCTGGCTCAAAGCATGCATTGGTGATCTCTGCTACAGCAAGCTGTTCATGGGAGGCTTTCTCAGCAGAGATGACAGAAGCATATGTGGCCAGAGGGAGTGGATGTGGGGATAGGGCACCACCTTGGTCTGGAATTCTCTCAGATGAACATTCAGGGCCCCATCAAATTTGAGGAAAGCAGTGATGGAGGACACAATTTGACCTATCAACCTATTTAGGTTAGTGTGGTTTGGAAGTTCAATATGGAGGTTTCTACAATATATGTCATAGTTGGCCTCATTGTCTACCATGAAGGCCCTCCAGGGTGGTGTGGGCAGTGAGGATGGAATCGTAGGGCTCAAAGATAGCTGTGGAAACCCAGGGCAGTTGGGTAAATGGAGAAGTCCAGCTTGGACTTCTTGCCACAATCGAAAGAGACATTCCATCAGCAGGGAGGTGAACCCAGAACCAATTCCCCCCTCCAAAGCTATGGAATATCAAGAAGCCCTGAAGACCTGTGCACTGGTTGCCCAGTTTCTAAATTTGGTCTAAGGCAAAGTCAATGATCTCCTTGCCAATGATGTAGTGCCCTCAGAAATAGTTATCGGCAGCATCTTCCTTGCCAATGAAGAACTGCTCAGGGTGGAAGAGGTGGCAGTAGGTGCTAATGCAAATTTCATCAATGACTCTGAGTTCCAGGTCTACAAACATCACCCTGGGCACATGCTTACCAGCACCCATCTCACTGAAGAAGGTGTTAAAAGAGTCATCTCCTCCCACAATGGTCTTATCCCAGCAGACATTACCAATTTGGACACCAGCCTGGCCAACATGGATGGAGATTCATTCACACATGGTTGCTGCTTTGTGGCTACTGAGCAGATGGTGGAGACATTGTTGCTTCTCGTAGTGTGACTCAGGTAGTCAATGTAGGGGAAAGTCCACTCATTATAACTTTGTAAAGAGTTTCCAGGGGCTCCTGAGTGGCTCAGTTAGCTAAGCATCTGACTCTTAATTTCAGCTCAGGTCATGATCACAGTCATGAGATCAAGACTCGCATCGGGTGCCATGCTCAGCAGAGAGTCAGCTTGAGGTTCTCTCTGTCTCTCCATTTGCCTTCTCTCTCTCTCACAATGAGTAAATAAATCTTAAAAAAAAAAAGTTAAAAAAAAAGTTTCTATCTAGCTTTCAATGGAATGGATCCACCTCTTCTATGGTGTCGTTTGATGAACAAAAGCCTTAATCTTATGTAGGCTAATTTATCAGTCTTGTTCTTTGAATTGGGTTGTTTGTTTTCTTCTCTCTTTTTTTTTTACTGAGCTATAATTGACATATACCATTGTATTAGTTTTAGGTGTACACCATAATGATTTGATATATGCATATATTCCAAAATGATTACCAGAATGAGTTTCGTTAACATTTACCACCATACAAAGTCACAAAATTTTGCATGTATGTGTGTGATGAGAACTTTTAGGGGCACCTGGGTGGCTCAGCATTTGAGCATCTGCCTTTGGCTCAGCGCGTGATCCTAGAACTTTTAGATTTATTTTCTTAGCAATTTTCAAATATATAATACAGTTTTGTTAACTACAGTCACCATGCTATACATTATATCCCCAGGACTTATAACTGGAAGTTTATGCCTTTTGACTACCTTCACTCATTTTGCCTACCACCTGCTTCTGGTAACCATTAATCTGTTCTGTTTTTATGAATTTGGTTTGGGGGCGCTGGGGTGGCTCAGTGGTTGAGTATCTGCCTTTGGTTCAGGTCGTGATCCCAGGATCCTGGGATCGAGTCCCACATCAGGCTCCTGCAGGGAGCCTACTTCTTCTTCTGCCTGTGTTTCTGTGTCTCTCATGAATAAACAAATGAAATCTTAAAAAAAAAAAAATTTGGTTTGGTTTTAGATTTCACATGTAAATGAAATCCTACAATACTAATCTTTTTTCTGACTTCTTTCATTTAGCATAACATCCTCAAGGTCCATCCATGTTGTTGCAGGATTTTCTTCTTTTTATGGCTGAGTAATATTCCACAAATATCATATTTTCACATTTTCTTTATCCATTCATCCCTCAGTGAACACTTAGGTTGTTTCCTTGTTTTTGCTGCTGTAAATAATGCTTCAGTGAATATGAGTGCGCAGATACCTTTTGAGATAGTGATTTCATTTTCTATGGATAAATATCCAAAAGTGGAATTGCTAGATTATTTGTTAGTTCTATTTTCACTTTTTTGAGGAACATCCATTATGTTTTCTATTGTAGCTGCATTCCTAAATGTACACAAGGGTTCCCATTTCTCCACATCTTTGCCAACATTATTATTATTATTATTATTATTATTCATGAGAGACACAGAGAGAGAGAGAGGAAGAGACACAGGCAGAGGGAGAGGCAGGCTCCATGCAGGAAGCCTGATGTGGGACTTGATCCCGGGACTCCAGGATCACAGCCTGGGCCAAAGGCAGGCACTAAACCGCTGAGCCACCCAGACATCCCCAACACTTATTACTGTTTATCTTTTTCTTAAGATTTTATTTATTTATTCATGAGAGACACAGAGAGAGACAGAGAGAGGCAGAGACATAGGCAGAGGGAGAAACAGGCTCCATGCAGGAAGCCCGATGCAGGACTCGATCCCGGGACTCTGGGATCTCGCTCTGAGCCGAAGGCAGACCCTCAGGTGTCCCTATTCCCTGAGCCACCCAGGCATCCCTATTGCTTATCTTTTTGATGATAGTCATTCTAACAGGTGTGAGGTGATATCTCTTTGTGGTTTTGATTTGCATTTCCCTGATGGAGAGTGATATTGAACACTTTTTCATGTACCTCTTGGCCATCTGTATGTTTTTTTTGTTTGTTTGTTTGTTTTGGAAAAATATCTATTCAGATCCTCTGCCCAGTCTCTCTCTCTCTTTTTTTTTTTTTTTTTTTTTTTTTAGATTTTATTTATTCATGAGGGACACAGAGAGAGGCAGAGACATAGGCAGAGGGAGAAGCAAGGTCCATGTAGGAGCTCGATGTGGGACTCAATCCCAGAACTCTGGGACCACATGGTAGGACAAAGGCAGACACTCAACTGCTGAGTCACCCAGACGTCCCCTCACAAACAACTGAATTAAAAAATGGGCAGAGGTGGGGCAGCCCGGGTGGCTCAGGGGTTTGATGCCTGCCTTTGGCCCAGGGCGTGATCCTGGAGACCCAGGATTGAGTCCCATGTCAGGCTCCCTGCATGGAGCCTGCTTCTTCCTTTGCCTGTGTCTCTGCCTCTCTCTCTCTCTGTGTCTGTCATGAATAAATAAATAAAATCTTAAAAAATAATAAAAATAATAAATTAATTTTTAAAAAAATAAATAAAATAAAAATTAAAAATGGGCAGAGGGGACTCCTGGGTGGCTCAGTGGTTGAGCGCCTGCCTTCAGCCCAGGGCATAATCCTTGGGTCCTGGTATCAAGTCCCACATCAGGCTCCCTGCATGGATCCTGCTTCTCTCTCTGCCTATGTCTCTGCCCCATCTCTCTCTGTGTCTCTCATGAATAAATAAATAAACTCTCTTAAAAATAAAAATAAAATAAATTGTGGGATTTTCTTTTTAGTTTTATGAGTTTATTTTTTACTTTTTTTTAAAAAAAGATTTTATTTATTCATGATAGTCACACAAAGAGAGAGAGAGAGAGGCAGAGACACACAGGCAGAGGGAGAAGCAGGCTCCATGCAGGGAGCCCGACATGGGACTCAATCCCAGGTCTCCAGGATCGCGCCCTGGGCCAAAGGCAGGTGCTAAACCACTGTGCCACCCAGGGATCCCCCTTTTTACTTTTTTTAAATACATATTTTGGATAGTAACCTCTTATCAGATATATGATTTATGAATTTTTTTTCTATTCCATAGGTTACCTTTTCATCTCATTGATGGTTTTCCTTGCTATACAGAAGGTTTTTAGTTTGATATAGTCCCACTTGTTTGTTTTTGCTTTTGTTGCCTTTGCTATTGGTGTCAAAACTAAAAAAATCATCTCTAGGGCAGCCCCAGTGGCCCAGTGGTTTAGCGCCACCTTCAGCCTGGGGTGTGATCCTGGAGACCCGGGATCGAGTCCCACATGAAGTACCACATCGAGTCCCACATCGGGCTCCCTGCATGGAGCCTGCTTCTCCCTCTCCCTCTGCCTATGTCTCTGCTTCTCTCTCTGTCTCTCTGTCTGTCATGAATAAATAAAGTCTTTTAAAAAAAATCATCTCTAAGACTGTTGTCTAGGAGCTTTACTCCCCCTATGTTTTCATCTAGGAAGTTTATGGTTTAAGTTTTATGTTCAAGTCTTTAATCCATTTTGAGTTGAAATTATGTATGGTAAAAGATAGTGGTCCAGTTTTATTTTTTGCATCTGGCTGTCCAGTTTTCCCAATACCATTTATTGAAGAAACTATTCTTTCCCTACTGTATATTCTTGGCTTTTTTTTTATTTTTTTTTAATTTTTATTTTATTTATGATAGTCACACACAGAGAGAGAGAGGCAGAGACACAGGCAGAGGGAGAAGCAGGCTCCATGCACCGGGAGCCCGACGTGGGATTCGATCCTGGGTCTCCAGGATCGCGCCCTGGGCCAAAGGCAGGCGCCAAACTGGTGCGCCACCCAGGGATCCCTATTCTTGGCTTTTTTTGTCACAGTGTTTTGCTGTATCTTATAAGATCTCTATATATTTCAGATTAAAGTCCTTTGTTGGATATGTGATTTGCAAATATTCATCCTAGTCTGCAGTTTGTCTTTCATTCTCTTAACTGCATCTCTTGGGATCCCTGGGTGGCGCAGCGGTTTGGCGCCTGTCTTTGGCCCAGGGTGCGATCCTGGAGACCCAGGATCAAATCCTACATCGGGCTCCCAGTGTATGGAGCCTGCTTCTCCCTCTGCCTGTGTCTCTGCCTCTCTCTCTCTCTCTCTCTGTGACTATCATAAGTAAATAAAAATATATATATTAAAAAAAAAAACCCTGCATCTCTTTATGGAGCAGAACTTTTTAATATTACTAAGGATCAATTTATCAAATTTTTCTTTTATGAGTTTTGTTGTTGGTATTATATCTAACTCTTTGCTTAACCAAAGGCCACAAATATTTTCTTACATTTTTCTTCCAGAAGTTTTTTTTTTTTTTTTAAGATTTTATTTATTTATTCTTGAGAGACACAGAAAGAGCGAGAGAGAGGCAGAGACACAGGCAGAGGGAGAAGCAGGCTCCGTGCAGGGATCCTGACGTGGGACTCTTGGGACTCGATCCTGGGTCTCCAGGATCAGGCCCTGGGCTGACGGTGGCACTTAACTGCTGAGCCACCGGGGTGTCCTCTTCCAGAAGTTTTATAGTTGTTCACTTACATTTAAGTCCACTTCATTTGGGCTAGTTTTTTTTTTTTTTTAAGATTTTTATTTATTTATTCATGAGAGACACAGAGAAGAGAAGCAGACTCCTTGCAGGGAGCCTGATGCAGGATTCAGTTCCAGGACCCTGGGATCATGACCTGAGCCAAAGGCAGATGCTTAACCACTGAGCCACCCAGGCGTCCCACAGTATATAGATCTTGCACATATTTTGTTAGATATAAACCTAAATATCTCATTTTTGGTAGGCTATGGGTACTTTTTAAAATTTCAAATTCTAATTGGTCATTCCTAGAATATAAAAATATAGTTGATGGGGCCACTGCCTTCCACTCAGGTCATGACCCCAAGGAACAGAGAGCCTGCTTCTCCCTCTCCCTCTGCCTGCTGCTCCCTGTCCCCCCCACCCCCAGTTGTGCAGGTGCGCACTCGCTCTCTCTCTCTCTCTCTCTCTCTCTCTCAGTTAAATAAAAATAAAGAAGTAAGTAATCTTTAAAAGAAAAAAACATTTGAATTTTAATGTTAAGCTAGTAATCTATGACTTTACTAAACTCACTGGTTCTAGGAGGTGCTTTTTTGTTTTCAGATTTTATTTATTTGAGAGAAAGAGATCATGAGCAGGGGGAGGGGCAAAGGGAGAGGGAGAAACAGGCTCCACACTGAGCAGGGAGCCTGATACGGGGCTCCATCCCAGGACTCCAGGATCACAACCTGAGCCAAAGGCAAATGCTTAATGAACTGAGCCACCCCTGGTTCTTTTTTTTTTTTTTTTTAAAGATTTATTTATTTATTTATGATAGAGAGAGAGAGAAAGAGAGAGAGAGGCAGAGACACAGGAGCAGGCTCCATGCCAGGAGCCTGATGTGGGACTTGATCCCGGGACTCCAGGATCGCGCCCTGGGCCAAAGGTAGGCGCCAAACCACTGAGCCACCCAGGGATCCCCGGCACCCCTGGTTCTAACAGCTTTTTAGTAGATTCTTTTTGATATTGTCTACATAGACAATCACGTTATCTGAGATTAGAGACTGTTTTATTCTTTCTTTTCAAATCGGTTTGCCTTTTCCTGTTCTTGCCTTATTGTATGGGTTATAATTTCCAATACAATGTTTAATGTGAGTAATGAGAGCAGACATCCTTGTCTTCTTCATATATTAGGAAGAAATATTTAGTCTTTCCTATTATGTGTAATATTAGCTGCAATGTTTTGTAGACTTTCTCTCTCAGGAGAAGGAAGTTTCTTTTATCCCTATTTTGCTGAGAGTTGTTTTTTAGATTTTTTTTAAATTTATTCATTTGAGAGACAAATACAGCAAGAGCATGAGCAGGGTGTAGGGTTAGAGAGAGAGGGAGAAGCAGACTCCCCACTAATGAGGGAGCCTTATCCCAGGACCTTGGGATCATGATCAGAGATGAAGGCAGATGCCTAACCAACTGAGCTACCAAGGTGCACTGAGAGTTTTATTCATTTATTTATTTTTAAAGATTTATTTATTTATTCATGAGACACACACACACACACACACACACACACAGACACAGGCAGAGGGAGAAGCAGGCTACCCCACAGGGAGCCCAATGTGGGACTAGATACAGTATCCCAGGATCACACCCTGAGACAAAGGCAGGCGCTCAACCACTGAGCCACCCAGGCATCCCATCTGAGATTTTATTTTATTTTATTTTATTTTATTTTATTTTATTTTATTTTTTATTTTCAAGTAGGCTCCACCTTGGAGCTTGAACTCACAACCCTGAGATCAAGGGTCAGACACTGAACCAACTAAGCCACCCAGGCACCCCTCTTGCTGGACATTTTAAAAGGCTGTGCCACTGCCACTACAATACAGCTCTGTGACTGGGTTTGTCCTGGGGTCAGGCAAAAGAAAAAAAAAAGGAAAAAACAAGAAAGATTCCTCCACACTCTCTTGCTTGCAGGAACCCTCTTTCCTGGTCGTCTGACCAGAAATACAGTATTTCTCTAGGTTTTGATGCCTGTACCACTTGTGCTGTTATGTGCTATAGCCATCTTGGAGTCAAAGCAAAGAGATAAAAGAGGAAAAATATTGGAAACTGTGTATGTCTTTCCCCTTTGGTTCCCCTTCCCAATCTACCTGCTACTATGTTTTAAGTGTCCTCAAGTAGTTACTTTCTATATTTTGTCCAGAATTTTTAGTTGTAATCATTGAGAAAGATGGGCTGTAGTGGGATTACTCTATCTTGGCCAGGACCAGAAACCAGAACTCTTGAAGTATTTTATGGATTGATCCCATATCACATCTCTGTATGTCTGTATTATTTATTTATATATGTGTGTGTGTGTATATATATATATATATATACACACAAACACACACACATTTCATTAAAAAAAAACACTTGAGGGGATCCCTGGGGGCGCAGCAGTTTGGCGCCTGCCTTTGGCCCAGGGCACGATCCTGGAGACCTGGGATCAAATCCCACGTCGGGCTCCCGGTGCATGGAGCCTGCTTCTCCCTCTGCCTGTGTCTCTGCTGCTCTCTCTCTCTCTGTGACTATCATAAAATAAATTAAAAAATAAAAAGAAAAAAAAAACACTTGAGTTTTAAAAACATTTCTTCTGGAATGAACTATTGCTAGCATTATTATTATGCAATTTAACAAAATAACAATATAATTCTGATAATTATTATTTTTTAAAGATTTTATTTATTTATTCATGAGAGACACAGAGAGAGACAGAGAGAGGCAGAGACACAGGCAGAGGGAGAAGCAGGCTCCATGCAGGGAGCCCGACGTGGGACCTGATCCTGGGTCTCCAGGATCATGCTGAAGGTGCTAAACTGCTGAGCAACCCATGCTACCCAATTCTGATAATTATTAAGAAAAAATTTATATTGGAATTGTATACCTAATGACACAAATCAGTATGACTTTTTTTTTCAATTAATTTAAGCATCTAGGGGATCCCTGGGTGGCTCAGCGGTTCAGTGCCTGCCTTTGGCCCAGGGCGCGATCCTGGAGTCCCGGGATCAAGTCCCACATCGGGCTCCCACATGGAGCCTGCTTCTCCCTCTGCCTGTGACATACTCTGCCTCTCTCTCTCTCTCTCACTCTATGTCTATCATAAATAAATAAATAATTCTTCAAAAAAATAATTTAAGCATCTACAGAATGAATATTATGACTAGAATGAGAGAGGTTCAGCATCAATCAGCTCTGAAAAACCTTGTACACATACCTAAGTAGTTGAAAATGAAAGGAATTTTGTTATTGCTGTCACCCAATTCTTTGAACTTCTTCCTAGTTATGTGCCAAAAATCACATAATTTCTATTTTCAAAAATTATTCTTAATGATCTAATAGCTGACAATTTGACTAGTTCTTCCTTTGGATTTTGGAAGGAAAGAATTGGAAACTACTTGATCTTCAAAAAGATTTGTTACT
This sequence comes from Nyctereutes procyonoides, assembly GCF_905146905.1. Taxonomy (NCBI): domain Eukaryota; kingdom Metazoa; phylum Chordata; class Mammalia; order Carnivora; family Canidae; genus Nyctereutes; species Nyctereutes procyonoides. Next base: position 69,008,346 of record NW_026575046.1, read on the forward strand.
CAATGATTAGTGTCATTCACTTTCTCATTTTGTGAGAAGATTCAGCAAGACTGACAAATAAATATGTAATTGTATCCAATTTTCTTCTACAGGAGACATTTTGTTTAATAAAGAAAGATTATGGGTAGCCCCAGTGGCCCAGTGGTTTAGCGCCACCTTCAGCCCACAGTGTGATCCTGGGGACCTAGGATCAAGTCCCATGTCAGGCTCCCTGCTTCTCCCTCTGCCTGTGTCTCTGCCTCTTTCTCTCTCTGTGTCTCTCAGGAATAAATAAATAAAATCTTTAAAAAAAAAAGATTAGAATATTAAATATTGTTAAGTCAATACATTTTTGTAACATTCTTTTATCTTATTAAGCAGCTTGAATATATTTTTGTCAAAACTTTGAAATTCCAAATTTAGCCCAATGTACAGAGTAATGATGTCCAGTAGAAATAGAATGTGAGTCACATACATAATTCTAATTTTTTCAGTAGCCATACTAAAAAAAATTAAAACAGGCAAAATTAATGTAATAATGCATTTTATTTAGATTAACATATTAAAATATCATATCATTTCAAAGTATAATCAATATAATAAAACTTATGCTGTCTTGGTTTTTACATTTAAATATTTTTTAAAAAAGATTTTACTAAAAAAAAAAGATTTTACTTATTTATTCATGAGCGAGAGAGAGAGATAGGCAGAGGGAGAAGCAGGCCCCATGCAGGAAGCCCGATGTGGGACTCAATCCTGGGACTCCAGGATCATGCCCTGGGCGGAAGGCAGTTGCTAAACTACTGAGCCACCTAGGGATGCCCCCCAAGTCCTCATTTCTTAACAAGAAATGATGTTAATACACAGTGTGATAACTTATAAAATTATAAAAACATTTTATAAGGGCTATACTTGTGAGCATAATGTAACATTTAATTTTATTGAATCATTATATTGTACACCTGAAACTAATATTGCATATCAACAATATTTAAATTTTTAAAAAATTAAAAATGAAAAAAATTTTATAAAGATTTGTCATATAAAATAAGTTACTAAGGGGGATCCCTGGGTGGCGCAGCGGTTTGGCGCCTACCTTTGGCCCAGGGCCCAATCCTGGAGACCCGGGATCGAATCCCACATTAGGCTCCCGGTGCATGGAGGCTGCTTCTCCCTCTGCCTGTGTCTCTGCCTCTCTCTCTCTCTCTCTCTCTGTGTGTGACTATCATAAATAAATAAAAATTAAAAAAAATAAAATAAGTTACTAAAAGCAGCCAAATAAGATTTTAAAGGTGGTCAATACAAACATCTAGTGATAAAATAAACAAGTCCTGGGCAATGTACTGTACAGCATGGTGACTATAGTTAACAATATTATATTATATATTTGGAAGTTGCTAAGAGGGTAGATTTTGAAAGTTCTCATCACAAGAAAAATATCTGTAACTATGTGTGGATGACAGATGTTAACAAGACATATGATTATTTCACAATGTATCAATATATACATGTATCATTATATTATATAACTGAAACTAATATGTCAATGATACCTTAATAAAAAATAAAGAAAAATGGAGAAGCAAAAAAATACTTAATCATTCATTTTTCATAAGATCAATTCACAAATTCCTAAAATACAAACTATTACTTCTCTAAATAATTTAGTATATAAGTAGAATTTTAAAGATATGTATTTTTTTAAAAGATATGAATTCTTTTTTAAGATTTTATTTATTCATGAGAGACACACAGAGAGAGGCAGAGACACAGGCAGAGGGAGAAGCAAGCTTCCTGCAGAGAGCCTGATGTGGGACTTGATCCCAGGACCTCTCAATCCCATGATCTCAGAATGACGACCTGAACCAAAGACAGATGCTCAACTGCTGAGCCACCCAGACACCCCAAAAGATATGTAATTAATAATGTCACAAGAACTGGAATGAGTGGGTATCCCTGGGTGGCTCAGCTGTTTAGCGCCTGCCTTCACCCCAGGGCATGATCCTGGAGTCCCGGGATCAAGTCCCGGGATTGAGTCCCACTTTGGGCTCCCTGCATAGAGCCTGCTTCTCTCTCTGTGTCTCTCATGAATAAATAAAATCTTTAAAAAAAAAAAAAAAAAAAAAAAAAAAAAAAAAAAAAAAGGACAGCCATCTGGCTCAGCCCGGATGGCTTTTTTAGCACCACCTTCAGCCCAAGGAGTGATCCTGGAGACCTGGAATCAGGTCCTATGTCAGGCTCCCTGCATGAAGCCTGCTTCTCCCTCTGCCTGTGTCTCTGCCTCTCTCTTTCTCCTCTCTGTGTATTCTCATGAATAAATAAATAAAATCTTAAAAATAATTTTTTTAAAAAAAGAAAGAACTTGAATGAGTATCTCCTCTTTTCCACTCTGTAAGGTCAATAACTACCTTTTTTTTTTTTTTTTTTTCACTTTTGGCTTCAACTTTTGACCCAATGTCTAGCATTAGCATTGGAGCTCAAGAAATGTTTTTTTAATGAATCAGAAGTTTCATAATCATTAATACAGTGTAACTTCATTTAGCCGAGTAAGTTTTGGTACTAGTGTCTCAAAGAAGAGCCAGAAGAAACTCAACAGAGGAAACTAGGATGAGTAATATTCTCTTCTATCACTCCCAATTCCTAATGGTGGGAAGCCCTTGAATGGTATTTACTCATTCCAAATATTACCCCATACCTGAGAGATAATAGTAGAGAGCAAAATGATTTGCTTTTGTCTATTGATCTGTCCTGGGCTTCATGTGGCAGAAATTTCTTTGGGGTTAAATGAGAAATATTCCAAGCTAACTTCAGATTAGTACATGAGATTCTGTGCTAATAGCATAAACCCTCTGAGGAAGAACTGGTGAAGGAGCCTTGTATTTACCTTTTAGGTTTCCAAAGAGAGCACTGGCTCACCTCGAAGATAACAAAGTCCTCTGGGCAAAATCAAGGTATGCCATGATTATCAGGCCAGCTCCTGAAGTATTAAGAGATAGACAGAAATCCAGGTCATGATGTTTTCTTGGAAACATCTTTGCCACTTACACCTCTTGTATGAAGCCCTCTGATGTTTCTACCTAATTTTATTGGTTTGAGTAATATCAAATATGTTTGATTTAAAACTTATTGGGAAAAAAACAAAACAAAACCTTATTGGGCCCTGGTTTTTAGCTTTACCTGTCATATTAATTCTACCTTGAAATCTTCACTTATTTTCAGTTTTGAATATTTCTATAGAAACTGGTGTGATTTTATTTTATTTTACACATCCAGCATTATAATAGTTATTTATGCATTTGTATTATCTCGCCTGTTTGGTCATAAGCTTTGTAAGGATATTAAGATTTCTTTTATTTCTTTTTAAAGATTTTATTTATTTATTCATGAGAGACACAGAGAGAAAGGCAGAGACACAGGCAGAGGGAGAAGCAGGCTCCCTGCAGAGAGGACCTCTCAATCCCAAGACCTCAGAATTACGACCTGAGCCAAAGACAGACGCTCAACCACTGAGCCACCCAGGTACCCCTTAAGGTTTTGTGTATTAGGTCTTCAATTTTACAAAGTATCCACTATATACATATTTTATTTATTTATTCATGAAAGACAGAGAGAGAGAGAGGGGCACAGGATCACGACTTGAGCCAAAGGCAGATGCTCAACCACTGAGCCACCCAGGCATCCCTCCGATACTGTTTTTAAGGAATAGTTAAATAAGGATTATTAAAGAATTCCATTACTTAAAGATGGATCCTAAATCATTCTATTAATTTTTCTGGACACATCACATTTTCCCTGTGTATTTTAGCAAAAAAGAGGAAGTGATATAATGCTAGAAATTAATCAGCTGCTCTAGCCAGTAAAATATAATTTTGTTTTTTGGTAATAGCAAAAAATGTTAAACATTTCAAAAATAGCAAAGAGATGAAAATGGTAGGGTGGGCAAAACATTCAAAGATATTCCTGCCCTGCAGCATCTATCATCCCTGCTCCCCCCCCCCCCCCGCCCCCCATGTAGGCAGGGCCTGTAATTGCAATGGGATGGTTACTCCTTTGATTAAGTCACTTTCTATAAACCTTGTGTAGCCCACTGGAGAGATTCTCCTGCTGGCTTCCAGGAAGTAAGCTCTCCCGCGGTGAGGGAGTTTGTGAGCTGGCCACCTGATGGGGAACTGCAAGGGTCTCTAGGAGCAGCTGACATAAGCAAGATATCTAGGACCTCTGTCCTACAACCACCAAACTGAATTCTGCCAACAATCGGTGAGCTTGGAATAGGACCCCAAGCCTCAGATGAGATCAGACTCCCTGACTACACCTTGACTGTGGACTGTGGGACCCTGAGTAGCAGATACAGTCAAACCCTGCCAGGACTCTTGACCTATGGAAACTGCAGCAATAACTATGCTGTTTAGAGCTATGGAGTCTGTGGTTCATGATAACCTTTCTTCCCTCTCTCTCTCTTTCTTTTTTTTTTTTTTAAGATTTTATTTATTTTTTTCAGAGAGAGAGCAAGCACACAGGAGCAGGAGAAGGGGGCAGAGGGAGAAGCAGACTCCTACTAATAAGCAGGGAGCCCAATGTGGGTCTCCATGCCAAGACCCTGAGATCATGACCTGAACTGAAGGCATGACTGACTTACCTAGGTGCCTCTCCTAGTAACTTTTCATGAAACATAGGAAACTTACCCAGATGGCCTGCAGTAAGGGAAGAAATATTTTTGATGTGATTTAATGTGGTAACTATGGTATTTAATAATCCACACAGAATCTAAAATAAATTATGCAAAATATTCACCTGTGGGTTTTATCCAGTGTCAAAAACTTGAAGAATTTGGTACTTTACGGGTACCTGGCTAGTTCAGTCAGTAAAGCATGTGACTTGATCTCTGGGTCATGCGACTGAGTACCTTGGGTGGAATATTTACTCAAAAAAAAAAAAAATGGTACTTCAAGGAAACTTTCTAGTTTCATTTAAAAGAATCAGCCTTGGGATCCCTGGGTGGCACAGCGGTTTGGCGCCTGCCTTTGGCCCAGGGCGCGATCCTGGAGACCCCGGATCGAATCCCACGTCGGGCTCCTGGTGCATGGAGCCTGCTTCTCCCTCTGCCTGTGTCTCTGCCCCTCTCTCTCTCTCTCTCTCTCTCTCTCTCTCTCTCTCTCTGTGTGTGTGTGTGACTATCATAAAAAAAAAAATTAATAAAAGAGTCAGTCTTGGGGATTCCCTGGGTGGCTCAGTGGTTTAGCGCCTGCCTTTGGCCTGAGGCATGATTCTGGAGACCCAGGATCGAGTCCCGCATCGGGCTTCCTGCGTGGAGCCTGCTTATCCCTCCGCCCGTGTCTGTGCCTCTCTCTCTCTCTCATGAATAAATAAATAAAATCTTAAAAAAATAAATAAATAAAAGAATCAGTCTTACTAACCTCTACTACTTCAACTACTCAATTGTATTTTCTTTCCAGCTAATGACACATCCTGGGGATTAATGCTGTAACAGATGAAGATAATTTTTAAAACTTAAATTCAGGGGTATCTGGGTGGCTGTTGGTTAAGCATCTGACTCTTGATTTCAGATCAGGGCCTGATCTCAGGGTCGTGAGCTCAAGCCTCCCGTCAGGGTCTGCGCTGGACGCAGAACCTGCTTGAGATTCTCTCTCTCTTTTTTTTTTTTTTTTAAGATTTTTATTTATTTATTCATAGACACAGAGAGAGAGGCAGAGACACAGGCAGCCGGACAGGGAGAAGCAGGCTCCATGCAGCAGGGAGCCCGATGTGGGACTCGATCCGGGGTCTCCAGGATCACACCCCAGGCTGCAGGCGGCGCCAAACCGCTGCACTACCGGGGCTGCCCCTGCTTGAGATTCTCTTATGCTCTGCCCCTCTCCCGCTTCTCTCCCTCTCTAAAAACAAAAAACAAACTTAAATTCATAATAAGTTATTTTAAGCCTTTCAATAGTCTAGATTGTTCTAGAACTGAAGTTCTCTTTGCTTTTCCCAGGCTTTCCTTCATGAACAGTGCATTCTTGGACAATAGTTGAAGGATGAAAGAAATTAGGTTAAACCAGAACTGTCATTGCTTCCACCGTCCACACTGATTTCAGAACATCCCAAGGCCAAGGCCAAGGCCAGTACACCCCTTTTATACATTAGTGATCCACCCTTAACAGAAATATGTTTAAGTCTGGGAATAGCAGGAAGCTACGGAGGGTTTATGCTATCTTGACTGAACGTTAAATTGGGCCATTTTCCATTGTTCATTTGTATGGCATCTTAAGAAGTTGTCACATTGGAGATGTTACAGGGCAGTAGTATTTGGGACAGAGATGGGTAATGAGTGACCTATTTGTGAGGTAGGAGAAATGCTGTCATGAAAGGAAATGGATAAGGATAGTCTGAATCAGGCTACTGAAGGGTATAGTTGAGGTACCTTTATTTTTTTTAAGATTTTATTGGGGGGACGCCTGGGTAATAGAGCGGTGAGCATCTGCCTTTGGCTCAGGGCGTGATCCTGGGGTCCTGGAATGGAGTCCCACATTGGGCTCCCTGCAAGGAGCCTGCTTCTCCCCTCTGCCTGTGTCTGCCTCTCTCTGTGTCTCTCGTGAATAAATAAATAAAATATTTAAAAAAACAGTAAAGATTTTATTGGGAATACAATTTTCTTACATTATATGCACCTACATATCCCCTGGCAAATCTTCCAGTACTCCAGTTTGAAGACCTCAGCCCTAGAATGTAAATTAATCCTGGTCAGTGATGGTATCTTATTATGATCTTTATTCCCTCCAGCCCTCCCTTAACACTGGGTGAGGCAGGTAGTAGAAAAGTAGACAATGGCCTTTCACTGGGCACAGGAGACTCTGGTCTGCTAGAAAGTGTCCCTCTGCCTGGAGAGAGTGGGATAACCAGTCCGATTCTTGCTTCATAATTCTCCCTTACATTTATTTCCCAGAGGCTATCTTTTTATCACCACATTACTTCAGAAATTACCATGTGAATAGAACCACTATCGTCTAAGCACTACAAATCCAACACAGATTTGTTGAACACCAACCTTGCTAAAGTTCTGTGGTTCTTTGAGGGAAGGGGTTGCTGATATGAGAGGCAGGTTCCTGAGTTTCAGGGACTCACAGTCCAGTGGGGAAAATGGACTCATGTACAGAAAGTTCAAACAGAATCATTTCGTTTTAAATAACATCTTCTATGCTCCTGAAGATCTCACATCAATTCAAACATCATGGTTCTTTTTTTTTTTTTTTTTAATTCATAAGAGACACACAGAGAGAGGCAGAGACATAGGCAGAGGGAGAAGCAGGCTCCCTGCAAGGAACCTGATATGGGACTCAATCCAGGACCCTGTGATCACAACCTTAGCCAAAGGCAGATGCTCAACCACTGAGCCACCCCACCTGGGGCACCTCCCCAAACATCGTGTTTTTTAAGACTAATTTGGACAAATATCTACAGCAAGATGATCTTTGTTTAGCAGCTTATGTACCAACAATATTTGCTATTGACCCAGCTCCCTGACTCTGAAATCATGTATTATTGAATTTTTTAACTTAGGAAGTTTGTATTATCTCCATATTTATATATTCAAAAGAATATTTAATATTCTTATGTCACAGGATCTCACCGTTTCATGATACAGATTCTTAAACAATGCATCTGCACTGCCCAAGGAAGAAAAGTACTGTAGTACAGTTGATTGTGTTTTACGGGAAGCACTTTATTCTGTAAATTAAACATGGGGACTTGGAGATGTTTCATCTGGAACTTGGAAGGTGGTTGACAAATAAGTATTGTCAGGAAACTGTACATACATGGTGGAAATGAGGCAATTTCAGAAATCCTGAACAAGTTGAAGGAGATTTGAGCGGGGAGTGTAGGAGAAAACATTAGTATACCTTAAAAAAAATGCACAATAGGACGGAAGGAGGTAGTTTTGCTTTGCCTGAGGCTAGAATGTTAATTGGTCTGTACTGCCCCCATTGAATTGGGATTTGCAGTTCTCCTACTCTCCCATCTAGCCTTCTGGGTGCAGAGGAAAGAGGACAAATGGTTTATTCTTCCCTCATTAATTCCATCCCTTTTAGACAGAGAACTGGATAAAGGAGACAAAAAAATTTTTTTCCTTTATTATAGAGAAGTTTTTATTTTTTTATTTTTTAAATTTTTTTTATAAATTTATTTTTTATTGGTGTTCAATTTGCCAACATCTAGAATAACACCCAGTGCTCATTCCATCAAGTGCCCCCCTCAGTGCCCGTCACCCAGTGACCCCCCACCCCCCGCCCACCTCCCCCTCCACCACCTCTAGTTCATTTCCCAGAGTTAGGAGTCTCTCATGTTCCATCTCCCTTTCTGATATTTCCCACTCATTTTTAGGAGACAGAAAATTTTAACCCAGCAAGCTGGAAGAGGGTCAGAAAACACACTCAAAAGCAAACACTGCTTTGCCAAGGGGAATGGGGCACTAAATGAACCACAAGAAGATATCCAGAAGGGTAGATGTAATCATGGCCTCAGAGCTCCAAAAATGGGGGTGGGGCGCTGGAGAGCTGATTTCAGGTCCGCAATAAAACCGTTTGAGACTTGGGGATTGAGAAAATACCAAAATCTAAATCTTAATGTAAGGTCTTAAAGTTATCTTTACATAATCCAAAAGAAGTCAATGGCAGTTTCCAGGGCCCTTATTATGCAAAAACGCTCAGGCAATCTTTGATGGGAGTCATTTTAAAGAAAGAGGAATGGAATCCAGGTGGAACTGGGTAGGCAGGGATTTCCAACTTTGGCAACCTTTCAGCCTTGGAGTGGTTAAAAATCTGAATGCCGAGGTCGTCCCTCAGGCTAGTTTACATTGGAATCTCTGGGGAGGGGTCCAGGTGTTAATATTTTTAAAGCTTCTCAGCTGATCCCAATATGGTGTGAAACCCCACTTTTAGAGAGCTGGGAAGCCCAGCTCTTGGACACTCACTGAATTTAAGTTAAAATATTCTGTTTAGAAGTCAAAACATGATTTAGTCGGCAATAAAATTTAGGAGTAGATATGATATTAGAGTATAATCAATATTTAGGAACTATGTAGGAAGCATTTCTCCATATTTAGTAGTTGAGTTCACCCTCTTCCTTTTTGCTTCTAGAGCACAGTTTTGGGGGTTGTGAGGTTGAGCTCAGGTTTGGCATAGAGATTGCTTTAAAAAGAGGGGGGAAAAGGAAAGACAGCCCTGACCCCCTTGGTGTAGCTCCTGCCTCACCCTCCCCTGACCTGCCCACTCTTCTATCTCTGGAGGATACCTTCACATAACTGCTGTATAAACACTAGCTTGCTTAAGAGTTTGTCTTCGAATTCTTTCTTGACCGAGCTCAAGAACCGGGGCCAGGAAACAGACTCACCCTTGACAAAACTGCTTCGTTTAAGAAACTGCAGCCAGAATGATCTTTTTTTTTTTTTTATCAAGGTAAAATGTACATGCAGTAAAATGCACAGATATTAACATTCTGATGAGTTTTGATAAATGAATACACCTGTGTAGCTGTGACCCCAGAATTTTCTTTATGCTCTCATAGTCAGCCCTGCCACTCTCCCCATAAGGACCTGCTTTTCTGACTTTCATTACCCTAGATCAGTTATTGAACTTTGCTGAAATGAAATCTCCCATCGCGCACTCGTTCACAGTGCTCTTTTAAAATTTATTTTTTATTTTAAAAGTTTACTTAAGTAATCTTTACAGCCAATGTGGGGCTTGAGCTCATGACCCTGAGATCAAGAGTCATATGCTCTTTCAACTAAGCCAGCCAGGAACCTCGGATCTTTAAAAATTTAAGGATTTATTTATGTATTTATTTATTTGAGAGAGAGAGCACATACATGAGCAGAGGGAGGGGCAGCAGGAGAGGAAGAGAGTGTTTTCTAGCAGGCTCCCCACTAAGCTCTGAGTTAGAGGGGGGCTCATCTGAGGACACTGAGATCAAGACTTGAGCTGAAACAAAGAGTTGGCTGCTTTACAGACAGAGCCACCCAGGTGCCCCTTATCTTTAAAAATTGAAAACACAAATTGGATCATGTCAATCCTCTGCTCAAAATCTTTAATGGCTCCCTATTACTCCTGGAATAAACTCCAGACTCCCCCTTGTGGCTAGCAAGGCCTTGTATCCCTCTTAGTCCTCTAACACCATCTGCAGGCTCTAGGCTCTGCTCATTTATAATGGTGTTCTATTCACACTGGTCTTTCCCAGCACCTTCTTACTCAGAATCTTTGCTCATCTCTGTTTCTCTTCAGTCCTATTGGCCTTTGGGCATCATCTTAAATGTTACTTCCTCTCAGAGGTATTCCCTGGTGCCCCAATTCTAAATTATGTTCTCCTTTGTTCTTTTCATTTCTGCCACTATCACATTAATAATTACCCACGGGCAGCCTGGGTGGCTCAGCGGTTTAGCGCTGCCTTCAGCCCAGGGCGTGATCCTGGAGACCCAGGATCGAGTCCCGCATCAGGCTCCCTGCATGGAGCCTGCTTCTCCCTCTGCCTGTGTCTCTGCCTCTCTCTCTCTCTCTCTCTCTCTCTCTCTCTCTCTGTCTCTGTCTCTCATGAATAAATAAATAAAATCTTTAAAAAAAAATAATTACCTATGTGTGTTTATTCAACTTTAAAATTGTTCATCTTGCTTTCTGCCCCTGGATGCCACCGAATAAGCATCGGTAAAGTCTCCCCTCCCACCACCGTCATGTCTAATTCAGAGTCTCCCAAAGACCCTGAGCAGTTGTGGAAGCTCTTCATCAGAGGTTTGAGCTATGAAACAACCAATGAGAGCCTGAGGAGCCATTTTGAGCAATGGGGAACGCTTACGGGACTGGGTGGCAGTGAGAGATCCAAACACCAAGCACTCTAGAGGCTTGGGGTTTGTCAAGTATGCCACCGTGTGAAGAGGTGGATGCAGCCATGAATGCAAGGCCATACAAGGTGGATGGAAGAGTTGTGGAACCAAAGAGGGCTGTCTCAAGAGAAGATTCTCAAAGACCTGGTGCCCACTTAACTGTGAAAAAGATTTTTGTTGGTGGCATTAAAGAAGGCACTGAAGAACATCATTTAAGAGATTATTTTGAGGGACACTTGGGTGGCTCAGCAGTTGAGCCTCTGTCTTCAGCCCAGGACGTGATCCTGGAGACCCGGGATCAAGTTCCACATCAGGCTCCCTGCATGGAGCTTGCTTCTCCTTCTGCCTGTGTCTCTGCCTCTCTCTCTCTGTGTGTTTCTCATGAATAAGTAAATTCTTAAAAAAAAAAAAGATGATTTTGAGGGCAACCCAGGTGGCTCAGCGGTTTAGTGCCTGCCTTCAGCCCAGGGCATGATCCTGGAGACCCTGGATCGAGTCCCACATTGGGCTCCCTGCATGGAGCCTGCTTCTCCCTCTGCCTGTGTCTCTGCCTCTCTCTGTGTGTGTCTCTCATGAGTAAATAAATAAAATCTTAAAAAAAAAAAGATTATTTTGAACAGTATGGGAAAATTGAAGTGATTGAGATTGTGACTGACCGAGGTAGTGGCAAAAAGAGCGGTTTTGTTTTTGTGACATTTGATGACCATGACTCTGTAGACAAGATTGTCATAAAAAAAATATCATACTATGAAAAATATCACAACTGTGAAGTAAGGAAAGCCCTATCTAAGCAAGAGATGGCTAGTGCTTCATCCAGCCAAAGAGGACGAAGTGGTTCTGGAAACTTTGGTGGTGGTCGTGGAGGTGGTTTTGGTGGGAATGACAACTTTGGTTGTGGAGGGAACTTCAGTGGTCGAGGTGGCTTCGGTGGCAGTCAAGGTGGTGGTGGATACAGTGGCAGTGGGGATGGCTATCATGGATTTGGTAATGATGGTAGCAACTTTGGAGGTGGCGGAAGCTATAACGACTTTGGCAGTTACAACAATCAATCCTCAAACTTTGGACCCATGAAAGGAGAAAATTTTGGAGGCAGAAGCTCTGGCCCCTATGGTGGGGGAGGTCAATACTTTGCCAAACCACGAAACCAAGGTGGCTGTGGCGGTTCCAACAGCAGCAGCAGCTATGGCAGTGGTAGAAGGTTTTAATTACTGCTAGGAAACAAAGCTTAGCAGGAGAGGAGAGACAGAGAAGTGACAGGGAAGCTACAGGTTACAACAGATTTGTGAACTCAGCCAAGCACAGTGGTGGCAGGGCATAGCTGCTACAAAGAAGACATGGTTTAGACAACTCATGTGTATGCGCAAAATACTCGAGGACTGTATTTGTGACTAATTGTATAACAGGCTATTTTAGTTTCTGTTCTGTGGAAAGTGTAAAGCATTCCAACAAAGGGTTTAATTTTTTTTTTTTTAATTTTTTTTTTTTTTTTATGATAGTCACAGAGAGAGAGAGAGAGAGAGAGAGAGAGAGAGAGGCAGAGACATAGGCAGAGGGAGAAGCAGGCTCCATGCACCGGGAGCCCGACGTGGGATTCGATCCCGGGTCTCCAGGATCGCGCCCTGGGCCAAAGGCAGGCGCCAAATCGCTGCGCCACCCAGGGATCCCAACAACAAAGGGTTTTAATGTAGATTTCTTTTTTGCACCTGTGCTGTTGATTGCTAAATGTAATAATCTGATCATGACACTGAATAAATGTGTCTTTTTTTAAATGTGCTGCGTAAAGTTAGTCTACTCTGAAGCCATCTTGGTAAACTACCCCAACAGTGTGAAGTTAGAATTCCTTCAGGGTGATGCCAGGTTCCACTCGAAATTTATTTGCAACCTGCTTGGGCACAGAAGCCATTGTCTCCACAAACCTTGGTGTGGTTGAACTGACAGTTAATGTGTTGTGACCTGGAGTTCACCATTAAAAGGGTCACCCAAGAAAAGTCCTGGAGTTTATATGGTTATTATGATTGTTGGCACATCCTATGCAATATGTCTAAATTGAAGTATGGTATCAGATAAAATTATAGATCGGATTAAAGCTTGTGTATCGTCCATTATCATGTGTAATCAATAAATGATTTAATATTTTCTCGAAAGAAATAAATAAAATTGTTCATCTCCCTCACTTTGGCCACCAGGGTCACGGCCATGTCTGGTTCACCATTGTTTCTAGACCCTAGACCGGAGCCTGAAATATATCAGAGATCCAATAAATATGTGTTAAAATAAGTGGATGAAATGTTTTAATTGGACTTGAGCCTATTGAATTGCCAAATGAGAAAAAAGGGATAGAAAAGAAAGGCAAGAAAGATGTGGGCAGTAAGGGTAGATTCCAAGGGAGAATTGCTACTTCTTTAACCTTGAGTAGTGAGAGCAAGGAGCAACAATGGAAAGAACATGGGAAGAAGTCAGAGCTCCTCACTCAGTGGCTTCTCTGTACCCATTTCCTCATTTATTTATTTTTTATTTATTTATTTTTTTTGAAAAATTATTTATTCATGAGACACACACACAGAGGCAGAGACACAGAGAGAAAATCAGGCCCGTGCAGGGTGCCTGATGCAGGACTTGATCCCAGGTTTCCAGGATCACACCCTGGGCTGAAGGCAGCACCAAACCGCTGAGCCACCCGGGCTGCCCCTGTTTCCTCATTTATAAACTATAGAAGATTTCATCAGGACCACCTCACCTCCATGCAGCACTTGGAAATACAGGAGAGAATTTTCATAGTCACACTAACTGGAGACCACAACTGGCATTTATTAATTTGAAGCACCAGAGGGACGATGGCTCAATGGTTGAGCGTCAAGGCGTGATCCTGGATTCCCGGGATCCAGTCCAGCATTGGGCTCCCTGCATGGAGCCTGCTTCTCCCTCGGCCTGTTCCTCTGCCTCTGTCTCTCATGAATAAATAAATAAAATCTTAAAAAACAAACAAACAAACAAACAAACAAACAAACAAACAAGAGAGGGAATCCCTGGATGGCTCAGCAGCTCAGCGCCTGCCTTCAGCCCAGAGTGTGATCCTGGAGTCCCATGTCAGGCTTCTGCATGGAGCCTGCTTTTTCCTCTGCCTGTGTCTCTGCCTTTCTCTCTTTCTCTCTCTCTGTCTCTCATGAATAAATAAACAAAATCTTTAAAAAAGAGAGAGAGAGAGAGAATACATACAATGCCCACAAGCCAGGGTAGGGGCAGAGGGAGAGGAAGAAACAGGCTCCTTCCTGAACAGGGAGCCTAATGTAAATATGCTAAATACACTTTAAGTGGGTGAATTATATGATTTGTAAGATGTACATCAATAAAGCTATTTTTAAAATACAAAAGATGTTCACCTTCATTCATAAATAAAGAAATGAGAATCAGAACAGTAGTGAGCAACCATTTTTCATCCATCAGATTGGCAAACATTTCCTTTTTTTTTTTTTGGCAAACATTTTCAAGTCAATAGTTATCACGGGCAAGAGTGTGGGGAGGTTAGCACTCCTGTACACTGTTGGAAGTATAAATTGAGGTGATCTTCCTGGAGGGACGTTTGGTAAGATCATTTATGATTCCATATACAAACACCTTTTGATTTTGTCATTCCACTTCCAGGGATTGATTCTGCTATACATTTATTGAGCATTAAAATAATTATTGTAACAGTACAATTGAAAAAAAATCATTAAAAACTGAAAAAAACTAAAAGTCCATTAATAGAGTGCTAAGTAAAATAAATCCATATAAATTATGGGTTTGTGTTTGGTTAAATGAATGAAAGTATAGAAAGAGTATACATAACATGTTACTATTTTGTGTGAAAAAGGAAGAAAATAAAAATAAGAATACGAATAAGAATATGTGTATTTGCATAAAGAAGGATACACAATAGGGGTACCTGGGTGGCTCAGTCCATTAAGCACTTGCCTTCAGCTCAGGTCATGATCCTGAGGTGCTGAGATTATGCCCCACGTTGGGCTTCCTGCTTAGCAGAAGGAAGCCTGTTCCGCTCCTGTTCCCATTATTTGTGCTCTCTCTCTGTCAAATAAATAAATATAAATAAATAAATAAATAAATAAATAAATAAATATGAATAAAAATAAATAAATAAAATCTTAAAAAAAAGGATACACAATAAATGAATGCAAATGATAATCTCGTTAAGTGGGAACTAGGTAGATGATAGAAGTGAATGTGAGATTTTTTGCTGAATACGTTTTTATATTTTATTTTTGAGCCATGTCAATATCTAACCTAAAAAATTAAATTAAAATTAAGATAACTGAAATAAAAGAATAAAGTTTATCCACAAAAGTAAAATACAACTTATGCAAGATACATTAAGTGAAAAAACAAGTTGCAGGATAGTATGTATAACACCTTTTCATTTATTTAGTTAACAATACTTTTAAGTTCCTAATACATGTTCTAGAATCTAGGGATATGAAAGTAAACAAGGCAGCCAAGGCTCTGGCTAACATAAAGACTACATTTTAGTAGTGAGTAGGTATGCAAGCACATAAATAAGCAAAGGTAACAGAGACTGATTTGAGAAATAGTTATTTGATGGATGTCACAAAAAGCCTGAGGAAGTGACAAATGAGCTGACATCTGAATAAGGAGGATGTGGGAAAAGAGTGGTCTAGGAAAATAATGTAGTGAGTGCAAAGGTCCTGAGACTGGAACACGTTGGCAAGTTTGAAGATCTGGATACAGTCTGTGTAACAGGGGAAGCTGGTAGGAGATGAAGTCAGAGTGGTAGTCAGGAAACAAATCATGGTTTGAAGTAATAGAATAATACATATGTATTATGTTATGTAAAACTTATGTTTATACATAAGTTGCAAATATTTGAAGGACACACGAGAATCTCAACATTATTAAGTGGGTGGGTATTGGGGATTCTTTAAATTTTCTATTTTCAAGAGGAGTCCAAATTTCTTAAAGTATATAAAAATGAATAAAATAAGAAAGGTGCTTCAAAAAAAGGTGGGTTGTTTTGTTTTGTTTTAATGCAGAATGTTGAGTAGAAATCTAGTAAAATGAATACTGTACCTGGAAGCTTGATGATTCCTTTGGTTCTGGTCCCTCTAGTGGTATTCCTGAGGTACTGCTGGTAACGGTGTCCAGGCTCAAGCATCCTACAGTGAGAGTTAAAATCTTGAAGGAAAACTCTGACAAAGTTACAGTTTAAATTCTTGAAATTGTGTAATTCTTGACAAATTGTGGGTGGAGAAAAACCCCAAGATCTCTACAGTGATTGTTACAATCACTTATTGTACATAATGAAGCAGGAGCCAGCAAAACCTTCAGATTTTAAAATTAAAACGTGAAGAAAATGCTGCAGTTCAGTTGTTTTGCAACTGTATAACTTAAACATCCAGGGCCTGGTTAGCATCTCTTCTGAGCCTTTGCTGAGGCCTATACTTCCCTGTCTTGTCTCTACCTGGATAAGTTATGTCTCTCTCCCCATCTTGGTCAGCTCACCCCTTCTACACATGTTCCCCAACAACATGCTTTGTCCATTTCTTAACTCACCCCTTAGTATCTCCTGGCCAGGATAAAAATAGCTGACATTTAGGGAGCTGTCACTGGGTACCAGATACCATGTTAATTCATGTTACCTTTTTCTTTCTTTTTTTTTTTTTCATGTTACCTTTTTCAATCCTCAAATCAACTGTGAGGTATTTGCTATCATCACTACCCTTAGAAAGATGGAGAGGGGCTACCTAAGACACAGGCCCATACTGTAGGATTATGGCTGGTAAATGGTAGCTTGGTATTGAATCCCTGTCTGACTCTAGACCACATATATTTAATCAGTTACCTCTATTTGAATATATTGTTTATTTAGATATTACATATATATTTTAATCAGTGTAGATCATGGGTCATAAACTCAGATGTGTATAGGGATCAGAATGTGAGTGCAGAGAACTTGATACTACACTTTGTATTTTCTCAAAGGATTATGTCCTCTTGTTTTTCTTGAAACATAGGGCCTTCTTTCTCTATCTTTCATAGTTCCACATTTGATAAAAATAGGGATCAAGAAATATTTTTAAATATTTCTTTCCTTATTCTAAATATTTCTTTTCTCTTTAGGATAAAAATGTGAGTGAATAATGCCTGGCAACTCACACTTGGCTTCAGTGTCAACAAATAACAAGGAGTCAGGAGACCTTGACACCATAGCATAGGCCCCATCTAAAGGGGGTAGTCCCAGTTTAGCTCCAGGCAAATGTTGCCACTGGGAATGCCAAGTGAACCCCAAATTGTCAGATCTTCCAGTGTTTCAAAGGAAATAGAAGCCTAGAGTTTTATGTAAAGTTTAAATATTTAGCTGCCCAATTTTAAAATGTTGGCAGCTAATTCATGTATTATTAGGTATATGGTTTGGTAGGCCTGACTTGATCTGTGAGTCACAAGTTCAATCTTGTCTCTTTGATTGCAATGCAAGTTTCTTGTGAGGAACAACTAAAACAGATTCTTTTTAGATCTCCCACAGTGGTAGGTACACACCATGTACTCAAAGAATTTGTGCTGAGCCATGAAGCTGCTCATGAGTATTACTCTATACTTAGATTTCAATTCCTTTTGGCAAACATTCATTTGGCAGCTTGGGCTTTCACAGAATCACATAGTGTCTGTGAATTTACCACAAAACCAAAATGATTTTCTGAATTCACCAAAGAGAAGGGGGCCTACGACATAGAAAATATTAATTGAAATTGCTTGTTTTGGGGATGCTGGGCTGGCTTAGTCTGTAGAGCAAGCACCTCTTGAACTTGGGGTTTTGAGCTCAACCCTACTTTGTGTGCAGAGATTACTTAAAAAAATAAATAAAATCTAAAAAATAATGAAAGTTTCTTGTTTTTATTCCATTAATTTGCCCGAGTAATGATCCTCAGATTAACATCCTCAGTGTAGGTTTGCTGCACATTAGAATCACTGAGAGAAACTTTACAAAATACTCATGCCATACCCACAGAACCTCCTTTTTAATTCAGACTACAGGATGGTCCTAGCATTGGTATGTGTGTAGGTATATGTATATACACATATGTATATTTATTTATTCATGAGAGAGAGGGGGGTACAGAGACACAGGGAGAGGGGGAAGGAGGCTCCATGCAGGGAGCCGGATGTGGGACTCAATCCCAGGTCTCCAGGATCAGACTGGAGCACTAAACCGCTGACCCACCCAGGTTGCCCTGTATATTTGTATACATATGTATGTGTGTGTGTATAGATATATTCACAAAGTGATTTTAATGTGTTGCCACACTAGAAGATCCTTGTGTATGTTCTGGGAGTCAGGACTCATAGGGTCAGAGAATCACAGATCTTACTGCCAGGAGTTATCACATGGATGATTTGGCCCAGTTTCATGTCCTTAAGACACTACTTTATTTATTTTTTTTTTTTTAATTTTTATTTATTTATGATAGTCAGAGAGAGAGAGAGAGAGAGAGAGAGGCAGAGACACAGGCAGAGGGAGAAGCAGGCTCCATGCACCGGGAGCCCGATGTGGGATTCGATCCCGGGTCTCCAGGATCGCGCCCTGGGCCAAAGGCAGGCGCCAAACCGCTGCACCACCCAGGGATCCCAAGACACTACTTTATTTGTTTGTTTATTTATTTATGATAGAGAGAGAGAGAGAGAGAGAGAGAGAGAGGCAGAGACAGGAGGAGGGAGAAGCAGGCTCCATGACGGGAGCCGGACATGGGACTCAATCCCGGGACTCCAGGATCGAGCCCTGGGCCAAAGGCAGGAGCTAAAACGCTGAGCCACCCAGGGATCCCCAAGACACTACTTTTTAAAGTGATCATCATATCTGATTTGATTACTGTATTACTAATATGCTCCATTGCAATGCTTTTTTTTTTTTTTTTTAAGACTTTGTTTTTTTATTCGTGAGAGACACACACACAGAGAGAGAGGCAGAGAAGCAGGCTCCATGCGAGGAGCCCAATGTGGGACTCGATTCCCGGTCCCCAGGATCACACCACGGGCTGCAGGCAGCTAAACCGCTGCGCCACTGGGGCTGCCCCTCCATTGCAATTCTATTTGGGAAGGGGAAAAAAAGCTGAAATATCAGGGACTTATTTTTTTTTTACAAGATGTTTTAAGTAATCTCTACACCCAATGCAGGCTCAAAATCACAACCCCAAGATCAAGAGTTGCATGCTCTGGGATGCTAAGGTGGCTCATAGGATGCCTGGGTGGCTCAATGGTTGAGCATTTGCCCTCGGCTCAGGGTGTGATCCCCGGGTTCCAGGATCGAGTCTGCATCGGGCTCCCTGTGAAGAGCCTGCTTCTCCCTCTGCCTATGTCTCTGCCTCTCTCTCTCTGTGTCTCTCGGGAATAAATAAATAAAATCTTAAAAAAAAAAGAGAGAGAGAAAGAAAAAAGAAAAGAAAAGAAAAGAAAAGAAAAGAAAAAAGAAAAAAAAAAGAGTTGTATGCTCCACTGACTAAGCCAGCCAGGCACCTCCTTCAGTAACATATTTAAGCGCTTTTTTCCCAAACATTATCAAGTAACTATTTAATGAATTTTATTGTTTAAAATAAATCTGTTAGAGTAATAGAAACCAATAACTTGATGACTTTTTTGTTTACTAACAAATGGCATATTAACCACTTTATGATCATTAAAATGAATAACTTTTTAAAAATGGAAAATACATACAGAATAGTGAAAATTCCACAGATATAAAAGTATATAGTGAAATTTACCTACCATTCCTATACTTGAGCATTTAGTCCCCCTCTCTGAAGGCAGATACTCTTATGAGTTTCTTGTGTATCTTTCTAGAGGCATTTTTACCATAGTTTAAAAAGTTATTTTTTATTTTTATGTCTTGAGAGAGGCATTTTTATTTACTCTCCTTTTTGACAATCCTTTAATAATTCCTTGAGAGTAAAGGCCATAAGGTTAAAGGGGAAAGAACTACTGAGTATAAGAGTGCTCCAGTGTTAGAGTGAGTCCTTTTGCTACTTGGAGTGTGATCCCTGGATCAACAGGGACTTCATTGGGGGCTTGTCAAATACGGAGAATCTCAAACCACACCCAGATATCCTGAAGCAGAAGCTGGCCTTGAACCAGGTCACCAGATGATTTGGGGGAAGCCTTTACAGTTGGGAATCATTGCTCTGGCACAAATCAAGGAAGTATGGCTCTACAAGGAGCCAGTGGAGAGCTGATGCTAGAAATCAGGTCTCCTAACAGCCTTGTCGTGTGCATTTTCCAATACGCCAAAATTCTGGCTGGATGATTTAATGTAGCGTTTTTATGCATTTTCTTCTCTATGGGCTCAGGAGTCAGACACAGCAGCGCTCAAACCCCAGCTTTACTGCTAGCACAGAGTAGGAGCTCAATATGGGTTATTACACTTCCTGTTCTCTTTTTTTTTTAAAGATTTTATTTATTTATTCATGAGAGACACAGAGTAGAGAGAGACACACACACATAGGCAAAGGGAGAAGCAGGCTTTATGCAGGGAGCCGGACGTGGGACTCGATCCGGGGTCTCCAGGGTCACACCCTGGGTTGAAGGCGGCGCCAAACTGCTGAGCCACCCGGGCTGCCTTACATTTCCTGTTCTTGCTATTACTTTTCTAATTTTTTTTCTTTTTACTTTTCTAAATTAATAACAGCTTTACTTTTTAGAGTTTTAGGTTCACAGCAAAATTGAGTATAGTTTCCACATACCCTCCCCCCCACGCATAACCTTCCCACTATCCATATCCCTATACTATTAGGAACGGGATCACAAAAAAAAAAAAAAAAAAAGGAACAAAAGGAACGGGATCACAGATTAAAGCTTCAAAGCAATGTTTCAACAGCCTTTATTTTTTTTTATTATTTTATTTTATTTTTTTCAACAGCCTTTAAAGAATGTTTCACAAATTCGACTGTATGTCTGATTTAACAGAAAGACTCCTTTCAACATCCTGCACTGCTCTCCAAAGCCCGCTTCGCTCTCACAGCCGGGAGGGGACGACCTGGTGACGCGGACACAGGTGAGGCTAAGGTCCTGGCGCGCTCGGTCCTTCCCGCGGGAACACGCAGGCACCGAGCCAGAGCCTGGCGGCGCGGGGGCCTAACGGCGCACCCGCGGCGCCCGGGATCCCAGCCTGAGCCGGGGGCGGGGCGGGGGCGGGGCGTCGTGGGAAATCCAGACGGAGGGGTAAAGGCAGTTTCTGGAAGCCGGGTTGCTAAACCTAAGGTGAAAGCTCGGGTCGCCAAAAGCCGCCATGGAAAAGTGCCGATTTTGTTTAGCACGACAGAAATCTGGCGCGAGACTGGAAGGAAAGCCGCGAGGCCGGAGAGCGGCCAGGCTGAGAAGCGCTCGCGGCTGCGCGGAGCCCGCCGATCAGCTGCCTAATTTCTCTTCTCGCTCGGCGCTTCTGAGGCTTGTAGTCAGAACTTCTAGGTTTCCTCTGGTTTCCACGACCTTTAGCTCCTTTTTCCCTTGCCACTTAAAGACTAGAGCATTTGATTTAAGAAAAAAAAAAAAAAAAAAAAGCAACAAAAAACAAAACCCGGGGATCCCCCCCGGTTGGCTCAGCGGTTTGGCGCCGCCTTCCGCCCAGGGCGTGATCCTGGAGACCCGGGTTCGAGTCCCGCGTCGGGCTCCCCGCATGGCGCCTGCTTATCCTTCTGCCTGTGTCTCTGCTCCCCACCCCGTGTCTCTCATGAAAAAATAAATACAAATCTTTTTTTTTTGATTTTTATTTATTTATGATAGTCACACACACACAGAGAGAGAGAGAGGCAGAGACACAGGCAATAAATACAAATCTTAAAAAACAAGCAAACAACCCCCCCCCAAACTAACCCCCCAACTCCCAACAAAACAAACACCAAAAACACTTTCGAAGGGATGGTTCCCGGAGGCGGGACGTAACTCGGACTTCCGGCGACGCCCTTTCACGCCAGTCCCGCAGTGCCTCGTGGGAGTTGTAGTCCCGGGGGTGGGCGACGCCTCCAGGTGCCAGAGGAGATTGGGTATTTTTTCTGCGGTTGGTTCTGGGGTTGGGCGTCCTACTCAGAGTCTTGAGGTGCAAAGAACTGTAAGTCTGTTAAAAAGTTCTACATGATTACTACTATGTGTTTTGGAGTATGTATTTTGAAAGTTTTTTTTTTTCAGTAACCATATGTAAATAAAACAAATGGTAGTTGCTCTTTTAGAATACTAAAAAGCACAAAAAACCAAAACTGGTGGTGTGGCTACTTGGACTTGGTACCAACAGTTCAGAAAGGTATAAACAGAAACTAAAAGCCTCTCTTCTGTGCCTGCCCAGCTCCCCCCAAGAAGAAAAACACCAGCTTTTTATTTCTTTTATTTTTTAAAAAAATATTTTATTTATTTATTCATGAGATACACACAGAGAGAGAGAGAGAGAGAGAGAGGCAGAGACACAGGCAGAGGGAGAAGCAGGCTCCATGCAGGGAGCCCGACGTGGGGTTCAATCCCGGGTCTCCAGGATCACGCCGTGGGTGGAGGGCAGACGCTCAACCACCGAACCACCCACGCGTCCCAAACACCAGCTTTAAAAGAAGATACAAGGTGCAATATGTATAATTGCACAAAAGTGATAATGCTATAATATGCTTCTCAAACTTCCCTTTTCATTTGATAATCCATTTCCGTACTTGCAGAGAAAGCTATCTTACTCTTTTTAATGACTGTATAGTAGTTTATTCTGCAAATACCATAATTTATTCATCTACTGCCATCTTCTTCTCCGGTCCATTGAGGGACATTTTAGTTTTTTCTGTTGCAAAGAATGTTGCAGTGATCACCTTGAACATATTTTAGTGTAAATCCACAGGGTAAATTCATGGAGACAAAATTGCCTGGTTAAGGAGGTACAGCTTTATAAAAGTTAAATGCCACCAATTTGCGCCAATTTACACTCTTATCCATTAATATATGAGTGTGTTTACTTTTTCACTAGTGTTGGATATTATCAAACTTTACAAATTCCACTTTCCTGAAAGGTGAACTTATTTTCTTTTGATTAGCAGTTTCATAGTTATTTTTTTTTAAATTTTATTTATGATAGGCACACAGTGAGAGAGAGGCAGAGACATAGGCAGAGGGAGAGGGAGAAGCAGGCTCCATGCACCGAGAGCCCGACGTGGGATTCGATCCTGGGTCTCCAGGATCGCGCCCTGGGCCAAAGGCAGGCGCTAAACCACTGCGCCACCCAGGGATCCCAAGTTTCATAGTTATAAATGAGGTGATACTCTTAACGTATATTGGCCATCTATATTTCTAAAAGTATCCATATTCTCAGCCCAATTTTCTACTGGGTTGTTAGTTTTTTTCTTACTAATTTGTTTGCACTTTTTGTAAATTAAGGAAGTTAGTCTTTTGTCTATTATGAGAATTATGAAATTGTTCTCCTTGCACATTGTTAACTTTCTGATTTTGCTGGTTTTTTTTTTTTTTTTGCCACAAAAATGCACTTACTATTGCTATACTCACATTGGAGGGTCTGGGTGCCTCAGTTGGTTAAGGCAATGGACTCTTGATATCAGCTTAGGTCTTGATCGCACTGTTGTGAGCTCAAGCTCCGAGTTGGGCTCCATGCTGGGTGTGGAGGCTACTTAAAAAGAAAATGATATACTCATATTGGTTACTTTTTCTATGGCTTCTGGGTTATTTGATTGTATGTAATTTATTTTGGCATAAGGAGAAATGGTTCTAGCTTTATCATTTATCATTTCTCCAAATACTAACCAGAGGTCCCAACATGATTTTTGTTACCTTTGTTGGGGAGAAAACCCCAATGAACATTAAAAACAAACCCTATGATGAGATGCCATGGCAAGTTTGGAGGTTAATTTTGGGAAAGAGTAGAAATAAATAAGTGGCACTCCAACTATTCTCAGAATATCTGGTTATCTTGTATTATTACTTTTTCTGAACAATGCCCCCAAAAGACTGCTAATATTTATTAAAATAAGGAATGAAAACTTTTCTAAATAATATATAACTTAAGAGAAAAAATTTATGAAAATGATTTTAAAACATGAGAATTATTGAAGTAGGATTCCCAAACTGAAAAAGTATTATGTATGTTCAGATATAAGGCAAAGTTTTTCCAAATATTATCCTTTATTTTTTATCTATTTTTTTTATTTTTTATTTTTTTTACATTTATTTATGATAGTCACAGAGAGAGAGAGAGAGGCAGAGACACTGGCAGAGGGAGAAGCAGGCTCCATGCACCGGGAGCCCGACGTGGGATTCGATCCAGGGTCTCCCGGATCGCGCCCTGGGCCAAAGGCAGGCGCCAAACCGCTGCGCCACCCAGGGATCCCTATCTATTTATTTTTAAAGATTTTATTTATTTATTCATGAGAGACACAGACACAGGCAGAGGGAGAAGCGGGCTCCATGTAGGGAGCCCGACGTGGGACTCGATCTTGGGTCTCCAAGATCACACCCTGGACTGAAGGCAGCGCTAAACCACTGAGCCACCCAGGATGCCCCTAATATCATCCTCTAGAAAAAAAGGTAGATGCCTTGTACTTGTAAACTTACATTTATTTCATAATGTATGATTTAAAACATGTAAGTTAAAGGAAATTTTAAAAGTTAAATATTGTGAGATCAAAAAAAATATTGTGAGATCATTTGATCATTTTGTATGTAACTAAATAATGAAAGTATTATGTGTAGGCATTTGATTATAATATAGGCACTATAATAATTGTATGTAATATATATACATATTTGGACTCAAACTTACTTAATTTTTTTGGATTGTCTTTTGATGGAACTTAGAGTTGGCTTATTGAGGTCTATGGTATATGGTGTATTCTACATAGTACATGGTATATTTTTGCCATTTTGTTATTTTTTTAAAAAAGATTTATTTATTTACTTGAGAGAGAGAGAGCGCATGCATATGAGAGAGAGAAAGTGCACAGAGGGAGAGGGAGAAGCAGACTCCCCGTTGAACAGAAAGCCCAATGGAGGGCTCTATCTCAGGACCCTGAGAATGACCTGAGCCACCCAAGCGCCCCATGCTATTTTGCTATTTTTGATCACAGCTTTAGTGTGGATATAGCAGTGCAATACTTTACCCTTAAAAGAAGTTCTGAAGTATAAATATCATTTAGGAATAAGGAGAAGGGTTTGGCATTGTTTACCTTGCATTATGATTCCTGTAAGCAAGGAGTCTTTCCCAAGATACAACAATTGGACGTTACCGGTTGGAATGGATAGTAGCCCAGATACCTGAGAGAGGGGCCACCCTGTGATGGCAGAGATCATTTTATTCTTTGTCAACTCTACAGCACAATGTTAGCTTCCCAGGATGAGTAAATTGACTAACTACATAGCTGCAGTGGGGAATGCAACAAACCAAACCAAATCAAACCACCTGAAGAACAAACTCTGAATTGTCATTTCTATTAAGTCTGTAAATAGCTGTGTGATGTTTGGCATTTTGCAGTTTTTTTTTTTTTTTTTGGCATTTTGCAGTGTTTACTGATTTGTTTTTTATTGCTCCTTTTAAATTAAAAGAATAATATATGTTTATCTTAGCAAATGGAGATGAGTAAGAAGAATAAAATGTAAACTGTGACCCCATTATGTAGTGATAATGGTCTGTTTTGGTATATATGCTTTTTCATATTTTATCAATATATATAACATATTTATAAAACTGATATTGTACCATACATATTTAAAAATTTTAATTTTATATTTTTCCATTTATTTATTTATTTTTAAAAAGATTTTATGTATTTATACATGAGATACACAGAGAGAGAAGAGAGGCAGAGACACAGGCAGAGGGAGAAGCAGGCTCCATGCAGGGAGCCTGACGTGGGACTGGATCCCTGGCCTCCAGGAGCAGGCCCTGGGCTGAAGGTGGCGCTAAACCACTGAGCCACCTGGGCTGCCCTATTTTTCCTGTTTAGATTGAGATAAGACTTTTACCCACTGAGTCTTCGTGCTCAGTGAGTTTTTACATAATACATACTGGTTTGTAAATTTTTTTCACCAAAAAATTGGAATATGAACATTTCCCAGATATTATGTATGTTTCTACATCATTTTATTTTTTGAAGGATTTTATTTATTTATTTATTTAACAAAGAGAGAGAGCACAAGCATGGGGAGCGGCAGGGGGAGAAGGGGAAGCGGACTCCCCTCTGAGCAGGGAGCCTGACTCGGGGTTTGAACCCAGGACCCTGGGATCCTGACCTGAGCCGAAGGCAAATGCTTAACTGACTGAGCACCCAGGCACTGCTATATTGTGTTTTATTTTTTCCTGTTTCAGACACTTGGGTTGTTTCTACCTTATGGCTGTTGTGAATAATGATACTATGAACATGGGTGTGCAAATACCTGCTCAAGTCCTTGCTTTCAATTTTTTTTTGGTAAATAACCAGAAGTGGAATTGCTGCATCATATGGTAATTCTATGTTTAATTTTTTGAGGACTTACTACCCTATTTTCCATAGCAGCAACTTTACATTATTTGAAGGCTGTTTGTTAGTTATTCTAATCAGCATTTTGTGATTTTCAAATAAGCGTCTAAATACCCCAAGGGATGTAAGTTTTCCAAAACAGAAATAGCTATCCTTTATTTTAAAATTCCATACAGAAATTTAGTAAGAGAGGATATATAATGAAGGTTTTGTAAGAATGGTGCTTCAGTGCTTTATTTCTTTTCCAAAATAAATTTTATTTTTTTTTATTTATGATAGTCACACACACAGAGAGAGAGGCAGAGACATAGGCAGAGGGAGAAGCAGGCTCCATGCACCGGGAGCCCGACGTGGGATTCGATCCTGGGTCTCCAGGATCGCGCCCTGAGCCAAAGGCAGGCGCCAAACCACTGCGCCACCCAGGGATCCCTCCAAAATAAATTTTAAAGAAGATGCATATAGGTGAGCTCCATGAAAACATTTCTTTTTTCAAGGTAATGTTTAAAGGGTTAAGATGGTTAAAATGTTCCATCTGTGACTACTCACCTTCTCTAAATCCTAGATCTGA
This sequence comes from Nyctereutes procyonoides, assembly GCF_905146905.1. Taxonomy (NCBI): domain Eukaryota; kingdom Metazoa; phylum Chordata; class Mammalia; order Carnivora; family Canidae; genus Nyctereutes; species Nyctereutes procyonoides. The sequence goes on from NW_026575046.1 coordinate 69,035,245, forward strand.
CCTGTGTATCCTAGGGCCACAGTGAACTGAAACATATTCCCTGAACACACTTTGCACCAGACACACTTTTGAGTCTGGAGAGAACCAGCTCAGGAGCAAAGGTACAGTGAACCAAACCTGGTCATCATACAGTTCTTCTTCTTATTGCCCTATTTTATTTCCTTCATAGTATAAATCACTATTTTAATTGATCTTGTTTGTTTGCATGTTTCTTGTCTGTCTTCCTCCATCAAAATGTAAACTTGTTAAGAACCAACTGACTTACCACACCTTTTCCCACAATCACACTGGACGCAGAACAGGTTCTCAATAAATACTTGTTTAATGAACAAACTATCAAATGATTGAGAATTTTCTCTCCTTGTCTATTTCCTTCTATGCTTAAACTATTTAAAACATTATGAAATAGTCTAAACACTTAGAAAAACACCCACTACCCAGATTTAACAAATTCTGAGAGTTTTATTGTATTGCTTCAAATTTTCTTCTACCTCTTAAAAAAATAAAGGAAAAAAGATAAAAATATACAAGAAATGGAGGGGCACTAGGTGGTTTAGTGGTTGAGCTGCCTTTGGCTCGGGTCGTGATCCTGGGTTCCGGGGATTGAGTTCCCACATCGGGTTCCCTGCGAGGAGCCTGCTTCTCCCTTTGCCTATGTCTCTGCCTCTCTCTGTGTGTGTCTCTCATAAATAAATAAATACAATCTTAAAAAAAAAAGGAATGGAGAAATGGCTAATTTGGGGAGTACATAAAAATGGACAGACTTTGTCAACCCATAAAATGAATGTTTCAGGGGTGCCTGGGTGGCTCAGTTGGTTAAGTGTCTACCCTTGGCTCAGATCATGATTTCAGGGTCTGGGGATCAAGACTTGTGTCGGGCTCTCAGCTTAGCAGGGGTCTGCTTCTCCTTCTCCCTCTGTTGCTCCCCACTGCTTGTGCTTTCTCTCTCGCTCTCAAGTTAAATGAAATCTTAAAAAAAAAAAAAAAAAAAGAATGGTTCAAATGCATTATTTACATAAATTCAAACTACAGATCCCAGACAGCATTGCAACAGGTAGGCACGTGGCCTGTTCTTTTCTCTTCTGCAAACAGCCAATGAAGGGTAGAGTTTACAAAGGTCTAGGATGACATATGGTGTATTGACTGTGGCCAGCCTTAAATCTAGTTACTGCTGTTTGGAACGTGCTGCTGAGAACCAGATTTAAAAAGGCTGTTCTGATTAATTCACAGCTTATTCTGTCTCTTATTTCAGAGAGAAGCTGATTTAGTGACTGAAATGGATGCAATTCTGAATTACAGGTCAGAAGACACTGAAGATTACTACATGCTACTAGGATGTGATGAACTGTCTTCGGTAAGACAGTGGATAATGCTGTTCTTTTTCAAGTTTTTATTTAAGGTTGTAACTTTGTACTTTTAGTGACATTGGCTAAAAACCTAACCTTATATTATTTTAAAGCACATTTGGCTTAGAGACAGTTAAGGGTTTAAAGCTTGGGTCTTTATTTGGATAGTGTCCTTTTGTGATTTTATAGATGTTTCTGATTGAATATGTGTATTCTGGCACAAGGCCATAGACTTATTTCAAATACACTAAAAAATATGTATTTGAAATTTTATTGTAATGTTGTTGGCAGTATTTCACAGAATACATAAGCTATAGCTTTGTTATGGTAATTTATACCAAAATTGAGATGAAATATAATTTTCTTTTTTTTTTGAAATATAATTTTCTAGTAATTAGTGTTTTTAAAATGTTTAATTAAAATATGTATTTTTATATGAGCAGTTAAATTATATAAATCAAGAAACATCCTTTTATGTTAACATTTTAAAATCATGTGAGAGAAGTTACTTAAAAGGGTGATTTCTGAAACAATGTGTGAAAATGCTGTGGTTGTTCACTTGATCTACATTGGAATAATGTCTTTAAAGGGTCACATAGACAATAATGAAGGTTGCTAAAGTTTTTTAAATTATGGAAAACTCCTATAATTCTATTTCCCAAGGGTAACACTATTAATATTTTGTTTATTAATTAATGTTTTGTTTATTAATCTTCAGTGTTTTTCATATATATATATATTGAAGACATGTTTGGGAAGATAACATATGTTACTTGTTGATTCTGGCTTTTTACACACTAACATTATAACATTATAACATTTCCATGTTATTAAACACTTCATAAATATTTTAATGCTAAACATTTCACTTTATTGTTGTATTACAATTGATTATTCCCTTATTGTTAAATATTTCATTTATTCCTAGTTTTTCAATGTTTTAAATACTATTGAGATGAGTAAGAAGTACATTTCAATTATTAGATATATCTTATATAATTATTAAAATGTTTTATTACTAAAATATAGCTATTAACATTAAAATATTTTAAAGCAAAATACTATTCTATTTATCTTTGTTTCATAAGGCTAGAGTTTAGTAACAAAATGTGCTTAATTTTGTTTGGATAAAAAAAAAAATAAAGGGGGATCCCTGGGTGGCGCAGCGGTTTGGCGACGCCTGCAGCCCAGGGCGTGATCCTGGGGACCCTGGATCGAGTCTCACGTCAGGCTCTCTGTATGATGCCTGCTTCTTCCTCTGCCTGTGTCTCTGCCTTTCTCTGTGTCTCTCATGAATGAATAAATAAAATCTTTAAAAAGAGGATTAAAATCTCTATCTTCATCACACTGAGGGAGTTATCTATCTTAAGTGTCTTTTTTTTTTAGATTTTATTTATTTATTCATGAGAGACACACACACAGAGAGGCAGAGACACAGGCAGAGGGAGAAGCAGGCTCCATGCAAGGAGCCCAAAGTGAGACTCGATCCTGGGTCTCCAGGATCACACCCTGGGCTGCAGGTGGCGCCAAACCGCTGTGCCACCGGGGCTGCCCTATATTAAGTATCTTGTAGTTAAATACACACACACAGCCCAGGTTATAATACTCTTTTAGTTGCATATTTCTTCTTTAGGATAATATGTTATTCTTGTTTACTTTGGTGGTGATTTACTTATAGCAATGGAGAACATTTATTACAATTTTTACCATCTGTGTTATGAATTATACTATTGCCAAATAATTTTTGAAGGAGATTTTTATTTTTTATTTTTATTTTTTTTGAAGGAGATTTTTAAAATCAAAGAAACGTAATTTACCTTAATAAGCTTCACAATTTGGATTAAAAAACATTGTCATGCTGAGTTATAAAATAAGGGTCAATTATATCCCCATAATAAATCTCTAGATCCTTTTAGTTAGTCTTTTATAGTTATATTATTGTTTACTCAGTCTACAAAGAAGGAGGATTAGTTTTGAATAGACTAAAAAAAAAATCCTATTGTTTATGAATAATGTTTTTAACAGTCTCTTTCATTATAGCCAGCAATTTAGTTACCAATTATGTCATACTTCCATGTATGTACTGTGGCATATATTAAAAGGAGAATGAAAGCATTATCTTGCTATTCCTTCTTTACTGATTCTGTCAATGACATAGCATGTTTAGGATTACAATCAGTTATTTAAAATGAAATGATCTGTCACAATTTTGTCAATTCCTTTTATATGTATCTTTCCCCTTTTTTCATATATATCTTTCCCATTTAAAAATATTTTATTTTGGGGGTGCCTGGGTGACTCAGTCAGCTAAGTGTCTGCCATCAGCTCAGGTCATGAACCCAGCGTCCTGGGACTGAACCCTGCAATTGAGTTCCCTGAGCAAGGAGCCTGCTGCTCCCTCTCCCTCTGACTGCTGCTCTCCCTTCTTGTTCTCTCTCTCTGTCGAATAAATAAATAAAATCTTAAATTTTTTTTAATTTGTAAGTAATCTCTACACCCGGTGTGGGGCTTGAACTCACAACCCCCAAAATTAAGAGTCACGTGCTCTACTGACTGAGTCAGGCCAGCCCCCCTAAAAATATTTTAATTCCTTTTTTTTTAAAGATTTATTTATTTATTTATTTATTTATTCATTCATTCATTCAGAAAGAGCGAAAGAGAGGCAGAGACACAGGCAGAGAGAGAAGCAGGCTCCATGCAGGGAGCCCTACGTGGGACTTGATCCCAGGTCTCCAGGATCACACCCTGGGCTGCAGGCGGTGCTAAACCGCTGCGCCACTGGGGCTGCCCTAATTCCATTTTTGAATATTTAGTGTGATATTTCCTTTACTTGATTTGTATTGGATGGTTTCTTTTACTTCAAATATTCCTTGATTTGATGCTTTAAAAAGTTGACCAGAACTATTCATACTCAAAAGCAATTTAGCAGTTATAGTTTCAAAGCAACTTAATATTTTGATTCTATTTATAACAACTGTGTTGACACATACACATATAATACTTTTGCTTTAGTATATAGTTCTTTTTTCTGATTTTTTTTAAAAAAGATTTTGTTTATTTATTTGAAAGAGCAATAGAGGGGGAGAGAGAGAGAGAGAGAGAGAGAGAGAGAGAGAGAATAAGCATGAGTGGGAGAGAGGCAGAGGAAGAAGCAGACTTCCAGCCAAATGGGGAGCCAGACCCGGGACTTCACCCCAGGACTCTGGTATCATGACCTGAGCTGAAGGCAGACTCTTAACCGACTGAGCCACCCAGGTTCCTCTGGTATATAGTTCTTACAATTTAAGCTTCTGTTGAAAATTGAAGAAATGACATATATAAATCCCATGAGGATTTCCACGCTGCTGAGTAGAAAACAACATACCCTCATTTCAAAAACATTTACTGGAGAAGGTTGATATCAAGTTAGCCAGCTTTTTTTTTGCCTTGAACTAGATTTTACACAAAAGACACATGTTATGAAATCTAAAGTCTTTACTAATGCATACACCACACACCAGTGGTGTAAAGCATCTTCTCTGGTTTATATCTTACTTGATTTTTTGATATTTGGTCACCATTTCAGTAGCAATGATAAGGCATCTTGATTTCAAGATTTCACAGACTTGAAAATTGAGCATAAACTTGATAAATGGAGATACCTATTTTTTGTTTCTAGTTCTCTTTCTTATTGACTTCAGACCACCTGGGTTTATTATTATTATTCTTATTTTTTTTAATTTTTTAATTTTTATTTATTTATTTATGATAGTCACACACAGAGAGAGAGAGAGGCAGAGACACAGACAGAGGGAGAAGTAGGCTCCATGCACCGGGAGCCCGACGTGGGATTCGATCCTGGGTCCCCAGGATCATGTCCTGGGCCAAAGGCAGGCACTAAACCGCTGCGCCACCCAGGGATCCCTATTATTTTTTTTAGATCACCTGGGTTTAAATCTTACTGTTTACTAGTTATGTAACCTTGGGGAAATGGTTTAACTTCTCTATGCCTTTGTTTCCTAATCTGCAAATGGGGGTAATAATAGTACCCATCTCATAGAGTTGTTATGGGGATTAAATGATATATGATAAATAACATGCTTATAACAGTGCCTGGGACATAGTAAGTTGTGTATGTGGGCGATTTTGGCCTCACAGTAATTGTAGACTTGGAACCTTGTAAATTTGGACTATTCTATAATTGACATTTCAATAAATATTTTCTGTTAATTTTTTTTTTTCAATAAGCTTGATGCCCAACCTAGGGCTTGAACTTATGACCTCAAGCTCAAGAGTCGTATGCTCTATCAATTGAGCCAGTCAGGTTTCTCCAAATGACTTTAAAAATTATTTATTTATTTATTTATTTATTTATTTATTTATTTATTTAGATTTTATTTATTCATGAGGGACACACACACACACACACACACACAGAGGTGCAGAGACACAGGCAGAAGGTAAAGCAGGGTCCATGTAGGGAGCCCAACGTGGGACTTGATCCCAGGTCTCCTGGATCACGCCCTGGGCTGAAGGCAGCGCTAAACTGCTGAGCCACCCGGACTGCACATGACTTTTTTTTAAAAAAGATTTTATTTATTGGGATGCCTGGGTGGCTCAGCGGTTAAGCATCTACTTTGGTTCAGGTCGTGATCCTGGGGTCCTGGGATTAAGTCCTGCATCAGGCTCCCTCTGGGTAGGGTAGCCTGCTTCTCCCTCTGCCTATGTCTCTGCCTCTCTGTCTCTCATGAATAAATGAATAAAATCTTTAAAAAAATTAATAAAGATTTTTTCTATTTGACAGAGAGAGAGAGCACAAGCAGGGGAGTGGCAGGCAGAGAAGAGAGAGAAACAGAGTCCCCGCTGACCAGGGAGCCCAACACAGGGGGATCCCAGGACCCCAATATCACAATCTGAGCCCAAGACAGACGTTTAACTGACTGGGCCACCCAGGGACCTCCCCATTAAATGATTTTTAATTGACTTTAAAAAAATATTTAATTTATTTATTTGGGAAAGATAGCATAAGCAGGGGGTAGAGGGAGAAGCAGGCTTGGGAGCCTAATGTAGGGCTCGATCTCAGGATCCTGGGGTAATGACCTGAGCTGGAGGCAGATGCTTAACTGACTGAGCCACCAAGGTGTTCCTTTAATAGACTTTTTTTTTTTTTTTTATGATAGGCATACAGTGAGAGAGAGAGAGGCAGAGACACAGGCAGAGGGAGAAGCAGGCTCCATGCACCGGGAGCCTGACGTGGGATTCGATCCCGGGTCTCCAGGATCGCGCCCTGGGCCAAAGGCAGGCGCTAAACCGCTGCGCCACCCAGGGATCCCTTTAATAGACTTTTTAAGAGCAGTTTTAGATTCATAGCAAAATTGCGCAAAAGTCATAGAGCTTTCCCCTATACTTCTTCCCTCCACTCATGCATAGCCTCGCTGTTATCAACATCTCTACTAGAGTGGTTCACTTGTTACAACTGATGAACCTACACCGACACATTACTGTCATGCAAAGTCCATAGTTTGCATTATGGTTCACTCTTGGGGTTGTACATTCTATATGTTTGGACAAGTGTATAATGACATTTATCATACATAATAGTTTCACTACTCTAAAAATCCTCTGTGCTCCATCTATTTGAGTAATTTTTGATTTACAGAAAAGTTGCAAAAATATTACAGAGTTTCTATATACACTGCATCCAGCTTCCCTTAATATTAACATTCTATTTACAGTTATTATGCACAGTAAAAGAATACAAATCAGAAAATTAGCTTTGGCACAATAGTATTAACCATGGGCCAGCAAGCATTTTTTTTTTTTTTTGTAAAGGACCAGATAGAGTCAGGACTAGGGTGAGGCATGCAAGGCACTTAGGACACAAAATTTAAGGAGGCACTAACTCTTAGGGTTGTGCAAGTGCAGAGACCTAAGAAAGAGAGAGTATCTCTTTAAATCTAGGTGTTCTGCTTGTCTCACCCCGGTACTAGTCCTGAGATAGCAAACATCTTATGTTATGTTTGTTATGTTATGTTATGTTATATTTGTTATTTATTTTTTTTAAAGTGAGCTCTATGCCCAGCATGGAGCCCAGTGCAGGACTTGAACTCATGATTCCAAGATCAAGAAGACCTGAGCAGAGGATCCCTGGGTGGCTCAGCAGTTTAGCATCTGCCTTCGGCCCAGGGCGTGATCCTGGAGTCCTGGGATCGAGTCCCACACCAGGCTCCCTGTGTGGAGCCCGCTTCTCCCTCTGCCTGTGTCTCTGCCTCTCTCTCTGTGTCTCTCATGAACAAATAAATAAAATCTTAAAAAAAAAAAAAAAGACCTGAGCAGAGATTAAGGGTCTGATACCTAAGTTACTGAGCCACCCAAGCACCCTCACTTTTTTTGAGCTAGGGAACATTTTAGACTTTGCAGGACTTATGGTCTCTATTACAGCCACTCAGTTCTGCTAGTAGTGCAAGAAAGTAGCCATAGATACTTTGTAAAATGAATGATGATGACTGTTTTCCAATAAAACTTTATTTAAAAAAACAGGGACAGCCCAGCTTTGGCCTTCGGGCCAGAGTTAGTCAACCTCTGATCTAAAGGATAGGTCTCATTCTAATTTCATCAGTTTCTCTACTAGTGTCCGTTTTCTCTTCCAAGATCCAAGCTAGAATCCTTTCTTACACTTAGTTGTCTCGTTTCCTTGATTTTTCTCCGCAGTGACAATTTCACACACCTTCCTTGTCTTTCATGATCTGGACACTTTGAAAAGTAATGAACAGTTATATTTTAGAAAGTCCCTCAGTTTGGTTTGTCTCAGGTTTTCTCCTGATTAGACTGAAGTTATGTGTTTTTGGAAAGAAGACTGCCGAAGTGATATTATACCTTTGTCAGTGTATCACATCTGGGCTACATGATGTTGATATGTCTTACTGACCCGAACACATAGTCAAGGTGGTGTCTGTCATGTTTCTTCTGCCTTGTTTTTGCCATGTAGAGTTGTTAGTTTCCCTTTTGTCATGAACAGATATTGTTGGTGGACATTTTTTGAGACTGTAGTGTGTCTCCGCAGACTTTCACCAACTAGTTTTAGTTAGCATCCTTTGGCATATCTTGCCCATAACAATTACTACTATGGTGTTTGCCTAATGGTGACTTCCTATTTTCCTCATTCATTTTACAGTTATTATTCAGAATTCTTCTGAAAAGAAAAGTTATTTTTTCTTCCACATTTATTTATTCAACTTTTTTTTGTCACCATGGATTAAAGTTATTGTATTTTATGGATTGTAAGACAATACTGCCATTATATATTTTGTGGCTCAAGTTGGTTCTCTAGCTCATGTTTTAATTATCATTTGATTAGAATGATGTAGGATCATCTTATGGAGTTTATTTCAGAGATATTGCTAATATTGGGGGTTTTATGGGAAAAATCCAATTTCATGTTAAGTTAATTGAAATGATGGATACTTATTAACTCACTTATTAAAATGAATCTTCTCTTTTCTACAGCATATCAGTTTCCATCACTAGAATCAGTTCATTATTTTGATGAATAAATCATAATTTTCAGAAAGGTCCTATTATGCTATAATCATGTTATTTAAAGAATATCTGTCAGTCAATAATCAAGTATTTATTCAACTCTTGGCATAGGGCCAGTACTGGAAGTAATGGGAGTAAAACAAAACAAAACAAAAAGGTGAGAAATAGTGTGTAAGAAACTTGGCATCCAGCTGAGGAGTCAAAGCTAATATAAAGGAAATAATTTGAGAAAAAATAAGTATGGTGCTATGAGATACTATTTATAAGCGCAACAGGAATTAAAGGAAGAATATCTGAAAAGATTTCAGAGAAGAGATGAGGCTTGAAGTGATCTTACTGGGTCAAAATTTAGACACATGGAGGGAGAGACCAGGCATTTGTGTGGCCAGGGAAAGTTGGAAAGGATCCATCTAAGTGGAAATCAGATTAGTGGTTATTCTGTACTAGAGTATTTCCTAACATAGATCAAAATATTGTGCTAATAGACTATGAAAAAGATAAGTTTTTAAGTTTAATTTCTAAAACTAATATATTTTCAATAAGAAATGTGGAATATGAAGAGAAAACAGAGAAAAATGTTAACCTAAATGCTTAAAATCTGAGAGTAAGACATATCTATGTGTGCACATATGCTGTATTGATGTGTTTTCTAATCTGTAGAATGGGGATAATAGCAGTGTCCACCTCAGAGTTGTTGTGGGAATTAAATGAAATGCAATATGCACAGTGCTTAGAACAGTGCCTGGCATATAGTAAGTCTCAATAAATCTTAGCTATTTATTATTATTGTTATTATATACATATATATTACATAATCCCTTTTAAAGTAAAATTTATCATTTAATGCTTTGTAGTTTACATTTCCTCCTAGAAATATGTTACATAATGTTTCTTAGATTGTTAAAAGTCTTCTACAAGATGATTTTTTAATGACTGCAAGATATCTTAGTCTATAGCAATATTTCAATTAACTTAAGTCTTATTACTGGGCACATAAGTTTTTGTTTAAAATTTATAACATTTGGAACCCCTGGGTGGCACAGCAGTTGAGCGGCTGCCTTTGGCTCAGGGCGTGATCCAAATTCAGGGATCGAGTCCCACGTCCCATGTCAGGCTCCCTGCATGGAGCTTGTTTCTCCCTCTGCCTATATCTCTGCCTCTCTCTGTGTCTCTCATGAATAAATAAATAAAATCTAAAAAAAAATTAGAACATTTTATTCATTGAACCTTCTTATAACTAAATAATTTTCCCACCTCTGTCTTCTTAGACAAATTCCTAGAATTGGAATTGCTGTATTGAAGAGTATATGTATTGATATATATCTAATTCTATCATATACACACATATTTCCAGGAAATTTGCATTTTCACTGGGAGAATATAGAAATGTTCATTTCTTTGCACTTTCAATGACACTGGTCATTATCATGACTTGGATGTTTTGATTTATTTGATTATGAGTAAAGTTGAACATTTGTTTGTATGTTTACTGGCCAGCATAATAGGCAGTTTTCCAGACCATTGGACATTGGATCAAGAAGGCAGGATTCAGTGGACCTTGACATGGCTAGCCTCATTTGTCCATGGGCTGCAGTCGGCACAGGCACATGGGGTGGATGCCAGGAGATAAATAGAACATTCACAAGACAAACTAACCTACTTTACTAGTTGGTTTATCCAGAACCAGCCCTATATAGGAGACTCATGATAAATTTTGTGATACTAAAACTATAAAGAGTAATGAAAGACAGTTACGGAGTATTCTTAATTTTTTAAAATATAAAATTAGCAAGTAAGGACAAACATTATATGGTCTCATTCATTTGGGGAATATAAAAATTAGTGAAAAGGAATAAAGGGAAAGGAGAGAAAATGAGTGAAAATATCAGTGAGGGTGACAAAACATGAGAGACACCTAACTCTGGGAAATGAACAAGGGGTAGTGGGAGGGGAAGTGTGTGGGGGGTTGGGGTGACTGGGTGATGGGCGCTGAGGGGGGCACTTGGCGGGATGAGCACTGGGTGTTGGTAAATTGAACTGCAATAAAACAAAATAAAATTTAAAAAAAGAGAAAGTATAAGGAAGAAACTAACAATCACATACGTTAGCACTGTTGAGAATGAACCATTTTGAAACATTTGCTTCCATGGGCTAATACTAGAATGTTTCCTAATGGGATAGGAATGAAAAAAGAAAATAACAACAATAAATACTCCCCAAATTTTCTACCTTTGATAGATATGTATAATTTTACCTATTTATCTTATTAAAATCCTCCAATATATATATACACATATATATATACATACATATGTATATAAGTGTGCAAAAAATGTATCTTGAAGAGTGAAACCTGTTTTTCGGGGGGGATAAGTAGTAAAGTGGCTTTTACTTTTTGTTCTGTATTGATATAAAGTTTATCAAAGAGAGATTGTGAATATTCATAAATAATTAAAAAATGCTTATACTACTACTACAATCTAGGATTTTTAATATTTTAAAATTCATTTTATTTTATTTTAAAGATATTCTTTCTTTATTCATGCGAGACACAGAGACATAGATAGGCAGAGGGAGAAGCAGACTCCCTGCTCAATCTGAGGACCCTGGGATCACAGTCTGAGCCAAAGGCAGAAGCTCAACCACTGAGCCACCCAGCTGCCCTAGTATTTTATTTTATTTATTATTATTATTATTATTTTTAATAATAAGTTTTTTTTATTGGTGTTCAATTTGCCAACATACAGAATAACACCCAGTGCTCATCCCGTCAAGTGCCCCCCTCAGTGCCTGTCACCCATTCACCCCCACCCCCCTCCCTCCTCCCCTTCTACCACCCCTAGTTTGTTTCCCAGAGTTAGGAGTCCTTATGTTCTGTCTTCCTTTCTGATATTTCCTACCCATTTCTTCTCCCTTCCCTTCTATTCCCTTTCACTATTATTTATATTCCCCAAATGAATGAGAACATATAATGTTTGTCCTTCTCCGATTGACTTATTTCACTCAGCATAATACCCTCCAGTTCCATCCACGTTGAAGCAAATGGTGGGTATTTGTCATTTCCAATGGCTGAGTAATAAAAATTTAAACTTGATCCTGGGACTCCAGGGTCATGCCCTGAGCTGAAGGCAGATGATCAACCACTGAGCCACCCAGGCATCCCTTAATTACAGTTGTTTTTAATTTTTTTTTTAATTTACTTATTCATGAGAGACACAGAGAGAGAGGCAGAGACACAGTCAGAGGGAGAAGCAGGCTCCATGCAGGGAGCCTGATGTGGGACTCAATCCCGGATCTCCAGGATCACACCCTAGGCTGAAGGCAGGCGCTAAACCACTGAGCCACCTGGGCTACCCCTTAGTTACAGTTCTTAAGAGAAAGTCTATCCCTTCCTGTTATCCCAAGGGATTCTCAGTAGATGCTTAACACGGAAAAGAATAGTTATTAGTCTGGGTACTTAATGTATACGCTTATCTAATACAGCCTGGCTTTATAAATATGAAGAATTTTTTTTTGAAAATTAAAAATAACATGGAACTGATAAATTTATGTTTTTTCCATGAGTCTTATGACAATATTAAGCTGAGCTGCTTGAGAATTTGTTTCTCAAACAAGAGGTAATTTGCTTTCATTAATTTGTGGATAGTAAATATGGAACTTGATAATAGGTCCATAAGCCTGAAGAATTCAGCCATATAAAACAGTTGAGTGGTTGAGATTATTGGATTTGAAGTCCAACTGCTTAGTTAACAAAAAAATCAGTTTTTTAAGTAACTAGCTAAATGATTTCAGACAAGTTAGTTAACCACTGACCTTTGGTTTTAGCTATTATTATTGAAGTCTTACTATGATCAGGCTTTGTGTTAAATGCCTTATTTCTATTGATCATATAGTGTAAAGATGAGGAAAGTGAGGCACATGGAAGTTACATAGCTTGCCTAAAGTCTTGGGACAGAACTGGATTTTAAAATGAAGCAATCAGGGGCGCCTGGGTGGCCCAGTCAGTTAAGCATCTGCCTTCATCTTGTGTCATGATCTCAGGGTCTTGGGATCCAGCCCCACATTGGATTCCCTGCTTCTCCCTCCACCCCTCCCCACCGTTGGTGTTCTTTCTCTCTCAAATAAATAAATAAATAAAATCTTAAAAAAAATAAAACAAGCCACATAACCACTGTTGTCTTCTGCTGCTGTCATTGGAATTCAAGTAACAAAGACAGGTTGATGATGAAGTATAACAAAGATTAGAGGGCTTAGTAAAATCAAATCAAATCGCCTCTCAAGCTTCATGTTAGTTTGGGCTCCAGTTTCTTTTTCCCCCCAATCAAAATCTCTAGCCACACTGTTAGTTGGTAACATAATTAACAGATTTGAATTCTGTCCTTTTTAAAAAACCATGAAATTCTTAATAAAGAAAATGGAGGGGGCAAAAGGCAGAAAGAGGGAATTTTATATTGGATAATTTATAAACTAGACAGGCATCCTTGAATAATGAATGATGGCTGAGCATCTTTTGAAGAAGTCAGATGATGAAAAAACATGAAGAACTCAGATGAGTGAATATGTCTAAATTTATGTATTCTTAGGATAAACCCTTCTATTTTTGACATTTAAATATATTAAGCTCACAGGTGTCTTGGGCTATCATCTAAATGCAGTAGCAAATTAAATTGTGATCATGGACTACTGTTTGCATAGAAGTTTTTATTGGGTGCTTTCTGAGTTTCATTATGGAGGAAATTATTTCTTACAGTAAAAAGTCAAAATACAAATATAAGGATCAAAATAAAATGTTGGGTTGATCATGGCTGTTTTGAGAAGGAATGATGCCCAACTTCTTCCTTTATGCCATTTAAGCTGGATTCCTTATTTTAAACATTGATTTTTGTTTTAGGTTGAACAAATCCTGGCAGAATTTAAAGTCAGAGCTTTGGAATGTCACCCTGACAAGCATCCTGAAAACTCCAAAGCTGGTAAATATTTAATAATATCTGTTTTCCACGAAAATGAATAGCATCTAGAACCAAAAGCTACTGAATAGTAACTTAATTTCCTTTTGTATGTTATGCTCAAACTTATTCTTTCATTCAGTACCAAAGAATGTTTTTGCACTATTGGGTGGCAGGAGGGGAGGGACCTTATAGGGTCTTTTCTCCAATAGCATTTAGGATCTATTTTTCTTTTGCCCTAACGTGCTACTTCCTGGTTTAAAATTTATCCATTTTATGCTTTAATTCACCAGCTCTTGATGTTAACATATCTTAAGTATGTTTGTAACCAAGGGATTGTCTTAATGAGAACTTTGTTGTATTTTCTTCATTCTTGGGGAACTGAATATGTCTATATGTAACCTGAAAACATATTCATACTTTTGTTTTTTTCTTTATCATAATTTAAGTTCCATTATCATAAATTTTGACATCAAAGGTTTGCCTGGGTTGCTCAGTTGGTTAAGCAGCTGCCTTCCACTCAGGTCATGATCCTAGGGTCCTGAGATTGAGCCCCCTGCTAAGCAGGGAGCCTATTTCTCCCTCTCCCCCCTGCTCATGCTCTCTCTCTTTCTCTCTCTCTCTCTCTCTCTCTCTCTCGCTATCTATCTTTCTCTGTCAACTAAATAAATACAATCTTTAAAAAAAACATGAATTTTGACATAAAGGCTTTTGTGTATCTTGGCTTGAATTAATATGAATCAGCCTGTCTCCCTCCTGCTCCTCTTCTATTTCTCTCTTTCCTTTTAGAGCCAAACTTCCTGAAAAAAGTTCACTGTTGATATCTCTATTTTCCTTTACCAATTTTCAATTTATCCCAGTCTGACTTCCTCCTCACCTTTCTTGGAAGTGGCTCTAATAGTCACTGAGGACTTCCTGGCTGCCAAATCCAACAGTTACTTTTTAGTTTTTATCTTCCCTGTGTTTGCATCAGAAATTGGCACTGTTGATCATGCCTCTTTGAATCACCCTTTTCTCTTAGATACCAACATACATGCTCATACTTTCCCTCCAAACTCTAGGGCTGTTCTTTGTTGTGACTCCTTCTCAATTCTGCCCTGCTTCCCTCCTAAACTCTCTTGGACTTACTCCCCACTTTCTCTCTGGAGTCTTGTCCAAATCAGTGGATCTTTGTTAATGGCTCCCAAATCTGTCCTTAACTTGGTTCTCTTTTTTTATATATAAATATTTTATTTATTTATTCATAGAGATGCAGAGAAAGAGAGAGAGAGAGAGAGGCAGAGAGAGAGAAGCAGGCTCCATGCAGAGAGCCCGACGTGGGACTCGATCCAGGGTCTCCAGGATCACGCCCTGGGCTGCAGGCAGCGCTAAACCGCTGCGCCACCGGGGCTGCCCCTTAACTTGGTTCTCATTCCTATCTTCAGATTCTAGTTTTGACTGCTTCTTAGACATCTCCATTTGGAGATGTTCCAAAGTCGCCCTGTCAGAAATTGAACTCATTGTTTTCCTCTCACTCTAAAATCTTGCTTATTTTTCTGTTTCCCCATCTTTTTTTTATTTATTATTTATTTTTTATTATTTTTATTTTTTTCCCTGTTTCCCCATCTTAATAAATGGCACCAGCATCCATTCAGTTGTTCAAGCAGAAACCTATCTCCTTTCTCTCCCCTATGTCTACATCCGGTCAATTACCAAATCCTGGTGATTTTCCTTCCACATTTCTCTCCTGGAGTTCCTCTTCCCTCCATCTTCACAGTCCCAAGAGTAGTGAGTTTATCATTTCATGCCTGGATCTCTACATTACTCCTCTAATAGCTTCACACTACAGGTAGTGGATTTCTTTTTAATCATGGAAAAAATGAAATATTTAATAGGTACAAAAAGGCATAAGAATACTACAGCAAATGCCCATATATGTACACCTAGCTTAAAACTTTACTCATGCAGGGGCACCTGGGTGGCTCAGTTGGTTAAGCCTCTGACTCTTGGTTTTGGCTCAGATTGGGGGGGGGGGATTGAGCCTCACATTGGGCTCTGTGCTGAGCATGGAACTTGCTTAGGATTCTCTCTCTCCTTCTCCCTCTGCCCCTCTCCACTTGCACATGCATGCTGTCTGTCTCTCTAAACAAACAAACAAACAAACACACACAAACAAGAAGTTTATGAATGCAGTTAAAGTCTTTTGTGTATTTCTACCCTGATTTTATCCTCAGGGTGGGTAATACTATCTTAAATTAGATGATTGTATTTACTATGTGTGCATATTATAGGTTTGTGTGTTGTATGTATATGTATATGACTTTTCTATAAGGAAAATATGATTAAGACCCGTCTTTTTTTTTTTAAGATTTTATTTATTTATGCATGAGAGACATAGAGAGAGAGGCAGAGACACAGGCAGAGGGAGAAGCAGGCTCCATGCAGGGAGCCCGACATGGGACTTGATCCTGGGTCTCCAGGATTCCACCCTGGGCCGAAGGTGGTGCTAAACCACTGAGCGACCAGGGCTGCCCTGATTAAGACCTGGCTTAATCCACATTGCACAAATGATAAGATCCAAACTCCTCTTCACTAGAAAAGTCATCTGTAGCATTAAAGCTCTTTATTAATTTTCTCTGGAAATCATTTATCCCTTTGATTTGTATAACCAGGTCATTTTCTAATATATGGAGTCATTTTTTGTTAGACTTAACTATTACTTTTGCTCATTTGATTTTTACCCTTTTTATTAAGGCATAGTTTGCTTAAGGCAATGTGAACAGACCGTAAATATAAACTTGAAAAAAAAATATAAACTTGATACATTTTTGTCTATACATTTTAACCACTGCTCAGAGGAATATGTGGAATGTTTCCGGCACCCCAGAGGTCCCTTTTCACATCCTCTTCAAAGTCAGCATCCTTTCTATTTTTGGATCTCTATTATCATTGATTAGTTTTGTGTGGCTTTGACTTTCACACAAATGGAATACAGTATATACTCCTTTGGGTGTGACTTCTTTTGGTTTACATTATGTCTGTGATATTTGCCCATTTTGTACATGTAGTAATAGTTCCTTCTTTGTCATCGCTGGGCCTATAGATACAAGCCCCTTCATGTGCTTTCTACCTCTCCCCATCTCTCCATTTCCACCACTATACCCACAACCCCATGTTTTTGCCACACAGCCTTGGCTCTGTTTTCTACTCTTCAGAACTTTTATTCTTTAGAGACAGAGAGAGAGTGAGCACATCTGTTGAGGGGCTTAGGGGGTGAGGGGAGGGGCAGAAGAAGAGAGAATCTTAAGCAGACTGTACCCCTAGCACAGAGCCTGATGCAGGGCTTGATCCCATGACCCTGGGAGATCAAGACCTGACCCAAAGTCCAGAGATGGACACTTAACCAACTGAGCCACCCAGGTGCCCTGCACTTCAGACCTTTATGCCTGCTGCTTCCTCTGTCTGGCTCCCTCTGAGGCTTGCACACCTCGCTGCTTTGCTTTGATTATTTAGGTTATGCTCCTGTGTCAGGTTGCAGCTTAGCCATCACTTCCTTTGGGAAATCGTGTGGCCCAGCTACCCAGAGCACCCTATATGACAGGCAGCAAACTGTGTATCATGCCATCTCCTTATTGCGTATTTGCTTGTTAGTCATAATGAAAACTCAGTAAGACAGGCTTCCTGCTGTCTTGTTCACAGTAATATGCCCGACACCTCATAGAGCACCTACTACCATGGAGGACACTTACTTTGTGCACATCATTTATTGAATGACTTAATGAATGAGTTCCTGAACATTTATTTAGGAAACATTAATTACATCTTTGAACTAGAGTTACTATTAAGGTAGACATCTTGGAGCACCTGGTGGCTCAGTTGGTTGAGCAGCCAGCTCTTCATTTTGGCTCAGGTCGTGTTCTTGGAGTCCTGGGATTAAGTCTGCATGGGGCTCCGAGCTCAGTGGGGAGTCTGCCTGAGGAATCTCTCTCTCCTTTCTCAGACTCTCCTCCTCCAGCTTGCACTCTTTCCCAGATAAATAAATCTTAAAAAAAAAGATAGATGCCCTAACATAAACGTATAGAAATTTGATAAACACTTAAAAACAACCACTACCCCAGGTTATTCTTTAACTGGATTCTTTTCTAGGAAAAGCATGGCTGTGAGTTGTTTCTCTGTCCTTGGCAAACAATTTCTATTTGGGATACACAATGAATGACTGGGCAATCATTGCCATTTCTGGTTGCCATAGTGATGGGAGTTTTCATGTATGGGCTACCTCATGGTTCTTGTTCAGAGAAACACTGAACTGTAAATATTGTTTAAAATGATAGGTACACAGACATCAATATCCTCCCCTGTCAGGCTTGCAGTTGATAGAGGATTCAACCTGTGGGTAGAAATTATTTTCAAATCTGTTTAAGCACCCATTTACTCAATTTGAATTAATATGACTTTCTGAAATTTAAGTGGTTTTTTATAACACTTGAAGAAGGATTAAGGGTACTGATAACAATATTTTAAAATATTAAATGGGGTACCTGGGTGGCTTAGTTGGTTAAATGTCTGACTTTGGTTTCAGCTCAGGTTATGATCTCAAGGTTGTGAGATCAAGCCCTGCCTCGAGCTCTGTGCTCAGCAGGGAGTCTTCTTGAGATTGTCTGCCTCTCCCTCTCCCTCTGTCCCAATCCTGCTCCTGTGTGTGTGTTCTCTCTCCTTAGATAAAATATATACATCTTTTTTTTAAAAGATTTTATTTATTTATTCATGAGAGAGAGAGAGAGAGAGAGGCAGAGACATGGACAGAGGGAGAAGCAGGTTCCATGCAGGAAGCCCGATGTGGGACTCAATCCTGGGACCCCAGGATCATGACCTGAGCTGAAGGCAGACCATCAACTGCTGAGCCACTCAGCCATCTCAAACATATACATCTTTTGAAAAATAAATAAAATATTAAAAATTCACCCAGATGCTGAATTTTATTTTTTATTATTTTATTTCATTTTTTAAAAAGATTTATTTATTTATGAGAGAGAGAGAAAGAGAGAGAGGCAGAGACACAGGCAGAGGGAGAAGCAGGCTCCATGCACCGGGAGCCCGACGCGGGACTCGATCCCGGGACTCCAGGATCATGCCCTGGGCCAAAGGCAGGCTCTAAACCGCTGAGCCACCCAGGGATCCCTTATTTTATTTTTTAACTCATGAGAGACACAGAGAAAGAGAGGCAGAGACATAGGCAGAGGGAGAAGCAGGGTCCCTGTAAGGAGCCTGATGTGGGACTTGATCCCTGGCTGCAAGATCATGCCCTGAGCTGAAGGCAGATGCTCAACCACTGAGCCACCCAGGTGTCCCCAGATGCTGAACTTTAGTTTGGCAGAAATCCAGAATATGTTGGGCAGATTTTGAAACATATTTCATCGAAGTGAAAGCTTATAGAGCAACTGCTTGTAGGAGAAATTAAACTTGTATAGATACCTTTTTGGTCGATTAAGTGTAGTCTCAGTCATTTCCAATGAAATTACTAATTTGTTAGCATGATGGAGTGGTAGATATGGAACACAGTCTTGTCTGTCTGGATTGCTTCTCGCTCCAATTGATGAGCTAATTGACCTTGGGAAATCTCTTTGAGCCTCAGCATTCTCATAGGAAAAGTGGTAGACTAGTAGTATATTGCTTCATGCATCTGATGTGAAGACTAAATGAGGTATCTTGCATGCAAGAATAGCTCAATGAATGTTGGCAATTATGAATCAGTGGACTTTCTTTTCTTATTTTTACACCGCATTCCAAGATAAATTTTTTTTTCTTAGAGAGATCATATGTGCATCTATGCACAATAGTGGGATGGGCGGGCAGGGGGTGCTGGCAGGCTCCACACCCATTATGGAGCCCAGTAGGGCTCAATCTCATGAACCTGAGATCATGACCTGAAGCAAAATCAAGAGTTGGAGGCTTTAAACGACAGACACCCAGGCCCCCACAACAGAAAAATTTAATAAAATGGGATAGTTCTCTTTTTTGCAAGTAAACATTAGCTCTTTCTCCTTTTAATTTTTTTTAAAAATTCTAAATTCTAGGATTTTAGACTTTTAGAAATCTCTTCTTCTCTTCAGGTGTCAGTGATGTAGGCAGGACTACTTTCTATGCTGTAGAAATTGTGTCACTGAGGTAAAAGCTCCTGCTTGGGGATCCCTGGGTGGCTCAGCGGTTTGGCACCTGCCTTTGGCCCAGGGTGCAGTCCTGGAGTCCCGGGGTCGAGTCCTGTGTCGGGCTCCCGGCATGGAGCCTGCTTCTCCCTCTGCCTGTGTCTCTGCCTCTCTCTCTGTCTCTATGTCTATCATGAATAAATAAATCAATGAATCTTTAAAAAAAAAAAAGCTGCTCATGCCAGTCCTGTGTGTACACATGATGGTAACTGTTTCAGGCCAATGCTTTAGTAACTTCTCTCCAACCTGGAAGAAAGGGATTTCAGACTAAAATAAGGATCTGTGAGATGGTATATTTTGTTATTTATTTGTAGGCTTCAAAGACATGTGGATAGTTGAAGGAGAGCTCCTTGTCCTTGCTAACTGATACCTTTCCATGTCTCTATGCTCTCCCACTTTAAAAACTATTGCTTTTTTCCCCTTTGAATAAAAATAGCATACAGTAATAAATAATCTTGAAAGTGAAAGTCTGTTCTTATCATTCCCTGCCAGAGAACCACTATTAACAGTGGTATATTTTTCTCCAGGTTTTTTTCAAAACATTTTTCTGACATCATATTTTTATTAATATTTTTCAAGTAATTGTAAGAGGCCTACATTTAAGGTACGACTATAATAATAAAAATTTTATCGTGAAATATGATTTTTAAAGAACCTCTGTATTTTCAGAGTAGACCTAGGAGTTAAAAAGGAATGTCTCTCAGAGATCCTAGCATCATTTGCTCATATAAGCTTGTAAATGAGCTCTCTCTTCCCAGAACTGGTAAATGTTTATCTTGTGTGACTCATTTGGTTAGCTGATATATTAAAGGACAAATATAAACACAATCTCATTTTTTAAAAATTTTTATTTATTTATGATAGTCACAGAGAGAGAGAGAGAGAGAGAGGCAGAGACACAGGCAGAGGGAGAAGCAGGCTCCATGCACCGGAAGCCCGATGTGGGATTCGATCCCGGGTCTCCAGGATCGCGCCCTGGGCCAAAGGCAGGCGCCAAACCGCTGCGCCACCCAGGGATCCCCACAATCTCATTTTTATTAAAGGTGGTAGAGAGGATGGAACAAGGAAAGGCCACTGATCAGGAAAGATAAAGTATTTTAGCTTTCTGCTTATCAATTGTTGTTAAGGGATTGATATCAGAATAATCCCAAGCAGGCTTCTTTCATCCTGGAGATTCTGGAAAACAGGCTAGGAATAATGTGCAAAGAAAAAGTGACACATAGATAAATATGTAAATCTTTATAAATGCTGCTGTAATACTAACTGGCGTGTGCATCCATGGGGATAATTTAATGAGCTTTTTATTCCCGTTGGAAAAAGTGACATCTTATTTGTACAGTGGGATATTTAATTGTTGTCAGCAGTAGGAAGGATTAGTCACTGGAGTGAGCTGCTATGGCAAAATGCTGCTTATTAGTTTGTTTAGTTTCCTATAGCTTTCAGTAGCTCCATCTTTAAAGTCTTCCCTTTAACCCACTAATCACTACCACCTCCAGTGGTCATATTAAATAGTTAATGGTGGGGCAGCCCTGGTGGCTCAGCGGTTTAGCACCGCCTTCAGCCCAGGGCCGCCTGATCCTGGAGACTCGGGATCGAGGCCCACATTGGGCTCCCTGTGCAGAGCCTGCTTCTCCCTCTGCTTGTGTCTCTGCGCCTCTCCTCTCTCTCTCTCTCTCTCTCTCTCTCTCTCTCTCTGTGTGTGTGTGTGTGTGTCCCTCATGAATGGATGAATAAAATCTTTTTTTTCAAAAAATAGTTAATGGCCTATTAGATACTGTGCTGTCCAGCTGTGAAGCAGGGTCTTGGAGAAACCCTGCTGTGGCAAGGAGTATCTCTGGTTGCTGGGGAAACACTTAAAATGGTGATGTTCGGAGGACTGGGGTTCAGGAATAGCAATTCTTTACCACCTGGGGTACAGAAGGACTTCAGTATTTTCAATACTGTCAGTACCGACTGTACATTTGCTCCAACAATGGTTTGAGAGACTCTTGACTACTTCTAAGAGTTCTTTTTTTTTAAGATTTTATTTATTTATTTATTTATTTATTTATTTAGAGAATGAGAGAGAGAGAGAGAGAGAGAGAATGCATGAGTGCATGCGAGCAGGGTGAAGGGCAAAGGGAGAGGGAGAGAGAGAGAACCTCAAGCAGACTCACACTGACCATGGAGCAGGGTGCAGGGCTAAACCCCACGACCTTGGGATCATGACCCTGAGCTGGAAACAAGATTCAGGTGCTTAAGCAACTGAGCCACCCAGGCACCCTTCACCATGAGGTATTTTTGAATACTATCAGGGCAATTTAAGCTAGTTTTCCCACTGATGGTATTAAAATATTCCTAATTCACAAAATATTTAAATGATATGTGTCATTTCTTTAGTGATTGGCACTCAAGGGAGTAGCACTGTATAGAAAGATAAAGATATATTCACATTCAAAATAGGAAGCATTCACTCATTGATTCATTGAACAAAGACTTTTTTGAGCACCTGCCGTACTGTTTCTGTGCAAAGGATACAACAGAGAACAAAACAGATAAAGCCTCTGTTTTCACACAGTTTGTATTCTGGTTGAAGAGACAGATCATAAAAAAATTAAACAATGGCTGAGGGCAAGTATTATAAAGAAAAGTAATGTAAGTCAAGGGAGATAAAGGCGTGGGGCTGGTAGGCAGTCATTTTATATACCATAGTCAGGGAAGACCCCCTCTACAAGACAGCATTTGAGATGACATCTGAAGGAAGTCAGCTATATGAATGCCTGAGTTTAAAAGTATTCTTTATAGAAAGGACAGTAAGTGCCAAGGTCCTAGGGCTGGAGTGTGCTTGGTGTACTCAAGATGTATTAGGGGAGATCCTATAGCTGTAGCAAGAGGAGATGGGGAAAGTAGAAGAAAATGAGGTCAGAGAAGGAAGAGAAGGTAGAGGGTGGCAGAGCATGTCAGAACTATTAGCCATGCCACTGATGGTAGAGATTTTCACTTTTATTCTAAGAGAAGTGGGAAGTCATTAAAGGTCATTTTGAGCAGAGGAGCAATGTTGTTTTTTAAAAGATCTCTCTGACTGCTGTGTAGTAAGCAGACTGAGGCAAAGTCAGGGAGATCAGTTGAGAACCTAGTATAATACTCCAACCAAGAGAAGATGGTGGTTTGAACGAGAATGATGGTAGTGGAAGTGGCCATAACGGGTCAGATCTTAGATATATTTTAAAAGTAGAGCCAATAGAGTTTGCTAAGGGATTAGAAGTGAGATGTGAGAGTAAAAGTCAAGGATGACTCCAAGAAAACTACTGAAATATTTTCTGACTTCCCAAACAGAACTAGTCTTGCCTCGATATCACCTTGTAATTGAAATGATTTGTTTATATGTCTGCTTCCTTACTAGACTCTGAGGTTCTCAAGGGCAAAAATTGGATGTTATTGGTGAATTGTTACATTTTATTAGCCCTGGAGGTGGAGGAGAAAGTGGGGGTTGGAAGGTAACATCCATTGCAGGAAAATGGAAGGAGGAGAAAGGCAGTCAAGTGGAGAACACCAGCCGGGGAACCTGGCAGGCTTGGTTTGATTTGTGGCTCCATCCCTTGAAATTTTGAGACTTTGGGAAAGTTACATCAACTTCTTCAGTCTTGGATTCTGTAAGATGGGAATAATAATAATAATAATAATAATAATAATAATAATAATATCCACCTTATACGATTGTTGTGAAAAAGAAAGAAACCCTGTACTCATTAGCAATTATTTCCCATTTCCCCCTGCCCAACCCCTGGTAACCATAATCTACTTACTCTCTAAAGATTCATCTATTTTTTTTAAACCTTTGAACTTTTTTTTTAAGATTTTATTTATTTATTCATAGAGACAGAGAGAGAGAGGCAGAGACACAGGCAGAGGGAGAAGCAGGCATCATACAGAGAGCCTGATGTGGGACTTGATCCAGGGTCTCCAGGATCATGCCCTGGGCTGCAGGCAGCACTAAACCGCTGCACCACCGGGGCTGCCCCAGATTCATCTATTTTTAAAAAAGATTTATTTATTTATTTTAGAGAAGGAGGAGGGGCAGAGGGAGAGGGAGACAAAGAGAATCTCAAGCAGACTCCCTACTGATCATGGAGCCTGACTTGGGGCTTGATCCCACAACCCTGAGATCATGACCTGAGCTGAAATTAAGAGTTGGATGGATAACCAGCTGAGCCACCCAGGTGCCCCTCATTTATTCTGCATATTTTATATCAATGGAATCATACAATATGTGGCCTTTTGTGAGTGCTGTCTTTCATTTATTAGAGTGTTTTCAAGGCTCATCCATTTTGTTGGATATATCAGTACTTCATTTATTTTGTAGCTGAATGATAATTTCATTATATCTGTATACCACATTTGTTTATCCAACTAGCAATTGATGGAAATTTGAATTGTTTTGACTTCATGGCTAGTATAAATAATATTACTATGGACATTCACATATAGGTTTTTGTGTGGACATATGTTTTCAATTCTCCTGAGTATATATTTAGGGTTGGAATTCTTTTTTTTTTTAAAGACTTTATTTATTTATTCATGAGAGACACAGAGAGAGAGGGGCAGAGACACAGGCAGAGGGAGAAGCAGGCTCCATGCAGAGAGCCTGATGCAGGACCCAACCCCGGGACTCTAGGATCATGACCTGAGCTGAAGGAGGCGCTAAACTGCTGAGCCACCCAGGCGTCCCAAGGTTGGAATTCTTGGGTCATATGTCAACTCCATGTTTAATATTTTGAAGAACTGCTAAACTTTTTCAAAGCAGTACACTGTTTTACAATCCTATCTGCAATGCATGAGGCTTCAAATTTCACCATATCCTCATCAACACTTGTAATTGTCTACCTTTTTATTTTAGCCATTCTAGTGATTATGAAATGGATGTATCTCACTGTGGTTTTTTTTTAAGATTTTATTTATTTATTCATAGACACAGAGAGAGAGAGAGAGGCAGAGACATAGGCAGCGGGAGAAGCAGGCTCCATGCAGGGAGCCCGATGTGGGACTCGATCCCGGGTCTCCAGGATCACACCCCAGGCTGCAGGCGGCGCCAAACCGCTGCGCCACCGGGGCTGCCCTCTCACTGTGGTTTTGATATGTATTTTCCCAATGACTAATGATGAACATTTTCTCGTGTGCTTAGTGCCCATTTGTTTATCTTCTTTGGAGAAATGTCTATCCAAATCCTTTACTAACTTTTATTTTTTTTTATTTTTTAAAAGATTTTATTTATTTATTCATGAGTGTCAGAGAGAGAGAGGGAGAGAGAGGCAGAGATACAGGCAGAGGGAGAAGCAGGCTCCATGCAGGGAGCCCGATGTGGGACTCGATCCCAGGACTCCAGGACCATACCTCAGTCCAAAGGCAGGCACTGAACTGCTGAGCCACCCAGGGATCCCCCTTTACCAACTTTTAAATTGGGCTATTAGTCTTCTTATTGAGTTATAAGAGTTCTTTATAATTTTAGATAGAAATCCCTCATCACATCTATCATTTGCCAATATTTTCTTCCATTCCATAGCTTTTATTTTTACTTTCTTTTTTAAAAATATTTTTTATTATTTATTCATGATAGAGAGAGAGGAGAGAGAGGCAGAGACACAGGCAGAGGGAGAAGCAGGCTCCATGCCGGGAGCCTGATGCGGGACTCGGTCCTGGGACTCCGGGATCGTGCCCTGGGCCAAAGGCAGGTGCTAAACCGCTGAGCCACCCAAGGATCCCCTCTTTTTACTTTCTTGATGATGTTCTTTGAAGTACAAAATGTTCAGTTTTGATGAAGTACAATTTTCTGTTTTTTTTTTCTTTTGTTGTTTGTGCTCTTGCTTTTTGTGTCATATATAAAGAGCTATTGCCAAATCCAAGGTCATAAACATTTATTCCTATATATTTTCTCTGAGTTTTATAGTTTTAGCTTGTACATATAGATCTGTGATCCATTTTATCACTTCTCAGCATTTTGGTTAAGATCAAGTGCAGATCTGTGATCTATTTTGAGTTAATATTTGTGTATGGTATGAGGTAGGGATCCAACTTCATTTTTTAAAAAAGTAGGTTCTATACCTTATGTGGAACCCAATTTGGGGCTTGAACTCATGACCTGAGCTGAGATTGGTTGTGGGATTGAGCCCCATGTTGGGTTCCATGCTCAGCAGGGAGTCTGCTTGAGATTCTCTCCCTCTCCCACTGCCTCTCCCTATGCGCACATGCTTTCTCTTTCTCTCTCTCTGTTGAATAAATAAATACATCTTAAAAAAATACCTGAGCTGAGATCAAGAGTTGGACACTTAATTGACTGAGCCATCAAGGCACCCCCAACTTCATTCTGTTATAGGTGTCCCAGCACCACGTGTTGAAAAGATGATTTTTTTGAAGATTTTATTTATTTATTTGAGAGACAGAGTGCATGAGGAGAGGAAGATAAAGGGAGAGAACTCCAAGCAGACTCTGTGCTGAGTGTGGAGCCTGACACTGGGCTCAGTCCCACAACCCTGAGGTTATGACCTGAGCTGAAATAAAGAGTCAGACACTCAGCCAACTGAGCTGTCCAGGCACTCCAAAAAGATGATTTTTTCCCCCAGTTGAATGATCTTGTAGAAAACCAGTTGGCTTTGGGTGTCTGGCTGGCTCAGTCAGTGGAGCATATAACTCTTTATCTTGGGGTTGTGAGTTTGAGCCCCATGTTGAGTGTTAAGATTACTTAAAAATAAAATCTTTAAGAAAAGAAAAAAACAATTGACTCTAAATTTGAGGGTTTATTTCTAGACTCTCAATATCCTATTTATTTATGTTTATTCTGATGCCAGTACCACACTGTTTTCATTATTGTAGTGTTG
The DNA here is from genome assembly GCF_905146905.1 of Nyctereutes procyonoides. Classification (NCBI taxonomy): domain Eukaryota; kingdom Metazoa; phylum Chordata; class Mammalia; order Carnivora; family Canidae; genus Nyctereutes; species Nyctereutes procyonoides. The sequence continues at coordinate 69,062,088 of NW_026575046.1, forward strand.
TAGAAAGTTTTAAATTGGGAAGTGTGAGTTTTTCCAACTTTGTTTTTATTTTCTAAGTTTGTTTTGACTATCCTGAGTCCCTTGCATGTGCATATGGATTTTTAGGATCCACTTGTCAATTTCTTCAAAAAAGGCACCTGGGATTTTGACAGATTGCATTAAATCTATAATGCAGTTGGAGTACCAATGTTAGGTCTTCTGATCCATGAAAATGGAGATCTCTTTATTTATTTAGATATTTAATTTCTTTCAACAGTGTTTTATAGTTTTCAATGTATCTAAGTCTTGCAATTCTTTTGTTAACATTTTTTCTTAGTATTTTATTCTTTTTTTTAAAATATTTTATTTATTTATTCATGAAAGACACACACACACACACACACACACACACACACAGATAGAGACACAGGCAGAGGGAGAAGCAGGCTCCATGCCGGGAGCCTGATGTGGGACTTGATCCCGCGACTCCAGGATCATGCTGTGAGCCGAAGGCAGGCGCTAAACCACTGAGTCACCCAGGGATCCCCACAATGGCATTCTCTACTTTCTCTAAATCACTATGCTCCTTCCTGCTTTAGAATCTTCATTTACACTGTTCGTCTAGACTGATCACTACCCTTGCTCACAAGTACCACTAGCAAAGGTGGTTTTTTCCCTAGGAGACAAAACTGAATTTTTTTTGTTCTTTATAAATGTCAATGCCTAAGTAGTTCATGTCTACTGTTCTCACCTGTATCATCAGTACCTGGACTAGCATGTGGCATATCACTGGAGCTCAGTAAAAAGAGCGGATAAACTGTGAGCCAGGCACTTTACATATGTGATCTCACTTATCATTGTGATTCACTCTGCAAGTGAGGAAACTAAAGCTTGAAGAGGTGAACTGGCCCAAGGTCACATAGTGAGTAAATAACAGACATATTTCAGTGAAATCACTTTGCCTGGGAGTTTAAGGAGTTTAAAATAAGTCCTTCAAGAAAGAAGTACTCATCTTTGATTTGTTTTCCAGTGGAGACTTTTCAGAAACTGCAGAAGGCAAAGGATATTCTGACTAATACAGAGAGTCGTGCCCGCTATGACCACTGGCGGAGGAGCCAGATATCGATGCCATTTCAGCAGTGGGAAGCTTTGAGTGACTCGGTGAAAACGGTAGGTTTCTCCCTGGGATGAAGTGAATTCATGAAGCTCAGGCTGCCCATGTATTCGACTCACATAGTAGTTTAAAATATTAGTAGGCAATAGGAGGGAGAAGACCAAGAAGCTGTTAGAATCTGGATACAACTCTGTTCACAAATCCTGTGAAAGAGAATTCAATGGATCAGCACCAGAAGAGCTCGTGACTACAATTGTCGATCTCTTTGGTTGTTTGATTCAATATCTTCACTTCTTGTTATCATTTATTGTTTTATACATTCTGGTAACTGCTTCTCATGTTGCTCATATAATACTGCTGAATTTTGAACCAAGGCAAATTCATCTCTTCCATCTTTTTAGTTCATATTGGCATATTCTCTTCTCAAGACTTGTAAATTCCATAAAAAACAGAGCCTGATTAATTAAAGAAAGCTGCAAATTATTTTAAATTGATTCTTTTTTAAAAAAATGTCTTATTTATTCATGAGAGACACACAGAGAGAGGCAGAGACATAGGCAGAGGGAGAAGCAGGCTCCATACAGGGAGCCCGATGTGGGACTTGATCCCAAGACCCCAGGATCACGACGTGAGCTGAAGGCAGACGATCAACCAACTGAGCCACCCAGGGATCCCCAAGAAGGAAATCTAAATGTAAACCTGAAGGGCTATAATTTAAGAGATGTGAATCACCATATTTCCATTCTTCTGAGTGTGACACATTGTAACTGCAACTGAATTAGTGACCTTTGCTATGTGAATGTCTTTTCATTTATACTTTGTTGTTGTTATTGTTGTTGTTTTTTGATGACCCACTGAACTTTTTTTTTAAAGTTTTATTTATTTATTCATAAGTGACACAGAAAGAGAGAGGCAGAGACATAGGCAGAGGGAGAAGCAGGCTCCATGCAGGGAGTCCGATGTGGGACGCGATCCCAGACCTCCAGTATCATACCCCGAGCCAAAGGCAGACACTCAACCGCTGAGCCACTCAGGTGTCCCGATGACCCACTGAACCTAATTTTAACCACTAATATCAAATTTGCTGTGGACTTCTCAAAAACTCTTCTCCAAATTTCTCTTCTAATTTAAATGGCTGATGTCTTTCCTTAAAATGCTAATTTTTGGGGCTCCTGGATGGCTCAGTGGGTTAAGCATCAGCCTTTGGCTCAGGTCATGATCCCAGGGATCTGGGATCAAGCCCCACATGAGGCTCCCTGCTCTTTGGGGAGTCTGCTTCTCCCTCTCCCTTGCTTCTCCACCCCACTCATGTGTATGCATTCTCTTTCAAATAAATAAAGAAAATCTTTAAAAAATGCTAATTTTCTGTCTCCAAACATGTCATTTCTGCTTTGAATTTAGCCTAACTACGGACTGTTTGAGGTCTTACAATAATAATATTTTAGATATTACTGTCTGCACCAATTGTCTTGTCAATAAAATTGAAATAGTATGCTGGGCCAGCATTTGGTTTGAGATTTATTTTTATTAATGGTACAAAAATGATAAGAAGCATTTTTCTGCTTTAAATCAGCAGTGATTTTTTTTTTTTTAACATACATGCTTCTTTGGGCAAAATCTTGTTGTTTTTGATTTGCTTTTGTTTCTCTTTCTCCATGGACTTGCATCCTTGATGCCAAGTCTCACAGGTTTTATAACTAAATAGACTTTCTGTAAATTTCTTCTCATTCCTTTCTCTTCTAAGCCCTACAAGTGAAAGCCTCACCTCTGTCTATAACATTGAGTTATTGTTTTCTGTGTGAGTGGATTTGCTCATCCTTTCACCTTTCCCACTTAGAGAAATTAATAGCAGTTATGATGCTAACATTGTTCATCATCTAAAGAGATCGTTGTTTCTCCTTTTGTAGATAAACATCATTCTTAGGGTGTTTGGGTGAAGTATGTTACATATGCCATCTGACTAAAATGATTACAACTAAGAATTTAGGGATGCCTGCGTGGCTTGGTGGTTGAGCATCTGTTTTCAGTTCAGGGTGTGATGCCGCAGTCCGGGGATCAAGCCCCACATTGGGCTCCCTGCATGGAGCCTGCTTCTCCCTCTCCCTCTGCCTCTGTCTCTGCCTCTCTCTCTCTCTGTGTCTCTCATGAATAAATAAATAAAATCTTTTTTAAAAAAAGGATTTAAATTTTAGGTGACATTTATCTAAAACACATATGCATGTTTGTTTGCCCTATACCTTTGTAGATTGTTATATCTCCTAAAATCCTACCCTTTATATCACCAACTCTGTGTTTCTGCTTTTTATTGAAGCAGTATAATCCCTCTGGAAGGAGAAGAATTGGTGAGAACAATATTAGTCTCTGTACCTTCAAGGCAGGACAAATCCTAATGCACTTTTGCAGCATCACATATAGTTCATATCACAGGAATTTCCTTTGGGAGAATTCTTCAAATGTGCACAACTTCAGGGGTGACAGATTTCTATGATCCCAGAGTGATGAAACTGTATGTTTTTCCCCACACCAAGTCTCTGTCACTTTACTACCTATTTTCCTTTTCCTTTTTAGAAGTTTCTCCTGATAGTTCTTTTTTGTTTTTTATTTTTTATTTTTTTTTTAAACTTTTTTTTTAAATTTTTATTTATTTATTTATGATAGTCACAGAGAGAGAGAGAGAGAGGCAGAGACACAGGCAGAGGGAGAAGCAGGCTCCATGCACCGGGAGCCTGATGTGGGACTCGATCCCGGGTCTCCAGGATCATGCCCTGGGCCAAAGGCAGGCGCCAAACCGCTGCGCCACCCAGGGTTCCTCCCTCTTTTTTGTTTTTAATATTTTATTTATTTATTCAGGAGAGACACACAGAGAGAGGCAGAGACACAGGCAGAGGGAGAAGCAGGCTCCATGTGAGGAGCCCAATGTGGGACGTGATCCGGGGACTCCAGGATCATGCCCTGGGCTGAAGGCAGGGTTGAGCTACCCAGGGATCCCCCTCTCTTGATAGTTCTTTTTTTTTTTTTTTCTTTTGTAGAAAGAAAGAGAGAGACAGAGAGTCAGGCAGACGGCGGGGGGGGGAGGGTTGTGCAGAGGGAGTGAGGGGATCTTAAACAGATTCCTCACGGAGCTTAGAGCCAACGAGGGCAGGGGTGTGGATAGGGGGCTTGATCCCACCACCCTGAGATAAGACCTGAGCTGAAATCAAAAGTTGGACTCTGGGCAGCCCAGGTGGCTCAGCGGTTTAGTGCCTCCTTCAGCCCAGGGCCTGATCCTGGAGTCCCCGGATCACATCCCACGTCGGGCTCCTCACATGGAGCCTGCTTCTTCCTCTGCCTGTGTCTGTGTCTGTCTGTCTGTCTGTCTGTCTCTCTCTCTCTCGGTCTCTCATGAATTAAAAAAAAAAAGTTGGACGCTTAATGAATGAAACACCTAGGCACCCCTCTCCTGACATTTTAATTTGAAAAATATTTATTTATTTATTTATAAAGATTTTATTTATTTATTCATGAGAGACAGAGAGAGAGAGGTAGAGACACAGGAAGAAGGAGAAGCAGGCTCCCCACAAGGAGCCCCATGTGGGACTCAACCCTGGATCCTGGGATCACATCCTGAGCCAAAGGCAGATGTTCAACCACTGAGCCACCCAGGCGTCCTGGAAATTGAAGTTTAGATATGTGATGTTGGTTTTAAAAAAGAGATATGGAGTGAGGTTTTCAGTTACTGTGGCCCTTGGGTCTTGGGATAATTTGAAAACAGAGATCTTTCTAGCTAAAAGGATCTTAGGGAAATTCACTGCTGTCATGCTAAATAATTTTACCCCAAAGGATCCAGGGTATGAAATGTTTTTTCTCTAGTTCTGAAATATGTGGCAGAATGGCTTTAGGATGCCTGTGAGAAAATGGTTGTAGCAAAGCCACAATCAAGAGTGCTGGTTGGGGCGCCTGGGTGGCTTAGTGGTTGAGTGTCTGCCTTTGGCTCAGGTGGTGATCCCAGGGTCTTGGGATCAAATCCTGTATCGGGCTCCCCACAGAGAGCCTGCTTCTGTCTCTGCCTCTGTCTCTGCCCTCTCTCTGTGCCTCTCATAAATAAATAAATAAATAAATAAATAAATAAATCTTAAAGTGCTAAGAAAAATTCTTATAAACTGTTATAACTGTCATGTCATATCCGTTGCTGTACATTTTATAAAGAATTAATAGAGGGGTGCTGGGTGACTCAGTTGTTAAGCGTCTGAGTTGGGCTCAGGTCGTGATCTCAGGGTCCTGGTGTCAAGCCCTAAGCCCTGAGTCCCTGTGTGGAGTCCTGAGTTGAGCCCAACATAAGGCTCTGTGCTCAGAGGAGAGTCTGCTTCTCCCTCTCTCTCTGCTCCTCCCCCTGCTCATGCACACTCTTTGTCCCTCAAATAAATAAAATCTTTTAAAAAAGAGTTAATAGAAATGCATTTTTGTTGAATTGATTGTTTGACAAATTGATTGCTTCTTATAGGACTTGTTGGGACTGCCAGTTACCCTCATATGGGTCTGTTTGTCTACTGATTGTTTCTTGGTTCCTGGGCTTGGTGAGGTGTCCTTGGGGTGAGTCCAGTTGGCTAAAAATGACTAGGGAAGCTTCCTACTATGCCTGTGTGGTTGCACTTTCTCCAGTCAGATGGGAAGCACCTTCTGGGCCTGTTCAGAAGGCAGTCAGTCCTAATTGAATGTTATCCAAAAGCAGGTCAAAGATCACCCAGACAAGCAAATAATTTACTTCTATCGATCCAGAATAATAACAACTAATCAATTTTGAATAGTTGTTCAACTGATCCATGGCTCACATGAGTCAATTGATTTTATTTCTATTTGTTTATTTTTTCTATTTGTCTACTTAATATTTACTGGCATGTAGGCACAATTTTTTATTGTTAACCAAGGTCTAGAATTAAGTTATATTAAATTAATTACTTTATTTATATTAAAGATTTTATGTATTTGGGGAGAGAGAGAGAGAGAGAGAGACAGAGCATGAGCAGGGGGAGAGAGAGAGGGAGAGGGAGAAGCAGGCTCCCTAAGGAGCAGGGAATCTGACGCGGGGCTCCATCCCAGGACCCTGGGATCATGACCTGAGCTGAAGGCAGACATTTAACCACTAAGCCACCCAGGCGCCCCAAAGTCCAGAATTTTAAAAAAATGACTGGGACTTCCTAAGGGAAAAAACACAGCAGGGAAAGCTGGTAAACAAGTTAATTGAGAAGATAGAATAAACAACATACCAATTTCATGGACTGTAGGACAGTGGCTTTTGCCCCTAGGCTTGGTGTCTGTTTAGTGTTGGTTCACCCCCTACACACAATGGTACTCTGTCTGGTGCAGTTCATTATTTTGCTGTACAGACTGTCCTCTTCCTAATCTCCCTCTCAGTCTCTGTCAACTACTATCATTTGATATTTTTATTGATTTTTTTTAAAGATTTTATTTATTTATTCTTGAGCGAGAGGGGCAGAGACACAGGCAGGGGGAGAAGCAGGCTCTATGCAGGGAGCCCAATGTGGGACTCAATCCTGGGATTCCAGGATCAGGCCCTGGGCTGAAGGCAGGCACTCAACCACTGAGCCACCCAGGTGTCTCTATTGATGATCATTCTATTGAAACGAGTCATTCCACACTAGTTTGCTTGATGTTGAGTGTTGTTAAATTAGTATCTTAGGGAATCTGAGAAATACAATCTGTGAACATAGAAATAAGACCTAATTGTGTCCCTGTAAATCAGGTTGCTTAGCATTGCTCTTATATTAGTCCTCTGATTGAAGTACAAAGCATGAGAGGTGCCTGTATATGAGGTTAGATGCAGTTTGGATCTTTCCCTTGTGTATTTCTTTCATTGGGATCAGGAGATACAGAGGTCTGATGATAAAATATTTTATTCTTATAAAGTGGATGGATGAGTAAAACTATTATCTCACAATTGCTTGATGGCTATCAAAGCATTTACTGTAGGTAAGTCATTAATCCTCAACACCATCTAAGGAAAATAGCAGGCACTTTTATTTCAAGACAAAAGTACCAGGGCACAAAGTAAATACACGGTACAAGACCTGTACCTAACTGACCTGTAATGTTTACAGACCACATTTTCAGCTCTCTGGGCCCTGAATTCTTGAGTTTCTTACTATTTTTCACTGACCTTTCCAATATCTTTTCCCTCTACAGAGAAAGCCACTGGCCAGCCTCTTTTATTCTGTGCACATGCAGGAAAAGGAAGAAACCAAACTAACCAACAACAGAACCAAACGAATCAGACCAAAAGCAGATTATTTTTTGCATCAGCTGACACCACTGCCCTTTTCTTTTTTTTTTTTTATTTTTTTTAATCATTTATTTACGATAGTCACAGAGAGAGAGAGAGAGAGGCAGAGACACACAGGCAGAGGGAGAAGCAGGCTCCATGTACCGGGAGCCCGAGGTGGGACTCGATCCCGGGTCTCCAGGATCGCGCCCTGAGCCAAAGGCAGGCGCCAAACCCCTGCGCCACCCAGGGATCCCACCACTGCCCTTTTCAAAAATTAACATTTTTAAAAAAAGATTTTATTTACTTATTTAAGAGAGAATGAGTGAGTGAGCAACCTTGAGCTGGGGGAGGGGCAGAGGGAGAGGGAGAAGCAGAGTCCCTGGGGAGCAGGGAGTCTGACATGGGGCTCCATCCCAGGACCCTGAGATCATAACCTGAGCTGAAGGCAGATGTTTAACCGACTGAGCCACCCAGGCACCCCTAAAATTAACATTAAGAAAGATTTCATGTTTATTTTTAAAAAGATTTATTTATTTTAAAGAGTGAGGTGGAGATAGGGGCAGAGGTAGAGGGACAATCCCAAGCAGACTCCCTGCCGAGTGGAGCCCCATGCAGGTCTTGATCCTTTTTTTTTTTTAATGATTTTATTTATTTATTCATGAGAGACACAGAGAACGAGAGAGGCAGAGACACAGGCAGAAGGAGAAGCAGACTCCATGCAGGGAGCCCAATGCGGGACTTGATCCCAGGACTCCAGGATCACGCCCTAAGCCCAAGTCAGGTGCTAAACCACTGAGCCACCCAGGGATCCCCCAGGTCTCGATCCTTTGACCCTGAGATCATGACTTGAGTCAAAACCAAGATTCAGACAACCAACCTACTGAGCCACCCAGGTGCCCCCTAAAGATTTTATTTTTTTCAGGATTCTCCTTACTTAGCCTGGGGCTTGATCTCACAATCCTGAGATTAAGAGTTGCATGCTCTACCATCTGAGCCAGCCAGGCGTACCATCTCTTTCTGTATCACTCTTTCTTTTTTCTTTTCTTTTCTTTTCTTTTCTTTTCTTTTCTTTTCTTTTCTTTTCTTTTCTTTTCTTTTCTTTTGAGAGCCAGCACAAGCAGGGGGAGGGGCAGAGGGAGAGAGAGAGAGTGAATCCACAAGCAGACTTGACTCCCTGGCTGAGCATGGAGCCTGACATGGGACTCTATCCAAGGACCCTGAGATCATGATTTCAAATGAAATCAAGAGTCAGCCACTTAACCGACTGGGATACCCGGGCACCACTTACTTACTTTCTTTCTTTTTCTTTCTTTTCTTCCTTTCTTTTCCTTTCTTTCTTTCTTTCCCGGCCAACAGAAGGGCCTTCTTTTTCTTTTTCTTTTTCTTTTTCTTTCTCTTTCTCTTTCTCTTTTTCTTTTTCTTTTTCTTTTTCTTTTTCTTTTTCTTTTTCTTTTTCTTTTTCTTTTCTTTCTTGGCCCAACCCAGGGCTCAAACCCACCACCCTGAGATCGAGACTCACCTGCTCCACTGACTGAGCCAGCCAGGCACCCCAAAATTAACATTTTTATTTTGAAATAAAACCTACAGAAAAATTCATAATGCTATGTCAGATTTTACCACATATCGAACTTTAAATATGGAATACTATATAATGTTTATATTATGTGTCTGCTTTAATTAATGTAGTCAATGCACTGGGCTGTCAGAGGTAAAAAAGACCTGATGCTGGAAGAATCTGACCAGAGTCTTACCAAAACGATTGAAAATGAGGAATGGAACAAGCAAAGGGAAATCAAGAAAGAGGAGCTGGGTTCAACCACAGAGAAAATGGAGCAAGAAGAATCCAAGTCCTTGGAGAAGTCATTCTCTCCACAAAATCCTGATTCTCCAAGTAAGTCAAGTCATGTAGCTTTGCAGACAAAGAATTTCTGAAATTAAAGGGCTTGGTTTATACTGTATTTATTCTCAACCTTTTCCAACTAAACAATAGTGCCAAATTTAAGGATTGCTTACTTAGCACTGACACAGAAACTGGAAGACACATTCCTCAATACATTCCTTGCAAGGGAAAATTTGGGGCATTTTTGTTATTCTGAAATAACACTGCCATTTATTGGGTGTTTCCTATGTATAGGAATGTTCTTTGTGTATGTTATGTGACATGTATTATCTTGTTTAATATTCATTTTATATACGTTAATTTATTTAATCCTCACTACAAGCTTGTGAGGTTGGTACCAATATTATTCTTATTTTACAAATGAGAAAACTGACATCTGGAGAGGTTGAGTAATTTTCTCAAAGCTGTACAAGTTGTATACAGCCAGGGGGGGGACCTGAATGAAGGTATTTTGGCTTCAGAGTCTTTTTGTAAGGCATTGCACCAGCTGGAGAAGGTACCTTATCTGCAAGTAGCTCTGTAGACATTCTGAGTGATATACAGATCCACTGAAGCAGAGCATTATAGAGGTTAAGCTCCCTAGCTACACCACCTGGGTTCACATCCTAGCTCTACTACTTATGATCTGTATTACTTGGTACAAGTTAATTAACTTCTCTCGATTTCAGTTTCCTCATCTATAAAATCAAGATCATAATGGTACCTTCTCATAGAGTTATCGTGAGGAGTAGTTGAGATCTGTGCAAAATGCGTAGCAGTGATTAACCTACCAAGCAGGTCTTGGGTTAATGTCAGCCATGATTATCATTTCTTTGTGTCTCTAGCCATCCCACTGTGTTGATCTCATCTAGATGTGTTATATTCACACCCTGTCACTGTCCTGCAGATTCTTGCTTGATTCTCAGGGTTGTGATTCCACACCTCTTTAGAATTTAGCCTTTAAACCAAAGGCTCCTAAAAGTCCTTGAATCCTTGAATCTTTACTGAAAAAAGAAAAAGAAGACAGTTAATTTATGGTGAATTACTGTTTTTCTAGAAATAGTCACTTGAAATCTCTCTTTGGGGAGAACTTCTATATGCTCATTACTTGCTAGGATAAAGATTCTTAGGGTGTGGTTCAGGTGTCTCTGCTGGTTACTCAAGATTTCCTTTTGTGGAGTCTGCAAATGGTTGGTTGCATCAGCCTTATAACTGGGAATGGTTATAATGTAACAAACTGATCAAAGCAGAAGCCCGAATTTCAGAAAAAAAAAAAAAAACAGTTTTAAGCAAATACACGAGTACAAACACCTACGCACAGGCACACATAGGCAAACATAAAAATGTTTTTCTATTCAGCCTGGAATGTTCAGATCTGTGCTTCCTGAACCCCTGGGGCCTCCCTCTGACTCTGTTTCAGATTCAGACCTAGACTGAGTTTACCCAAACTGGAGGGGTAGGGGCAGCTGATTAGGTCAGAGATTCAGGCATGAGGCTGGGAGCCCCACTGGAATCCCTCCCAGCAGACTCCATGAAATTTTCTCTTCCTTTAAAAAATTAATTATTTTTATATTTAAAACACCCCAAAATAATAGGAGCTTGTTATTAGAAAATTCAAAGACTCATATATAGACAGTGACTTAGTGTCTACCCCAGCCTCCCATAGTTCTTTGTTTCTGTTTCCTGAAGTAACCAATGCAGATGCCCAAGTGCGTCTCCTTCCACATTTTTCTCTATGCTAAAACAAGCATATACAAATATACGTTCACTTATGAGGGCTTTCAAAATAAAGAATGGCATTATACTGTGCTCATTTTTCTATGTTATTCTGGAACCAGATCTCTGCTTTTCCACTGATGAGTTGTGTGACCCTAGGCAAGTGAGTTAACCTCTCTGTATCTGTGTTTTCTTATTATATGGCCGAAACATTAGTGTCTACCTCCTAAGAGTTTTTCTGAGTAGTGAATAAAATATGTAAGATATTTAGACCAGGTACATGGTAGGTGCTTTTTTTTTTTTTTTTTTTTTTTTGGTATTGGCATTTATTATTATGGGGCTTCTCCTTAGACTCTTACATTTAGAATTAACTCATTCTTTTAAATAGCAGATAAGTATTCCAGAGGATAAATCTATTATAATTTACTCAGAATAAATTTGGGTATCAGTTTTTTTTACTCCTATTTTATTATTATAAATTCCAGTGTAGTTAATATACAGTGTTGTATTAGTTTCAAGTGTGCAATACAGTGTGATGTCAGTTGTTTTTTTTTAAAAATATTTTATTTATTTATTCATGAGAGAGGCAGAGAGAGAGGCAGAGACAGAAGCAAGCTCCCTGTGGGGAGCCAGATGCGGGACCCATCCCAGGACCCTGAGATCATGACCTGAGCCAAAGGCAGTTGCTCAACAACTGAGCCACCCAGGTGCCCCTGTGATGTCAGTTTGGATGCCCTCACATGGTGAGGTGTATTCTCTTCCTGTGACCAAGGAATGAGGTGGGGGAGTGGTACAGGAGGATCATTGTTCTGAGAAGCTGTTGTTGGAGAATTATGAGATTTTATGAAAAGCTGCATTTACCAGTATTTTCTTAATGCCATTTAAGAGATTATTGGGTGTAATGAGTAGCACCTTACATTTGGAGTTTATATACCAAACTGCAGTTGTGTGATTGTTTGTAACTTTTTTTTTTTTTTTTTTTAAGAATTTTTTTTTTTTTTAATTTTTATTTACTTATGATAGTCACAGAGAGAGAGAGAGGCAGAGACACAGGCAGAGGGAGAAGCAGGCTCCACGCACCGGGAGCCCGACATGGGATTCGATCCCGGATCTCCAGGATCGCGCCCTGGGCCAAAGGCAGGCGCCAAACCGCTGCGCCACCCAGGGATCCCCATTGTTTGTAACTTTATTTTACTGTAAATTTCTGTAACATCAACATTTAAGAAATATTATTCATGTCAGCTTTACCGAGTCCAGAGTGGCTTCTCACATACCTTTACAGCATATTTTAATAATTTCCTCAAGCAGTGGTTGATATTTACTTTGGAGTTTGCCTTTTTTTTTTTTTAAGATTTTATTTATTTATTTATGAGAGACAGAGAGAGAGAAAGAGAGACAGAGACACAGGCAGAGGGAGAAGCAGGCTCCATGCAGGAAGCCTGATATGGGCCTCGATCCCGGGTCTCCAGGATCACACCCTGGACTGAAGGCGGCACTAAAGTGCTGAGCCACCCGGGCTCCCTGGAGTTTGCCTTTTGATGCCTCTTCTGTGATGAACATCTATCAAATATTCCACATCCTCTTCTGACTCTTCACTACAACCAGTAAAATATGGAGCACAGTCTCTGAAAACTGATGTTTGAAACGATCTCACTTTTCCTTTCTTCCTATTCAAATATGCAAAAAATATAACTTCTGATAAATGCAATTCTAGAATAAAATAGTTTGTATAACATTCTGGAATTAAAAAAAAGAAGATCATATGTTGCAGATGTGTGCTGCTATAGGTTCTGGACATCTGCCTTCCCTTTGTCAACTCTCTAGTTTCTTTTTTTTTTTAATAAATTAATTTTTATTGGTGTTCAATTTACCAACATACAGAATAACACCCAGTGCTCATCCCATCAAGTGTCCCCCTCAGTGCCCGTCACCCATTCACCCCCACCCCCCGCCCTCCTCCCCCTCCACCACCCCTAGTTCATTTCCCAGAGTTAGAAGTCTTTATGTTCTGTGTGGGAAATATCAGAAAGGGAGACAGAACATAAAGAACTGTCTAGTTTCTACCAGAGGACTTTCTCTGGCAATTGAGCCGGTTTATTCCCTGGCTTTAGTGCTAGGGAATAAACACCCTTTGGATGTAGCCATCAGCTATCGATAAATGCCAGTGGGAGGCTCCTTTACTTCTCCAACTGGATAACTCTGAGGGGTTTTTGTGTTGTCTTCCAAGGGTCTTTAGTGCAATCAAACCCCAGTTGCCCAGGGTAGCAACTTGCATGATAATGTACCTTTTATAGACTTGATTCCTTTCCCTACTTTTTTACCAGGGCCTCCGTGAATCATCTTTTAAATTTGCCACTTACTGAGCCTATCTGGCTCAGTCAATAGAGCATCCAGCTCTTAATCTTGGGGTCATGAGTTCAAGCCCTATATTGGATGTGGAGCCTACTAAAAAACGAACTAGCCACTTACATTTGAATTCTTGTTTGGGGGCCTGTTTCTATTGGAACCTAAACTAGAAAATACCATTTTTTAAACTATGAAATAACAAGTATATTTACAGTAAAAATGTGAGAAATGTGGTCAAATAAAAGGTAGAAAATACAACTTGTAATCTTAGCACCTAGAGACATATCTATTATTGATCTTTTGCTATATTTTTATATTTGTCAGTATATCTAAAACTAAGAGGATCATACTGTACATATTGTGTGTGTTTGTGTGTGTGTGTATTTCAATTACAGTTGTCAGAAATTTCCTTTTGCTATTTTATTTATTTATTTTTATTTATTTATTTATTTATGTTTTTTTTAATTTTTTTTCCTTTTGCTTTTTCCCAAAAGGGAAATTCTAAAATTTGTTTTCTCTGATAATTCTAAAGATTGTACAAATAGATCGTCTTTTCTTTTCTTTTTTAAAGATTTTATTTATTTATCCATGAGAGACACAGAGAGAGAGAGAGGGAGAGAGAGGCAGAGACACAGGCAGAGGGAGAAGCAGGCTCTATGCAGGGAGCCTGATGTGGGACTTGATCCCAGGTCTCCAGGATCAGGCCCTGGGCTGAAGGCAGCACTAAACTGCTGTGCCACCCAGGCTGCCCAACAGAGCATCTTCTTAAGACAATCATTGACAACTGTTCTGTGTGTATTTTTCTGACTAGATATTTAGATAATATTTTAAAATATCAATGGAAGCATATTTTGTATATTATTCTGTAATATACAATAGTATTAACATAAAAAAAGACACAAGGGAGGCACCTGGGTAGCTCAGTTAGTTGAGCATCTGACTTCAGCTCAGGTCATGATCTCAGGGTCCTGTGATAGAGCCTGCATCCTCGGGCTCTGCACTCAGCAGGAAGTCTGCTTCTCCCTCTGCCTCTCCCCTGTTCATGCTCTCTCTCTATCAAATAAATCTTAAAAAAAAAAAGACACAAAGAATTCATTGCAGAGTAATAAGAAAATACAGATTTTTAAAAAGTATCAGAAATGAAAAACATCTATTCCAACTATTTAGGGATAATTCCTTGTAGACTTTCCAAAAATTTTATGTAAATATCTATGCAATAATGAATTTAGGAATGAGATCATACTGTATAAACTGTTTTGTAACTATCTGTCAGCAATATAAGAATTTTTCTATTTTTCCATAAATATTAAAAAATTATTAATGACTATATCAAAGACTTTTAACCAACTTTCTATTGCTGGAGATTTTTTTTTTAGATTTTATTTATTTATTCATGAGAGACACACAGAGAGAGGCAGAGACATAGGCAGAGGGAGAAGCAGGCTCCATGCAGGGATCCCAAAGTGAGACTCAATCCCAGGACTCCAGGATCACACCCTGGGCTGAAGGCAGGCATTAAACCGCTGAGCCACCTGGGCTGCCCTGTTGCTGGAAATTTAGATTGTTTCTTGATTTTAAAAAACATTTATAAATGAGGTCATGATAAATATTCTTATAGTTAAACCCTTGAGCACATCAGTGGTTATTTCCTTAGGATAAATTTCTAGAAGTAGAATTATTGGGTTAAAGGTTTAAACTTTTTAATGAGTTTGATAAATTTTGCCAAATTGCCAGCAAGAAAACTTTTGTCAGTTTACCTTCGCTCTAGTAGAGAAGGAAAATGACCTTTTCTCTAGTTTTTAAGAAAGTTATTTAGAATTAAAGAAACCTTACTATTGTGGAATAAATTATTTGTATTTCTAGAGATCTTTTACTGTTAACCTTTTCCTTATGACAGCTGTTTGAAAGTTGTTTCCAATTTCCTTTCAAGTGAAGTATCCAAATTCCCACGATTAGAGGCATCTATAAATATCCTCTTATTATTAAGCATTTAAGCACATGAGGTTCTTTCATCCATATATAAATTAATTCTTGTTGATAGGAGGGAAACTATAAATAGTTTAGGAGAGAAAATACAGTGGCTCTTAAACATCTGAAAAGATGTTTAATCTCAATGTAATTAGCAAAATGTAATTAGCAATTCTCTTAATGTATGCTCCTATGAATCAGTGAGACATTAGATCAACCATTCAGTAAAAAAAATGAACAGGGGAAATGAACAGATAGTTCACAGAAGAGAAAATACACAAATAGCCTTGAAACATATGAAAAGATGCTTAAACTCACTCATACTAAGAGAAAGGCAAATTAAAACCACACTGTTTCGTGTTCATTAGCTTGGCAAAGGTTACTAAGTTTGTTAACATGGTGTTAATGAGGGTGAAGGAAAACAACTGCTGCTGGGTCAAGCTTTATGGAGAACTGTTTGGCAATGTCTATTAAAACTACAAATGCACAATGATTTTTTAAAAATATTTTATCCATTTATTTGAGAGAGATCACGAAAGAAGGAGCACAAGCTGTGCTGGGGAAGGGGGCAGAGGGAGAGGGAGAAGCAGGCTCCTCACTGAGCAGGGAGCAGGATGTGAGGCTCCATCTCAGGACCTGAGCCAAAGACAGATGCTCAACCGACGGAGTCACCCAGGTGCCCCTGCACAAAGACTTTGATGCTACTTCCACAAATTTTATCCTACAGACCACCTATGTACCAAATGACATGTGTGCCATGTTATTCACTGCAGAATAACAAATAAATGCCCCTCAGTAGGGTTGAGTTTTTGTGTATCATACAACAGAATACTCTGCTGTAAGAGAGCATGAGAAAGCTCTTCATATACTGATAAAGAGCAAACATCAAGCTATATTAGAAACAAAAAGTGAAAAAACAGAATAGTGGACTATATGTTAGGATTTAGGTTAAAGAAGGGATGAGAAGGTGGTGTTGGAGAAGGTGGTGTTGGAGAAGGTGTATTTGTATATACCTGTACTATCTCTGGAAAGATAGGCAGGCAACCGGTAGCAAATTTGTCTTTTGGAAACATCAGAAGAGTGGAAGGGTGGAAGACTTTTGGAGTATGTACTCTTTGTGCCTTTTGAATTGTAGCCATGTAAATATACTTCCTACTCAAAAAATAAATAAAAGTTTATTTTTTTTAAAAAAGATTTTATTTATTTATTTGACACAGAGAGAGAGCACACCAGCAGGGGGAGCAGAGGGAGAGGGAGAAGAGATATAGGACTCCATCTCAGGACCCTGGGATCATGACCTGAGCTGAAGGCAGATGCTTAACTGACTGAGCCACCGAGGCCCCCCAACCCCCGAAAAAATTAAAAATAAATAAAAATCAAAATAGATAAATCGAAAGGAAAAAGAAATCTGAGATCTATTCCTCATTTTAGTTACATTTTGTGATCACTAAGAAGTCCCTTCCTTTTTTTTTTATTGAGGTTTGATTTGCCAACATATAGTGTGACACCCAGTGCTCATCCTGTCAAGTGCCCCCCTCAGTGCCCGTCACCCTGTCACCCCATCCCCCGCCCACCTCCCCTTCCACTACCCCTTGTTTGTTTCCCAGAGTTAGGAGTCTCTCATGTTTTGTCATCCTCTCTAATTTTTCTCACTCATTTTCCCTCCTTTCCCGTATAATCCCTTTCACGATTTCTCATATTCCCTGTATGAGTGAAACCATACAATGATTGTCCTTCTCTGATTGACTTACTTCACTCAGCATAATACCCTCTAGTTCCATCCACGTCGAAGCAAATGTTGGGTATTCGTTGTTTCTAATGTCTGAGTAATATTTTATTGTATATATACACCACATCTTCTTTATCCACTCATCTGTCAATGGACATTGAGGCTCCTTTCACAGTTTCGTTATTGTGGACATTGCTGCTGTAAACATTGGGGTGCAGGTGTCCCGGTGTTTCACTGCATCTGTATCTTTGGGGTAAATACCCAGTAGTGCAATTGCTGGGTTGTAGGGTCGCTCTATTTTTAACTCTCTGAGGAACCTCCACACAGTTTTCCAGAGTGGCTGTACCAGTTCACATTCCCACCAACAGTGCCCTTCCTTTTTTTTTTAGTGGGGCCTCTCCATATGTAATATATAAATAAATGAATATTTAATATCAGATATTCACAAGGGTTTTATAGAAAAAAAAGCAAAAAAAAAAAAAAAAGTAGGGTAAGGGGACAGCGTGGGATAGGGGTGGAGATTGGGTACTACTTGAATCAAGTTGTCCAGATCAACTTGGATCAATGTAGAAATCCAGAATCTCAAGCTCCACCCCAGATGTCCAGAATCAGACTCTCCAGTATAACAAGATCTCCAGATAATGACTATGCATATGGAAGTTTGAGATTCCCTGGTCTAGCTAATTCCTACTCATGGTCACTTTGAATGTGATTTCCTTCCAGAAGTTTTTACCTTTATTCTTTCTAGTCCACACTGAATGCCTTTCTCTGGTCTTCCATTCTCCTGTTTCCCTCCATTTTTTTTTCTACATTAATAGTTTGGTGGATTCTTCTGTTACTCCTGTCAGGAGATATGCACTGCTGTCTCACAATACACAGCACAGAGCCTGGCAATACGTAATAGGTGCTAGGTAAGTGTTTCTTTACAAATGACTGAATGAGTGCACCAAATAAAAGTATGTGTGTGCAGGAAAAAGAATTAAAAAATCTGCTTAAGATAATCAGTTTATATAAGATACTAATAATCCATATTAAAGACCCTTACATTTTATTTATTTTAGTGAAATCTTATCAGCAAGCTATTTTGACATGACACTGTGACTTTTCTTTTCCTACCTCTCTGATTTTAAAATCTTCTCTTCTGTGCTTTAAAGGTTTTTCAAATGTGAACTCTTGGCACCTTCGTTTCCGCTGGTCTGGGGATGCTCCCTCAGAACTCCTGAGGAAGTTCAGAAACTATGAAATATGAAAAGTGCCTGCTCAATAGGAGAGAGAGAGAAAGCAAGACCATCTTCTGTGCTGCCAGCAAGTCTTTAAGTCTTAACAATGTTATATTTCTCTGTCATGTTTGTGAATCAGTACCGATTGATTCCTCCATCCTTGAACCCATTCTATCACAATGTGTTTTATGAATGAGAAAAATTTCAGACTAGTTTCTTTCAATATTTGAATGAATTAAGGCTGTTAGATCCAAAGTAGCTTGTATGGTATGTATTTTCCTATTAGTGTTATTTATAGAATTCCATTTAAAAAAACTCTCTCTGTATTTAAATAATTCTTAAATATACTGTAATCTCTCAGTGCTGGATGTACAAGAAATATTTTCTGACTTTTGACTTAAAATGAAATGTGAGGGGCACCTGTGTGGATCTGTCAGTTAAGCATCTGCCTTCAGCTTAGGTCATGATCGCAGGGTCCTGGGATTGAGCTCTGCATTGGGTTCCCTGCTCAGCAGAGAGCCTGCTTCTCCCTCTTCCTCTGCTCCTCCCTCTGCTTGTGCTCTGTCAAATAAATAAATAAAATCTTAAAAAAAAATGAAATGTGAAATTACTTGTCTAAATCCCATAGAGTAAAATAAATAATTTCCCAAATTTCATGATAAACTTAAAAATTAACTGTATTTTGAAAATAATTTCATTAGATATTTCTATTTTAATTTTAATAATCATAAATTGAAAAGGTTATTATTTATTTGAGAAAATATGTTTTTATAAGATTTCTTTTGTTATATATAGCAAGTGATGTGTTTATAAACTATGTTCTCACAGTGAGAACATACTGCTAGGTTGAAGTTATTGATGGTTGTGTGTAGTCTGTGGTTATTTTTTAGTTTGCAAACAAGTGAATGAAAAATTAAGAAGAAAAACAATTTTATTTTATTCATTCATTTTTTAAAGACATTATTTATTTGAGAGAGGGAGCGAGAGCTTACAAGCAAGGGGGAGAGGCTACAGGAGAATGAGAAGCAGAAGCATGCTCCCTGAGGCAGGACTTGATCATGACCTGAACCAAAGGCAGACGTTCAACTGACTGAGCCACCCAGGTACCCCAAAGAAAAATAATATTAGAGCAGGGGTTTCTTAGTGACAGAGTTTTCACTGGTGTATATAGCAAAATGAGAAAAAAAAAAGAATATGGGAACTTTTTTTTAAAGCTACATTGCAGTGGTTTAGCGCCACCTGCAGCCCAGGGCGTGATCCTGGAGACCCTGGATCGAGTCCCACGTCAGGCTCTCTGCGTGGAGCCTGCTTCTCCCTCTGCCTGTATCTCTGCCTCTCTCTGTGTGTCTCTATGAATAAATAGATAAAATCTTTAAAAAAAAATAAAGCTACATTATTAGAACTTATGTCCTTTGTGGTTTAAAATGTGCTTCCTTTTATGAAATAGTATCATGGTAGATTGAGTTAATTTGCAAGGGCTGCCATAACAAAATATATAGATGGAGTGGTTTAAACAGTGCTTCTAACAGTTCTGGTGGCTAGAAGTACAAGATCAAGGTATCTGCAGGTTTGTTTTTTTTCTCAGACCTTTCTTCTCGGCTTGCTGTCTTTTTCAGTGTGTCTTCACATGACTTTTCTGTGTGCACATACATCCCTGGTACTTCTGCTTCCTCTATGAGGATGCCAGTTATATTGGATTAAAGCCCCACTCTATCAGCTTCCTTTTAACATATTCACCTCTTTAAAACCTTATCTCCAAATAAGGTTACATTCTAAGGTAAGGGGGATTAGGAGTTCAACATATGAGTTTTGGAGGAATACAATTTAGTCCATAACATAGACGAAAACTTTTTTTCTTTTGGATGAAAACTTAAACAAAACAAAACAAAACAAATACAACCTTGTGTTGGTTCCTTAAATTTTATTTGAATTTTTACCCTTTTGTCAAATCCAAAAAATCAGGGCCAGCTGTTTAGAGAATCATTTCTATTAACATTTTTACTGCCTCAGTAAAATTTGATTTGGCATTGTTACAGATCTGCAAATTTTACTTCAAAAATAGAAATGAAGTATTTTTTAAGGTTTTTTTTTTTTGTAGTTTTATTGGAAAACAAAGTGTTTATTCAAAGAACATTAAAAGACTAAGGGTCAGGGGCACCTGGGTGGCTCAGTCAGTTAAGCATTTGACCCTTGGTTTCAGCTCAGGTCATGATCTCAGGGTTGTGAGATTGAACCCTGAGTCAGGCTCCGCACTGGATATGGAACCTGCTTAGGATTAAGCAGGTTTTTTTTTTTTTTTTTTTTGCCCTCTCCTTCTGCTCTGCGCTCCACCCGAAAGACTAAGGACCTGTGTAGGAGGTGGCATGAGGAGGAATGAATCTCAAGCTCAGCCAAGCTGGCCATGGAGCTCTCCTCCACAGAATTAGTGTCTCAGGGGAGGCCTGGTTGGGGACCCCTGGGTCTGGTAGAAGGTCAGGAAGCAGTCAGAGAACATCAGGCCACAATGCATTGCTGGGGCCAGGGGTGGTGGTTGGCCTCTACAGCCTTAGCAGCTCACCAGATATGTCCCTGTGGTGAAAAATATAGCGTGTTAAGTCAATAAAATGAGCTTTTGGACTACAATTGCCTGTCATAGGTCTGTATGGCTTAGGTGGGCCCTCAAATAAATACTAGATAAGAGATCAAATAAGAGAATTTTTGAATCTAAGAATCAGGGTATTCATTTTTTTCCTTTTTTTCCACCAGACTGATTTATAGCATTGATGACTTTTAGTGCTTGTCAAGGGGAAAATCACCCCTACTCCTACAGTCCACTTTGTTTTTATTACAGTTGCATTTTCCCAGTTATTGACAAGATCGAGACCAGCTCTTGTTTACTTTTCTCTCCCGTGATGGCCTGAAACCTCCAATAAGAAATGGGAAATAGCTCTTCTTGGATGTGGGTTTATGATGGGTCACAATTGACATAAAACTTTTTTTTTAATTTATTTATTTATGATAGTCAGAGAGAGGGGCAGAGACATAGGCAGAGGGAGAAGCAGGCTCCATGCACCGGGAGCCTGACG
Source organism: Nyctereutes procyonoides (assembly GCF_905146905.1). Lineage (NCBI taxonomy): Eukaryota > Metazoa > Chordata > Mammalia > Carnivora > Canidae > Nyctereutes > Nyctereutes procyonoides. The sequence goes on from NW_026575046.1 coordinate 69,083,363, forward strand.
TGGGATTCGATCCCAGGTCTCCAGGATCGCGCCCTGGGCCAAAGGCAGGTGCTAAACCGCTGCACCACCCAGGGATCCCGACATAAAACTTTATATACTTGATCCAACATAACTTAGTAGGAGGCCTTTTATTCTTAAACACTTACATACTTTCCTCAACTCAAAGTTTATAAAGTGAGGGAACTGTGCTTTGATAATATAGTTTTTCTCTTTGAAGGAAAAATAAGGTGAAAACTGGACAAGTTTTCTTCAATAATTTGTTTGAATTCTCCAGTGTGTCTAGCATGACCACAGTCAGATGTATATATAACAGCATATTTTCAAAGCCATTTATTTTTGGATTATGACAACTTCATGGCCTAGCAAACTGGTTAAAAGATAGTTTTACATTAAATTTATTAAATTCTTAGGCCATCTCTCTCTCTCTCTCTCTCTCTCTTTTTTAAGATTTTATGTATTTATTCATGAGATCCATACAGAGAGAGAGGCAGAAACATAGGCAGAGGGAGAAGCAGGCTCCTTGGAAGAAGCCTGATGCGGGACTCAATCCCAGGACCCTGGGATCACAATCTGAGCCAAAGGCAGATGCTCAGCTACTGAGCCACCGAGGTGCCCCTACATTTTTTTTTTCCCAATCACAAATAACTCTGTAATGAATAGCTTTGTACTTAGTATTTCTCGCATGTGAAGTACACCTGTAGGGTAAAAAGCGAGCACTGGAATGGATCAAAGAATAAGTAGATATATTTAGAATTTGATTATCATGTTCTTAAACAAACAACTGATGCAATTTGTCAAGTTTCTTAGGGCCATTGGATTGGAAAACCCAGAAAACAGTGTTTGTTCATTGGGATTGCTGCCTACAGTTTCGTTTTGTTTTGTTTTTTAATCTAGGCCACAATTGTTGAGTGGCTCAGCTTGAAGCATTCTGCTTATAGAACAGTGCACCCATCACCTCCCCAAGCCCCTGCTATCAGGGGGTGACCAACATATAAAGCAGTAAGAAAACCAGAGTATACTTTTCTTCCAGTAACTTCTCACGGAGCCAGAGAGAGAACAGAGTATTTTTTTGGTGTTATGGCTCCCTGCCTTCTGGGCGTCCTGAAATGTTGAAATATAATTCTGAAATATTTTGCTCCTTTAAGTATTGGAGCAACAGGGAACTCAACAGAGCAACTCTGGAAAATCTAGACAGAATTCGCAATTTCCTGTGATCCCAAATAGTTTCCAGTCCTGAATGGCTGTATCCCAGCCTGTCAAAAGTATGCCCCTTGATGAGCAAATTAGAAATGCAAAAAAAAAAAAAAAAAAAAAAAAAAAAAAAACCACTTGTAGACACTTCTTATAAAGATCGAGCTGGCTCAGGGGAAGATAACATTGTTTCCCTACTTATGAATTTTCATATCATTTCTGTGCCCAGATCTGATGGTGGTTACAAGATCAATCACAGCAGCAAGTGCCGATGACTAATGCAGTTATTGAGAGGGGTCTTTAATTTCCTGGAGGCAAACACCATTACCCGCCACCTCCACATCCTGGACGAGGAGATGCCAGGACCACTGGGGAGTCAGTGATGGAAGAAATTATAAAACTGATGCAATTACTGAGAAAATGATGAAATGTGTCACAATGAAAGGCTTCAGTTCCCTTCAATTTCAGGTTTTGTGATATGCATCAGTATGGCTGTGTCTTCAGCATTATTACTTCTCAGCTGCCTGTGTCGTCTCACCTTCCTTGAGGCAGAATATTTTGTAGCAGGCAGCTCCTTCTCGTCCTTTCTCCTCCCATCCAGGCTCTTTCATTTCTTCCAATGTCTTTGCTTTGACAATTTCTTGTATTAATTAGCTGTTTGGTGAGAATGTTTTCATAGTGGAATCTAGGCTAGGTTTTATGGAGAACTAGATATTTCTCTTGTTCTAACCTGTGGAATTTAGGGAAAATCACTTGAGCTCTCTGATCCACTTTCTTTTACCTGTGGCTGAAAATATGAATCTCTCCATATTTGTAGAACCCGGGATCTCTGCCCAGGACCAGGGGGCCAGGACAGTGTGGAAGTGAGGAGGAGTATGTGGTGCAAAAGTCACGGACTAGTGAGGACCAGGAAGGCAGAGAAGAGGATGTGTAGAAGAGGATGTGTCTTCTCCATCCTTCTTTCTTTTTTTTTTTAAGATTTAAAAAAAAAATTCATTTGAGAGAGATAGAGCACAAGCAGGAGGGAGTGGCAGAGGGGGAGGGAGAAGCAGACTCCTCCCTGAGCCGGGAGCCCAATGCAAGACTCGATTCCAGGATTCTAGGATCGTGACCTGAGCCTAAGGCAGCCGCTTAACCAACTGAGCCACCCAGGTGCCCCTTCCTTCCTTCCTTCCTTCCTTCCTTCCTTCCTTCCTTCCTTCCTTCCTTCCTTCCTTCCTCTTTCTTTCTTTCTTTCTTTCTTTCTTTCTTTCTTTCTTTCTTTCTTTCTTTCTTCCTTCCTTCCTTCCTTCCTTCCTTCCTCTTTCTTTCTTTCTTTCTTTCTTTCTTTCTTTCTTTCTTTCTTTCTTTCTTTCTTTCTTTCTTTCTTTCTTTCTTTCTTCTTTCTTTCTTTCTTTCTTTCTTTCTTTCTTTCTTTCTTTCTTCCTTCCTTCCTTCCTTCCTCTTTCTTTCTTTCTTTCTTTCTTTCTTTCTTTCTTTCTTTCTTTCTTTCTTCTTTCTTTCTTTCTTCCTTCCTTCCTTCCTTCCTTCCTTCCTTCCTTCCTTCCTTCCTCTTTCTTTCTTTCTTTCTTTCTTTCTTTCTTTCTTTCTTTCTTTCTTTCTTTCTTTCCTTCCTTCCTTCCTTCCTTCCTTCCTTCCTTCCTTCCTTCTTTCTTTTTCTTTCTTTCTTTCTTTCTTTCTTTCTTTCTTTCTTCTTTCTTTCTTTCTTTCTTTCTTTCTTTCTTTCTTTCTTTCTTTCTTTCTTTCTTCTTTCTTTCTTTCTCTTTCAGATTTTATTTATTCATGAGAGACACACACACACAGAGAGAGAGAGGCAGAGACACAGGCAGAGGGAGAAGCAGGCTCCATGCAGGGAGCCTGACGTGGGACTCCCTCCTGGTGGCGCTAAACCGCTGAGCCACTTGGGCTGCCCCTCCATCTTTCTTTCTAATATTATTCCTTCCTTACTGTTCTTTTAAGTAAAAAGGCAGAGATAAAAAGGGAGAGATTACAGTTAAGTAGGTGTATCACTGCATATACCAGCTCCACACACCTCAGTTATCTTTCTACATTCAGCTAAATTTCTTTTTTTTTTTTTTATAAATTAATTTTTATTGGTGTTCAATTTACCAACATACAGAATAACACCCAGTGCTCATCCCGTCAAGTGTCCCCCTCAGTGCCCGTCACCCATTCACCCCCACCCCCCGCCCTCCTCCCCCTCCACCACCCCTAGTTCATTTCCCAGAGTTAGAAGTCTTTATGTTCTGTCTCCCTTTCTGATATTTCTCACACATTTCTTCTCCCTTCCCTTATATTCCCTTTCACTATTATTCATATTCCCCAAATGAATGAGAACATACACTGTCCTTCTCCGGTTACTGTGGCCAAGTTCAAAAAGGGTGTTGCCTGAGTTCTCCTCTGGGATTTTGATGGAATCTTGTCTCACATTTAGATCTTTCATCTATTTTGAGTTTATCTTTGTGTATGGTGCAAGAGAGTGGTCCAGTTTCATTCTTCTGCATGTGGATGTCCAATTTTCCCAGCACCATTTATTGAAGAGACTGTCTTTCTTCCAGTGGATCGTCTTTCCTCCTTTATCGTATATTAGTTGACCATAAAGTTCAGGGTCCACTTCTGGGTTCTCTATTCTGTTCCATTGATCTATGTGTCTGTTTTTGTGCCAGTACCACACTGTCTTGTTGAACACAGCTTTGTAGTACAACCTGAAATCTGGCATTGTGATGCCCCCAGATACGGTTTTCTTTTTTAAAATTCCCCTGGCTGTTTGGGGTTTTTTCTGATTCCACACAAATCTTAAAATAATTTGTTCTAAGTCTCTGAAGAAAGTCCATGGTATTTTGATAGGGATTGCATTATACGTGTAAATTGCCCTGGGTAACATTGACATTTTCACAATATTAATTCTGCCAATCCATGAGCATGGAATATTTTTCCATCTCTTTGTGTCTTCCTCAATTTCTTTCAGAAGTGTTCTATAGTTTTTAGGGTATTTTTTGAGAACCATTTGAATGGTAAATGGTTCTCTAACCTTTTATTTTCAGGTTGTAGGTGTCCTTCTGTCTAAAATGAGTCTCTTGTAGACAGCAAATAGATGGGTCCTGCTTTTTTATCCAGTCTGAAACCCTGCGCCTTTTGATGGGGTCATTAAGCCCATTCACGTTCAGAGTTACTATTGACAGATATGAGTTTAGTGTCATCATGATATCTATTTAGTCCTTGTTTTTGTGGATTGTTCCACTGAACTTCTTCTTAAAGGGGAGTTTTAAGAGTCCCCCTTAAAATTTCTTGCAGAGCTGGTTTGGAGGTCACATATTCTTTCAGTTCCTGCCTGTCTTGGAAGCTCTTTATCTCTCCTTCCATTTTGAATGAGAGCCTTGCTGGATAAAGTATTCTTGGTTGCATGTTCTTCTCATTTAGGACCCTGAATATATCCTGCCAGCCCTTTCTGGCCTGCCAGGTCTCTGTGGAGAGGTCTGCTGTTACCCTAATATTCCTCCCCATGAAAGTCAGGGACTTCTTGTCTCTTGCTGCTTTAAGGATCTTCTCTTTATCTTTGGAATTTGCAAGCTTCACTATTAGATGTCGAGGTGTTGAACGGTTTTTATTGATTTTAGGGGGCGATCTCTCTATTTCCTGGATCTGAATGCCAGTTTCCCTTCCCAGATTGGGAAAGTTTTCAGCTAGGATTTGTTCAAATACATATTCTGGCCCTCTGTCCCTTTCGGCGCCCTCGGGAACCCCAATTAAACGTAGGTTTTTCCTCCTTAGAGTGTCATTTATTTGCCTTAATCTGTCTTCATGGTTCTTTAATTGTTTATCTCTTTTTTCCTCAGTTTCCCTCCTTGCCATCAACTTGTCTTCTATGTCACTCACTCGTTCTTCCACCTCGTTAACCCTCGTCGTTAGGACTTCTAGTTTGGATTGCATCTCATTCAATTGATTTTTAATTTCTGCCTGATTGGATCTAAATTCTGCAGTCATGAAGTCTCGTGAGTCCTTAATGCTTTTTTCTAGAGCCACCAGTAGCTGTAGAATAGTGCTTCTGAATTGGCTTTCTGACATTGAAGTGTAATCCAGATTTTGTAACTCTGTGGGAGAGAGGGCTGTTTCTGATTCTTTCTTTTGAGGTGAGGTTTTCCTTCTAGTCATTTTGCTCAGTGCAGAGTGGCCAAAAACAAGTTGTATTGGAACACGGGGGGGTATCACTGGTCCGTCTAGCTGGTCTTCTGGGGGAGGGGCCTGCTGTGCTGATTCTCAGGTGTTAGCACTTGGGGGAGCTGCTCTGCCCCTGCCTGCTGCAGGGCTCAGCGGGGGTTGTTCACCCCGTGGGGCCCCGGGAGGATCAGCCGCAGTTGCTATGGCAACTCTGGAAGCCTGGATTCAGCCTCCGCAGGAACAACGGGGCTCGGGGCTCTCGGTTCTCCGTCTGCAGGGCCTGGAGGCTCCGGGGCGGGGCCGCTGATCTGCTCAGCTCGGGGCAGGAGCGTGGGGCAGGAGCGTCCTCGCTGTCCTGGGCCCTCCCGGCCTCTGCCTGTCCCAGGGGGAGGCGGGATCCTGGGCTGTGTCCCGGCGCCCTGTGCTCCGGGGCCTGCGCTGTTGGATTCGCGCTCCCGCCCCGCAGCCCCCTCCGCGGAGCCCCCGCTCGAGCCCCTCCGAGCTGCTCCGGTCGGTCCCGCCGTGCGCGCTGCAGCCCTTAGGGAGCTCGGAGCACTCTCCTGCGCTCGCAGGTGTCTGTTAGTGTCCCCGGGAGCCCGAGGGCATCCCCGCTCTCCTGGGTCCTGCTCCAACTCCCTGCGAGCCCCTTTCCGCCCGCCCGGGAAGGTTGGTGCAGCTCCTGCTCCTCCGGGACGGGGCTCTCCTGTCCTGGGGACACTCGCCCCGGCCTCAGCCCGGCTCCTCGCGGTGCCCCTCCCCCTCCGAGGCCTTTTGTTTCTTTATTTCTTTTTCCCCGTCTTCCTACCTTGATAGATGCGCGAACTTCTCACTGTAGCATTCCAGCTGGTCTCTCTTTACATCTCAGGCCGAATTCGTAGATTTTCAGGATGATTTGAAGGTTATCTAGGTAATTTGGTGGGGACAGGTGATTTGGGGACCCTGCTCTTCCGCCATCTTGCCCCTCCCTCCTCTACATTCAGCTAAATTTCATGCCATTCTTGATACCATTGCACCTCTGAAGACAACGCTGATATGTCTTCAGAGGAGAGTATGTTACACATTCTTATATTTAATATATTAAATACTTGCCAGCTCCTTAGAGTCTTAATAATAATAATAATAATAATAATAATAATAATAATAATAGTAGTAGTAGTAGTGATTCCCACCTTTGACAGTATCCAGAGCCTTTTCTTATGATTCTTGTTTGAATTTCACAACTAACCTCATTTTCTTGAGGAAATTGTAGCTTTTGCTACATTCTAAAAACTGCAATAGAATGGAAAACATTATTGTATTTTTTTTCTGAAGCTGTTGGTTTTCAATCTTGAAGTCAGCTGGGAAACATGAAGTCAACTGGATCTAATGCCTAGGTCCTATCCTGGAGGTTTGGATTTAATTGGTCTGGGCATGCCTTCAGCATTGGGATTTGATAACTCCAAGTAATGCTCAAGTGCAGGTAAAGTTGAGAGCCATGATAGCTTAAACACATACAGATTAGAGGTGAAATGGTTAATGTGTTGATAGCTCTACCCATATATAGGACACTGTAGCTCTCCCTTCCATGCCCCTAGTTAGTTCTGGAGCTCCCCATGATGCCAAGGGCACTCCATTTGGGCTCCCAAACAGATCTGTGATTACAGCCATCTTTCCACCTCCCCTAGGCTCTCTTGTCTTCATCTTCGCCCACCAGGCTCTGAGCACCTGCCAACAGAAAGAAAGTTCTCCTGCAGAGCCTGCAGTTTACCTTCTCACTAGGTTTGTCTAGAAGTCTTCTAGCACCTGGGACTCACCCCCAAACCAAGTTGTCACAGATCTTGATTCACCCACCTAACGTGGAGCACAGACCTAGCTCCCTCACCAGTCCTTCTCCTTTCTCACATTGGCTCATCCAAATGCTTTTCTTCCCCCACTTGTGGAAAAAGGATCATGTGGGCAGAGGAGGACAGATTCTGTCAGGGATGGGGGATGTGGAGAGGGGAGAGTGATGTGTCTCCACCAGTAGCAGCCAGCAAAAATGCTCAGTTTTAGAAATTCCATCAGTGCTTAAACAATCAAAATGTGGGACTGAAAAATTTAAAAAGAAATGCTGATACAAGAAAAAAAGCTGATGTGAAGGTTGTTCACAGATAATACTCAGAGATGTGATTGGCTATGTGGCCCAAGGCAGGTCCTTCACTTTTATTTCTTCGAGCCTATTTCCTCCTTTGTAAAATGAGGAAATATAAACCTCATTGTATGCAGGAAATGAAATGAACCCAGGAAAATTATGAACCCAAACCAGACTGTTCTGGTTTTAATTCTTCTCTTCTGGTCTAAAGTCAAGGAATCAGGGAGTCTATGCATCAAGGCAAGGACACTACACTGGCAGACATTCATGGTGACATCATTCTTGGTGAAATATGTGGTTAAGATGGTGGCTCTGGAGACACCACTTAACCATCAGTATAACCTTGGACAAGTCAGGGACTCCTGGGTGGCTCAGCAGCTCAGGGCATGATCCTGGGTTCTGGGGATTGAGTTCCGCATTGGGCTCCCCGTGGGGAGTCTGCTTCTCCCTCTGCTTGTGTCTCTGCCTCTCTGTCTCTGTGTCTCTCATGAATAAATAATAAAATCCTTAAACAAAACAAAACAAAACCTTGGACAAGTTCACTGTCTTCCGTGTGTCTCTTCCTCATCAGTAAAATGGGATAGTAGCTACCTTGATGTAGGACACAAATATTAACTATTAAAAATATTAACTAATAACAGTAGCAATTGGGAAAGAAAATCAGAGTGACTAAAACTTTTTTCCCAACACCTTCCCAATCTCTAGAGTGGTGCTTCAACATCACTCAGGAACTTGATACAAATGTACATTACTGGACCCCACCTCAGATCTATTGAATCAGAACCTATGAGGGATAAGGCCCAGGAAGCTGTTTGGAAACCTTCTGAAATTTCCACAGGATCTGTGGATGCTAAAGTTTGAGCAATACCATTTTAGAATTTTGCGCCCCAAAGGGTGGTCTAAAGCCCAGAATCATCAACATCACCTGGGAACATAGACATGAAGAATCTTGTGCCCCATTCTGGATATGCTAAATTATAACCTGTGTTTTAACAAGATCTCCAGGTATTTCTATGCATGGTAAATCTTGAGAAGCATTGTCCTAGCACTGCATCTCTAATACAGTAGCTATTAGCCTTATGTGGCTATTAAAATTAAAATTAGAGGTGTCTGGGTGGCTCAGTTGGCTGGGCATTTACCTTCAGCTCAGGTCATGATTGCACTGTCCTGGAATGAAGTGCAATTGGGCTCTCTGCTCAGCAGGGAGACTGCTTCTCCCTCTGCCCCTCACCGCATCCGTGTTCTCTCTGTCTCTTAAATAAATAAATACAATATTTTTTTAAAATTAAAATTAAATTAGTTAAAATGAAATAATATTAGAAATACAGTTCATCAATCACATTAGCCATACTTCAAGTGCTCAAGTGCCATATGTGGCTAGTGGTTACTGTATTGGACAGTATAGATTACAGAACATTTCTATCATCTCAGAAAGTTCTATTGGATAGTGCATCTCTAGAGCAATAATAATAATGGCTATTATTTTTAAAAGATTTCATTTATTTATTCATGAGAGACACACAGGCAGAGACATAGGCAGAGGGAGAAGCAGGCTCCTCTCAGGGAGCCCGATGTGGGACTCGTTCCTGGGACTCCAGGAACACACCTTGGGCCAAAGACAGACGCTCAACCACTGAGCCACCCAGACATCCCTCTAGAATAATTATTACTGTATTTTTTTTTTTTTTGTAGCCACAGAGCATCTAGATGGAGCACATTGCCTGAGATAAGGGTGACAAACTAATGTTTAAAAGAGTCAGACAGGGCATCTGGGGGGTTCAGTTGGTTAAGCGTTTGCTTTTGGCTCAGGTCATGATCCCAGGGTCCTAGGATCGAGTCCTGGATTGAGCTCCCTGCTCAGTGGGGTGCCTGCTTCTCCCTCTCCCTCTGCTTGCTGCTCTGCCTACTTGTGTTCTCTCTCTCTCTCTGTCAAATAAATTAAATAAATAAGTAAATAAATAAGTAAATAAATAAATAAATAAATAATTTAAAAAAAGGGCCAGGCAGGTGAAGTAAATAATGAAGTATGTCATATGTAAGAGAGCAATGAGCACTAGCACAATGGCAAGTGGCCAGTGAGACTCAGCCTCCATGCTGGGGCTACTGTGGGGAGTACTGGGCTCTGTGTAAACTGGGAAAGCATGTTCACATCCAGCCAATGGGTACCATGGTTAGGCCCTGGCTACACTAGACAGTTTTATTTTCAAGAATATAGAATTCTGGATTTTTATGTGTCTTAAATTTTGATTACTAAACAGCTGATTCAGCATTATTGAACATCTGATTTGACCTTGGTGTTGTGGTTCTGGTTTGCCCAGATCAACTGTTTTCCTTGTGTATTTCCTCCTTTCTTGTCACTATTTCTTATTTCTTCTCTTTTTTCGATTTATCTTTGTTTTTCCTTCCCTTTTGTTCTTTTCTTTCTTGTCCTCTAATTTTTCTTTCACTCTGTAAGCATTTGTTGAATGCTCTGTGCCGGGGACTGAGGGTACAAAGATAAGCAACATTGCTCCTCTGCCTCAGAGAGTCCACAGCTTGGTGGGACACTCAGACATGAATTAAGGTAATGATAGTATAATTTGTGGGGTGCTCTAGTAGAGGTGTGTCCGAAGCCCTATGGAATGGTATATAAGGAGTTGAATCAACTTTGAGGGGGGGAAAGGTCAGAGAGGTTGTCACACATATATGGATATTTGAGATGGGGTTTAAAGGATGTGCAGGAGTTCTCCAGGCTGAAGAGCTGGGATAGGAGTGAGAGAGAGTAGTGTGAGGAATAGGTTAGAGACCTGACAATGCTTGTTGTGTTTGGAAGGAGAAAACTTCTGGATAGCTTACGTATAAGGTATAAAAAGTTATTTATCAGACCTCCTTGTTCTCATACTCTGTCTGGTAGCCACTTCCCACCACTATTTGGGCCACTTTCCTCTATCCCCAGGCTCCTCTTGCCTAGTCTTGTGTCCCCTGGATCTAAATCTTCTTCTAGAATCTCTTCCTACTCCCCATTGTCTTTTCATTCCCTCTTCTCCCCTGCTTAGATCTCCCTCCATCCACTTAAAATTCAGAGTTCTCTTTTTATATTCAAAATCACCCAGTGCTCAACCAACCAGAGGGAGAATAAAGATGCTGAGATTGTTAACCCACTTCCTAGGAAGATAGTTTAAACATCAATGACTCAGAACCTTACTTGGATCCTGATTCAAACTTAGGGTTAAAGAAAACTGAGACGATTTGTGAAAGGATTAGAAATTTGAACACTAACTGGATATTAATAATTCACATTTTTAGATATGATAATGATATTTTGGTTATATTAAAATAAATCCTTATTTTTAGAGGTGCATCAGATATTTATGGATGAAATGCTAAGAAGTCTGAGATTTGCTTGAAAATAACCTAGGGGAAAAAAAAAGAAAATAACCTAGGAAGGGAGGGAGTGGATGAGGTACAGATGAAATATGATTGGCTGTGTACTTAAAATTGTTGAACCCAGGTAGTAGGTACATGGGGTTTCTTTATGCTAGACTCTATTTCTTAATATATTTGCATATGTATTATGTTTGAAATACTCTATGTTATTGGTTGAATTGAGTCCTTAAAAAGGTATGTTAAAGTCATAACTCCTAGAATCTCTGAGTGAGACCTCATTTGGAAAATAGGGACTTTCCACATGAAATCAAGCAAAAATGAGGTCATTATTCCTAATGCAATATGACTGGCATGTCTTTATAAGAAGGGGGAAACTTATATGGCCAACTAATATTTGACAAGAAAGCTGTGAATACTCAATAGGAAAAGGATTGTTTCTTAGTAAATGGTGTTGGGAAAACTGGATGACTGCATGCAGAAGAATGAAATGGGATCTCTGTCTTATATCACTCACAAAAATGAACTTGAAATTAATTACAGATTTGAACGTAAGACTTTCAACTGTGAAACTTCTGAAAGAAAATATGGGAAAGAAACTCCTTAACATTGATCTTGGCAATTATTTTTTGGATAGGACACTAATCACAAACAACAGAACCAAAAATAGTAACTGGGACTATGTCAAACTAAAAAGCTTCTGCTCAGCAAAAGAATCAATAAGATGAAAACAGGGGATCCCTGGGTGGCGCAGTGGTTTGGTGCCTGCCTTTGGCCCAGGGCGCGATCCTGGAGACCCGGGATCGAATCCCACGTCAGGCTCCCGGTGCATGGAGCCTGCTTCTCCCTCTGCCTGTGTCTCTGCCTCTCTCTCTCTCACTGTGTGCCTATCATAAATAAATAAACATTAAAAAAAAAATAAAAAAAATAAGATGAAAACATAACCTGTAGGATGGGAGAAAATATTTGCAAGGCAATTCCTGATAATGAGTTAATATTCAAAATATGTAAAGAACTCCTATAACTTCAAAAATCCAAATAGGGACACCTGGGTGACTCAGCAGTTGAGTATCTGCCTTCGGCTCAGGTATGATCCTGGGGTCCTGGGATCGAGTCCCACATCAGGCTCCCTGCATGGAGCCTGCTTCTCCCTCTGCCTGTGTCTCTGCCTCTCTCTCTGTCTGTCATGAATAGATAAATAAAATCTTAAAAACAAAACAAAAACAAAAACCCAAATAATTCTGCTAAAAATGGGCAGGGGAACTGAATAGACAATTTTTCAAATAAGACATACAAATGGCCAACAGGTTAACACAAGACAGTATGCAGCATCACTAATCATTAGGGAAATACAAATTAAAACAACAATAAGCTATCACCTCACACCTGTTAGAATGGCTATTATAAAAAAGACAAAAGCAATAACAAGATTTGGTGAGGATGTTAAAAAAAAAAAGATTTGGTGAGGATGTGGCTAAAAGGAAACTCTGATGCATTGTTGGGAATGTAAATTGGTACAGCCACTATGGAAAACAGTACAGGGGTTCCTCAAGATATTAGAACTAAAACTACCAGGGTGCTTGAGTGGCTCAGTTAGTTAAATGTCTGACTCTTGATTTTGGCTTAGGTTATGATATCAGGGTTGTGAGATTGAGCCCCAAGTCGGGCTCTGTACTGGGCATGGAGTTTGCTTGGGGTTCTCTCTCTGCAAGCCCCTCCTACCCTGCACACTCACACGCATGCACTTTCTCTCTCTCAAAAAATAAATACAAAATAAATAAAATAAATAAAATAGAACTAACATATAATCCAGCAATCCTGCTACTTCTGGGTGTATATCCAAAGGAAATGGAAACAAGATCTCAAAGAGGTATCTGCACTCCTATATTTATTGTAGCATTATTCACAACAGGCAAGATATGGAAACAACTTGTCTGTCAATAGATGAATGGATAAAGAAGTTATGATACACACACACACATACACACACACAAACACAGAAATATGATTCAGCCATAAAAGTGAAGGAAATCCTGCCGTCTTCAACACATGGATGAAACCTGAGGGTATTATGCTAAGTGAAATAAGTCAGATGAAGAAAGACAAATACTCTATGATATAATCCATATGTGGAATCCAAAAAAGCTGAACTCATAGAAACAGAGTAAGAGAGTGTTTACCAAGGCTGGGGGTGGAGGTGGGGGAAATGGGATGTTGGTCGAAAGGTACAAACTTCCAGTTTGTCTTATATAACTTATATAAGACAAATAAGTTAAAGGGAATCTAATATACCACAAGTAATTATAGTTAATAATACTGTATTGGGACCCCTGGGTGGCTCAGCGTAGAGCCTGGGAGGAACCTGCTTCTCTCTCTGCCCGTGTCTCTGCCTCTCTCTGGGCCTCTCATGAATAAATAAATAAAATCTTAAAAAAATAATACTGTATTGTATACCTGACAGTTGTTAAGAGAGTACATCTTCAAGGTTCTCACCACGAAAAAGAAATGGCAATTATGTGACATGATGGAGGTGTGAGGTAACACCCTGGTCGTAATCATTTTGCAACATATAGGTATATGAAATCAACACATTGTACACCTTAATCTTATGCAATTACATCTCCATAAAGACCAGGGAGGAAGAGGGGAGTTTGGACAGAGATGCATAGGGGGAATGCCACATGACTGGCAGAGGCGGAGACTGGAGCGATGCAGGTACATGCCAAGGAACGCAGAGGACTGACAGCCGATCCCAGAGGTTGGGAAGAGGCAAGGAAGAAGTCTCCTTTCTAAAAAAAAAAAAAAAGAAGAAGTCTCCTTTCTAGTCTTCAGTGGGCGCACGACTCTGCCTATACTTTAATTTCTAGTTTCCAGAACTGTGGGAGAATAATTTTTTTTTAAGACAAGTCACCCAGTTTGTGGTTCTTTGTTATGGAAGTCCTGGGAAATTAATAAAAAATTAAAATAATAAATATCACCCACTTCCCTCTCTTAAACTCTTTTTTCCTTCTCTGCTTCCTCTTCCATCTTCATCTGAATACTTTCACTATGTGTCCACCTTGGGCATGATGCTCAGTTACTCTGAATAAAGAGAACAACTCAGAACTAAAAATCTAAGAGTGTGAGGTTGAGGTGGAAGTAAAGAAGGATGGATTTTCAGAAAACTAGACAAATGCATAAACTACCTCACAAATTTTATGCAGCTTCTTCAGGCCCCCTTGCAGGGCCCCAAATAAACTATGCTTCTCTAGGGGATGATGAGTTCCTTCTTCAGGCCAGAAGACCTATTTTTTGGTCTTGGCTATACCATTATCTAACCCGGAGATATTACTGGGCGAGTTGTAAAATACGACAGACTTATTTTCTTCTCAGTAAAGCAAGGCGGCTGGGTTACTCCAGTAAACCTACCTTCCTTGTTTACCTTACACTGGCTCAGGGGCCCCTTTAGCACCTGAACCAACCTGTTCCTACTCTAGCAGGCATTTATCCCATTTGCCATTGGTTACCATTGGTCACTGCCACAGAACCATGAGCTCCTTGAGGGAGGGACCCTCTTGTTCAGCAGGGATCCCCTCGCTGAACTGCTGGCTTCTCACTTAGTAGATGCTCAACAGAAGTAGCTTGCCACAATATTGCATTTATAGTAAATCTTTCAGAGAGGCTACCGAAGAAGTCATTTGATTGCATGTAACTGTTTTTAACTCTTCTCTGGACTCTGGCCGGTACCTCTCTTCCATATACTATTTGGGGATCAGTGTCTCCCCTCCCAGAGGCTCTATCTCACGGTGCTTGACATTAGTTCTGCACTTGGTACAATGCCCAAAACTGTGTCGAGGATAACGAAAGTGCTTCCCCGGGGTCGACTTTCTGAGTGTGTCAAAAGTTTTGTGCCTTTTAGTGATGAGAGTTAAGCCTTACAATCGGTTTTAGAGAGGAAACAAGAAAGCGACAGAGTACTATCGATGTTTAACAAGGACTTGGAAGAAGGATTTTTCTTTGCTCAAGGGAAGACATCAGAACTACAGATATGCATGTAACAGTTGAAGCCCTGAAGAAAAATGAGCCAGAGGAAGCACTTCAAACGCATGCAGTTTGGTTTTTGCAGTGACTATGGAGTGAGGGCTTTCCTTGGGGGTGATTCCATTTCAGGAACAAGGAGGGTTTCACGATGCAAAGTTGTCAGGTGACAAACGTGTAATCTGATATACAGTGACTTTTGCAGAATGAGACATTAAGACTGGCATTTTGGTGGACTAGTCTTACAAATTGCCTGGCTATTTCTTTACAAGGTGGTTTTTAGGATTGTTTCTATTCTAAACTTCTATGCTTCTTTGAGTGGAATCTTTTCTATTCCACTTCCAAAATAATTCAAACTGTGTTCTACCCAGACTAAAAAGTGTTGGAAAGTATGACAATGAAATGTAAAGAGTTTTCCTCCCAGCAATACATTCGCATGACCCCTAAAAAATGGTTCTTCAAATCTGTAAGGCCAAGTCACCATTCCTCAGATGGCCACAAGATGGCAGCTTTGGGCTAATGTAGGAGAAAGATTCTCCCAAGAAGCATTTGCTAGTTGCCATGATGGTGCAAAAAAGACTAGACCTGGTTGTTTCTTTGCCTCTCCATCTTCACACTGCTTCCAAGTTTTACATAAGGCAGAGTCCTGGCTATCTCTGTTTGTCCCTCAGACCCACCTTCTGCTGTCCTGAGCTGCAGAGGCTGGCCAGTTGCATTTGGTTAATGGGTAGGCCCAGCCAGGGAGCAGAGGGAGGGAGAAGAATGGGGAGATGCGACCGTCCCCTTGCAGGATCACTTTGAACCACTTGTGTCCCCTAAAAGGAGGTCACTGCTCTTCTAGGGCAGCCCTCTTTTCAGAACTTTTCTTCTGGGTTCCAGTGGCTGCTCCTTCCTCTCTTAGGAATGGTGACAGCTCTTCTGTCCCTGTGGGTTCTCTATACCCTCTCCATTCCTTTGTAGATTGTTTACTAAACCCATATAGAAAAAAAGAAAAACCCACGTAGAATTGTCCTAAATTGAGTGTGCCTTCTGCTTCCTGCTGAGATAATGACTGATGCTATATTAATCATGCCTTTTTATTTTCTGCATTTCTGATGCTTTGGCCCATGAGACCTTACTAAACCTCCCTTGGCTAGCCAACTCCTAGAGACAGGAAACAATTCACCTGCTCTTGTGCCTCTTGTAAGTACTATCAGTGTTTAAATCAATCCTGAGCCCACACCCTACCACCTCCTTCCTCAAGCTCTCATACTCAAGGTCACTATTCCCCTGCCCTAATCGCCCCTCCCCGGGACGGGTACCAGATAAAAAGAGACAGCTCCTAGGTTTCAGAGCCTGCAGAAATCATTCAAACTAGCCAATCTTAAACCCACTTTATTTTGAAACCAAAATAAAGACTCTAGCCTGTATTACCCCCTTGCTCCAGACAGGCCCAGTGCCTCCTGCATTGCCTCTGCGGTGTGGCATGCCCTCTCCTCTTGGGAGCTGTGACTAACGGACTTTCCTTTCAGTGGCAATCTTCTGATCTGTTGACTTCCTCATACCTGAATAATAATAAAACCTACATTTTATTTACTTATTTTTTAAAGATGGATTTATTTATTTATTTATTTATTTATTTATTTATTTATTTATTTATTTATTTATTTATTTTTAAGTAGTCTCTACACCCAACATGGGACTCAAACTTACAATCCTGAGATCAAGAGTTACATGGCCCATCGACTGAGCCAGCCAGGCACCCCTAACACCTACATTTTATTTTATTTTTTAACTTAAATTAGTCAGCATATAGTATATCATTAGTTTCAGTTGTAGAGTTCAGTAATTCATCAGTTTCATATAACACCCAGGGCTTATCACATGACATGCCCTCCTTAATGCCCATCACTTGGCTACCCCATCCCTCTACCCACCTCCCCTCCTATGTTTGTTCCTATAGTTAAGAGTCTCTCATGGTTTGTCTCCCTCTCTGATTTCTTTCCATTCCTGTTTCCCTCCCTTCCCCTATGGTCCTTTGCACTATTTCTTATATTCCACATATGAATGAAACCATATATTTGTCTTTCTCTGATTGACTTATTTTGCTCAGCATATACCCTCCAGTTCCATCCACATTGATGTAAATGGTAAGATTTCATCCTTTTTGATGGCTCAGTAATATTCCATTACATATATCCACCACATCTTTTTTTTTATTTATAAATTTATTTTTTATTGGTGTTCAATTTGCCAACATATAGAATAACACCCAGTGCTCATCCCATCAAGTGCCCCCCTCAGTGCCCATCACCCAGTCACCCCCACCACCCGCCCACCTCCCCTTCCACCACCCCTAGTTCATTTCCCAGAGTTAGGAGTCTCTCATGTTCTGTCTCCCTCCCTGATATTTCCCGCTCATTTTTTCTCCTTCCCTCTTTATTCCCTTTCACTATTTTTTATATTCCCCAAATGAATGAGACCATATAATGTTTGTCCCTCTCCGATTGACTTATTTCACTCAGCATAATACCCTCCAGTTCCATCCACATCAAAGCAAATGGTCCACCACATCTTCTTTATCCATTTTTATGTTGATGGACATCTCGGCTCCTTCCACAGTTTGGCTATTGTGAACATTGCTGCTATGAACATTGGGGTGCAGGTGCCCATTTGGAAGCATTTTCATATGCATATGTAGAAGCATAGGGGAAATGCCATATACTTAACTCAAAGAAAGAACACTATGGAAAGCATCTTTCTTTCTTTCTTTCTTTCTTTCTTTCTTTCTTTCTTTCTTTCTTCTTTCTTTCTTTCTTTCTTTCTTCTTTTTCTTTCCTTTTTCTTTCTTCTTTCTTTTTTTCAAAGATTCTTTTATTTATTTATTTTTTATTGGGGAAAGCGTCTTTCAATTGACATCTTCTTTCATGAGATAGAAGCATAAAACCTACATTTTAAAACAGATCCCAGTGTTTTGATACTTTTATTATTTTTATAAAGTGACTAGTGCTCACCGGAATCTGACATTGCAGAAGGGTCAAACTAGGAAATGTTACAGCTGTGTGGTGGGTTTAAGCTGGAAAGATGAGAATCTCTATTTTTCCAGTGGCCAAACATTCCCCCCCACCATGAGAAATTCTCAAATGCTGTAGTAATAATAATAGATAATAAAAAAAAGCGACTAAAAAATTGAAATATGAAGATATGGCCTCAGCAGTAGCAGGCTGGATGTTTTATAGAGACAATGTTGAGAAAAATGGTTAGAGGGATTTTGTTTTTGCTTTTGTTTTTAAATGAAGCTTAAAAAGCATTGGGGGGAAAACAAAGAATAATTTAGAAAGACATCCTACGTGAAGGTGGTATTGATATATTAATATATGTTAGAAAAGAGTGGCTCAGGAAGCATCAATCTGCCCGAGCAGCGGTCATTTTTCAAGCCTGGATGAATGTAAATGAAAATCAAATTGTCACAAGTAGATCTGAACGATATATTGTCTAATTTTCATGGCAAAAAGAAGAACAAGGAAAGTCTGTGAACCCCTTTGCCTGAATTTTAGAAATAAATTCATTTCTAACAAGAATCCACCCTGAAGTCAGTCTTGCAAAGGCGTTGGGACTGTGCCATATTAATGTAAGTACTGAAAAAATCCAAGTCATACATCTCACCCCTGAAGGGTTTGGCAAGTAGAAGCAGTAACTAACTGACAGTGGGTCCCGTGGACCTCCCATCATTCTCTTTCCTTATAAGTAACCTTTGTCATTATACAGTGAAGGTTGCAGACCTGCATTCCTTGTAATTCAGACTTTGCTGCCCTTCTTTATGGCCAAAGGCAGTGAATTCTACACCCTAAGAGCATTTGCGTAAGCAGAGGCTGTGGTCACAGGAATTATTACTGAAGCATCTTGAACTGTTAATAAAAATTCTATGAAGTCCAGTAGTTTCTAGAATATGGAGATAAGGACAGAGAGAGGAGACAGGAAGAGGAAGAAAAGAGTTTCCAAGAACTCACTCATTTGAGATGATACAAGGTCAATGAGCACTTTCACTTTTGCCCCTTCCTTTTTCCAGGAAATAGAATAGATTAGCAGAGAGGAGAGCTTCTTCTTTCTTTCTAGGGCATTTGTTTGTACTATACTTTTATTTATTATCCTTTTCAGTTTTATTGAGGTTAGCCTATGTTTTTAGTGATCACAGTGGTCGACCACTGTGATTTCTTGTGCCCAATTCCTGATACCTGCACAAAAGGCCTGACTCCTTTCTCTCAATTCTGCATGACGGTAGATGACTGGGACTAAGATCCCTGCTTTAGAAAATGTCATGGATACAAGATTTTCTTTGAAACATTTTTTTCTCGTAAAATCAAAAGATTGGAAATATTTTTAATTATCATAAATAGGGATTTGATTGGCAGAATTAATATTGTGAAAATGTCAATGTTACCCAGGGCAATTTACACGTTTAATGCAATCCCTATCAAAATACCATGGAATTTCTTCAGAGAGTTAGAACAAATTATTTTAAGATTTGTGTGGAATCAGAAAAGACCCCGAATAGCCAGGGGAATTTTAAAAAAGAAAACCATAGCTGGGGGCATCACAATGCCAGATTTCAGGTTGTACTACAAAGCTGTGGTCATCAAGACAGTGTGGTACTGGCACAAAAACAGACACATAGATCAATGGAACAGAATAGAGAACCCAGAATTGGACCCTGAACTTTATGGTCAACTAATATTCGATAAAGGAGGAAAGATGATCCACTGGAAGAAAGACAGTCTCTTCAATAAATGGTGCTGGGAAAATTGGACATCCACATGCAGAAGAACGAAACTAGACCACTCTCTTTCACCATACACAAAAATAAACTCAAAATGGATGAAAGATCTAAATGTGAGACAAGATTCCATCAAAATCCTAGAGGAGAACACCGGCAACACCCTTTTTGAACTTGGCCACAGTAATTTCTTGCAAGATACATCCACGAAGGCAAAAGAAACAAAAGCAAAAATGAACTATTGGGACTTCATCAAGATAAGAAGCTTTTGCACAGCAAAGGATACAGTCAACAAAACTAAAAGACAACCTATAGAATGGGAGAAGGTATTTGCAAATAACATATCAGATAAAGGGCTAGTTTCCAAAATCTATAAAGAACTTATTAAACTCAACACCAAAGAAACAAACAATCCAATCATGAAATGGGCAAAAGACATGAAGAGAAATCTCACAGAGGAAGACATAGACATGGCCAACATGCACATGAGAAAATGCTCTGCATCCATTGCCATCAGGGAAATACAAATCAAAACCACAATGAGATACCACCCCACACCAGTGAGAATGGGGAAAATTAACAAGGCAGGAAACAACAAATGTTGGAGAGGATGCGGAGAAAAGGGAACCCTCTTGCACTGTTGGTGGGAACGTGAAATGGTGCAGCCACTCTGGAAAACTGTGTGGAGGTTCCTCAAAGATTTAAAAATAGATCTTCCCTATGACCCAGCAATTGCACTGTTGGGGATTTACCCCAAAGATTCAGATGCAATGAAACGCCGGGACACCTGCACCCCGATGTTTCTAGCAGCCATGTCCACAGTAGCCAAACTGTGGAAGGAGCCTCGGTGTCCATCGAAAGATGAATGGATAAAGAAGATGTGGTTTATGTATTCAATGGAATATTACTCAGCCATTAGAAACGACAAATACCCACCATTTGCTTCAACATGGATGGAACTGGAGGGTATTATGCTGAGTGAAGTAAGTCAATCGGAGAAGGACAAACTGTATGTTCTCATTCATTTGGGGAATATGAATAATAGTGAAAGGGAATATAAGGGAAGGGAGAAGAAATGTGTGGGAAATATCAGAAAGGGAGACAGAACATAGAGACTCCTAACTCTGGGAAACGAACTGGGGGTGGTGGAAGGGGGGGAGGGCGGGGGGTGGGGGTAAATGGGTGACGGGCACTGAGGGGGACACTTGACGGGATGAGCACTGGGTGTTATTCTGTATGTTGGTAAATTGAACACCAATAAAAATTAATTTATTAAAAACAACAACAACAACAACAACAAAAATAAATAGGGATTTGGTTAAATAAGTCATAGTCTTTTTATTCTGAGGCAGTGAGCTCTAGCTGCTGAGGGCATTTCAGTTAGCAGAGGCCATTTTTAATGAGAAAGCTATACAGAAAGATGTTCAGGATATATTTTAAAATAACAAAGGAAGGTTCAGAACATTTTGTATAGTATGCTAACGTGTGTATAAAAGCTATGTATATTCTTGCATGTACATAAAGAAGGCATAGAAATAAATGATGAGAAACTGGTAATTGGTGGTGCACCAGATGTTGATGGCAGGAGGACAGGGGGAGGAGGGAGTCATTGTGATTTTGAATCATGAAAATATATTACCTGTTCAGTAAGCAAATTAATATGATATAATTAAAAATTGGGATGGGGCACCTGGTTGAGCTCAGTGGTTGAGCATCTGCCTTTGGCACCAGGTGTGATCCCGGGGTCCTGGGATCAAGTCCTGCATTGGGCTCCCTGTAGGGAGCCTGCCTCTCCCTCTGCCTATGTCTCTGCCTCTCTCTGTGTGTCTCTGTGTCTCTCATAAATAAATAAAATCTTAAAAAAAATTGGGATGAACTGGAGTTGGAAGAAGGAATGTAACACAGGCTGGGAAATGATATTTGTAAAACCAATAATGAACTATAAAAGGCATAAAGCCCCGCTAGGAGAGAATGTCAAAGTAACCCCAAGCCTCTGAGAGAAGGGCCTCATAAAGTCCTGAACATGTCCCTGGCCAGAGCCAGCTCTGGGCAGCTTTGTACATCAACTCCCAGGGAACTTGCTCATTTCAGAGAGACAGTCCAGCTCAGAGAGACCATAAAGCATAGAAAGTTCCACTCCAGTAACATGAATTAAATAGCCTCTTTTATTTCTGTCCAGTGGCTCCCTCAGGATAATCCCAAATATCTTTATGAAGGACCTGCTCTGGGTAAAGAGGAAGTTAAGTAACAGCCTGCGATCTCATCTTCCACTCCTCAGCAGTACACTAGCTGTGACCTGTTTTAAGAGTTAAGTGAGATAATGTATGTTAAGCACTTATCACAGTGCCTGGCCTATGGTTGGAGCTCAGAAAAATGGCGTGAAGTGTCTCCACTAATGTATGTGTCTTAATATCTGGGATATAAGTACCTTTTATATGGACACTGTATATTCTCATCTCTTGGAATGACTTGTGCTGCCAGGTAAATTGTGTCTAAAGTTCCCTCACTGGACAAATATTCTGAGAATCTTGTCTTAGATGAATATGTTTGGGATATTTCCTAAAAGTCTTTGGGGACAAATGTGGTGTGAAGGAACAAAGGACTCTGGAATGGGACCAGGGGACTTATGAGTTAACCAGGTGAAGGCTGTGCCCTACCTCAGTACCCGTGTTAACTTACCAACCCTCACTCTTCTCTATCCAAGCAGCAGAGAGTATAAAGAGCATAAAGCCCATGGGTGATGTTCTCTGTCACTGGAGTCTTCTGAATGGCCTAGAGATGTCAAAGGAGACCTGGACTTACTCTCTCATGCCTCCTGAGGCAGCCCAGTGCCAGAAAAAGCAGTGAAGGTAAATCAAAGTCTATCACATCCCATCCTTAGGTCTCAGAGTCCAATCTCTGAAAGTGTGTCCCCAGACCTAACACAGATCAGTAGATGTCAGGGAGAGTGGAGAGGAAATGGAAATAACTCACTTCCCATGACATCCAATCTATTAGCTTGGGTGAACCTGACTGATCAATTTTGTGTAGGTTGGGAAGGAATCTAGTCTTTAGAATAAGAGCTGAAAGCTCCTAAGTTTTTGCTTTTTTTTTTCCATCAGTGCTTCAAATAGAACACTTAATCTGAAAATTCCAGTATTGGAACTTCCATCTCTTTAACTCTGCAGGGGCTAGGGTTAGCTATCTCTACTAGTTTTTTTTTTTTTAAGATTTTATTTATTTATTAATTCATGAGAAACAGAGAGAGAGAGGCAGAGACAGGCAGCGGGAGAAGCAGGCTCCATGCAGGGAGCCCGATGTGGGACTCGATCCTGGGCCTCCAGGATCATGCCCTGGGCTGAAGGCATCGCTAAACCACTGAGCCACCCAGGCTGCCCCAGTTGTTTGTATTCTAGTATGTAGAGAGGGCCCAAGAGCAGGTGTTCTTGGGAACATGGAACACTGGAGAGCAATACCTCCAAAAGTGGGCCTGGAGGGCTTGTCGAAACCAGAGGGACTTGGAATACAAGCTTTATACATGTCCTATGCCAGCCGTGTCTCTCAATCCCTTTTCCACTGCCTCACTACACAACAATGCCTCCATTAATGAAACCTCTGGGGATGAAATTCCTTTACAATGAACATGATGTGTTATAACAAAATAACAGCTTCATAAATCACACTAAACAGTACTGCAATATATCAGGTGGCTTAGCTGCAATATTCCCACTGATCTATGCAGTCAGAGCACAAATCTCTTCAGGCACAGTTTTGATTCATCTCCCAAAGTTGAAGGAAAGCAAAGCAGAGTCTACCCCCCCTCACTAGAGACTCTATTTCCCAGTACTTCAGGTATTCTGAGACCTCTTGCTCTCTGACTTTCCCAGACACAAAATTTGTTCAACAAAATTATTTATTGAGGGCTCATTACGTACAAGATAAGGAGATCTAGTGGTTAAATGCACATACACAATATACCCTATACACATGTTCACACGCAAGGAGAAACCAAGCAAATATTCATACTAATGTAATACATAGTAGGGTAAGTGTTGTGGAAAAAAAAAAAGAGAATAAAATGGTATGGAATCACATAAGTAAGGGACCTGACCAATTTAAAGGGGAGGATGACATTGGAACATGTGTTAAAGTCCTAAGCTGAGAAAGAGTTTGGTTTCTTCAAGGAACTAAAAGAAAGGACAATACATTTGGCTAGAGAATGAATGGGAGATACCTAATAGGTGTGCTGGTTGGATCACTGGAAGACATGGATTCATGCTAAGGATTTTAGTCTGTGTTAAGAGCACATGGGAATCCCCAGAAGGGTTTTCAGGAGGCGGGTTATAAGATCAAATGTGCATTTTTTTTTTTTATTTATTTACGATAGTCACACAGAGAGAGAGAGAGGCAGAGACACAGGCAGAGGGAGAAGCAGGCTCCATGCACCAGGAGCCTGACGTGGGATTCGATCCCGGGTCTCCAGGATCGCGCCCTGGGCCAAAGGCAGGCGCCAAACCGCTGCGCCACCCAGGGATCCCTCAAATGTGCATTTTAAAGAAAAAAAATTTTAATGGACAACAGATTGAAAGGGAGGAAGAATGGAAGACAAGAGACTGAGAAGTAGTGGAAGGAGTGGGGGAGGTCATTTGATTTAGACTGGGTGATAGAGGTAGATTTGGAACACAGTGGATTCTGAGGATACTCTGGGCAAACTTACTGGCATTTGAGTTGGATAGGAAATGTGGTGAAGAATAGGGAGTATCAGGGTGAGTCCAAGTGGGTGTGTCCAGCTCCATGGCTGGAGATGCCACAAACTGGGTGAAGAACATGGAGAAGGACTTGGATTTAGAAGGGAAGGAATGATTATGAGTTCTGCATTTGAAAAAATTCACCTTAGTCTATTTACATTTAAAACCTTTGGATTCTGGGAAGTTTCAGGATTTAGCTTTTATTTATACAAGTGAGTAGAGAAACATTTAGAGAAAAAGGAGACTTCAGTGTCATATTTATAACCTCCTCTGCCTTCTAAGGGGAGGCTTTGATGGCTGGGCACACTGATGCCAATGCACAGAGAATTGCTCTGTGCCATAAAAAAGTGAAAAAGTTGAGATCTGGAGGGGCAATTTCAGGATCATGCATCTTGTAAAGTTGGATTGGAGAAAGCAGGCTCCAGGGGACACACAGGAATGTGAGGGGGTTAGAGGACTCGGGAGAAGAGAAACATGGAAAAGAGGAGTCAAAGTAGTGTCCTTCCTCTGAGGAATGCACTGCAGAACCTCTTCCACATCTCCCCTCTAAAATCCGCCATGGATTTTCCTCTCTATGATTCTCTGTCATGGAGAGAGCTAAGATCGGGTTATATGGAGGCCAGAGTGAAAGTGAACCACTCTCAGGGAAATGGGCATGGGAGTTGACCCATGGAGAGGAAGGTGGTGCAGGTGCTTTTGCTTCCTGGCTCAAATCTGCCCTTTTAGTGCTAGAAGACAAGGGAATGGAAGAAAAAGTAAAAGAAGGTGAGGCAAAAATAAGAAAAGGGAAGGCAAGTAGGGATATACTGTTTTTTAAATATTTTATTATCTATTCATGAGAGACACAGAAAGAGAGGCAGAGACATAAGGCAGAGACATAAGGCAGAGGGAGAAGCAGGCTCACCGCAGGGAGCTTTATGTGGGACTTGATCCTCAGGCCTCAGGATCACGACCTGAGCCAAAGGCAGACGCTCAACTGCTGAGCCACCCAGGTGCCCCCATTGTTGGGGTTCTGTTCTCTCTTCTCTTAAAAATTTTCTGAGAGAAGGATACTATATATTAACTCATAGACAAAGATTAATGTCTCTCAAGAGAAAAATGGCTGTTGCCCTCCTCCATCCCCTTTTCTGGGAGATTCTTAGGGCAGAGGGTGGTTTTGTGTGCTTAACTTGCATATTTATTTAGCTCTTCATCCCAAATTTATTGAGTGTCTTTTCTGTGCCAGGCAGGCTATGAAGATGAGAGACACGACTCCTTTATATATTTGCAGGGAAATAGCACTTAGTGGGGAGACAGGGTCTTATGAGTCAGCCTGGGGGATTGCAGGAATGCTTTACCCCCAAGATGATACTTGAAAAGAAAACATAAGTTTCTATCAGGTGATGGTGGGGTGAGGAGGGAAGATATATCTGCTGTTTGGGGGGCGGGGAAGCCTGGGGCTGATTTAAGCAGAAAACTTACTGTAAGGATTTTGAATAGTTCATAGAATTACCAGGGAGGCTGCAAAGCTACTTTTGGAGAATGGGAGAGGAGTAAGGCACAGTCCAAGATCATTTCAGAATGACACCACAAAACCAGTCTGGTATAGACGGTAGTGTCACTGATGCTGAACCAATTGTAACCTTGGCCCTGCGGCTGTTAGTAATGCTTGTGGTTGCCACCAAGGCCTCTGCTTATCACCAGGTTGGATCCTCACCCTCCCTGCTTCTTTGCATTAATGACTCTGGTCTCTGGTTGAAAGTTGCAGGTGGGCACATCTGATTGTCTGCCTCCCTAGCTCCGAGGGAATCCTGAAAAGTAAATATGTGTTTTTTTTCAGCTTCTATGATGGGGCAGGAGGATGGATTGCAGCCTCATACCTAGTTTCAAAAAGAGAGACAGTCCTCTAACTAGAAGGGGAGTTCAAATGATGGGCGGCCCTATTTTCCTAATGAGGGGAGAAGGATGAAGGCAAGAGAAAAATATCCCAGGTACTTGTATGTGAATATGTAGAAAGGTTCAAAGGCATGACCTAGCATGCAGTGCTGGGAGGCCTGCTAATAACTCAAAAGGAGAAGGGAGACAGGGAAGGGGGCTGGGAAGGCAGAGAGGGGGACTTGTTTTGAAGGCTTTATGCCTACATGTTTGACTTCCCTGTTAGAGGGGTGTGGGTGTGGCAGATTCAGTTAGTTATCCACTCAGTATCCATGTTTCTTCCTTACCTCTGAAAATTCCAATTTTGATTTGGGTAGCTCTATATTCCGCTAGAGTTCCTTGTAGCTAGCGATAGCCATGTTACAAAGTTCAAGTAAATGAGACACAAACTGAGGGTTCTTGTCTCTTCCTTTCCTAGCTGAACAGATGTGAGCTCTGGAGGTATAGCAACCATCTTAGGGTGAAGAGACAACAAGCAGGGGACCAGGCCTATGCATTAAAATGGCAGAACAAGATGATAGAAAGAGCATTGTTCCCTCTTTCATCTGAGACTTGCCTACTTCCTGATTTCTTGAGACACGCCCTGTGTTTTTTTAAGTCACTAGAGTTGGATTTTCTGTTATTTGCAGCAGAAATGTGATCCTGACTGAAAGAGGGAAGGAGACCAGCTAGGAAGCCAATACAGCCATTGAGAAGTGACTTTGATGAGGGGGCCAGAAGAGGTAGGTTTGGGCAGAGAGGATGGATTGAAGATGTGGATATGGTAAGTGTATATGTTCAGCCAGGTGTCACATGGGGTGGGGGCAATGTGTGTGGAATCTCCTTCAGGCACCACAGAAAACTATCCCCAGCATTGAGATGTTAGGGAACTCCATAAGAGCACCTGGAAAGCCTGGAGTGGGAGGGAGATTGTGAAAGTGGGTGAAAAGGAGCAGGAAGGGGATGTGTACAGTCTCAAAGACTAACCTCCTACATTCTTTTATTATTAAAAAACACTCAGTCAAAATAAAAATTTTAGAAAACTCAGTTAAGCAAAAATGTATCTGTTAAAAATATTAAAATCTTCCCAGATTCCACTACCCAGAGATATCTAATGCTAACATTTTGATTATTTCTTTCCAGCCACCTCAGTCTTTTCTCCCATTCATTCCACAAAAATGATTCTATAGATAGTTTTATTACAAAAATGTGATTTTATATATTGTTTTCCAGTCTGTGCAACATTTTGCATTTGGCAAAACTGAGAAGGTCTTTTCTGGTCATCACTGTCATTTTAGTGGCCACATGCAGTGTTCCATTCTGTGGATGTATCTGTCAAGCTTTAGAAGTCAAACTTTTAAACATTCTTATTTCCCAACTTCCTACCACTTTTGGATACAGTGGGGGGAACTGTTGGTGTTGATTCTGGCATTGTAGAAGAAGTAGCTTTAGCCTTGGCATCAGGTTTGTTTTTTTAAATTTTTAGAAGTTTTTATTTTAATTCCAATATAATCCACATACAGTGTTTTGTTTCAGGTGTACAATACAGTGATTCAACACTTCCATACATCACCTTGTGCTCATCATCCTTTTAACCCATCCCCTCATTTGCTATCAGTTTTAATATGATAGCTTGTTTGGGCTGTGATAGCTACAAAAATTGCGCCAGTATTTTTTTTTTTTTATTTTGCCAACTTTTTTTTTTTTTCCACATCGAGGAACAGAATTCTAAAACCATCATCTTGCCAGTTAGGACGAAGGAGGATTTTTGTTTTTTCCCTTTAGCGTAAACTGTGTACCTTTTCAGCACTCACATTTAATGGCTTTTCTTTTTTTTTTTTCTTTAACATATTAAACGTCTCTGTGGGTGAGCCATTAAGCCAGTAGGAAGGGAATGCAGCAGTTAGAGCAAGGACTATTACTTAATAGCATATATTGAAAAAGGAAAAGAGAAGCCACCCGCTTCCGCAGCGAGCAGGGTTCGAACCTGCGCGGGGAGACCCCATTGGATTTCAAGTCCAACGCCTTAACCACTCGGCCATCGCTGCCACGGAGGCGAGGGAAACGCAGAGACACTTTAGTGCAATGCGTCCGCGCAGGCGCGCCACGGCCACCAAAGGGCGGAGCCGCCAAACTCCCCAGCTCGATTCAGAGCCGTCAGGGGCCGTGCGCTCAAATTGCGTGAGGAATACCGTGGAAACAGAGAAGTTAACAGAAACTCCCTTAAGTAGTTTAAGTAAACTCCTCTAAGTAGAAGGTCTGGGAAACCTTTCTTCCCTTCGCTGAGCTCCGAAAATCGCAAAGTTGCTTGCCTAGTGGTGGCTGACCTCGTTTTTGCCCTCCCACTTCCTCGTTAGGTAATGGAGATTAGCCGTGAAACAAAGACCTATCCTAGTCGGTGCTGCGGGCCTGCGCTCTGGAAAATTTCCGCCTTTCCGTGGGGGTGGCCTTGAGCCCTCGTCTTTGTGCGCAGGGGAGGGAGACGCGAGGGGCCGGCCGGGCCGCCGTCTGTGGCTTCTGCTGCCCGAGCCCCCCCCCGAGGGCCCTTTTCCTGCTGAGCCCTGCGGCGAGAAATCGGGCTCTAGGTGTGGTCTCAGCTCACTCAAGTATTGAGGAGCCTTGCACGTGGTTTGAGAATCAAGTTCTGCGTATTAGGTCTGCTTTCTACCTTTAAATACCATGAGTTTTCTCCCTTGCAAGCGCTAGATCCTATTTTTGAGTTAACTCTGTTAACGTTCTCAGAAACGGCGGGTCCGGACTACGACTCCGGAGACTGGATCAGCATCGGCGGGCTCCGGGGCGCATGCGCAGCTGCTTCCCCGCGCGCGCGGACCCTCCCATCCCTCCCACCCTCACCTCGCCCACCGCCCCCACCCCTCACCTCCCCCACCCCCCACCTCCCCCTGCAAGTTCTAGCTGTTGATGCACGATTTGGATTAAAAAAAAAAAAAAAAAAGGAACCTTTCACAAAATTTCTAAATTTCTTTTTAAATTCAAACTTTTACAATTCTAAAACTGTTCCTGGAAAGAAACTTCACCATCTAATCTCCCAGTGTGAAATCAGGTAGATGTGGTCTATGTACACAATGGAATATTACTCAGCCATTAGAAACGACAAACACCCACCATTTGCTTCAACGTGGATGGAACTGGAGGGTATTATGCTGAGTGAAGTAAGTCAATCGGAGAAGGACAAACAGTGTATGTTCTCATTCATTTGGGGAATATTAATATTAGTGAAAGGGAATATAAGGGAAGGGAGAAGAAATGTGTGGGAAATATCAGAAAGGGAGGCAGAACGTGGAAGACTCCTCTAACTCTGGGAAATGAACTAGGGGTGGTGGAGGGGAGGAGGGCGGGGGGTGGGGGTGACTGGGTGACGGGCCCTGAGGGGGGCACTTGAGGGGATGAGCACTGGGTGTTATTCTGTATGTTGGTAAATTGAACACCAATAAAAAATAAATTTATTAAAAAAAAATCAGGTAGGCAAATCCTTGCCTTCTGGAAACCTGAATGGCAAGGGACTTCACGATGGGTGAATCTTCTTGAGACCTTTCAACACCGTTTCTCAGACCGAAATTATGGTGCTGAAGGTCTAAACCGATTTAATTGCGGAAGGGGAACAAAATATTTAAGAATCATATGAATTTTTTTTTTATCTGGTTTGGGATTGTTTTTAGACTTTTTATCTTTTGTTTTTCATTTTGGCAAGGCCACAGGAATGGTCCCAGTTTCTCTATGACTACCATTCGGGAACAGAGTTATTTCCAACGATCCCAGGCATAAATTTTATCATATATGTGAACTTTATTTAGCACTTTTCCAGTAGAGACTATCCAAGAAGAAATAGATTTCTGTTCTTTAATCCTTTTCTTGGATTCTACATGTACTCTGAGATAACCTATCATCTAATCATACTATTTCATTAGTTGTATCTTGATTTGGAAGTCTTTAATTTTTTTTTTTTCTGTGGAGTTGAATGATAATATTCACTAGAAGTTCTTTCTCTTCCTTAACCCCCCTTCCCCTCTTAGGAATTCTCCTGATTTGCTTAAAAGCTTGACAGCAGGGACGGTGGGCTGGCTCAGCGTTTGGGCGTCTGTTTCCAGCTCAGGGCCTGATCCCCAGGTCCTGGAATCGAGTCCCACATGGGGCTCCTCGCAGGGAGCCTGCTTCTCCCTCTGCCAACGTCTCTGTCTCTCATGAGTGAATGGATAAAATCTTTAAAAAAAGAAAAGAAAAGAAAAAAAACCTTGATAGTAATGGGAATTGATTATGGTTAAAATAGTTTAACCAAAAAAAATCTACTCAGAAGGTTTCATGCTCATCTTCTGGTTTAATTTTGGGGGAAGGGGAAGACTGCAAAGGAAAAGAATCTATTACAAAGTTAATGTGCATTTGGTGAGAACGACTGTGATTAATTTTTTTTTTTTTGCAAAATTTCAGAAGTGAAATATCTGCATTAATGTTTGATTTTCAGCTTGCTTGAGCTAATAAATGAAATTGCCTTTTTTTCTGATTTATCATATTGCAAAAATGAGCCAAGAGATAAAATTATGATAGGTCTTCAAAAAGTGTGAATTTACAAATGAATTCTTTTAGATGCAATCTTAGGTCTTTAGCATTACTGTGTAATGCAGTATGTGGCAGCTAAGGGGAAAAAAATACATGGGTCCAATGTAATTATAACAAATGTATTATGATTCATGACAGTAACATCATAAAACATTGCTTTTCAACCATGAACATTTTACTCTGTAAAGATCCCCTGGTGATTCTGATTGCCTTCTCCTCTTCACTAACCTCAGATTCTTTTATATGGTAGTTTATAGTAAGCTAATTTGGTGTGGAAGGCAAGTATCTTGTGGCTTTCTTTAAAAACCTTTCTCAGTATTGCTTTCAGAGGCAGAATACTGAGGGGGATGGGGCATGTGTTTAGGAGCAGATGGATTCTTTTTATAGCAATCACAATTTATTTTGAATTATTTTGGTGGTTTTATTTTTGAATTTAAAAAAAATCATAGTTTTAATGTTGGAAGCGACATTAAAGCTAGTCCAATACAGACAGACAGGAAACTGTGGTCCATGAATGGTTTGCCCAAGGTCATGTAACTAATTAATGGTAGATTCAAGACTGTAATTTGTTGTATTAGCGCAGTGTTCTTACTAGATTTGGACACCTTCATGTATTCTTTGTTAGTCTCTGGTCCAGTGGATTTACCCCAAAGATATAGATGCAGTGAAACGCCGGGACACGTGCACCCCAATGTTTATAGCAGCCATGTCCACAATAGCCAAAATGTGGAAGGAGCCTCCGTGTCCATCGAAAGATGAATAGATAAAGAAGATGTGGTCTATTATACAATATTACTCAGCCATTAGAAACGGCAAATACCCACCATTTGCTTTGATGTGGATGGAACTAGAGGGTATTATGCTGAGTGAAATAAGTCAATCGGAGAAGGACAAACATTATATGGTCCATTTATTTGGGGAATATTAAAAATGGTGAAAGGGAATAAAAGGGAAAAGAGAGAAAATGAGTGGGAAATATCAGAGAGGGAGACAGAACATGAGGGACTCCTAACTCTGGGAAACGAACAAGGGGTGGTGGAAAGGGAGGTGGGTGGGGGGTGGGGGTGACTGGGTGACGGGCACTGAGGGGGGCACTTGATGGGATGAGCACTGGGTGTTATGCTATATGTTGGCAAATTGAACTCCCAATGAAAAGAAATTAAAAAAAAAAAAGAAAAGAAAACAAAATAAGACACAAGAAAAAGAATATCTTGGGCAATAAAAAATTATTTTAAACAACAACAACAAAAAAGTCTCTGGCCCAGTGGCATGTAGATAAAGAAGTGTGTATATATAGCCGTAGACAGAGGCAATAGTAGGGGAGAGTTGTGACTTGAAATTTAAAGGCCTATGAGATGTCAGATATCGCATATATTGTGGCAGGTGAGTTCTGATTCTTTTTTATTCCAGTATCCATCCTCTCAACTGACGATGATGCTTCAGCTGTGCTTAAAGAGGACCGCTCCTCTTCGATTGGATACAGCTTTTCTTCAGCTGTTAATCAAGATATCTCACCCTCTTCTGGTCAAGGGGTAGGGGTAGGCATGTGACTTACATTGTTTTTTGGTTGCTACATAACAAATTACAACAAGTTTAGTGCCTTAAAGCAACATGAATTTATTATATCGCAGTTTCTGTGTGTCAAGAATGTGCTCATGGGTGTGGTCGTGGGTTGACTGGGTTGTCTGCTCGGGGTCTGACCAGATCTCAAGATGATGACTGGGACTTTGATCTTATCTAAGGTTTGGGGTCCTCTTCCAAGATCACTACTTGTTGGCTGTCAGTGGAGGACCACTCAGCTGCTAGAGGCTGTCCCT